>NC_054884.1:30712416-32118666 GCF_018320785.1 Cheilinus undulatus | reverse complement strand
GAAGAATTTCACACTCTGGATCCTAATGTTCATACAATTAATATATTAGGTTGATTTTTTATGATTCTCATCATCAATATCATTGTGATATCACATCCTATCATCATTATACCAGTCCATGAACAATTGCTGCTCCAATCAAAGCTGGCTGAAGGTGGCACTCGGTGCTGCTCATCAGTTTGTCCCCAGTATGAATCTAAGGTATGCTTTTATTTTGGTATGCATATCATAATAAAGTGTGATCTGTTGATATGTTGGCCACAACCTAACCACTGGGCCAACTGCGCCAAAGTGATTATGATTTTTGCCATATTCAATCAGCTCTTCTCCAAAGTCTAGGTTGGGGATGGCTAGCTGGCTTAACAGCTAAAATTGAACATTAAATTAGACGGTGCGAGATTTACGAGTCAGTTAAGCTAATTTTGTATCATTTTTTAAGAGCATGAGCTTGAAATCCCCATAAAATGCTCTTTTAAAACTATAAAGAAGCCTCCCAAAACCAGCAAGTGCAGTAGCTTCAGTTATTGCAGCTGCTTTCATGCCAGAGCTTCCCCCGGCACTTCACCGGACGTTAACGCTAGCCTTTAGCATGTAATAGGATCAGCAGCTCAGTATGGCAGTGTTCTGAAGTAGAAAATGAAAATAAAGTTGTATGTAGGCTGTTGAGGGTGATACGCATATACAGTATCAACTGAAGTGTTGAGTAACCACATTAAGCATGTTATTAAGCTGCAAAAAGGGATTGAGCCTGGAGCTAGCTGCTAACTTTAGCCACACTCTACTCAACCTACCAGTTGTGACTGTTTTCCTGAGCATTTTCTCCACTTTAGACTAGTCAGTTGAATGCAATTTATATGCACGTTTAGCCAAATAGTGTAAAAGTGGCCTGGGAACATCAACATTAGTTTGGATCCTCTTGAGTGTTTTGCTTTTAAGGTTTTTTTTTTTGACAAATGAAGCATTTCAACTGTAACCTGGTTGATTAAGTGTGCATGTACAGTGGAAGCTGAAGCACATTGCTATGAAAACAATACATCATCTCTTCCAGTTGTGAATTGACAGGCTTCCAGAACGTTACAGAGCAGCCTGTCAAAAGCAGTCACAAGCTTCATCTCATCTGGTTAAAAATCCTCGGTATGCACTGGGCTTCAGAGCATCAGAACTCTTGTTTTTGTCTTTTTGTGAGACATTCCATGTGGCTGCTGCCTCCTTTCAGTTTAAACTCAGTATTTAGTGGTACCTGCTGAAAAAGAAACCCTCTGGAGTGGAGAAGAGAGGCCCGCAGTGTGCTATTAATAGCCCTGATAATGATTTGCTTACAAAACAGAGCAGTGGGTTACATATACCACCTCTCTGCTTTCTGCGAACGCTGACGGTGGAGAGCTGAGCAAACATTTCTCCCTCTCTACTCACAGAGGCTTAAAGAAGTGTGTTATTGTGTGTCTAAGTGTGTCCATGCGTGTCAAAAACCCCTTACACACCACTGCACAGGGCCGCACAATGACACCAGCCTCTGTATTAACATTCGCCACTTGTCTGTCTGCTGTTAACTTATTTGCTCAGTCATTTCGGGGCGCTGAACCGCTATGAGGCGTTTGTCTGGATCACAGCTCCGACTTTGTGTGGCTGCAATCAGTCCGCTAACAACTGCATGGGATTACATAAGAGCAACAATTGATTACAGCTTTTATCAGACACCAAAGAATTATAGAAAGGCTTTGATGTTCATTTTATATGCTGCTGAAGATAGCGCAAGATTATCGGAAACATCTTAATCCAAAGCCTAAAATCAGTCTTGTACATCTTTTTCTTATTTATTTTCTTCTTTAAAATTGAATTCCTTAATTGAATAGCAGCAGAGAAACATGCAGCTCGTCCTGATTTTCTCAATGACTTGGGTGTGGTCCGCAGCTCGGATGTTATAAATATCTCCAGGAGGAGCTGAACTCCATTTAGAGCAGAGGTCAAGGCAGCGTGACTATTATTAGACCAGTGTATGAGCCAGTGTCCTTGGCAATTATGCTACTCTCACTGGTATCATATATAACGCTGCAGATTGCTGTCATACTCGGGCCTTGCAAGTGTGCACGGCTCCCCTGTGTCTTGCTGAGGAAGCGTATGTGAAAAGTTCACAGTCACACCTCGGTGTCACCCCACCGCCACAGGAGGGAAACCGTGACAAAAGAAAGTTAATAGTGTCTGAACTACTCAGAGGTAACAATAGCTGCTGTGCTTCTGCAGCTGAGTCACGAGGGCAGAGTCCTTCAGGAATGAAGGGTTTGTTCCCTGGAGGAGACAGCTGCTCACAGAGCCTGCAGTATGGCCTAAGGTTGTCATGATGCTAGCATTTTAAATTTTGACATTAAAAGAGACTGATACCTCCAGATCCTAAGCACCCAACAATAAAAAATTGCATGCAAACCCTTGCAACCTCTTGATAAATGATGGTAGTTTTGGTGCAGAAATGCTGCAGTGTGTTTGTGCATTATGGGCCCTTGGAACAGAGTTACAAGGGGGCAGTGGTGTAGTGGTAAGAACCATAATACATTTTTCATCATTCGTACTATGATATGAATTTCTTGTTGTAATTTTCCACTTTTGTCTATGATTGCCAAGACATTTGGGGAGGTTTCCCGTGCAGACACACCTACAGCCGATTAAGAGCCAGCAATTAACCTAGCAAGCATGATTTTGGTGTGTGGTAGGAAGCCAAAGTACTCGGAGAGAACCTACACGTGCACAGGGAGAACATGCAACATGCTTGACCAGTGTTAGAGCCAGGAACCCTCTTACTGTCAGGCAACAGTGCTAACTCTTATGCCACGGTGCAGACCTACTTCTAGACATGAACATGCAAAACAAAGGGGTGGGACTAACTCAGAGGCAAGGGACTTAGAGAGTGGGCCTTAAGCCAATTTCAGACCAATGATTTGCAAATACATTGATTGAAACCTGCATCTGATTGCAATGGGCTGCTCTGAAACATCCTAAATGCCTGTGAGTTCAAACCACTGCAACTGTAATAGACAACGCATTGTTTTTGAGTCTCACAGTTACTCAAGTGAAAGTGATTTATTTCTAAAGTTACTGTGCAATAGATCTGTCTCAGCACATCAACAGTTTTTTTTTCTGTATCTTCTTATCATAATCATAATGCCAAACAAATGCATATGTTTTAGGCATGTAAGGCACTAAGGAGTCACTGTGGGGCCTGACGCCCTACAACCAAGCGCCAGGGGGAGGTTGCAGCCAGAGCCTCAGAAGCTAAGGTCAAGCTCAACGGCATCTCTCTTGTCTAGGCCTTTCCACCCCTGGTAATACACCCAGACACTACAGATGGTTTTTGGGCACGGCCAGGGACTCGTGGCAACTGGCAACCCAACAACACACCTGGATGATACCCTAGGCTGTGCTTACTCTCCACATCCACCCCTTACTCTACCTTAAAGGTGTGGACTTTATTTTTTCAACAGATTATTTCCCCATCACCCTGGAAATATACAAGGACATCCAGAGAAGTATTGGGCTTGTGTCAATCCTCCTTCCTGCCCAGTGATGGTGCCCTCAGGAGGGCTTCCTCACCACATCAGCACCTTACTTCAGCCTTAATTTTTGGCCCTAACATGCCTAAAAGTTCTGCAGAGTACTGTCCTAATCATCAGTAAATTCTCTAATAATTGTTGTGTCACGGCAGCATGAGATTTCCTATTCATTTGCCTGCAACGTCCAAAAACCAGCTGTTTGCTATTTAACCAAGTGAATTTTTGGCAACATCATAAGAGGATGATTCAAGCTGCAGCAGCTTAGTGAATCTGTGGTCTGACCTGGGCTTTTAGACTGTGGGCATGCCTGCAACTTTTGATGTATTCAGACCTCTACGACACACCTTTCTCTTAAGGCAGATTATATTTTTAGTATTTCAGTGTCAAACATTGCTGCTGTATTTATGCTGTTTAGACCATATCTTCAGTTGTCCCCAATAAACAAACGGTAAATATTCCTGTTTTTAAATTTCCCTGTCAGTGATCAGTTATAATCCTCTTGCTGCAGCTTTGGGTTTGAAAATATGATTGCAGAGCTGTCCCAGCACCAGACTTTTGATCTGTGATGTGATACTTACAAAAATCTAATGAAATCAATACTTGCTTTGGTATTACAGCAACAAGAAGGACCAAATGCATCGCTACTGGCAAACAGTGCAAGCATAAATGAATGCCTATAGATTTTCATCTGTTATGTCATATCATTGTAATGTTGTCATCTAGCAAAGGGAAGAGCTGATTTATTGAAGACTTTTAGTATTAGACCTGTTGGACGAGAGAAAATGTTGGCATTGTGGGAAAGTTAACACCAGTACCAAAGTCTTTAAAATGTTTACATCCTTGAATGATTGATGTTTTTTTCTTCAGCTTTGGTATTTTTTATTCTATTAATCAATAACAGTATAGTTTTAAACATATGGTGTTAAATGCTAACAAAATATTGGCAATTCAGGCGAGCTTACCCTGGTAAAATATTTCAAAAATCCAGATTTTTGGGGTCTTTTGCCTTCACTTTAATAGGACAGCTGGAGAGAGACAGGAAGTATGGGGAGAGAGAGTTTCGGCTTGTACCAAAGGGCGCCAAGATTGGGGTCGATCATGTGACTAGGGCATCAAGGACTCTAGACTCTGCATGTGGGTGCCTGCTCTACCTAATGAGCTAAACCAGTGCCTGAAACACTCATGATTTTCAGTCAAACAGTTGAATAAAAGGCTAAAAGTCAGTAAATGTAGCTGCTGAAAATAAACAGTAAATCCCTCTTAAAAGGTGCTTGAGCTGATTTATTTTCAGGCTTGACTGCTTGAAAATAAAGGCTCTGATGACTAACCTGTTGAGCTGTTTTCAAGATCTTATAAAATCAAATCTGATTTAGGATTGCTGCTCTGGTCTCAAGGCTGATGTGATTTTGGACACTTCGATGGACCCACAGCTCAGATAATCTGCAAAACCACCCCATGCTTGTATTTGTTCCAGGTCTTGCAGATTAATTTACCATTTATTGATTCAGCTTTATATGAGTTGATTGTGTGCCTTTGGTTTAATGCAGGCCCAATAAGGTTCAAAAACTGAAATGTTGAATGGAGTTTTTTTTTTTTCAAGGTGAGAGAAGCTCAGCTAATGAGAGTTCTTAGAAAATCAGCCCCTCCCTCCACCCTCTTTAAATTCTGCCTTTGCCTCACCTTGCTCAGCTAATCCTCCCAAGGCTGTAATGATAGATTCAAATGCTGCTGGTGTGTGCACACACTCTCACACACATCTCAAAGAGGGAGAGGCAGTCTAGCTAATGGACCTGCTCTTGCTGCTGACTGTCAGCAGCCGTTGTTTCCAGCCTTTGACTGAGCAGCTTGCCATGTTGCACAGCGACATCTGGTCTGCATTGTTTAGTTCAACAAGTCAACAAGACAAGCTCGCAGAATCATCAGTGGTCTGTGAGCTGGATCACAGTGAGCACACTGAGAACAAGCCTGTGGGCCAAACAGAGAGAGGCTGGTGAAATGAATGTAAAACCACAGTTCTCTGTAACAAGATCTCATTTAGATCTATGATGTATTAAAGGGAGTCCCAGTCATTATCCCTGTGTTTGTTAGACATGCTCAGTCATCCGTTGGTTTTGAGTGATCAAATATACAGGAGAGGACTATGTAGCCATATCACAAAATGCAACAAGGAGTCATCTCTGGCCTATCAGATTTACCCTTTTTAAGGCTGATAAGGCCCCATACATGGTGTATACTCTACACCAGGACTATTCAATCAGTTTGGAATAAGGCCACTTCCTGAAAAAAGCATCTGTGTGGCCTGAGCGATATTCCATTACACTGCGGAAAGGTATTCTCCCCCTTCCTGTTTTTTTTTTTTTTTTCATCTTTGTCACACTGAAATGTTTTAGAACATGAGCACCTACCTGGCCCTGTGTGAAAAACTAAGTGCCCCCTAAACTTAAAAACTGGCAGTGAGTCTTTCACATCACCGTGGAGGAATTTTGGCCCACTCTGTTTTGCAGAATTGTTTTTAATCAGCCACATTGAGGGTTTTCAAGCCTGAACAGCCTGTTTAAGGCCATGCCACAGTATCTCAGTTGGATTTCAGTTTAAACTTTGCCACTCCAAAACCATTGTTTTGTTTTGTTTTTTAAGCCATTCAGACTGGTGTGTTTGGGATCATTGTCCTGCTACATAACGCAAGTGTGTTTGAGTTTGAGGTCATGAACCGATGGTTGGACATTCTCCTTCAGAATTTTCTGCCAGAGAGCAGATTTCATGGTTCCTTCAATTACAGCAAAGGGTTCAGGACCCCTCTAAATGCCATAAGGCATATTCACTTAACAGAAAATGCTGGATATGGTCCCAGGGTGCATATGCAATGGAAATTCGATTTTTAAAAATAGCAGAAATGGGTTAAAGTGGCAAACAGGCATAAAAAGTGGTAAAAGGGGATTAGAGGGTGGCAGAAATTAGTTTAAAGTCTTTTTCACACCACTGCGCGGCAACTCACTGCCTCCAGTCATTTTAATGAAGGAAGGGCGGCAGACGGGAGGCGGTTTCAACCGCAGCAGTGGGGCCCAGAAGTAGTTGCCGTCCACGTGATCGTGCACAGATTTTGCCCTGCCACTCAGAGTTCAGCGTGTTGAACTTTCTGGCACCAGCCGCCTGGCAGCAGCCAATCACAATGAAGGATTTGCCAGTGAGAAAAACAGAAATGGGCAAAAAATTGTGGGACAGAGTTATAAAAATGGGTCAAAATTGGCAACATTTATAATAAGTGGCAAATGATAGTGGCAAAATTGGGCGGAATTCAGGTGGGATTTGGGATTTGCTTGTTTAATTATTACATATATTCTAGTCTAGTATTCTCTCACCCAATGACAGCTGGGATAGGCTTCAGCCCCCCTGCGACCCCCAGCGGGATAAGCGGTATAGAAAATGGATGGATGAATGGCTGGATAGATGGATAGTCTAGTATTCTTGTATGTATGGCTGCTAATTGTCTTACTGTAGCTTTGTTTGGGGCTGTCCTTTTTGTCAGGAACTATGTGGCTAAAGAGAGACCAGCATGAAAAAGTGGTGAGAATGGGAATCGATCCAACAACCAGTGCATTAAGAATATCCTCTGTATTTGGTCGCCTGCTCTACCCACTGAGCTAACCCAGCGTCCATCCATAACTTTTTTTACTGTGCTGCTGCCTGTCTTGGCCTGGACACTCTTTTTAATCTCAGTGTGGTTCCTGGTTAAATTACAGGAATTTTAAAAATAAGATGCTGTTGGTGCTGAGGTCACATTTGTTAAAGTCAATAAGGCAAGGCAGCAGTCCTGTAGAGCAGCAACAGAGGTGTCCCAGTTTAGACAAAAGTGTTTGACTGGGATTGTTGACATCAGCCGATGAAGGATGAACTAGTTTAACTGAAACATCACTCCAAAGCCCAGTAAAACAGCAGATATTATCATTAATGTGATTTTGATTTTATCAGACAACAGAGCCTCCCTGGTGAAAATATTCGCTGAAAACACACTCAAAAGTCCTCAACCTTCTAAATAAACCTGATGACGAACACTTCAGTTCTTTCTGAGGCTCAGCAGATACAGATAGTCCCGACACAAAGGATCAGAGCCTCAGTCCCAGCAGCCTGAATCTCTCTGAGCTGAATTCCTTGAACAGAGGTGCTGAGGTGAAGACCCGGTCCTGTCAAGCAGCTGCAGCCCTCCATACAAACCCATTTGATTACATTTGAGCCTTCGTTTTGAAATCTTGAAGCTGTTTTTTTGTGCTGGTGAAATCGCCATATCCCTGCGTTACCACCACCTCTGAAAGGTGGACAAGACTTGTCCGTTTCCCTGTGCTCTGCTGTTGCCATAGTGACCAGGGCCGCATGCTCGCCTCTCTGTAAGGCTCTGTTTGGGTAGCAGACAGCTTGGTAATGTATGTCCTCACCCACATTTTTTTGTTGTGTATGTGCGTGTATGTTAATGCAGTGATGCGTGGGCGCCCGTGTCTTTGTCTGAGTGGCTGCCTGAGGTCGTATGTAAGTGAGACAGTGGAACAGACAGTTCTTTATTATTGAAGGACATCTCCTTTCACTGCCTATCATCACATGATCTACAAATAGGGAAATATGCACTACATATTAGAGCTTCTAATTTATATTCACATCTTATCATGTATGTTTAAAAGGCAGGTTGTGTCTGAAGGAGCTGTCGGGTTTCAGAGCAGCTTTTTTCTTGCACAGCAGCCTGCACATGAATCTCAATATTGACTTGCATTATTTGTGATTGTGTTGAGTATAAGAGAGTGGAATTGCACAGATACAGGACGGTATGGGTACAGAGATTTTCTTTTGCATTGCCTCTATCGTCAGCTCTGTGAATAAAAAGATATAAAGCAACAACAAAGAAATCATAAATGCAGAAATATACAACATATACACTAAATAAAAGTACATTGTAGGTGCAGTACAGTAAAGATAAATTGATTTGTATTGCACATGAAAAGTTTGCACATCTGTTTTTCCAGGGATAACTACCACATGGATTAATGCAGGTAAAAGTGTCTAATTTAATATTGCAGGCCAAATTTTGCTCCTGTTATTGCTGGTTAAAATTCAACATTTTGTTGTCAAAGTGTTGAACTTTTATTGCAGCTAAAATTTTGCACATCTGTTATTGCACATAATTTTGCACATCAGTTGCAGGAAAAAAATTTGCACAGGTATTTTTGCAGGTAATTTTTTTTTTTTAATTTTGCATTTTTATTAGCTCAAGCGAAATTGTGCATATCCTTTATTGTGACCCAGATGTTTAACTAATGTTTTGCAGAAAGAAATTGCAAACTAAATATTGCAGTTCAAATTTGGTATCTGGAAAATTGTACATTTATTAGAACAGATGAAGTTTTGCACATCTGTTGTTGCAGCACAAATTGCATCCATTTTTGCAGATACAAATTTGCATGTTTATCATCTCTAATAAAGTTTTGCTGGTCTTTTATCGCACATCCAGATGTTTCACCAATGTTATGCCGGAAAAAATGCACATCAAGTTCTGCATTTTAACTTTGGCACATTGAAAAACTACATTTGATAGAACAGGTGAAGTTTAGCCCATATTTTACTCAGTATAATGCACATTTATCATTGCACACAAGATTTTGCTAATCTTTTTATATCAGACTTATTTATATATCATAAAATTTTCTACATAAATTGGTGCTCACAAATTTTGCACTTTTTTTGCACAAAGCTTTAAGTACAGATTTACATTTTTAGGAGTTTTTGTACACATTACTTAAATTTAAGCACACATTTCACTTTAAAGCTATGCTTTTATATGAAACTTAATTCATTTAAGATTTTTTTTTACAATAATGGATAAAATATACCACATTAAATCATTTTGAATTTCTTCGTTTTTTGGGAAGCATTCTGCAGAGCCCTTCACTGTCTCAGGATCCCAGCTCTCATCTTAACCATGCTGATGGTTCTGCAGTCTTTGGCGACCCGTTTGCAATTGCATTAGTTAGCTTAGTTGTGGTTGTTTTGTTGACAAATCCAGATCTGCTGAACTCTGCCAGTTATACAAAACTTTTTCAACTATTTTTAGGGGGTATTTTTGCCTTTATCTGACAGGATAGCTAAAGAAAGACAAAAAATACGGGGAGAGAGGACAGGACAAGTCATTTACCAAACATGCACTGAGACCGTGCATTGGTTCCACCGGTGTGCTGAGCACTATAGCCTCTATACTCTATACTGGGCGCCTGCATTGCTCACTGAGCTACATCAGTGCCCTTTTTGGCAGCTTTTTAAATCAAAATTTGCCATCAAGCAGACCTGGGTCTGTCTCCTCACTCATCACTTTGACCTCTTCAGCCCCAGGCCAACACACATCCACACAGGTGAACTAAAAGAGGAAGCTGTGGTCAAACATGGTCATATGATTGATAGGTTTCCTGATTAATCATTAACCCAATCGCCTACTTTTTAACCTTTGCTTGAGCAGATTCTATATGGGCATTGTATTTAATTTCTGCCTCCAGGGGACTGTCAGTCAAAACCACTATAAAAGATAACAAGTAAGGACTTGCTGTTCAGCTCTGCCCAGGATTCTGTTGCTTACTTCTTGTATGAATTGAGGACTCTGTTTAATTAAAACTGCATAAAATGTATTTGCTAGAATAATAAACCAATATTAATGATTCAATGATTCATGCAAACCCAAAATGGTTTATAAGTAGCTTGCAATATGAACCAGGAAGGCCACTTTTAACAGCTTTTCCCCTTTCTTATGTGCAATAAATTCATGAAACAAAGCAACTTCATTCTATATTCTATAGAAAGAAAGCAGCGTGTCCTATTGTCTCTATTCTACTTTGAAATTTCTTGTGGGGCCGCAGCCTTACAGGGCCAGAGGTAGTGGGGCAGGGGTTGGATGTTACCAGGCGACAGAACATGGAGACAATAGCAAAGAATGATCAGGGACATCACAAGTAAGCAGCACAAAATATGAATGGGGTACAGCAACAGAATGGCAGCTTCCAGCATCAGTACCCAATTTATTATGTAGCAGTCTTTGATGTAACACTCAGCATTTCCATGGCATGAAAACATTTTGTGTTGGTTCTAGTGGACTGTCATGGCTGCTGGGACAAGACATGGTCTGTTATTGAGTGAAAGTTACTTTGACTTGACTATACTGTTCCCTGCTCTTCCCTCCGTGCTGCCATTGCACATTTGTTGTTTCACATGACCTTACCATAGCCTTGGATGCTGCTGACTATCTTGGGAAAAGAGATCATCTTTTTAAACAGCTCCCATTGTCCTTTTTTAGCTGATTTGCTCCCATCATTCCCTCTGGGTCCCCTCCCTCTTCTTCCTCTAATCCCACATGTACACTTGCATACATGCCTGCATGCATATTCATATTCATATTCATATTCACAACCTCACATCCAGAGCATGTAACACATATCCATTTCACGGCCACATGCATCTGCACACAGACTAGATATATTTATTCATAAGCTCATTAGAGGAGTGGATTTGCCTGCTGCCATCCATCTCTCTGTCACCCATCCCCAGCCTGGCACACACCGACAACAGAACTGCAGGGGAGAAAGTCCCCAGGATTTAGTCTCCTGGAGCTGCTGCTATAGAGGGGATTTACTCCGATAGACAGAAGCTCACTTTGCCGTTTTATAGAGGTGAGACCAGGGAGACAAGCACCAAAGGAATCAGTAATCTCCCTTTCACCATCCAGAAAGTGATATTCTAGAGGGGGAATGAAAAGTGCCTATAGTCTCTTGGAGCACTTATTTCAAATGATGTTTGGCAGCATGCAAGCTCTGCAGATACGCAAATGTACAGAAAAGATTTAAAAGCTGTTAATATACGACAAAATGGCTGTGGAGGCTTTTGCAGACACATTGTGACATGAAAGCTCAGGCTGTCGCTCCGTCTTTGTAGTTTGTTGCAGGCTGTTGCAAGCTTGACTCTGCAGGTGCAAGAGCAGCTCTTTGGAAGGACAAAGTAGGAGGAAGTAATCTAATTTTAGCTGTTTTATGCATGAAAAGAATGTCCAGACAGAGCTGGGGGCTGTATTTCTACCTGCTTTTGTGATGTAACCATGTCAGCTACCCATGAAAAAGGCTAATATATGGTGTAGCACAGAGCTTTTGTTACATGTTAGTGGTCAATGGTGGTGTGCAGTGGGAGGAAATTGATTCTGGAAACACTTCTCCAACACTTCTTCCATTACAGTAAATTAAATTACATTACATTGCATTGTGTTTGAAAATGCAGCAAGTAGGCTCTCACCCAGGACCATCAGATGTGTCTGATTTTTATTGCGTCTGCAGACTGATGTCCAGCTTCATAATAAGATGCTTCCAGGCACTTCTAAGTAGGTCTGCATGATTGTTAGGGAAATATGTGATGTGCAATGGCATTGTTCAAAACTGGACTGACAAAAATTGCAATAAATAAACGAGGGTGTGCAACATGTGAGCAAATTAGCTCTGAAGTTCTTATGTCTGTTATCAAAGAAGGAGCCATCCATGTTTGGCTTAAATGTTGCATTAGTTTTTTATAACTGGTTTATAATAGATGTGCACAGTTATGCAATTATGTGCAAAAAATGCATTGCAAATACATGCACATGGTTAATGAAACTGCTCATTTTTCAAAACTGCACATGCAAACCTGCATGGATTTACAAATGGCTTTTATTTTGTGTAGTATATTTTTAAGGAGTAGGGCTTAACAATATTGAAAAAAAACTTGCAATTGCTTTCTTTCTGTGACATATATTGTACATTTGTATATATTAAAAAAATAAATCACAGCTGCTTAATGCAGTGCCTGTCCATGTACTTTGATAACATTTTATTTTTTTCCATATTTGTTGTTTTTTTTTTTTTTTTTGAGTCACTCTCACACTGCAGCACACACATAGAGCTTTAACATAAACACCTGGCATCCCATGCCAATAATGGACTGCATATCATGCCAACCAGGACAAGATTTTGCTGAGAGCAGGAAAATACTCACCTATTTGAGTGTCTGCCTCCAGCATCATGCTGGTGTATCTATGAAGCCAGCAGCATCATCTGTATCATGCCATCACAGACTCTGCATGCACAGAGCTTTGCTCTCTGACTACTGATGGTGATATCAGACAGGATTATGTTGTAAAAAAGCGTGCCCCATTAGGAGTCATACTTGTAAAACTATGAGGAAATGTGTTGTAATGATGGCAAAGTTTTTGACTTGCAGATATTGCGCTGTTTTGGTTTTGTTCGAATAGTTTAGTGTGTTTGTGTGGTTGTGTGGAGTTTTTTAGGAAGCAGCCACACTCACCAGGTTTCATATTTGTTTCTAATGCGGGGCAGTTAATTGAGTTTCAATTTTAATCACATTTCTGGCTTTCCTTGATCATTAAAACTTATTGTTATAATAAATCAATTACTATGCTCCATGCCTTGTTACACTTGTTTTGTCATTTGGTAAATATTCCAGTAAAAGTGATTATTTTTTTGTTTATTCATTATTGTTATAAAGCATTGTTTTTATATTTTTGTTTTAAGTAGGGATGCACCATATTGGATTATATTGCTGATATCTGATATGCCTATATTTACAGACTCATTCTTGGTGATACAGATATCCACACCAATGTTCAAATATGCATTTCAGACCTAAAACTTCAGTCATTTGAACACATTTTAACGTATAATGATGAACAAAGCAACAAGCTTCAGTATTTAAAACACACTTTAAAGTTTAAAGATTGAGAATGTTCAAAGATAAAGACCTCAACTGGCATAGGTCTGTTGGTCAAGACAGAATCTTTGCAAGCTGATAAGTACAAATGCCAAAAATGTGTAGCTGATACATGCTGATATTCACAGCCAAAATGTGGGTTTTAAATATCAGCAGAAGTTTCAATACCTGCTGATACCAGTATCAGGCTGATTATATCCATATTTTTCAGTGTTGAGTGTCAAAGTTTGATAAATACTTGTGCTTCACATGTAGTAAAATTACTGAGTAATCATTTTTAATAATCGTGATCTCCAAGTGGCAAAGGTGCTGTTTTTTTGTTTTTACCACAAGGTCTTTCTAGATAGCGTTTTTCCTTAATAGCATTTCCTGTCTTGTCTTTCCTGTTTTGTCCATTGTGATTGCTGTTGTCTTTGCCATACTTCCATCAAAACTGGCTCCTGATTCTTGGGTGCCAGTTTAGCTCAGTGGGTAGAGCATGCTACAGTCCTCAACACACTGGTTGTTGGATCAATAGGCTCTATGCACGGCAGGGTGTGATTTATGTCTGGTGGAAAATTAGGCAGCCTGACAACTTCTGCCCAACGGTACTTGCTAAGCCAAAACAGAACCTACTGTCATCATTCTTCCAAAAGTTAACCGTCCTATACTGCATTTATTTGTCTGTTTTTTTTGTTTTGTTTTGTTTTGTTTTTGTTTTTATTGTCATTTGTGTTTATCATAATGGCATCCAAACACGCTAAAATGATGTTTCAAAGATGAGTTGATAGCACTTCTGGACATCATTGCTGTGTGCTACAATGCACGTCTTAAGCTAAATTTAACTCGTCATTGACAACCAGCTTGGGTAACTCCTGCAACTCCACAGCTATTTGAGCTGTGGTTATCCTGTAGCTCAACTGTACACACAAACGGACCGACTTTCAAATTGCACCCAGTTACTCAGAGGAGTATATTTGCTAACTGGAGCATCATCTGATTGGCCGATCCATCCAGACCTCTGTTTGGTTGGTCAAATGCTGACTAAATGAGTGGACTTAAAGCATGGCGTATGCATGTATTGCTTTTGTCAGTTAATTATTGCCTCTCAAGCATCCTTTGTGATGAGCAAACTTCCATATTGCAATGACATTCGTCATTAAACCCAACTTCTGCACTTCCTGGATGAGATCCTCTCTGCTTTCCTGGGGGCTACCATCTCCACTGAGCCACTACTTTTACCAACCAACAGAACAATGCTGGCCATACCTTGTATTGCCGTCTCACCATATTAAAGCTGCTCATTTCTTTGATTAAACCATCCTAAGATTGCAGCAAATGACATTTAAATGCTCTTCAGTGGCTGCTGATTGGATGTCAAATCTTTCAGGAGTTTTTTTTTCTCCTGTTTCCATGTTGCGTTTTGTGTGCAGATTTTGATGTAAAACTCAGATTTCAAAAATGTCTTTATGCTTTGAAGAATGCAAAAGTTTGCAAGCTTCAAACTCACAATAAAGGCATGCTCACAAAAAAGAAAGTTTTTATTTTCTGTTTGAACACAAAGAATCCTGTCTCTTTTCATGCCTGGCTTTATGTCCAAAAGAATACGCGGCTACTGTGTTACATTATTTATGTTCCACACAACTTTCCAGAAACGACCTTTGTACTCACTGTTCCAAAGATACAGTTCATGTAAAGTTTCTCACTTTAACTCTCCATTCACAGATCTGTTATACTTTTTCAGTTTTATTCCATTTTAGTTTAAAAATGGAGCGTGGATATAGAAAAAGGATGCAATGACAAATGTTAAAGTGTGAAAAGGGATTTAGAGAGGAGGAAAAGAAAGAGCAAACAAACAAAGAGTCTAACAAATGCTCTACGACTGTTCAGTGGATAAGGACGACAGCTTTTATCACACACTTTCCCAAGCCTTTTACGGGACTTTCAGCCTTCATTTTCAGCCCACACGTTAGATTTCCCATCATGAGGATATTATCTATTTACCCTCAGTGGTCTGGTGTGTCGGTCTTTAGCAGGAATCAGGACCCAGCAGTGGTCTCAGTGGCCTTCTCTCTCTTTGTACTCACTTTATGAAAATAAACAATCCTCTTCTCATTCATGCATTAACCATAGAGGGGTCGTGTTTCTTTTTAATTGGACCTCATAGATGCTCAAGTCTGATATCGTTCATCTTTTACTGATCGATATTTTTGGCTTTTTATTGAAGGCGCTGAACAAAAATGATTTTCCAGAAAAACAGTGAATGGACTCAAAATAATCCCAGGTAGTAATTTTTTATGCCCTGCTGGAATTATGTGGCACTGTCTGCATCTGCAGAGACCCAACACTCTGCCTGTATTTTGTATGTTTTGCTGTTTGGACGATGTTTTTTTGGAGTCAACTTTTGTCTCATTTTTTTCATGAATGTCTGATGAAAACTAAATTGCATTTTAGTCTCATTTAACTCATCTTGACAAAAACTAAACTTACTTTTTTTAGTTTTTGTCATAAAATATCAATTTTTGGATAGCCTTAGTCTAGTCTTTGTCATGGAGAAAGGTAGTTGGCAAACATTTTTAGAAATAGTTTTAGTCGACGAAATTAACACTGCGCAAGAAGAGCTGTTTGGCCACTGTTCACCCTCATAGACAGATGTAATATTCGAAAAGAAGAGACACAGGATATTATGAGTTGAATAACTTTTGAACCATAAGTCCTAGCCATTACATGTTATCCTCCTAGAAGCCCTCCATTTCTAATGATGCTATCCACGCCTTTGTAGCCCTTAGGGTAGCTTATCTGGCAAGCCTGGAACTTGGGTGACTTTCTGGAGTCTTTAAATATGAAATTCACATCAGTAACTCTGATACTAAGTGTCTTTTTATTCATGTTTTTTTATCCATTTTTGATTGTTTCTTCCACTAACTTAGCATTAGCTAGCATGTAGCAATCCCAAATCAGATGTCACATGGACTGTAATGACCATTGGCAGGCTGTTCTGTCGTCTTGTCATGGTTTGCAGAACAGCATATGTGTAAATGCTTTTAAACTGATCAAGAGGGCCTGAGTGACTCAAAAAGGAGAGAAGAAGAGACAGACAGCCTGAGATGTGGCCTTCAGTGTCACTGCAGACAGGAACTGCTTTGAATAATGGCTCATAATCAGACAACAAAATGGACTTTTTTGTAAATGTGTAATTAATTTGAAAAGCTTTTGTCACAGAATGATTATTATTTCCCTTTTTGGTCCCCAAGACCAGAGTTTGTGCAAAGAAGTCTTATTCATTATTGTTTACTGTGTTTGATACATAAAAATCTTTGAGTCTTAATTTTTGTTTATTTTTTTCTTTTGTCTTTACAGTCCCATAACTTTTTTAAAACTTAAGTGACATTACTGCAGCACATACATTCTTACAGTCCGGGTTGTCCTGAAAAAAGTTTGTTTAGAGCGTGACTGTGTACCACAGGGTTGATGTTTTACGATCTTTTTGGAAAATAAGTTGCAACATTGCTAGTGTATTTGTGCAATCTAAAGAGTGGAGGAAGTTGCTTGATCATTTTGATATAAAGAGGCAATAAATTCCACAATAGTTGCTGAATAACACTTATATTTTTAAAGGTGTGGTATCTAAACATGTATTGATATTATTTTATTTTCACTTGTATCATATTGAGAGTTAAATACTGGAATAGTGAGAGCTCTATTGGTGATGTTAGGCTTAGGAAGAAGTGTCGACTTTAAATATTCTGTTCACAAACAGCTACTAAAAGTCCATCTCTGTTATTTTTCAGTCTGATGTGTGAGTTTCCGTCATGGCGGTGGATTCAGTCGTGGTTAACTCAACCCCTCCCCCCTGGCTGTCAGTCGTGGTTGCTCGCTGTAGCATCTGTGCTGGCCCTCTTCCTAGATGTGGCCAGTGAGACGAGTCCTTTCCAAACCATACCAACACAATATTAACATTCTGTGTTCATCAACTTCACACACACACACACACACACACAAAGCTCTAAAGAGTTCTGATTTCCTCTGCCAGAGAGATTTAGTTAGTTTGTTTGGCTGTGTGTTCATTAGTGAGCAGAACATCTCAAATCTTGACAGCAGATTGCACTGAGTTGAGGAAAGTTGCACCATGGGATGAGCAACAGGGGGTGATGAGTTTTCGATGCTGATTGTTTCAAGGAATTCTTTTAAATGAGAAGCAGAGCATTGTGGGATTTTTCCCCAACCTTGCACATGCATCTCAGTATTTCTCCAAGGCTATTGATCTTTTCATTCTTGCTCATGCTCTTGTCATGGCTGTAGGGATGCTGGTATCAGAGGGTTTTACTGAAGTCCACCACTTTGGTCCTGGATTGACTGACAAGAAGCATTTCTATATTGATGTTCCCAGTCTCTGGAGGATGGATCCTATTGACTTTGACAATACTCTGACTTCTCCAGTGATGTTTTCATTTTAAGTACATTTTATGCTTATTTTGGTTCTCCTGTGGACAAAATGTGATAGTTTGTTCCTTTGCTGGTCTTGTCCTGTAACATTTCTTTCTTCTTTCTTCTTTTACATGGCTAAATCATGTCTTGCAGTGAATCTCTATCCTGTAAAATTTGACAGAAAGGATTCAAGGGTCATGTAGCTCATGAGAAGAAATTTGACTTTGTTTTACTGCAAGCTAAAAACTTCTATTAGGAGCTTTTGACCTGAGCTTTTGTTTGGAATTAATTTCCAGTTCCTCCCACTTATTTGGGAACAGTAAGACAAACAAATCTCCTAAAGGTCCTGTTTCTGCAGAAGATCCAGCACTGTATCTGTTTTAGAGGAGATGTTTTCACTGAGTGTCAGCTAGTTGATCAGATGTTGGGGCTCTTTAGTCAGTAATAAATGGTGTCAGTTGCTGAGCATGAACAAAATTTCCACTAAAAGGTTCTGAATTTCTTTGAAATGTTCCTTTCCAAAAATCCACACAAATCCCCTAAAATTTCTTTGACATATTTTTAAATTCCCATACCCCAAAGTATTTTTAAAAAACACACAAATGTAAATGTTTCTGTGAAATATTATCGTATAGCCTTATCATTCCAATTAAAATTCCTGAAACTCCCAAGAAATCTTTAAAATAATTCTAAACAATTACCTCCTGAAAAGTCTCAAAAATTGATTAGAAATAACAGAAAATTTCCCCGAAATGTCCAAGGATCCCTCATTCCCAATCAAATTCCCAAAAATGTACAATTCCCCAAATTTCCATGAAAATACCTAAAAATTTCAAAGCAAAGTGCCCCCAAAATTCTTATAAAATTCTAATAAAAATTTTACCCAAATTCCTTGTAAATTCCTTAAAATATCCAAGAGAATTAAAGGAATTGTGAATTCTTATTTTCCCCAGCCTCAAGTTCTCCCAAAAAATGAAAATGACAGAAAATAACAACAAGCAGATTCCCTGTAATTTATATAAAAATTCTTAAAATGTTCATTCAAAGTCATTTCCCCCCAAAATTCAAATAAAATTCCCCCAAATTATTAACACAATTCCTAAAATGCCTGAAAAATTACTGAACAAGTCCCCAAAATACACAAACAAATTTCACACATTCCTTTGGAACTATCTAACAAAATTCAAAGCAAAATTTCTCCAAAATCCACCAGTGAACCTCTAAAATAATCCCAAAAATTCCACAAAGTCCCTTAAAATGTGCAAACAAATTACCAAAAACATCTTGATGAATTACAAATACATTTCCCAAATTTCCATGGAAATCCTTAGTTTCAAAGCTACCCCCCCCCCCCCCCCCCAAAAAAAATTCCCCCAAATTACTAATGTAATTCCCACATTTCCATTTGAATTCCTGAAAATTCCCAGGCAAGTTCCCCAAACACTCAATCAAATTTCTCAAAAATTCCCAAAATATTCCCAAAAATTCCACAAAATCCAAAACAAATTTACCAAATTATCCAAATACATTCCCTCAGATTTCCATAAAAATTTATTTAAAATGTATGGCAAATTCTGCTAACATTTTAAGCAAATTACTTCATCTGTACAATTTTCAAAAAATTCTTATAGCAGCAATTCTTTCTATGTTGTAGGAAAGCCCAAATGTAAATTCTCATTTGTGCATGCAGAGTCTCAGGAGGTTAATGAGATATTATTCTGTAGGGCCATATAGGGTAAAAAAAAAAAAAAGAAGTTGATTGGTACTTTTACCTTGCTGAATTGATCACTCTCCTGTTGATCACTATCAGCACCCACTACATTAGGTATACTTTTTCAACCCCTTATTAACAAATATATCTAGTGAGCCAGTCATATGGCATTCAGGCATGCAGGCATGGTTGAAATGATGTGCTGGAGTTCAAACTGAGCATCAGAATTAGATAGAAAGATGAATAAAGTGACTTTGAACATCCCATGGCCGTTGGTACCAGACAGGCTGGTCTGAGTATTTCAAAAACTGCTGATCTAGTAGTATTTTCATGCACAATCATCTCGAGGGTTTATAGAGCATGGTGAGAAAAAGACAAAATATCCAGCAAGCAGCAGTTTTCTAGGTCAAGATGCCTTATTGATGTCAGAGATCAGAGATGAATGACCAGACTGGTTGGAGATGATAGAAAGGCAACAATAACTCAAATAAACACTCTTTACAACCGAGGTATGCAGAGGAGCATACCTTGAACTCTGGAGCAGATGAGCTACAGCAGCAGAAGACTGCACTTGGTGCTCCTCCTGTTAGCTATGAACAGGAAACTGAGGCTATAATTCAGCTCACCATTTGAATAGCAGGGCTAGAATTAGGTAAAAACTGCAAGAGAGCCTACAGGACCACAAACCAGCATGGCAAGTGCCTGGTCTGAACCTCAGCCCTGCATTTTGATCAAAGCCAAATGCATTGATGAGTGTCGTGTTTTTGGCTGATTAAATATTTGCATTGATAACAAACTGAAAAGGTGTACCTAATAGAGTGGACAGTGAGTGTATATCAACATCTAAATTCCTCTCAGACACAGCTGAATTGCCGGCCTAATGGCATGCATTAGTGTTTACAGGCGTACGGACTTTGTTAGCATTAAAAGCCTCTTTAATTGTCCTGAAATTGTGTGATTTTTGCAGACGATGACCTTGTGGACGCTGCCGTCTGCTTCTAAAGGTTTTATAAAAAATTTTAACAGCTTAAAGAAGCATGGCTGTATTATGTGGGTACTTAAACAAGAGCCTGCAGCCAAGTAAGAGAAGCATGTAAAAAACTCAATAACTATAAAGCATTATCACCATCAGACCTCTCACCACAGTCCTGCACAGCTGATTTCATTCTTGTTTACCTGTTAGCATTCTGTAAGGCTGAACCAAGATGAGTGACATGATAATATACAAACCTTCTGAACATATGCAACCACTGTCTTTGTATTGTAGTTTGCAGACTGGCTCACATTCAGTTAGGAGCACTTGGTAAGCCTCAGAGAGCAGCCAGCGTGGTAGAAATCTTGCCTTGTGTAGATAAAATGAAGAATTACATGCTCTCTATGGCTTCAGTAACTCCACAACTGTTCTGCCCTATCAAGCTGCACAAAACTCTGACTTTGTCACTATATGGAGAGCAATATACTGTCAGAAAGGATTACTCTGTGTTCTGAAAAATGGGCATTTTGGAGACAATTGGCTTAAAGTTCATGATGGTGTTGATTTCTGCTCATTAAAATGCTGAGAATAGAGCATCCTCACTCCATATCCCTTTATAATACATCTCGATTTTTTTTTTCCAATGAAAAAGACTGCACTGCTGCAATAGTTTGGTCTATTTCTGTCTTCACATAGACTAAGACAAACAGAATAAAGACAGACAAACAGTTCTTCTCTCCACCCATTATACACACAGTCACACACAGGCACATTATCCTGGTATTAGCAGTAACATGAACCTCACTGAGCAGCGGTTAGGAGCTCGTTCTTGTTCTGCTCTTTTTGTTGCTTGAACGTATGTTTGAACTGCTGCTCATGTCTTCCTGCTCACCCCACACTCCCCACCAGCAGTGTGTTTCTGCTGCCGCTCCAGATAGCTTTGGACATGTGCGCTCACCCAGAATTACACTGGTTAACAGTTGTAAAATACAGTAGAGCATACACTTTAAAACCTAAGTCAGCCACATACAGAAATGGACATTTAAGAAACATGCTTGGCAATATTGTTATTATTATTATAACAATAGGAACATTCATGATGAACGCGAGGCAAAAAATTAATTTATTCATAACAGAAACTTTTATCATGTACTACTGTATTTTGTTTTATGTGCATTAAACTGCTGGATGGAAGTCTGATTATGAGGGAAGCACAATATTATCAGAATGGTATCAGTATTGGCTTAGAGAGTTAATGATGTTGAGTTTATGGTAGCCACTGATATAGATTATTTCTCCCAGTCTTTACAACTGATTTATCATCTGTTTATATTGGTGTAATCATTTGTCTTTAGTGGCTTTAGATATCGACCCGTATTGGCTATAATTGTTAGCTGCAAATATCCAACTATGTTGTTTGTTAATATTGGTATTTATTGTTGGTGAATATTGGCTTATAACAGCCATATCTATCAGTATAAATGGCAGTGAATATCATTCTGTCTTAGATGTAAAAATTGGTCTATACTTGTTGAAAGTATCATTCTAAATTGGCTATGAATATCAGTCTAGATAGGCTGTAAATATTGCCCTCAAAAGGCAGTAAATATCAGTCTTTATTGGGTGTGAATATCAGCCTATCAGCTGTAAATAAAAGTCTAAATTGACTGTGAATATTGGTCTGTGGCGGTTGTAAATAACACATTATTTCGGCTTTTTTTATTAATCTATGTTGTCAATAAATATTTGTCTTAATTTGCTGTAAATATTTGATTACATGCCTGCAAATATAAGTTTATTTGGGGGTGTTATTTGGTCTAAATTGACTTTTGGGTCTCTATTAACTGTAAAAATCAATATATATTTGCTGTAAATATCATTCTTTATCAACTGTAAGTGTCCATCTATTTTTTGCTGTAAATATGGGTCTATATTGACTGTAATTTTCTGTCTGTATTTTCTGTAAATATCAGTCTATATTACCTATAAATATCTGTCTGTATTGGCTGTAAATATTTATCTATATTTATCTATTTATCTGTACTGTAAACATCAGTCTATATTGGCTTTAATAACAGTCTATATTGGCTATAAATATCAGTCTATATTGGCTGTAGACGGTAGTCTATATTGGCTGTAGATATTTATCTATATTGGCTATAAATATGAGTCTTTACTGGCTGTAAATATCAGTCTATTTTACTGTAAATATCTTTCTGTATTGGTTATAAATATCAGTCTTTATTGGCCTTAAATATCAGTCTATATTGGCTGTAAATATGTATCTATATTGCATGTAAACAATGGTCTATATTGGCTAAAAATATGAGTCTATGTTGGCTATAAATATCAGTCTATATTGGCTATAAATATGTATCTATATTGCATGTAAACAATGGTCTATATTGGCTAAAAATATGAGTCTATGTTGGCTATAAATATCAGTCTATATTGGCTGTAAATATGTATCTATATTGCATGTAAACAATGGTCTATATTGGCTAAAATATGAGTCTATGTTGGCTATAAATATCAGTCTATATTGGCTGTAAATATAAGTCTATATTGGCTATAAATATGAGTATACTGGCTATAAATATCAGTTTATACTGGCTGTAAATAAAAGTCTATATTGGCAGTAAATACCAGTCTATATTGTTTATAAATAGCGTTCTATGTTGGCTGGGAATATATGTCTATATGCGCTTCAAACAGTGGTCTATGCTGGCTGAAAATTTTTTTCTGTGATTATTAGTCTGTATTAGCTGGAAATATTGTAAAGAAGAAAAGTATTGTCATCTGTATCAACCATCCATTTAACATTTTATTTAAACATCATTGTCACCACTGGCCCTGATTCTTGGAATCAGTCCATTTCTAGAAGATGCACCCAACCATAGCTTCATTGGAACGCTTCCCTTTTAACTGCAGAAATGACTTCTTTATGCCATGACAATAAAAAAGGGCTGAGGTTACAAGGTTTTGATTCAGAAATATATCTTAAATTCTTTGATCAGTTTGGCTTTTCAAATGCACCATAGTAGCTATTTTTGTAAAGCGAGGGCAGTTTTAAGAGTCTGAGGTGAAAATGAATCCCTGATTCCTGCTGAAACATTGTCTAGTTGCACTAATATTTTTAACCTAAGGTAACAAAAAACACCCAACATCCCTGGTATTACTTTATAACATACATACAAGAGGACCAAAGAAAAGCATAAGCATGTTGAAGTAGCAGTTGTGGAGAGCCAAAAGGCGCTCATAAGTCAGTCTGTCTGCTTGGGAACGCCACTGAAAGGATGGTCAGGTTTTGCTTTACATCTTTTCATGTGTGGCATGCGTTCAAGGACTTCTCTGCATTGTGGATTCTTGTGCTTAGTCGACCTGCGACTGCTGCCACATTGTATACACACATGATACTATAAGCTGCTGTGGGTAACAGAGCTTACAATCCCTCTGTGTGCTGTGACCAAGAACCTAGAAAAAGATCGTGTCACAACCACCACCCCCGGCTTTCTCCCTCTCTCTCCCTCTCTCTCTGAATTTCTCTTGTTGAAGAGACTCGTTTGATGTCTCAGACTTTGTGCTTGCGTCAGGCGCGAGAACAGTCCAAAAATGGATCTCATTTGCATTCTTGGTGTGATTATGACACCGGACAAATAGACACAACAAGCTCCATCTTTTCACTCCATCTTGTTTGCTGCCTTTGTGAGTAAAATGAAGGCCTGTATAAAGAAATATGATCTTATTTTGACATTTCCCTGGTTGGTTGAGGTTTTGCCGCCTCATCCTGCCACCTGATTACCCATAATGCTCGTTTACTCATGGTTTAGCTTTATTAAACCCAAGGTAAAGCTCCCTTTAGAAAGGATGTTGTTCATTTTATCAGTGTTGTGCCACAAGTTCATAAGCTCTCTGTCTCCCTCCCTCTCTCTTTCCTGTCCCTGTCACTCCTCTCTTTTCTCGTCTCCTTCCATCTCCCTGTGCGTTTGTGTGTGTTTGTGTGCCTCTGTGTGCGTCCGTGCTGTCCTCCTTTCTCTATATGTGTGTATGCTTTCTGCTCCCAGCCCCTCTGCGGAAAGCAAAGTTTGTGGAGAGCCCTCGCATTCCACAATCAGAGCTTGGCTCCCCTACATACACCTCCACCACTGCCAAGAATCCAGACCTGGACACATACTGCCCGGGTAAGTCTTTAGCCAGCTCATCCCTCATTTCCTCGTTATTTTGCATGTTGGTTCTTGTCTTCAAGAGAAAATTTATGCTTTTGCAAGTTGGAAACATTAGCGTAATTACTGAAAATTCTCCCCTGCTGCCAGCTTTACCTTCATCAACCCCAAATATTTCCAAATGTTAATCAAAATCAAAGTTTTTCCTTTATGAAGGTGGGATGATAGAGAGCTAAAAATAGATCTTTGATAACAAAATGTATAAAATGTAAGGTTAACTTTTCTATAGCAGGACAAAAAGAAACTAAAGCTGGAGGTGGGCTGCCAAAAAGCACATCAGCATTGCACTTCAAATCAAACCAGAATGCATTAATGTCTACTGTCTCTGAGTTTAGAAATATCCCGTCAACTCAGGCTGCTGCTGCAGTGGGACTGTCGTCCTCATCCTTTCCAAGCAGTCACAATAAGAGCTCCTAAATTTTTCTGTAAGTCCCATTAAACCTGCCAAATACATAAGAATTGTATAATCTTAATACATGGTGACAAATAACTGGAGAGTTTACAGTTTTTTTTAGTATAATGTGTGGTGTAGAATGAGAGGATCAACTCAGCACACACTAACAGACTCTGTGCATCAACTACCATTCATTTGAATTTCAATATGAGGGTTCAAGCCTTATGCCATAAGGGAGGAGGCTGGGGTGGAGGAGGTTAAGCTTTGCCAGCAGCAGAAACAGCGGGGTGCATCAGCATTAGTGCAAGCATGGATTAGGAAATTACATCATATTTAAAAACGCTGCTGTGTTGAGAGAAAGACTTGTGATTGGCTGTGGGAAGCGGTAATTAGGATCAGCTGGTTGTATGACTACTGTGTCCTGCATGAACTGATGCTGCACTTCATGAGCCTCACCCTGGCCTCAACTCACAAAACGACAGATCTTGCTCAGTCAAATGTGACTTTAGAGTAAACAAGCTAATGTGGCTATCTGTTAGCTACATGCTAAGCTATTGCAGTTGCCGTTTTAGTGCAGATTCCTCCCTTGTCAGTTCATCTATGGTCTGTTTTACATTACAAGTTGTTAAACACTCAGTTTGTTGCAGCACATCAACAGAGAGTAGTATTGAACATGTTTAATATTTACAGTCTCGAGTCAAAGTGCCTCCGACCATATTGGAGAGGGAGAAATTCCCTTTCAACCCAGCGCACACCACTGGCAAGATAGCCCTAAAAAACATCTGATAAAGGCCTTTACAGGCTTTGGTTTGAAGTGGGCATCAGGTTGACAGTTGGCACTTTTATTGTGTATTGTGTGGCCAGTGTTGAAACCTGTGTTAAATTCAGTAAGATAAAAACTATTTATTTTATTATTTAAAACTAATCATTTATTTACTTGTGAGAAAAAAGTCAGAATTCTAAGAAAGAAGTCAGAATTTTGAGATTAAAGAGGGCACATTAAGCAAAAATCACTTTTTCAGGCTTTTCTAATAAAAAAATATGTGCCCCTGGCCTGTCTACAATCCCCTGAAGTACCAGAAAATTCACCCCCCACCCCACCTTTCAGAAAATGTGTACTAAAACAGACCTTTCCCAGATTCTCCCCTCATGACCTCATCTGGGGAGAGCCCCATCCCCAGGTCTGGTTGGCCCTCCGCTTGGAAGAAAGTACACCCTTCTCTCCCAGGAGAGCCACATTCATGAAGCCACATCCATTTCCAGAGAGTGTGTGGTCAGGGGCAGAGTCAGACAGCTCAGGCACATTTAAATCCACAGAAATTGCTCATTCTGGGTGGGGCTCACATAGAGCGATTTTTAGACATGCAAAAAAAACTATAATGGAGTGTTTTTTCAACAACAGACTTCACAGGCATGTTTTGGGGACCTCTGAGACTAACATACACTTGTCTTAAAAGGGTAAAATATGTGAGCTTTAAAGTCAGAATTCTGACTTTAAACTCAGAATTCTGCCTTTTTTGTTTTGTTTTTTACAAGTAAGAAAAAAATTTTGTCTCATTTTTTTTTCAGTATCCCTAATCCTCTTCTGTACTGTAACACAGTGATGTGTTCACAGTCTGCTCAGTAAAATCACTACTAGGGGAAGGTTAAAAAAATGTCACCATGATGTAGTCAGAGTCACATGAATTAAAGAAATATTAATCAGGGATGCAAGATATTGATTTTTGCCGATATCTGATATGTAATTATTTAAAAAAAAATGATTTAAGCTGATACCAATATTGATACAAATATTTTAATGTTGTTCAAACACACAACTTCAGGCCTAAAAACAGACTTTACAGTGTAAGGAATGATGATAAATGAAGGAAAAAGACTTCAGCTTATGTAGGTCTGTTGGTCTAGCCTAAAACTCTATTACCTTATTTGTTAATATGGCTGATACAGGCAGATTGTATGGCCTTTTGTTTAGATGGGAGGATGATGAGGTGGGATAATACTGTACTGTACTGTATCATCATATCATATAGTATCATATTGTGAAACTATAAAGGGTAAATATGACTTAGATGTGACTAAAACTTGCATTTGCTTCTAAAGACCAAAACTGAGGTGACTGAACTTGCAACCAATTGCAGACACCATAAAATTAAATATCACCTTACAATCCTAAAAATTAAGAATTTCTCTGGTTTTGAAAACTGTTGGAAATATCTGAGGTAATTTAAGAAATCAACTAAAAAATAGTTATAACACAGGAACTGGTAGTCTTTTTGTATTTAAATTGCTATTTCAGTGCAGAAATTATTCATATTGTAGCTTTAGTCAACATGAACTCTGCCTAGTGCCCTCATAGTCCATCCTCATTACCTCCTCCTTCCCTTCTCCTCTAAATCCTCCCTTCACTGCTTTGTCACTCTCCTCTACTCCTTCCCACAGGCGCAGAGCTTGTGCAGGTGCCGCCTGTGTTTTCTGTCAACTTCACAGTCAGGGGTAGCTTGTTAATCCCGTGGACAGTCCAGATTTACCTCAACCCCTCCATCCATCCCCTCTCTTCCTCTCTCCTGGCGTGCATGAGCAGCAGGACAGCAAAGCGGGTCACTTGAGGATAGTGCCCTGCTGAGATTTGGTTCTAGTATATCTGCTTACTCATCTCGCCTCTCCTCTTCCTGTCGCCACTGAGAGGCACAGTGTTTGCTTTCTTTCACATCCTGTTGACTCAACCTCTGCTGGTTTTGTGGACCCTCTCGGAAGATGCTGAAAGTCTCCAGGGTTGGATGAAGATATGAGAGAAATATTGATGAAGGCTTTGGGCTTTTACTGTTTTCAGGGAGTATGGTCGACAGAGTGCTACCAGCCTTCACCGTCTGTCAGCCTCTCCTGCTGAGTATCTGCTCACTGGGAGCTCTAAGTAGGTGATCCATCTCTATAAGCATATTAGAATACCTTGTATTGTCTTCCTTTTTCTCTGTATGAATCTAAGTAGTGTGGAGTACCTGTGGATAGATACCTTAGTCCTTGTACCTGGCTTTCTCTTGAATCTCATGCATGAAAAACTGTCAAACTTGGCTTCATTTTGCATCAATCCTGTGAAATCGGCTGTGGAATAACCTATCAGCTGTGATGATCCGCTAAAAGCTCCTGCAGATGTGACTTGCCAGTGTCTAAATGGAAATTTCTAGCATCATCAAGGCAGGAAAACAGTCTATTACAGACTCAAACTGGAGAGGAAGTAGGAGCTTTCAGGACTCAGAGCCTCCCTGGTGGACAGATGGACATCTTAGCTCTTTATGAGGACTCTCTGGCATGAAGCAGCAGCAGGACCGTGACTTAAACATCTGATCACATGCCAGCACGCTCTTTGGCGCTGACACTGTCTGTCGCCCGGGGGAAGCCAGGTATCAGCTGATTTTTATAGCCTACAAAGAAAATTTGTGGCGTCATAAACATGGTTTGTGAATATTTGTGAGATAGCTTGTAAATTCATCTCCAATCATTCTCCTTGTATAAATCAGATTTACAGCTTTTCTAATGAGGTTACAGGAAGGCAGTCTTACTGTTACTAGGCAGACTATGGGAGGGTGCTGGTGATGGAATCATGGTTTATGAAATTTTCTCTATGGATTTAAGTAATTTCAAAATTTGGCTCTTTTGCTGTCAGAGATGATTTGACTTTAAATTTACCTCTATTTTTATGTTGTTGTTGTTGTTTTTCATGGTAGCCACTTAAGGGCTATGTTGGTGTTGGTGTCTGTGTTTGATTGACAGCAGCTTGCAGGCTGAGCTCCAGCAGGGAACAAGTAAACTCGTGCTGCAGCTTACAAGTGATGGACAGACAGTGTTTGTGTAAGCACTGGGATTAAACAGGCACTACATAAGCATCTAATCGGAGGGAACTTTTGTTTGCTTGTATGTTAACATATTATGTATGATTTGGCATTATAAAGGTTAAACATTTGCAGGGATAAAATTAGATTTTTTTTCTTCCTATTTCTCCAATCTGTGGACTAGTGCAGTGGAAATGTAAATTTATGTTAGCATTCAGTTTATTTATTCATTCATTTATTTATCCATTATAATAGACAGACAAGGGATCAGTGGTTTTATAAATAGAAGTATGGGGAAAAGCACTTGATTATTTAAGTTTAAGACAAAAGAAAACATTGTACAGTTGAAATCTTACATATGATCTATTAAATCAATGACATTTAAGTTACTGTTTCTCCAATAAATACTGGTGCTTGAGCCTATGGCCTAGGAATGAAAGCTTTTGTATTTACAGCATTCAGAACTGGAATTGGGTTTTTTGGCCAGAAATGCTAATGCAACAAGGAAATTGACTCTGGTTAGCTTTGCTCTAAATGTGCAGTGATTAAATGTTAAATACAACATAACTTAAACTGAAAAAAGAATAAAACATTACAATTTGAATATTTACAAGCTGTAGGATTTTTTTCTAGTTTACAGAAGTTTGTGTGCATTGATCGTATGGAGAGATTGATTAGTGCAAATAGGCAAATGAGGTGAGCCATTTTACCACAGTGAGCTTTCTTACAATTTTTTAGTTTTACTTAAGAGATAAATTAGTGCAAATGTGTATAGGAGATAAGGCATTTTACGACAATGAGCTTTACTACAGAATTTGAGTTAGAGTAAATAGATTGATTAGTGCACATGTATATATGAAGTGAGGCATTTTACCACAGTGAACTTTCTTGCACAAGTTAAGTTACAATTATTAGATTATTTAGAGCAAATTTGCATTGCATTTTACCACATTGAGCTTTTTTAAAGTATTGTAGTTGCAGTAAACTACGGAGCCCCAGACATGACATGGTCAAAAAAATGTAAATTGTGGCCACAATATAGCTATAACATGCACACCAAATACTAATTCCTGGCCACAAAGAACCAAATTATGGACATGAAATAAGTATAACGTGCGTGCGAAATACTAATTTTTGGCCACGAAGTAGGTATAATGTGGGCATGAAATACTAATTCATAATATTATCATTCCTGGACAGCTGGGTAAGCAAATCGAGCGCACCTTCCTATTCTGGCATTCAAGTCGTACCTCCGTAGGTAAAGCAACCTGGTCCTCAATATTCTGTTGAAATGCCTCTCGGTAATAATAGTTCCTTGCAATGCTTTAGCCCCTCTACTGCCTCTACCTTAGACCTTAGAGAAGGTGCGCTCGATTTGCTAACCCAGCTGTCCAGGAATAATATTAATATTATTGATTAGTATTTCGTGCACACATCATACCTACTTCGTGGCCACAAATTAGTATATCGTGCGCACGTTATACTGATTTTGAGGCCGTAAATTGGTATTTTGTGGACATGAATCAGTATTTTGTGCGCATATTATAGCTATATTGTAGCCACAACTTAATTTTTTTTTTGACTATGTCATGTCTGGGGCTCCATAGTAAACAGATTAATTAGTGCAAGAGTACAAATGAGGTGAGGCATTGTAACACAGTGAGTCGCTGACCCAGTTTCACCTAAGGGTGTGTCCTCCTGGGCCTCTTCAGGTTTGCCAGCGATCCACTGGATCACAGGACTCAACATCATGCAGCCCTGCCAGTGACTCTCAGGTGACTCAGTAGTGAACGACTCCCAGGTGACCACTCAGATCACTAACATGTGGATGGTCACCAGAGCCTATAAATCCCAAATTTGGCGCCAGTCATTTTTAGAATTGAAGAAGCCTTTGGGAGGAGAGGTGAAACTTCTTCAAGAACCTCAACCAAGTCCAGGTGCCCCCATGACAAAGATTTGGATTGATAAGATACAGTGTATGTGCACAGAGATTTTATGCTCATAAAGACACTTAAAAATATGTACACAGTAATGTGCTAACTAGCTAGAGAGACAAGTTTGTTTTATTTTTGTCCTTTTGTGACAGTGGATAAAGTCAGAAATAGAGATGGGAGAGTAGGGAATGTCATACAGAAAAGGAGCCAGAGATCAGGCACTAAACCTATCCTTTCTTTTCTAGGATGACAGTTACTGTACAAAGGGGTGCAAACCTAACTGCCAGGCCATCAGCACATATATCAAGATTTTATCACATGCTCAAAACCTAAAATGTGTCAGAACATAAATCATTTTGCAACTTCGTCCATAATAACCAGAAAGAGTCAGAGATACCTGAGGGATACATGATGGCCTTGAATCATAAATCTTTATCTGCATATCAGCTACCTCTAAGCCTGACCTGGTGTCCTGAGACACAGTGTGCTTTTATTTATCAACCCTCCAAATGTTTCTGTGCAGATAAGATCAGTGTGGTGCACATTAGGAATGTGAAATTGACTCCTGATGTCTTGATTAGCCTTCCAGATCATGGTGGGTCTACCTGTGCATGCATATCTGTGCTTGTCTTCAAAAAGCTCTTCAATAGGTGCGACTCTACCTTGTTTTCATTTCCTTTAGTTATTTTCAGCTCTTTTGCAAATTGATTTTCACCTTAATTTTTACCTTTAATTACAGCACTGTGAAAAAGTATATTCTTTCTTTCTTATTTTTTGTTTTCTCCCAAATTTTTCAAACTGAAATGTTTCTGATCATCAGCCAAGGATAACCTGAGTAAATATGAAACGCAGTTTTTATATGATGATTTCATTTTTTGATTAACAACATTTTTGGAAAGTTGGGTTCAGTGTCACTAGCCACACCCAGGCCAGATTACTGCTAGACCTGCTGAATCAAGAAATCCCTTAAATAGAACCTGTCTGACATAAGTCTGTCTGACAGAAGTAGGCTAAAAGATCTCAAAAAGCAACACATCATGCTGCCAGCCCATGAGAAACAAAGTCATTGACGTCTATCAGTCTAGAAGGGGTTAAAAAGCCATTTCTAAGGTTTTGGGACTCCAACCAACTACAGTGACAACCATTGTCCACAAATAGGGAAAACTTGGAACCGTAGTGAGCCTTTTCCAGGAGTGGCTGGCCTACCAAAATCACTCCAAGAGGTCATTAAGGACTCATCCAGAAGGGTTTCAAAACAATCCAGATCCACATCTAAAGACCTACAGGCTTCATTTGACTCAGTTAAGGTTAGTGGTCATGATTCAACAATAAGAAAGAGACTGGACAAAAATGGCCTCATGGGAGAGCTCCAAGGCCAGAACCACTGCTGACCAAAAAGCCTCGCCTCACATTTGACAAAAAACACATCTTGAAGATCACCAAGACTTACAGGAAAATATTCCTTGGAGTGCTGAGAGAAAAAAAGGAACTTTTTAGAAGGTGTGCGTCCCGTTACATCTGGAGTTAAACTAACACAACATTTCATGAAAATATCATACCAACAGTCAAACATGGTGGTGGTAGTGTGATGATCTGGGGCTGCTTTGCTGCTATAGGACCTCAACAACTTCCTGTAATTGATGGAACCATGAATTCTGCTCTCTACCAGAAAATCCTGAAATTTCCAACCATCATTTAATGACCTCAAGCTCAAGCTTTGGGTTTAGTGTTCAATGACTGTTTCACATAGGGCCAGGTAGCTCTGGATGGCTTTTTCCCTTAGTAAATGAAATCATCATTTAAAAACAGCTTTTTATATTTACTCTTGTTATTTTTGTTGAATATTGAACAATTTTGATGGTCTGAAACACTTAAGTGTGACAAATATGTAAAAAATAGACATCAGGAAGGGGGCAGATACTTTTTCACACCACTGTATCTGTGCTTGCATTCAAAATGCTCTAAAAAAGTTAGAATCAACCTTGTTATTATTGCCTTTAGTTGTTGTCAGCTTTTATGCAAATTCATGGCCACCTTTGGTTATAAATGTCACCTTGTCTTTAAGTATCCTTTGCTGGGAGTCTTTGTTCTAAAAATATGCATGGCTACCTCTCCAGGTTGTTGACATTGATCGTGTGGAGAGTATCGTCTCTCTGTGGACTTGTCCTGCTGGGGCTGAAGGTAAATAGCCCAGGTATAGGTGAAATAAGAGCCATGTGTTATCTTACCTGCAGGCCGCCTCTATGAATACCCCCCTCCTGTCCCGTCCTGTCCAGTCCCCTGCCTGCAGCACACATGCTTCTCCCTCCGTCTCCTCTCGGCTGCTCTGCGGACGGTCAGAGGGAGAAACAGATGCGCTTGCACAGAAACACATTCCTGGCTGCGCGCTAAGATAGTTGCCATGGTAACCATCTGTCTCCTTCGCAGCTCAGGAATCCAACAGAGAGGATTGTGCGTGTTTGGATGTGTGTGTTTTTTGGCCGTGGAGGATGAATTTTATATTATTTCTTCCTTTTTTTCTTATATACAGATTGTAATTTAAGGTGTCATTGTGCTGCCTGAAGTTCCTCTTTAAGTACTTTGTGTTCTCTGTGCTCTCATGTAGCTCTTAGATAAGTATGTCTTCAGCGATTTAAGTGTGGTTGTCAGGGTTTGTATTTTTAGAACAAAGGTAGAGCTATAAAAAGAATCAATACAACCTGTACATTATGGTAATGTGAAGTGATTCTCTCTTGATAGTAGCTCATTAGCTCCAGTTAAAGATACAGGAAGGTTTAGCGACAGGTTTACTGGATATTCACAGAATACTAAGATGTTATTTTTGCTTCATAAAGATTCTATTTTTCCACATCTGCATGTCTGCCATATGTTTGGCTGTATTGTAGTGTTTTCTGGAGTATAAGAAGTACAAAAAAATGTCTTTGTTCAGCTCAAGGGAGTTTCTGTGGACTCCAGCGTCCAGATTAGAGATTTGGCTCCCACATCAAAGGAAACAAAGACAAACCGCTCACCCCTGCAACAGCTGGCTGCGATAGAGGAGATGTTGTAAGAAGCAACAAAGAAGAGATAAAGGAAGGATGGAAACTTACGAAAACAGTATAAAATGAAACCACAACTCAAAAAATAGAAGTGAGGCTGATGCAGAAATGCAAAAAACCTGAATTCTTTCTGATGACCTGACTCCACTTGTCACAGAGGAATGTCATGATGGGGAAATTATATCTCTGGCCGACTGTCAAATCTTGGATACAGGAGCCATCAGGTCCCTGTAACCAAAGTGCGAGCTGAGTTTACATCCTAGGAACTCCTAGGCCTCCACCAGGGCTGCCCCTTATCTCTGATTGTGTTTGTAATTTTCATGGACTGGACTTGGGGAGGAGGTTTGCAGATCATGTGGTTCTACTGACTTCTTTAGCTAGGGACCTCCAGGGCAGGCTAGCATTACCTAGCATAGTGGTGGCAGCAACATCCTTCCCTGTCGGGACGGTATTGGACAGGTCATGAGCTGTGCCTGGTTTCCTCCAGATGTAATTCTTGGCATTCAGGCCAAAGAGTTCAATCTTTGTTTCATCACACCAGATAATTTTGTTTGTCATGGCCTGAGAGTCTTTCAGGTGCTTTTGTGGCAAACTCCAGGCGGGCTGTCATGTGCTTTTTACTGGAGAGTGGCTCCCGTCTGGCCACTCTACTATGCAGGCCTGATTGGTGGAGTGCTGCAAAAAAGGATAGCTCTGTCAGAGTGACCATCGGGTTCTTGGCCACCTCCTTGACTAAAGTCCTTCTACCCCGATTGCTCAGATTGGCCAGGCAGCCAACTCTAGGAAGGAGGAATAGTCCTAGTGGTGCCAAATTTCTTCCGCTTACAGATGATTGAGGCCAAAGTGCCCAGTGGGACAGTGGGACCTTTTCTGTACCCTTCCCTAGATCTGTGCCTCGTTACAGTCCTGTCTCAGAGGTCTACAGGCAATTCCTTTGGCAACATAGCTTTGTTTATGCTCTGACATGCACTGTCAACTATGGGACATTATATAGACAGGTGAATGTGTTTCCAAATCCTGTCCAATCAACTGAATATACCACAGGTGAACTCCAGTCAAGTTGTACAAACATCTAAAGAAAGATCAGGCGAAACAGAATGCACATGAGCTCAGTTATGAGTGTTATGGCAAAGGCTGCAAATACTTGTGTACACATGTTTTTTGCATATATATATATATATATATATATATATATTTGCAAACATTTCCAACTTTTCCACTTTGTAATTCTTGGTGTAGAATTTTGAGGTAAAAAGTAAATTCAGTCCATTTTGGAATAAGGCTGTGACACAACAAAATGTGGAAAGTTTCTGTTTTCTACTCAGCTGAAGTTACAGATTTTAAAATGTACTCAAAAAGTAGTTACAGTAGTTTGAGTAAATGCAATTGGTCACTTTCCACCCCTGGTATTTAGCTTTGATTTTTTTGCTGCTATGGAATCAAAGCAGATATGGATATTGTTTGATTTTTACCAGTGTCACATCAAAGCATAATATTCTGTTATTGTAGTGACCCCAAACAGGACACAGAGAAACTCTCAGATGCAGAGAGCGACAGATAAAGCCCCTGTTTGATCACGGTCACGCCTGTAACCCCCTCAGGAGCGCTTGACTAATCAGCACTAATGCATTCACCGCTTTACAACCAGTCTGTCAGCTAGGAAGCCATCACTGCCTCCATGTCCTCACATGCTTCAGCTAACTCATACAGAATGCATACATGAGGTGGGCTTAGCTTTTGTTTGCCTGCAGTTTTCTCCCACTGATGGAGTCTTGTCCCTTGTGATATTAGGCGTAAGGAGGAGGAGGAAGAGTAATTCCAGTGACGTACATCTGCTCCATTACTGCATCCGCTCTCAAGGGATGCATGAGGATATAGTGACCTTGGAGGCCCTCGTAAATGTATTCTGCTTTATATAAAGTGAATCCAGCTGCAGTGCTGAGCTGCTACAGTACATCCAGCTCATCAGGCTGCATACATAATTAGCTGCTTTGGACTCTAATACGAGCTGTGATTACCTCATTATTGGTGGCTGCTGTGTTTGTACTCAAACTCTGCTACATGTCATCCCCACATGCTTCAAAGGTTTTTCCCTCCCTCCCTTTAGAAGGAAGGTGCCTGTCTTGCTTACTCGCTCCGAGAGACTTGGAGTCAATCTAATGAGGATCTTGACAGCACCCCGCCTGTCCGCTCCATGAAGGAGTAGTAGCAGAAAGAGCTTTAGATTGCCTGTCTGTCTATATGTCTTTGAACAGACGAGTGAGAGAGAGGCCACAGGCTTTAGACAGGCTGTCTGTCTACAGAAAGGTGCTGCGGCGGCTGGGACTGTCTAATGGTCGTCAAGTCAAGACTTAGCACAGCTACCTGCCAGTCTGGTCCGACCTGCCCGGCAGGAAAAGGAGTGGGGGGAGAGGGAAGAAACTGGCCCTGCTGCTAGATGCTGTTTATTTAAACACCAGCTATCTCATGCTGTTGACTTCAGTGTCATTAATGTCCGGGCCAGTTCACAGCCTTGTATGTCCAGGAAGAGCTGCTTTTATTCAACTGCTAGTTTGTCATTTTTGTAGGATGAGTTATTAGCAAAAGCTCCCAGAGTGGTACAGGTGGTGAAGTGCTAATTTAGTCTGGATTCAAATGTTTGTAGTTTTAATCACAGTTTAGTCATTTTAACCTTTATAGTTTTAGTTGATGAAAATTTAAAAACATTTTAGTCCAGTTTTACACTTTTGTCTTTACTTTTAGTCACATTTATTGTCTTTGAACTCATTAAATGGTGACTTTAATATACATTTCAAATAAATTATTAATGCACCATCAATAGTTTGATAGTATGAAAATACACTGGTGAAGATATTGGCAAACCTTGTATACACGGTGGACAAATATCATGGATTTTGAATATTAAGGAGTCAGCACTGACATTTAAGATTAGTTTAAGTCTTTATTATTTTAGCACCAAAGATCTATGTTTAGCTAGTCTTAGTTTCATCTCATAAAATTGAGGTAGCTGACAAATACTTTTAAGTCAAAGTTTTAGTCCACAAAAGGAACTCAAAGAGCATTTTGAACCATTTTGACTGTAGTTATGATTAGAGGAGCATCTGGTGATTGGTGATCACCATCAAATCAGTTTTTTATTTAATGGCATCCTTGTTGAAAACTACTGGTCTGCCAATGGAACGGCGGTACTCAACTGGTATGTCAAGACCTAAAAGTGGGTCACAAAGCTGTTTTTAGTGAGCTGCAAAAGTATGCCTGGAAAAAACTGGCATAAAGTCCATAATGATACTAGGCAGATGTTTATGTTGTTTTCTCTTCACTGCCATTATTTTTGCTAATGCTAGCATTACCGTGATCATTGCTTCATGTTTAGCATTAAACTTACATTTATAATCATTACTAAAACAGTTTAATTGAATCCAAGAGGAATACAACTTCACTGCTTTAATAAATTAATGCTGGTCTTCTTATAATAGGGTATGCCCTGTATTATAATATTTATGATTAATGCTGGTCTATTATAATAGGCCACATCAGAGAGTATTGTCTAGACCTGCCCTCTTTATAAAGTGTCTAGAGAAAACTTTAGTAAAGTCTGTATGTTTTGTTTACATTCAATTGAGCTTTATTTTGAAATTTTTTATTTAGTTATAGTTATGATCATAGCACCCTTTGGTCCTATAATTCATTGTAAGCGATGATTACCACGAGTATTTGCAAAGAGTATGGAAGGGAGCCCTCCATGCCATTTTAGCTGATTAGATCAAAGAAATACATTTTCATTAGGGGTCGACCAATTATCAGCCTGACGGATTATTAAGGCTAATATTTGGCATTTGTATCTGTATGTTGATTATCTGTATGTGCATTTTATTGAAGCACATTTATTTTCACCTTTTGCTTTATTTTCACTCTCCACAAACGTCCTGTATACAACACAATCTGATTAGCTAGATGTCACATAAGTACTAGCCAATCAGCACTTAACCCTTGGAACTTAATGCAGTGAGCCTATAGCGTCACTTCCTGTTGTCCTGCAACTATTGTGAGTTTTGTGCCATTTCTCATGCTGATAGCAGTATGGCTAAGTTGTTTTTCCTTCATTTTTTTTATCATGCAATTTCACATTTGCCACATTAAGTACATTTTGTATGTCATTATAAATGCATATCAGTTCCAAATCAGTTATCGGTCTTGCAAACTACTTATTATTTGTAGCAGCCTTGAAAAAACAACCGTGGTCAACCCTTAATATTTACTATTAAAACACTTTTTAAAATGGGTTAATGTCGGGGCCAATTCACAGCAATTCATCCAGTAAGAGCTGCTTTTGTTTAGCCACCAGTGTCGTATTCGTAGGGTAATTAACAAAAGCCTGGGTGGTGAACGTAGTGGAGCTGAAACTGATATAGTCAACATCTTCAGGGCATTAAATAGCCATGTGTGATCGAAAAACTCGATACCACTAGTGAGAGTTTGTTATGGATGAAGAGTAACCAGGCAACACGGTGAAAAGATGAGGTCATTAAGGGATTGTTTTGGGTCCTGTTGATACTGAAATCAAACAGCTCTACGAGTGTGAGTTTCTTTTTGTGTATCTGTGTGTGTTTGTGTGGTTTTTGATCATCTGATCATCACGCAGCCCCACCACCCCTGGTGTTTTCTTTTCTCCCTTTAGAGCTCGGAGTCTCTGTAAACAGGATAGAGAGGTGGATACACACCCATCTCTCTCTCTCTCTCTCTCTCTCTCTCTCTCTCTGTCTGTGACACACAGTCGCTCACACACAGGTAAAGGGCGTATCTCATTACGTCACACGAGCTGCGGCGATGATGAGCAGTGCGTGAGTGAGGAAGGAAGGAGTGTGGAAGGCTTTTATCAGTGAGCGTGGAGAGGGGGTTTGGTAAACACTTTAAAGGATTGTTGTACTTCTCGTGGCTGAGAGGATTTTGAAGTTTATGTAAGAAGACACCTCAACAAAGACGGCGGACTGTGGAGGAATGTGCCGGTAATGCACAGCTCTGAGCTGCTGGAAGACTCCGGTAGGGTGCTTCAAGTCCTGAGCACAGGTGTTGCTGTATCCGGGTGTGTTTTCTCTGCTGTGGTTTATGCAAAGCCAGAGTGTAGATAAACTGATATACTGATATTCTTTCCAGGTATAAAGGAGGTGGATAAACAGCTGTAATAGGGCTGGACAATGTTGTGGTTTTAAAATGTTTTCTATCTTTGAACAAGCTAAAGAGTAAAACAGCTTTGTTAATAATGGTACCTTTATGTTGGGTTAAAATGAGGGCTGTCTAAAGAATAGAAATTTTGATCACAATCGATCTTAGATTTTGTGAAGTTAATTGTGATTAATCGCATCCCTTTATCACATTTATATTCAAAACTGCTTTTTTGTCAGACTGTATTTTTATACTGTGTTAAATTAACTTCCTGTTTTGATACAAAAATGCTCTTATAGCTAGACAGAAGAACTTAGCACAAACTTAACCAGAGGAAAAAGGAACTTTGATGGATTGCTAAGAAAATAAGGGAATGGTAAAAAGGTAAATGTTAGATAATACAAGTTTCAGATGACTTTTGACTTGTTCACTGAGCTGTCTGTGAGTTTTTCAAAGTAAAATGAAACATTAAGGAGCACTGGTGGACATATTTACATCACTGTGGCTGCAGGGAGATGCTGCATTGGCTTAAAAAGTGTGTTGAAAGGGATAATGAATTATGGGAATTAATCACAATTACAGAAAAATAGTGGACTAATTGTGGGCCTTAATTTGTCATGATTAATGTGATTAATCATCACAGCCCTAATTAAAATACAAAACTTAGCACGAAAAGTAAGCCAAACAGCTTATGTTGACTCCTAGGTGCTGATGTTCAGGTGCTTGACTGTCATTATTGGAGGCAATCTCAATGCACTGGCTGAGGAGGAGTTGCCAGGCTGTTATGGTTGTGTATGATTGTTCCACATGAAACTGAGGCTTCTGTTGGTTATTAGGTCTTGTTCCTTCAGACTTCAATCATCCAAACATCACCACACAAGAGGCAATGGCAAAATTAGCTGTTTGGCATTGGCTAAGAAGATTTGGCAAATTTTCCACGGGTGCCACCCACATACTCAGCTCTGCTGCTCATCCCACAAATGCATGTTCCTTACAAATGTGGCATCATATAAAAGGGAAATAAACAGGCTTACCATCGATGTAGGATCTAGTACTAAGAAGCACTGTTACAACAAATACATAATCCACCAAACACTTTTTTTTTTCTTCCTGCTACATTTATTATACGTTTCTTTTGACCTTATTTGGCCATTTGAGAGTGTAGTATTAAATGACTTGATTCAGAAAATTAATAGAAAGCAGACCCAATGCTCAGTAAAATGACTGTTTACAGTAAGTACCAGTCACATTCAAGGTATCATTGATAATATTTAGTAGAATATTATAAAAAAACTTGATTTAAATGAAAATATGATATTTATAAGAAGGTTTACATTATGTTTAATTGGGCTCCAGTTTTGCTCATAAACAGAGGCTATAGTCCTTGATGCACTAGTTGCAGGATCGATTTCCTGGTCTTGGCACTGGTTGGTACATGTCTTTCCCCCACTTTCTCCCCATATTTCCTTCGTCTCTTCAGTTGTTCTGTCAGAACAAAGGCAAAAAAATGACATATATGTAATTTGTGTTTAATCATCTGATTATATAAAATTCATTTCATTTTTTTAAACTTAGAATAAGCCTTTTATTCATACATAAAGAGGGTCCCCTTAAGGACTAGTCTATATTATTGCCATATAAGTGCACTACCAAAGAGAGGACAGTTTTATTATAATAATACCAGTCTAACATACTGTTCCTTTAATATGCTTGTAGACCATAATATAATGGATGTCTTTGTGCAATTCACTCATTACATAGTTATCAATGTTTTTTGATAGCTACATCTATAAAAGCGTGCCTTACTGTATATTAAATGTCTAAGGATGCTCCACTGGACCATGGTCAGGGCCAAACATTTCGACCAAAAGAGGCGGTCTCAGTACGGCGAAACCCATGTAGTTGATTTGAAAGAAATAATCAGCAAGGAAGCTCAGATGCATATTTCTAGGTTTGTCTTATTTATTATTCTTATTTGGAAGTTGACATTTACATTTTGTTCAATCTAGTGTTATTTAAAACCACCTATTATAGTGAGAACACCATGTAGTGTATTAAACATGACACAAAATAGAGCAAAACAAAACAATGCAAAATAAAAAGCAACAGAAATGAATAACATCTTCTTAGATAAAATTATATGGTAAATACAATGGAAAAAGCTAATAAAATATGTGCGTCACATTGTATGATATTTATGATTTAAAACGCATGTGAAGATTAAAGGACAGCAGGTGTAGGGGATGTATTATATGTATAAGCATCGGTAATGACCTCTCTGGCTCTTCCATACACAGGCTTTTTAAACAGTGCAGAGAAGTTAAGGGGAGAGGTAGAGGCCGGTAGTTCTTGTAGTAATGTTGTGTCTTCTTGCCAGTTGTAACTGCACATACCTTTTCTTCTTCCTTTGTTTTGATGTGGCTTCTTCTTCTTCATTTGTATTTAATTGGCAGTTAGGAAACTGCTAAGAGCATTACTGCCAACAAGATTGGGGTGTGCATGGAGGCTGTGTCTCGAATTAAGGGAACTTCATGATAAGAAGAGGGTGGGTAGAAGGGGGTGTGTCCCCGATCCACTGATGTTTGGAAAAAAAAATGCTGCTTAAGTGCGCTCTGGGTTGCCCTCTATCCCTCTTAGTGGGCAAAATTTGACAAGGTGACCCCTTTAGTTCATTTTTTGGTGTGCCAAATTTGACAAAGGGCCCTCTTTTGTTCCTTTTAAGTGTGAAAAATTTGACTTAGTGCCCTCTTTGGTTCCTTTTTAGTGGGCCTTTCTAGTGGTTCCTCCTAAGTGTGCAATATATCAGTGGTTCTCAAACTGGGGTCTGGGGACCTCTGGGGGTCCGTGAGCCACAGGTTGGGGGTCTACAAAATAATTACATCATTACAGTAATGCCATTTAATTAAAAAGCAAATAAATACATGTAAACACCACTGTGCTATTAAAATAAACATACTAAACCAATGACTCCAGCATAAGTCAGTGTTGGGCTAGTAAAAACCCAGATATTGTGACATATCATGTAAATCTATCACTCATCAGGCATCAGTCACTTTGCTCAGGTTGCATTTGGTGTGCAGGTTCAGCTAGCAATAATGGATAAATATTTAAGCGTGTCTACTTCATCAAGTGATGCTGGGCCCAAACCAGCTAAACTGAGAAACTATGATGACAGCTATCTGGAGTTTTGTTTTATTGAGAACAGCGATGTAGACCTAAATGTGTTGTGTGTTTTCTTGTGTTTGTAAACGAAGCCATGAAGCCCGCCAAGCTAAAGCGTCATCTTATAACAAAGCATGCAGAGTTTAAAGACAAAACAAAAGATTTTTCCAATCAAAGGGTGAGGACTACATCTGCCAGGAAACACGAATGGTGAACCTGACCCCAACCTCAGAAAAAGCACAGAGGGTTTCATATTTGGCTGCTCAGGGAATCGCAAAAAGTAAGAAGCCACACTCAATTGGACAAGAACTTATATTCAGTTTAAAGAGATTAAAATCAAGCATCTAGGAGTACAAATGGCAGTTAACATATGTTCAATGTATGTAAGGGTTATGTGGGGGTACTTGGAAGATGTTCTGCCCTGTAAGGGGTCCCTAGCCTTGAAGAGTTTGAGAACCCCTGCAATATTTGACAAAGGGCCCTCTTTGGTTCCTTTTAAGTGTGCAAAATTTGACAAAGAGCCCTCTTTGGTTCCTTTTAAGTGTGCAAACTTTGACAAAAAGCCCTCTTTGGTTCCATTTTAGTGGGCACAATTTGACTTAGAGGCTTCTTTGGTCCTTTTAAGTGTGCAAAATCTGGCAAAGTGCCCTCTTTGGTTCCCTACAGCATTAATAGGTTTCTTCTTTATTATTTTTGCCCCTGCCCCTCAAACATCCTGAGTCTGCTCTTGTTCCCATGGTGGTACAAGAAAAATACAATCCCTCTTACCATTATAGCTTCTATAGTCATGTCATCAATCCGGTCTTGTTGCAACCATTTGTCACTAACTAAAATAACATCAGTGTTGACATCGTATATTGCTATTCATCTGAAAAATGTTAAAGTATGATTTTTGGTACATGTTGCCCAGCCCTGGTATCCCGTGTTTTTGGTTTGTTATTTGTGCTTCGGTCGATACAAAGTAAACACAGACTTACTGTGTTTCCAGGTAAAGCGTTGGTGGATATGCAGCTTTAAAAAATTTTGTTGCCTTCTTTCCACCACTAACTCTCATTCTTTCTGTTTTTCTCCCTCTCGTCCTGCCCTCCCCACCCCCTCCCCTCCACCTTCTGCTTCTGCAGGGGAGTCAAGCCAGGAGCTGGGCCCCCCTCCGTCGGTGGATGAGGCAGCCAACACATTGATGACGCGCCTGGGTTTCCTTCTGGGAGACAAAGTGAGCGAGGGGCCGGCCGGTACCCAGTACAGCATGGAGGAACCCGAGGCGAGACAGGTAATGGTCTCCATCATGAATTGGACCGTTTGTTACTCACCTAATGTGCCTTGGAAACTTTTTTTGTCTGCATCTCTTGGAATGACTTCACCCTGAAAGAGAAACTTTCTCTTGTTTTGGGACTTTTTCAGTGCCAACATTGCATTGAAATGAAGTCAGCACATGCACAATCAGTTTGAGTCAATGGTTTTCTTTAGATAAAGGATTAGCACCAGCAAGCTTGTCATATTTATTTTTATCGCTATTACCATTGTTGTGGGTTATCCTAATCTAATTGTCTTCTTGTATACGTGATTTTGACACATTTTGATTGTAAGAGATCATGCTTTGGAACGTGAGCAAATGCAAAACCTTGTGATTCGATCTGTTTTGACATTTATCTTCTTAATTTCCTTGTGTGCGCTTGGTTTTTGACAGATCTTTGGATAGCCAGATCAAAAGATTTTTCTGTAAATTGCCCTCAGACACCACAGCCTGTTGGATTCAGAATTTATCACTGCCTCTCCATCAAGCATCAGATATCTCCCTGACTAATTAAATTTTTCTAAAACAAATCTCATTATTCTCTGTATTCTTTCGACTCTTGTTGCTGAGGGAATGCTTTGTGAGTTGACATGCAGCAGGCTCAGCTTACATTTCTCTGTTGTAACCTTTCAAATCGTGACTTTGCTGTTGTGCAACAAACAGCTTCTGGCACAACTGGCCTGCTCCGAGCTCTGCAGCAGATGCCCTGGTTTTTCTACCTAAACCTGATGTGACAGGTTCGAATTTTCCAAATTGAGGGAGAAAAACATTTGCAGGAAAGAGCGAGAAAAAAACATACACAGGGGGGAGAATGGGGCTGAAACCTGTTGCTAAATTCAAATCAGGTCTAGGTATGGTTTAGCTCTAAAGCGGTGTAGATAAACGATTAGACTGATGGACTGCCTGTGCTTGATGTGAGCACTGCTGTAGCAGTGGGGGTGTATAAATTGAGAGAGGTTTATTCAAGCGGCTCTTTTTAGAGACGTGACTCATACTAGCACCCTGCTGCATCGTGAACACAGTACAAACTTATTATTGTAGATATCTGCCCCAAATACTGCTCTCCTGGTGCAGTTTGTTTGATTCATTTACCACCAGATATGACAGGAATTGCCTCGAGACACCATAGAGGGTGGGCTATGGTGGTTATTTTTATAATTTACCTGTCATATGTGATTGGAGAGCAGTAATACAGTAGACACGCTCATCTAATGTGGATAAACAGTGCTTAACAAATTTATTAGACCACCTGTCATATATTCGTCTCAGAGACCATCCAGCATCATGAAGTGCTTTAATGCGGACTCTTTCATTTTCAGTGAGCTCTCTAAGTTTTACCATTTTGAACAGGAATGATGGATTTCAAACTGAATTCACCCAAATTTGAGCTGGCTCACTGGGCTTCTCTGAGAAGTCAGAAATTAATCAAGCATAACATTCAACCACTGAAACTGATTTTTCTGTTCAGAAATGCAAGTACATAACTATAATTTGACATTTTAATCAAGAAATCTTAATGTGCTTTACTATTTTTTCAGTTTTTTTGTAAATCAGTAAATTTGAAAAATCATGGATAACAATAATAATTATATTTTAGCATTAAAAATATAATTTGGGTTAAAGAACTTATACATATTGGTGTATTAACCATTGCAGAAACATATAAAATGATTTTGGTAATTACCAATGCTGTTAATTTAGGGCAGCTGTGGCATAAACCTTACTTTGGTTAGGGTTAGGGTGGTCTAATAAATTTGTTAAGCACTGTATTACTAGGAAGCTGTGAACTCATCCAGCACTATAACTTTTTCTTTTGTTTGTTATCATGATCATCAATTATAGCATCCCAGGCTAAATACTGTCATAGTTTCCTAAGGCATATCTCCATCTTTTAATAGCCATCTTTAAAGGTACAATATGTAAACTTCTCCAACTGAAATGACTACCCCTATGTTATATATAAATATATTAGCTGAGCACTTATGATACTTTTCTCCCAAGCTTGCCTAAGTACCACAAAACTCCACCACCACCCCCTACCACCTAAAACTTTCAAAATACAATCAAATTAAACTTAAGATACTAAAAGTCAGAAGTCAAAAACTTGACGTGTACAAGCTGATAACAAACATTTAATAAAGCCGACTAGCAAACGTAGCTAGGTAACATGGCTACCTGGTTAAATGTGTAGCTAAAGAAGTTGTATTAGCTACAAAAGCTATGTAGGTAACACAGTTACCTAATTAAATCTAAAGCTAAAGAACCTATGTTAGCTACATCAGCTTCATAGGTGTCGTAACTATCTAGTTCAATCTAAAGCTAAAGAAGCTACATTAGCTATATAAGCTACATAGGTTACACATCTACCTAGTTAAATATAAAGCTAAAGGAGTTATGTTAGCTACATAAGTTTCACAGGTAGCATAGCTACTTAGTTGAATCTAAAGCTTAAGAAGCTACATTAGCTTTGTAGTTAACACAGCTACCTTGTTAAAAATAAAGCTAAAGAATCTGTTTGCTGCATAAGATATGTTATGCAGCTACCTAGTTCAAATATAAAACTAAAGAAGCTATGGAAGCTACATAAGCTACATAGGTAGCACAGCTACCTAGTTGACTCTAAAGCTAAAGAAGCTACATTAGCCACATAAGCTTTCTAGGTAAAATAGCTACATTAATAATGTAGTTAAAGCAAGTTAGGCTACATTGGCTATGTTATCTTATACTACATTTGCTGAAGTCAGGCAGAAACAGTTATGTGAACAGTGGCTTGCTTTAGCTGAAACCCTTGTAGTCACAATGGCTTATGGCTTACATCTCTCCAGTAGTAACGTTAACTACGTAGCCAGTGAAGCTATGTTAGCTTCAGCTAAAGTTACCAATGCTAAAGCAAGCCACTGTTAGGATAACTACTTCTAAAACATTAAATCAGATCAGATCTCTAAACTTTTTTCTGTTTTATTCATTTAATGTTGCTTAGTCTGTAATGTTTACAGTGTGGTTATTTCGCGAATTTCACAGATAGACTTTGTTAATGGATATAAAATTGATTTGGGAAAGAAAAACTCTAAAACATTTACCAGCAAATTATGTCCCTTCCGTTCTGACAGGAACCAGTAGTGGCCTACAAGAGGAGGCAGTGTGCTTCATAACCCAATTTTTCACCTATGACAACTTCGTTCAATATTATCTGCAATTCATGAGATAAATTTATTTAACAGGAAACTGTTGTTTTGGTTTTAGAGATAAACTCTCATAAAGAGGGAGAAAAGCTGTTAAAATTGCCCTTCCTGGCCTGTGTTTGAGGTGATCCCGGGATGCTTTTGGATCTAAAATTCTGTAGCTTATCTCAGTTTTATATTTATCAAACGAGATTATAGGCTAGTTTTTCTGTTTGTGTTTTTACATTTAGTTTAAAGCTCAAGTGAGATATTAATGAAACCCCGCCAGATGAGATGTTAGTGAGCACACTTATTTCTGTACTGACCCGTTGAGCTATAACTGCATCCTTAAAGTGCCACTGTTTCCCTTGCTAGCAAGTTGGCTGTATGATCAATTAATGTGTGCATGTAAATATTAGGTTGAGCTTTTCTGAGAAGGGGTTGGAAGAGAAGAGGTTGGAGCTGGGGCTGTCACTTGTTAACATCAAGTCTGGTGGCTGGCGGCTGGAAAGCTAAGTGGTTTACATTACTGACTTTGATACTGGAAATTAATGCTTCAGTCCCAGTCTGGGCAATGGCATTGTAATATTGCAACAAACCTGGCTCTTTGTAAAAAAGTAATGTCCCCTGCAACATATGAATTCAAGACCAGATAAAAACAACCAACTTATTTGCATCAATCTGTCTTGAAAGGATTACAAAGCCATAAGGCTTTGGAACTCCAGAGAACCATGGTGAGAGCCATTATCCACAAATGGAGAAAACTTGTAAGAGTGGGGGATCTTCCTAAGAGTGGCTGGCAGTTGTTATTTTCTACATATCAGCCCTGTGATTGACTGGCAACCATTCCAGGGCGTACCTTGCCTCTAGCCCAGTGCCAGCTGTGATTAGGTCTACTTAGCTTGGCACAGAGGGAGGGGTCTCTTTCTTTCTTTCCCACAGTTCGGCTGGTTGATGAAGATGTGCTGTTTTACAAAACAAGATTAGTGATTTGTTATTTAAATTTATTGGAATTTTGTTAAAGAATAGCCCCTTGAGATGCAAGGGGATTCATCACTTGTAATTTTGATGAATGTTTTCACCCACAGTTGGTCCAGCATCGTATGGGCAAAATACCTGGATGAGTTGATCTTATCAAAACTTTAAAAGGCTGTTTAGAGCTGGTTTATACAGGGTCAAAATCCGTCTCTGGTGCTTGATCCATTGTATAGTATTTGACCAAAGCAATGCACCCCATCTAGACCCCATAGGACTGTTGAAAGGTGAAATGGTGGTATTATAAATAATTTTTGAGTATTATGGGATATTTTTGACTTGCAGTTCGATAAATGCATTTGATAAGATTTGAGTTTGTCTAATGTTCTAAATAAGTATGCTGTTTGTTCAAACACTGACAAATGCTGCTCCTTGGACACTGATTATTCATTGTTATTATGAAAGAAAAATTGTTCAAAAAGGGCAAGAATTTGCCTTTTTTCAACATAACCAACAACTGACTCTGATCTGACATGGTGAATTCCTACAATAGCCAGCGTCAGAGCTGACAGACCTCAGCATCTGACAGAACAAGGTGACCTTAACTGGCAGAGCGTGCAGTTAATTGCCTTCCACGCTTTTGTGCTCTCGCTCCCTGAATAGACGCAACACTCAGAGTTCAATCCATTCAATGTACGCCGTTTGAGGTCAGACCTGCACAAGGCAAGGTTCATTAGCCCACTGGACACTGTAGAGCGGTGGCGATGGCAGCGGTGGCGCTGCGTGTGTATGCAGAGGTTTGAAGGCTTAACCACTCATGTGTAAGTTTTGTTTGCATCAGGGTCAGGCTCTGGTAAACATGAACATTTAAGCTGTCTCGTCTGTGGTGAGAGCAGAGGGCAGCTGTGACTGAAAGAGCGCCGGACAAATCGTTGTTCATGCGGTCACACACACATTTACACACAAAACACACATTTAGCACAGGTTAGAGGCCATGTACTGGACTGGACAATGTGTTGACAAGTTTACAGATGTCACAGTGGGTTTTTCAGACTCTGAGCTGGTGCTGCTGTGCAAAACACACTGCCTGGAACGTTAATAGGCTCTCATACACAGCTTTATGCTTTTCAGTTCAGCCGCTATGCCATACTTTATACAAGAACACAATTTAGATTAGCCATTTATTGTTTCATTGAACTGCTGTGAGTTATACTTGGTTATTTTATTAATATTCTTTCATTATCATGTTTTAAATTGTATATAAAAACCTCTCAAATAAGCCAGCTAATTATTGCTGCAATTTTAGTGTCAACATGGAAAGTATCTCTCTTATATTGATCAATGCATGTGAGAGAGGGTACATTTTATGACCAAGCTTTTGCATTGGGGAACATTGAAACTGAGAGCACAAAGACTCTGGTAATGAAATTGACCACTGAGTAAATGCATTTCAAAGTAACTTTGCTGTTGGACTTTAATGCATCTGACCTCTACCTAAATTAATTAAATTACCAGTCTGTTAATAGAGAAGAAAACAAGGTTTGAATGAATTAATGAGTGACTAACTGGTAAATTTTCTGCAGTTTTTGTTGGTATTTCTGAGAGAGAAATATATCACCAATTAAAGGATGTTTTTAGGGGGTAAAGTGCAAAATGTCTTGGTAATCTTTGCTCCTTTGCTTTTCTTTTTGAAAAATTTCTTCAGAGATATATTTCTGTGATTCATTTTCCTTTATTTGAGAGGTACCCTCTTCAAGGACAAAAGCCTCTGTACATAAAGCCCAGGAACTAACAGATTTTGCTTTTTAATCAGCATCCTCTGGTCAAATTTTAACCTTTTATCTTTAACAACAAACTGAAAATTGTGGACATTTCTGTTTGATTGAGCTGCAGTTTTTGTTGAACTTTTAATAGCAAATTGCTGTTGCCAGGCCAAAACCTATTTCTTTTCATTTCTCATGATTTTATTTTTTTTTTATAAACCAGTCCTTTTGGTCACCCTTTACATCTGTCAGTAGATTTTTAACAAACTCCTAAGTGGAAAAAAAAAAGTGTCAAAAAGATGCTGACTGACCATTTAGAGTTGTTAGAAAATTACAGCCTGTTTCCACTCCCTGAACAGTGGTGATTTTGGAAATAGAAGGTTTTGGCCTGATGCCAGCAGAATTTTGGGTGCCAACATGCACAAGTGAGTTGGTTACTTTTATAATAAGGGCAGCAGGTCAAAATCAGACTTTTGGGGAGAGGTCTAACCGCAAACCATAGATCTCAGACACCAATTCTCAGTGACAGGCACTGTGAGACGCTGCATCTGTTAGAACAGAAATACATACTAAAAATTCCTAAAAATCAATAAAATCAGATTAAATGTTGGTTAGTTTAAGGTAAGGACTAAAGTAAGGGTTAGGATACCAAAAGTTAAAACCTGACCTGCAGAATCTGATTTTAAAATGTTTTATAAATCCAAAAGGCCTCCATTAAAACATTTTAATTTAGCAAACAGTGCTACTTTAGCTGCATAAACTACATATATTATGGAGTAACATAGATAATGGAGCTAAAGTTGATGCGCATGAAGCTCATTGATATCTATAATCACAAACCTACGAAGCTAATGTTAGCTACATAAACTATGAAGTAACATAGCAATGCAAACACAGCTCTGTTAGCTGCATCAGCTACATAGATAACAGAGTAAAATAGATAATGATGCTGAAGCTAATGGATATCTATAATAGCCTATGTTAGCTACATAAACTACATAGCTTATGTTGCTATGCAAAAATAGCTCTGTTAGCGGCACAAGCTACATGGGTAACAGAGCAACATAGATAAAGGAGCTAAAGCTGAAGATCACAAAGTTCATGGATATCCATATTAACAAAGCTATAAAACCAATGTTAGCTACATAAACTACGTAGCTACACAAACATAGCTTAGTTTTGCATAAGCTACATAGATAATAGAGAAAAATAGATAACGGAGGTAAAGCTAAAATTCATGAAGCTAATGGATATCTATAATTAAAAGGCAACAAATCCAATCTTATCTACATTATCTGCATAGCTACACAAAATAGCTCCATTGGCTGCATATGCTACATAGATAACGGAGTAACATTGATAACGGAGCTCAAGCTAACACTCATGCAGCTTATAGATATCTATACTAACAAAAACACAAAGCTAGCATTAACTACATAAACTGTGTGGCTTACTTAGTTGTGCAAACATAGCTCCATTAGTTGCATACATAGATAATAGAGTAATGTAGATAATGAAGCTAAGGCTCAAGAAGCTTATAAATATCTATACTAACAAAGCTACGAAGCTGACGTAGCTACATTAACCACTTTTCAGTGGCTAAAGTGGCTCTAGATGGTTTGCCAGTTTACCAAACAAGTGCTTTGGACTGCTTGGCTTTGTTTTTGAAAACTGTAAGCAAACATTACAGAATTTTAGACTGATGATTGAATATCTATCTTCCACTATCTGTACTACTTGTTCCATTCAGGGCTCTAGCTGTCATTAGGTGAGAGAGTGATTACACCTCATGCTAGGTGCCAGTCCATCAGGGCTGACATTTAGAGATAAACAGGCAGGCATGCTCATGCTCACACCTACAGGGGATCTAGAGGAGGGTTCCCCAAATGGTTTTCCCCAAGGGCAAAATTATGTCAAGGAAACCAAGCCAAGAGGCAGAGGTTAGAATTTTTCCACCCTCTATGTAGGCTATGTGCAGATTTTTTTAAATAACAAGCACTTTTTATGTACTGTTAGTGGTGGTAATGCTAATGGATTAAGCTAGGTATTTTAATTTCCTGTGTTTACTGGCACATAAGAAGGAAATACACTCTTATCTTATGATACAAGTTCACAATACAGCCAATTAAAGTAATCTTAAGCCATGGAGATTGTATGATAACAGTTTGCTTATAAAATAACAAGTTTATTCACAGCAGCCTGCAGACCATACAAGCTCACTACTTCATTTAAGCGATCTGGATTTTCCTGAACATGATGGTGCATGTTTTTTTCACTTAATGTAATGTTCTCACATGACTCAGGGTGGGCCAGATGATTGGCTCTGGTGGACCAGATTTGCCCTCTGCTGTAATTGCTACAAGAGAAATAGGGATGAATGCTGAGCTAATGAGTGTTTTAAATGTGTACAAGAGAAGCAACGGAACTAACCGATATCCTTATGATTAATTGGCAAACAGATGGCTTTCCCACCAGCCTCAGTAGGCTGTGAACAGCTAATTGACAGACTAATCAATAATAAAATAACCAATACTCTGAGCTCTTCTCCTAGCTGTATACATGTGTGGGTGTTTATTATCTTAGAGTCTGTGCAGCATTTCTCCTGTACATTGAAGTAGACTGGATTTAGCCTTTAGCGCCTTTTCACCCTCTTGTTATCTGTGCGTTTACCTCGTGTTGACCTGAACTCATCATCGGCACCTTTTAAGAGAGACCTCCTTGTGTTTTTGTGTCTTAAACATCGACTCAGTGCCTTGACATCTCTGTTTTTCTTGTGCCCCTGTGTTTGTGCAGATGCAGCATGCATGTATTATTTAGGTACGTTGATCTGTGGGTGTTTGGAGACGCAGCATTGTTTTTATTTTGTCCCCCGTGTCTCCTTGTCTTCTGACTTGAACCGATGCAAAGGAGGGTCACCGCAGGGTGCCAAAACAATGCAGGGGCTGGAAAGAATTTTAGACGCAAAAACTGTATGGGATCACAACTTTAGCTTTGTGTTACGCAAAATGTTTGTTGTGGCTTTCAGAGGAAAAATATTGATAAAATAATCTGACAGTGAGGGTAAGATACAGAATTTTAACCTTTGATATGATACTAGTAAAACTGAAAATATCAATCCCTTTTTCTAACCTGTCAGATTTGATGAGGGACTGCATGTGCAGCCATTATTATATTAATACACATTCATTATTAGTGGAGCAATAGGACATTAAACTCTTGTCAAAGTCAGAGGATGAAGGGCAGAAATATCTTTTCAAACAAAAACAAGCTTCACTAAACTACAGCTATAGCTGCTGTACATGCTAATCTCTTCATTGTTTAGAGGCTTCTAATTCAAGTAAACCAGCTTGTTGCTCTGCCCTGTGCTCCTCAAATAACTCTGATTTGTCTGTCATTCTCTGACTGGGAACAAGCATATCAGTTTTACAAGACAGACCTGCCTGATCACAGACATGGGATCAGGTCAATCTATCTACTTTGCAATGTTAACCTGTTTTAATACCACATTTTCTGTATTTATGTACTTTGGTAATTTAATCGAAATTGTACCATTTAAAATACTTGGTATCATTAATTTTTTCAAAAGATTGAACATTTTGACTAAACAATTGAAAAGGAATTTTCTTAATTTTCCTTATGGCATTCAGATGTAAAAACTGAATGAAATTATTGTTAGAGAGTGGAAGCATTTAGGAACAACAGCAACACAACCACAAAAAGCACGGTCAAAGGCTGCTAAGGTGCATGTTGCGTTAAGTCACCAGCTCTCTGCTGGTTCCATAGCTGAAGAGTTCTGAACTTCCAGTGGTGTCATGTAAGCACAAAAACTGTGTAACGGGAGCTTAATTGAATAGGTTTCCACTGCGGAGAAGTGGAAATGCATATTGTGAGGTGACAAATCATGCTTCTCTGTTTAATAGTCAGATGGGTGAGTCTGGGTTTACCAGATATCAGGAGAACATAAACTGCCTCACTGCATTGTGCCAACTGTGAAGTTAGGTAGAGGAGGGATAATGGTATGGGGCTGGTTTTCTGGGTTTGGGCTAGACTCCTTATCTCCAGTGAACCCCATTGCCAGGTTGACTGAGTCTAAGTAGGTAGAGTCGGTTGTCTCACAACTGGAAGGTTGTGGGTTTGATCCCCAGCTTCTGCAGCCACATGTTGATGTGTCTTTTGGCAACACACTCTTAACCCCAACTTCACTGCTTTGTAGGTCCTGCCATCAGTGAGTGAATGAGTGAGTGAGTAAATGGGTGTGAATGGTAGGTGTGACCTGTAGTGTAAAAGCGTTTTGAGTAGTGGGATGACTGTACAAGCTCAAGTCCATTACCATTTGACTATAAAGACATGTTTTGGTGAGTTTAGTGCCTTTGAGATGAGCTGGAAAGAAGATTGTGAGCCTTCTCATCCGACATCGGTGCCTGGCATCATAAATGCTCTACAGAGTGAGTCTTCCTACAGTCTTCCCTAAATCTTGTGGAAAGCCTTCCAAGAAGAGTGGACACTGTTATTTTTGCAAAAGGGAGGAGATCCTTATTATAGTGCATTGTCATTACAGTCCCTGTTGGTGTAATGGTCAGGTGGCCAAATACTTTTGTCCATAAAGTGTACCATAATTTCACACGTTATCATGATAGAAGTAAAAATCATTCATGACTAATTGATTAGACTTTAGATTTTTGTAGTTTGTGTCATGCAAAAACAAAATGTCCTGCCTATAGAGGTTTACAAGACACCTTTATAAATACGACACCAGAAACCAGATGATGCTTGAAACATGAAATAAACCATCCAGACATTTCTTCCAGGCTTACAGATGTCTGTGCAGGCTCTCATTTATCCTTGATCAAAGTGGCAACTAGCCTTCTCAAGAACCTCAGTCAAGTCCACTTGCCACCTTGACCAAAATTTGGATAACTTACAAATTAATCAGTCATTCCACTTTGTCATCATCAGTGCTCCAAAATATATCAGGGTTTTGGACAAGCATTTCATACAGTATGGTTACCTGTTTTGAAATCAAAGCAACAAAAGAAGATCTTGACACCTAAAACCAGCTGTTGTCATGTTTTTCAATTACCAAAAAAATGCAGAAAATCTCCCTCAAACTGGCTAGATTGTCACCATAGTGACATGTTCCCAGTGTTTTTGTGCAATAGTCAAACTTAAATCTCTTTTATGTACCTGTCTCATTAAGAAGATCTAGTTTTGTAAGGCTTTTTGAATATTGCTCATTATCACCTATCATTAAATCAAGGCTGACTGTATCATTTGAAAGCATTTTAAAGGCATCAAAAGGTAATGAAGTATCATCATTTTGTTGACTCACATTTTGCAAAATAAATCTCATCAAATCTTCTGTTGTTTGTACTTTAGCTAGTCTGAAACATCCATTTAAAGTTGTATTTGTGTTAAAACCCAGAGGAGAAAGTGCTAAACGTACCGAAAGATCAACACTAGACAACCACACATGTGCCATGTTTCTCCACAGACTCAGACCCTGGAAGTGCCACTCCCTTTAGTTTTCACAAACAGAAATTACTGTTTTCCTGGATTCAGATGCTTTGGCTTGCATTCCTGATATGTTTACAGACTTCATAATGTTTTATTTCCCTGTGGCACTCTGCAGCTGCAGTAATAGTGCTCTTTAAGGTACATTTATAAAGCAATTTTAGGTTTGTGTCGTGCATGTTTTGTTGGCATTTTCAGAAATAAACTATATTCATGAAGTCACACTCATCTTAAATGTACATGTGAGTTTTCCCTAAAGCTGTTTGTCATCTTCTGATTTGCAAAGCTCTTTCTAACATGTATATTGGCAAAATGCTGCAAATGATTGGTTGTTATGATATGTGTTTGTGTGCATGTGGGAGACTTTAAAAGGCAGCAGGGGGCAGAGCTTTTGAGAACAGAAATATTGAAGTGACATTTCCCAGCATGTATGTGACTCACTTATTGAAATTCAAACATTGTACTTTGCCATTTACACCTGTGAGCACTAATTGAGCGGCTGGAGTCTGACAAAGCTTTTCAAATGTGCCTGTTTGTGTGTTTCAGGGCCAGAACCAGAGGATAAGCCCGTGCTCCACCCTAACCAGCAGCACTGCCTCACCCCCTGCAGGCAGCCCCTGCTCCACCCTCCCCCCTGCCATGCCGGGCCAGGCCGGGAATAAAGACTGTGCCTACGGTTCTGTCACCAGTCCGACTTCAACCCTGGAGAGCAGGGACAGCGGGATTATTGGTGAGATCTCTACAAAGGAAACTTTAATAAACACAAACAAACTTTTAAACCTCTGAAAGAATCAAGGAAATCTCAAATGATACCCCTGTCTGTAAAGAAGCCTTAGGCACCCAGTTTGAGGTCATTTCTTGCCTTTAGGTACCAGAAATTGCAAGCCAACTCTGGCACACAGTCTAAAATGTCTACAAATGTTGTCACTGTCTAAAAACACTGGCAACACTCTAGTACCAAAATGTTTCCCCAAAGTAAATGACAGTCTGTACATTTACATGTAGTCAGAAAAAGTTCATTAGTTATGTTGTTTCAACTAAAACCAGACTTTTAGATTAGTGTGTAAGTATGTTAGTCCAACTGAAAACATATTAAACCGTATTTCTCATTGTCAGACTACCACACCAACATACATAATCCAGCTGGAGAGTGATTTACTCTAGCATGTCTACAAGGGGATCAAGGCCGCCCATAAGGAGGGGATAAAGGGGAAAGCTTTCTGGGGCCCAGCCAAATAGGGGGATAAAGAGGGTCTGTAAAATCAGGATCCATTGTAAAGTAAAGCTGTGATAACCATATTTTATTTTTAACCTGAATAATGACTACTCTTATCAGAACAATTAATAACTTAGTTATTTGTGCTGTAGTATTTAACCTTCTTCAAAATTAAAACCCCTCTTCTTAAAACAGAATTAAAATGGGTTCAAAGCAGCAAAAATAGGCTAACAGAGGTCAAAAATAGGTGTAAAATTGCTAAGATGGCTTGAAAAATAGTAGATAAAAAACAGGCAGAAAAGGGGTTACAAGTGGCAAGAAGGAGTGAGACAAAGAGTTATATACATTGAAAGTCTGCTAAAATTGGCATAAAAAGGAGGGGAAATTGGTTAAAAGAGGCAACAGAAGGCAGAAAGTGGCAAAAATGGGTTAACAAAGGGGGAGGGAAATTGTGCCGGAAAGTTTGAGAAGGTGACAAGATGGCCTAAATACAGCAAGATGGGCAAGAAATGTGGTGAAAACAGGAGAGAAAGAGGCAATCATTGGTTAAAAGTGGAAAAAGGTTAACAGAAGTAGAAAATAGGTGTAAAATAGCAAAATAAGGGTCAATAGTGGCAAAAATGGGGGGAAAAAGTAGTGTAAAGGGGTTTGAATGTGGCACAAAAATTGGTAAAAAGTGGCAAATTGGGTAAAACAGTTTGCAAAATTGATGAGAAGTGGGATATAAAAATGGCAAAAACATTCTGAAACTAGAAAAGCACTCAGAGAGCGTAGACCTCCGCTGTAAGCCCTATCTCCCAATAGTGAAGAATCCTTTAAAAAATTCCTGGATCCAAACGGTGATCTGAATCACTCCCAAAATCTAATCAGTTCTTCCTTATGCCATTTCTGACATTTCCTGAAAGTTTCATCAAAATCTGTCCCTAACTTTCTGAGTTATGTTGCTAACAAACTAACAAACAAACCCTGCCGATCACAAAATCTCCTTGGCAGAGGTAAAAATGGTTAAAAGTGGCACAAATAAATAACTTTAATTTCAGACCCATGTGCTGCTGTTGGTTGTCTACAGTAGTTTCTGCTGTTTCTACAGATTCAAATGGTTCATTTTAAAACATGGCTTTTGTTGCTGCTACCTTTTTTCTATGTGAAGCTGGCACAAAGTGTAAATAATGTAATTGCAATCATATTAAGTTTTTTGCATGTTAAAGTATTGCTTGGTCTTTAAATAAAAAATCTTGTTTCTTGTTTAGTAGAGCTTTGTGTAACCTGACACATTATACCACTAAAAACAATAAGAATAAGTCAATTCTGATTTGAAAAAATAGAACTAAAACCGGGTATCGGTACATATGTATGAAAATCGGATTGGAACTGAAAAAATGGATGCTAAAATCTAACTAATGTTCTGCTGTTCTTTTAAATCCTAGTTATCATTAGATAATAATTATAACTGAAACTTTAAGCCTGCATTGTTTTAAACAAATGGTATACAAACATTCAAGTACTGAAATCTTTGACAGTCTTTGAACAATCATGCTAAGATGTCAAATTTAAAGTTCTAATTTCCAATATTTTTATCATTATCAACTTTGTTATTTATGTGTGTTTATGTGTCTGCAACCTTTAAAGACCCCGTAAGTGAAAATGAATCTGTATTTAGGTTTGTTGTATGACAGGTCACTGTGTTATGAACCCCCAGGTCAAATTTCAGTCAACTAAAACAACTCTAAGTGTGTAAAATTAAGCCTCAAAGTCATGAAAAATCTGCTCCAGGATGGTGTGGGTGTGTCTCTGCTCTGCCCTCACTCACTGCCTCAACTCCCACGTTCAGTTTAATTCACCTGTCAGAAAATAAGCTGCGTAGTACCATCTCTTTATATAATCCCCTTTAAAGTGTTCACGTTAGTGTCAGCTTCTCTTACAGCCACACAGAAAGGAGAGGTGACAAAAGGCGATGTCTGCTGGTCTTAAGTCCCGACAAGCGAACTTTTTTCCTCTCACCTACGTAAATAAACGCTGCATGCCGTCTACTTTATGCTCATAAATGACAGCGTGGGCTGGATCAAGTGATCTTCTTAATATTTACCATTATAAATGGGTGGAAAACGATGATCTGAGGTTATTTTGTAGGCTGTATGAGTTTGAAGAGTTAGCGCGCCGGGATCACGGAGATCAAAGGCAGGTGCTCGCTGATCGTCTCACAATAATTATTTTATATAGTAAAACATGATGAGCCGAAAAGATATATTAATGCTTCAAAAGGCTGGTTACGTTCGTTTAGGGATCATTTAGAGTACCAAGCAGGTGCAGTAAGGAGTCTGGATGGATTGAATTAGTCCCCAACGAGTTAATTTTTTTTAATGATTTTTTTTTTTTTTTTTTTTTTTTTTTTTTTACCTGAACAACCAATCGATTAATTGGTGCCTGGGTGCGATTTTGGTTGACCAAGTTTTCTTTGGTTGACTACAACCCTAGAAATTTTTTTAAAAAAGCAGCATCAGTCCTTACAGCAGCAGCACACTTTACTTGGACTGACTCGGATAATCTGCTGTCACAGGTCAATCCCACTGAAAGGACATGTCACATAGTGGAAAGCTGTGGATCACTGACGGGATTTAAGAACAGTGGAGGTTTTTTGTCCACCCTTACAGTATTTCTTTATTGAAACATAATATGAGGATGTCTTTTTTGTTAAAAGTAGATGATGATAAGAAAATAAAAACTTATAAAAACATAAGCTGATTTGGACCCATCCTGCTCAGACTGATAACTCTATCATATTGGATCCCTGACAGTAAAAACTTTTGATAGTAGTAAGAAGCACATGAGGTTGTAACTTCATTCCTCACTGTAACTGAAATTACATAACCAAAGTGTGTTCCTATAACCTCCACCTGAACATTGTGTATGCTGCAGTCAGAGGCAGCCTGTACTCCCACTAGAAGATGATTCAGGTGAAGATGCCACGTTGACATCAACTGTGTCATTCCTGCGTTGTTCCAGAAAACAGGAGAGATGAAAAGCTCAGTGTTGTGAGGCGTTTTGCGTGAGTCAAAATTTGTGCCGCCACGGTTTCCTGGCAACTCTTTTGAACACCTGCAGCTTAGTGGGAAAAGCGTTTCATCTAGGTATCACAGATCGATTCAGAAGAGCTGTATGAGAGCTGACCAGCTGGAAAAGGTGAAGGAAGGTTTGAAAAAAAACTCCTGCTAAGCCTAGTGTGTGAACGACCTGAGAGTATGACACAGATTGTAACTTAAATGTAACACTGAAGGTGACGTTTTGTTCTTCCACAGCCACACTGACCAGCTATTCAGAGAACATGGAGCGAGGTGGGAAATACGGCGAGGGATCCCGGGGAAATCTCAAACTGTGGCAGTCACAGAAATCAGGCATGGACTCGTTCCTGTACAGGGTGGATGAAAATATGACCGCCTCCACCTACAGCCTCAACAAAATCCCTGAACGCAACCTGGAGAGCATGTCCTCCCACTCTGCCCACTCCATCCCTCTGTACCTCATGCCCCGCCCTAACTCTGTGGCCGGTGAGTCCCTTTATCCTACCCTACCTCTCCTGTTCATGAATAAACACCTGAAATAAGGGAATGTGCATGAAGTTTACAAAGTAGGGGTTTCTCCAGAAAAAAAACGTGTCATATTTTCCTTGTCTTTGACTTTGTACCTCTTTTCACTCCTCTAAACATTCTTTCCTTGCATGTTTTCTTCCAAGACAAACCCTCCCTTTGAGTCCTTTACCATCTATTCTATTCACATAAATCTAACGATGAAACTGTTTGAAAAAGTAAAGGGAAATACTAAATATTATATCAGTTTTTTTTAACACACATTTTAAAAAAAACATAGAATCTATGAGCTTGAATTTGGTATGGGATGTGTTGTGCTTTTAGATTGCACTATATTATAGTCTGAGTAAAACTGACCTATCACGTAGGGATGGGTATGAGTACTTGGGACAAAAAGTCCATACTCTCAAGTGTCAGATGACGTCATCCAGCAGCAGAGAACTCCTGTTGGGGGGCAAGTAGTGATTTCTGCATAAAGAAATGCCAAAAGGCCATATTTTGATCTGTTTACAACTATGCCAAGCGGTCAAAGTGTCAAAATAAAAACATTTTTCATTCTTAAGTTACTTTTGTGTCCTGAAAATAGTAAAATATCCAGGCAAAAAATTCAAAAGTTTTAAAAACATGGTGAAACAACAGTAGGCAGGATTTTTAAAAAGCCTTCCTCTAAGGCAGTGGTTCTTGACTGGTCAGGCATCAGGATCCACCACCACCTCCTTAAGAAAAAGTATGACCCAAAATTTAAGAAAGCACGCAATGCCATTTGAATACATTTAAAAGAATAAATGCTGTAGCTTAGAGTCCAGATGGAACAAAATATAACCAAACAAAAGGCCAAACAAATTCCATTTTCTTGAGACAGTGGTAATTTCTTGAGGAATACTCTCCTTATTTGGAAAAGCCAGTTTTGAAAATGAGATACATTAGTAGAGGTTTTGAGACAAGTTCTGAAATTTATTCATAATCTTAGGAAAACACATTAATATTTGTAATAATTCACTGTATACCCACTGAGGGCCCCTGTGTATAAACTTTCTCGCTATTTTTTTTTTCCTGGCACACACTCTCAACCAAATGGACAGGGCCTCGCAACCCACTTTTGGGTCCTGGCCCACCAGTTTAGAACCACTGGTCTAAAGTCTGAACAAGCGGTGTCTTGTCCTGCTTGTTTATGGTCTTTTTTCACTAAGTATTCCAGTTTGGTTCAGTACAATGTGTCACAGTTCAGCAGATTAAAGTTCTCCAGCTGATGTCTGTCCAGCCTCTCTCGTTGTGACGGGAAATCTGTCTTTTTTTAAGATGAAGGAGAGAGCTGGTTGTTTAGCTTCTAAATGGCTCTTCATTTTGTAATAGTTTGGCTTTTAAATGTGGATTAAATTATGACAAGGGATGGAGAAAAGGAAACTGGCACTTAAATGGGACCTAGCTACTATAGCTCATATAAAAGCCACAGGCTTGCATGGTCACTTACCCCGCAAAGTTAATTTAATTGATAATATATCAGTGTTCCAATTAAAGGTATATTTGTGACAAAATGAGGAATTCTTTATATGTTAAAGGGGTTAAGCTAGTCTTTTAGCTCAGTACAAGACCCCTGACTGTGATATTGATCACCTCCATGCCAGATAAATTGGTTAAACTGTGGTAAAAAATCACTTTTTTGTTAACTGCAGGGATCATACTCAGTGTATTTCAAAATTCTGATGATAATTGCAGCACACATGTCCATTTAGAGCTTTAAAATACTAACTTTCCTCCGTTCCCGTTCATTCCTAATGATAGAAGCCCCCCACTTCCTGACCCTCAATGCATCATCAGAATCACATGACTGGCAAGAACCTATAGGCATAGAAAAGAGCCAAATCATCATTTGATCATAAACACTTTGAGCTCGGCCCCTTTGCTTGTTTTACAGGCGGGGTACAAGCAGGGTTGTTAAAATGCCATCATCAGTAATAATCAGACTATAAACAGGAGAAAACATCCCATGCCAGAATCCTGTTCTGTCTCTACAGATTCTGCATTCATGTGTTTATGGAGATTCAGTCAGTTAACTGCTCATATTACCAGATTCTCTGTGAACAAACACTAAATTTCTCCCACAAATCTGGTATAAATCAGCCTTAACTTCCTAAAATGTGAGCCCTGCTCTCGGGAAAAGCCCGGTTGTGGTTTGATGCGATTCAATTTGTCGTCATTTTCCAACATTTTTTTTCAGAAATCATGGGAGGAAACGAGTCTTGCTTTGAAATTTCATGGGGTTATGTTGAAATTTGGGGAAGCTGCAAATCCGCAGTGGTATTTTGTTAAACTCTCACAGCTCTGTGGTGCGGATTGAAACCGCAGAGCAGAATAATACAGTCTGGGGAGGAAAAACAGACTGCGGCTGGAAGGATATCACATAGGAGAAAGCTGGCATTTGTGCTGCTGACAGAGGTCTCATTGATGTGCATTTCTTATTGTCGACTGAGAAAGACAAAAGGCTCCCAAAAGTAGCAGTAAATATATCAGGAGAAATGTCAGTTTCATAACACTGAGGCAGTCCTAATGGGCCTGATTGTGTTATTGTTCTCATCATCAGAGAGAGGCTGCTACAGACAGAGAGCTCTATTATGCACTTCTCTTACTCCCACTGGAATAAAGTATGCATGCACGTACTTTAGACACCGACATATATAACACTAAACACTGTAATGTGCCTGACAAGGCTCGTCGCTGCAGCTCTGACCTTCTCTTCATGCTGGTCATGTTCTGCTGTTTGACACCACTGTCTGGCAGCGCTGCGACTCTGCCGGGTTTAGAGATTCACCCTCGATTCTCATCCCCGCCCCACCTTCAAAGGAGACTGGAGACAGCTTTAGAGATACACTTTAAGCTGCAGATGATGCAAGAAGTAAAGTAAAGAGAAAGTGAGGGAGGGGAAGAGATGGCGTATCTGAAGGTATTTGTGTTTGTCAGAAGCAGGAGATGCATACATGTGGAAGAGGAGTGAAAGGGAGTTTCATAATCTCTCTCTCTCTCTCCACAAAGAATTATTAGACGATGTAGGGACGGGGAGGCAAACACAGGCTGAGGATTGGCTAGGCTCACACAGCAGTGGAACATCAAAGCCCCAGGCATTAACCGTTTCTATCCCCCAGAGTGACAGAGAGGCTCGCTTTGAAGTGGGGAGAGAGAGAGAGAGAGAGAGATATGGAGCGAGAGCAGAAGGCGACTGGGGAGGAAGGGTGGAGATTGAGGGGAGGGGGTACTTTATTACCTAATGAAGGCACTGCGTTGGTAGAGCTTAAGATGGATATGGAGCGAAGGAGTAACCAAGACCCAGTATTTAATTTTCTCCCTCCCTTCATGGTGCTAATACTTCTCACTTGAGGGTAGCAGAGTTGAATTTAAAAATGAGTTTTTAATGCCCATCAGGGGTAAAAATGGTTCCAAGTTTGTGCTCGATCAAGAAGGACATGCTTAGGAAAAAGCTCATTAATTATAACCTTACAATAATATTAAGAATAAATAATAAAACGTTCCTAAATTTTGGCATCCCAAAAGAGACATGTTTAAGGAAAGAATGGTTAGTGTTGAAGAAGACAGAGCTACCCTGGGACGTCAGATAGACTGTTTCATATATCTACTGCATGGCTTTATTTCACATTCATCTGGGAAAGCTCTCATAGAAAGAGTTTGGGAAGGGCAGGACTTTTTTAAAAAATTCTTGAAAGGTAATTGGAGGAACATTCTGTCTTGTCACATTCTTGACAAGCCAATCAGAGCGACAAGACAAAATAAGGTTCTATGCATGCACTTCTCTGAGCAAAAAGGCTTCTGCTGCTGTGGTTGTGAATGGCGAAGCTCTTCATTGAATAAAATGATGCCTTGGCCGATCTTCTCTGCCAAGACAAGCTTTCAGGAAAATAAAATATGGTCCAGTTCTGATTAAACTGCTGCTTTCCTACAGCTACATCTGAGCTAAAAGCTACCACGGCTGCAGCCACTGGATACACCAGTAGACCCCACGATCACAGACCTATGCACAGTGGAAACCTCTTGTCTGTCATGAAAAGCTTTCAGTTTGGCTCTTTTTTCTTGTTTTGATAAAGAAACATCAAGTTCTGACAAAAACGCGGTTGTACCTTCATCCGAGCTAAGCACTCCACTAGCAGCCACTGTATACAACCACTCGCATTACAGCTCACCACCCTGTACCTCTCACAAAGTCATGCCAAAGCAGGTCGTCAGAAGAGCTAAAACATCTTTCACACCATGAAAAAGCTTTTAGTGTTGTTTTACTCTTTATTTCATACAGAAATGTGGTCCAGTTCTGATAAAACGGTTGCTATGTTGTAGTTACATTTGAGCTAATCACCACACTGGAGGCAGTTGGCTAGTACAAGTAAACCCCGCCCATAGCCACTGCCTTATTTTCTCCTCAGTGTATGATGCAGCTATGTACGGCTCTGAAAGTAGTCAGTCACTCAGTCAGTCAATCAGGCAGTCACATACACACCCATGTGTAGGACTGACCTCAGCAGTCAGCCAAAAATAAAAGGTAAGAGGTGAAACAAACACCAAACTGCAGTGAAGAAATACATGAATATTTTAATATTTTTTTGATTTTGATTGATTTGATTTATTTTGCACATTTTAAAATACATCAAAGCATAACAACAATAACAAAAATGGATGGACATTACCAATAAGCAATTAAATTTAAAAGGCATGCTGGGAAAATCCCCCCAAAAAACCTCTAGGGGCTTGAAGAAGAGGGCTCCCCAATATAACAGAAAAACTTTTAACTAAAGAAAGAGAAAAAAATAAAACAAAAAACAAAAGACAAAAACAATCAAGACAGAAAAAAGGACGTCAAGACACACACACATACACACACACACACACACACATACACACACACACAAAACAAAAGCTAAGTAGAAAACAGGAACAAAATTTAAAAAAAAAACTAGAACAACACAACGTCAAGAAATACAATTAACGACAGATATACAATTAACCACAGATGACAGATTTTGGTCTCATTAACATATTCTTGTAAAAATTATTGCTCCTTTCCTTCCAAAATAAATGAAGCTCTAAGCCCTTAACAGTGAGATCAGTCCCTATCACCTATACTGCAGTCAGCCACAAGGGGGCGATTGAAGCATTTGAAGCTACATATTTCTGGAGTTTGATGCTAAACTGCTGTCTTGAATGGCCAAAAACATATGCAGGATACAGATCTTTTGTCTAGATTCCTTAGAGAGGGAAATTGCACTCTCAAAAGCTTAATTTGAAATATTGATCCAGAAAACAGCAGCTTTTATTTAGATAGGAATGATGAGTATGCGTTTGAAATACAGAAATATAGCAATTACAGTTGCTAGGTCGAAGGTTTTATTTAAACTTCAAGAAAAAAAAGGTTAAACAATAGCATGCAATATTTTTTTATTTTCATATTTCCTGAATTTAATGATTCTCTGGGGGCCAGATAGAAAGCCGTGGGCGGCCTGATGTGGTCCCTGAGCCTCCAGATGATGATCACTGCTTTAAAGTTCTCTCTGGTGGGTCGATATCCAAAAGTCAGTTGCAACTCCATATTCATTAAGTTGCTGATGTTCCAGAAAAGTCTTTAATATGCTTTCATTTGGATGGAAATGTCTCTGTCTCTTTGTTCCATTATATCTTATGTTCCATTTCAGATCTAAACTACCTCGTTTTCATTGAAAATATTTGATTATCACTGAAAAATGTCAGAAATTTAGGGCTGGGTTTGTCTTTAAGGGGCGGGTCCTGATGTTAAACCAGTTTAGAAGGACTACTTTAAATGGTGTTTTGCAATCTTCAGCCACCAGTTAGATATCGTGATTATGATTTTGATTGTCTTGCAAAATTGTCATGCCATACATCATGGGATTATTGTTATGCATTCAATGTGAAGGCTATGGTATGGTTCCGTACCATATTGTTTTGTGTTACACTGTCCTGATTAGTATTGTATCGTAGCTTTATACCCTTACTGTCTAAACTTATCTTAGCCTCAATCATAAATCATATACACCTTGACCCATCCATAACAACCCAAAGCTACTGTCAGCTGCCTGCAAACAAAATGGACATTGACTTTTTCTTCTTTAAGTTCTTGAACATTCACTTTGAGTTTGATATTGTTGATCTGGTATCTAATACCAATGTTCAGTTAACAAGACTGATACATTATTGTTTTAAAAAACTGAATTATTTGTGTGCAACAGCAAATGAGGAGCTATAGCTGCATATCCCCCAGGATGGTCCAGTTTGATCAAGTATGGTTTAGTATGGCAAACCCCTAAAATAGTTTGTGGCAGCAGTGTAATTAGCAGTTACACTTTTAGCAGTGTAATTCCTGAAATCTACAACCATCTCCACTGTCTTTAGAGCATTGAGCTCCAGGTTGTTTTGTCTGCACCGATTACCAGATGGTCCACCCCTCGCCTACAAATGGGGGCTGGAATGGGGGAGACTCCAAAGAGGGTCGCAAATTTGAGGATCTTGGCGTATCGGTGACTGTAGGTTTTGCTGTTAATGTAAAGGGAGGAGAGCAGAGGAGAAAGAAGGTGCTGACGGTCCTGCTGTCTGTTCTGCTGTTGCAGGGGCTTCTCACTCTACCACCTGGAAATAAAAAAGCACAGAGCATACTGGCTGGAGTTACATGTCCGCACCTTCTGCTCAGGCATGTGGACATTAACCTGCAGGGAGGACTGACGGCTAGTGATGCCAGCACTGCTAATGCTAGCCACACTCAGCAAACCTGATTACATTAACTGTCACATAGGTACAGCCCTAGTCCCACTTTACAAGACTGTTGGGGTTGAATGTCTCATAAGACCCCTTAGGGCTTGGGAAATTGTAACAGGAGAGACAGTCTCTTTATCTAATGTTGGTGGACTGACCCTTTAAAATTGCCATGTTGGAGGCTTTTAAATGCAGCAGCTTATATAACTGCCAGGGGGATTGTGCAAACCCAGCTCATAGAGAGACTAAAGGGGTATTAAAGACTCAGTGAGTGACTCTATAGTCTCTAAATTCTCTAAATGAAGATAACAGCTCACCCGAGATAACATTTTTCAATTTGGAGGGCGGACAAGTCATTGATTTCCATTTTTTTCCCTGATTTCCCTTTTGTCCCTGATCCCACCTCAGTTTACACACTCAGTGTAATACCCGGAAATATTATTGTTTAAATACCAGGACCTCCATTATTTATCACCTTGAGTCATCTCCAGGGGAGATGAGAGGAGAGGCGTTCAGAGCTCCGGCAGCCACCTCATATCTGAGATGACGAGTCAACTCGCAGGCTGATACCGCGAGTGGCTCTGGACGGCGGCCCAGCTGGTCTCCACGGGTGTTTGTACACGTGTGTGCACGCATGCGTTAATGCCGTCAGTCACTCTTTGAAACAGGAAGTGTGTGATGTGGCTGCCCGTAGCAGCTGAGCTCTCAGCTGCACAGTCAGACCTGTTCCCACTTTCCTTTTCTTTCATACTGGTTTTCCTTTCTTCTTTTTATTTCTGTGTGCAGCCTCAGCGCATTGGCTCAGGAGCTGTGAATGTGATCCCCAGCAGCCTGCTGCATTGCAGATAGAGATGATGAGCACACAGATTTGAGTCCTCACATTCAAACACAGTTAAAAGAGAGAAAAAGTGAGCCCTTCCAGCCCTCCAGCCCTGAGTCATTCTTCCTCGGTTGAGTGGCTTATTAATGCCTCCTCTGTCTCCACTTTTAGCCCGGTTTGATGACCAGCACCCCCTTTCCCATCAGGGCCGAGCCTCCAGCATTCTCAGCTGCCATTTTCCCTCCATTTTGGGAAACCCATGTGCCTCATTTTTGGGTCTAGGGCCGGGGTGACTCAGGCAGTAAGCAACACATAGACACAGAGAGTCATGCACGTGTTCACTACTTCACTGAGCTTTACTCCAGTAGCACAGAAAGCGCTCGCTTTGAACCAATGAAAGGAAAGGATCAAGGTTGAGGTGCTGCTGATTTTTATAACGGTGAGAAAGAATGTTCTCACAGGCCCGGCACACGGAGGGATTACTTTCCTTTACGCTTTACTTTTTGGAGAAAGAAGCCAAGGATATCAGTGAGAGGTGGCACCAATTAGCAGTCACAGCTTTCCCCAAATCTTTGAGTTTTTCTCAGGATCCCAGGACGGTAAATATATTTCAGGTATAGTGTCAGAGAAATCTTCCCATTGGTTAAATCTGACATATTATAAACGGGATCTTATTTTGTGCCTTTGATAACTGTTTGTTAGGATAGCATTGCACTCAACATGCAAAATCAAGAAGTTGGGTCAGAAACAACATAGATATTTATTTTATTTGTGTTTTTTTTTTTTTTTCAGAACACATAATACAATAAGGAGGCTAGACTTGAGTATTTATCGATATGTGTAATGAGCAGAAAGGATATGATTTCAATACCACTGCCCCACATTTGGCTCCAAATTAACAATATTGTGTCTGAACCCAAATTCTCTATTCATCTTCATAAATTCACATGCAGTCAGCGGCCTTCAGAGATGCCATGTGGTTGCTATTCTTCATGTGTGGACTGAATTACATTACATAGGAATCCTACCATTGACTGCTTTTCTTTATTGTTATTTTCAGAACATTAATATTAGAAATGCAGTCTAGAATTTTGTGATAAAATATCATGTAGCTGCCAGCGGCTAAAAATTATGATATCAACAATAACTTTGTTTTTAAAACAGGGGTTTATAAGTGCTTTGACAGATTTGCATTGGCGAACACTGGTGAAAGCATAAGAACACAACAGCAAAAATGAAAACCAGAGCATAGGAGCCCAAGAAAAAGACATCTAACAAAGTTAACCCAAATACAAAGAAGCCATCTTTTGCTTGTTTACATTCAGGCAGTAGAGTATTATGTCAGCATGGCTGTAGGCTTTAACCTTTACTTCAGTGGCTTGAAGTGGAGGCTGGTTGTGTCAGAGAGCATCTGACCAGGATCGATGTCCTGAAGGGATAAAAATGCAGCTAATCATTTATTCAAAAGGACATAGACGTCATACGCTCTGCTGCAATCAACTCACTCGCTGTGGATTTAATTATTGTCTCCAAGCTCCCTCAGCCAATCACAGCTCATTTAAATATGACGTCCTTCCCATTGATCCCTGCTTCATCAATGCTAATTACACCACACTGTTGCTGGCAGTGAAGGCTTTATTACAGCCTTATATTCACTTTGGTTGCTGCTGAACAAAATTTTATTTTATCTGGCGTTCATTGTCATAAATGTATCCGTCTATATGAGGATTTCTGGCAGTGCACTCCCTGGAAAGTCAAAGCACGCTGCCTGGCTAACCCAGGGAGCATCTGTTTAGCATAACCTTCACTGCCAAGCTAATTTTCAAAATAAAATAAATGGTTACATCTATGACAAGATTGTTCCTGACTGCAGTTTACTAATACTGGCTTGCTGGTATATCTCATATACAGAGCTCACAGCTCTAGTAAGAGATTTCAATCCAAACTGTAGTGCTGTTTATTACATGTTTTCCCTCGTTCTATCTTCCAATAGTTCCTGTTTCATTTCAGCGATTCTATCTCAAGGACAGGACTGCAAAACGAAAGAAAACTCTGGAAACTCAACTAAAAAATATATATATAAAGACAGCAAGAAGAGAGAGTGGAAAAAGGACAAAACAACACAGAAAAGACTAGAAACTATACTGGGACAGAATGCAAGGAAACACAAGGCAGTAAAACTAAAGACAGTTATATGAAAAAACAAAAAACTCTGGAAACTCAACGAGAAGAAAACATTTAAAGACAGCAAGAACATAGAGTGGGGAAAGATCAAAATAACATAACAGAAGAGAAACTAAATGGGGACTAATTATATGGTAACACACAGACATTAAATTAGAGACAAGGTTAGAAAAATTAAACTGAAACTCTGTAAACTCAGCAAGAACAAATTAGAAAGACAGCGTGAACACAGAGTAGGAAAAGGACAAAGCGACACAAAACACAAGAAAATTTTCTGGGACTAGAGACTTAATGAAGAAAACAATTTAAAGACAGCAAGGATATAGAGTAGGGAAATGACAAAACAACAGAACAGAGGAGAAAATAAACTGGGAATAAGTGTAAGGAAACACAAGGATGTAAAACTAAAGACAACACTTAACAAATAATAAAACAGGGAAAAAAATAAAGACAGCATGAAAAGATAGTGGGAAAAGGACAAAATAACACAGAAATACCAGAAACTAAATTGGGAATAATTATAAGGAAACACAAGGAAGTAAAACTAGAGAAAATGACTGCAGAATAAAACAGAAAGTAAATCTGGAAACTTACCTAGAAAAAAAATGTAAAGACAGCAAGAACAGCGAGTGGGAAGAAGAATAAACAATAAATCAGAGACTTGAAACTTAACTGGGAATAATTATATGGAAACACAAGGAACATGGAGACACACGCAGATTAAACTTGGAATCACAAGCTAGACTAACAAAACAAGACCATGACATTACCAGCTTTGGATGGTTTTCTTTTTAACCTTTGTCACAGGTAAATTTACCTGAAATCAGTTCTTTTCTAAAACACCAGTTGCTAGATACTACTAGAATATTTATCAGACAGCTTTGGCACTAGAGACAAGGCAACTTTTTGGTTGGCTGGATTACATAATATCAAACTGATGGGGTGACTGGCATATTGGAAAAAACCCAATAACAAATAAAATGGTTGTAATTGTCATTCTCCATACTGGAATCATCATATAAACATGTTTATTCTTGACACCTGTCACAGTTTACCTACTGACTTCTTGATTTCTTGCTCTGTGACTGAGAGTTTGTCTTCAGGTGTGTTTGTTTTTATTTAAATTCCAGTTTGATTGTGGCTTGCGTCAGCCTCTTGAATTATTTAACCTTTTGTTTTTTCTCATCAGACTGTCATTAAAGATGTCCCTAGGCTTGAGAAAGTTTCTCAGCCGTTTGGAAAAATGTTTTCATAACTGTGATAAAGTTAGATTACATGGAATAAAAATAAAGGAACACACAGGCTTTATTGTGTAGAAGTTCCCAACCTTTTTTCACCCACATTGTGAGTTTGTGGTTGATTTTATGCCTCTAATATTCTAGCCTCCAGTAGCACGCGTAAGCTTCTTCATCCCTGCGTTATTTGAGTTTATTCTGATCAAATCTACATATTGACGTGTTTTAAAGCCCCTCAAACTTTTCTGAAGTATTTGTCAGAGCCTCTCGTCTTCCTCACCTCTGACAGAGCTGTAGGGCATCAGGTGTGACGAAGAATCAGGTCCGCTGCTTACTCACACTGGCGGCGTCTAATCTCATTTAACATTTGCTGGTTCTGAGCGTTGGCCCTGAAGACACAGCGTGGTGTGAACAATCGGCAGCCAGCGTCAGACGGCGCTCACTCCATGAATAAGACATTTGTCTGCTGAGCTAATTAATCCTGAGAGGGGCCGGATGGCATCTGCCTCCGTGCCGCGTGACAGACACCAAGAGGGGGGAGATTTTAGGACAGAACCATGTAGGGATGACTCGTTTTTTCCTGCTGCAGTTAGCAAATACGAGAGCGGGAGTCTGACAGCTGCCTGAGGACACTGGCATGAACCAGAACCACCTTCTTGTGTGTATTTATAATGGGTTTGTTTAAGTCTCCCTGCGTTCCTGTACATGCTGACTGAGGTGTTTCTTTGCTTTTTCTCCCTCTTTCTCTTTTACACATGAACAAACAGCGACCAGCTCAGCCCACCTGGAGGACTTGGCATACCTGGATGAGCAGAGACACACTCCATTACGCACCTCGCTGCGCATGCCCAGACAGAGCACCACCTGCGGGCCGGGTCGCTCCGGGCAGGACCTGAGAGGTGAGCAACCAGGCGGTGCTAAAGAGAGAACAAACTCACGCACATGCACAACACTGACCCCATCATGTCCAGTGAAGGCTTGATCAGTCAGTGAGGTGCAGACAGTGATGCTGACACCAAGCGGCTTTGTTTTGTCTGTGTTGTTGATATGAAGACTTTGCCTGAACCATAATACAATTTACACACAAGGGAGACCACCATGTTTCTGTTGTTCAGTTTACAATTTAAAAAACATACAGATTGTAATTAATCCCATAGTGTGATCAAAATAAACATATCACTTCAGTGCAAGACATTAGAGAATGTATTCAATGCAAACAAGCATTGCTTTCTCACTGAGCATGCAAACTTTTCACCTTTTGTATGAAGGTTTGGGAATAGAGTTGATGCTTTTATTCCATTTTGCTGCTGCCAGTTGAAGCTTTAGATAGCTGTTAGCACCTTAATTGCAGTGTTCATTTTGCTGACTAAAACTATGACTAAAAATGTCAGTTGACTGTATTTCTCCATGAAGAAGACGAAACTAAGACTAGCTGAAAATAGATCTTTGGTGATAAAGACCCTGGCAAAAAGTAAGTTTAGTTTTTGAATTTAAAAAAAGTCTAAAATGCTGGACTAGCTGGATTAATTCAGGGCTGCTGGACATCCAGGATCCTTAATAATTCTTTACTGTGGGCAAGAAGCATGCCAGTATTTATCACCACTCTATTTTAACTAAATTAAATATTGCTCATGTATTAAAATGAGTGCTTTTAGCCATTTGTTTTACGATTTAGGTAATAAAAGGTGCAGTATGTTATTTTTAGCCTAGTAGCGTCTAGCAGAACAAACTTGGTAAGAATGAATCAATGCATATAAATAGGCCTATCGAAATAGTGTTTAATCACCTGAATATATAAAATCGTTTCATACTTACTACCTCCGCCAAGGAAGTTATGTGATCGGGTGGGTTTGTTCGTTTGTTTGTGAGTTTGTTTGTGAGTTCTTTTAGCAACATAATTCAAAAAGTTACAGATGGATTTTCATCAAATTTTCAGGAAATGTCAGAAATGGCATAAGGAAGAACTGATTAGATTTTGGGACTGATCTGGATCACCATCTGGATCCAGGATTTTTTTTTAAAGGATCCTGTAATATAGGTAGGTAGGGCTAACGGCCGAGGTCTGCACTGTTACCACTTTACACCAGGAGATGGCAGACATTAACTTATTCAAAGTTTTGGAGTTTATAGAGTTTGAAAGACGCACGCCCAGTCCAGGAGATGAGTTGGAGGGTAACAGAGAGAAAGACAGTGAATTGTAGCAATACTCACAATACTGGGAGGAATAGAGAAATATTCACGCTCTGCCATGACTTCTACACGAAGCCAATGCTTTGCCTCACCGTGTCTCCACTCCACCGGGGAGGGAGTAATTGGCGAATTACATTTTGGGAGTGATCTGCATCACCGTCTGGATCCGGGAATGTTTTTAAAGGATTCTTCACTATTGGGAGATAGGGCTGATGGCGGAGGTCTGTGCTCTCTGAGTGCTTTTCTAGTTGAGTCCTTGATTCATATAGGGAGGGTCTTCTCCATGGAGTCCACCATCTTGGATTTTTGCATCTTGCATGTTTCTACAGTACCAGAAGGAACCAAATAACAGAAACCCATGTCTGTAAGTTCTACTCATTGCAACAGTCGTCATCAGAAGTGAGCCTTGCAATCTAGAATCTGACTGTTTAATGTCGCTAATATTCCCTATTTTTACAAACTGCACCTTTAAGTTTAAAGGGAACAAATGTAGGTTTGTATTTGCTACAAAGGATGTTTGTTTTCATGTGAAATCCTGGGGTTTTCCTCCTCAGAGGTCAACTTTTCTTTGTCAATGCACCATAGTAACTCTGTGACCTACTGACTTCCTCATGACCTTTGGCTTGTGCCACAGGATGAGAATGTAATATGTATGTAGTGCTGATTTACGATTGGGTGAGTGTACATTGTTTTGTATTTTGAGATGGCCAAGAAACATTGTGCAATTTGGCTGTTTGGCTGTTTGGATCGATCTGCCGTTTGTGGATTATGTGCTGTATGTAGAGTAGCGAAGAAGAACCGAAGGACCCACTGCAGCAGCAAAGAATGGTGACAGGTTTTCTTCCAGATCCGCGCTGAGGTACATGACAAGAAGTGACACAGTTTATCAAAAGTTAAATAACTTTGGAATGAATAGAGCATAATGAGAGAGAGAGAGCCTGTAATGCAGCCCCCTGTATTATTGTTATTTTAATACTTAGCGGTAAAACTCAATAATCAGCAGGAAAACAACCTTCACAGATGCTGTACATTGTGATTCTATTTTGTTGAGCCATGTTCCGAGTCAAATATAGGTTTGAAATTATTTGCTAGTCTGCACAGACACTCCAGAAAGTTCACACTGGTATTTGATCGGTACTCAGTATCGACTGATACCCAACACCTTGGTATCAGAGTCATATCGGGAAGGAAAAAATTGTATCGAAACAATCCTACTCTTATTTCATGCTAAAGATGCCTAAAAAGCGAATCTTAAGCGAATCTTAAGCGAATCTTAAGCAAAGCTAGATATCAAGAATCAAGAGTGATGTTTAAAGAGTTGTTTTTTTGTTTAAATTGGGTGAATTTTTCTTTTAAATGGCTTTATTCTCTAATGTGTTCTTCACAAAAACAGGAAATGAAAGAATAGGCAAATAGAGTTTAACATGCAGCTCTACTCCAATGGCGGATATTGAAATTTCATGGTTGCCTTTTAAACCCCGAAATTGTAATTTAAAGGTAGACGAAAACATTCAGCTATCTGCTTTGAAAAGTTTCCTGTCTGTCGGTGACTCACTGAGATGAGCTGCAACAAAACACTGCAAACAAAAAGGTACTTTGCGAGTACAGATGAGATGCTAGACTGTAAACAAAAGAGAAAAGGTGGAGAGCTGAGCAAAACACAAGTCAAAGCATTCAAACATCATTTACTTTCACTTTCAACTTTCAAATAGCTCTTTTGTCTCAGGTCAGGCTGCGATTGTCCCATCAGACACAGTGCAGAGTCGCACAATAGGGCACTATTCTGTATTTCATCCACCAACAAGTCAAAGCAGCTGAACGACACCAGGCGAGGCTGCATGACGAGACAGTTATTTTTAAAATTCAAAAGAAAGAGAGTGACGGCTGATCTGCTGTTTGCAATACGTTTCAGATGCAGATGTCTGTTTGTGTAGCTATGCTCACGTATCAGATCAGTGACGCTGCCGGGCTGTAGGGCGCTGCAGGTTGTCAGCTGTTGTATGTGTGAAACAGAGGCGTGAGAGAGACAAGGGCCGTGCACTGGAGCATTTTGTCAGGTTCTGTCACCGCTACGCTGAAATTTGTCTCGGTGCTTAACATTCACAGACTGCGTGTGCTCCACTGCTCACTGCTCAGCTCTGACACACATCAGGCGCCTTCGTGATCGAGCAAATCTCCTCGGCCTCCTCACCAAATGGCCAAATGGCCTCGTGTCACAACATGATGTGTCCCTTTGCCCTTCTTCCACTGTCACTTAGTCGGAAATGAGCACCATAAAGCAGCCCTCCTCCACCCAAGCGGACACAAATATTCATCCCTATGTGGTTTAAACACCTGTTAGGACCACGTTTAGATGTATGTTCACTCTACTGAGCTGTGATGTGATTCCAGATGCAAATCTAGAGTGTGGGAGTGGAGCCGGTCAATATCCATGAAATGGACAAAAGTATTCAGCCACCTGGCCATTATGTAATTACATTGTATTCAAATATATGTGCTTAAATGTGGAGTTAGCCCTCTTTGGCAGCTCTTCTTGGAAGGCTTTCCACAAGATTTTGGAGTGTTTCTGTGGGAATTTGTACCCTTTCATTCTGTAGATCATTTACAAGGTCAGGCACTGAAGTTGGACAGGAAGGCCTGGCTCGCTGTCTCTGTTCTAGTTAACTGCAAAAGTGCTGGATGGGGTTGAGGTCAGGGCTCTGTGTGGGCCAGTCAAGTTCTTCCACACTAAACTCATTAAACCATGTCTTTATAGTCCTTGTTTAGTACACTGGTGACCCATTCCCCTCTGCTTCTCAGTTTTGTGCTTACATTAATGCCAGTGGAAGTTCAGACTTTTCATGTATAGAATCAACAGTGTTGGTCACTTTTATGCACCTTAGCAGCCATTGACTCTGCTCTGTGATTTTCCAGGGTCTTCCGCTTCTTGGCTGAGCTGCTGTTGTTCCTAAACACTTTCACTTTCTGATAATATCACTCACAGCTGACTGTAGAATTTCCAGCAAGGATGAAATTTCACAAACCATCTTAGTGCAAAGGTAGCATCTTCTTGATGTCACTGAGCTCTTCAGAACGACCCAGTTTATATCACAAATGTTCGCAAATGGAGACCATATGGCTAGGTGCTTGTTTTAAACACATGTGACACAAGTCTGATTGAAACACCTGAATTCAGTAACTAACAGGTGTGACCAAATACCTTTGTCCACAAAGTATATCTAATACTAGTAGGATGTAGTCAAGTGGCTCTGAGGGTGTTATATGATCTGCCATATTTTCATGTCTTCGCTTTAGTTATTGAGACTGTTTCCTGTAGATTCATTATTAGCATTAAATTTTTCTGTTTTCTCATTCTCTGCCATTACTTCAGGCCCAGCTTTTGGAACCATGGGGTTAGTGAATCCAAGTGAACTTTAGCTGTCTTGAATTTTAAAAAGTAAATAACTGGGATCATGGTCTTCTCCATGGTGCTTAGCAGTAGGATGCCTTTCATGCACACCATGAGTGCGTAACATCACATTAAAGCTATGAATATCAGCTGAGTATTGGTATGAGTACGATCAAAAATTGCTTGCAAAGAGTTTCCATCTCTCCTTGCCAGTTTGACCCACTTTTTTGTCATGTTACCAACATATTTGTGCAATTTAGGCAACACTCTCTCCCTTATGGTTTTGAGTATGAATAATCACTATGTACCTTTTGAAACCACCAATCATTGAAGCAAAGAAGCTTAGCGTTAGTTCATGCAGGACATGGTGGTCATATGCCCAGCCATGATTAGCTGATGGCCAGCTGATCCCAACTATCATCTCCCAATTCCCACTGTCAATCGCTCTTTCTCTCAACAAAACGATGTATTTAAATATGACGTACCTCGCACTAATCCCTGCTTGCATTAATACTGATGCTCCATGCTGCTGCTACTGGCAAAGCTTCACCTCCTCCATCCTAGCCTCCTCCTTTATAGCATAAAGCTTGTTTCAGATCTATGCTACTATAGATGAGTCCAATGAGGTTCATTTGGTCCACTAGTAACTTATTCTGCTTAATTCTTTTAACAGACCAGAGTATTTTCTTTTTTACCTGACAGTTTCGACAGCTCACTTGCAGTCTTCCTCTGAGTGGTCACGTGATGTTGCTGTGACATGTCTTGTCAGCTGATTTATACAGGTTTTGGCGCTGTCTTCCTACCAGTAGGGGCAGGATGACAGCGCCATCTGCAGTCTGACCTCTTCAGGACTGCATCCCAAGTGTGTGAGAGCAAAAAAGCCCCCTCGTCCTGGTTGATAGTCCTGTGGGCACGCTTCCGTATTTCTATTGCCTCTTTTATCCAGCAACGGTGTTTGTTGTCCTCTGTCCCAATGATGTTTGCTCCATCTCAGTCCATGATGTGGTTTTCTCTTTTGCAGTGGTCGGAAATGGCAGATTTGAGTTGTTCTTGTTCTGCTTTGTGTTTTGTTGCTTGTGTGCATGCTCTCACTGTTTCCTTTTCACATTCTGATCTGTGTTCCTTTTTTCGTGTGCTGAATGCCCTCCCTGTTTCACCAACATATGTTTTATTGCAAGACATGCAGGGTATTTCATAAATTACGTTACATTTGTATGCCGGTTCTATTCTATCTTTAGGGTGGACGAGTAGTTGTCTGAGTTTTTTACATGGTTTTACTGGTGTGTTTATATTGTGTTTTTTCATTGCCCTCTGCACTTTTTCTGTGATACCCCTGATGTACGGTAATGTGACCATTGCTGAACTCTTTTTGTCCGTTTGATTTCTGTTCGGCTTGTTTTGTTTTTCCTTCTCCCTGACCTGTTTTTTTCCTTTCTGTATTGCCCATCTTAGGTATTGGCACTGTTTAAGTGCGTTGTGAATGTGTCTGTCCTCGTCTTGTTTGTCTTGTTCGTTTGTGAGCTATGGGATGTTCTGATGTCCACAAGAGGTAACAAGTGAGCAGTCGAAACTGTCAGGTAAAAAAGAAAACACTCTGGTCTGTTAAAAGAATTAAGCAGAATAAACTACTACTGGATGAATTGCTTATTAACAACTTTTATTGTATTGCCATAAACGTATCTATCCATGTGGGGGGGTTCTAGCCTTGCACTCCCTGGAAAGTTAAACCATGCTACTTGAATAACCCAGAGAACATCTTTTGAGCAGAGCCTTCTCCAGCATGTAAAGCTGTATATTTTTGTGATAAAATGGTCAAATATATGAAAAAATTATTATTTTGAAACACTTTAAGGATCATTTTGACAGCATTAATATATGGAAATGTGGCAAATGTTTTAGTTCAGCATAGACAATGTGTAGGAATTTGGATGCAATTTTGATGATTAATAGAAAAAGTTTCCCAATAGTGAATATCTAGTACTTGTAGTTTTTTGGCTGTATTTTCAAACAGGTATCCAAATCATATCGTATTTTAGTAGAACCATGTAAAAATCCTGGTGTTCTAATGACCATTTTTTATTCTTTACAGAAAGTAATACTTAGATATATGTCGTGCATAGCTCTCCAGCTTAAAAAGAGGATAACAGGATACATTCTTTTGCCCCTACCCCCAGCCCTATGAGAGCGTTCTAGAGAGAAAGAGGAAGGTAAAGGAGAGAAATTGAGATGGACACAGAGGAAGAGAAGCGGAGAGGGAAGAGCTCGTTCCTCTCACGGCTTCACTGCTACTGCCACAGCCACTTGTTTCAACCTTCCCCCTCTAAGGGCAGCCAAGTGTGTTTACATGCCTTCTGACTGCGTCCTAGCATGCGTCGTGCCTCCTCGGATCAGTGTCAGATCCTCCCTGAGAGCTCCGCTCCTGTGGTTTCACCAGGAGAGATAGAAGAGGAGACACAGGAGGACAGGAGCTCTTCCCTGAAGGTGATTTAAGGGCAAACTGCACATGTTTGTTTCTGCTCTGAGTTGAGTTAATGAACTTCACAGGATTAGTCTCATGCTATATTCTCTTTGTGTTTCCGTGTGACTTCATCCATGGTTTCTGAAGTTTTGAAGCTGAAAGATGGAGGTTTATGCTGAAAATGCTGATTAAACCTGACTTTGATCTGTCCAGGTCTGGCCAACAGGTGGGGCTGAGGTTGGCCTTGTAGCAAACAGCTACAGCCACCTGTCGGTCTATCAGCTGCACCCCTAATTTTGCTAATTTGATCATACCTCTTAATCTTGATATGATAAAGAAATAAGCTCTTGATGCCAGGGTCATCTTTGTATCAGGCTGTAAACATGTTTATTTCTACTTTAAAAATAGATGTTTTTTTATATGGAATCAATTGAGGATCATTTGCTTTTGGCACCAGTCTCAAGTGGACACTCAAGGAAGAGCACTTACAGCACTTCTGCACTGGCTTCATTTTTAATACCAGGGGATGCTGCTTGGTTTTGATGTGATTTTTCTTGTTTTGCGGCCTCCCATGAGCCTCCGTCTGCTCGCTCTGCAAAATTAAAACTTGTAAATAAAGATCTAAAGTGAAAAAAGGGAACTTAGAAGCCCATTTATGTCCTTGAAAACAGAACCTTTTTTTCCATTTTAAATGCCATTAAATGTATCATGGACTGGAAAAAAATGCAAAAAGCAAGTATTTAATACTTGCAACACATTTTTCCATGCACTCAAAGCCCTCCACATTGTTCAGCATAGCATTAAATGATGAAATGTGTTGATTAAAAAAATGACCAAAATGGTCTCAAGAATATTTTTTTTGACATAATTGCTTCCTAAAACAGTCAAAACATTCGATGACGCATATTGCTTTCTTGTATTTTTTGCACCCAAAGAAATTCATCACATCAGGCTTAAGCCAGCAGTTATGTTTGTCATCACTTCGACTTTCATTCCTTTAACATTTCTCACTTTTCTGATATTTTTAGGTGCTACTAATTGACGCAAATCAGTTCACATTCCTCCCTAGCTTCCTGTTTAACGGAAACAAACGTCACACAGCATCAAAAAGTTCTTTGTTGGCCACTTCATGGGAACTTCAAATCTGTATCTTTGAGCACTTCTGCATTTCAAAGATGATCTTTCACAGACAGATTTAGAAACTGAGATTGTGATTAAATAGCATGAGTGTCACACAGGTCACAATGAGAGGCTAATCTAGAATCTGCTCCTTCATTACACCACATGATGCCAGAGTTATCTCTAAATATCCTCAGGAATTTCCCACAGATCTGTCGCCTAAGATCTGAATATTTATATGAGTACTTAACGGTTTCTTCTTTGTTGTGTATTACAATTTGGCCAAGCATTTTTAGAACTTTATAACTGTCTGCTATGTTTAAACATGCAAGGCAAAGACCTCTACATGTAACCTTTCCGCCTATAAACTTGCAGCTCATTTTTATTGTATTTGGTTGTAAAACTGCCCAGGATCAGACAGGAACACTCATCATACCTTTGGCTATTTTTTGCAAAATGGATATAAAGTTTTACTTCCTGGAGAAGACTCTACTCAAAAGATGCTCCCTGGGTCAGACAAATATGACCTAGATGACCCAAATATAAAGCTTTGACTTTCCAGGGAGCACATAGCTAGAAACCCCCACATGGATGGATACATTAATGACAATGCATACTGAATACAACAAAACTATTTCAAAAGAAATTAATCCATTGTAGCATAAATCTCAATTAGGGATGCATGATATCTGATTTTTTCTGATATCCAATACGCCGATATTTACAGATAAATTTTGGCCGATACCGATATTTAAATAGGTTCTATTTAACAAAAAAATCATTCTTTTGAACACAATTAAAGGTTTGAGGATGAAAAAAGAAACAAACTTTTTTTCTCAAAACACACTTTAAAGTTTGAAGAATGAGGATGAATAAAGAAAAACATCTCAACTTACATAGGTCTGTTGGTCCAGCCTATATATGGCCAAATTCTACAGTCGATATATGATGATATTCACAGCCTAAATATCAGATAAAGATATCGGCAGATGTTTTGATATCTGCAGAAATTGATATTTACCTTTTTTAGCTTATATCTGCTGATATCGATATCAGGCCGATAATATGCTGCATCCCTTATCTCAATATGAGGCTGCAACAAGCTTAATGCTATGAAAGAGGAGGCTGGGGTGGAGGAGGTTAAGCTTTGTAGCATGGTGCATTAGCATTACTGCAAGCAGGGATTAGTGAGAAGTACACCAAAGTGTAAATCAGTATCAGCCCTGAAAAAAACAGTAAACCCCTGGTTAAATGAAAGACAGTTGCTCAATCAGAATGAAACCTGTAAAATCCTGTAAACTTTCCTGCCCCAGGAAACACTGACTGAAGGTGACAGCAAACAGTGATCCTGATAATTTAAGTAACATAAGCATGAGATCACTGGTAGCTAATGTTCGCTAATTACTACTCACCCATGCGTTGATGGTGAAGAAATTCTTGCTCTTAGCTTCCTCTGCTTTGCTGTAACTACCTCCGCCAAGGTGGTTATGTGATTGGCAGGGTTTGTTAGTTTGTTAGATTGTTAGCAACATAACTCAAAAAGTTATGGATGGATTTTCATGAAATTTTCAGGGAATGTCAGAAATGGCATAAGGAAGAACTGATTAGATTTTGGGAGTGATCCGGATCACCGTCTGGATCCAAGACTTTTTTAAAGGATTCTTCACTGTTGGGAGATAGGGCTAATGGCAGAGGTGTGCGCTCTCTAAGTGCTTTTCTAGTTTAGAAATTAAAACAGTGCTGTATAGCACTTTTTAAAAGGCCCAATGCCATTTATCTTAATATTATTGATTTTCTGTGGTTGTCAGGTTGTAATGTTCAATGGTAGCGGCTACTTTCCTAAACTCTTTTTGCCCTCCAGGCTTTTAAATTAGCCACACGACTGTAAGCTATTGGGGTTTTTCCACTGTGACTTTTGCACCAATCCAAACCAAAGCCATGCTGATTTACTGTTCCATCACCAGTTTGGTCACCCCGGGCTGCGCTGTGCCCAGAATGGTCTTGCTCTGGATCAGGGCCCAAGCATGGACCGTGCTGAAGTCATTTGGGGACACCTCGCAAACTCTGTGTCATCAGCTCTGGACACGCCCTCAAACAGGCAACTCAGATGTGGTGGAAAAGCAGATCCTTTGCCGTGCCGTGCCGAGTCAAACCAAGTAGACCCAAGCTGCACAATGTCGTAGAAAAGCCCCATCTGAGTACCTCAGAGACTTTCAAGTTATGCCATAAGTTATGCCATAATGTTTCTGTGTGTTGGACAGAAAACCTTTGTTATAAAACTCAAATAAGAACTAGATTAAAGAACAAACAAAGGAACACTTACAGAATGTCATACCATTTAAATACAGATCCCAAAGTCGTCTTTTCACAGTTTAATCTTGGCATGATTCAAGATGACTATGAGTCATTATTCCATTATTAATAGACCCAGAAAGCTCAAGCATATTTTGAACACATTGTTCACAAATGAGTCTCTTTGTGGTGTCTTTTACATGACACTGCTTGATTTAGACTTACAGATGAGATTTAGAAGAAGGCTGCTGGTTCTTGTGTTGGTCAGGTGGTAACAGGCTGACAGATGCAGCTCTCTCTCTCTCTCTCTCTCTCTCTCTCTCTCTCTCTCTCTCTCTCTCTTTCTCTTCAGTCAGTTTTGTTGAAGCTTCTTTTGATGCCGTCCATCGGGGGCTCGAGCTGTGCTGCTGTTTTGAGGAGAGTGAGTCAGACTGTAATGGACCTTCTTGTGCTCCTTTCTGCCTACCTCTAAGATTTACCACCCACCTTATCTATTCATTGCAAACTCTCTCACATAACTGTACACTACACACTTGTTCTCTCCCTCGTTTAGCTTTACCTTACCCTCCTTTATTCCCCCTCCTTCTTTTCTCCTTCGCTGTCTTTCTACCTCTGCTCATGTCCTCAAAAACAGAATATTCTCAACTCCAGAGGGTTTTATTGATCCTATATTTACTCCCTATTGTAAACTAAACATATTTAGCAGTGGAAATATTCAAAATACACTGATCCCAACTGAGAGAACCGTCTTTGTCCATCCAAAGCTTGAGATTGATTCAGCATGTTTTCATTCTATCTTGAAAAAGGATGCTCAAGTATGCTTGAGCCTTTACTTGAAGGATTTTTCTTTTGGTATCTTTTCTTACTATATTACCTAATGTCAGGCATGCTGGACAGCAAGTAGACTTAATCGAGGTAACAGTATTGCCAAAAATAGAGATAATAACGAGTTACCAAGCAACAACTTCCTAACTTCATAAAGGTATCAAGGTTTCTGTATGCTTTAAGATTACTGACTGTAACAGGCCTCTTACAATCCAGTCTTCACAGGTTTCCCTATTCATGAGTGTCTCAAGATGAAATTACTTTATTCACCAGAGTCACTGATATGTGTGTGAAGTAGGTTAATTCTATTATGTGACTTTCTCTTTCCTAAATTTCTCCCAAATACACCAAGAACATAACAGTCAACTAAAATCCATAGTAGTATGATATTAGCACTTCCACCCTTCACTGCAGCAGGTTGTTTCATCGTAGCAGCGTGTCTGCAAAAGGTCCATTCTTGTTCTTTTTAATGACATTTCTGTATTTTAAGGACATGCTGCAGGAGCACTCACTCTGAATGCTAACATTGCCATAATGAAGAGAGTTAAAAATGGAATAGGTATCCAGTGATTCTTATGCTGAAGGTTCCCACGCTTGTTTTTAAAGACCCATTTAAGAAGTAGTTGCACAAACTGTGGCTTGCTTTAGCTTTGTTAGCTTTAGATAAAGCTAACATAGCTGTGCTAGCTATGTAGTTAATGTTACTATGCAAGATGTAAGCCAATGTAGCCACATTATCTTTATCTTAAGCTAAAGCTTATGAAGCTAAAGCAAGCCACCGCTGGCGTAACGTCTCCTAAAATGGGTCTAGCTTTAGCAAATATAGCATAATCGGTTTACATAGCTACAAATTTGATTGTAGCTTTAGCTTCCTTAACGGTTTAGCTACATCACTTCTGCAGTTATGTAGCTTCATTTGCTTGAGATTTAGCTACAAAGCTAGGGTACCTACATAGCTTACATAGCTACATAGCTAATGTAGCTTCCTTAGCTTAAGATCTAGCTTTGTTATCCACGTAACTAATGTAGCTCTAGCTTTAGCTTCTTAAGCTGCATTCGGGTTTTGGAGGACAAGCTTTTTTTGTAAGCAGACTATTTTACAGAGTTTTTAGTCATAAGGTTTTGCAGGTCAGGTTTTTGACTTTTAACCTTTTTTAAAATATTTTTTTATGGGGGCTTTTTTGCCTTTATTTAGACCAGACAGCTGAAAGTTTTAGCGTGTTTTTCCATCTGACAGATACCCTGTCTGGTAGTTAGAGAGCAGAAACCTGGTGAATCTCATACAAATGGTTAACTTGTTAGTTCCCTGTGCTTTCTTAGCCTCTGTTGTCTTTGCTGAACTTGGTCATGGTAGTTAACTTTAGGCTGAAACACATACTTTGTTGTGCGGATGCACATACTTGCTAGAACTTTAAATGTGCTTTCATATGAATTAATCCACAGCTGAAAATAGTCCCTAACAAATCTTTGCTCACTCACATTTTAGCTGTGATAGTGACCAAATTACAGTGCCTGTCTGTTTGAGAAATTTATCAAGACTTATTTTAATAATGAAGCTGTATAATTATGATCATTTTAAAGGTTTGACCAGATACTCTTTAAGGGATCATATTACTTGGAGAGGATTGCCTCCCTACATGATAGCACGACAGTCAGAAGCTTTTTAAAGGTCATTCATTCACTGTTAGTTTTGGCTTTTTTTGTTGTCAACAAAGGGCTGTTCTCACCAATTATGCCTGATCAACATACATAAACAAAAGCAGCTGCAGGTTAACCCAAAACTGAACTACAGGTCTGTCAGTTATTTACAGCCAACACCGACTAAAAGATGCCCCTATTTCTGTCCCAGTCAAGTCAGCTAGATTCAGGCCGAGATTTGATGACAGTGCATGAGCGTGTTTGCCAAAAAAACAACTGACACTGCCGGTTTCAGATGATTATCTCACCCTTATCTCCGCTTATTCACATCGTTCAACACCCCTGCTTGAATTGCTTTAATCTTAGTGTGATCGATAATTTTAGATGTAAGGATTTTGATTTTTGGATGTGATATGTAGATTTGTACTCGTGTTCTTTAGAGGCGTTTGCATCTTATGTAACATATTGACATATTTTCCTGCTGCTTGGCTGCAAGACATAAAATAAGTGAGGGAAAAGTATGCCAAGGAGAAATAGTATATTTAAAATGGATTCGCAGCCAAAAAGGAAGATTAGAACACATTTTCTTAAGACTTGCATTGGTGATTTGCACATTGAGGTTTGTAGTGTTGCTCTAAGCCTGCTGTGCAAATTACATAAGATTAGATTTTTTTGGTAAAAATACAAATTATGTAAGATCTGTTGAAAGTGATAGCTGCAGCTCTGCATTCACTGCTGATAGAAATTACTGGATTTTGTACTGTATATCTGAAAAAGGAGAAGAAACCTTGGATAAACTCACAAATCAGATGTAAAACAACCTCTCCTCTAACCTGAAATAACCCAGTGCTTCACTCCCCAGATTCCCCCACAGAAACCATCCCGATCATCCTCCTCCCATCATTTCCTCTCCATCCCTCCCTCCAACTCTGTGCCAGCTCTCCTCCTCCTCCTCTTTTCTCCTCCACCTCCTATCCACCGTGAGTCATCCTCACCTGGTGAATAATTAAAACGTCTGAGGCTCTCGCTCCGTCTGGCCATGGAGGTTTGGCGGTACAGGGGGAGGAGAGGAGGTGGGAGGGGGGAGTGATACCTTGCTCAACGCCGCCTGAGGGGAAGCGTTATGGGCAGGATTATGAGCAACTGCTATCCATCCATCCACACTCACACGCTCGCTTTCACCGTCCTGGAAACAACTCCCCCGGCCCCCGTTCGCAGCATGGTTGCCATGTTTTTTCCTGGAATACCTGCCACAGCGGAGCAGTAGTGGCTGCACGATTTCGCACGTATAAAGGGCTGTAATCGTTTCTGCCATTTGGAGGATGGCGCCCGATAGAGCGAGGATGTGTTTAGTAATTCCACCAGGACGGAAGGAGCTTTACAGACATTGGCATCCCGTCACCCCCCTTAGATAATTGGATTAGCACCACTTAAAACAGAGTAGCTTTGGGTATACAGCCTCTTACTGGTATTGTAAATGACAGCATTGGGTAGTTTTTGCATTTGCATCACAAATATTGCATCAGCGTCTGTTTTTTAAAGCATGACACCCGACTGGAGGAATATTACATCAGTTTATGAATTGTAGAGGAGACACTCTATGTCTCTAATAGTGACATGCCCTTACAACCATTTTTCGCTTTGGTACTGATCCAAAACCTGGGCTTTGGTTCCCTAATAATATCAATCCAGTCCAGTCAGAGCAGACGCCTGGGCTTTGGTAATCTGATCCAGCCCTACAACAGTGTTAAAGAAATAACTTACATTCTTCATTGAGAGGAGCCTGGGAATCATTCATGAGAAAGGCGGCACCAAGCAGCCAGCTGTGAGTCACATGATGCCCATAGCTTCTTTCTTTTTTCACCTGTAGCCTGCATCACACTGTGTTGTACTGTCATTGCTACAGGTAACATCCATTAACTCAGTGGAAGAAAGTCCACTCCTTTTAAGAGGTCAGACAGAGCACCTTGGAAAGTATTGGCATAATGACAGGCTGTACCTTCAAGTATTTTGTCGCTTTCATGCCGTCACTGGGACGTTTCATGCCTCTTTGCAGTGCTGCTGAAAAATTTCATCTGCTCATTTTCAGCCCATCTGCCTTCTTTGTTTAAACTCAGCATTAAACAACCACCCTTTGAAACGTTAGCTTGAGTCGTGATTGGACTGACGTCTGATAGCAGGATCGGATCAGTGCATCCTTAGTCTCCATTTATCCCTGCCGTGAAGGTTTGTCATGGTACCAGTCTGAATTTCAAACTTTAATAGGGCACTTGAAAAAAATCGATCCATCCTTGTTTGTAAAGCAGCAATTCAAATTATCTCCAGACACTTTACAAAGAGGGCAGGTCTAGACTGTACTCTGATGTGGCCTATTATAAGAAAGACTCGCGCTAACCACTGTGAGCTCAAACTGTTGTTTTTCCATTGCTTCTCTTGGTGCAAGACCCTCACACTGCCTATATTTCTCTCAGGTTTGGCCATGAAAACAAACCAGTTTGTCCAGAAGGTGACTTCCTCTGCTCAATGATAGAGCTTCCTCTCTGAATCAGCAGTTTGTCAGCACTGAACTGATCTCAGCTGATCTTCATGTTAAACTGATGCATTACTGCATCCCTATCTAAAAGGACCTGAGAACTGTCAGAATTTGCAGATCTGTGCATTTCAGTGAAGCACTGCTGCTCTTTTTTTCTCTTGCAAAAGATATGTTGTTTTCAAAGCTTTAGCACCATTGGGTGCCATTGATTGCTAAAATAACAGATTGTATTATTTCAAAATGTGCGTAATTGCAAAGTATGAAAGTATTGAAACTTTTGCAGTCTTGCTTTTTTATGTTTATTGATTTTGCTGTAAAAAAAATCAACAAAAGGGAAAAAAGACATTTTTTCTTTTAACTCATCCGGCTGTATCCTGCACAAAGCTCAGTGCAATAAAATGCAGCTCTTGCCCTGCTTCCAGTATAAAACCACAGCTTTTCAGCCACTTCCAGGTATATCTGTTTGTACTTTTTGCTGATTGCATTAGGAGAAATGTTCTCAGCATGATCACCGTGTTTCTTCTGTGATGAAAGTAATGCTTGCAGTAGCACTTTGGAGTAAAGAATACATAAAGAGCGATATCAGCTCATTATGTGATGTAGCCAAACAGCTAATCCAGCACACTAGAGTCATTTACTGAAGATATACAGCTCTAATGCAACGCTCTCTCCCTCCCCTGCCTCCTGATACTCTTTGCAGCTCTGTACCTGCACACAGAAGAGAAATTTCTGCAGACACACATAAAAAAGCCTGCACGCTCTCCCCATCTTTTATCCAGCCAGTCTGATGTGTGATGCATTTTTCCAACAGCTCTGACTTGAAGGGTATTTCTTTCTTATATGCTGCAGAGTGTGAAATTAACTACTGCACTGGATTTCATCTGACCAGCAGCTATTTCTCACTGCACAGTGCAAAAATCTGATCACATTTAGCCTTAAGTAGAGCAGCAGAGAGAAACTTTCACAAAACCATGAAAAGGTATTGACCCCCATTCTGATTTCTTATTTTCTTTCATATTTGACATATATTTTAGATCATCAAACACATTTTAATAATACAAAATACAGTTTTTAAGCAGTGGTTTGATTTATTAAGTGAAAAAGCCATCCAAACCTACCTAGCCCTGTGTAAAACAGTTAATATCCCCTAAACATAGTAACTGGTTGTGCCATCCTTGATGGCAATGACTGTGAACAAGTGTTTGAGGTGAATGGCAATTCATCTCAATGAGGAATTTTGGCCCACTCTTCTTTGCAGAATTGTTTTAATTCAGCCACTTTGGAGGGTTTTCAAGGATGAACGGCTCTCCCATGGATGTCATTGTTGCCCAGTCTCTTTCTTATTGTTGAATCATAAACATTGATCTTAACTGAGTCAAGTGATGCTTGCAGGTCTTTAGATGTTGTTCTGGGTTCTTTTGTGACCTCCTGGGTGAATTATCGATGCACTCTTGGAGTTATTTTGGGAGGTCAGCCACTCCTGGGAAGGTTCAGCACTGTACCAAGTTTTCCCCATTTGTGGATAATGGCTCTCACCATAGTTAGCTGGAGTCCCAATGACTTTGTTTCTCGCCTGTTCTTGAATTTCTTTAGATGGCGCAATGATGTGTTGCTTTTTGAGATCTTTTGGCCTACTTCACTCTGTCAGACAGGTCCTTTTTAAATGGTTTCTTGATTTAGCAAGTCTGGCAGTAATAAGGCCTGGGTGTGGCTGGTGAAATTGAATGCAGCTTTCCAAAAAGTGTGGTTAAAATCAATGTTAATTCATGAATCTATGATTTGATGGGGGGTTTAAGAAATTCAAAAAACAGATGAGGAACTAGAAAAGCACTCAGAGAGCGCAGACCTCCGCCATTAGCCCTATCTCACGATAGTGAAGAGTCCTTTAAAAACATTCCTGGATCCAGACGGTGATCCAGATCACTCCCAAAATCTAATTCGCCGATTGCTCCCTCCCCAATGGGCTGGAGACACAGTGAGGCAAAGCATTGGCTTTGCCACATGTGGACTGTCATGGCAGAAGTACCCATGGTCTCACCGGACGACTGAAAGTCATGGCAGAGGGTGACTATTCCTCTCTTCCTCCCAGCATTGTGAGTATTCTCGCTACAATTCGCTGTGCTTCTCTCTGTTATGCTCCGACTTGTCTCCTCGACTGGGCGTGCGTCTTTCAAACTCTATAAACTCCAAAACTTTGAATAGAAACACACCAAAAACGTGCTGCTGGGATTGAAGTTACTCATGTCCGCCATCTCCTGGTTGTAAAGTGGTAACAGCGCAGACCTCCACCATTAGCCCTATCTCCCAATAGTACAGAATCCTTTTAAAAATTCCTGGATCCAGACGGTGATCCGGATCAGTCCAAAAATCTAATCAGTTCCTCCTTTTGCCATTTCTGACATTTCCTGAAAATTTCATCAAAATCCGTCCATGACTTTTTGAGTTATGTTGCTAAAAAACTAACAAACAAGCTAACAAACAAACTAACAAACAAACTAACCCACCCGATCACATAACCTACTTGGCGGAGGTAACAAAGTCACTGACATCAGTCTGGAAAGGGTTACAAAGACATTTCAAAGGCTTTGGGCTTCCAGCTAACCATGTTAAGAGCCATCATCCACAAATGAGGAAAACTTAGAACAGAGGACAACCTTCCCAAAATAACTCCAAGAGCTCATCAACAACTCATCCAGGAGGCCACAGAAGACGCCAGAACATCTAAACACCTTCAGGCCTCACTTTACTCAGTTAAGGTCATTGTTCATGATTCAACAGTAAGAAAGAGACTGGGCAAAAATGGCATTCATGGAAGTGTTTCGAGGCCAAAACAACTGCTGACTGAAAAGTCTCATCTCACATTTGCCAAAAAACATCTTGATGATCTCCAAGACTTAAAAAAAGATAACAGTCAAACATGGTGGTGGTAGTGTGATGGCCTAGGACTGCTTTGTTGCTCCAGGGTCTGGACCTCTGGCTGTAATTGATGGGACCATGAATTCTGCTCTCTGCCAGGAAATCCAGAAGGAGAATGTCTGAGAATGTCCACTCTCATGCAGCAGGACAATGATCCAAAAACACCAACAAGCCCACTTTAGGAACGGTTCTTAAGTGGCCTAGACAACGTATGGACTTACATCTGACTGGGATGCTGCAGCATGACCTTAAATAGGCCGTTCATACTGGGGAAAAACCTCCAATGTGAATGCATTAAAGCAAGAAGAGTGGGACAAATTCCAGTTATTTGTTGTAGGGGTAATTACTTTATCTCTGTCTAATATCAAAATTTGTTTGATTATCTAAAACATTTAAGTGTGACAAAGATGGAAAGAAGACATCAGAAAGGGGGCAAATTCTTTTTCACAGCACTGGAGGTTTGACATTTTGCAGTTGGAGTGAGCGCTCTAGTAATTGAAAATTTTGGGGTTTTCTTGCACTGATTTATTATTCTTTTGCGTTGGAATTCTGCTAACTTTCACAGCCTGTAACACACTCACAGTAGTCGGTGGTTTTGAGGTCAGAGTCTCCCATCCTGGGGTCAAATTACTAGAACTGGATTCAATTATTCTTTATTGGGATTGATTGATCTTGGCCGGCGCAATGGAACCAATTAGATTCTCCCAAAAGTGCAAACCTCCCTCAACCTCCCCTCCAGACATACGTAGGAATACGCTCGATGTAATTCAAAGGATTTCAATTAGTAATCGACCCTGGTCTGGTGGTTCCCCGTATTTCTGACATCATGATGTGCTGATGCTGCTGCTGCCTTTTTTTGTTTCATTGAGCTGCACCTTTTGCCCTGTGCTCTGACACTCAGCTGCCAGTTTTCATTCCTGCTCTCACTGCTTTTCTTTCTCCCCCCCTCCTTCACTTCTCTGTCTCCTCTCTCTATCTCTGTCTTTGTCTTTTGCTTGCTGTTCGTCTCAGCTTCTGCTAATAACACCCATGCCTGGCAATCCCAATCACGTAAGTTTCTTCTACTCACGTTTGTTGCTCTCTCTGCTCACTGCCTACTTGCTTTATGTGTAAGTGAAGCTGCACAAACTCTTGTCATGCCAGCAGAGTGTCTGGATTATTTAAGTACCGTTCCCATTCCTAATCAGACGTAATTACCAGATACCAGATATTACATTTAAAGTAAAAGCACACTGCATGTTTTTACTCTCAGAGCTCTGAAAGAAGACTGGACCCAGAAGATGACACCCAGAAGCAGCTGGCTAAATTTTACACTGAATTTATCAGAGTGCTTCAGAAGTTCATACCAGATTCATTTTAGCCTCATTAGTCTTTAATAGTCCATATGTTCTGCTGAAAACATGCCCAACCTCTGGAGGACTTCAGTTTAATGACTCCCCCTAGCCCCTAGTGAGAGAAAGCAACAGTCAGCCTTGGCTGATAAAGTAGATGCTCTTTTGACTTTATGGATATTTTACATCACAAAAAAAGAGAGTCTAACACCAAGAAGTTTGGACTGTGAAAGCAGCCTTTGCTTTGAACTGAAAAGTATAGTATTCCTTGCCTTTAACCATAAACACACTTTATTTTTCTACTTCATCTCGAGCCTATAGTCAGATCAAAGGGAATTCTTTTTATTTCCAACCACACTGAAATTCAAATTATGGAAGGATGCAATGGCATAATGTTTATCATTATTTTACCCCAAGTCTTGCCTCTTCTTTTAAATTTTTCTTTGTTAAATCCATATAAATAATCTTATTATGTTAAAGGGATATTTCTGGCTTTTTGAAGATGCGTTTAATATGGCAGTGGTTGAGAAAACAAAGCTGCTTTTGCTATGATAATGAGGTAACTCCTCAAAATATTAGAAAAATTGCCAAAAATGCACACATTATCACATAAAAATACAGTTAACTGTGTTTATTTTATTCTGCTTATTTTTAAGTCTTATTTTTTGTTCCATCTAAGGTCCAGACTGGATTATTTTTAATCATCAATAGGCTTAGTTGAAAATTTTGGGACATTTGGGTCAAGATTTGTCATTAAGGAAACAATGACAGGTCCAGAGGCTAGACCACTTGAGAACCAGTAGTAATACTTAGCCACGCGAGATTTCTTTTTTAGGAAAGAGAAGAAAGCAGGCAGGCAGTGTATCAGACAGGTGCATTTATTTTACAGACTTTTAAGTAAAAAGGACCAACAATTTGGGTGAGTTTGATTGCGCCCAGTGTGCACAGGTTCAGGGCAAGCATGTGGCACCTTCCCCACATGTCATCATCCCCTCTGACTCTGTCCCCTTCTGTAAGTAAATGCAGGAAAACCTTTAAAAAGACCACAAACATTTTGTGTTTTTTATATGTTTGGCACTATTTTACCATGCAACAAATCGGCTATGTATTCTTACACCTTACTGCATCGTCATCCCCTGACTAGCTGTTTGGGTTAAAGAGCCATAGAGCTGTACTAGAGCCTGCTTCAAGTTAATTTATTCACTTAAATATTTACAGATGGCCTAGTACAGTGCTCCTTTTCTTTCCTTGGAGGCTATTGTAGTTGTATTTAAGGAAAGCTGAGCCGCCCCAAGACCTAGAGAAATTTATGTTGAAATTATAGTAAAAATTTTTTTTTTTTAAATCCAATTCTTGAATGTGCACAGCTGTGCCTCAACTGCCTTCAGGTACAGTGGGGGTCCCCGGTCTCTGGCACCTTTATCTTGGAGGTTGTGGGCAGAAAAGTTTGAGAATCCCTGACTTAAATGACAATTTTCCGTTTTGCTCCTCTGGTCAGGGGAACTTATGCAAAATTTATCTTCAGAAAGTTCAAGAAGGTCCATAAATACGGCGTTCAGTAAGGCAGGGAACTCTGGATGGGGAGTGATGCAGGCTGCAGGCGTATTTCAGTCATTATCCTCTGGTTCAGAAATGTCCTGAAGCAAAGTAACTAAGTCCCACTTGTGACAGCAGTAGCTCTCTGGGCTCACAGTTTATGCACCTGCACCACCAAGTACCTTGGTATCTCTCCTGCTAACCATTCTCTACTGTTTGTTGCATCGAAAAATAGTGCCAAACAGAGAGAATTTATGGAGGGAAATTTTCCAAATTTTTGTCTATAGCGCCCAACAGTTGTTCATTTTTTGCCCTGTTTTTATGTAACTGTCTGTAGCACTGTTTAGCCTAGCTTCCTTACCAATGCCCTTAGCCCTCTCTCCTTAAAGGAGCATCATGGACTGAAAGCTCTTGTGGATAATTTAATCTCTATTTCCAGGTGATTCTACAACCCAACTTCAAAAGTACCAAAATCTCTTTAAGATAGATGTATAAAAGGTCTAATTTGTAGTCAGTTTAAGGCCATTTAGTGCAGAAAAAATGAATTTAAAACAACTTGTCCAGTCAAATTATAAAAATCTTTTACTGCAGAACATCAATTTATGAAGGATCTAGTGATTTCCTTGTTCACTGCATTTCAATATGAATATGAAGTGTAAATTTTTTTTTTCTGGTCAATGAAAGTTTGTTTGCACCCTATGACTAAGAATCACAAGATATCATAGTCTGGCATGGTTTTAAGGTTTAATGCATTAAGAGAGAGTATACTTACAAAACATGCTACAATGTGAAATTTTGCACTCCCACTGATATAACACTTGCAAATTATTATCCCCAGTGCGTTTTGCACCCTATCGGCCTCAAGACATCGCCCTCAAACCTCTGCTGTTCGAGGTGCCCAGCATCACCATGGACTCTGTCTTCACGGGCAGAGAGTGGCTCTTCCAGGAGATCGACGCCCACCTCAACAGCCCCAATGCTAGCACCAACCGTGGCGTGGCGGTAGTCGGCAATATCGGCTTCGGCAAAACCGCCATCATCTCTCGCTTGGTGGCTCTGAGCTGCCACGGCACCCGCATGAGACAGATCGCCTCCGACAGCCCGCAGGCCTCACCCAAACGTAGGCATCAACGCATTTCTACATATGAGCACGTTTGATCTGTTAATTCCAAGTAAAAGAGAAATACACAACTGATTTTTAATCTAAAACTGTGAAATTGACAATTTGTCTCAGCCTATATTTAGAGAATATCTGTGTGAAAATATTGCATGAATGTGCCACATTTTAGAGCTGTCACTGAACATGTTGAGCTGTCTTGTGTCCAGATGGAGAGGGACTCCCTCTCACCCAGCCTCAGCCCACTCATGGCACCCTGGGAGGAGGCAGCTGCCCCGGGACCCCTGAGATGAGGCGGCGACAGGAAGAAGGCATGAGGAGGCTGGCCTCTCAGGTACATGCTACACCTGTGACCATGTATGCACACATTAACCATTTTAGCCTCTATGTTACCTATAGAGAATTTCAGATAAAGGCACATAGATGGCGTGTTTTTGACTGCATCTCCTTAAACTGGCCTCTTTTAAAACCAAAGATCTGTCTTTTTAGACATCTGCTGCAGAGAGAAACGTGTTTGTAGGGATTTTAATTTGAAATACTGAAAGGGTATGTGTACTAAAGCTTCATGAAACAGCTATAGCACCTTTGTGAATACTAAAGAGGAAGAGTGACAAGCCAAAGCTGCTTAGGAGCATCTGTTTTCTCCACACCTCCATTCCACCCTTTCCAATTACAGTTTTGTAAAATAAATGTCATATATTCTATTGCTATATTGTGTGTCATAAGGTCCTATTTGCATAAAATTGTGTTTGTGGATCTTTTTTTTTGCATTGTAAAAGAGTAAGGTATATATGAGCAGGGCTGTATCTTTGAACTGGCCTTGTAAGCATAATGGTTCTGCTTATTTGTAAGAATGCAGCAACCATTTATGAATTCTGCTGCCAGGGGACTCTCAATCAAAATAATAAACATAGTTGGCATTGAGGGAAATAGGGGGATATGGGGGGGAATAAGGGCAGACACATGTATTTATGGTGATACATTGTCTTTTTGTCAGGAGGTTTAAGACCCGCCTCATCTCCCCCACTTTGTGGTTTTCTAGGCTGACCGGAGGTTTGGTTGAGACAGCGTTAAAAATATGGCGGCCCCCACAGATCGCCTTCAGAAGCCCCCTTTAGTAACCAAACGGCTAATTTCACTTAGACTTCGCCTTAAATTTTCTCTGACCCATATTAATAATCTGAATTTATTTCCATTTCACTTTGTTACTTGCCAAGTTCTTTTGCCCCCTGATAAACTTTCTTACCATATCTGAGTCTTATCTGCATGCCTATGATTTTGCAATTGCCTGTCATGTAACTTAGATCATTTTAGTCAGTAGTTATTATGGTGGTTATTTCTCTGGCATTGAAAACTTTTGGAAATAGCTGTGAGTTCTGAGGGTTAAAGATATACAACATGAGTTTGCTAATTCTTAATTAGGATATTTCAGTGCAAAAATGTTTCATATTGTACCTTTCAGGCCTTTGGCTCTCTGTAACTAAAAAAAGCAAGATAATATTAAAAAGGCTCCCTTTGTCGTATTCATTTCCCTTTAATGACAGCAGAGGTGGCCTGGGAACCAATAATTTGCTCTTTTTCTTAAAGCTGTCAGTAGTGATACCGTTTCAAGCTTCACCCCTGCGTGAGCCTCCGTCGTCTCACAGGGGGTTCACCTGAGGGGGTCGACTTCAAAAACAGGCAGAGATAAGTTGAGACTGTTTCTGCTGTGTTTCCAAAAACTATTTGAATGTATGCCCAACCCTTTCTGTCTTTTTAAACAATATGCTAAACATTCATTTAACCTACCTGATGCATAAACCTGAATGAGGTGTGATTGTCACTCTTTCCCTGCTCTTCCTCTTGTCTTCTCTTGCACCTCGATCCCCCTCCCCTGCTGCTTAGCCATCTGCATCCCCGGTCCCAGCCTGATGCATTATGCAGATGTGTTTAAAAAAGAAAAAACAACTTTGCCAGGGAGCCTTATGAAATATTTATACCTGCAGAAAGCCATTTCCCAGCCAAGCTATTAGATCTTGTTAACTCTGTGCATTAATAATTGAGCTCACTCCCTTTTTCACCCCTCTTATTTTAAAGCCCTTTATTCCATTGTGACCAAAAATTTGCATTTCATTTTGATTAGGCTTTTGTTTTCCAGACCTTTTCCCTCACTGCCCTCTGATCGCTGCCCCCGTCTCAGAAAAAATCAAACTCATTGTGATCGCTTGGTCCCCAGGAGCACCTGGTCACACCTGCTGCTCAGATTTTGTGAGCCACAATAGTAGAGACCCGTTTTAGCATAACTGCCCCCAAAATCACCTGTCCTCTTCTTTTTCCTAATCCCACTACATCCCCATGTATTCACTTTTTATTCATGCATTCAATCAATCATTTATCTAAACATGCTACAAATACGAGGCTGTGAAATTTCACGGTTAAACACTTGACTCTGTCATGCCACAACCATCAGACACATGAGCGTGCATGAGCTAACCCCGAAGCTGTCTCTCCTGGCAGCTGGAAAAGATGAATTATTAATGTCTGAAACCGTACAGTGAAACGAAAAGTATTATGTTTCATTATACCGCAATCATCCACCATGAAGTTGACTCAATCCCTGATGAGTTGTAGCCAGAGCAGACGCTGAAAAAACTGGCTCTGCAGCGACAGAGCTCTAAAAAAAATGTTATTCCTCGAAGTGTGTCGTCTGACTCCCAGCATCCCTGACACCACTCAGGAGTCAGCTTGGTCCAGGAAGTGTTCACCTCTTCTGTTTCTCTAAGTGACAATCTTTTCTCAACTCTCTGTCGCCCTCAGGTGGTGGCATACCATTACTGCCAGGCAGATAATGCCTACACCTGCCTGGTGCCAGAGTTTGTGCACAATGTGGCGGCATTGCTGTGCCGCTCGCCGCACCTCGTTGCCTACAGGGAGCAGCTGCTGAGGGAGCCGCACCTACAGAGCATCCTGAGTCTGCGCTCCTGTGTGCAGGACCCCCTGGCGGCCTTCAGGAGGGGGGTCCTCGAGCCTCTGGATGCACTTTACAAAGGTGAATGCATTTCTACTGAAAAGAGGTTTACAAAGTAGAGGAAGAAGCATTCAGATACTGCAAAAATAGCTTTAAAAGGCAGGAAAACGCTGTGTAGTGAGAAACAAAATTATGTAATCAGTGCCAGAGAGTTTGCAGAGATATTGATATTTTGATACTATTTTGATACCACATTAAACTCTTGTGTTGTCTTAATTTGCTGTATATTCCACTTGTCCTTAGGGTGAAAATTTGACTTCATTTAACTCTTAAAAAAAGCAGCTCTATGAAGTTTAAACCTTTCAAATCCACCATGCATGAAAAAGTCTCTTATTCATCACAAACGGTTATTTCTGCAGTTTTCCCTCTTTATAGTGGAAAAGACTGCAGTGAATCAGTGGACACTGCTTGTTTTTATTGCAATACATCTATATAAATGTTTTCTTTGCTAAATTAGATGTTTATTATTATAGTTGTGGTTGCTAAATTAATGCATCCTTTGTATCAGGATTTTGAATGCATGAAATTCGTGCGTAGCCTAAAAACGTAGCAAAATTTATCTCGAAATGCATGTTGCATGTTCTTCTTTACTTTACAACAAAGACGTAAACTGCAAACTCAACGTATTTTCACAGTTTGACCATACACAGTATAAATAACATTAAATTAAATGTAACAAGATAATGATAATAAAGCATTTTATTTAAAGGCCACTTTCAAAGCACTCAAGATCACCTCACAAGGAAATGTTAAAAACAAGACATATACAAGCCCACAAAAATATACACAAGTTAGCAATCAGTTAAATCAACGAATATAAAATTGTAGGTTGGCTGAAAGGTATCAGTCAAACTGAATATGCAAGTGGTGGTCCAGTGGGAGGGAGTTCCAAAGTCGGGGAGTAGGTAGAGCGACTAAAGGCTCTGGAGCCATGAGGTGGAGAGCGGGTGGCAGAATTTTGGACTAACTGAAGTTTGTGGAGGGATTTCTGGGGGAAACCAAAGAGAAGGAAGTTGCAGTAGTCAATCCAGGAAGTGGCCAGAGAGTGAACTAAAATAGCAGTGGAGTTGGAAGTAAGGGAAGGGCGAAGGTGATAAATCTTGCCTAGATGGAAGTATGCAGACCTGGTTATTGATGTGAGATTGGAAAGATCGTGTGCTGTCAAGGATGACACCCAGACTCTTAAGCTGAGGGGAGGGAGAAACTGTGGAATGATCAAATGTAAGGGAAAAACTGTCAGATTTGGTTACAGTGGAATTAGTGCAATAAGAGCTTCAGTTTTATCACTGTTGAGTTTTAGGAAGTTGTGGGAGAACCAGGATTTGATTTCCTTTAGACATTCACAGAGGGAGGAAGGGTGGAGTTTGGTTTGGTGGAAAGGTAGAGCTGGGTGTCATCCGCGTAGCAGTGAAGCTAATGTTGAATTAAAGGAAGATATGACCAAAAGGAATTATGTGGGTAATGGATGATTTGAATTGTATGAACTGAGTTCAGCCAGAGAGGTATGATTTAAACCAGTGCAGATATCAGATGCTAATAAAAGCCTGAAAACATTAAAATTAGGGCGGGTCATTTTTCACCCAAAAACAACACAAGGAATAAAAAATAAGATATCTATGTTTGTTCATTGATCAGCTGTACTGATCAATGAACTTCGAAAAACTACAACTATTTCACGAGGTGAGTACATAAGAGAGAATTGAATTTAAAAAATCAGGCAGTCATCTGCATACTGTCTAAACTACACAAAAACAATATGTAACCAGTGTTTAAGTGCAATTTGATCATTAAAAAAACTATATAGTTATCCTTTATCAGGGTGTGCAGGGTCTCAAAAAGTAATAAAAGTTGATAAATCTATTGCCAACTTGCGAACATCTGAAAGAAAGCTTAATTTTCACGATACAATAATAAGTACTATCTGCATTTCTTGTCACTTTTTTTGTCCTAAAATCTCCTAAAAACATGTACGTAACTGTCACCAGCTTCACTGTTTAGATTTTAAAGGTGCACTGAGTTCTTGAGTTTTTTTGACATTGTCTTTAAAAGTATATATTTAATGTTAAATTTTCTGCATATACCTTGTATATTTGGTGCCAAGGATTTTACTTTGGCTTCTTTGGTATAGAAACAGGTTTCAGTATTGTTAGATTTTTACTAGTAAAAGATCAAGTTTAAAAATCTGTTAATATGCTGAATAAATTACAAGTTAAAAATCTACATTCTAGCAATCAGTTGCTTCATTCGAGGTTCAAGGATTCTTTATTTGCACCTAAAAATGTAAAATTTTTGACCAGATTGGCATTTTGGTTTTCCAAAATGCCAAAACAACAAATAACAGCAATAAAGTCCCTCAAAGACACACACTCTAAAATAATACATATCTTACCAAAGCTGAAGAGCTTTGTCTTGTGCTGGTTTTGCTGAGAAGTATCGTCTGCAGGTGCAAAAGTAGAAGTAGCATTTTTTTTTTCCTCAGGAGCCGCAAACTGAGTGACGGAAGCTGAAGATCAAAATTAAAACAATGAGAGCAAAGCTCACTTTACGCTGCAGCTGTAAAGAATTCTTCACATCCTGGTTAAGAACTTTTTGTTTTTACGGATAGATTACCAAACTGTGAAACACAGGAAAAGGGCAGGAAAGATTCAGTAAAAGCTCAGCAGAATAAAATCATTAGAGTTTATCAATGTGAAAATGAGCAGGTTTGCTTCTTTAGTCATTGTTGGCTCATTATTCTGTGCATGGGCTCTAAAATTAATGAGCATTTAATTTGTCTTGGAAAGTTTCAAAGAAGAATCATCACATCACACCAAAAGATTTAAATACAGATTTTTTTAACCCATCAAAAGAAACACATTTCACTGAATTTTACAGAGAAAAAAATCTAATCACAAAATATCAAGGCTCTTGTTGTCATCGAAATCGATCAGAAGGAAAATTATAACTAAAAAAAATCTGTCAAATAAATGTAATAAACAAAAGTAGAAGTAACAATCAGCCCTAAATGAAAATGTGCATTCACAATAAAAGTTCTAAGAGCTTCTTGTTGCATCTGTTTTATTAGAAGAGTCGGGGTAAAAATCGATGCTTTTTCAATTGTTTATACAGCCAAAAAAGGATTATCTCTAATCAATTGTCTTTGTCTGAAGGCTAACAACTATAAAATTATAAAATCTAGTAGTATTACTTCAAAATTGTCTGTTTATTCACCAGTGATTGAGAAATAACCCATTCTCCCTGCATAATAAGCAGAATAACTTCAGTAATCTATGGTTGTCAATGGCTCAATAAGGCCTTTCAAGGCTTGCGTGTTTGGCAAAACCTTGATTTAGTGTGCCCTGTTGGTCCAAATCTCTTTATATTATTCAGAATTGCTGAAATATACAACAAATCAAGGTTATTTTCCTCATGAGTTCCTTTGGCTTTCTATAACTCGGATCTCTCAGACCTTAATAACCAGCTTAGTTCTTCAGTCTAATATTCGATGGGTGACATTAGATAATTTTGTGCAGATTTTACCTAATACAAGTGCGATTATAGTACTTTATCTGAAGTGAATTTTCATTTTTTGATCCAAACTGAGTATAACAGGTTTTACTGACTGAGGAAAATAAAATGTGTTCTGTGTTATTGTGAATATAAAGTGAAACCTGACTTGGTTTGAATGAAGTTAGCGTATGCATATTTAAGCAAAGAAGTGTAGAATAAACCTCTAAACTTGGGTGTTAGATTCTTTTTAGTTGCGACTGTCATTTATGCATAAATATGCTAACCAGTGCCTGCTTTCCTGCTTTCTCAGAGAGGAAAATCAACTCTGAAGAGGATCTCATCATCCTCATCGACGGTCTGAATGAGGCAGAGTTTCACAAGCCGGATTACGGAGACACCATCGTGTCCTTCCTCACAAAAACCATCAACAAGTTCCCTCCCTGGCTCAAACTGGTGGTCACAGTCAGAACCACGTTACAGGTAGAGGTTTGCTTTTTCATTTTCATCTTATTCACAAGGTTTTATGCATTTAAAGCCAGCATGAAAGAAGCAGTTCACCTTTTATTCCAGTATTTTATCCGACTTCTCTTGTCTGACCTTCACATTTTTCTTCATAGTGCAGGGGAGGAGCAAAGGAGTTTTTATTATCTGTACCTCCTTTGCCTTTCATTCATGAGGAGGAAATAAGTGCAGACTAGTTAGTCATAGCCTATGTAAAGTTTATTTTTGACCCTTATGAGTCATTTTACCTTCAATGGCTATGCTGGTAGGCCGTTGCCAGATTAACAGTTACACATGGACAGCCAAAAACAGGTTCCTGACTGAGATATCTCTGACTTTCCAGGAGATCACCAACGCGCTGCCATTCCACCGCATTTCTCTGGATGCCCTGGAAGAGAACGACGCCATAGATCAGGACCTGCAGGGCTACATCCTGCACCGCATCCACAGCAGCCCCGAGATCCAGAACAACATCTCGCTCAACGGCAAGATGGACAACACCACCTTCGGGAAGCTGAGCGCCCACCTTAAGGCCCTGAGCCAGGGCTCCTACCTGTACCTCAAGCTCACATTTGACCTCATCGAGAAGGGCTACCTTGTGCTAAAAAGCTCCAGCTATAAGGTGTGTAAGGTTGTCAATACTTAAGTGTAATCCTAGTCAAATATTACTCCTGTACTAATATAAGTTCCTTTGTCATATTATTACTTGCTTAGAAAACCGGAGTACTTGCTTTTAAAAATATCAGTATTTTAAATATTTAAAGTGTTCCTTTGATAGAATGACAGCAAAATAGAGTGCTGTGAAAGAGTAACTGCTCCTTTCCAGAGTTTTTATTTTTTGCACAATTGTTTCACTTAAACCTTGGAGGTCATCAAACTAGTCTTAATAAAAGACAAAGATAACCTGAGTAAATACAAAATGCAGTCTTTAAATGACGATTTCATTTTTTAAGGAAAAAAAAAACATTCAAACCTACCTGGCCCTATGTGAAAAGGATATTGCCCCCTTAACCTGGTAAGAGGTTGTGCCACCCTTGGCGGCAATAACTGTGATAACTGGCAATGAGTCTGGAGGAATTTTGGCCCAATCTTCTTTGCACAACTGTTTTAATTCAGTCATATTTGAGGGTTTTCGAGCATGAACAGCCTGTTTAAGGTCATGCCACAGTATCTCAGTCAGATTTAAGTCCAGACTTTGACTACGCCACTTCAAAACCCTGATTTTTTATTTTTTCAAGCCATTTAGAGATGGACTTGCTGGCGTGTTTGAGATCATTGTCCTGCTACGTAAACCAAGTGTGCTTGAGACTGAGGTTATGAACTGATGGCTGGACATGCTCCTTCAGGATTTTCTGGTATAGAGCAGAATTCATGGTTCTATCAATTACAGTAAGTGGTCCAGGTTCTGAAGCAGCAAAGCAGCCCCAGACTAGGGCTGCAGTAATTGATTCATCTTGTAATCGAGTACTCTGTCAATTCTTCTAGCGGTTAATATTGCATTTTTGCATTTTTTTTAACCCATCACTTTTGCTTTTTTAAGAGAAGTAGTACTAGACAAATGAGAAAAGAAGCTGGGCCCCTTAAATGAACTACGTCTATATAAAAATTGGTAGTAACAGGTTCTCTAAAGAAAATATATTTTACAAAGTGCAATGAAGTTCTGATGGCAATTTACATTTATTAAAGTTACAAGGAAAGGATGTTAAATAATGATATTAGATTATGCCAAATTTGGGATTTTAGAGCTCCTCTCCCAGGAAATTTTTGGTGCTAACACTTTATTTATTCTATTGTAGTTTATTTCTATGTTACAATTTGTCATTAAAGTAAAGGGACATTTAATCATTTTATCATCCTCTAGTTTATGCATGAATGTAATATTGCACTTTATAGCAAGAATAAAGCTCCATCATTCACACAGCGGTCTGATGATGTCTGAAAGCTGAACCTTGAGATTTAGAAACTTTTTGAAAAATACGCTGTAACTAAGACGTCAGTGCGTTTGATTTAAATAATTTATAATTAAATGTATAAAGTGCGCATGCAGAAGAGAGAGAGAGAGAGAGAGAGAGAGAGGGGGAAAGCACCAAAACAGGACTTGAGTTGTGACGCCTGACGGTTTTCTGTAAAACTGTCCGGTCAGTCAGAGAGGTTTATGGAATGCCCCGAAGTCTGCAGACACAAACTGAGCACTGTCTCTCACATCAGTGAGTCATGCAGGCAGCGAGTAAACTCGGAGTTCTGTGTAGGTTCACCAGTGCAGGCATAGTGCCATATTTGCCATGAAGCCATGGGCAGTGGCTGCGTAACACAGGACGTGTGCCTGTAAACATCACTGCATCAACTTCTCTTCCCTCATGATTTTCACACCTCAAATCATGCATGTTACAATATAGTAACAGCGAAAAAACAAGTGCATTGTGCCACGTGAATAGCCATCTGTGCGAAACACAGCATGCCGTGCAACACGTCCAGGCTTACAGCATGGGCGTATATGGATACATGACTGTTTTAAGCGAAGCCTCAAGGCATGTTATTTGCATTGAGGAATTTTTTTAATCAAATCAATGGAATAATTTGAGGAATCGTTTCAGCCCTACCCCAGAGCATCATACTGCCACCATCATGTTTGACTATAATGATGTTCTTTTTATGAAATGCTGTGTTAGTTTTACACCAGATGTAATGAGGCACCACCTTCCGAAAAGTTCAACTTTTGTCTCATCAGTCCACAGAATATTTTCCTAAAGTCTTCAAGATCATCAATATGTTTTTTTGGCAAAAATGAGACAAGCCGCTTTTGTTCTTGTTGTTGGTTTTGGCCATGGAACCTGCTCATGGATGCCATTTTTTCCCTGTCTCTTTTTTATTGTAAATCATGAACACTGACCTTAACTGAGTTAAGTGAGGCCTGCAGGTTCTTTTGTGACCTCCCTGGATGAGGCGTTGATGCTCTCTTAGAGTTATTTTGGTTGGTCGGCCACTCCTGGGAAGGTTCACTTCCGATCCAAGTTTTCTGCATTTGTGGATAATGACTCTCACTGTGGTTTGCTGGAGTCCCAAAGCCTTAAGCTACCCATACATCAGAAGACTTTAAAAAGATTTGGAAAAGACTCTTGAAAAATATCAGCTGACACCTGCTCACATCTAAAGACAAGTTTTTAGAGTTTTTAGCCGCAGCCTAAGACTGAGATTTTACAAAGACTGTGAATCTTGCACTATTTACAAGACTACTACTAGATTCTTGGAGCAATTTTTTCCCACCATGCAATTTTTTTCAAAGTCGTGATATGTTGGACAATTCACATCGAACAGGCTGGGCTGATCTGCCCACTCCTCCACCAGCCACTCCTCTTTCTGGAAGGTCCATATTGGTCAGGACCTTCGACGTTTCGGTGTTTCTTGGTCGTCCATGCCGCTCTGACACTTTTGTGGTTGTTTTGACTGGCAGGTTTCCTGTTTCTGGTTTTGTCAGAGCTCATCTATTGGTTGTTGATAGTGTTACGTCACTGCAACTTGCGATCATATCAAACACGTTTGATATGATCGCAAGTCCAAGACTAGGAAAAGACTGATATAAAACAGCGCAGATTACCGCCTTAAACTTAACCATAGAGATGACGGGAACATTCCGTGACTCCAGTAAAACTCCTAAAATTTACTAAAGACTTTCAGTTTTTAGTCTGTGACTGTGAAAATCTTTTGGTGTAAGCCCAGCATTAAGCTTTGTAAACCTTTCCAGACTGATAGATATCAATGGCTTTGTTTCTCATTGGATGGCAGAATGATGAGTTGCTTTTTGAGCTCTTATAACCTACTTCACTATGTCAGACAGGTTCTATTTAAGGGATTTCTTGATTACAGGTGATTTTTTTGAAATCAGGCCTGGTTGTGACTAGGGAAATTAAACTCAGCTTTCCAAAGTGGTTAATCACTGTTAATTCATGATTTAAGAAGGGGAGCAATCACTTTTTCTTTTAGGCTTGGTAGCTTTGGATGTTTTTTCTCTTGATAAAGAAAATCATCATTTAGAAACTACATTTTCTATTTACTTAGGTTAACACTGTCTAATATGAATATTTGTTTGATGCTGTGGCATGACCTTGAATAGGCTGTTCATGCTCCAATACCCTCCAATGTGACTGAATTAAAACAACTCTGCAAAGAAGGTTGGGCCAAAATTCCTCCACGTCAATGTGAAGGACTCTCTGCCAGTTATAAAAATGCTTGTTTGCAGTTGTTGCTGGTTAGGGGCAACTATTTTCCACATCAAGCCAAGTAGGTTCGGATGACTTTTTCCCTAATGAATGAAATTATCATTTAAAAAACTGCATGTTGCATTTACTTGGGTTACATTTGTCAAATCTTTAAATTGAAAGGTGACGAATGTGTGAAAAAAAAGAAATCAGTCACGGGTAAATACTTTGTCACAGCACCCTACAAGTCTTAGATTTCTAATCTTAGTGAAATTATTGTTTTAATTTTCTGAAAATGCAGGTAAACTCCTGCACAGTCTAACAAGCACAAAAACTTTTGCAGCACAACAGCTTAAACTTTGCAACAAGGGTGAGATGCAAGGGTATGTAGTTGATAGGGAAGGAATGGGGGTCTGCTGTTATGTTTTTCAAACTGTCAGACTGTGGAAACCCAACTCCAGTCTACATCTAGTGCACAGAATCTGCAGCTCTAGCGTTCATCTTTCTAATTTCCCTGCTCTCTGACATTGTTTATGTAGAAGGAGCTTCATAAGTTCTTGTTTTTGACAGCCTGAGCCCAACACCTTGTTGATAAATAATGCAGCTGAATTGTTTTAGCGTTCATTTTATATTGAAATATTTTATCTCACAGCCCCAGATTCATTTAATTTCATGTATTCAGCCTTGCTCCCAGACTCCATAAAAATGACAACAGATAAATTTACATTCTCCTCTCTGAGGAAGACCACGTGGAATAGTTAGAGACGCAGAGTACAAACACAGTGCATTATTTATATTCTGTAGACTTGATCCAAATCAACATTACATATCAGACTCTGTCCTCTTTCCCTCAGGTGGTTCCGGTGAACCTGGCGGAGGTTTACCTGCTGCAGTGCAACATGCGCTTCCCCACACAGTCATCGTTCGAGCGGGCGCTTCCTCTGCTCAACGTGGCCGTGGCCTCGCTTCATCCGCTGACTGATGAGCAGATTTATCAGGCAATCAATGCTGGCTCTCTGCAGGTACAAGTCTGCAAATATACACAAACTCCACACATACAGATATTGTGAAAGCTCAAGCTTTAAAGGAATAATTTCTTTACTGTGGCCTTGGTGATCTTGTTGATAAGGTTCCTGAGATCTGAAGTTTTGTTTAAAAAGCATTTTTATTTTCTCCCACTTATTTGGGATAAGTATGACCTGATAAATTTAAAACCAGCCTCATCTAGACCATGTATGATTAAGATCAAATGAAAGCTTCATATGCACCGTGTAACTGTGAAGTAGTTCCTCCACTTGCACAGAAAAGAACTTCCAAACCAAAGTAAATTTGTAATGATGTAAGTTGTTGCTTGGATAATTGCATCATGAGCCAGCTCTAAATAACAAACAACATTGACGTCTGTCCCTTCAGGGCACACTGGACTGGGAGGATTTCCAGCAACGTATAGACAACCTGTCAGTCTTCCTGGTGAAGAGGAGAGACGGTACTCGGATGTTTGTTCACCCGTCCTTCAGAGAGTGGCTCATCTGGAGAGAAGAGGGAGAAAAGACAAAGTTCCTCTGCGACCCAAGGTGAGGACAGTCGAGACAAAAGGAGGAGTGATTGATTTTGTGATTGCTCAAACTCTGTGGTACCTGGCCATGAAGGGAATTTTTGTCATGTATTATGTATTGATGGATGTATGTACACAGTACATACAAAGCCAGATGAGTTTTCTTGCTTGTGGAGCCTCCATGGCATCAGTACCTTCACGCACTCATGCTGCAGCTCCACCGTCTTTCTGGCTCCGCTTTCTTACTTCAGATATTGAATGAAATCAGCTGAACACTCCTCAGATGTCTCTTACTCCCTATCATTGTCATTATTTTAGGATGCAATCACAGCAGATTTGTTAAGCAGCTTTGTAATTTGTTGACGATGCCTGGAAACCAAACATTGTACAAATGCAGGATGACATAGTCCACATGTATTTTTAGACCAGGGGTACCCAGCCTTTTTTGAACTTCGATGCTGGTCTCCCAAGATCTACCAGTCCTGCTTCGGTATTGCAGACATGCCCAGGAGCCACTACCATTGCTGGTGGCTTGCCATGGTATTGAAGAAACATGACAAACAGAGAAGTAAACCAGATGCAGGCCAAATAAAGGGTAGTTTTCAAAGTGAGAAAAGTCTAAATAAACATCTTAGAGGGACAACTGGCTCTGGGAGAAGACAGCTAGTTTTTCATGGGCAAGGAAGTAGGATCTGTTGCCAAGGCATAGACTGCTTATCATTCAGAGTAGGCATTAACGACAACAGAATGACATTAATTAAGTCAGAAGCAGAATAAAGGAGGAGCTGGGGTGGAGGACAGTTGCAAATGGCAGCTTGCAAAGGGAGCAGCAAAGCATAGCCAGGCTGGAGCAGTTTAAATATGGCAGCATGAGCGTGACTAGCCAATAGCATGCATAGCAAAAATCAGCTGGCTGTCAGCTGACGAGGGCTTGTGTGAGAACATCCGATCTCAAATATATGGTAGTGCTTGACTCCATGGCCTGCCTGAACTTATAATATGCCCATGATTTTTTAAACTGAGGTTTTATTTGACAGAAACTCAACAGACTAGTGATATTTTGTGATAATTTGTGGCTCTTTTGTCTTGAGTTGAAATATTATTCCCCCAGAAAACCTTAAAAAAAAGGAAACCTATAACTGATTTTATTGCCACTTTAACCTCTTTTTTTTGCTGCTTTTTGACCATTTTTCCCACCTTCAACTTATTTTCATTGCCACTTTAACCCATTTCTGCCACTTTTCACCATTTATGTATGAATAATTATTGGATATTTTTAAATATCTTTTCTTTGTTTATCCATAGTAAATTGATTATTAACATAAGTAAATGAGCAATAATAAAGGCTTTTGCCAACAAGTGTTATCATAACTTCGTATAATAATAAATGAAGGGCTAGCTCTTACATCCTCTCATTGCTGTACTGTGTATAATTGAAAACAAATTGTACTCTTCAGACTCCAGTCATGCCTGTTTTGTTTATGATGCGTCTATAAAAGGAAATCGTGCTGTTAGTCGCAGGTACACGATGTTTATCTAGCAGAGGAAGTGCTGTGTTTTCAGTTGGTGTGTTTTATTTCCTGTCCTATAATTAAAACTGACTACACCAGCTGTTCAGGTGATAATACGATATAACAACCCTGTGAGTCAGTCTCACGTACTGAAACATTATGTGTTTGTCCTGTTCGCAGGAGCGGTCACACACTACTGGCCTTCTGGTTCTCTCGGCAGGAGAACAAGCTGAACCGGCAGCAGACTATTGAGCTGGGCCATCACATCCTCAAAGCACATATCTTCAAGGTATACCATCACTCGTCTCCACTCACATGGCTCAGGTCTGGCTCTTTGTAATGAATATTTACACACTCTCTCTCTTCCAAGGGTCTAAGCAAGAAAGTCGGGGTTTCCTCATCTATCTTGCAAGGCCTGTGGGTCTCCTACAGCACAGAGGGTCTTTCTGCAGCACTTTCTTCTCTAAGAAACCTCTACACTCCCAACATTAAGGTACAGAATATTTCAACCTGATCTGGGTTTCAATGAAGATTGCTTTTTAAAAATATACTTCACAGATGTCGTCCTCTCTCTGGAGTGACATATTTTAATATTTGAAGCCATTATTTGTACCTTTTATTTTCTGGTTTGTGTATCCAGGTGAGCCGGCTGCTCATGATGGGCGGTGCCAATGTGAACTACAGAACAGAGGTGCTTAATAACGCCCCCATCCTGTGCGTCCATTCCCACCTGGGCTACATGGACATGGTGGCTCTGCTGCTCGAGTTTGGCGCCTCTGTTGATGCTCCATCTGAAAGCGGGCTCACGCCGCTGGGCTATGCTGCTGCTGGGGGTCACATGGCTATTGTGACTGCGCTGTGTCGCAAAAGAGCAAAGGTATGCACAGAAAACATAATAAGTAAAAGAATAGGCAGAGTTTCACTGTGCATCCTCTTTAATACATCGTTCTGTAACAGGTGGACCATTTGGATAAGAACAGCCAGTGCGCTCTGGTTCACGCAGCCCTGCGTGGTCACATGGAAGTGGTAAAGTTCCTCATACAGTGCGATTGGAGCCTCGGCCCACAGCAGCAGCAGTCACCACAATCCCAACAACAAGCGTCCTTCACCAAGAGCCATGCGGTGCAGCAGGCGCTCATCGCTGCAGCCAGTATGGGATACACAGAGGTACAGCAGGGAGAGATTTTTGTTATAATGTTCTCTCTAGTGTGACAAAAGTTGATCTTCAGTACAAGTTCAATATTCTGAATCATAAACGAAGGGAGATAGTTCAGGCAAACAACTTGAGCTGTGCTGATTTCACACTTGACATGCCACATTATCAACAATCATCTGACAAACATCCTCTCAATCGGTGGCCTGTTTAAGCTGCTAAATCCTATTTCTGTTCATGAGGCTTTCCAGTCTCTCTCTGCTCTGCTATTACCTGCTCTGCATGAGTATTGTGCTCTTGTTTCAGACCCAAAACCACCTCAGCATCCACCTCCTGGCTCCAACTAGAGTGTTTAAGACATTGTCATGCATTGTCATGCAATGCATATTTCAAACTGAGAATTGTTTTAAAAAAACTGAGGTTTTGAAGGTGTTTATCTTTACTACAACAACTGATAATGCAACTCTTGTGTCAGCCTTACTGTTTCTGCTGGCTGCCTCTTTTCTTGTCTTGTTTTGGTCAAGGTAGTTTTTTGTGGTTTTCTAACGCTGCAGAGGAGACTAGTATTCAAAATTGACTTTCCTTTTTAATGCTGTATTTGTGAACTTGATTTACTTCAGGTCTGTTTGACTGTTATAGTCAGTAATACAGAGAATAGGATGACCTTAAACAGGGTATGTGCTGTGTTTATAAATGAGATATAAATATGCCTTATAGACGGTGAGTTTAATAAACTTAGCACCAAAGTAAGGGCATTTGTGTTTGGTAGACTATCTCTTTGTGGTAACAGTACTTCTTTGCAATGAATTTTATACCATTGGAAAGCCTGTTTATTTCCCTTTTGTAAGGATCATGCATTTGTGGGATGAGCAGCAAAGCTGAGTATGTGGGATTGCACCCATGAAATATTTGCCAGATCCTCTCTGACAATGCCAAACAGCTTAGTCTGCTATTGCTATTGACTCTCGTTTTGAACTTCTAGAACCCCCAGGTTCCTGACTGGCACCTGACTGGATAGGGCCCATGCAATAAGGCAACTTCAAGCTGGTGTTCCCCAAAATCAAGTTGCAGCATTTTTGGGTTGAACCCTAGTACCATCTGCCAACAACAAGGCCAAGAAAGGCCAAGTTCTATATAATGGGGGATGTCAGAGACAGGCCGCGTCCCAATGAGATGAGACATCCCAAGAAGACTGTCTCATCACCCTGTCAGCACTTAGGAACCATAGGCTGTCTTCTCTAGATTTTGCATTCAAGGTTTGCAGGATGGCTGACGGCTCTCAAAGCAAATCTTTTGTCTTATAGGGCTGCCAGCAAACCTTACCTCAAACCCATTCTAAAGTTATTATAAAGTGTTACCTTTTTGTATTCAACCACTACTTAACCAGGAGGAAAAAAATGTGCAGCCATACAAATAAAATCATTTTTTGTCACACATTAGAGGAGAATTAGCAAGTATTTGCTCAGTCAGAGTGACCATTCGGTTCTTGGTCACTTCTCTTACTCTGGCCCCTCCCCCCGTTTGCTCAATTTGGCCAGGTGGCCAGCTCTTGGAAGAGTCCTGGTTGTGCCAAACTTCTTCCATTTGAAAATTATGGAGACCACTGTGCCTTTGGGAACCTTAAGTGCAGCAGATTTTTCGTAGCCTTTCCCAGATCTGTGCCTTGCAAAAATCCTGTTTCTGAGCTCTGCAGGCAGTTCCTTTGACCTCATGGTTTGGATTTTGTTCTGAGGCCTTCTATAGAGAGCTGTGCCTTTTTAAAATAATGCCTAATCAGTTTAATTTATCACAGGAGGACTCCAATCAAGGTGTAGAAACATTTCACATAGATAAAAGGAACTGGGGGTCACCTGAGCTAAATTTTAAGTGTTGTTGCAATGGGTCTAAATATTTAGGTCAGAGTGATATTTCAGTTTTTTATTTCTAACAAATTTGCAAAAAGGGAAAGGGATCTGAATGCTCTGAAAACCCTGACTATATGGGGGGTGTAGTGGTTTTTCTTGCAGGAGAGAGTAGAGTTTGCAGGTTCTCTGCATGCATGCGTGGGCTCTCTCGGGTTCTTGGGTATTCTGGCATCCAAAGCCTTGCCTGTTAGGTTATTTGGTGACTCTAAATTGCTCATAAGTGTGAATGTGACTGGTTGTTTGTATGTCAGCCCTGTAACTTGCTGGGGACCAGTGCAGGATGTACCACACCTCTTGCCCAGTGACAGCTGAAATTCTCTCTAGCCCCATCACAACCCTGAATGAAATAATGCATGGATGGAAGATAGACCTTTCTTGATCCCACTTTGCTAAATATTCAGCGGGAGAGAAATCACAAAAAAAGTCAAAGGAGCTCACAAAATATGCCACTTTAGAATTACTGTACATTGTGAGGCAAAGTTAGCTCGAAGGGAGAAGTGGTCTCATCCTGATCAATACCTGTGTTTGACATGTTTATCTGAGTCTATTGGAGGTAAACTTGGACATTAATCTGTGTCATCTTTAATCTTGTCCCCAATCAGATTGTGTCCTACCTGCTGGACCTGCCGGAGAAAGATGAAGAGGAGGTGGAGCGCGCTCAGATCAATAACTTCGACACCCTGTGGGGGGAGACAGGTGAGGATGCCGACTTGAGCCAGACATTACATCAATAAAACCCTTCCCTCAACGCTTCTGACAACTTGAATGCTTAATCGCTGGCATAGTTTTGGAAATCCTTAGACAAAAATAAAGTGTCTCCCTGTGTAGAGACTGCCTTTTTATCAGTGGAGTATTTTTGAGAGGCTGTGGCTGCGAGGCAGAGCGCTGCAGTGCGGCTATGAGGGATCGCTCTTGTGTGTCTGCTCGCTGCTGCGTCAGATGCTGACGGCGGTGCAGTGGTGTCATTGGAGCACAGACAGGGCTGGGCTGGGAGAGAGGGGAGGGGGGAGGATAAATGTGATCCAGGGTGTTCAGAAATGACTCGTTTGATCGCCCTGTAGCGGGCAGGCTGTTGAGAAATGTGATGTATCATTGTAACCCAGAGCAATGAAACCTCATTGTGAGGGTTGTTATTCCTCTTCTGCAGCTCCTCTCTGTCAGCTGAAGCGGGGACTTTTACTCACCCAGCCATGGTTGCGTTGTTTATGAGGATCGCAGTCGTTCTTGAAGATGATTTGTAATCACAGAGTTACTGGATAGGTCAACTGAAAGTACATGATACAGCCAGAGGGCGAGTATGTACAGAAAATCAGCATGAGGCCAGGGAGCATTACTAACTGGACTGTGTAGATCAAAATGTTCCTCCAGCAAAAAATAAATGGGTTTAAACTAAAGACAGGCAGATAAATCAGATTATTTAACCCAATGTAAGCAATAAAGTTTGAATTAAATTGCAGATAAATTGAATTTTTGTACATGCTAGGCACTAGGCAGACGGTAAGAATCTGCAGAGCAGAAATGGAAGACTAGATTCAATTTTAAAAGTTTCACTATTTCAGTGCATTGCAGAAGTTTAAGTCCTTAATCCCCTTTTCCATTTGAAGTCATGTCTTGTTATTTCAAATGCAGACTTGGGTGGATTTTATTGTGGTAGCATGTAATGGACCCATACACTGTATGAACCATGGACATAGTGCCAGTGATGTCACCCATTTGTTGCTGAAGCACTGTTTTGACACCAAATGATGGCAATCACAGTATTGGAAATGTTACCTTAACCTTACCTATGATCAAGCTAGAAACAGGCTAAGAATGGGAGCTGAGGTGGGCCTCAAGCTTCCTGACAAACATCTACAAAGTTCCTCACTGTCAGCTGATGCAGCCACGCCCCTAATTCTGCTAATTTTTAGGTAACTGTAAACCTTACAAGGATATCTTAGTGTTTTTGAATTTGGGTTCTATAAGGTACTCGGTAATAGTAATTACATTAGCCACAAGAGATTTCAGTCTTTGTTACCACCTTTAAGAGAGCACACTGGGGGCAGCAGAGAGGAAGCAAGGCTATGCAACGCTACAGACAGGTACTGCCACACTGGCAAAAATCAACTTGGCTCAATCTGCAGCTCTTCTTCAGAAAAGATGGAGTGTTTTATTTTGCGTCCAGAAACCCTCTTTGTTTGGCACTATTTTGCCATGCAACAAACCTGAGTCAAGTGCTGCCATATGATTGAGATCAGCTGATCTCATGCTCTAAGCACATGAGATTACGCTGATTTGCTCCAAGCATGCTATCTGCTAATTGCACTCATGCTGCCATATTTAAACTGCTCTGGCCCTGCTACACTTTTTTGGTCCCTCTGTAAGTCAATTTTTCATCCCTCCTCCACCCCAGCTCCTCCTTTATCACACTTCTGACTTAATCAATATAATCCTGTTGTCATCGTTACCTGCTCTGCTCTGGGGTTTTTTTCTGCCTCTTTCCCTGCCTCAGGCTTTCCTTGTAGACACAGGAAAGGCAGGAATGTGTGCTGTTCTTGCTTGATACTATCCACGTAGGCTTGTGGAAGGCCAGGGGGATCCCAGAACAGCAACACTGCCAAATATGAATAACAGCAATAAGAGCAAAATAATAACTGCTAATGCAGCAGGATATTTATGAGTACAATCATGGGTTTCTTAAAAATGTGGTCCTGACGGAAATAGGCTGCCTTAGCACTCATCAAGTATTTGGGTCTACAGCCTTCAAAAGGGACAGCAACAAAAGGCTTATCAAATAATGATAATAATGACTGATATTGACTTGCGTGGCCCATTTTGGCCTAAAATTCAGAACAGTATGAGGACTTACTGAACCTGCCTGTTGAACTGTATAGTCTAGCTCAGTGGATCTCAGATGATGTGGCTAGGCACACTGGTGTGTCACAAGGCAAGTCAAGGTGTGCCCTGGGAATTTGTAAGACTACACGTTATAACTACAACATTTTAAGATACCACATTATGTTTCACAGTGGCTATTTTGTATAGACAGAATATGGTGTGTCTTGAGGTTCTGGCTCTCTTTAAAGGGATAAGGTAGACTGATTTTTTCTTATTACTAATGTAGGTACTATTGATGAAAACCTTATACAACCCAACTCCAAAAATATAGAAATAGCCCTTTAATATAATCAAAACAGGTGAGTTATGACATGAATAATCCTTCCCACAGAACATAAAAATAAAGGCCTGAGCTATTCAGACCAGCATGTTTATTTCTGTGTTTTAAAAAAAAGAGAATTTTTATATCAATGTCAATGGGAGTTCTGGGGCTTATTCAGCCAGCCTCGTGTGGATACTCAAGGAACTGCAGTTTTTTTGCACTTCATTATTGGCTTGGCATTAACTTTATAAAACCCTTCAAATATTTTTACATGCTGTTAAATCCCCAAAAATAGCCAGGTGCACACAGTCCCCTTTGAGGAATTTTTATCACTTAAAGATTTCTGCTATTTAGAATACTCTCTCCTGTTGATCCACCACAGAAAGCACAAATAAGTTTGTCATAACTAATTAGTCCAGTCCAAGGTGTTAAAACTGTGTTAAAAATGCGTAGTATTCTTCTTAGACTGTCCACCAGAGGGCACAAACAAGCTTTTTTACCTGTCAAATATGGTTTTTTTTTTATAATTTCCTAAAAGCTTGCACGAAAGAAAGATGCACATTTGTCTCAGTGCTGTGAATAAATGTGAAATACTTCATACATTTCCTGACTAACCTGTCTCTGCAATTGTGTTATTGATTGAACTGCATCTCTAAGATCAAGCAAAATGATTGAAGTTAAATAGAAAGTAAGGAGCAAAGAACAGAGAGAGAAGCTAGCAGGCTAATTAAATGTTTACAAGTATCTTTTGAAGAATGAGATTTATTTTGTCCCAGTCCTTTTCTCTGTGCATCATCTAAAAGCTGAAATGAAATGTCTAGAGGTTGTGTGATGGCCTTGGTTAAACATTATCAAACAGAGCATGCATGTTCTTGGCCTTTCTGAGGAGAAATATGAAAGTTCTGTTGCTAAAACCCCCAAAGATGCCATAATTGAGTTAACCTAATCAGTATCGGCTTGAAGATTTTAGTATCAGTCAGGCTAAAGTTGAAATTGAGGTCATTCCTCCGGGGCTGCTACCACTCTTCTTAAAGGAGATTTGTTCATTCTGCTTAAATTATTCCAATTATAATCATTACATTTGAGCAGATGTCTTTTCAAAGGCCTGCACTCTAAAAAATCTCAAGGGTCTTCTCTTCTTTTCTTTTCTCTTCTCTTCTCTTCTCTTCTCTTCTCTTCTCTTCTCTTCTGACTTTAAACCGATTCCCAGAAATGCTGCGTTTTCCCACAGGGCATGGATTATTTCAGTTAGAATATTATTTTTATTTGACACTGTTAAAAGAGAGCTCATGGGCATGAACCTCCTGAGACTTATCACCCCAATCTGCTGCTTCTCTTCACTTTATGGAGCTTCCTGTTGAGATTCTGCAACTTGTTAAACTGTCTGGACCACAACTTTACCACTTTAGTCCACTGCCTTCCCCAATGGAGTGTTTTCCATTGCTGAAGGCAGCTGCTTTTATAAAATAAAAACCAAAAACCAAGAGTTCTGAAACATTAAGTGCCTAGCAGTAAACACTCAGTCATGATGGAGCCAGACATTTGCCTCAGGAGCTTAAAGACCCCCAAAAAACAGAGCAAAAAATGGAATTTAGACTTATAGCATCACTTTTCACCTTAAAAAAACTGTTAATGAATCATAATGTTGTGCTGCAACTGCTGGATGACAGAATAAGGCAGTTGTTTCTTTCAATATAAATTAATTCAAACATGAAATGTTACGGTGCCGATTGTTGCTTCATGTTAAACTTTGCATCACTGCCCCCAAGTGGCCAAAAATAATTGTCTTGCATGTTAGAAAAATTACCTGAGGGTACATTTTCTTGAAGAAAGAAAGAAACATCTTTGTAAAAAATGAATTATCTGAGTTCTGTTCATAATTACCCCACTTCTCCTCATCTCATCTTTTATTCTCTGTGTTCAGCTCTGACTGCAGCCTCTGGTCGGGGGAAGCTGGAGGTTTGTCGTCTCCTCCTGGAGCAGGGGGCCGCTGTGGCTCAGCCCAACAGGAGAGGCATCGTTCCGCTTTTCAGCGCCGTCCGACAGGGACACTGGCAGGTAAGCAGCCACCTGATCCCCTCACTTAAAACACCAAAAGTGAGAAGTATGATTTCACCAAGACCGTTGCTTTACTAATTTGACCAAAACAATTATTGCTTGATTTATGGATTCTCTGTATACATTGACATGGGTTTTGTATTTGTGTTTTGTAGATAGTGGACCTTCTCCTCACACATGGTGCTGATGTCAACCTACCTGATAAACAGGGTCGCACTCCTCTAATGATGGCAGCCTCAGAGGGACACCTGGACACTGTTGAGTTTTTACTGGCTCAAGGTAAGCTACTATAGTACCTATAAAAAATATTTACCCCCTTGGATGTTTTACCCTCTTAGTGATTTTATAAATAAGTCATGGCCAACATAATGTGGCTTTTTTGACAAAAAAAAAAAAAGATTTCTACAAAGTTAAGTGAATTAAACAAAAATATGTAAGATAGAATAAATGACCGCAAAAATATTTATCCCTTCAAGTTAGAATTTAGTAGATTCACCTTTGGCTGCACAGCACTGAGTCTGTGTGAATAGATCTTAATCAGGCATGCACATCTGGGCACTGCAATTTGACTCCATTCTTCTTCACAAAACTGCTCAAGCTCTTTAGGTTGCATGGGTATAAGGCATGAACAACTCTTTTCAAGTCCAGCCACAAATTGTCTATTGGACAGTCTTTAAACCACTTCTGTGTAGCTGAATAAGACTGAGTAAGAGTGTCCTCCAGGATTTTCCTATAATTTGCTGAATTCATTTTACTCTCTACCTTTACAAGCCTTCTAGGGCCGTCTGCCAAGAAAATTCCCCACAGCATGATGCTGCCACTACCATGCTTCACATTGTGTTAATGGTGATGTACGGTGTTTGGTCTTACAGCCTCTTGTCTGATGGCCAAAAAGGCACCATTTTGGTCTCATCAGACCAAAGAACTTTCTTTCACTTGGAAATAAAGTCTCCCACATGCCTTTTGGCAAACTCTAGTCCATATTTAATGAGTTTTCTTCAGCAGTTTCTTTTTCTTTGCCACTCTCCCATAAAGCTTTGACTGGTGAAGAACCTGGGCAACAGTTATTGTAAGCAGAGTCCCTCACATCTCAGCTGCTGAAGCTTGTAACTCCTTCAGAGTAGTCGTAGTTGTCCTGGTGGCTTCTCTTGCTAGTCTCCTTCTTGCTCTGTCACTTAGTTTGTGAGGACGGGCTGATCTAGACACATTTACACATGTGCCATGTTCCTACCATTTCTTGATGCCTGAGAAATGTTTTTGTTTCCATTCCCTGGCTTATACTTTTCAGTAACCTTTTCTTTGTGTTTCTTGGAGTGTTCTTTTGTTTTCATGGTGTAATGGTAGCCAGGAATACTGATTAACCAGTGACTGGTGACATTAAGCGGCAGGCAGAAAGGACCTTATAAAAGGCAAAGTAAAACGTTTTAATGCATGCACTCTTAAAGACCTAGAAAATTGCAGGACAGTTTGACCCTGATATGCACCAAGTTACTTATTCACATATGGACCCCATGGTTTAAGTTTTTTCCTGTTTGATGCTTAGCTTGAAGGGTCCCAGCTGAAGAAAATGAAAAATGTCCTGGTGAAATTGGGGTAAAAATTTGACCATTTGCATTCAAACATGTTGCTCTACTCGAATGAATTTCAGGAGTTTATCCATGTGTGAGAACACCAAAAACAAACTTTCATTTTCCTCCTTTTAATATAAAGATGCACAAAAATAAGGAAACGGATATCCTAATCTTTAGTATTCAGAGCCCAGCAGCCATGACGAAAAAGCATTAAATAAATCAAACTGACAGCAGATGGCCAGTTTGAAGGATAGACTGAGATTTATGGCGGCATCCTTTTGAATTGCTCTGTTAAACACGTCTTCTTAGCTCCAATCACGCTGCCTCTGCTCTCAGGGTTTTTTGACAGCAATTCCTGTGTGTTTTTCCATATTTGGGATGGGTGCAAACAAAAAGTCAGACGTGACAGATATGAAGCTGAGACAAGTTTGATATGTCCACAGAAAGTAAACTCTCTATATGGGCTGTGAAATTTAGAAAATGGTAGCACAATTGTCTAAAAACATACAGAGCAGAAGAATGCTTTGGGTCCCAGCTTTTCTGGTAGTAATAAACGTCTGCATGGGGTGTACTAATCACCTTTTTAAAGTTGTCTCATCCACTGTAATGTCTCTTTTCCCAGGAGCTTCTCTGTCTCTGATGGATAAAGAGGGTCTGACTGCTCTGAGCTGGGCTTGTCTGAAAGGTCACTTACCTGTCGTACGCTGCCTGGTGGAGAGTGGTGCCGCCACCGACCACACAGACAAGAATGGACGCACGCCGCTCGACTTGGCTGCCTTCTACGGTGACTCTGAAGTGGTGCGTTTCCAGTCTAAAATGCAGCAGTCATGAATTGAAAAGGGACTAGTCAGGTACCCTGAGGTATCCCTCCACTCTTCGCTGTATGGACATAACGTCGATAATTTCATCTGCTGGAGGTGTAAAGTTTCTCTTTCCTCTATCACAATCTGGTTTTAAGAGCATAGTTATGAAAACTTTAACTACCTAGAAAACCAATAAAAACCAGCATTTTGCTGACACAAGTGAGGTATGGAAACATGACTCATCAGCAGAGAAACTTTAAATGGAAAATGCACTTTAGGTGCTTTAGTCTGGCTCTAGCAAGGACGTCTTGTTTTTGTCTTCTCCAAATCTTTAAGTAAAAGCTCTCTCTAAGTGGGTAAGTTTTGTTATGAACAAAGTTTTGGATTGCTCTCTTCTTCAAGCGATTACCATCCAAGGTTTCCTTTTGTTTCTTTACTCTTACCTCACTCTGTTTTTGTGCCCTGTTGTCTCCTCTTTTATCAGAGCTTCCGAAGTTTCCACATTTACCAGAGTACCCGCGGGGCCTTCAGGGTTTTGAAAATGTCTTGTATTGAACATTCTCAAAGGAAGACCTTAAAAGTCTTGAATTTGGTTTGCTAGTCTTATACTTCATTTATACAGGTTTTGCACTTCCCAGGTCTTTTGAAGGATTAAATCAGGGATGGGAAACTTGGGTAACAGAGAAGGCCTCATTAGTTTTATTATCTCTACTAGAGAGCCAAAGTGTGGCAGATCACTGACACTTTTATTAATATAATTATAAATAGTTTATTGAAAGGAAGAGATAATTAGCTCTCATCAGAAGATGTTTTTCCAACAATCATTTTTTTAACTCACATGCTAAAAGGTGGTGTTTAATATCATATGTGGAATTCAGTTATGTAGAAGTAAAACAGTTATTAATTACTAATCATTGGAGATTTATTGTTGCAAGATTTGATCTGTTATTTTTCGCATGGTTGTTTTTAACATAAGTGGGTTAATGAAAAGAAAATCTCATGAGAGAATTCTGTTTACAGCTTTAAAAACTTAAGTGAAATGATGACTTTCAGGGTGCATATGTTTCAACGCATCTCTTTTGTCCGGGCCTTTTCACCCCTGTTAATGCACCCCAAAGGTTTTCGAGTCCTTTGGACATCCACAGCACAACCAGGGCTCGTGGCAACCCTTCTACCTGCCCAGCTAGCACCCTAGGCCATGCTTACTAGCCACATCCACCCCTTACTGTGCCCTTAAGGTGTAGACTTTGTTATATTTTCAGCAGATTTCTTCACATGCCCCTGGTAATACGCAATGACATCCAGAACACTACTAGGGTTGTGTCAATCCTGCCTGCTCCCCCATGCTGCCCTTACTTGCCACATCTATGCCTTATTTCACCCTTATTTTTTGCCCAAACATGCCTAAAAGTTCTGCACAGTACTGTAAAGTCAGTAATCTCCCCACAATAAGCAGATTAAGTTTCATTAAGATTAATAATCTCATTCATCAGAGTGTCCTGACCAGGATAGACAGCAGCACAATTAACAAAGTTACAAACATAAGACAGATCAATCATTAACACGAATCAACCAGTATTTAAGTAGTTAAAAAAACATTTTCATCTAAAATTACTCTATTTTAAGTTTATGTGTTGTTGAAATAAATCCAAAATGTGCAGAAAAAGTGAGTCACAACTTTTTAGTCAACTACTTTAATGAGCCAACAATAGGTAAAAAGTAGTTGGCTGCAATTAAGTGAGTAGTCAGCTGTTTTACTGATAGTGGTGCTTGTGGAAAGCCCTGAATGCCTTTGCCATTTTTGTTGGGATGTTAGCATTGATTTTCATTTCAGTCAGGACCTCTTTGTCAAGAAACATACAACTTACGGTGATAAATATTTCTCTTTATCACCAGTTATTTTTAGTTATTACCTGCCTTTCCTGTGCCTACAAGGAAAGCCTGAGGCAGGGAGAGAAGCAGCAAAAATCCCAGAGCAGAGCAGGCATCAATGACAGAATTACACTGACTGAGTCAGAAGCAGGATAAAGCTAGCGTGAAGGAGGGTTGCAAAAAGCAGCTTTCAGAGGGAGCAGCAGAGAGTAGCCAGGCCCAGAGCAGTTTAAATATGTGCGATTAGCCAATAGTGTGCTAAGAAGCAGATCAGCTGGCTATCAGCTGATGAGAGCTTGTGTGAGATCAGCTGATCTCAATTATATGGCAGTGCTTGACTGAACTAACACTACATCCTCAATTTTAAATGGTAATGTAGAAGTCTTTAAAGGTTTTAACTTGGAGAATGTTGGGAGCACCAGTCAACTCTGTCTACTGATTACACCAGAAAGCTCTGCAACTTGTTTTCTTGTTTTCAGTTCACAACATCTGATGCATTATTCACTGCCTGAATTCTCCTTAAAGACTGTTCCAAAAAATATCCTGCTGGGAAAGTGATTATTTTAACAAACCTGTTTTATGAAAAACAGAGATAGGTGTCTTTGTAGGAGTTTACATTTTGCAACCAACACTTTATCTATTAAGATCAACCTTTTGCTTTGTCTCCTTCACTTTTAGAACAATTATTTGCCAATGTAGATGCACTGAAAGAGTCACTTAAAGAGACTTTTTTTGATTGTTCCAGGTCCAATTTTTGGTTGACCATGGGGCCATGATAGAGCACGTAGACTACAGCGGGATGCGTCCTCTCGACAGGGCGGTGGGCTGCAGAAACACGTCGGTGGTGGTCGCCCTGCTCAAGAAAGGAGCCAAGATAGGTAAGAGCAGTTTAAGAGAGCAAAGATCGGACAGTTTTGCTCACAAAGGACGTCATCTTGTGCAGAATCTTTGTTGTGTAGGGTCGTAAAAAAAGGTTATCTGCCTGCTGTGAAACGAGTTACAAAATGAGATTGTACTCTGGTTGAAAAGGTCATGCATTGGAGTTAAAGCATGAACTGCATGAATGAAAGGAGAATCCAAAGATGGAAAATGCACTTTGGTTAAAGTACACACCTCCTGCTGGTCATTAAAGAGCACTGTAGCATTTTATTGCACTGAGCCATGGATACAGGTTTGTGTCTCCATGTAGCTTAAAAACCACCTCCTGCTACTGTATGTCGTCCGCCCCCTCCACTGCTGCATCATGCTGCTTCTCCTCAGCTATTTATGGCTCTGATGTGTTTCTTTTTATTGTACTACTGTTGCTGCTGTGTTGTTTTGCTTTCTCTCTCTCTGTCATGTTCTGTCAGCCCCTGTTCGTCTTTCTCCCAATTTCTCCCTCGATCATACGCTCTTTCTCTGTTCCTCTGCCGTTGTTGCTCAGAGACAGGTTGTTATTAGCGCTTGCAGTGTTTCCTTTCGGTACCTGTTTTCTGTTTCTTCTCCTTATTTTGCTCAAGCACTTATCTCCGCTTCTCACTGCTGCTTTTTTGTGCTCCTTTTTTCTCACTTCTCCTCCTCCACCACCGATGCCATCACCTCTCTTCCTCTTTCACCTTTCTTGCTGTTTTTCTCCGGCAACTCTGCCCCCTCCTTCCCTCCCTCCTTCCCACTTACACTCCTTTCCTCGCTCATAACCTCCCTCCTTCCCTTTCCTTTTCCCTCACCCCAATATCCCCCGCCTCTCTCTCCGGCCCCAGGATGTCAGACGCTGCCCAGTCGGCCCCGAGGTAAAGCCAAGGCTGTCGACTTCTCACCCCACCAGGCATTTTGACAGCTCTATCTCCTCTCTCTGTGTTGTCTGTGTCGTGCTAAGTGTCGGCAGGCCAGCTTAGCTACCCAAAACCTTCTCAAACTGACAAATAATAACATGCAAGAGGTATTAGCACTGACACTGATCCAGTCGGGATTTCCCTAGAGGTAGATGCTAACCTCCAAGTGGTTAATGACAGCATGCCCGGCCTCCAGCCTGTGACGTCGTATCAAGGTGTCGACTTTCCATCCCACAGATGCATGATGGGAGCCCTCAGTGACACTTTTTTGCGTGGTCGTGATTTAGCAGAAAAATATGCATGTATTTGTAATTCTTCTGTTCCACCGCCACCACAGACTGAGGCGATAAACCTCTGCGCTGTGCATCGTTCATCTTCCAGACGTTTCCTCACTGTCAGCTAGGCCAGTCAGCAGCATTCCTACCCCCACCTCCACCACCACCTCCTCCTCCACCACCAGCTCAGAGGACAGCTAGCGCCTGCAGAGCTCTGTTATCTCCCCCCCTGCTTGCCTCTTTTTGTTAATTGTACCTGCTCCCGTGTCTCCTTGTGCAAGATCCCCTCCTGTTCATCTCTGTGGTGCGTGTTTGTGTGTCAAGGATTGCTGTTGTTCAGATACAGACAGAAGTTTCAGGCAGGATTGTCTTGAATTTTTTAGTCAGTAAGCTGTCTGCAGGGCTAGACTATCTTTTTTAATAGCTCCCTTTAGATGATAGAGTTTATCAAACCCTATGAGGTTACTCTGGTGTCTTTATTATGCAATCATCCAGAATGGGTTTAGAGCAAAATTCAATGCACTGAAATTAAAAAAAATAATTAAGAGCCAAACTTTGTATGGTCCTGTAGAAAATGTTTTGTTGCAAGGGAAATAAAGGTGTTACCGACCCATCGCCAAGCCTTGCTCTCTTTGGTTTCTGTCTAGGACAGATCAAACTATACCCTTAGTAAACTACTAATTTATCCACGGTCCTTGTGTCTGCCAAATTTAATAACAGTACCGGTGTTCTGAGCCACTAAAAGCACACTTGCTGTTTCAAGACGATAACAAGAATTTAGTTAGCTATTTACCTGGTTAGTGCTAATTTTGTCTACTAAAACTATGAGTAATGTCTTTTTACTTCTCTTTTTTACATTAAAAAGAAAAGACTAAGAAATTTCAGTACAGGTGTTCTAAGCCCCTGAAGATGCACTTCCTGTGTCATGGCGAATAAATTTAGTCAGATAAGCCTGATCCCCGTAAATTTTGTCAACTACAGCTATGACTAAAATGTTTGTTTACTACCCTTTTTCCATGAGGAAGAAAAGGCTAAGACATAGCAGTACAGGTGTTCTGAGCCTCTTAAAATGCACTTCCTGTTTCATGGTGGATAACAAACATTTTGCCAGATATTTACCAGATCAGTGTTAATTTTGTCTACTAAAATTATGACTAAAATATTCATTGACTACCCTTTTTTCCATGAATAGGACAAGAAAAAGACATAGCAGTACAGGTGTTCTGAGCCCCTGAAAACGCACTTCCTGTGTCATGGCGAATAACTCAAATTAAGTCAGATTAACTTGATCATTGTAAATTTTGTTGACTAAAACTATGACTAAATTGTTCGTTGACTACCCTTTTTCATGAGGAAGAAAAGACTGTAAGACATTGCCATACAGGTGTTCTGAGCCCCTGAAAACGCACTTCCTGTGTCATGGCTGATAACACAAATTAAGTCAGATTAGCCTGATCAGTATTCATTTTGTCGACTAAAACTATGACTACATTGTTTGTTGACTACCTTTTTTTCCATGAGGAAGAAAAGACGGTTAGACATTGCAGTACAGGTGTTCTGAGCCCCTGAAAATGCACTTCCTGTTTCATGGCAAATAACAAACATTTTATTCAATTGATAGTAAATACTAAAATAGAAGAACGTTTGGTTGGAATACATGTTTTTTTGTTTTTTTGTCTACTAAAACTAGACTAAACCTATAAAGTAAGGGTCAACCAATTACTAGTCTGGCTGAAAATTGAGGCCAGTATTTGGCATTTTGGCATTTATTTGTATCAGCAGTCGTCTACGGATTTGAATCCAAAGAAGGCAATTTTTGTAGATGACTTTCAGTTTAGGAAACAGGGAAAAAAGTACTTAATGTTTACGCTGTGGGTTTCTTGAGTTGCTCTTGCAGCCTCCACAAGCATACCTTTTAAAGGCACAATTTCAATGAAGTTCACAGAAAAGACCTGGCTCTGACAAGAGTTTGTCTAGGGTCACTGAAATGATCACTTAAAATTTAATTTTTGCATTTTCTTTGCTTAGATTGCACATCTCTGTTGGTTGTGTAAACCTTTATTCTTAAACCTATTCTGTTTTATTGCCTAAAACAGACACCAAAGCAACCTCAATCTCTGAATCAGTTTGTAGTTCTGCATTTTTTGACAAAGCAGAAATTCTGTCGACTAGAAAGACATGGCAGGGTTTTAACTATTCCCCACATCTACTCTGAGTTTCATGGGCCAAAACAAATTTGCGGATCCACCCTTTTCATTTTTTAAGAACAAAATGTTCTTACTCTACACCCAAAATCTTCCAGAAAGATTAAATTAAAAGCTTGTAATTAATGGCAAATCGTCTTTGGCCCAGGTCTGGTGTCCCACAGCGAGTTCACAGTGTTCTCATGGAGTCAGGGCAGATTTTTATTCACTTTTCTCTGCAGTGGATTGCCTGTTTTTTTCTCCTCATTCCCCCATTCTGACTGTTCTGTTGTCCTCATCCCTGTTATTAATGTTGTGTGTAGTGTGACTCCCAGTCGCTCCTTCCTTCCTCCTTGTCTATTTATTACTGTTTGTCTTTCTCACTGTGTGTTTTTTTTTCATCTGCTCCTTCCTGTGTTACTCAGGTCCAGCCACATGGGCCATGGCCACCTCCAAACCCGACATCATGATCATCTTACTTAGCAAACTCATCGAGGAGGGGGACAGCTTCTACAAGGTCAGAGAACTGGACCAGAAAGGACTTAAAGTTTAAATTTATTGTGTATAGTAAAATCTGTGATTTACCAAGTAGCTAATTAAATAGAGAGTAGTTAGATGTTTTATCCTCTTGAGACCATGCATGTAGGTATGAGGACATAACATTTTGGCTTACAAACAAAATAATAATAAATTCTGCTGTTAGAATTTTTTAGGTTATATAGAAGTTTGTAAATTTGAGAGCATTTCATGTGAAGTTTTTGGGCTGGGTAGTTAAAATTTTTCAGTACTTTCACAAGATTTTAGGGGTTTTATTAGTAGAGATATGGGAATTTAATCAAAAATTTAGGGGAATTTGTTTGGAGGTTTTGGAGAATATGTTTGGATAATTTTCCATACATTTTCCATGGAATTTTGAGAGGATTTATTTGTACATTTTTGGGAATTTGATTGGAGGTTTTGGGTGCATTTTGCTTTGATATTTTGGTGAATTTGCTTGAAGTCTTTTTAAAAATTTTAATGGATTTTTGGGGAAAATTTCATTTGAATCAATAGGCTTTTTTCAGAAAGTTTCAGTGATATATTTGGGGAGTATTCAAAGATTTTTTGGAACAGAATTTGTTAAAAATGTTTTAAAATGTTCACAAAAATATTTGGTAATGTCTTGGAAAATTAAGGGAACTCTAATAATATATTTTTGTGGAAATTCTTTCTACAAGTAAAGAAATACTAATGTTGTTTTGTGTTGTAAGGTAAGCCTATTGTCCCCATATGCAGACATCATTTTTGGTGGGAACTACTTCCTTTATACTTATCAAATAAGTTGGAGAAATTAAAAATGCTTTCCAAACAAAAGCTCAAGTCTTAGGAGGTTAAATATTCTGCCATCTTACTTAAAAATAAAGCAATCTATTTTTTAACAGAGCCAGTGCACTGATCTTATTTCTATAGTTGTAAGCAGTACATATGTCATGTAGAAGGAATTAAATTCATTCATTGGTGACTTTATTTGGTATATTTTCAACTGCTCGATAATGGAAATATCTAATCAGCCAATCACATGTAGCAAACCAATCGACATGTAGACTATTGTTAGATATATGTGTTTTTAAACACAGTCTGAATATATCAGGGATGTGATTTTTAATAAATTAATACAGAACTTCAGATTTACTGAACTGAAGATTGATTTCTGCCATGTGATTGGCTGGTTAAATATCTGCATTAATGATCAGATGGGTGTGTCTCTCTTTGCTGTGTAATTAATTCATACTAAGTGACTTTTGCATTGCTTATCATAAAGATAAAATCAGTGCACTGCCCCTGCTGAAAAAAGGAGTATATGCTTTATTTTTATGGAAGCTATCAACATTTTTTAATCTTTTAGCTTAGTTTTTCATAAGTAGATACTTGGTAAGTCACAGATTTTACCATGCACTGATCATTGACAATATTTTCTCCATATGTTTTCTCCTCTACTGTTTAGACAAAGAAGTTAAAGGAAGTTTTTGTTTCATTTTCATGCAAATCAACACTCTGCACGAGGGATTCAAGTCCATCTGTATTATACAAACTGTAATTCTTGAAATAACATGTAAAGAGCTGTTTGATTCTGCTTCTTTATGTTTCCAACAACACCATAAAGATAGGATGTGGCTTATTTTAGAAAGTGATTGGCATTTGCACAAGCCTAAGGGCTGATTATACAAATTATCAAAAGGCAGAAGCTCATCATCTGTGTGCATCACGGCTGAGGGACATTAAAAAACTGAGTGTTTGATTAGAAGCAAAATTAATAACCTCCCTGTGTGCAGAGTGAGTCATAAACTCTTTGTTAGTCATTTCCAGGAAATGAAAACTTTGAAATAACATTTTGGATTACCTACAAAATCACATCTCTGTCACTGTTGGACAAAATACTGGCATCAAGAAAGCAATCAACCCCAGACATGAGAGAAATCTTTTGTAAATCCACGGGATCTAGAAGTATTTTATGTAAAGTAGGACAGATAAAAGGCTTTCAGAGTTAAACAACAGTGAAAATGAGACTCCCTTAGCTGTGAATGAGCTCACACTGAGAGTAAAGTCCGAACAAATGCTGTGGTGATGGTGTAAATTAAGTTTGTACTGTGAGTCACTTTGTGTTTTGGTGAGAAAGTAAGGATAACCATTCATGTGTCTGTTTGTCGAACAGAAGGGGAAGGTGAAGGAGGCAGCACAGCGTTATCAGTATGCCCTCAAAAAGTTTCCACGCGAAGGCTTCAGCGAGGACCTCAAGACATTCAGGGAGCTCAAAGTTTCTCTTTTCCTCAATCTGTCCCGATGTCGGAGGAAAATGAACGTAAGTGAAGGAGAGAAAGGCCAAAGTGTCACTGTGCCTGTTCTTTTCATTTTCCTTTTTTAAACATTTACCAAATTTGATAACCAAACAAAAAAGTACAATACATCAGAATAGATTGAAGATGAAGCTGTTTTACTAAATCCTCTCCTTGTTGTGTTCTCTTCTCAATCTCTGCAGGACTTTGGGATGGCTGAAGAGTTCGCTACAAAGGCACTTGAACTGAAACCAAAATCTTACGAGGCATACTATGCCAGGGCACGAGCCAAGCGAAGCAGCAGGTACCTTTTAAAACTCTCCTATATGTGTATTTAAATGTCTCTCTACTGGTTTCTACATTTATTTTATTTACACATATAAATCAGGCGAGAGCCATTCTCAAGGCAGAGTATTTATAGTTTATACCCAATATTTAATATTCCTCCAATAATGAAGACACATAGAATGAGAGGTCTTAAATAAGACAAATCAGGATGGTACCTGAAAGCAAGGCATCCGTAAATATTCATCTATTAAACAGGTGCATCGATCATAAACATAAATCACAACCTAACCAAACAAAACCTCTCCTAAGAGATGTACAAGTAAGCAAAAGCAAATAGGAGCTGTCACAAAACATACAGGCATGATTTGATATAAGTCAGTGGTTCTCAACTGGTCTGGCCTTTGGATTCACCACAGGTTCCATAATGACAAATGGGGAACCAAATTTCTGATATGTTTGTCAATCAGTTTGATCTATTAGATAAAAGATTTTCAACGTTTCCACTGAAAGTTCTTCAGATACTACTGGAGAAGATTCCTGAAAGGTTCTGGTAAAGGTCCTGAAAGTCCCTTGTTCCTTGTGAAATTTTCTTTGGTTTAGCGGAAAAGTCCCAGAGAGGGCTACCAAAAATTATAATAATAGTTCTTGGGAAAATGTATATTAAAAAAATGAGACAATTACCCAAAGTTTCCTTAAAAAAAATATTGTGAAAATTTCCTAGTTTGGTTAAATTCACAACAAAAATTTAATATTCAAGGAAAAAAACTGTAAAGCAATTTGTAGTTCCTTTCTGCCATCAAAAACTTAAACAAAAGCACTTGAAAGAACCATAAGTAAATTTGCGACCACTAAAAAGAGCTCTGTGACCCACTTTTGGGTCCTGACCCACCAGTAGAGAACCACTGATATATGTGGTTTGATAACATGCAAATTCTTAAAATTAATTTTACAAAAAACATCAAAGATCTCCCATGGAAATATATTGTTGAAACATGGCTTCCTAAAAAAGAGTGAAGTCAAACTCCCCCTGGGTTTGTTGTTCTCAGTTCTTTGTTAACACTGATGGAATGTTGCTTCCCTCAGCTTATGTTTCAGGCTCAAACATCTTTCGTACGTGTTTGTCTTATGCTTTTTGGGTATTTTTTGTTTTTTCTTTTTTGATTATTTTGTCTAAGTTAACAACATCCATTAGGGTAAGCTCTGTACACTTTTTGTCTACGGTCAGGGTGTTCGTGACCAGAAATGTCCCATTGAAACCCATTAAAAACACAATTTCTGACCCTCCAGTCCTGCAGGAAAAATATGCATTTTGTGATATCAGGTTTTCGTTCTAGAGTCAGTGCTTTACATTTGCAGTTTTTCCTGTTTGTCACCAAATTTAAGCCAATTCACATATTTGACATTAGCAGAAATGGCATGTTTCTTTTGCTGGTTTTTTATAGGTTTTCTATTATAACAATTTATTAAAATACATTTAATTAAAATCTTAAATGGCATAAAAATCAAAGATGTGTCTTATTTTTACATAATCAAGGCTGTGATAATTCCCTGCAAAGAAAACCAGTTTATATATAGTGTATGAAAAATAATTCATTTTTTGCACCTTTTTACATGACAAAAAACAGTGCAGTGCAATTTGCACTTAAATTGGCATTTAAAGGGTTAAAATCCTGAATATAAATGAATATTTGATTTTTATGATCAGGTCTGATATTGGTTTAAAAAAAAATGCAAGAAATTTGCAAAAAAAAATTAAGGTATATTATTTTTACTGCTGTTTATGTATGGTGTCCATTTTTGGCCATTTACACCCTGTGTAACAATTTTTAAAATCTTAAAATCCCAAAAATTCTAATGCATAACAATTAAAGCTGTTGTTCATTATTAAGATATTCAAGGATAATCCCTTTCAAGAAAATCAAATTTGCATGTTCTATATAAAAAATATTTCTCTTTTTGTGTATCTAAATTACAATCATGCACTTAAACTAGCATTTAAAGGGTTACATTCCCCCAAATTGAAAAATATTTTATTTTTATCATCAAGTCTGTTGAAAGAAGAAGTTGTAAAAAAAGATATTAATAAATGTTATTTTTACCATCATTATATTATTATACTATTTTTATGTTTGCTTCCTTTTTGGTCATGAACCCCTTGACTGTAACAATGTCTTCTACACCAAATGATCTTTAAAAGCCAAAAAATAAATGAAAACTTAAGGATAAAGGTCATGTTTTTCTACCTCTATTCATCTCTTTTTATTGATACTCAACAAGCATGACGTTGCTCCTATAACTGAAAGAGATTCTCTTGTTTCCAGACAATTTCCTGAAGCCTTAGAGGACCTGAATGAAGCCATAAAGCAGTGCCCAAACAACCGAGAGATCCAGCGGCTGCTGCAGAGGGTGAAGGAGGAGTGTCACCAGCTCAGTGAGGAGGAGCACCAGCAGCAGGAACTGGAGCTGGAGCCTCCTCCCTCCCCTCCTCCTACGCCTCCCCCTGAAGACGAGGAATCCCTGTCCCTGTCCATGCCTCTCCCTCCTCCCCCAGAGCCTCGATTAGAAGACATGGAGCCTGTCCAGGACTTGTTTGAGGACGAGGACTACCTGGAGCAGGAGCTGGAGGCCATGTCAGTGGGTCTGCCTCCACCTGAAGGTCTCTCCAATCCCTCCAGCCTCCCCATCATTCAGAGCCCGCCGCTGTCCCCCACACATCCAGATCAGATCTACCTAGGTGGAGGATCTCCAATGGGTCAGCCCTACGAGTATCACCCCACCTCATCCTCCATGTCCTCCCCGACCCGTGGATCGTACCAGCCGACGTCACCCTCCCTCTCCCCAACACACCAGAACTCCCACTACCGCCACAGCCCCCCCCACACCTCCCCTGTGCACCAGCAGTCATATGGCTACAGTTCGCCTCCTCTGGGTACTGCCGATCAGAGCCCGCCGCCTTCACCGTTACGCCGGGCTGCTCAGTACAGAGCAAGTCCACCTCTAGAGAGCGTCTGTCTGTACAGGTCCCAGTCCGGATCACCTGTTCGCTACCAGACAGAGCAGATTCCCGGTCGACCCAAGTCCCCCCTCTCCAAGATGAGCAGCCAGCGCTCATTCCAGCTCAGCTCACAGCCTTCTCTGTCCTCGCAGCACCACCAAGCCCAAGGCCTCCGTCTGCAGCCATCCATAGCCCAGATTGTCCGCACAAACCAGCCCAGCAATGTGATGGGGAACAGCATGTACGGGAGCCAGATGGGACACTCGATGGGCGGCCGGTACCAGGGAGGATCAGTGGACGTGGAGAGCCGTTTGGTGTACCAGCCCTCCCTGGATGGGCGGTCCATGCCCCAGGTACAGGCCAGCCTCAGCTCTGGGGCCCTCTGTCAGCACGGCGGCCGAGGAGGGGTAATGGAGTCCAGCCTGTTGAAGGACGAGCTACCCCAGCGCCCCTCCTCTGCCTACCGCGCCAGCAGCGGGGGCCCGGGGGGCATCCGTTACAGCCAGACCCCTCAGATCAGTCGCAGCCAGTCCGCCGCCTACTACCCAGTGTCAGAACACGTATTGGAACGCGCCAACGCCATGCCCCCCTGCCAGCTGGGCTCTCCTGAGATCCCCCATATGGTGCGGCGTCCTGTCAGTGCCAACACTACTGAGATGAAACAGCATGTGCCCACCCCTCGGCCCCTAATCCACTCTCAGAGCGTTGGCCTCAGATTCTCCCCGTCCAGTAACAACATCTCAACTGGGTCCACTACAAATTTAGCGCCAGGTTTCATGCCGTCGTTGTCCATCCAGCAGATGGAAATTCCCCTCCAGGCCACGTACGAGCGCGCCTGTGACGACATGTCCCCCATCTCTCCTTCTCAGGGCGGCGGGGGGCTGTATCAAGGCGAGACCACCCGCTCTAGGAACACCCCCTTCATGGGCATCATAGACAAGACGGCACGGACTCAGCAGTACCTGCACCAGCCTTCACGCTCCAGGCCCATGACGTCCATGGACTCCGCCATCAGCCCCACCTCCCCCGGCCAGCTGGTCCAGCAAGGCTCCACCTACAGCCCCCCTGCCTCGCTAGGCAACATCGCCTACTACAACAAGACCAACAACGCCCAAAACGGACACCTATTGGAAGAGGACTACTACACCCAGACTCAGCCTCCTTCGCTGGGCAAGCTGGCCAACGGCTCCCGTGGTGGTGGCGGTGGCAACGGAGGGGACATCCTGGAGCGGGTCAGCCAGGTGCCCACATACCCGGACGTGAAAGTGGCAAGGACTCTGCCTGTGGCGCAGGCCTACCAGGACAACATGTACCGACAGCTCTCCCGTGACTCCCGGACCCAAGGCCCCACCTCCCCCATCAAACCAAAGAGACCTTTTGTGGAGTCGAATGTGTGATTGCAGGTCTGTGATTGGTCGGTTGGACGTGGATGTTGTTGTGAATGAAAACAGGAAAATATTTAGCTCACCCTGTGTGTGTGTGACACCGACGAACTCATGTCAAAGAACTCACGAGAGACAGAACCAGAGAGAGAAACCACACCGCTGGCACACACACGTAGGGTTTAGACACGAAATAAAAAACAAAACAGAGAGAACGATTATTTCATTATCATATTCTGCACACACGGAGGAGAACAGGAGGGTCCTACGCTCTGAATCAAAGACCCGCGCACTTCCAAAACGATGCGAGGCACAACGTTCCCACAGGTGAACACGATGGGTGGAACTATGAGAGTGAAAGTACGAATCATCGGACTCTACTCGTGGACTCTGTATCCATCTTCTGTTCTTTCAAAGTGTGCTCTTAACCAAGGTTGCTTGTAGGCTCTATTCTATGTAATACAATACTATATGTTCAATACTGTACATTGCTCAGAAAATACAAATGGCTCAACAACTCAGTACTTAGAGAAAAATGACAATATTTATAATTAAGTTATATATTGTACATAGAAATGAAACATAGTTTGCGTTTGAATTGTATTCTGTTAACCCTGCCTTTGTGTCATACGGAAATCAGATCAGGGTGAGGGATGAGGGACATTGACCAACTTTGAACGCTTTTATTACCTCGACTTTCTCTGAATAAATCAGATTTTATTGTAAATTAATGCAAAAAAGATACTTACAATGCTGCAATAGCTCCTAACTGCAACTAACATTTTTTAATCACCTGAAAAATTTTGGTTTTGCTTCTTTTGAATGTCAGAGAATAGAACTATCAGTCCCCAAAGTCTACAATGAGGACTAAAAATGTCTTTTTGGTTTAAAACCCACAAGGTTTCAGTTACTAGGGCTGTGTGTCTTCACAGGTCTCACAATTCAATTCAGTGCTACGATGGATGGCATCCTCACTCGCGTTGCTCATCGCTGTTCTTTCCCCAATGAAAACAAGCTTTCAAGAAACATGGACCTTCTTTCTGATTTTAGATAGTACTTTAAAAATACATGACTTTACATAATAAATCACAATAAATACATCTGGAAAACCTGCATCATAGAAAGGATGATTTCAACCCCCCTGGGAAAGCAGAAAACCATTCCATTGGAGTTGCAACATCAACATTATGATGTTTGGCAATTTCTGCTTAAAACAATCAATCAACAAGCAAAAAAAGCTGTGTTGTCGGGTGAAATTAATCAATGAAAATACATCAAATAAAAAAAAGAAAAAATCTTTTTCCTAGTGAAATAAACATATTTAAACTGGGTATGCACAATGACCAATGCCAATTTCAAGTCTAAGTAGGTGTAGTACTCATAAAAGCATGCTGTAATCAGGATTATGTTAGATTCATCATCTATGTACTCAAATAATGAATCTTGTTAGATTCATTGTTTGAGTACATAGATGAGGTTGTTGCCATATCCGTAGTTTGTTAATATTTCAACATGAACAGCAATGGATGAAAATAAAGCAGTACACATTTGTGCTGCTAGTCATAAGGAAGGTTGAGCAACATATAAAGTTATACTTAGGGATGCATGATATTGGAATCAGTAGATATTAGATTAAAAAGTTAAATATGACAACTTCTATCTTATCTGATATATCACTGGCAGTGTGAATCAGGGCCAGAGCCAGACATGTTAAATATCCAGGGCTAAGCCCAAACGAAGGACGGTCCAGAGGGAGGCTTACCCAGAAAGTCTCTGGTTATCTGGCAGCTGTATGCCCTATTTATATGCAATTTAAAACACAAATTTAGGATCAAAATGCTAAAAAAAAATCTGTGCATCATATTGGCAAAATGATGCAGCTCAGCCTAAAAAAACATCCGCAGCACTTGCATATTTATTTTCTCAATCTGGTGTAAAAGTTTACAACTTTAACTTTGGATTTTCAAACATAAAAAGCAACATATGGGATTACAGATATTTATTTATTCACATAAAGGCTGAAAATGTATTTTCATAACAGTGTTATAAGTACTTTTTTTAACTGCAATGAGTGTAGCAGTTGGTGAAAAAACATTTAAGTTATGCTTGACTTTTAAGAATCAAATTTCCATGTTGTGATCACCCAGGCCCAGCTGTCGAGCACTTATTTCTTTTTGCATTTTTCTATTGTAGCAAACATAAGCAACATGTTTTTAACCATTTCTAAGAAGACATTCAGGGCTTAAGCCCCATGAGCCACTCCCACACTCCGCCTATGGTATGAATCATGAGTTAGTCTTAAATTTCATCAAAATGTACAACTGTACCGTCAGGTATAGGTGGTTTCCTACTGCACCACACACTTAAGGGTGACCACCGTGAACCCTGAATGCTGAATGAAGCCCCAAATAAAATACAGCTACTTTCCTGCTCCTCTCTCAGTGCCGCTTGACTCCACCTCTCTTTGCACTGGAGACACTAGGTGGTTTTTGCTATTAAAAAAAAAAAAAATTTGTAGATCAACATTCCCTGAAATGAGTTGTGAAACATCAGCATATCAGATATTGGCAAAAGTCTAATATCATGCATCCCTAGTTGTCAAGTTTTCAAATGTAGAACTGGTACTTGGCTTGAAAAAAAATGTTGTCAGTGCATCTTTAATATACACCAAACTGTATGTAGAGGGTAAAAAGATGCATTTCACCCTTCACAAAGCAAAACAACATGGATGAGCCAAGAAGTAATAAAGACAACAACTTTCTCCCACTTCTTTGCAGTGGCTTCTTTGTATGTTTTGGCTACAATTTCACCCATTCTCTAAGATTTGTTGGCTCTGGTTCATGCCATCTACAGAGTTGAGCAAATATTTACCCAGACTGTGTTTATTTTAGAAATATTCCAAAAGATATGGCCCAATTGGCACCAATGTGTCCACACTGTCTTGATTTGCACACCTTTTGAGAATCAAGCCTTAAGCTGGTGATTGAATACTTGAGCAAGATCAGAAAAACTGCTGCACACAGCCCCTGCACCCATGTTTTAACATCATGTTTGTGACTTTGTCACCTGCCTCCATCTGATTGGAGAGGTTTCATTGATATTTTTTTACTCTGTTTTTATTATCTGTACTGTATCACCAATCATCCTGTTAAACCAGTGTAAAGTCTGCAATATCACATCATTTTAAGGCATATTCAACCAAACAGCCCTCTTCTTTTAATCAGCTTTCACTGTTAACTGCTCCATCAGCTATGTTAAAAGTCAAAGAAACAGCAGACACAGCTTTGGCCAGGCTCGTGTGGTCACTCTGCAGAAGTCCTAAAGCTTCTCATGAGCGATAGCTGAAGGAATGAAACATTTTATTAGTAAAACTAGTTTAGCACTGCTGTAATACCAAATCCTGTGCTAGGTTTGTTTTAGTGTTTGGCACTTGAGACTCAAAGTTGGCCTTTGTCCCTCCTCCGTTCAGAAGGTCACTGTAAGTTCATCAGAGAGAGAACGTACAGTTTACACGTCAGAGATGGGTTAACATTGACAGTGCTCAGCGATTAAAAGCAAGCAAATGCATACACGACCACTGTTACCAACGTTCCCCTTTCTCCTGCATTACTCTGTCCTTTTCTTTTTACCCACGATGCATTTTTATTCCGCCACTTCTGCACTAAAAATGCCTGTTAAGTTCTTAACTAAGGGTGCACTTTATGTAATTTTACTTACTTTGTTGTTATGATTGTTGGAGAAAGTGGGTGTGTGATCGCTAACCTCTGATACCAGACTATCATGAGACGCTTCTATGATTTACAAAGCAGTGATGAATGACAATATGAAGAGCAAACAGTGTTTTTAAACTGGTGAAGATGTATAGAGTTTCTAGCACAAGATGTAAATACTGACTCAGATATTCCTCTCAGTCCAGCGCAGGTTCAATACATCCTATTTAAATATTCTATCCATAGAAGTCTAAATTAACCAGTCTAATCCACTGGTGTGCACACATGTTAACATAAAGTCAAATCTACTGCAAAAAAGTGAAGAGAAAGTGGAATAATAAGAATATTCAAGTTATTTGTATATGTGGGGAAAGTTATGGACCATTTGTCTGTAACCTTTAATTTTATTTTCTCTGCTAAAGAATATCTAAAGAGGGATTCTTCCTCCTGCTCCTCCCAGAGAGACGCCCTGCTTGTCTTTACAGAAATGAAGGTATAACCTGTACTATACTTAATTTAAACCAGAGGGTGTATGGTTTAAGCTGTGTGTGTATATTAGTTTGCTGTAAATAGTCCGATGCATGTTCTATTCTTTCCATGAGCTCCAGCGGAAACATGTATAGCAGTGTTCTGGCTCTGGTGTGTGATATAAGGAGACTGCTAAGCCCTGAACGATCCTCATCATTTTCCTTCAAACCTCACCAGGCAAAAGCGAGCAGTTCTTTTTTGATTTTATTTTAATGTGTTTGCTTGCTGAGCAGAGTTCTCTTGTCTGTAAATGTGAGCTTTCAGATCGCTGTGATAAAAGTTTAATTAAAAACAATAAAAAAGAATGTGTTTTTATCTCATGATAACTGATTGTAATCTGTACAGTCAAACCTATGTATTGGAAAAAAAGAACATATTTATAAATGGTTACAACTGAAACACGCCCTGCATGTCCGTCATTTATTTTAATGATCATCTAAAAGGTAAAGTCGACTTTAATTCTCTCATTTTTATTATTTTGATCCATAAAACCATTTAGACAATAACAAACTTCTGCACATCATTCAATCCAATACAGAATTTAAAATGCTGCTTTATAAGGTGATCTTTTGCATTTTGTCTCATTTAAACCTCGAGATCCTGCATGTACGGATTACATTTGGCTTTTCCTACAACATAATGATCATTTCTGCTTTTAGCATTTATGACATAATTTCCCAGAACCTCAATTGAAGTTTAAGTAATTTGCATGAAATGTTGACACAATTTTTTTTGAAACTTTAAAAGCTTTTCAAGGAAGTTTTAGAGAATTTGTTTGGCAATTTCCAAGCACTGTCATGGAAATTTGCTTTGATTTTTCTTTCTCTATTTTTTAAATTGTTTTTTCTTCCTTAGTTTTTGCGTTTTTAAGGGAGGCTAGGAAATTTGTTTGGGGAATTGGTCTGGAAATTTACAGGCATATTCATGGAAAAGTATTGGTCATTTTAAATCATTTGAGTTTAATTTTTTGAAGGTATTTTCAGGGAAACTTGGGAACTCTGAATATAAATGTGGGAAAATTGTTTGGATGTTTTGGAGAATTTTCTCTCATTGTCAGAATTTTGAGTAATGTATATGTTTTGGGAACTAGAATTTTTGTTGAATTCCTTGAAAATTTAGGGGATTTTGGGGGGATTTTTTAGGGGAATTAGCTTGAAAACTTTCAAGTATTTTCATCAACAATTTAGGAAGTTTCATTAGACTTGTGAAAATTTGCATTCAATTTTTTTTTGTGCATTTTCATGGGAATTTGAGAAATGTAGTTGTTATTCTTGGGAATTTAGAAAATTGTTGGTATTTTATTGGAAATTTAGGAAATTTATTCATAATTTGGGGGAATTTAATTGGGAATGTGCTTGAAATTTTCAGTGTTCATGAAAATGACAGTGAGTTTGTTAGAATGTTTGGAAGAATTCATTTTGGGGTGATAAATAAATTTGGGAATTTGATTTAAAATTTAAAGGTAAATTTGGGGGAAATTTCTTAAAGACTTTTAGGAATTTACACAGAATTTTGGGGGATTTTTATTAGAATACTTAGGCTTTTTGATAAAGTTCCCTGAAACATTTAATGAATTGAGACATTTTGGGGTACTTCTTATGGAAGACTTAGAAATATGTTTCCAAAATTTTGTCTGATTCCTTTGAAATTTAAGGGAATTTGTTTGGATGTTTTAAGGGAATTTCATTTAATTTTTTAAAGTATTTTCACAGGAAGTTCTGGGGGAAATTTGCATTCAATTTTTGGGGCATTTTCATAGGTTTTTGGGAAATTTGACAGAAAATGTTTAGATTTTTTTTTGCATTTTGTGTGTTTTATGTGTGTGGGGGTGTGTGCTTTAAAAAAAATGGGTATTTTCAGGGAAATTTGGGATTTATTTGTACATTTTGGGGAATTTAATTGAGAATGGAGTGGGGGGGTGTTTGAAATTTTACAAGAAAACTTCAGAAAAATAGGTTCGGTTTTGGAGATTTTCTCTCATTTTCATGAAATTTTTCAGTAATGTATATATTTATAAGAATTTGATTTCAGATTTCAGGGCCAATTTGCTTTGAATTTGGGCTAATTTTACTGAAAATTTTCAGGAAATTTACATGGAACTTTTTGGGACATTTTCTATTGGAACGTTTAGGCTTCATGATAAAGTTTCATTGAAACATTTGATGAATATTTGAAGATTTTTTTCTTCAAACATTCTATTTATCATAGACTTTTTAAAACTTAAGAGTTTAAGTTTAATTTTCACAGAAATTTGGGGTAATTTTTTTGAAATTTGGATTTTGAAAAGGAAACTTGACGAGAAATTCTGAACTTTTAGTAGAAATTACTTTTATGCTCAACCTTAACAAGACCTTGTGGTTCATCATCAGGAAAAGAAGGAAACAGACTCCACCATCTCTCTCTCAATGACTGACACCATTTCTGACAGACTGAAGACCTCCAACAACTGATCGACACACCGCCAACATGTCTGCTCTCAAACTGATCCAGTGCTGGATTTTCTGCAGAAACAGGACCTTCATCATCTTTGATCATACTACTTCTTCTTCAAATACAAGGCTGAACTTTTTAACTTATCAGGTCCTACGTTTCCTAAATAAGTGGGAGAAATTCCATTCCAAACAAAAGCTCAGGCCTCAGGAGGTTAAAGTGTTAAAAGAATTCCCATTAAAGTTCATCTGTTGACCTTTGTTTTAGCACCAGTGTGACCACAAGAGGGGGCTGTTTTCTGGATTCATAATTGAATTACAAGGATGGTAGATGGTAACACTTCACAACAAGGTCCACATGATTTTAGTTCATCATTAGTTAATTGGGTAGATTGTGACTTAATCCTCTTCAAATTTAATAGAAAAGCTAAAATTTACTTCATAGGGAAAGACTTTACATTCAGGTGAACAAAATTCTGCTTAACCCAGGAGAAACAAAGCAGTCAATAATTTGTTAATGGTAGGTTGTGACTTCATCAAATTTAGCATATTAGCTAACGATAATTTTTAAATTATCAACTGTTAAAGCATAATTCATATCTTGTTGAACAAACATCCCAATGATAACTTTTTTTTTTTTTTCAGAATTAAAAAACCTCAAAATGCCCTGTTCCAAATTATTATTATGATCTGATCATTTTGCTATGGAAGGCACAGGTCTTCTTTTTGTTGTCATGGTGTTGTGATATTTACTAGAATTGTACTGAAGTTTATAACTTCAGTAAGGTGTCAACTCTACAAACATAGCACATCAAAATCTACGAACTGAACAATTGATGGTTTAATTGCATTGTGGGTAATGTAGGCTCCAGGTACTGACAAACAAGAAGGCCAGGCAAAATGATTTAATCCTTTTTGGTCACTGAGTGTCAATCACTAGTGCAACAATGTTACAGGAGTGGAAAGATGAATCAGTAGACTCTGCTCAACCTTATTACATGTAATCAGAGATAAAGATAGGTACATAGAATCAGAGCATTTGAACTGTAAATGAAAACCTGGACACTGTAAACACCTTCAAAACTTTTTGACCTCAGACCACAGTGAAATACCTCTTTGTAAACAGAGTAACAAAATCCTTAACACGTTTAAGGTCTGAGAGCTGAAAGTTGTTGAAGTGAGTGCAAAAAAAAATCAAGAAATTCCAACAACATTCAAAAGCAGGCTTGTCATGCATCATAGTTTATGATGCACAGAACTGAAAAAAACTCCAGCCACAGCCCCAAAGTCACAAGTTAACTATTTCCCAAAAATACTGCAGTATTTAGAGCACTTAGAACCATTACAGTACATAGATTTACTGCAAATACGCAGCAGTTAAACGTCTGATACAGTCAGATACCAAGTCCTGTCATATAAAAGTAAAACAAATAAAGGCAAACACAGAAGACTCTTTCTAGCTGATGTGTGGAAAAAATAAAATGATTTAACTATGTACAGCCTTGACCCATAAGACAAGCCAACATTAAACAGACATGTTAAGTGTTAACACAGTGATGAGGAGTGACTTGTAGTTCCTGGAGGATAAAATGATCTCGTCTCAGTCTTTCTTTTTGTGGGTGAAAAGGTGAATGAGTCCCGGCACAAGCACCATGACAATCTGAGGCACGAGGACAAACTTGACAAAGAACAGGCCGTAGAAAAGGCCTTGAGGTTGGACTGGGAGTGGCAGACGGTTGACATGATACAGACCCATGGAGGAAACGGCCAGAGATAAAGCTCGAGCAGCCCAAGGCAGAGAGAAACCGCCTGGCCTCCAGTATTGAGCCAGCCCCAAACCTAGAAGAGCGCCACAGTCTCGCGTCAGGGAGGAGAAGGGGGCGGTGTCCAAACGGATCCACTTTGCATGGCTGCACCATTTCTTTGCCAAAGGGATAGACCTGAGGAGTAGATAAGAAAATAATAAACACACATCACAGGGCCTTTTATGCACCACAGACTCCTTTATGCACATAGAAATATCCGTCTAAAAGGCTGACCAGGAGAGGTCGATTCCCAGCTGCTTCAGTCCAGCATGCAGCGTCACAGTGCAGAACATCAGACCAAAGCTTAGGCTGAAGAAGAACAGCAGGGGGCGCCCTTCTGGTACTCTGTGGCTCAGAATGATCCCAAGAATGAAACCTGATAAAAACAATTTAATATGTTTAAAAATATCATGTATGTACCTGATGACCTTTATGACGCCAAATCTTCCAGTCATTAGTTAGAAAATGAGAACATACAGTGCTTAACAAATCTATTAGACCACCACCCAAAGTAAGGTTTATGCTACAGCTGCATCATGAAGTGCTTTAATGTGGACTCTGTCACTTTCAGTCAGCTCTCCACATTTTACCATTGAACAGGAATGGGGAATTTCAAACTGAATTCATCTAAATTTGAGCTGGCTCACTGGGCTTCTCAGAGAAGTCAGAAATTAATCAAGCATAACATTCAACCACTAAAACTGATTTTTCTGTTCAGGAATGCAAGTAAATAACTATAATTTGATATATTAATCAAGAAATACTAATGTGCTTTAATATTTTTTCAGCTTTTTTGTAAATGAGTAAATTTGAAAAATTCATGGATAACAATTATAATTACATTTTAGCATTAAAAATATTATTTTGGTTAAAGAGCTTCTACATATTGGTGTATTAACCATTGCAGAAACAAAAAATGATTTGATAATTACCGATGCTGTTAATTTAGGGCAGCTGTGGCATAAACTTTCCTTTGGTTAGGGTTAGTGTGGTCTAATAAATTTGTTAAGCACTGTATGTCTATTTTAATGTGCAAAAATTGCACATACTTATCTGCAGGACATTTTCCACACCTTTATCTAAAGCAGTGATACTCAATGTGTGGCTCTTTAGCCACACGTGGCTCTTTTGTGATGATCTGTGGCTCTTTTGTGCCTTAATTTGAAATGTTATCCCCTACAAAACCTTAAAAAAGGGAAATTTTGACCTCAGATGTTATCCATGGTAAATCACAAGAATCATTTTGTTTTCCACACTTATCAGTTGACTTTAATTGCCAACATTTCTTTTATGTCTGTAGATTTCCATTGCCCTTATATGCATTTGCCCATTTTTTTTCATTTTGTTCCACTTTGAATCCAGTTTTACCGCTTTAAGCCCACTTTTGCCGTTTCTTTTAGCTACTTTTTGCCCTTTTTTGCCACTGTTGTCCAGTTTTTGCCCCTTTTTCCCCAGTTTTTGACTCTTCTATCCTGCTTGTTGCATTTTTTGCGACTTCTCACTCATTTAAGCTGCCTTTTGCCTTTAAATGCCAGTTTTTCTTAAATTTTTGCTACTCTTTGCTGTTTTTTCCCATTTTAGTTACTTTTCTCTCATTTTTTGTCATGTTTTTTCAACTTTTAGACCATTTTTGTCACTGGTAACTCATTTTTGTGTCACTTCTCACCCAAATTTCTGCCCTTTCTGCCCCTTTCTCCCATTTTTCACTTTTGACCCAATATTTAGCATTTTATGCCTACTTTGCCCCTTTTCACCCCCTTTTGCTGCTTTTTGACCATTTTGCCCCCTTTAACTTCTTTTTATTGCCACTTTAACCCATATTTGCCACTTTTCACCACTTAGATTGTGGCTCTTGCTAAGGTATTTTTCAACAATTTGGCTCTGTGGTTGAGCAGGGTTGAGTAAGGCTGATCTAAAGGCTCTCTTTGTTCACATGGCTATATTTTGATTGGTGTTAACTGAGACAGCCATAGATTTACTCTGAAATTTCAAACAACTTAATAGAACAACTTAAAGAAGCCAATACTAAAAGATTGTTTTACAAATTCATGTTTCCCATATTGCTTTTTTTGACCAGGAAATCGACTATATCAAGATATTAAAGTTGTAAAACTTCTGATACTTTAATTATTTTCAATACATCTGTCTAAAAAAGATACACTTTTTAGTTATTAAATGATGCTGAAAAGTATCTGAAATTATGAAAACTATTTAAAAGTTTTTCTTCAGTCACAGGTTTAACTAAAAGACCTGTGAGTGAAATAAAGAGTATTTCACATTGCAAGTAAATTTATGCAGTGTGCCGGCAGTTTTAGGTTATTAAAACCAATAAATCATCAAACATTGGGGGTCTTAAGACTTTTGATTTAAAGTAATGTCAATGAAATAAAAATATGTAAGGTACATAAGTGCATAAATACTCACCCTCTGTCAAGTCAGTATTAAGTAGATGCACCTTTAGCTGCAATCACAACACTGAGTCTGTGTGGATAGGTTCTGGACAGTTTTACCCCACAATTTTACCCCATTCTTCTTTGCAAAACCGTTCAAGCTCTGATGAGGATCGTGCATGTACAGGCCTTTTCAACTCCAGCCACAAATTCTCTGTTGGATTGAGGTCTGGGCTTTGACTCAGCCACTCCAGAACATTCACCTTGTTGTCTTTAAAGCATTTCTGTGTGTAGGTAGCAGCTGGTGCTGCCATACTGGTTGTACTAACTTTCTCCTGCTGTATGACTGTCAACTCTGCCAACGTCACTGGAAAAAGGGTACAACAGCATCATCAAGTGGACAGAAAAGCAAGTGATGCTATTTATCCAGTATCACAGACTCAGTTCATATTAGCAAGAAACCAAATATAGCCATGCTATCACGATACTATGCTGTATTGATTTTTTTTACCTAATGCTTCATCATTGTCTTGCTGAAAAATAAATCTTCTCCCAAGCTGTAGCTCTCTTGCAGACTGAATAATAATAATAACTTTATTTGTATAGCACCTTTAAAAACAGAGGTTTACAAAGTGCTCTGACATTAAGCAGAATTTCAAACAAGACAAGACATGAAATTGTCCTCCAGCATGTTCCTGTGTTTTGTCACATTCATTTTACCCTCCACCTATACAGGCCTTCCTGTAGTCTCCTCTCTCACTAGTCTCCTTCTTGCTCAGTTTGTGGGGACGGCCTGATTTTGGTGGATTACACATGTACCATATTCCTTCTGGTTTTTCATGCCTGAGAAATGTTTTTGTATCCATCCCCTGACTTATACTTTTCAATAACTTTTTCTCTGAGTTTCTTGGAGTGTTCTTTTGTCTTCATGATGTAATGGTAGCCAGGAATACTAAAAAAAACTAGTGACTGGGCCTTCTAAACACAGCTGTCTTTACATTGCAATCACTTTTGACACATTTACTGCACTCAGGATATCCCCATTTCACTAATTATGAGACTACTAGCACCAGCTGGCTGGACGTCTGTGTTATATTTTTGATGTCACTTATTTTACCTCACATATTTTTATTTAGTTGACATTACTTTGTAAAAAATCATATTGACCATGACTGATTTTTAAAATCAATAAAAGGGTATCCAAGGGGGTAAATACCTATTTATGGCACTGTATTTTAATATTAATTGCAATACTTGAAGTTTCAGCTTTAGTTTACAGCTGTTTTCAGACCTGTTATGGAGCCAGCGATGACCTGATGTGGGAAGTGGGCAAGGATGAAGATCCTGGAGAGTCCAACTGCGATGAGCATCATCACATAGAGCAGGTAAGGAAGAGCTGATAGCATCAAACTGAAGGCACAAAGAGAAGGACAGATCAAATAAATCAGCTTTATTATCGTCTGTTTTCTTTATTAGTACACTTCAAAATCCAAAGCAGCTTTTTTAAACTTCCCATGAGAGTACCTGTGTGTACGTGAATACATATACGAGCCTAGCGATGATATCACAACCCACCAGGCTGCCGCCGTCACCATCGCATGTCCCGACGGACTGCCTGAGACACAGACATCTGCGTTACAGCTCTGACTCTGCAGTGAGTCAAATGTTCTGTGAATGAATGATACATGATGTGGGTTCTCTTTGAGGACTTCTCACCTGGGCCGGTCTCACAGGTGGAGGAAAACTGCTGGACTTGGGGTTGCTTGGTAACAAACAGACCTGATTCACCTATCCACCAGAAGGGCCTTTCTCCAAACAGCATCCTGGGAGAAATTAAAGTCACAACACATTATATACAGCAGTGCTTCTTTATTCAACAGTCATAAAGGTGCATACTGCCACCTGCTGTACCAGACTGATAAACATCATGACTAGAATCTGAATCAGAAATACTAAAGTAATTCTAGCAGAGACTAAGGTAGTGTTTGTCAAAAAACTTACATTTCAATGATGAAAAAAAAATCCTATACACCAAGGTTGTAGGCAGAAATTCAACCCAATCTTAGTTTATTAATGTTAGCACTGTACTGTATTTATGTACTGTATTTAAAATTACCCAAGTGCTGTTAAACATTATCAGGCCCCTTTAGAATTTACTTTTTGTTTGGCTATAGCACAAATCACTGTTGTGCAATGATGTATTTTAACTTTGTAATGCTCAAGACTTGTCAAATAAAGTTAAATTTGAGGCTTATCTTTTAATTTACACAGTATCAAAACTTCAGTAAGGGTTTGAGCTGTCACTGGAGGAAGCATCATGGCAAAATATACAAAAGAAATCAGTTCAGACTTGAATTAAAGAATTGTTGATGCTCACAAAGCAGGAGAATATATTAAGTTATCACAGCATTTCCAAGTGTCAAGAACTGGAGTGAGTGTTATCATCAAGAAATTCAGAGAGAGCCACACAGTCCAGAACAAGTCTGGCAGAGGCAGATGGGTCTAAAGACCCCAGGACAACTGCCATGACACTTGTGAATGACTTAGTCAAGTCGAGAATTTTAGTCTCAAAGAGGACGATCACTAGAGCCCTGCACAGGAATGGCCTATGAGATTGCAGATCAAGAAAAATTTCTGCAGAAGAAGAGACGCCTTCAAACCAGACTGAAGTATGGAAAGATTATGCATACTGGAAGTCCTTTGGTCAGATGAGACCAAACTAGAGCTCTTTGACCCTAAAGACAATGCTTATGTTTGCAGGAAGAAGGGAGAGGCGTAAAACCCCAAAGAACACCATGTCCCACAGTGAAACACAACGGTGGGAGTAACATGCTGGGGGGGTTGCTTCAGTGCATCTGGAACTGGGAATCTCCTTAACATGAAGGAATCATGAAGAAAGAAGATCAAGTAAGAATTTAGATCCTGGTTGCTTTTGTGAATTATTTTATTTTTGTGTGAAAAGTAAGATATGTAAGCATCCAAAATAAAACTAGGATGTTTATGCCTTTAAACAAGGATGAAAGAGTAGGGGAGAGACACGCAGGGAAAGGAGCCACAGGTCACCTACATACATTGGACATGACAACCACTGACATCTGAGCACGCTGACTCAGGAAATTTTTTTTAAAGCTAATAATTTCATCGTCATCTGTATGATTATCTTATTTCATTTCCGTTAGAAAAAAATGCAAGATATTATTGATCTTATTTTCTTTGGGTGGTTGTATAGTGACTGATAAATACTTTATCAAAACAGTAATGATAAGTTACAGACACACCTATTTGATTCTAACCCTAACCCTATAGACAGGTTTACTATATATGAGTCATATCAATTCCTAATACGCTGATGATTCTCATATTTTTACTTTCTTAACACTCTTCCGTCGCATATATACACGTTTCTCATTAACCCCCAAGCCCCCCCCCCCCCCAAATGACCTCGATTGTACTAGGAATAAAAAGTTCCGCTGGCACATGTTTGCCGCCGGACAGCGCAAACGGACTGTCTTCACCATCCCGGAAGCTGCGACGTCAACAGAATAAAATATAAAACTGCTTCAAACTTTGGTTTAAATTTTTTTTTAAACTAGATAACCTTTGTCCCTGTATCTGCTCGACGTAAAATACTTTATGTATGTCGAAAGGACAGTTAGCAATATGCTAGCATGCTAGTAACAGCCAAGAGGAAAATAAAACGATCCCCCCCCCAGATAACGTATCCTCTTAACCTACCATTTAAACACCAGGTTCAACCATTCGGTTACAGCTGCTACCCAGATCACTGCGACTCCAGCTCGTTTGTTGAAGAAATATGTGAAGGGAAAGACGAGCAGAAATGCTGCTTTAGGATCTCCCAGATGTGTAACGAGCAGCCATGAATCCTGGTGACTTTTCGTCCTCTGCTGAAGTCTTTCAGCCATCCAGATGCCTTGAGTATGAAGAGCCTCCATCCCTGCGTCCTCTCCTAACCCATGTACTTCTTTTCAGGATTAAAAACAGTAATCATAAATATAGTGCTGATTCTTTCACTTCAGGATGTGCTGCAGCTCTGTGAACAGTGACGACAGTCAGTAGGGGGAGTCCTTACGTTGTTATGGAGACAAAGACACAACCTGACCACAACTACTACTACAACTTAGATTTAAACAATATTTTTTATATTTAATTAGCATGTAAATAATTTGAAGGATGATTCGATAATAATACCTGGGCTTGCATTAAATAATAGTTATAAATTACAATGGAATAACTTCACTTCAACACGACATCGTATATTTTGTAGCGCAATTAAATAACATATTTTCAGCAGTGCATGCAAAAGGTTCAAGGGATCATGATAAATTTTTTTTCTTAAAGGAGGTAAATCCCTATGCTTTTCGAAACGATGATTCGTTTCATGTTAACCTCCATTTTAACACCCTTCATGTACGTATGATGACATTACATTAGGGCATTTACAAAATAACTATAAATTCTATTATGTAAAGTTTTTGGATAATTTTCAGGAATTTCCATAAAAATTTAAGTAAATTGCTTGGAATGTTGGGAGAAATGCTTAAGAATTGTCAGGAATTATCATTATTTTGGGGGATATGTTTGTATTTTTTGAAGTGTTTGATATGAAGGATTTTTTTGTTGTTTTTTCAAAGGTTTGGGGGTCCTTTGAATGTTTTGGTACTTAGATGGAAATTGGAATGATTTTTTTGTATTATTTATTTATTTATTTTTATTTAATGGGAAATTTTGAGGGGAATTTCCTTTGATTTTTTCCTGAAATGAACGAAATTTTGAGGAATATGTTTAGAAATTTTCCATACATTTGGGGGGAATATCTCTTGGGAATTTATATTCAAATATTTGGGCAACTTCGGAAAAGTTTCACCAAAGTGTTTGGGAACTATTCAATGGTCCTTTTATTTGATTTTTAAAAAGTTATTTTTGGTAATGTCTCTGACATTTTGGAGGATTCATTTTGTTTTGAAAATCTCTCATTAAAAAATTCTAATACCTCCAAGTTTTAGTCGAAAAAACCCATATACTTTGACAGAATGACTTCCTAAATGTAAAGAAATAGTCTAGTTTTGTATTATGCAGTAAGAGAGGTCTATTTTCCACATATGCAGACATGATTTTTTTTAAAAATACTTTCTGTTCAAAGACATGGCTTAGGTTTTATACTTAGCAAGACCAACTGACCCCAAATGGATGGGAGAAAATTTTAGAATGCATTCCAAACACAAGCTCAGGTCTCAGGAGGTTAATTTACTTATTTTGATAAAAAGACAATGCAGAGTAAAGTCAAACAGCCAACATCACAAAATTATTCAATGGCCTATCAATCCTAAATCTTTCTCTCTGGGTTTATTCAGGATAAATCTTGTGCATAATTGTATAAGGACCCTTTTATGGGCAATACAACATTTTCACCAACTTTTGTGACTATGTGGCTGTTTTTTCCCCATCAAGATGAACTGGTAATTTAAAAAATAGTATTTGTAATGCATGGTAAAAAGGAAGAAAACACAATATCTCAAAACAAAAATGTACAAACTGTCACACAAGGGTTAAAGTACTTTTGGATTTTTCAGAAATTGGTCATTTTTGTTAACTCTTTGTTTTTATTTTAGTTTAAGTCTAACTAAAATTATTTTTTACATTTTTGTTTTTGTCATTTTGTTACTTTTAGTTGACTACAATTACCTTGATTTGTACCTTCTACAATTAGGAGGAACGGGGAGAAAAAAAAGTTAAAACTAAGGATATTCTGTCTCTTATTTAATTTAATTTAATTTAATTTAATTTAATAAAATCGTTTTGTAAGCACATCATACAAATGTAGTTACTTTTTGATACAGTCTTTACATCTTTTTTAAAATTATTTTATTTTAAGTTAACTTAAATTATTTTTACATTTTAGATCAAATTATTTGGTTAAATTTAGTTAACTATAACCTTAAATTGCGCGTACTGTAATTAGGATAAAAGGGAGAAATAAAAAACAGAAATGAACAATGTATCGCACAAATGAACAAACCTTATTATATTTTTGGCATAGGTAGGTATTTGTCTCATAAATTAATAAATGTCCTAAACTGGTAAATATTCTAGTAATTTATTGTAAGACTACACGACCACAAGACGACGCACATTGACACGCCCAGGTTTCGTCTCTCTACGACATCGCGTCGTTTTACGTAAGGCAGGCGCTCCGGTTTCCTGGCGGAGAAGATGGCGGCTCCTGGACCGGGGGAGTATTTCAGCGTCGGGAGCCATGTCTCTTGCCTCACCTGCTTGGGCCAACGTCTACAAGGAGAAGTGGTCGCGTTTGACTACCAGTCTAAGATGTTAACTCTGAGTATCCTTTGTTTGTTTCGAGCTGTGGACGGTTTGCTGGCCTGCCTGGCTGCAAGGGCCTGTAGGGTAACCGAAAATATGTCAAATAGTGATCCGCGCAGGCGTAATTGGTGGGAGCTGACTTACATATCTTTGTCCGTTTAAAATATTTTCAGTTGCGAGATAGCCTCTTGAACATCTCTTATCTGTTGATGGCCGTGATGGTGTTGCCAGGAAATTTCATGCCTTTATGTTATCAGCGAGGAGGTGCATGTGTTTTGAATCCACTCATTGTATTGCCAGCCCTCAACATGGATCACTATCTGGCAGCGGATCCTAGTAAGGCATCATGGCTGTGTGCTCTCAACAGGCACAAACCGTTGCTAGTTAGCAGGCTAACTGACATTCAGCGCGTCTCGTGCTGGCTCGTGTCACTTCCCACACATTTCCCTCACGTAGCTTGTGAAGCAGTCAGTTGGAGATGCTCACGGTTACATTTGAAACGCAGTGATGAATGGATACCGAGCCTCCGTCCACGCTACAGTGAGGCTGATGTTAGCTCGGCTAACATGCTAACTTTCGGTCAACCCCACACTGCCGCTACTAGCTCAATTAACGGTATTAGCATTCCCGAGATTATCAGCTGGGATTTTTTACTATGTACCACCCAGTTGTGTTCTTGTTGTAATTCTTGAGTGGTCATGGGGTGAATTGTGCCACAGTGCGGTTTCATTTCAATCGGATTCAGGTTGAGCTGGCATCATTTCATGCAGCGTTAGCTGGATGGTTAACATGTCTACACCCATTCATGGTCGGACGTGTATGTGTAAAATAAATATTGGTAATGTATCGCTCTGACTATCCTCGTGGCTTGTGTTGAGTTAGGTTTACCGTGCATGCAACGTCAAAGCGGTAGAGCTGTATGGTTGAAGCAGAATGAATGAAGCTGATACAGTGAGGTGGTTTGACAGTTGATCACAGGCCTCTGATGGTTTGAATGGCTCTACAACTACACTACTATCGAGCATAGTGGTCAGATCTTACCATTTGAAAGCAGTTTAGTCCTTCGTGTAGCTAGAAAGCATGCACACGAACCATTCAGTGTTAAGATTTACAGCTTACAATTACAGGAAATTATGGCACATATGAATATGATTACACTTGGCTTGAAGTTAGAACAGTTCTGCAGCATGAATCAGACTTTTATGTATACCATAACCGTTCAAATCCTGCTCCAGCATTTCTATTTAATGTGATTTAGATCAACATGCCAGACAATTTTAATTTACTTACACCTTTGATGCTGAGAATGTTTTTGAAATTAGTCTAAAATGGGTTAAAAACTAGCTGTGCTCTAGATTCACCCTGTTGCCATGTTTGCATTACTGTAAGGGCACATAGGGTCAATGCCTTGAGGCCCAGTTCTGTCAGGGTTTCCTGAAAATGAACGATTTACAGTGAGCTATGTCTACATGACACTTCAGAATATTCTCTGCATAGTAAGTTGGAGTTTTAGCTCAGAATATTCATCCTGAGTAAACAAGAAACAACCTAATTTGACTCCAATCCAGTGCATTAAAGATTAAGATTCCATGGTTGGATTTGTTGGTACTGATCAAAATAAGTCATACTGTATTCTACTACGTGGTGCATGCTTTTGTTAAGTTATTTAATAAGCCGTTATAATTTCAATTGTACACTTTTTTGATGTTATATAAGATGTAGATAAGAAAACATTTCCATCAAGCTCTCATTCATTCATCCATGATTTCTGTAGATGGCAGCACCGCCTTCTGTGGCTGCATCTTGTAACTGGCACCACCTTCCACTGTCAGAGCAACTCGGCGTCCTTTGTATCATAAGGTCCTCTGTTCAGTCTTATTTACGGTGTTCAGGTTCATCTGGGGTCATGTTTCAATAGTAGATTTGTGTTGTGTTACTTCATCTCAAAGTTTTTCTCCTTGACTTGAGTTCTTTCACAGAATGTGCTTCCTCCAGCGGTAAGCCAAACCTCAACGACGTCATCCTGATCAACTTAGCCTATGTTTCTGATGTGGACATTATTAATGACCGCACTGAGACTCCACCCCCTCTAGCATCACTGAATGTTAGCAAGGTAAGAACATCAACTTTGTCCTTTTAAAGCTGATTTTACACTCGCAATCCTGAACGTTTCCAGAAAGTTTCATGAAGAGAGCCCCTAAAATCCTCTTGAGGTGGTAGTAGATCACAGCATGGGGGTATCCCTGTCAGACGGGGGTCTGAGGAGGCAGCACATAATGTACAAGGAAAAAGGTGCCAGTGGCAGATGAAGCAGCAGACTCCTACATGTTGCTATAATGAGATTTTTGGGATTTCCATCAGTGGTGCCTGTAGTTCAACACAATAACGGTGTCAGCATGGATAGGAGAAGAACATAGAAAACAGAATGAAGCAGTTTTATTATATTCACAGAGATCATTCAGTTTGAGTACTAGTTTATGGCTTTGCACTGGTTGCATGTCTAACTAGAGTCACCACTTTACTAGAAAAATCAAACGATATCAGTTTCAATACCATGCCAACAAAAATGGATGATCTAGACATCCAAAACTGGTTTATTTAGTTATTTTTGCTTTTCAACCTGCACATTAAAAAGGCTCACTGCATATGCACCAAAATTTTATGTATTTTGATAGTGATAAAAGGCAAAATAAATCTGATTTTCTTTAAAACAAGTCCAGGTGAAAGTCTGGCTCTTTCGCCTCTTGTCATTCCCTACGCTCTATTAATTCCAGCTCTATCCACTGTCCCATCTTTATAATAAAGGCAAAAAGCCCTAAAATAAATCTTTAAAAAATGTAAACATAACATCTGAATTATTTATTAATAGTTCAGAGGAAATGTATACATTGATTCTGCTCTGTGTTTTCTATTTTTTTTCCTTAAAGAATTAAGTAAGCTTCAGAATTTATGTATTACTGTGAAAGTCACAGTCAAAAGTCCACAGCTTGGGACTAATAAAAAACTTCTAAGGTTGTGCACTACTATCTCCCTGCTCCGCTCTTTGTCCATCTGAAACAGGCATCATGTTAATGTGGCATCTTTGAGATACTAAAGAGTAGGGCTGGATGATTATGGCACAAATCAAAAGCACGATTAATTGAACTTTTCACCTCAGTTATGATTGATGAACAATTATTCCACCCCCAACCTCTGACTCTGTTTGTTCTGTAAGTATTTGTAAAATTTCAAAACAAACAACTGAAAGGAACAGGCACAGATGAACAATTTTGGGTTATTAATTGAAACGTTTGAAATAAAAACTCACATCAGCTGAAAATATATATATGAATAAGGTCAAGGTTGAAAAGAGGAAAAAATTGAAATAAATGACACAGCAGGTTTACGTTGGTTAGAGGCTCTAAATGTCAGTTTCGATTATTTTTCCATTAATTGCTTGGCTCTTCTACAGAGGCATGTCTGTCCTGACTGTTGAATGAAACAGTTAGCAGGTTGCAGGCTGTAACAGAAAGCAAAGAGATGCAACAGGCGGAAAACAAAATCCCGCTCCCTCCTTCACATCTGTGCAAAAGTTTAGTGTGTTTCTAAGATCTTTAGAGTGCAACCATTGGGAAGTGATCAGAAAATAAAATCTTATTTCTCTACGGTTTGAGGCCACCATCACTCACTCTCATTTGATTGCCAAACATTGCACATGCTCTTCCTCTGCTTGCTTATTTTCTTCATAACTTTGATAGTTTTGGTACTATTGAATGTAAAACCAAAAAACATTGTGTCATATAAAGCTCATGGTATAAAAATATCTAATTTCAATGTTATATAATTTTATTTTGGGCCTTTATGCTGATATAAAAGTAGATCCAGAAACTGAGGAGAGAAAGTGGGTAGTGACATGCTTGAAATGAGCCACAGGTTGGAGTGGAACCTATCCTGCCCACTTTGTGGATGACAGCCTCTATACATGGAGGACACAGGTGTTACCACTAGACTACCAGTGCCCCATTGTAGGTGAACTTTCCAAAATATTTCAGTTTTCACACATAAGAACATTTATTTCATGTGGGAGATGTACCAGGAGGCTGGCAGAAAATTGTATGGGTGACAAATTTGGCTGTTTGTGCTGAAACATGCAGCTCATCCAGAAACATTCAGGAAATGTTCAGGAGTTTAATGTTTTTTGTGCATTATGTAAACGTGATTTTACAGGGGGTTGGTAAATTTGCACCTCTGTTGACTAATGAAGGCTATTAGGAGTGACAGTAAAGTTGAAAATTTAAAAATCTTCCAAGTAGACTCATTTTAAAGAAGAGACATGCGGCAAAGGGCCACAGGCCAGATTTGAACCCGGGCCGCCTGCGTACGTGGCGCCTTAAACCACTCGACCATCTGTGCACCCCCACCAGAACTTTTAAAATAGCCATGGAGATGGTGCTCCTTGTTCTCTCAATAAATAAATTTGATTTATATTATAATTTAGTTACAGTCAGTTGTTACCATTGACTGAAGTATTTGACTGCAAATAATATCAGGAGATTATTTTAGACCTTCTGAGTTAATGGAAGTCAATGAATTAAAAAAAAAAACAGTGACACAATACTCTGGTAAAGTGAGGCTGTGAAAAACAACATTAAATGTAAGAGACACTGATTTAATTTGGAACAAAATGAAAGGTGCATGTTTAGGAGCATTTCAATAATTCAGGCTGGGCGCCAGGGGCCTATTGAAGAGTTCACGTGCCCCGGGCTGTTTTCCTTGAAGCAGGCTTCCAGGGCCTAAATTCATCCTGTGGCTCCATTCCCAAATGTTATTTTAAGTATTTCTTCTATTTGTACCCCCGATTTCCCCACTCTTTATACTGTCTTTCTAAGAGAGACATAAAGAGACAAAAAATAACATTTAAAATGTGTAGTAATCCAGACAAAGACCGCTGGAGATACAGTCTCTGACTCTGCAAATGATGGGTCTATTGTATAGCACCAGAAAAAACCCTTTCAGCTTGTGAATTATTGGTGGCTCTTTCAGGCTGTTTTCTAAACAATAAAAAATGGAGGTCACTGTTCTATAAAAGAATCATTCATGTATTTTAATTAAAGTGCAATATAAACTCTATTTTTAAGCAAAGGATAGGATTACTTTGCCTTGACATGCACCTATGTATATAAGCTGAAGAGGAGATTTGTCAAGTCATTGTCTGAAACACAGTAGAGACAAATGCTGACACCGTCCAGACTTGTAACTTTTCCAATTAAAAATAAGCTGTTCTGAATTCAAGGCTGTCCAAACAAATGCTGCTGGATAAAGAACGCCTTTTGTTCTCTTCCTCTCTTCACAGCTTGCCAATCGAGCACGGACAGAAAAGGAAGACAAGCTGTCCCAAGCCTATGCAATCAGTGCTGGGGTTTCTGTGGAGGGCCAACAGCTATTCCAGACTATTCACAAAACGTAAGAACTGCTTCTGATTGTACGATTTACAGTGCCGAGGAGTTAGTCACAAGTCCTGCTTGGTGATGGCCAGTGAAGATCCAAAGCACCAGTCTTTAATTGTCATACATTCTAGTTAAAGGCCAAATGAAAAGATGCTGATATGCAAGCTGAACATGCCATCTGTTATTGGCTTCATCAGTCAGTCTAAACGCAGGGTGTATTTGATTTGAGGAAGAGACACGATTTAAAAGAAGCTGTCAGTGTTCATAGTTTTCTCTATTATCTTAAGTTGTGATCAAAATTGCAGACAAACACTAGCAGCATGCTTCTTCAATGTTTAACAAGTAGCTCTGGTTAACAAGCGCACATATACAAAGGATCTGTCTTGCATATTTTTCACATTTAATTCCTGCAGTAATTCTAATGCATCATGAGATTTAGAGCTGGTAGAGAGTCCTGCAGCTAAAGAGAAGGACACAGCTTCATTAGACTGAAAATAATATGAACTTTGGCTCAGTCTTGGTGGGTAAGGACCTTCAGGCCTCATCATGTCAGCCCAGAACTATAAGTGCAAACAAAAATGCAGAAAGAGAACTTGTGGACAACTCTTTCAAAACAAAACATCCCTGAGCATTTATCCTTTCATTAGGGCACACTCATGTTGTGGACCAAAAAAGTCAAAAAGCCAGGATAGAAGGGGTGGGGGATAGAAAATATACATTTGATGAAGTCTTGACTTTACTCATATGTGGCAGCATGCCAAAAGTTAGGCTGGTTTGCCTTTGCATGGATATTCTCTTCTTTCTTGATGAGTAGCGGTGTAACAGTGTTGTAGGTGTTACACATGCACATGTTCATTAAATAAATTTGTATGTGTGCCATGCTGCACCTGCGGCACATAATGTGTCAGTCAGACAAAACACGGAAAAAGTGCAGGAATGTTTGGAGACGGAAGTTTAGCTAATTTACAACTACAGACTACAGCAGGCTGTAATGTTACTAATGTAAAAAAATCCAGTATTGTTCATCTCTAACAGACAAGGTGAGGGGAAACAGAAATGCCACAGAACCATTTAAAACAGAGTTATCATGCACATTGAAATATCAACAATTTACTAACCGTATCTGTGTAAAGGTCTTTAAACAACTCCCAAAAGATATATGATAAAAGGCTTTTATTCCTATTTGTACAGTGGATCGATTTGTGGATCACATGCAGCCTGAACTGTCGGAGTTGATCTCAGCAGATCCTAAGTGTACTTATATGGCTTTAAAATGATTTTTATTTGGGGGTGACATTTATGTTAAATTCAGAGCATAAGCACCAGCAAGTCCAAGGCCTTCAGCTGTCATTGACTCTGATTGTGTGATAAGGCATATATGCCTCTGGGGACTGTCGGGGACTTCCCCATATTCTAGTGAAGCCAGAGGCTTTAAAGACTTCAGGCAATATTTCCTTTTCTGAATTATGTTTACCTCTGCAGTGTTAAAACTGTCATTGCTTTTTCTGTAACATCCTGGAGTGCCACTTTTTTGAGTCTCAAATTGGCAGCCTCACTCAAGCTCACTTCAGCTGTAGAAGCCCAAAGAAGAACTAATGTCAATATGATTTACACACTATATAGAGGTACAAGTTTGGCATAAGTAGCATCACGATGCAGGTTTCTGAAAGGTAAAAAGTGAAGCTCAGTCAGGTTTGTCGTTTAGAGAAGAAAATAAACTACTTTTAAATGCTTGTTTTAATAACAGAGGTCACTATGATCATTTCTGATATGTTTCAGGCAGTGATGAAATTTAAATGTGAATATTTGTAGTTCAACTTTTGATGTTATATATATTATCATAAATAACTGCACTTTCATGTAGAGTATCTGTTTCAGGAGACAAATAAATCATAATACCGTAAATGAGAGCTGGGGATTCTTTAGTGCTGATTCGGTTCAGACTGTTTTTGTTGTTCACATGAAGTGTTTCATCTGTATACACTAGGGATTAAATATATTGAATTTTTGCTGATATCCAATATGCGGATATTTACAGATTCACTTGAGCTGTTGCTGATATTTGAATGTAGTTCAGACTTAGACTTCAGTCCTGAAAACACCCTTTGAAGTGTAAGAATTGATGAAGAATAAAGAAATACGCTTAATCTGAGGAAGGTCTGTTGGTCCTGCCGAAAACTCTACAAACTTATTGTTTGTATGGCCAATATTTACGTTGATAAAGGCAGTTTAAAAATATTGGTTGACATTTTCATTTTTGCCGATACCTATAATTCCCCTTTTAAGCTGATATCTGCCTATATCAATATCATGCATTCTACTATACACCAACCAGAAACCTTTAAATGCTTATAGTCATGACCCCTGTGTACAGATTCTACATTTAGAATTGACAAATAGAGATTAATAACTTAGCTGACTGGTAGCTGTGTCCATCAAGTCTATGTTAGAAGTGTTTTGACTAGAGCTGATTCCAGACTGGTTTGAGTGGAGGTATGAATAAGAATGCATGACGGACCTCTGAACATAGCTTGGTTTTTTTAAATAAAATGTTCTGCTCAAGTTTATACGTCATTATCACTGAAAAACAAAGCTAACATGAAGAAATTGATTCCTTTAAGCCTTCTGTTACTGTCTGAAAATGTTAAAAATACTTTGTGTCAAATTTACTTTTGTTTCCTTTAGTTACATGTTTGAAGGTTTCAGATTTAGTCTCTGATACCTGATCAGACTCACTTTTAGCTCAGAGTCAGCCTCATTTCTCTCTTGTATGTGTACATTCCTGCCTTGTAGGACAGATCCAACTTGAGTGATTTCCTGATTAAATAAGTGTCTTTTTATATCTGAGAGTTCAGTTTCATTATTCATAAAATGAGTCACGTAAAGCTTTGTGTTGTTCTTCTTTTCCATAGTAACTGATTTGATGACTTGTTTTCTTGTTAGCCTTAGTTTCATTATGACACTGTTCCACCCCACATGACAAATATGCTGAAAGCTTAACTCAGCAGTACATCCTTTTCATCTGTGCAACATGTTGTCATGTTTGATATAAAAATGTCCATATATATAATAGGATTCTATGTTTTTTTGTTTGTCTTAACTAGTCAGGAAAGTTTGATGGCCTCTGTCAATAAATGGAGATGTGTTGTCAGTCAAATCTTCCATCATGTTAGAACATTTCCTACACCAACACAAAGGTTTTTTCAGCTGTAGATGATATGTTTCTTACTTTCTTTGCAGCATCAAAGACTGTAAATGGCAGGAGAAGAACATTATTGTGATGGACGACGTCGTAATCTCGCCGCCTTACCAGGTTGAAAACTGCAAAGGCAAAGAGGGAAGCGCTTTAAGTCATGTACGCAAAATAGTAAGTATGATTTTTCTATATGAACATATACATTCTTTATTTCACCTTCTTACTTTCATTATATTTTGTCTTTTTGTGACATCTGTGACTACATTATTTAAAATCAATGCATACATCATATATACAAAATGTACAAAGCATTGTGGCTGCAGCAGAAAGTTCTGGGTGCTTCATTTGACTTCAGTAATGCTTTTACCTCTGCCAAAAATATCTTTGGATGTCTGGGTAAACTCTCCAAAACGGGCATAAAAGGAAACCTGCTCAAAATGTGACTAACATTTTATTCTCCCTTTTTGCTGCTGATAGTTAATTTGTTAAAAGCTAGATAGATGTTTCCTCTTGTGTTGTGCAATCAGACATTTTTAAGAACCACATGAGGGCGTTTTCCTCTGGCTCTTATGTTTTGAAGCACCATTTATCATGGAACAACAGAGAGCTGCAGAGTTTCCTATTGAGTATAGTCATAACTCTTTCAAAGTACAGTCTAATACTAAGTTTAACAAGTGACTTTGTTTCAGCACATAGCTATCTTATATACCTACAGCATCTTATATAAAGAAACATGAAGGAAAATAGTGGCTGATAGCTAAGACATTTTTTGTTGTCAGTGCTTTGAAGTGGTAGAATGAACTAAACCACGGGATCTGCTGCTCTGTCAGTCAGCTGGTGAGCATTTAGTGTTGAACCTGCTACTGCAGTTGAAAGAAGCCAACGTGAGTACAGGCATAAAAATACATTAGTGATGAACAGTTCCAGCTTCTTAAGCTCTGATACTAACCCCATACCTAGGCTTTGAATTTACCGTTTCTGGTCTGATGCCACTGCTGATAAATGTTCTCATACGTTCTTGTAGAGGCCAGGAAGAGCATCTGTTTACAAACTACAGTGGTTCAGAGTGTTTTGTCACTTTCGAACCATCACTGCAAATGCCCCTATCTTTCAATGCAGCCGAAAAGTTAATCTAGTTTCTGCTGCTTTCCTTGTTCATTTAAACTCGTTTCAGGCTCCGGTGTAGCTCAGTGGGTAGAGCAGGCATCTGTAAACAGAGGCTATAGTCCTCAATGCACTGATCGTGGGGTTGATTCCAGGTCTTGGCACATGTCTGTTGCATGCCTTCCCCCAGCCTCTCTCCCCATATTTCTCTCCGTGTCTCTCTATAGCTGTCCTATCTAAACGAAGACAAAATGCCCAACATATCTTCAAAAAAAACCAAAAACTTGTCGTTTAACCACTGCTCCTTGAAACATGAGCTTTGCATTAATTGGTAGTCGTCACAGAAGTTCTTTGCACAACAAACATGAGATACATCCAGGTGAGCCTTTCGCCATGCTATGCAAAGGCTAACCAGAGAACTGAGGACAGATATGTAGCACATGCTTGTACTCACCATAAACACAGGAGAGTTTAGAGCTGAGTTGTATAGACTGGCTTAATGTCACAAATACAAAATCTAGCTATTTGAGTCAGGATCACACTGATATCTGATGCCAGGCTCAGATCAGTGAATCCCTAGCACGCAAGCATTGTTTTTATTGCAGACAGATTTTTATCATTCTGAAGATGGTTTGACTGCATTGTTGTGTGCAACGACCAAATTAGATTTGTGTTTGGGCTCATTCAGCCTATATTTGTGGTCTGGGAGCAGGGTGCATAGGCTTCTGTAACATGGTTAACTTATTATTCAAATGGGAAAATAGAGGCTCACATCCATCCGTACAGACAGTATCGGTGTGTTTTAACTCCTGCATTCAAACCAACTCTCCAGCGGAGAAGGTGATTTGTTTGTGCAACTTAGAAACTTACATTACTGTGGTTTTCTGTTTCATAGGTGACACAAAGTTCTCTAAAATAATGTCACTAGTCACTGAGGTACATCTGTAAAAGTCTGACGCCTAAAAACAACTGAAAATTGAACTTGTTTCAGATTGTCAATATTCTTCACATTTTTTGAAAATTTTCCTGACCATCAATAACAGAGAAAATGCCTGAAAAATGATTTTACCAGGCAGTCTATATCAAGCTGTAGTTAAATCAAGTACTTCCAAGCTCCACTGCCTCTCTGACCTCCCTCTGTAGGGCAGATCACCACCTGAATGTCACGTCTGTTTCACAGCTGATAGAATTTATGAATGAAACACGCCGCTCTCCTTAAGACCAGCTGTTGAAAGAAGGGAATGGGGTGACACCACCTCCCAAGCATTTGAGACGGAGCGTACTGACTCCTTAGTTATTTTCCAGCAGTGACCTCTATGTACGTTTTTAAAGATGAGTACATTTATGTTTACTGACTTATGCATTCAATAGCTCTACAGTTGTATTTTACATATCACTCTAAGTTGTTTGATTATTTTGAGATGGTGATGTGTACAAGTTTAAAGCATGCTTCATTGGTCATGAGTTTCAGAATGGATCTGACCGATAATTAAACCATCCATTTGTAGCACGCAGCCTTAGATGCCATATTTGAAATATACAAGATACTTGTGCCCTAAAAGAAGGCTCAGTGAAGAAATCTTGAAACACAACGGCCTTTATAATTGGCACATGTAGACTGATGGGGCTGCAAAAAGCCAGTGCATCACAACAGTTGGAACCTCCCTTCACTGGTGTTTTGTCCAGTTTGTCCCACATCTAAGCTGAACGATGAGCTTCAGCACCTCAGAGGCAGCCCCCTCCATGCTAGCTCTCCCTACTCATCAGTCAGAACCTGCAGAGCATCAAATGCAGTTAATTTTCCACTTGGAGAGTATGTAGATATCACATGGTGGGTTAATATTTGCACCAAAATAATCATGCATTTAAAAACCAGTGCTATGTTTTAAACACGCAGCTGATGCTTTACTTCTCCTGTTCCTCTGTGGTCTGCATGTTGTTGCTTCATGGAAGTGCACCGATACACAACAACACACACTGCAGCACACAAACAAATGTAGGTGCATCAGCTGCATCAGAGTGTCACTGCTTGTACAGAGTCTTCATAGGGATCTGTTGAAGATGGTGTTGTCAGCTTTCACAGAAAAAAAATGTTCTAAATTGTTGATCTTTTAGCAGGTATGGTAACTTTGTATGGAAAAAGCAATTAGTACTGATGCACAAAATTATTGGCAAGATTGAGCAGTTAGTGGAGGTGTAGGCTGGACTAACAGACCTACATCAACTTAAGGCTTTCTTTATTCATCATCATTCCTCACTCTTTTTTAGGTATGTTTTAAAGAACTGACGTTTATTAATTTGTCCATCCTTAAACTTCAAATTGTGTATTTTAGGGACTGAAGTTTTAGGCCTGAACTACATTTGAACATTAGTATTGATATTGGTTTCAGCTAAAATTAATTTGTAAATATCAGCATATCTAATATCGGCAAAAGTCCTATATTTTGCAGTTGGTCTTCTCTCCATTCTCTTTATCACGCAGGTAACTGCTGTGACAGAAATTTAACCATGATTCCACAGCCTGCTGTAGTATGTATATTTAAAGCTTGATCCAAAGGGGAAAGTGGACTTGATGTTTGAAGATGTTTTGACTCTCCTCCAAAAGACCTCATCAGTTCATCTCAAGTGTTGGATAACCACGTCCTGGAAGAATAAGAACCTACAGACTTTAAGAATATATAGTTTTTAAACTGCTCTGTGTTCACTATAAAAACTGCACATACTGTTCCTAAATCTCTGTAAATTACAGCAAATTTATTATTCAGACATATATTTCTCATATTGATGAAATTATTTGGCAGGGAGTGCCACGGTCAGTTCTTTCTTTTGAAAAATGAAAAACAGAGCACTTTTTTTTTTTTTCACTGCCTCTTTTTACTCTCTTGATCTGATAAAAGATACAGTCTGAATGAAAATTGACTTAAAATCTCTATGAGATATCCTAAAGTGTGTATGTGACACCAAAGCACTGCTTATTATTTTGGCTGGTGGATTTTGTCATCTGCTTTTCAACTTGGCCAGTGGGTCAAAAAAGTTAATTTTGGACCCTGCTGCCCACCATACCACACATGAGGCATTCTTTATTGTACTTATTCTACCACACTTGCAGCCCAAACAGCATCACCAGCTTTAACAGGCCCAGCCTCTGTACATGCAAGCTCCAGATAATTGCACCAATCCTACCTACCTAAATCAATGGCCCCTTAATTCCCCCTTAAAAAACATCACTATTTCTGATGCCAACATTACATGTGAATAAGATGGCAAACAGAACAGAAGAGAAGATAGAGAAGAGAAAGAAAGAGGACAGGGGAGGTCAAGCCAGGGTGAAGTGCTCTAATCAGGACTATCACTCACCCCCACTGGATGGGGCTGTTGCTCTGCTCCCTCATATTTGTTATTCTTTTTTCCCCATTATGTGTTTGATTTTAGATTATTGGTGTCTGTGTTGGTCATCAGTGTGTCTGTTTCATCCTGCAGGTTGAGAAACATTTTAGAGACGTGGAAAGTCAGAAGTCCATGCAACGTTCACAAGCACAGCAAACACAGAAGGACTCCACTTTATCTTCTTGAGTTGGCAGTGTGGGTCGGCCGGGGAAAGGCGACGCGGGTGGTTTTGTTCCCACTGCCAGACTTAGTCGGCATTCCTTGTCCTCAGTCTGAGACCGCAAGGAGGAGCGCTGAGGGCCCTGGATCCAGAAGATCAAAATACCATTAAATGAAAAAGACAAAAAAGAAAGAGGAAAGATTAAATCTTAAATTAGACTTTATAAAGAATAATTTAAACATGAACCATAAAGCAACCATAGTTTCCTTAACTAACTTGTCTCATTCTGCCCCCACTCCTCCCCCCTCTCCCTGAAACCTTTTCTTTTTCCGCCCTCCTTCCTTTGCCTTCAGTTCCATTTCAAAAAGAGAAAACTAGAGCAGTCAGAAAGGCTTGTTAGCTTTATTTTCTGTCATTGTTTCCTTTTTTTGCTGTATCCATGTTCTACTGTCTGTATTTTCTGTATTTTAAAACAAAATGTGACTTGAAATGCCACACTTTAAAGGACATTTTCTAAAATAAAAGTAACAAAAATTCTGACTGTAATTTTCAACAACTTTTTCAAGGTCTCATGAACCAATCATGCTGAATGATTACTGAAAATCTGTCAACTGTGGGACATAAACTCACTGATCTCTTTATTAGGTGTACCTGCTACTCGTTAGTACTCGTTAACACAAATGTCCAGTCAGCCACTAACAAAGCATGCAGACATGGTCAAGACAATCTGCAGAAGTTGAATAAGTGACTTTAGCTCAATCCCATCTATTTTTTAAAATCCTAACCCTTGTTTTTGAGTGCATTCTCACCCCAAGGTATAGTTAAAAGAGGCAGGCTCCATCTCACTGAACCTCTTCCCCCTTCAACCTAGCACTGCCTCTAGATTGGGGTAGGTTGTCCTGATCCTTGTTATAGAAGGGCAGGGTGAAGTGCTGGAGCTACATGGCCTTTCAACTGGAGATTTTCCAGAGGTATTCTCTGAACCAAGTGTAATGAGAAATCTCAGCAAGATTTAGATACTAAGGCAATAATCTAATAATACATTTCAATGATGTTTAATGCATTATGGTCCTTTTGATTTGAACAAGAATTCAAAAAAATAACCCAGAGTTGAAATGTCCAATACTGTCATTGCATCTGATTCCCTTATTTCATAGGGAAAGATTTCCCCACAACCTCTTGTAACATTTTCAAGGAACAAGGAGGCACTCAAAATTGAGGGGTAGGGGTTAAAGTTAAAAATGGGACTGGGCTGTAATCGTGATATCTTTCCCCGTGGAATGCCACGGTTTCAGTCATGACCCCTTTGTCAAGAAATACACATGATTTGTGGTTTATAAATGTTCTCTTAAATAGCAGTTATTAATTTGCTGTCATTTTCTATTTGGCACTGTGAGGGTTCTGGGATCTCCCTGATCTTCCACAAGCCTTTTGTGAAAAGCATCAAGCAGGAACAGCACCTCTTCCTGTGCCAATAGGAAGGCCTGAGGCAGGGAGAGAAGCAGCAATAAACCCAGAGCAGAGCTGGCATCATTGACAACAGAATGACATTGATTTAGTCAGATAAATCACAGAGGAGGAGCTGGGGTGGAGGAGAGTTTCAAAAAGAAGCCTGCAGAGGGAGCAGCAAAGGATAGAGCAGTTAAATATGACAGCATGAGTGCAATTAGTCAATAGTGTGCTCAGAGCAGATCAGCTGGCTGTCAGCTGATCTCAATTATATGGCAGGATTGGACTGGTGGCCTGCTTGAAGTAACATATTTGCTGGATATACCACCAGTGGCATTTACCTGATGTTTCTAGTATCGGTTTCTTTTTTGACTTTTAGAAATACTTGTTTGATGTGGAATGACTATAATGCATTCAAACAAGATTCACATGCTTGTAATTTTCAAATATTAACAAAGAAACTACTTATATTTTTACATTTGTTTGTTGTTTGATCAGCAATTATGCTGATGATTCTCAAGAGATCTGCCATAACACTCGCTTTCGAATGTGCATCTGGTAAATCTTTCATTTAAAGGTAATGTACACTAAGCACTTCACCTTACCCCTCGATACCAACAAGAATCAGGCCACCTGACCCAACCCCTAGATATAGCAGGCAAAACACAGGGTTAAGGTAAAGTGTTAGGGGTAACATGCTTGAACATGCTATGATTGTTGGTATTCTTGCAGGCTTTCATGTTTACACCCAAATGGACATGTGCAAATTGTAGCATAAGTTTCCTCTTCTTAGCTGACAGATTCGGCACCTGGTGTGGGCTTCTGCATCCCATCTGCTTCAAGGTTTAAAGTGCTGTGCATTCAGAGATGTTCTTCCATACACCTCAGTTGCACAAGTTACTGTTTTCTTTCTATCAGGTCAGACTAGTCTGGTCGATCTACTCTGACCTCTGCCTTCAACAAGGAATTTTTGCTGTGCACTATATATTTTCTCTTTCTCACCGTTCTCTGTAAATACTAGAAATGGTTGTGGTAAAATCCAAGTAGATTGGCAGTTTGTGAAATACTAACACCAGCCTTTCAACCATGTTCACAGTAACTTAGATCACCTTTCCTCATTCTGATCCACAATTTTAAGTTAAGCTCATCGTCTTGACCATGTCTGCATGCCCGGGTCCTGCCATGTGATTGGCTGAATGGAAATTTGTGTGACAGAGAAGCTGAACTGGTATGAAGTGATCATGAGTGTATTTCAAGTGAAAGCTTGCACCTTTGTGTTTAATCTTAACTTCACCTGTAGTCTTTGATGCCCTCATAAAACTTAGTTTTCTAATTTTTTAGAAGCTTCTCACAGTCAGTTTGATTTATTTTGGGGATTTTTCTATCAGCCTGGCTGATGCAACCTTGCAAACCAACACCATCACTGATTCAAATTAATTATTTAAATGTTCTAAGCCTCTGGATTCTCTAAAGCTGCTTGATTTACCACTACCAGAGAACACCACACATTTCATCTGCAGTATTAACATCCTTATTAATATATGTAGTTCATTTTTAAAAGTTAATGAGATACCTCTATGATGTATTTTTAAATCATTTTTATGCCTTTCAAAGGAAGTTAATCTATATTTCAAGTACATCACCACCCAACACAACTTGATGAATTATCAACTTTCTCCCCAAGTGATCAAAGATGAATTTTTTAGAGCCTTTGTAAATAAGTTTGGATGGAACTGTTGTTTTGGGCTGTCTTTGACTGCATAAATGATCAATATCTTCAGACTGTTCAGATGAAGTAGGTGGGTTTGTTGGGCGATTCAAGTTCATTTCAAAATGAAGCTTCAAAAAGTGAATGGTTTACGGGATAAAATGTTCTACTATAAAGACGCTGTCTGGTGGCTTCAACCATACTGCTAAGACAAAACCAGACAGATGAGAACATCATTGTTTTGTCTAAGATTATTCACCAGTTCCTGACATTTTACAACCAGAAATACAGAAGATAAAAAAGTTACTTGACAAAATACTTATCCTGCCTGCAGGTAATGAATAACTTTAAATGAGTCCAAATTTTGTTTTCATGTTTGGTACAAATTAGGGCTGGGTGATATGGACCAAAAATCTCATCCTGATATTTCATAGCTAAATTGTGATACATTGTCATTTTTTTTCTGTTTTTCAATTATCAAAAATAGCAGACTGACTCTGACAACCTGTATAAATTGTACAAAAACACTGGCAACATTTTCACTGAGCTTGTCAACATGTTCAATACTCTTTAATACCCCGTGTTTCAAGAAGGCAATCTTGATTGCATGCATAAGTGGTGGTATCAAGAAGCAGAGAAGCCAAATGATCTTCTATCATATTTTAAACCGAAAGAAAGTGATAGAGAACAAGAGTGTCTAAAATGTAAAAATACATTGACAGTATTTGCAAAAGTGTCTGGAACTGAATTCTTGTTATCTGCCAGTTCCAGCCACTTCTACCAATGTGGCCAACTTACTTGTGCACTCTAGACAGTCTGTATGACTTTGCTTACAATTTTTTTATCCCGAAAATGCCCAGTATTGAATGTTTAGGACTCCAATTTCTTCTATTTTTGTTGCTACTCTGCCTTTTGCTTGGTCTACATTCCACTCAACCCCCATGCCTATCCCTGCAGGATGGGCCCACAGGGCCTACAGAGAAGCCCAGCCACCAGACGTGTGCTATCCTTCCAGGTTTGGCTCCAGGGAGGGCACCCTTGTTTCCCTTTTCCGAGTGAGGAAGCTCTAGTCCCTAGTCTGATTCTTGAGGGCTTGTTAAATGACTCTGTCTGGACCCTCACCTGGGACCAGTTTTCCTTTGGAGACTCTACCAGAGGCTACTGCTCCCAGGTTCACAGGGCCACTCAAACCCCTCCACCATGATAAGATGGTGATTCTTAGATTATTTTGATCCAACCCTCACCTATGGTTGTGAGTGTTGGTAATGACAGAAAGAATGGATCACCCTGATCAAATGAATCTAAATGAGATTTCACAGAAAGGTGGCTGGGCTCAGCTTTAGAGATAGGAGGAGGAACTCGGACATCCGGAGTGATCTTGAAGCAGAGGCACTGCTCCTTCATGTCAAAAGGGGCCAGTTGAGGTGGTTGGGGCAGCTGATGAGGATGCTTCCTAGGACTGCCTTTGGAGGTCTTACAGGCTCGTCCAACTAGAGGGAGACTTCGAGGTAGACCCAGAACTTGCAGGAGGGTTTATATACATATATATATATATATATATATATATATATATATATATATATATATATATATTGTACCTTCTGGCCTGGGAACACCTTGAGACCCCCAAGGAGAAGATGGAGAACATCGCTAGAGGGAGGGCTTTCTGGGTTGACTTGCTTAGCCTGCTAAGCAAAAGAAATGGATGGATGAATGAAGCAAACATGCATGATAGTTAAAGTAGGAAGACTTTTGTTTCCATTCATCCTGTCATTCATTAAAATCACTCATTCACATGTCTCCCTTTCCCTGCTCAGGTAATCAACAGGTATGGGCGTCTACTCACTTAAGCTATGCGCTAATCCCATTCACGATCCAATCAACCTGCCTCTGTCATATTTAAAATCCCCCCCCCAATAATCAGTCTGTTATTTTAGTGCATCACTCCTCCACCCAAGCCACCTCCCTTACATCTCATCGTTGTTCAGGTCCAGCTTCTCCATGCCATCCTGTTTCCCTTCATTGTCAACTCCAAGCCTCTTCCAGTACCTGGTCTCTACAGGGGGGTGGCTTGGGTGGAGGAGAATTCAAAGTTAAAGCTATAGCCTTTAACTTCAAATGATTAGCTGGTGACAGGTTAGGCTTCTTAATGACCTTAAGATAACAGAAAATAAGAGGATATTCAAGCATGTTGCTTGTTTGAAAATGAACACTAAAGAGAGGCAGCTGTTTAGCCTTCCGGTGTGCAGTGAATCCTTTTATTTCCTGTCAGGCTGGTGGTTCCTGCCATCACCTGTATCAGGTTATGAGGACTGACTGAGCCAGGCTTAAGGTATCTACTTTTGAGCCCACCTAAAGATGAGGTAAGAAATTCGAAAAAGCTTGTTCTGCAGAAAGTAATGATAAAAGTAACAGCTTCCATTAAAATAACAGCTTGGTGTTTCCAAATACAGCTGCAGATGTTAATCCTTTTTTTAGGAATAAGTCCAAAAAAGACCAGGTTGTTCCCTCTGATATGTTTATATTTTGTGATTATCTGCTTAAGCCCGTAATCCCTCTCTAATCATGAATATTCAACGTCTGCTCAGCTTGTGGAGAACTCACTGAAATGACAGCAGTATCACGACATTACAGCAGCTTCTCTGTGAGGGAAATGCTTCAAGAGGATAACAATGCCTTTCAGGATGAGTGATGTGGCTCTGATTTAAACTGAAGATGCCTTTCAGTGGACGTATGGTGAACTGTTTGATTGCACTGCTGCCTCTTCTTAACATGACTTTGGGCTTCAAGCTGTGTCCCAGTGACTGCCTCTGCTACGAGTCCTCGGCTCTGGTGGACTGTCAGTCTCGGGGTCTGGTCCACGTTCCTCCCAGCGTCCCTCACGGCACCTGGATGCTGGATTTAAGTGGAAACAGGCTGATGGAGGTACGAAGCAGGTCCTTCATGGGACTGTGGTCACTGAAGATCCTCTTCATGTCCAACAACAGCATCCGAACTCTGCAGCCACAGGTACGATAAATGATAGGGTGCTTTTGTGTATTTGTTTACATACTCGGATCCAGATTAGATGTGCTCCAGAGCACAGATAGTCTTTCTGGGTTTCATATTAATAAAAATGCATCCTTACAAGCATATAAAAATGCACATTTAAAAGCATGAATAATCACTATATAGTTCAGACATTTCAAAATGTGGATTTATCTTTCCAATCACTTCTATCAAACTAAATAAGGTCAAACATGTTGCATTCAATGATGTGCCTTTTCGTTACTTCATTTTCAAGAAAACATTTTTAAAACCAAAATAAGAACCAAATCTCTTTTTCCTTTAGTTTGTACACAACTAAATATTCTTTTGGTGTAGATTTGCTGTTTTTAAAGCGTTTTCATCTTTGCAGTACACAAGTTTTGTCTAAACTTTTTGCAGTGGTGAACTCAGGATGTCTGAAGGGCAGGGGCAGAATTATAAAAAGGGCACCTACTGTGTACAGAGGGGCACCATCATGCAAAAAGTTGTCATTTATACTTACATTTATAGTGAAATAGCTAGAAACCCTGGTTAAGATTAAACATTTTTATTAGGATTATACCTACTACGCCTCTAAAAACAGATGAATTACAAACCATTTAACTGTTAATTTAATACAAGGGAGGCTGACCATGAAAATAACCTTTTACTAAGGAGCTCATAGTATTTTATTGCATTTTCTACTATTAGAAAAGTGGTTTTATCCGCTGAGAGGAGAACCTGCCCACTGGAAGACTACCCTGGCGGGCACTTTTTCCACTTACTGTCCACTAGAAGGGTAGAGTGGAAGGCAATCAATCAGGTACTGTCAGTTTAAGGTCACTTTGTCATATATTGTCCACATAGAGAGCACTTATAATGGCACGTTATCTACTTTTGCCTATTAAGAGGGCACCTAAGATGGCACGTTGACAAATTTTGTCCACTTGGAGGGCACTTTGCCAAATTTTGACTATTAAAATGGCACTTGAGAGGGAAATTTGTCACATTTTGTCTATTTAGAGGGCAATTATGTGGCCCTTAGCCCAATTTTGTTCACTTCAACGACACTTAAAAGGCAAGTTGTCATATTTGTCCTTCTTGGAGGGCACTACAGAGGGCACTTGGCCAGAATTTGTTGATTCAGAGGAAACTCAAGGAGGTATTTAGTCAAATTTTGTTTACTTAAAGGGCATGTAAGGTTGCACTTTTCCAAATTCTGTCAATTTGTAGGGAACTTAATTTTTTTTGTCCTTTTAAAGGGAGTTTAAGAGCCAATTTGTCATCTTTTGTATATTTTAGAGGCCCCCCAGTCTGAGTCCATCAGTGCTTAAAAGCTCATCTTGTATTGATGTCTAGCCAAGAAATAAAGTAGGAACATTTCATAGACATAGGATGAAGTTTACAGTGCCCTGTGACATAGCCACAAAATTTAAGGGGTGGGGATAGCTAATTTTTAATTTAGGGATTTACATGGACAAAAAAACCCTTGCAAGGTTAGATACCCTGGCTTTCCTTATCTGAGTTTATTTCTTCTGTTAGCTGCAGTCTGCCTGGTCAGGTGACCAAGTTTGACTCAGGTGTGAAGTGGGGGAGGGGCTGAGGCAGAACAAAGGCTGAGGTGAAATGTTTGGAGAGAAGTGGCTGTGACTCCTGGATGTGATTGTGGATCTGTACAAGGACTGTGGTTTTCCCAGAGAAGGATTACTCAAGACCACTCCATTGTTATGGTGATGCCTTCTCCGGACAAGAACCTGATCACTGCCAAGCAAGAGGGCCATAAATATAGGAGATCACCGAAAAAGAACCTACAAGAGTAAGACATATAGAAGAACGATCCCAGGATTGGTGAGTCAGCTGCATTTGGATTAAGTTTGGATTTTTGCAATGCATTGCTTTTGGTTTTTGGGCTGGACTATTCCACTTTTTGAGTTTTAAAGGTCTATTTTTTGGACTTTTTTTGGGGGCTTTCTGGAGGATCAATGTAACTGGAGCACTAAGGGAGAAACAAAATAATTTGAGGATGTTGTCTTTTAGAAGAAGGAGACCCTTTCACTGATTAATTTCTGGACATTAATAGACACTTAAGCTTACACCTGAGTTTTCTGTGGTGATTTCTCTTGAGTTATTGGCTGATTATTTGAGGTTTCAGGATTCCTTGATCCCTTTCCTCTACCACTGAGTAACTGACCAGAATCTAATTTATAATTTACAGTAGTTTTGAACCCGTGATATATAACTAAGCTTTAGAAAAGTAAGCTGATTGTTATAACCTAAAGCTGTGAAACAGGGCAGCAGGTGAGTGATTAATGTTATTGTTATTGTTTAAACCTCGTTTTTATGTTAAGTCAGTACAGCAGAAAATTAACCTTTAAACAAGATTTTAACACTAACACTAACTCTGCTCTGATGACCCACGGTCATAACGCCTATCCATGGTCACCAGATTTTACATGTAGCTGGTCGGCTGTTGCCAACAATTTAATAACCTGTGCATCAATTCACTGTGAGAGAATATACTATATGTCTCATGAATACAAAAAACTTTCCATTTCAGCCATTATAAAACCCTTCTGCTGATGTTTTTACCCCACTAATGGAAATGTTACTGCTGAGTGCAGAATAAATAGGCTTTCTGTAATCTTTTTACGTAAGATAATACCACTAAAATGCTCTTTGGTCACCAAATTTGGTGGCTAGGTGGCAGCATGGGGTCGGTGCTTAAGAAAAAGATTATGTTCAGTAAAATGTTCTCATCCCCAAATTATTTCAAACAAATGGTCAAAAAATATTCACACCTGAGAAGTGGTGAGATTTAAATGTATTATTTTTGCTTTATAAATGACTTATTGATTGTAAAAACAGAAGGGGAGTAGACGGTTTTTCTCTGAAATGTACATTTTTGGTAGTACTCAATGCAAAGTGCCTTAAGGGTCAGCCTTAGCTCTTGAATGCTGCAATAAAAAGACAACTCCAACAAAATTAAGCAGGATTTTTAGTCAAAGGTGCTACAATTTAAGTGATTAGAAGTTTGAACCCTCAGAATAAGGTACATAGAAACAGATGTCACACTACATAATAAATGTCATACAGTTTTTCTTCATTTCTTCTTTACATTTTAACCTTTATTATAGTATTGTCTCATAATTTCTCAGTCTTGTAATGTCTTATAATGTTTTAAATGCTTTGCTGTTAACTCTGTAAGACGCTGTTTATATGAACAATACTCTGTTAACTTCCCTCGTCTCATCTTAACCGTAAAGACCCTGTAAAGTGAAAATAAATCTGCGTTTAGGTTTGGTGTATGACATGCTACTGTGTTATGAACTCCCAGTCAAATTTCAGTCAGATAAAAAATCTCTAAGTTGATAAGATCAAGCTTAAAACCATGAAAAATGAGGCAGTAAAATCTGCTCCAGGATGGTGTGGGTGAGTCTGTTGAATGAGCTGAAGCCACGTCCACTCAGTAAAAAAATACGATCCTCTCAAATTTAAAAAATTTTACAATCTGAACAGAGGAAAGCAGTCACGCCATTATTCTGCCTTTTGACCTTACGTTGACTTAATGATCAGAGTGCAGCTGCCTGGCTCTGTGCCAGAGAAGAGACAAAGTCCATTTTCTGGCTCAAATCACTGTGATGATGCTTTCAATGATCCATAGGCCATTGTGGCTGATAGATTTGGTAGATTTACCTCACAATGAACAACAAAAAAACAAACAGCATTTAACTATCGCTTACTTTCAATAAAGGCAGTGACATCAGCTAACAACAGACTGTACTGAGATGAACTGCTCTGTGAATTTACATCGTAGTGTTAGGGGATCTGGGTCATTTCCCACATATTGGCCCTGCCCATATAAAACCCAGCTAGGAAAGAAGAGAAAACCTTTGTAATGGTCTAGATCCAAAATTCAGTCACATGTAGACACAGTCTCAGTGTTTTCACATGTTTACAGCAGCCATATTCCAACGTATCTAGTGTGTTAAGACTAAAACTTTGGATGTTACTTTTTTTGCTCACGTTTCTCTGTTTCAGTCTTTCTCATCTCTTCATTTCCTGGAGCGTCTAGATCTGAGTTATAACCGTCTTCGCTGGCTCCCTCAGGACTTCTCTCAGAGTCTGACCTCACTGCAGCAGCTCAGGCTGGACCACAACCTGCTGCAGCACCTGGACTCTGCATCACTGGCTGAACTTGAAAACCTGAGGAAACTGGACCTCAGTTATAACCGCATTTGGATGATTGATGTTAGAGCCTTCAGCAGCTTGTCTCGACTGATATTTCTGAACCTGGAGGTCAACCGTCTGAACGTTGTGAGAAACGGCCTCCTGAGCAGACAGCAGAGACTGGAGAAGCTGCTGCTCGGACACAACAACATCTCAGTGATCGAGACCGAGGCTCTGGCTCCCCTGAGGAGTCTTACCCAGCTTGGTCTACAGGGAAATCAGCTGGAGCGAATCAGGTTCAAGACGTTCCTGAAGCTCCAGACCACCACCACTCATCTCCTGATGTCCTCCAACCCATGGATCTGTGACTGTGAGCTGCAGCGTGTCTTCAACAAGATCCAGCATGTCAGGCGTCTGCGTGTCTACGACTATGAGGACATTGTGTGTCACAGTCCTCCTCTGCAGGCCGGGAGCTTCCTTTCTTCTCTGGACAGTCAGCTTTGTGTGGCTGAGACGGCGTCAGTGCTCGTCATCACCATCACCGTGATACTGGCCGTGGTCGGGGCTTTGGTGAAAGCAGAGCACAACAGGAAGAACAACCAGACTGTGAATGAAGCAGAATCAGAGAAAGAAGAAAAATGATGCATGAATTTATTAATGAAGACCAGCAAAAATCTAGGGTCTGTGGGAGCCCGAGGGAAAAAGTCACAGTGGGGCCCCTCTAACCAGCATTTGACACCCTTAAAGGTCACATATTTTACAAAATACACTTTTTCAGGCATTTTTTTTTTTTTTTTTTAAATATGTGCCCCTGGTCTGTCCACATTCCCCCAAGAATTAGAACCCCCCCCCCCCCCTTTTTTTCAGAAAATGTATGCTGTAAAAAGGCGTTCTCAGATTTTCCCCTCATGATTTCATGTTGGGAGTAAGCATCGCCCCCAGGTTTAATTGGCCCAACCCACTTGTAAGGAAGTCCCTCCTTCCTTTCCTGATCAGGACAGCCCAATAATACCCAATTGCAGCCGCGGGTACTGTACAAATCATGTCCCCTACAAAACACACCCACTTGTGCTTAGTTTAAGGCTCTCTATAAAACACGCCTATTTGTGCTATTTGCTTAGTTTAAGGTTAACTTAGATAAGTTTAGATAGGCCTTAATTAGCTTTAGGTTAGGTTTATCATTTTAATTTCCACTGGTTAGATTTAGGGGCAGCTCATTGGGGTAGGTGTATATTTTAATTAATTAGCTTCCTGGGGTTAGGTTTAGCATTTAAATTCCACTAGTTAGGGTTAGAATTAATTTATTGTATGGATTGAAGGGCAGGTTTTGTGCAGAGAGTGGTTTGTAGCGGCTGCAGTTGCAGCTAGACCCTTCTCTGACAGCCACATCCATTTCCTGAGAAGGGCGTGGTCAGGGGTGGAGTCAGACAGTTCATTAACATTTAAAGCCACAGGCACAGAGACAGCTCATTCTGAGCAGAGGGTTTTTTAGACATACAAAAAATCCAATACTGGAGTGTTTTGTTCAGCAACAAACTTCACAGGCATGTTTTGGGGACTTCTCAGACCAACATAAACTTGTCTTAAAAGGGTAGAATATGTGACCATTAAAGTCTCTGTAAAACAAAAAATAAAAAACAAAATTAATTGTTTCTATCAGGACTGATCACATACGGTCAGACTTAAAATTTGTATTTTGTTCATTTTCAGTCCTGCTTTTGCATGAATTTCTGATGAAATGATTTTTCTCCAGAAGCTACTGCTGCATATTTCAGTGAATCAGAAATTACAAGTGCCAGCTGTGGACATCAGAAACTTCATGATCTTGTTTCTATAAATGTTGGTGTGCTGGGTGGGAGCTGCAGCCAGTTTTCTATCAACATTCCTAAAAGTCCTGATAACTATCAGCTGAAATGAAAACTCATTTTGCACCAAATCTGACCTGTCGAGCGAAGTTAAGCCAAACTTGATGCTAATGTCTGACTGTATGATGCCAGTAGTTCTATCATCCTCAAACCGCCTCATTATGACATTTCTCCAGACCAGCTTCCACCTGAGTACCCACTTTGAACCACTTGGCTACTTGCGCCCCCATGTTGTGTACTCTAGAGCATTCTTCCCTTAACTCTAAAAAACAGCAAATTCCAATGAAGTTTTCTTCCTTTCTCAGTGTACAAATGACCATAGCAGTGGAGATCAGTTAGTCACAGTATTTTTAACAAAGACTTAAGAGCATGCTCTGCAGGACAAATTGTCTTACAGCTCACTCATGTATGTCTGAATGCAAATCTTCAGCAGTTGAGTGTATGAATAATTGCATTCTTTTCAAGTCTGAATGTTGGAAAAGGTAGCATATGGCAGTATCATAGATTGATACACCATTCAGCAGTGATTGAAAACTTTAGCAGTGTAACAGAACTCAGTAATGATCAAAAACTAAGCAAACAGAGAGTTTTGATGTAGTTCAGTCTGATGGATATCTTTATTCAATGTGTACTGAAACTAAATTAAGTGTGAAAGCTGCATAAATGAGCTCACTCTAGATTGAACTGTTCCTGCAATAAGCCCAGGGATTTTGGAAACTTTCTAAAAAGCCTAAATGTACTTGCAGTTGTGTGAAAATTTAGGTTTTGCATATTGTCATACATCTTTTTTGGCAAACATGAGTTTGTCATGGATATAAAAGTAAACAGCATTTAAACACAATTAATAGTTGGACAATTATGTGAAGAAGAATCTAGATCAGTGGTTCTCAACTAGTGGGTCACGACTAGGTGTCTGAAAAAAATTGGTGGCAAAAGTTCTGAAGTCCTCATTGGACATGCATTAATACATTTTATTTTAACCCATTTTACTGTGGAATTGTGTAAATTTCAAGGTTTGTTCAATATTTCAACTAATTTATCTCCTCTCCTCTTCTAAGTAGCTACTCTTCCAATGACATGAAGTAATTTCACAAGCTTTCTGGAAAATTGGCAAAAATTTACACATGATGATTGGGAAAGAGTGTATGAAATTTGCCCGTTTCGTCCCTTCCCTTTTTTATATCCAGTGTTTTGGTCCAATCATGCTCCAAACTGCAACATATTCAATTAAATAAACATGCATTGTTGAAAATGTGGAAAATTGGGTTGTGATCTGTCGTAAGACAGACTGGTGGGTCCTGAGGCTGGACCAGTTGAGAACCACGTATCTAGGTAATGACAATACTTATCAGCATTATGGGCACCATCAGTGTTTAGTATAAAATATGTACACAGATGACAAAAAAAATGGTTTTATTAACTTTAATAATGACTTATATCACCAACCAGCCACCGTAAATCCTCTTATTTGATATGCAATAGCACATTAACTGAATTTTATTTCCCTTTAATTTCAAAGTATCTAAACCAACTTTGATGAAACTGTTTATTATAAAATACGGTGTATAAGATACACTTTCAATACTTATTTTTTCATTTAAAAAGATGGCTGAAAGCCCCTGTGAATATCGGTACAAACAATATACCACAATAAGGTGTTACGACATGAGCTGACATGACCACAGGCACAGCTCCTCTCATCAGAAATAGCACATGACCATTGAAAATTTGCCCCAATATATTGTGTACTGCAAGCAGCTGCTGATCAGACCAACTGGGGGTTGGCGCTCCTTTTTTAACCATTATTTCTCCCTCATTAGGTCATAATGCTGCATTTAAAGAAAATGGGGCAGTTTAAAAAACGTCCTGGTTTTATTGAAAAGACTCCTCAATTCAAGACAAGCCACTGGCAAAGGAAGGCAGAGCGACTCGAGGCCTGTGTGACTTCAACTTCACAACAACCACTGCAGGCTGAGAGCTTAATAACAATATTATAGCTGGCAGAGGTGCAGACTTAATTGGTGAAAACAGATGGTGATAAAGCAGCTGCACAAAGACAGCTTTTTGTGGATTCAGTTGAATGCAAAGAGAGTTTAACCTGTTTCCCTCTTAAAGACCCCAGGAACAGACTGCTGCTTATACAGCAGTGTGATCTATAACCAAAATTTTACAGTAAGACTTTAGAAGTGAAATATACTCTCAGTAGAAATACAGCATCAGTACTCAGTCTCATATTTCAGAAAACAAAGGAAATTAAAATGTAAACATGATTCCGAATAAATTATTACATTGCAAAAAGGAAGCTAACATGTTTTTTCTAGTAAAAGCAGGAATAATGAACAGGTAGGTGAAGACAATAGACGCTGCTTACATCCAACAGTGTCAGCTTGGAGTGTTTGAATCCTGAGAGATCACTGAGCAATGCCAGCTTTGATCACTAAGTTGAACAGTGACATAAAAGTCAGCAGTCTTATTCAAGACACCTCAGCCTGTAAAAGTTTTCTCTGAGAGCCCGAGGGTTCAACCGTCTGTAGCTAGGATCAGCACAGCGCCGAAGATGCCAACATTGTGTCCGATCAGCTTCATCTGGTTCCAGAACTCCACCTTACGTGTGTGGTGCCAGTAGCCGAGGTTTCCGTCTATGAGCAGGATGACCAGAGGCAGGACGGTGGACAGGATCTGAGCCGCCAGACGGATGTAGCAGCCAGAGAGGAAGGCGAGAGCCAGCACTCCGAACAGCACCTCCAGCAGCATCAGAGTGATCTCTCCTCCAATGATGTGGTTCAGATAGGCCTGCCGGTCCTCTTTGCTGTGCTGAAGGGAGTACACCTAGTGGCAGGAGAGTAGTACTGCATTATTTAAGACACCATTGGAAACAAGCTTTGTTTGTAGTACACTTTGATTGTTAAGAAGGTATTATTAGTAAAGGCTTGATTTGTCTTGTTTAGAAATAAACTTTCTGAAGCCATGTTGTCTTTGAATAATAGTAATTATCAAGACTGAAAAATTTTGAGTATTTTTTGCTTCCTGATTGTGTGATTGTGTTATCTATGATATAAACTTGAAAATTATGTTTCTCAGACACTAAATTAAAAAAAAAAAAAAGATTATAGAAGGGCAATTAAAGTATTTCTAAATCTTGCCTGTTTGACTTTTTTTTGCCTAGATATTTTCCTCAGTATCCTGAAATTCTAATAAAGTCACCACTCTTTGTTAACACCAAAAAAACATTTCAGTTCTCAAGTCTGCTGTGAAAAATGAGGTGTTGCAGTGGAAATTAGAATAGGAGGGAAGAGGTACACTTAGTACCTAAGTGTTGTAAAAAAAAAAGCATTATCTGTGTGGACAATTTTATAAAGCTGCCTTCAGGATTTATGTTAAAGCTGTTGTTGCTCAAAACTTACAAAAAAAAAAATGCACAGCACTGTGCAGAACTTTTCTTGGGCTTGGGCCAAAAATTGAGGCTGAAGGCATGTAATGGCGAGCATAAGGAAGAAACCGTCAGGCATGGGGGGTGTTGACATGACCCAGGTTGTGCTCTGGATGTGCTGGCATATTACTAGGGGCATGGGAAAATAGTCAGTTAAAAAAATTAACCTCCTTTAGGATGGAGTAAGGGGTGGATGATGTGATGAGTAAGTGGAATAAAATCCAAGTAGCAGTAGTAGTAGAGTTGCCACAAGCCCCTGGTTGTATTGTGTATGTTCCAAGGGCCCAAATACTGCTGGTCCAGGCGGATCACCAGGAGTGAAAAGGCCCAGATACAAGTGATGTCATCGAGCTTCTACTTGGCTCTTGAGTGACACAGTGTGTTGACATGTGTCGTGCTCAGCTCTGCCCCCCTCTGGCCCCAGGTTGTGGCACATCGGGCCCAGTAAGGAATCCTTAGCTCCGTACATGCCTAAAACTTAAACTAAGGCACGACTGTTAAACAAAAATGGGTTTTAAATGCTGGCTTTGCCTTTGGCTTTTCTTGGTCAGAAATAAGCTTTAGCAGCTGGCTCCTTCTGATGCAAAGGCGCAGCTGCTTGTCTCCAAACTCCCTCTGGATGTCTGAGCTCTTTACCCTCTCTCTTAAGCAGAGCCCAGCAACCCTCCAGAGAAATTTCATTCTTTTGGTTCCTGCCCAGAACTCTGCATCATTAACTTTGCAGAGCCAATGGATTGGCCTGGAATGTATCAGGCGGATGCATCTTGCAAAGCTCCAAGCTAAAATGTTTGTTCCTGGTCAGAGGATGACCAGATTGATCAGCTTCGCTTAAGGAGAGGCGCAGTTTAATTGTACCGCAAGCCTGTAATCAATATCAGCTGGTAAACAGGTAAGCGTGTATGCAGCTATAGCAGCATTTATGTCAGAACTTATAAGAGAAGAGCAGAGAACAGCTCTGAAAACTTCTCTGGATGGACACTGTTTTTGCTCTTCTCCTGACTAGCAATGGTGAAGGTTTTATTTACCAACTGGCTTCACTGAAAGTGAAGAGCTACAACAACTACCAGTCGAGCTCATATGTTGTAATCGACTCCTCCATGACAGTGGCAGCCCTCTACATCACTGATTGGCCTGTAGTGACTGTGGCAGACAGAAAATTTGTCTAATCATCCTCTGTGACTTCCTTGAAAAGTCCTGCCCTTCCCAATCACTGCCTTTTGCATACTGCCCAGATGGATATGAAATATATCCCATGTAAAATACTATCCGGTGTGTCTGGATTCTTGACCAATGGTGCAATAACTAATGATACATATGTTTATTTACCTATTCTAAAACATGCCTGGATAACAATTTAATCTACAATATGTTAAAAAAAAATCTATAAGAGCTCTCAGGGTGAAATGACATTCTCAAAATGTCATGTCTAGTCTTAGAGAAAGTCCAAATCCAAAAAATAAAAACTTTATTTTTATGTTGCCAATCCTCAGGCTTCAGTCAGTAAATAATAAACTGTCATATTCCTTTTTGTTTAGACAACGTTAATAAACAGTAATGAGTAATCCATAACACTAATCTTACTATGCAGATGAGGTAGACTCCCAGGAAGACTTGTCCCGTTGACTGCAGGGATCTGCTGCGAGCTTTCTGTCTGTACACCTCCCCCGCCCCGCTGGCCAGAACCAGGAAGCCTCCAATGATGGCCAGCGCTCTGGAGTACATCCGTACCTGAAAGGACAGTCAGGCTTTAATACACAAGCAGCACTACTCTGTCATTCTCTGCAAATAATTTATTTTCAGACTTCTAGCAGTAACCCAGACCCCCCCCATCTATGTCACAGATCTGTCATAAATGTATTAACACTGATCTGTGCCAAATTTGTACAAGCATCTAACTCTACCAATATCTGTTTTTGTAGAGTTTTCAAATTAAGCAGATTGGATGTGAAACTGGTTGGAAATAACACCATGTTGCAAATAAATACAAAACCAAATGTGTGACAAGTGCTTTTCTAAAAGCATAATTCAGGAATTGACTAATTCAAGGGCTCAAAGGCCAACAGTAACAGCACAAGAAAAGGTCTAGATCAATCAGCAAAAATCTCTGGAAGGTAAAACACGAAGGAAATAAAATAGAAAAAAGAACATGTTTTATCCAGTATTAGTATGTAAAAGTTGTTACCCTCAGTGATGATGAAAACCAGATGAAAAGCCTTGGCATTTCATAATTCAAGATTTTAGAAAAAGTTGTACTATTCAGGAGGGAGGCTGCTTAGTCTAGTTACAACTGATGTTTTGTGTTTAAAAAGTAAACTTACGCACCTTTAGCCAGTCTCCATAGTAAACTTGTTCACCAATATACGATGCATAGGTGCTGACAGCCAGCTGAATGGCAGCAGCCATCGCAAACCACCTCCTCTTCACCCCAAAAGACATGAAACTGGCACAGAGAACTGCAGCACCCATGTCCACATACAGGTATGGGACATGGATGTCTGGTTTCCTAGAAAAGACATTAATCAAGGTGTTTACTCAAACACAGACAGCTGTTTGATTTACACAGACAATTAGAAATGGAATTATACAACATGATAAAAAAAATAAACATTGTTAGAAATAAGGAAAAATGAAAATTGACAAGGTAAAAATTATTGCAATACCTTTGTTGTAAAATAAAAGGTTGAATTTGTAGGATATAATATGAAGAGTGATATGATATGAAAAAAGATAATAAAAATAATATTTCACATAATAAAACATTCCTCCATCTAAGAAAATATGTGTATCATTTCCTTTTATTACATAGTAACCCTAATATAATGATACAGACCATGTCATGAGTGTGTTCATAGTGTTTGTGTTCAGCATCTATGAGAAATGGGATATTTCTGCTTAATTTCTTTATTTTGGAAGAGGCAGGCAATAACAAGCTTTACTTAATATCAAGGATGGACAACTTTGCTTATAAAGAGTTCCAAATTAATTTTATTGTTAAAGCCAAAGGGCTGTTTATCAAAATGTATTTTAAAAATGATTTTAAAATGACTTTACTGATGGATATAAGGTTTCTACAAAAACAACTGCAGCCAGTTATACCTATAGATGTATATCTTGAAAAAAACTAAACTTATACCAGTAACCAAAAAATTATAAGAGAAATGTTTATATTTTTATGTAGGCAATTATTTCTTCATGGTTATAATTTTTATTATTATTATTTTTTGTAATAACTTGGAGACTTAAGGGACCCTTGCTTTACACTAAAGAAGACAAGAAACTGAAGATTAAAGGCTACCAATTTATCAACAAACAAATAAAAGGCATATTTCCTTTATGTTGTTGAACAATTATGCAATAATGCTATATATTTTTAACATAAGATGATGACTTTTGACATCTCTAATACGTTTTCACAGGCTATTGGCAAGAAAAGAGCATTTTGTTATTCAGGGCTTTTATGATTTATTCCTTAGGCTCACATGAAATATCTAAGGTTGCCTCTCCTAGCTTTTTATGATGTTTGGTTTAATAATGTTGGCTGGATTTCTCATGGGTTCTGTTGGTGTTTGGGTTTTATCTTTCTTGCTGTGTTCTTTATTTCCTTTGCTTACTGAGAAAGCACTTTGTAAACTGTTGTATTTAAAAGTGTTATACAAAGAATCCATCATTATTATAGTTACTACTCTTATTGTCATCCTTTTTTATCATAATTTCCTTACACAGTTTTCATCTGAGCAATGTGAATGACTTAAAGTGAGATACATTATGAGACAAGTCTAAACTGTTATCAGAAATTAAATAATATAGAGAGGCTTGCAATTTTTAATTTTTACACAAATCAAAACAAGAAACTCCAAATGTTTTTAAGTAGCTAAAGACATGTAGTTTGTATTAACTTAAATGCGTTAAGATCCTTATTTGACTTAATGATGAAGTAACAAATGCAAGATAAGCTGACAGGTGTGATAAATTGCGTCTAGGTCTTTCTCTTATGTTGTCCTAATTACAGGATTATTCCGAGGGTGTGGTTGTCTTCAAGTAAAACCAGCCCACCACCAACTGAAACAATACACCCCTAATGTAAACAGTAGATTAAAACCACGAGTACTTTCTAGTCAAATGAAATTACAGCCTTCCTCTTGTCTGGCAGAAAATTAGAGACCAGTCTAAGTATGACCTATCTTTTTAAACAACTCCATATGTATGCAACTTCCTAAACGTATCTATATGCTGAACTACAACCATTAACTTGTTGGTAAGCTTAAAAGAGATTAAATAATGATAAAGACTAGCACATAGTCTATGTGATACTGGCACACAGCTACATAAAGAAATGGCCAACATAATCATCTTGATAAAGGAGGTTTTGGTTTATCTATGCAAGTTGGATGATGTGTTAGCTAGCCGCTAGCTACCGTTTACGTTAAAGTGCTAATTCAACTCGTTGTTCTTACCTTTTAGAGTCCGCTCGTTCAGCGAACAGCATCAACATACTGAAACAGTTCCAAAATCCGAACCGGGTTAAAATAAAAGCTCCTAACTGGCTGAGAAACCTCAACGCCTGTTTCCTACTGGGAGCTGCCATGGTTGATGCTCTACCAACGGCACTGCAGTGAAGTCAATGAGCTTCCGGGCGAAACACGTACACATATCAAAATAAAAGTTTATATCGTGATGTAATAAAGCAAATACACTGATTTCAAATACTGATGCTCTTATTTTGAAAAGAGATTCAGTAGCAGAGCAAAGACGTCCTACTATTGGTTGTAAACTCATAATGGACGGGGAAAACCCTTCCAGGCAGCGGAAGAAAACATTTAAAGGGTTCGACAGCGCCACCTATCGGAGAAGATAACCCATTACAAAGATATTAAACTAGATGAAATGTTTGCGGTCTTATTTCAGTCAATCTATTTTATGTTTCATAGCCCTATTAAGCTGACACATCTGAAATATTCAAAGCCCAAGTTATTTTTTCTGATGACCAAATATTTACAGTGATTTCAGCACTTTACCTTGATAAATAATATTATAATATAAATAAAATAAATAAATAAATAAATAAATAAAACCTAATATTACTTTTATGTTAATAAATTACATATCGCTATTTAAGTTTGAATTATGTGGATTAAAAAACTACAATAGTGTGGTCTTACAGTTAGTATCATCCTTATTACTTGCAGATAATGAATAGTATTATTCTTGCCATTTGTTTACATATCTGTATTTCCATTATTCTATTTAACAGGGCAGTAGTTTCTAAATATGTTAAATATTTTCAGTGTAGAAGTACATAACAAATAGATAAAATTATGTTTCTACAAGCAAAGGGATAGTTTGAAATAACTGATTTATTTTTGGAAATATTTTTACAAAAATTCCAATAGATACAGTCACAGATATTGGACATTTCTAGAACACTGGGCCACTGATCATGGTGGACACCAGTGCTTTGATTGATTGCCCTACTGGTTGACTACCTTCATCACATAATGATTTCTTCTAGTTCTCTAAAGAAAATATATTTCTGTAAATGAAGCACTAATTAGTGACTAATTAGTGATTCAGAAAATGGAGGAAATGTAAGATGCATCAGAGAAGAGGGAAGTTTTTCATCAGGTGACCATTTGCACCCTCCAGTCCTCCATAATGACGGTGACGTCCCTCAGGTTAATCTTGAGTAGATGAGACTAACCCAGATCCTGAAAATGGCTTAGTGTGAGTCCTGAGGAAGGTTTAGTTAAGGATCAACGGAGTGTCATGTCACAGATGAAATGTCAGTTGGAGGTGATCATCTCCAGTTATTATAGTAGTATCATAGTGCAAGTTTTTATTTGATTTATTAGAAAAATCTTTAACTTTAGCTTTAGAGGCATGACTGACTGGAAGAAAGTACACTATTAAATTCACATTGAACATTCAGATACACTAATTTCACTTTCACTAGAGCTTCTGCTGTGATATCAACAAGCAATTTTCTTTTCTGTTACAGACCAATTTTTGTTAAGCACTTTAACAGACTGCTAGACTATCAAACCATTTTCGAGTACACACAGTTTAATGTAAACAGAAAATAATGTTGCTCTTGGTCCAGTAATGTGAGTGTTAGGCATGGCAGGACTTCAACAAAGGTTGGGATGCCAAAGGAAAAGAAGAATATCATTGGCTATTGTTTGACCCCAACAAATTGTTTACAAACTTGTTTACTTAAAGCACCAGAAGTGGTTTGACTCAGGCCTTAGTCTCAAATGGTAAGGAAGGCTAGAGCTAACACTACTAATTTTTAACATGCATTCATTGATACGAGTGAGTGATTCATAGAGGGCCCTATTTACTGGGCTTTTAGGGGTCCAGCCTTTCCTGTGGGCAGGCAGTGACACTGTTTTGTGCCTTTTTTGCACACCTATTGCATTATGCAGCTTGATTGGTCAGTTTTTACACTGTTTAACTTATCATTTTACTCTTGAGCATACATTTTTAGTGGTGTTTCCATTTATAGTTTAACCCAGGGAGTGCCATTGTAATTTACAGTGCTTAACAAATTTATTAGACCACCACCCAAAGTAATGTTTATGCCACAGCTGCCCTAAATTAACAGCACTGGTAAAAAAAATGTATGTTTCTGCAATGATTAATACACATATATGTAAACGCCCTTTAACCTAAATGATATGTTTAATGCTAAAATATAATTATTATTGTTATCCATGAATTTTCAAATTTACTGATTTACAAAAAAAAAAAGAAAAATAGTAAAGCACATTATTATTTCTTGATTAATATGTCAAATTATAGTTATTTACTTGCATTCCTGAACAAAAAAATGAGTTTTAGTGGTTGAATGTTATGCTTGACTAATTTCTAACTTCTCAGAGAAGCCCAGTGAGCCAGCTCAAATTTGGGTATAAAAAGGTGAATTCAGATTGAAATTCCTCATTCCTGTTCAAAATGGTAAAATGTAGAGAGCTCACTGAAAATGAAAGAGTCCGCATTAAAGCACTCCATGATGCTGGATGGTCTTTGAGACAGCTGGTCTAATAAATTTGTTAAGCACTATAGATGTTTTGTCACATTGCACTTCAATATGACCACAAATGTCTGTACTTGCATCATTAAATTACAGGGATGGTATCGCTGTTGAAACATCTGGTATCAAAAAAGAAAAACAGAAGTAACCAAAATGTGATTGCCTTAGCAGTATTGGCCTTTGTGTCCTCAAACCACAAGAAAATGTAGGATGTAAAGCAACTGATTCAATGAACAGCAAGATTACTGTATATAATCAAATCAGCAGGGAGGACTTGGCCTCCTTTGTGTTGCACAGGGTGAATATTACTGCTCAAGATGTCTAAAGATCAATAACCAAATGTATAAAACATTTGTAAACATTTTTCTCATATGCCAAATCTCATCACACCTTCTGTTGTATGCATTGCTGTAAACTGAGTTAAAGTTTTGTGCTCATAATAGACCATATGATGTTCACTATCATTTCTATTCCAGTGTCTCACTTTCTCCACCATGTTGTCTGCAGATCTGTATTGATCTTGTGTTGTCTTACCTTCCTCCTTCCTGTTCAGGGGTTACGGCTCCTGACGGTTTAATCCCATCACGGGGGATTGGTGACATCAGGGCCAATCCTGTGCCGACCAGCGAGGGATCAGCTTGGATGAAGAGCAGTGGGACAGATCGGATCAGTCAGAGTGAAGAAGCGACCAAACAAGCGGAAGGAATACAGTCGATGAGCTCTTAGGAGCCAATACCTTTTTTTTGATTGTTGGGGTTCCCGCCATTCAACTGGTAAGACGTTTTTTCTTTGTTAAATTTACATCTGTATTGTATATATTTTTTAAATCTAAAGATTTTTTAGAAAAGTCCATGTGTTTGCACTTAGACAAGAAAAAGAAACATGAGCGCAATTGAAGGTATCTGTTGTGACATTTTAACATTTTGATATTGATTTTTGCTTGCAGCAAGGATGGCTCGGGATATGTCAGATAAAGAAATCCTGAAAATGGAGTTGGAACAGTTGAAGAAGGAAGTTAGCACACCCAGGACACCAGTAAGTAAACTGCCCACTTTTTGAACTGAAAAACCATTGTTTCTCACAAACCATTTTCACTTTCTTTCTGTACAGAACTTATAGTAATGTCTAAAAGAATTGCAGGAGAGTAATGACAGAAAAAGATACAGGATGCATGTCAAAATGTGCACTTTTCTTATCTGTTTCCCCTTTGCTGACCAACAGGTGGGTGCAAACTGCGCAGAAACGATTGCTTTTGTGGAGAATCTGCTGCCAAATGATCCACTGATTAAGGGCGTCCCAGATGACAAGAACCCCTACAAGGGAGACAAGGGAGGCTGCATAATAACATAACACACAGAAATCCAGGGAAAAGTCACGCTGTTTTTTATGGGAGACGGTTACACTGCTGTAAGGTTCCTGTAGACGTGTGGAAGTGCAGAAAATGTACAGTCGTAGGAAAATAAGATCTGTAATGATGTTGCTACCTGGAGAGATACCCTTTTCCATTACTGGATACTGTATGTACCTGTTGATATGAAAATGTTTCTTTATCAATTTGTAATTAAATCCAAATAGCTCTATAAAGCTTTGACCTGACCTGGCTGCTGTCATCTTTGATATCCTCAAGCTTATCTCATCTTACGACACTTTCACTGCACTTTTATGTCAAGGTGATGTATCATTCATCATAAAATATGATTGAAGATTCAACAACTGATAAAAATCATGACACTCACAAAGCAGGACAAAGTCAAAGGAGTCGTGCAGCTTCTGCTTAGTCTAATTCTTAATAGGATTTTAAGTCGGTCACACAGGCCTGTTGACACCGAGCTGCTTCCTGTATCAAAGTCTTTAAGCTTATTCCAGAAGCTCCAGGGCAGCTTCCATTTCAAGCTCTCCATCCAATTAGTGTCATTTTCAATCCAGGCTACAACACTTGTACACCTTACATTCAATATTTGCAGAAATTAGTATAATGTTAACATTTCAGAAAAAATAAATAAAATTCACGTTGCATTAAAGCAGTTACTATTCCAGCTCTCTTTAGGCAGACACTACCACACTCTTTCTACAGCCCCGCCTATTCCAACATTTTTCTGACCTACTTCTGGTCACGTATTATTATACTGGTCTTCTATATCCTTGTGGTTTATCAAGATCTTTACTTTCTGTAAGGAACTCTGGGTTTGTGTGAGTTTAAGCAGCCTTTCTGGACAAAGCTGTCCTCTAATCTTTGCTGATTTTTAAGCAGGAAGTCTCTTTGCTATATTTAATATGCTGAAAGTAGTTTAAAGACTCATTTATGCTCTATGCTCAATATGCACACAGCTACAAATAGTGCTCTGTACTCTGCATTTATTTTGTCACTTTTTCTGCACTTTTTTTTGGAAGCTTACTGATGTGGACCTACGCTGCAACACCACAGGAGATAGACAGTGTTGAGTATTGTAGCTAAATGATGCAAAAACTTGAAGAAGAGTAGGGAAAAATGAAATAAAAATAAAAACAACCAACTAGCGTGGGTTGTGAAAATACTTCTTTTAAAACAATTTTTAAATTGTATGAAATCCATGTTATTTTATCTATGCTAATCTTACAATAAAAATATAAAAAGGCTGATTTAAAATACTGGATGTACAATAAATACATTTTTATTTTTTTACTGTGAGTTTTACTGTTGATTTTTTGTAAGAACATAAATCATAAAGACTGTTTACAAAAAGGCATTGTATGAAATGAAGAACAAGTATTTAAACTGCTATTATGGTAGAAACTTTTGTGAAAATATTGTGCAAATTATTCAGGAATTAAATATTATCTACATAGTCAAAAGTTTAGACCAATGGCCATAACACCAGCAGGGACTGTAATGACATTGTATTCAAATACATATACTTTTACATGGAGTTGGTCCCCTTTTTGCAACAGTAGCAGCTTCCACTATTCTTGGAAGACACAAAATTTTTTGAAGTGTTTTTGTGGAAATTCTAACCATTCATTCTATAGAGCATTTATGAGTTCAGGCCCTGATGTTGGATGAGAAGGAGTGGCTTGCAATGTCTGTTCCAGTTCATCCCAAAGGTGCTTGTTGGGATTGAGGTCAGGGCTCTGTGTAAAGGATTGATGCATTACTGCATAAAGCTCTAATTTGTAGTCATACCTATGACTTTTACCCTGTATTAAAATGTCTGCTGGGAAACCAGCCATCCATATAACAACTTCAGACAGGTTGGTGCTTACAATTTTGATACCGTTTTAATCACTTATTATAGTTAGTTCTTTAAAAATGGCAAGGAAACTTCAAACTGATAAACTCATCTGACCTTCATATTCATAACATAACAGCTGGTACTTTGTTGTGTCCCATGTTATCGCTGCATCAGACTAATACCTGGCTCAAAGTCAACTGATTCAGTGTTGAAGAGGAAGAGCACAAAGTCCATGCAAAGACTGCCTGAAAGGAACGTACAGTAAGAACACTTTAACACGTAGGTTGTACAGGTTTTGTAATTTACATAAACAATAATTGTCCTCTTTCAGGAGATACTTATCATGACAATGAGTTTAATGGTATCAGACTTTTCATTTGACAGAAAAATATCTCAAAATGTCCTAACTTTCATAAGGACACTAAGTCTGTCTTTATCAAAACGGATACCTAAACTGAACTGAAGTGTATTCACTTGACTACACAGTCATAAAATCATAAAAATTATCACCGCTGGTACAGAAAAAAGAATGACTGGTCCTGACTGTATTCTTTATCTTAATTGTCTTATCAGATAACACCAACCATAGATATGAAATAAGATCCTCACTCTCTAAAAGAACTGGATAACAAAATTACATACAGGAGGACAATAAAATGTGACATAACTTTGAGGCCATAACCTGAAGGGTTATTAATGTTCAAACTTCTAAAAATCTGAACAAATCAAACTTTTTTTTAACTTTTAACTACGGTTGTCAGCATTAATTCACATTCAATTTTGATCACAACATGATTAAGGTCTACAATTAGTTCCTGAATAAAGAAAAAAAAACTGCATTAATTGCGATCCTCTGTTTAACAGCAGAAGCATGATTCTCTGAATATGGTGGATTGTTCCCTCCAGGTGGAGAGGGTGTCTTGCCCCAAGTGAAGGAGTTCAAGTATCTCAGCATCTTGTTCATGAGTGAGGACAGAATGGACTGCGAGATCAACAGATGAATTGGTGCAGCATCAGTAGTATTGCAGATGTTGTACCGGGCTGTTGTGGTGAAGAGGGACCTGAGCAGGAAGGCAAAGCTCTCAATTTACCAGTTGATCTTAGTTACAACCCTCACTTAAGGTAATGAGCTCTGGGTAATGGTGGGAAAAATGGGTGGCTAGGCTCAGCCTTAGAGGTAAGAGCTGGGACAGCCAGAGGGATCCTAGTTGCTGCTCCTTTGATGTGGTTGGGGCATCTGATCAGGATACCTCCTGGTTGCCTCCCTATGGAGGTCTTCCAGGCACATGGAGGAGATCCCTGGGGAGGCCCTGGACTCGTTGGAGGGATTATACAGTGTAGCTCATCTGGCCTGAGAACTCCTCAGAATTGCTTAACCAGTTGCCACCTTGACCCAGCCACAAATAATTGGAGGAAATGGATGGATGGATCAATCGCATAGTGAATTGTCCTATGGGACAAATAAGCCACTGCAAATCTTCCTGCACCCACAGTGATGTAAAAAAAGGGCACCTGTATTCCTTAACGTCTAACTTTACTTTAACAACTCACGACAATTCAATGAACATGCCAAGTCATCTGCACCTCAAGATTATCAAACGTTAACCTTTTTACTGCCCCCTTATCTCCTTTTCAATCCATAGTAAGTTCCTTTTTCCATGTTCAGCTCATGGTATGATCTTTGATCAAACTGAAGTTCCTTGTTTTCTTTCACAATAAAAGCAGGTCTGGATCCAAACAGGAAGTCAATTACTTAGTGTGAAACAATAACAGTTTTACATGCAAAATAGTATACAACAAAAAGGAGATCAATCACCGTTTACTAAAGAAATTCTGAGATTAATCACAATTAGCAATTTAAATTCTTCATCAACCCTACTTTTAACTACTGATGTTCAAATTAACACCTACTGAATTAGACATCTTTCAAGCGAATGATATCTAAATATGACATTAGATAAAGGAAGAAAGATGTTGAAGCCTGAAACTGTGAGTTTTGCTGACTTTCCATGAGCCATGCTAGCATGATTATAAGCGGTTGTTGTGACTTCTCTAAATTTAAATAAATACATTTTAGTGATGCGATGATCGTTTTAAGTCATGAACATAAATGGATGCACAGAAGTAGCAGTAGGAGAAGAAGAGGGCATAAACAGGAAAGAGTGTGACCAGGTTGAAATCCAATCACAGAGAAGGCCTTTTAATGCCAGGTATGAAGTTGGTCTACCACATCATTATACTGGATGAGCCCCAGCCGCACACTCCTCAAAACTCATCCTGAAACCTCTGGAGACCAGTGAAATACAGAACAACTGGATTTAAAATAGATAAAAATTGTTTTGATATTTTTGTCTGAGCAGAAAATGCATGCTCAGCAAACAAAGTGGCACACCATAACTGTAATCTCTGCTACATCACCACAAAAATGGATCTTTCACCACTTTATCTTTATTGCTCTCATAACAAGAAAAGCATTACATGTCACACTCCTCCACCGCTTCCCCAGACCTTTGACACCCAGCTTAATAAAAGCAGTCTGGAGGGGGGAAGCAGCAAACATACAGAACTGAACACTGCTGCAGGAGACTGAAACAGAGCAGGGACAGTAAGTGAAAGTCACCATGATGTGGCTCGTGGCTTTCTTAGTCTGGCTGGCCATATGGGCCGGTGGCACATACTGGTACCTATTTGGGAAAAAAAGCCCTTTCTCCTTGGAGTCGGTGAGACCTCCAGGCCCTCGAGAGTTTGATCAGAAGAAACGTGACAAAGTCATCAAACAAGGTAAAATTCTACCGTCTTTGTTCTATGTGCAGTGTATCACAATGTTCCTGATCACTGATAAATATTTTTTTTTATTTCTGCTGACAAATCACCAATTTCCCCAAAAGTAGAAAATAAGAGAATATTTTTCAAGGAATAAGAATTACATAGACTTTCTTTGGAAACAGCTTGACTCAAGCAGAGCAGTAAACATTAACAATGGATTTACAATCTCTTTGGGATAAGAGACCTCAAAAGCGCAACCATTTAATTTTTTTAAAGAGGGAAAGCACAGATTAAATGATAATGATGAAATGAGTTAGTGTTAGTGAGCTGGATTTGGTGGTAGGTTTGGTAGGTTATAATTTCAGTAAACAGTGATTTCCCTCTTAGGGTCTGCAAAATACCCATCTTTTTTCACTTTTGCATGGATGGCATGAATAAAATTCAACATTTGCACTCCCCATTAAATTCTAAAGTCTCTGCTGGGTGCCTCACCACAAGCTTCAATCATAAAACTGTTTCTTGCAAAATGAAAAACATTTTTTTGGCTGGGCTTTGGCTTCTGGTTTATTCAGATGTTTCACTAATTTAGCATAATTTAAAACAAAAATAGGTGCATTTAAAACACTTGACCCACTGTACAGTGAGTGCCCATAGCTACAGAAACTATACCAACCATTTTTGGAACTATGCTGTATATACACTTGTTTTGACTGTAAATATTTGAATTTTAATATTGCGTGTGTGTGTGTGTGTATAACGTCTGGTGTTTTTGTAGCCAGCCTCAAGTAGAAACTTGAGGAACTGCAGTTTCTTGCAGTTGGCTTCACTTTCAACACCATAGGTTACTTCTTGATAACAACGACCCCACCTCCAGCATTTCCGGGTGTTTTTGATTATTCTTTGACAGATTTATATGACAATACCATAGAAATTTGTTTATCTATTTGAGGACTTACAACCCTATATCATGCAAACTAGGTAAAAAAAAACACAGGAACTCTTTCTTTGACACTTAATCCCCACTTTAAAAACATATAAAAGTCTTGAGTTATTAAGAAAAAACTTCATCAGAGTAAGTCTCAGCCTTCACACTCCCATTACCACTACCCCTACATTTTGGGTGTTCAAATCAGTGTTAATTTTGTTGACTAATTATTTTCGTTATAGTTTTCGTTAATAGCCTTTTCTCCCCTGACGAAAATGAGACAGTAACAAATAAAAACAAGTGCACATGGACAAAAACTAAAACTAAATTAACCGACCTTTTATTCAACAAATAAAAACTAGACGAAAATGTTTGACAGAGACTTTATCCAATCAGACCTAATTTTGTCATGTAGAAAGCAGGGGCAAGTTAGGCATATATCAAATCACAGCTACTTTGGCTGTGTGGAAAGGTGGGATGAGATACAGGGGAGATCCAATCACAACTGCTTTTGCTGCGTGGTGGCGGGGTAAGTTGGGGAGAGATCCAATCAGTCGACTAAATTTACTGTAAATTTTGTCGACTAAAATGTTGGTAAGTTTCGTCAACTAAAACTAGACTAAAACTTAAACAATTTGGATGACTAAATTATGACTAAAACTAAAAGATATTTTTGGCAAAAGACTATAACTAAAACTAAATTGAAAAGTGCTGTCAAAATTAACACTGGTTCAAATCTGGTGGTAGTATATCTTAATTCTTGCAGAAATGGGAGTACATGATCAAGTGCACAGCCATTAAGCAATTTTCCAGAGGCACACACAAAACTGATATGGGAAATCTCCCAGAATGCCTTAAAGATCAATGACAAGTAAGTTACAAAAAAGTATAAAAATGTAAGTAGTCTATTCATTATCATTCGTGAAAAATTATACTCATAATTATTTTTATTCTTCTCTGGGCACTCCGGCTTCCTCCCACCACCAAAGACATGCTCGTTAGGTTAACTGGAGACTCTAAATTGGCCGTAGGTGTGGGTGTGAGCATGCCTGATTGTCTGTCTCTATATGTCAGCCCCGTTCTCGCCCAATGACAGCTGAGATAGGCACCAGCCCAGCCCCCAACAGGATAAGTGGTATAGACAATGGACCGATGAAAGGACCATTACTCATTCAAATTATTTTTTAAAAATATGTGTGCTATAAATGTCTTGCAATGTTGTTGAGTCAGTTTAAATGTTGCTTCCAACAGCTACTGGTGACATATCAGGAATATGAAGCGTCAATCCATTTCATACATGGGAAGATTTCACCCCTAGCCTCCTAGTAACTTTGTTTCAAGTGACAAGGGTGAACAGACAAGACTACGGCTAAAATTTACAAATGGGACAAAGCCCAGGCCTAGTGGTAGAAGGAAGCACAGTATCTAAAGCTTTAAACCTGTATGACAAACATAAATCACTGCATTGCTTAAATCTGCTGGGGTCCTTAAACTGTTATCTGAATGACCTGTCTACTGTGTCATAACTGAGTTTATATCAGTAATTATATTTCATCTGTGAGTGTTATCTAAATTAGATTATAACATAGAATTATGTTAAATGACCAATATAATACTTATTGCCTAAAGAAGATTACAGGTAAAGGAATTAGTTCAGCAGTCAGTAATTTATAACAGGAAAGGTGTGCAGTACCGCTTTCTAACAATTATGTAACCCACTTATGCAACCAGCTTGATGCCTCATTTTCGTCCAACTTTTATCTTCTCTTTGAACAGAACTGATTAATAACTTTTAACATGTTAATCTGAGACACATGTTTCTTTCCAGGTTTCAGCCTTGACAAAGTGCCCAAGAACCTGGATGCCATTGTGATTGGGAGTGGTATTGGTGGGCTGACAGCTGCAGCCACCCTAGCCAAAACAGGAAAGAAAGTCCTGGTTCTGGAACAGCACGACCAGGCAGGAGGCTGCTGCCACACCTACATAGAGAAAGGCTTTGAGTTTGATGTTGGTGAGGAGATTTGCACTCTCTGATTGACACATTTGTTTTCCATTATTTAAAAGAGACAAAAGACAATCCAAAGATCCGAACTACAGCATTGCCTTAGCTCCCAGGAGAACTGTGTTCTTGCCAGGGATGCTGTGTAGTCAGGGTACTCCATGATATAGATTCAGGTGTCTGAAACATCTGCCTATAGCAGCAAAACAGCACATGGGTGGGTATGTTCAAGGTTCAAATTGATAATGTTTAATAATCAGAAGAACATGTAGCAATACATGAACAGCCAGCAATACACAAAGCATCATGCTGCTAATCTTTTGTGAGGTGTTATCTGATTCTTGCTCAGAATGGAAAGAAAATGGCGTCTTATCTGTTAGCAAGAGTGGACAAACCAAAGATGGTACCGTAAGTGGTGTTTATAAGCTCCATAGTGGATCTATAACTGGGTTCAAAGCAACATAAATTTTATCCGGTTATTGTCTTGAATGCAAAATGCATAAATTCTACCACAAGGGGGCTCTCAATCAAAATGACAACAAAAGATTGTGTCAAGAGTAGCGGGTATTTATGAGAGTGCTAGAAAGGAAAGAAAGTTTTCATGTCAAGTATGGACATCAGTAAGGACTGATCTCAACAATCACTCAAGAGAAAACAATGCATAAAACCACGTCGGGTTTCTGTCTTCTCCAGGGCTTCACTACATAGGTCAGCTCCATGAAAACAGTCTGTTGCGCATCGCCTTTGACCAGATCACTGAGGGTCAGCTCGAGTTCCAGGAGCTGAATCAACACTTCGACACCATCAAGATTGGCCTGGACGAGGAGAAAAGAGAGTACACCATCTTCTCTGGTAAAACTGAAATGAAAGCCCATCTACTAAAGCAATTCCCGGATGACACCGAAGCCATCGAGAAGTTCTTCAAAATCATGAAGGTACTATCAGATAGTGGACACATTTTCCACCTTTATCCATCTAAAACAAACCAACAAAAGTCTGATTCTGCCTGCCTTAAACATCACAGATCTCTGCTAAGAAGACCCACTACCTGGCAACTCTGAAGCTGATCCCTAAGTGGGTTGCCTTATTCCTACTGAAGTCAGGCATTGCAGACCTTGTCTCTCCAGTTTTCCGCCTCAGTGGAACATGTGCAACAGAATATGTGAACACCCTGACCAAAAACAAGGATCTTCAAGTCATCTTTGCTTATCTTTTCTATGGTAAGTCCTTAAAAATGTCAAAGAGTAAAAATGCAACCAGGCCTTAGAGTAACACAAAGGGGTTGTGAGAAATTCACACACGAATATTTTGTTGCAAATAATTTGAGTAGTGTAAGTCACACAGGTTGCCACACTTCCTTAGTAACTCACTCCCTGGTCTTAACTACAATAATCTTAAACACTAGCTTGTTTTGGGGGACATTTTTGCCTCAAGTCTGGCCTGATCAAGTCCAGTATGCTTGATATAAGTAGTGGTAGCTGGCCAGTGACTAAAGTCATATTCACACTCATGAATATGTGCCATACCTTAGCACCCTTGACCTCCAAAGTCTAGTCTGCTTGACCAGTGTGAGTGCTCCATGCTGCCCACAGGCATGGGATGTTTCCTTGGCCAAGCTGAAGATGGAAGAAGTGTGCTTTGGTACAATTGCTCATGCTTTTACATATGTACAGGTGAACAACATGGATGTGGTCTAAACCTTGCACAAACATAAAGAAATTTGTGTTTGGTAGATTATTTCTTTGTTGTAACAATGCTTCTTCGAAATAAACCTTATATCGTACACCTGACTGTCAGCACCTGGGGGTACCAGAAGCTCAAAACGAGAGTCAATAACAACAGCAAAATAATCTGGCATTAGCAGAGAAGATTTTGCACATTTTTCATGGGCACAACCAACATACTCAGCTCTCAGCCCACAAATGCATGTTCCTTACAAATGTGGACCATTTAAAAGGGAAATAAACAGGCTTTCCAGTGATACAAGATTCATTGACAAGAAGCATTATTATAACCAAGAAATAATCTACCAAACACAAATGTCCTTACTTTTTGTGCTAAGTTTATAATCAGGGGTGGAAAGTAACTAATTACATTTATTCAGATTACTGTGTACTTGTACTTTTATGGTAAATGGTGATGATGTCTCTGTGCTAAGGCTCATTGGGCTTGCTTCAATGTGAGTGCATGCCAGTGCAGGGGGTTGCAAACCTAACAAGCCACCTTTTGGAGAAAGTGGCAAGTCCTTATGGCATTGTTTGTTCTGCAGTTATTGTTCTGTTCCATTCCCATAAAAATAGGCAGCTGTAAAAACCATGCAGGTCCATTGTAAAGGTTCAAGCATATTAAACAATCAAACTATTAGTCGGAAGCTTATTTTTCTCAAGGGAAGAGTGTCTGTCCAAAGAAAGGATGCAAAACCCCAGAAATGTTTTTTTTCCTTATATATTGGGCTGCAGTCTTTGTACGCCTTTATTTTAAAGAGGACAACATCTGATAGGGTTAGAAATAGGAATGAAAGATTGGGGGAGAGACATTTAAGAAAGCTGCTACAGGCTGGATTTGAATCTGGGCTGCATACGAACATGGGGCATGACCTAACCACTCAACCATCTGTGCCATACACTTTACATTCTTAGCTATTCATAAGCCTTGGTTCATAAAGATTATTTTCTTTAAAATTAGTTTTTGTTGATATCAAATTGAAGTTATTTCACAATTTTGAGCCCTAACATTTGGGTGATAAGTCAGACAATATATAAATATGTGTGTAGATATGGTACCATTTCCTGAGCAAGCCATGTGTTTGATAAAAACACATGATCCTTTGTCCTGTGTATCCTCAGGGGTGCCTCCAAAGGACTCCAGTATTATGATCAATGCCCTCCTGATTCATCACTACAAACGAGGTGCCTACTACCCCAGAGGTGGAGCAAGTGAGATCCCCTTCCACATTATCCGCACTATTCAGAAGTATGGAGGAAACTGCCTGGTCAGAGCTCCAGTCTCACAGATCCTGGTTAATGAGAAAGGAGCAGCTTATGGTGAGAAACTATCCCATCATTTTTTAACAGTTAAAATACATACTGTGCAGACAGCATCACAGGTTACCTTTTCTTTGACGTGCACCAGGTGTGAAAGTGAAGAAAGGTCAAGAGGAAGTGGAAGTTCATGCACCTGTGGTTGTGTCAAACTGTGGCGTCTTCACCACCTTCCAGAAACTTCTTCCTCCTGAAATTCGAGTAAAGCAAGGTGAAAAAGAAATGTTAACTTTAATGAATGAATTCCACATTGTAACAAACACTACAATGAAGAAACATGAGGAAACTTTAGAAAAATTCGAACTTTTCCATGTTTAAGATATCCAAGACCGACTGAACATGATGAAGCATGGCAGAGGATCATTCTTGGTTTTCTCTGGCTTTGATGGATCTGATGAAGAGTTGGGTCTCGAGTCCACCAACTTCTGGCTGTTCAAAAACAATGACATGGACAAGTCGTGAGTATACAAAGCCCTGATGACAATGATTCATGCAAGCATAAGTAGTATAACTTGCCAAAAGAGGGCGCTATTGTATCAAAAGTAAGCTTTTAATGACTTCACAAGGGTAAAACTTAATTCCCAGGTTAGGGTTAGCACTTACACACATTTATCATTATTATTGTGAAAGAAATATTTTAGATTAACATTTCTGCTACAATCTATCTCATCTAGCTAAAGACTGATTAGCATTTGCATTGGCAGACATAAACATACTTTGCCATTGAAACTGTCTTCTTGTCCTCTAGATGGAGTACAGGATCAGCTATGTTTTAGCTCCAGGACTTCAATTATATGGATTCTTTTATGTGCTGCCTCACTGCTGATGAAATTGGCCATGACTGCTCTGACTGAAGAGATGATCTAAACCTTATTTTCATTCGTCTTTGTCTTGTTTTAAGGATGGAAGACTTCTTTGCATTGAGTAAAGAGGAAGCGCCAGACAATATTCCCATGATGTTCATCACAATGCCATCGTCTAAAGACCCAGAAGCCAAACTCAGACACCCTGGTACAAACACTCACTCCTTTTCCAACTTTTATACACTCTTAAAAACAGGATACCCTTGCAGAAAAAAAATGACACACTTGAAAATGTACTGCTCCTAAGCAAAATGTGTCTTCACAAACTTCAATAGGATTTGATTACAAAATACAAAAATGATATTTGAGGGTTCATAATGATTTATTATGATGACTCATGTTTTTGCTGGTCACAGGAAAATCCTGCATGACAATACTGACGATGGTGAACTATGAATGGTTTGAAGAATGGAGCAACACCACAGTGCGCAAAAGGGGCGACGACTACTATAACTACAAAATGAGATTTGCTAATAACCTCTTTGACTGGGCCTGCACTTTGTTCCCTAAAATTAAAGACAAGGTGAGACTGATCATTCTCTGTGAATAAGAAGACTTATGCTAAGATATCTGTAGTCTGTGAATGTAGAGTTTCTTTTTAACTAAAAGCAACTTGACAGCTTAAAGCTACAAAACTTCATTTCCTGTGGTTAAGTGCACACTGTTCTCTTCTATCTTAATAATTTCCTTTTAAAATAAAAGCAGGTCAATACTCAAACACAAAGTCAATTACTCTTAGTTAGACCTCTTAGAGTTCTTGGTAAAATTAGCCAAAACGCCAATCCGGGAATACCGTAATAAAACTGAATGCTGTGTTTGACCCACTTGGACTACAGGCACAAACAATCAGTCTTTAGAAAGTTGACAATCTGAAGTTTCAAAGCATGAAGGCTTAGCTAGATCAGATCAAAGCTGATAACAACTGAACGAAAAATGAGGATTTTATACCGTTTTTTTAAAGACCAGGTATTTTCAAACTGGAGACTCAATGGAGTATTGGGGTTGGCTGACATCTTTCTATATAGCATTACTAATAACTGCCTTGACAAAATACATTATTACAGCAAATACATTGGAGTATTGAGAACAAAAATGCCATTTTAGAAAACTGAAATTATACAAAACCAGTCCATGGATCTTTATGGATGTAATCATGTTTTGGGGTCAACAATTTGACTGAATTTAGATTGTGGGGACTCTTTCTGATGTAGCAGGACTGTTTTAATTGAACATTATGATCAGGAGAGTACAGGAGAACTTTTAATGGTGAGGTGTGTCACTTTTGTTATTGTTTGTAGCCTGACAAATACATTAACTGTGACTGCTGTGGTGGTTTTGGTCAGAATCCTGAGAACCAGAGCAGTCTTGTGGTGTATGACATGTGGCACACTTATGAACAGTCATTTTGTAAATAAGTTAATACATCTGCACTCAGATTTTTATAGTGTTATGAAGGTACAAAAATCCAACATCGGTTAAAAACAGATTTAAATTAAAAAAAAAAGAAAAGTGGCATTCAAAATGTAATAAAAGAAGATTGATTATGATTAACAATGTATGTTTGCATCCCTGTGAGGTGCTATAGCAGAAGTCATGTTGTTTGTTAAGGGCACTTGAGGGTCTAAATCACTGGTTCCCAGCCTTTGGTCCAGGCCCACCTTAGAGGGGCACAAGGCTCTACCCTCTCTGAGTTTGTCATGATTAGATTTGTTCATAGTAATGGAAATTATGATGACACAATTAATGGATAGTCTATACAATGGTCTTTTGTTAATAAAATGTGTGTTTAAGACTGTTTCATTGGGACTTTATCAATAGAAACAATTAAAAATTTTGGTCATATTGACAGCAGTTTATCATGTTTTTCCTTAGGGGGGTGCTCAGCTTATCTTACATGTTCGGGGGGGGGGGGGGGTCCTAAGGAAATAGGGTTGGGAACCACTGGTCTGAATGATTCATTGAAACCAAAACTACAGCATACATAACAAAACATCTGATTTGCTTTTCAGCTGGTTTTCCAGGACGTGGCAACCCCACTGAGCAACATGCACTACCTTGGAGCCCAGCGAGGAGCCATGTACTCTGCTGAACACAACCTCGACCGTTTCCAAGCTGAAGCTGTGGCAAGGAACAGAAGCGACACCCCGGTCAAAAACCTCTTTATCTCTGGTATGAAACTTATTACCTTCATCTAGTTTCTGCAAACACGGAAAGAAGTTCATGTTTCATAATTGAGAGAAATTTTCTCAGGTATAGAAGTGTCTCAACAGACCCAAAGACTGATTCACTTGATGCTAGAGGGATGTCAGTGACTGGAAATAATAGTTACTTTTTTAAACCAAGAAGCTGTTTTTGGATCAGATAACTTGTATGGATAAAACACTTCAGAAACAAAAGAGAAGGAAATAAAGGGCCTATAAAGAGGGTAGCACATACATATAATTTGAATAGTCAGTTTAGTCCAATCCAGTTGGTGAATGTGTGTATTTTTCCTAGGCCAAGACGTGTTCAGCTGTGGGATAGCAGGCGCTCTGCATGGTGGACTTCTCTGTGCCTCTACAGTGTTGGATCACATTGTCTACATTGACTTGCTTTTCCTGAAGAAGAAGTTGAAGAAGAGGAAAGCCAAAGAGCTGGCTGAGCTGGCAAAGAAGAAGCTGCAGTAGGAGGGATCACTACTTCCCCTGCAGGACATTAGTAGAGCTACACAAGCCTGGTTTAAGAGACTCTTGGTGGTTGTGGGAAAATTAAAGGGATACACAGACACATAGTCCTAAATGTATTATATTTTCTTATGCTAAAGAAGGTCTATGTGTATTCATACCATAAGTGCACTTTTCTGTCAATAACAAGATCCAGATTTTTGTTATGTGTCCTTGATCTGCAGTCACTACTGTGATCTTTGCCATCATACTATACTGACCCGTGTTCAGCATTTAGTACGGTGACGTACAAGTGACTGCTTCAGACATAAGTATTATGCCAATACATTTGACTGATAAGCAACCATATGACTCTAAATTGGTTAAATAACTTTACTAATAAATACAAGACTACTGTGATTAAGTTTAATATTAAACAGAGAAAGAGTTAGCATAACAATAAACACTGGTGCCATTAATCTACTCGAGGCTGCAGTTATTTTTACTAAATTTCAAACTATCTCAAAGAAGAAGCCAAAAATGACTGTACAGCAGGATTGTCACAAAATGTAGCATCTAATTTAGAATTTTGTAATAAATGTTTGTATATAAGAGTGTAATGATGCTTTTGTAGGGCTTGCTGATGCTGGATGACTTGCTTTATTCCAATTGTAATCCTGATTAGCTCATTAAAGAGCCAGCACATTTATATTAAGTTATAGAGGTTGAAATATTGCACTAGTTTGATTAAATATGACTTTCAGATTGAATGTAAACATGTTAGTGTGAATTAAACTGTTATTTTTTTCTTAAAGTTGGAGTAAAACACCAAAATAATGTGGTTGGAGATTGAGTTATTCTTGCCTTTATGCACCCCAAAGCCTCAAACTAGCCTAGGTGTTCCCACATGCTCAAGTTTTCATACTGGTTTTGTTGTGAAAGAAACGGCATTAATACTACACACAGCAGAAATCCCATTGTTATTTGCCTTTGGATATCACAAAAAGCACAAAGGGTAAATTACATAACAGCTATACTAGAAGTAAAAGCCAAATGCAGGAAGGTCCAACAGTGACTTAATCTGATATGTCAGATACAGTTTCATGTATCTATTGCATGGGATATATTTCACATCCATATGGGCAACAGGCCACCAGACGATGTTTGGAAATGGCAGAACCTTTCAGTCTCTCTGAGGCTGATTCAATGAAAGGATGGCTTTCTGTCTCATTGATACTAACCACTCAGAGGAACGTGATCTGGTAGGCATGTGCAGCCCCAAAGAGTGAAGTATATAGCCAAGCTCAACAGGCAGTCATTATCGTTCACTATCAATGGAGCCAGTTGATGATTCAAACTATTGCCAACACCAGTTGGGAGAAGAGCATGACCACCTTTTACACCTAGAAAAGCTTTCAGTGCAGTTCTTTGCTCTTCTGTAATAAATACATTTTCTGTTCTGATAAAACTACGCCAAAGTTACATCCACCCTACAATCTCTTCAGCGGTTGCCATTGTTTACCGGCCTGCAGCAGAACTAAACCACAACTGTCAACAGCTGACGTTGACAGGTCTGTCCACTCTCAGACCAGGAACAAAGGTGTCAGACTGAAGCTTTACAAGATGGACTCTCTTGATGACAGACATGGAATCTGGCCAATCCATCAGTTTTGTAAGGGTTAACAGTGACTAGTTTTAAAGGATTATATCACCACCAGCTTTAGTGGAGCAGGATGCACATCTGTCAACAAGCAGAATCATTCTGCATATGTATTTGGACAAGCACAGAAGTTCAATTAAATACTGACCTATAACAAAACAAAACAGACTTACTTGTTTAAATGCACATTTTTACTTGAATAAAATGCTTGACTTTTAAATTTAACCTTAAATCGAATTAAATGTTTAAATTTGACGTCTCAAGGGCTGTAGGCTTACGGCAGGTTTTTATGACGATTCTGATCACTTTAGGAAATAAAATAATAAACATTAGTTTTTAATTTTCTTGTTAAGTGATGTATAAAAATGCTTTTGATATTGTTTTTTAGATCATGCAAAATGTTCACCTACATTGTCTGCTTGACACAGCAAATATAACAAATGAAAAATACACACTTTTGTCTGCAAACCATAAAATGTTTGCTACACTTAAACTGGCAATATTTCACATGCACTACTATGTTCAACCATTTTTAGACACTTTAACTCTCACGATTTTAATAATATTTTAAAAACTGCTAGTTCAGTCATAGTCAAACCTACCAATTTGGTATATCAGGATTTAAAAGGAAGATTTTCATTCTAAATTAATTAATTTGTAAAACAGCAGAAAATATAAAATACCATAAAATTTATTATAAACAGAAAATGAATAATTTATTTATAAGGAGTAACTTTAATAGAGTATAATAGACGATGCTTTCTAATTATTTATATATCACTTACAGGTGATCTGAGCTTATAAGTCCCCCGTGGGTTTTAGTTCCCACCTATGTTGTTCTGACCTGACTTATAACCCCACTGATGTTTGGGTAACTGCTTGAATCAAACGTTTGGGGGAGAAACCTCAGACTTCCTGCACTAAGTGAACATTTCCTCAGTAAACGCTGGGCAGATTGGCCGACAAACTGTGGTCTACAGGAGACGACAGAGGGGATCTGAGGGGATGAATGCCCCCTCTGTCCAGGCAACCGGTGGGATGCCAGTACCTCACTCGCTCAGTTTACCTCCATCCCTCTGCTGTACAAAGCTGGAAAAGGACTGAAATAACCGGGGGTGAGACCTGTGCTGCTTGAGCACTGATGGTGAAGCCTGTACCGTTACAACTTTCTTTTCTCTGTAAAAAAGGCAAAAACTAAGGCAAAGTAAAGGAATTAGGAGGAAGATGGCATGGAGAAGAGTTAATTATATTGACTTTGCCTGGCTGGAAGTTCACTAGACTATAACATATAATTACCATGCCACGATAAAGGCCAGTACTGCCCAGAAATAAACATAGCATCTATAGTAACTCTTACTTTCTTCCACTAGACTCTGACTGACTCACTTTGCTATAAAACAAACCACCCTAACACAGTTTAGCCTTGTTTTGACCATGCTAGAAATACTCGTTAAATACTTGTTATATGTAAGTTGTTATTCACAGGGTAGCTGTGGTTTATTGGCTATTTGTGATCATTATAGAGGACAAAAATGTCCTCAGAATTTGGATGAAAGGTCTGAGTTGTGAAAATTGAATTTATCTGACTATGAGTGCTAAGAGTCACAGTTGTTTATGGTTTAATCCACTTTTGTATTGCTGTCTCCTATGCCATTATTAATGCACAGATTTCTTGTCAAGGATATTTAGGTTTTTTTTTTTCCAAAAAACATCTGTCGACAAACTGTTTATTGTACAGTATTTATTAAATAAAGAGCAATAATAGACACTGATCAACAAAAACTAGCTGGTAAATTAGAACTTGGAATGTACAGTATTGCCTATATGATATCAGTGCATGCTTATATTAGAATTTAAAGTGATATTTTGCATTTTTGAAGCTGGATCATTTGAGGTACTTGGCAGTAGCAGAGGCTTTAGCCTCCAGATTTCAGTGAGAGTCACCCCTTTAAAAGACTAGCTGGTTGTTCCAACAGATAAACTAGGCTATACAGCGTAACAGATGGGTACACTTTCTCCATGTAATTTAGCAAGTTTTGGGGGAAAAAATGGGCCAAAAAACAATGTTGGCTCAAAAATACGCACAATAGAAAGTTTTTTGCGCCGTTTCGTTTTTCAACCAGAAAGCCTCATTGTTTCACCCTATTTTGTAATGCAAGCTTCAGCCAGCGGCAAAAAAAAAAAAACGTAGAAAATAAAAATGAGCAATTTTGCCTCAAGTGACGATGACGATTAATGTGGATACCTTTCATGATCTGGAGCGCACAGAGGAACAACTTCTACTAATGAAGACTCAGTAGGAAGAAAGTAAGAGGAGAGAAACTTCAGAGAAAGCTGGAGGGCAGGTTACCTGGTGAAGCAGGCGTAGAAATTGTGATCCAATGAACCCAGGGAGCAACTGCTGTCATGAGTGGGACTTAAAAACACATCTTCTGGACATTTCTGATCAGATCATTGCAGCTCACCAATGCAGTCTGCATCACTCCCCATCCAGAGTTCCCTGCCTCACTGAGTGCCGGTACAAACTTCCTTCAACTTTCCAAAGATAAACAAAAAACAAACAGAACAGCCAGTGAGTCATTTTAAAGTGGCAATGCTCACTGAAATTTCTGGAGGCTAATGCCACTACAATTGCCAAAAACCTCAAATGGCCAAACTGCAAAAATACTGATATATCCCTTTAAAGTTAGTCACTGATATCAGCAGATGTTAAAAGTTCACTGAAATTAACAGCCTACCTACAACTAGTATAATTTTGTACTTTTCTTTAAGTATAAATTCAAACTCTATAAAAAGAAAATTTACAAATTTAGAGCACACAGAACTCAATTTCAGTTGGAATGTTGCAGTGCTGTTTGTAGCCCTTTATTTTTAATTAAAAAAACACTAAACGACTACACTGCTGTTGCTGACTTGTGTTGCTGAGGTTAAATACCAAAAAAAGTCATGATAATAATTGACTAACACAGTTTTTAAAAAAGGCTGAAACAATGACTCTTGATATTTAACTCAAGAGTCATTGATAAATGATGCTTTGCAAAGTTTATTACAACTTTTTTACACTATTTCCTGCAATGTTTGATTTGGACTGCTTCCAGATATACCGTACCTAAGACTCTCACGATGCCAGATTTTAGACTTCAATTAATATTGATAAAAATCAAACAATATAAAATCCTGATTTAGATTCTTTTTTAAAATTCTGGTATCAGCAACAAAAAATAAATCCCCAGGCACCCAATATCTCCTAATATTTACTTATCAAATATCAAAAACCTGCAAGCAAACTCCTGCAAACATGCATTGGCAATTTATTTTTCAGGTGGAAAATTTAAACTGTAGTTTTTAAAGCACTTGAATGTTTCTATGGAAAAGAGATTGAATTGTTAAGAAAATGTAGAATCTAATAGTTTAAAATTTTGACAGCATTACTCATAAAAATATAAGTATCTCTTTTTTTGGGCCTGTGTGGACACTGATTTTAAAGTCATGCTTAATTTTATATCCTCTTTGTCATACTGCTAATGAATTCTGCGTCTTCAGTTGCCACATAAAAACCATTTGTTTACCATTTGTTTTCTTTCTAAGGCATGCAAACTTTTAGTGCCAGTAGGTCTTTCCATGCCATTAGAGAAAGACTTTCAGTTTTTATCTTTGACTATCTTCAGTAGGTCGGCTAAACTGGGCAGATCTGGGGAGGAATTTGAGGTTTTCTTGACCAGCACAAGCACCACCTCAACCCCCTTCCTCTTTTCTACTCTTGCAGGCTGCTCCCACATGTTTAGACATGCTCTTCAATCAGGAGAGGCCCAGAGGGTTCGATCTTAAAAACTGCAGTCCACTTTTTCCACATTCTCAGACACTTTGTCCAAAGCTGCCCATACAGAAGATACACACCTATACATTAGATAAAGCTTTTAGAAGCTTTAGAAGTCTTTAGAAGCTTTAGTTCAACAGTGACACAACAAAACTTCAAGCCCCACGGTGAACTTGCAAACAGTGTAGCAGCAGGATTGGCTCAGAGAGAATTCATGTTGCTGTGCTCTCGTCTCTCTGTGTTGCAGCCAGCTTTCCTTCTTTTCCAGATGTTGGAGCTCCTCCCCGCTGGCCTGCCGGAGCCTCCCACAGCTTTAACCCAGCCAACAACCACAGCTGCTACCAATCTGAAGACTCACACAGGAAAGTTTCAGACGACCCAGATGAGAGGAAGACACAGTCTGAAGATAGCACAAAGGATCAGGCTGGGCTTAAAGGCATAAACAGGTGATAAAAACAAACACCAGCCACTTTCATGAGTTACTCCTTCTTAATTTGTATCTTTAAGCTCAGCACGATACCCTTCATAGTTTTGGTTTCCAAACCACTTTAAGCTTTGCCATGGATGGAGTTTAAAAGCCAAAGTCATAAATTGTTCTTCATAGACAAATTTCTTTTTCAGTGGATTTCACCAAATCAGATGAGAGCGGTTTCCTCCTCAGCAAAGATTAAAACCTCTCCTCTGGTGTCGGCTGAAAGCAGCTTATTTAGGCCAACATTCTGTTGAGCTGAATGGAAAATCCAAGAAAAATGGCATCTTCCCCAAAACTTCCCCTCTGCCTGAAGAATCTCACTGCAACCTGAAACACTACAGAACTACAGAACATGTCTGCACACTTGAAGACCAGACAATCATAAAAATATTTCTGTTAGTCATTATATGTTTCAAAATCTAGTGTCTACTTTTATTCAGTACTCACAGATGCTAAGTTACTGCAAACTAAGGCTATGGCTTGATTTAGACCATTCTCCTTGTATACGAGTGCAGGGGAGAATTTATTTATTCAGATATTTGACTTGGGCCTTCATCCTTATGTGTCAAAGAGTGAAAACAGACTTTTTTATAGTTGTTTATGTTTTGTATTACACTCTAAAGCAGTGGTTTTTGAACTTTTCCAAAGGCACACCTATCAAGCCAGTCTCTATGCACACCATATTCCTTTCCATGCAAAGCAGGGTCTTTAAAACATGTCTACACTTTATCTTTTTAGTCTGGACACTATTACCTACCTACATGATACACTGACTAAGAACTGTAATACTAATTAAAGATTTACTTCATTAAATTTTGTTAAATTGTCTAACACAACACTGTTGATATTCAGTATCGATCTGATGCCATTGACAGGTATAGTGGGTCACCCTCATTGATGATTTGTTGGAGTTTGATCCAAAGAGAAAAACGATCCATTGTCCCTCTTGTCTTCCTTCACACTATCTGTCATTCAGGGTTGCTGACATGTCACCCTACTCACTAGTCGTGTTAACTGCTAAAGACCTTCCCTTGAAGGTTTTATAGGAATAGGAAGTTGCAGAATTTTACTAACCTTGCAGAGCAGATGGGTTTGCCAGTCTGTCATCACGCCAATCTATCTCGAAAAGCTCCAATCCATGCCATTTGTGCCACACCACACACAGTCCGGAACAATCAGTGTCATTTGAGGAGAACAAGGCGGTAGCTATGGGGTTTAGTTATTCTGAAAGCCGATAGCAATGGCTGGTGTGTAGCAATTAGCTTGGATGTAACGGCAGTTTTATGAGAATTGCACCACAGTCCTTAATGAAAACTAGCTCTTGCTAGAAGGGGTCCGAGGACCCTAAAAAGAGCAAAGAATCACGCTGAAAGCTTTCTATGATAGAAAAGGTAAAAGGTGAAGGGCTGAGGGTTACGGGGGGAGGGTAGTGTGAGCTGGTATTGCTGGAATGATGAGCTCAGATATAGCCATGGCAACATTTTTATAAGGATTTGATAACATTTCTCTATGGAAACAAGAGCATAAAAAAGCACCAAAAGCTTTACAAGATGGAAAAGATGTTTTCATGCTTCTCATGACCTGCTTCAGCATGGGTTTGTGATTGTTATTGGGGTGGTTGAGGTTTTTATCAGAATTGTGCCACATTTATTTATTAAAACAAGAGCAAAGGGCTAAACCATAAGCTTTGCTTGACAGAGAAAATATTTTCGCTCTTCTCCCGACCGGCCTCAGCATAATCCACATCATACTCCACTGTTTATGAACTACAGCAGAGTTTGCCTCAAGCTGACGTTACTTCTGCTGTGCATGCATACAACCTAATTCTGTCTTGTTTCTCTGATTGGCCTGTCATGAATGTGACTGACAGGTTTGTTCAATCACCTTCTGAGAATTTTTTAAAAGTCCTGCCATTCCCAAATGTTTTCTTTGGAAGCTTTCCCAGATGAATGTGAAATTTATCCATGCAACAGATACAGAAATTGATGCTGTATGTGGGAATTAATGCATATAAAGTACTGATGGAGCAAAGCAAAAACTCAATTATTAGTTGCTGACTAGTTGACGAATAACTTATAGTTGTACAAAGTCCCGCAGCACACCTTGGCTTGCATAAATACACAAAAACAAAGTGGCTCTTGATGTGCTACGGTCCTTAACTTTCAAGTCAAAGCCTCACACTGGATCTGTGGGGCATGCAAGTAACACCTACTTCAATTTGGGTATAATAATGAGTTTACATGCAAGAGTGAATCTAGTCCAAACTGTTCTATCTGGTCTGTGTTCAAGGTTTGACCTAGTATGATTCACAGTGGTAGAGAGAACCAAAAGGTCACTTTAAGTCTGAATAATACCACAAACCAACTGCATTTAAACAATGTCATTGTACGGATGTACTAAAGAAAATAACCACCAACTACTGTTCAAAAGCATCCTGTATAATCATATACCTAATCATCTCCTGCAGGTTTATATGTGTCATGATGCTGCCTTAAATATCTTGCATCTCTAAATCACATTTTGTGTCTCTTAAGCCTACCATCTGAGGTAGGAATGTATCCCAACAGGCCTCTACTTTCCCATCTCAGCTGTTTGCAATATCTCCTGTGAGGCTGCTCTGCACATTTGATTGTAAATTATGTTGCATGATCACGATTGGATAAAAAGGAAAGGAGGTGGGATTAGTGAGGCCTAGAGAAAGGAGAGCATTAGAAGCCTAACTTTGTGTGAAGCACCACATCTTTTCACAAGTGAGTCATAATGCACTCAATTTCTGCAACCAAGCCCCTTCTCCAAGGTCAAGTTTGCATCTCCTCTGCACCTGGCAGCAACAAACAGCTGACCTCTGTCCTCCAGGTTGCTTTTAAAGAGCCTAACTATGACATGAAGGTCCCTTTTAAACCTCTACTTTTGTGCCTTTTTTTTAAAGAAGTGAAATGGATCAACAGAAAGGGAGACACTGTTATAAAGAAAACAAAAGTAATCACCACCTGCTGAACCGCAAAGCCACAACACTGTATTATGTGATCATAGTTTACAGAGCCTCAGAGCCGTGTTGAGAATAATCATCTCTGGCTTTAATCCCGTCCTGACAATGCAAGATGGTTGTCAGTTTAAGCAACAAAAGTTAAGAATTTGCATTTCCTCTACTTTTAATCTAAAGATGGCAATACTAAAAGGACAAAAAATGAGGGAAACATCAAAGTAGCCATATAAATAGAACAATCCCATAGGTTAAATCAAAGAGTTAATCTCAAATCTTTCACACCCATCTGAACTTTGTGACTACAGCTCCTCCTCCTTCCAGTGGATGCTTAAGACATGATCCACACTTCTCACATTTCGTCCCACCGCCTCCACCATCCCCCTTGAATACGCCCACCCTTTGCTGAGTAACCCCATCAGCTAATGCATCCGCATTCGTCATCACCAGTGTTTACATGGTGAGCCAGCTTGTATAGTTTTCAGAGGTTCTGAATTTCTAGAGACAGTATGCACTAGAGGGGGCTCTTCTGTGGGTGTGATCCCAGCCAGCCCTCACAAAGAGATGACTCTTCAACACATGGTTTGGATAGAGAGGGAATACTGTACGGTTTATGTGGCAGTTTTTTCTCATTCAAATACAGACTCCAAGGAAGGATGATGTGCAAAATTCAAAGCTGATTGTCAAACTTGCCATCTAAAAGTACAGAAAGTACCTCATGTTTTAACCCTTTGCTTTACTGCAACAACATTAACACAAAATGTAGCATTAACTGATCAGAAAGGCAAGGAAGGGCTCACACTTTCTCCCTGTTTTGCAAAGCGTCCACAGTTTGCTGAGACATGTTTCAGTCTTTATCTTCACACACCCGCGGTTTACTTTTCCACTTGACACATCCATGAGAAACATTTAGCCAGAAGGTGGCACGCTCATGTCCCAAGTGGTCTCTAAAGCCTTTGACTCAGTGTTTGCCACATCATGTCTAAACTGCAGAAGTAAGGTCAAGAACTGCATTTGTAAATATATAAGGGGTTTCACCTCAGATTTGCAATTTGTGAGGTTAGGATTAAATCTGCCATTGCTATTCACCTGGGGCTGAGAAAGAAACACAACCACAAGTTCTGTGTTTTCATCTCGCTCTAGTCTCCAGCTGACTGACACAAATTTCTCTGCCCTGATCTTCTGTGAGATCTCAAGTGAAAGTCTGGTCTGCCATCAGCGGCGGCTGTTTACTCTGTCTCTGCTGACGCTTCACAGCAGGATGATCCCAGAGGGGTCGTACCTACATGTTTTCACTTCCGCACTGAGGCTGTGTTTGCAGGATGACCTTAGTTTAGTCTACATTGAGGTGTTTTAGGTGGAGAGTATCAGGCTTAAAGTGAACCCTTTTTAAGCTCCATAAACATTCCCAACCAGTCAATTTAATTTAAGTTGTCTTTAATTCAACATAATGACAGTTAAGTAGTAAGAGAGACTTGGTTGTCTTAGGCGCTTTGCTGGCCCATGATTCATCCTCTCTGAACTCAAATGTTTGGTCTGCCAGCAGGCCAAGTGTGATTAAACTATCCCAGTGAAAATGCTCCTCTACAGACGAAGACTTCACTGCCACCACATCTAGAGACTCCACCTCTGGCCTCCTGATCTGACTGTTTTACTTTGAAGAAAGCTGCCAATTCCAGCCTTTTAGATACCTTTGGTGTCAATAAATACATGCATCTTGAGCATCTATTTGCTTATTATATTTTTCATTGCTGTCACAGGAGGTATTTTCTCCTCCCTCCAGCCACTCATCCTCAGACATAGAATACTTAAGTCAAGTTGATACATCTAGAAGGAAACATGGGCCTAGTAGAATCACATTTGAAGGATTTCAAGCTATTGTCAGAGTACTAGATGAGTAAGTACAAAAGGCTGCATAAACTGAGTCATAAAAGCAGAGAGTGGTGAAGTGCTAATGCTATAGAGATTGTAAAGCTGATAGGAGTGTGTCTGAGGGGAATATATGTAGCTACAGGTAATATAAAAGTGGTAGTCTACCTGTTATGGCTTGTACTGCCCTGAAGGTGCTGGAGCAGCAAACCGAGGGTTCAGGAATAACTTTCTCCATATAAACACATTTAAAGACACAAACACTGAAGCATAAACATGTATGAACAGTAGAAAGTACAAGAATACATTTACAAACCTGACAACAATGGGTGTGTTACTAATTTCTGATTCATAAGGAGAGATAGTGGTAGAACATGTATACTGATTTGGGAATAGAGTTTAATTAACCAAGTAAAACAGAAACTTCATACTGTAAAGATGCAACTACTGTGAAAATTGCTGCTGATGCTCATATTACAGTTTGCAACAAAATTTTTGCTTCCTCTGCCCAATAAATCCCCTTATCTGACACAGCAGTAGGTATGAAAGCTAACCAGCATTATATTGACACTAATACAAACTTAAAGTCCCTGCAAAGTGAAATCTAAATTTTGTGTCTTAACACACAAGACATGTTGGAGTAAGTCTGCTGTAAACATGTGAAAGCACTGAGATGTATTTGTGTATGTGTTAGAACGTTTTTCACCTCTTTCCTGGCTTGGTTTTATCTGACCAGATTTAATATAGCAGCCCATGACATCACCAGTCCCTACTGGGAATAACCCCACCAACCCAATCATACAACAAAGTAAAATCACTGAGCAGTTTATCTCAGTACAGTCTGTTGTTAGCTGATGTCAGTGCCTTTAAAGAAAGATAACATGCTGTGCTTTTGTTCATGTGAGGTAAATTTCCCAAATCTATCAGCCACAGTGGACTAGGGGCCATTAAAAATATCATAATGGAGAGATTTGTGCCAGAAAACAGTAAATTTAAATCCCCAATTTCTTTCTCTGCTCTGTCACAGAGCCAGGCAGCTGTGCTCTGGCTGTAGTTCACTGTAGGGCTAATTGCTAGAGTGCTTATCTATTTTTCACTTGAACCAGATGTAGCAGGAACAAACATCTTACCTGTTGAAGAAGCGGTTTAATCCATATTTTACTTGTCATCAGTCCTTGTTGATTAAAAGATGCAGACTGCGGCTTTGTCTCTCTCTAAGCAGCCACAGATAAATCCCTCATATCTGCTAGCATCACAATGCTAAAGTTTTGTAAAGTATCCAATGATAGAGTATCCAATTGAAAACTTTTATTTTGAGGAAAAACACCAGGAAATTGAGTGTTTTGACAGCAACTGAATAACACAGATGTCTCATAAACAGGAGAGAGTCATAACGCCACATAACTTTAAGGAATACCTGAAATGTTAAATACAGAATAATGAAATGAAACTGAGACTGTTAGCACTAATCTGTCTGCCTGTCATGATACAAATTTGATGTTTCTTCAGTGGCTTAAAAAGACAGTTATAACATCACAGCAGAGCAGAGAAGTGAGTCCTCCATTCAGGTTGTAGCACTTTTTTTTTAGATTTCTTGTGAGTGGGCGTGGCTTCAGCTCATTCCACCAATATGCCCACACCATCCTAGAGCAGATTCTACTGCCTAAATTTTCTGATTTTAAAGCTTATTTTCCCTAAACTTAGAGATGTTTTTCATGACTGAAATTTGGCCTTGTGGTTCATAACAGAGCCACCTGTCATACAAGAACCTAAAATACAGGTTTTTATCACTTTACAGGGACTTTAATTGCTAATGGGCAATGTCTGTCAACAGGGCCAATACCGGCTGATTGCAACAGCAGCAACATTAACAGCAGACAAAAGGACAGATATTTTCAAGCCAACAGTTGGAGGTGTTTGATTTGATTCACAATGCTGATTGCTCACTATTTACTGGCAGGCAGTTAAATGATCTAATTACACTACACCGTGCACATGTTGCTTCTCTTGGCTGCAGACACCAGAGTTTTAAGCAGGTGATTGAATCAATTACAATAATTTTCTGATCTGTATTCTTAAATTTCAAGGTACATTTTTGGGCATTTTATGTCTTTTTTCATAGAGAAGGACAGTGGATAGAGTAAGTAACATGGATAGGAGAGTGGGGAGAGACATGCTGGAAAGGAGCCGAAGGCTGGACTTGAACCCGCCAACACAAGGGGCGCGCCTTAACCACTAGGTCATCTGCGCCCCGAGGTCCTGTATCTTTAATGAAAATTAGCCAATATTAACTGGTCATCAATTGGGGTGTCTAATTTGGAAAAGACACAATGCATGAGAAAGAAACAATCATATAGTTAGCTATTTTTACACATTAGCATTTACACTAAGCATTCCATGGGAGTCAGCAGCAGTCTTAGCGCGAGTATTTTAGTTTCTGTGAACTTAAAGCAAGTTTTAATTTTAAAATTTAACTGACAAGACACAGAATGTCTATTAAAGCATTTTCCTTTATTCTGACTGAAGCTGACAGTTTCAGGACCATTTTCCTTTTTTCCTCCTTAAAGTTTTGTTTCCAAAGCTGAAGTCACAGAGCAGAGCTAAGTGTAATGCAGCCAGCAGTGCAGATTTAAGTGATTCCAGATGCTTAAAGAATTGAACGCATGTGCAGGGACAGAACAAAAAGATGTTCCCCTTTCCTTCGTTTCTCTGCACTTTTCTCTGTTTCTGTCATCATTTCATTCTCCTACCAACACCCTGACTGATAGCTGTGTTTTGGGTTTCATTTGAGCATGCAATGTTAAAAAAAGAATGAAAAGCATGTTTTTCTCAAGCTTTCATCTTAGATTTCACTTCACTGAGCAAAAATATTGGAAAATTTGGAAAATTTGGAACAAAAGCAGTCCTGGTTTGAAAAGGGAGGAGAGTCTCAGGGCTATAATCTTTTCTTGAATTCTACTGCTGTGAACTAGACGATAAAAACCTCTTAAAAACTATACTGAACAAGGAAGGACAAACACAACAATTAACACTGCATCTTCTTGCATGGAGAAAAAGCAACCTCCATCAAAATGACCATCTAGAAGACAAATTGTTATGATTTTCTGGTGCTATCTATGAAAAAAAGGCAGGGAGAGGGTGTCTGGGTGGGACTGGGCTGGGTCTAACATGGGTGGGAGAAGGTGGAGTCTGGCATGAGGTCTGCACTCCTACCTTGTGAACTCTAAAGGAAGGACGCCCTGGGGTGGCTACTCTCTCCCTCCCCTCTGCTTAGATATGCTTAAGAGGAAGCAGGGGAGTGGGGGTGTGCAGTCAAATGAAGAACTTCAGCAATGCGCAAGACAGGTAGAGACAGGACAGAAAGTAAAAGGAGAGAGAGATAGGGGAAAAGGCTGCAAACTGTGTTAATGGCAGATGTGGCAGATGAGACACAGTAGATGAAGCCTTGAAAATCAATTAATAGGCTACTTATGTCTGTTTTTCAGTCAAATTAGTTCTTATTTGGTTAAAGCTGCACATTTAGCGCCAAAATAGAGTGGAGAAACACACCAGCATCTCAAAAGAATTTATCAAACTGTGTTACAATTTCTACTGCAGATGTCAAGGAAAGCAGACAGCATTCAGCAGTGATGTCTTGTAAACGGCAAACCTCCAGGAAAACTGTTCAGAGGAGGAATGCAGACTGTCTTGACATGTTGAAGGAGAAGCAGAGAAGACAGGAGTCCAGTCCTGGAGGTTAACATCCTCCATAATCTCAGATGTTAATATCTATAATCTCAGCAGCAAAATTAAAGATTCAGCAAGAGACTCAATCTCCCTGGTCATCCCCAACATAAAGGATTTCTTTATCTAAATGTGCTCGGATTTTATTATTCCTATTCCACAAGTTTAAAGGTTTACCCGGATTATTCATGCAGAAAGGATGCTAAAAATGGCCCTAACAATAACCCAGGTGGCTGTGCAGCTTAAGTGCAGTCATTAGAGACCGTTAGGTCTGAAGGTACAGGAAGTCGAGGATCCTGTCCTAAATGTGGGTGGCCGCTGTCATTACCAGGTTAAGTATAACCATTAAACTTAATGACAAGTCTCACCTCTGACTGATTGTCACAGGTTGTAGTGATTTGCAATAAGGAGGTAACTGGACTCAATATCCAATGACAGGGTTGCAATCATTATCTCCAATACCCAACCCAGTCTCGAGTCTGCACTACGCAGCTGAGTTTATTTTAACATCATATACTGCATATTAATATTTTTGTAATCTGTGGATTATATTTCAGATGAGTACCTGGGTTGGTCAATGTGGCTAAACTAAAACCACCTGCAGATGTGTTCAAACACAACAAAGATGATTCACTCTGATCAGACGCTGCCTCACCAAAGCCTCCATCAGACATAGGGGATGGAGATGGAAACTTGGTTCCAAAATGATTCTTTTTATGATTCAAAAATCATTTTGTGTTAATTGTCACTACTATGGAGTCTTAATGGTCCTGTAACATCATGTCATACCTAAAAATCAAGTCCCTGATGCAAAAACAATTGTCCAACGAAGTTTTTTGAATACACTTGAATTACCAACCAAAAAGTTACAAGCACACGAGCACTGTCAATAAACTTATGGGCTCATCGCAAACGATTATTTGTCTAAATTATTCTTAAGTGTGTGGTGCCAACAGGATTATTTTACTGCTCCAAATCGCATTGTAGCCTCCCAGATCCTGAATCGTAAATATCAAACACTTTTGATATCTACAATCCTAGGTTGTAATGTCTCAGCTGGAGTACCCACAACAACCAATGAGCAAGTAGACCAGGCAGCGTCAAAAGCCAGACGTTATGTAAACACGTTACCTTGATTCGAGCCAGAATTTCATACTGATTCTTTTCCTTGTTTTATGATTTTTGTTGCAACTATAGCACGACTGGACATCCTGTGGATGGAAAGCCAACTGAGGATACCTAAAGTAATCCATTAGCATCGTATCATAACTCATCGCATCATTTATTATCATATTGCATTGTATCGTAGCATATCGTATATTATAATATTGTTTCGTATCGCATTGTATTGTATTGCATCTTATCATATCACACTGTATCATATCGTGTCTTATTATATCACATCATATCGTATCATATCACATGGTATCTTATCATATCGTATCCTATCATATTATATCACAGTGTATCATACTGTAAGGAGGCACAGGCCGTATTTGAATCTTGGGCCTCCACTTTAAGGAGAGCCACTGTGCACAGGGCATGCAGACATTACCACTGGACTACTGGTACCTCAACACCATGTGTTCTTTTTAATGGTACAATTTCTGCTATTTTAATACATGATCATACAAAAATTGTAGAAGCATTAAAAAACTTAAGTACAAATATTTCATAAGACTGGTTCTTAAGTAAGGGATTAATTCATCAAAACAAAATACACGCAAAATCCTGGACACTTTCTGTTATCCATGCAATATATATTTGTTTTGCTTGTGCTATTATGTATTTTTCTATTGCATGTTACTTTAACTGTGCAATGTTCAGTTTTAGCTGTTTAACACTCCCTTTATATACTGTTCGACACAAATAGTGTCTCTTATTTCTTATTTGAAAACATGTTTCTAACTGTGGGTGCCTGAATGTTGTGCACAAAAGTCAAGCATTTCAAATTTGTCATACTTATTTATAGCTTTATAAAGCTTGAAAATCTTGTATCATCATGAGCCTATAAGAAGTATAGTATATAAATTAATGCTTTGTAGTTTCCTACTTTCATATCAAGGCTAAAAATAAATCCCCATTTGAATTACAAACCTCTGCTATTGGGAGGAAAACAGAGATTACTTGAGGTGACTAAGGTCAGCTTAAATGCAAACATCCGTGAAAAAAAATCAGTTATGTTGTCTTGAATAATCTTGCGCTGCATGTTTCAGCGTATTTTGTTTCTTGTTTTGTTTTACCTGTATATTTGGGTTCCGCTTTGATTGTTCTTTTCTTATTGTGTGTAGTTTTTGTAAATTTTGTATTTTGCACAATTTGTTTAATTTAAAGTTCTTTCAGTTCAGACACCCATGTAGGTTTGGGCTTAAAATTAGCTAAGGCTTTAATTGCTGTCATGTGTGGTACTAATTATACTGCTAAAAACAGACCCCTATATACAAGGCTATGAAATTCATGACTTTTTATTTCAAAGAAATTATTTCGCTTTTTAAAAAATGCTGTAGTGGTGTCAAAATTAAGGTTTTATTGTTAAAGAGTTATTATGCGTTCTTATTAAGTATGCTTTGGCATAGGAAGGCAGCTGAACATACCTAATAGGGGTGTAAAGGTAAGTGTATTCATACCATATCAATTCGGTACGGGCCTCTTGGTTGGGTACAGACGTGTACCGAACGAATACATGTGGATCAAAGCTTATACACAGACGGAAAACCAGAGCGCAACTCACTGTCACACTGTCCTGACAGCCACACAACCACAGCAAACGACGGCAACAGCCTGAATATTCCCAGATAAAAGTGTCCTGTTTAGAATCACTTTGTTTCCCAGTAAAATACAACAGTGGACAAAGACAACAACAGTAGCGCAGGTGTGTCGCTGAAAACACGTCATCCAGCGGATCAATCAAAGCATTTGAAAAGGCACCACTCAAACAAGAACATCACTGTAATAAGGAGGGACAACAAAAAGTCTCACCAGCCGATTATGAATTTCCCATGATTTAAGATTTTTTTATTAGAACAATGGTGTTTCGGTTTTGTGAATCAAATTCATTCTAAACGCGTACCTCCAACTGTAAGCCGCGTAGGAGAGGGGAGAGGGGACTCCATCATGTCTGCAGCTGCGTCATAGGTAAAGTTATCCTCAGATTTCACACGGCTCTAACCTCTTTATCCGCCAAGATGAACTGTAAAAAGTTCTCCCAAACTTTGTAGTAGGTCCCACTGGTTAACAAAGTAATCCAGTGCTGAAGTCCATATTGAACTTGTCAGGATAGACACTAATTAGCATACTTAACATGCTAATGCACGGTTGTATGATGATGCATTCAAGTTGGCTGGGAAATTTTGGTGTTTAAAGAATGGGTGTAAATATGTCAATATATCAATTAAAATAACGTAATAATTAAAAACTGTATTTATTTATTAATATTGTTATTCATGGAAGACCTTTTAGAAGAAGGTTGCAGCATTATTAATAATTTAAATGTAATTTATTCAGCCTATTTATTTAATACAATTTTTTTTTTTAATCTGTTATTTATTCACTTTACTTACTGTACTGAAAACATACTGAACAGTGACTTCAAAACTGAGGTACGTACTGAACCAAAATTTTTCCATACCATTACACCACCATACATTACAATACCTCATATCGATTACCTGGAAAAAATAAAGAAAGTCTAATAATATCTTCTTCAAATAAAGAAAGTGAGTTTCAGTGTCACCGGGTCCCTTTAGTGCATATTCATCCCCATCACCATACAAACTCAATTTACCAGAGCACACTGTTCCTCCCTCCCTCCCTCTTTTTTCCCCTCTGTGGTCGATTCTTACTTTTTTTGTCTCGACACTGTTTTTGTTCCTCCTCTTTGCACCTCGGCCAAGTATACTCCCTTTGTTGATGTGGCAGGCCTGGGAAATGAAAAGTGGATACTTCATGTCAGGCAAAGAGAAGCTCCTCCTATTCATTTTCTTTTTAATCTTTTGCTTGCAAACGTGGACAGAAAGAAAAAAAAGATGATTGGGGAAGTTAACACAGTGACACAGAATGTAGGGTTTGACAAATGGCTTATGGGGGTAGGAATAAAAACGCCAACTAGGCACGTGATCCACTCATGACGGGAGTGCTTCATTTGAACATTTTTTGTATCATTAGACTTGATCTAAACTGTGCATTCATATTCTCTCTCTTTATTTAGCTGTTAGCTTTTAAAAGTTGTGCCCTTTAAACCCAGACTTCATAAAACCTTTTGACTTCTTAAGGCCAAATGAAATTATATTTAAGTGTCATCAGATAATTATCTAAAGCTTCAATTATATGCCAGAAGAAATAACACAACTTCAGTGCTCTCACTCTCCCCTGCATGTAAATCTGTCTAACAAATAAATGACAAAGAAAGGTGTGCTTATGAGCCAATGAACGTGCTCTCTGTGAGTTTCCATGATGTTATGGGGAGAAGGAGAAAAAGTGAGAGAGAGACAGAGAGAGCATCCAGACATCTTGCCTTCATTCCAAAGCACAGCTGAACACAGACAAAGGAGGGACATGACACTCGTCTAAATATGGGCACCTGACTGGAGCCAATCAGAGCAAAAGCATCTATTACCTCCCGCCCACTCCCAACTCACTCTCTCCCAGTGATTGAAGTTCAATATGTGACGTGGAGACCTCAGAAGCTGCTGTTTCCCTAAAGTTTGGCTATGAGGATCTGTTCTCGTCTTTTCTGTGTTTCTTCAATGGTATTTCCTCTGAAGACAGCGCCTGTGTCCTTGCTAAAACACTGAGAGTGTGCAACAAGACACGACCATGTTGTGTTACTTGCATATATCCAGATTTTTCTTTTGCTTGCATTGCAACATTTCCATCATAATTTAGATGAGACTATATGCAAGCCACTCACACATTACTTTAAGGGAACTGCCTTAAATCTTGCTGGTAAAGTCAATCTTTAAACCAGGGTGCTGAGTCTAAGCTGTGACGTGGACTCTTAGCCTAAATTGTGCAGTTACTGGGCTGAATCTGGTTAAAATCTTGCAGTGCGCATCTGGCCTTTAAGATGCTATCCAGCTGAATCACTGCACCCATCCCCCCAGCGTGGGGAACTGCCAGCGTCATTTAAATTGTGTTTCTCCTAGTCACCAACAGAAGGCGTTTAGAGTTCACATGTAGTCTGAAAACTTCTGATCCACTGAGCTGCAGGCAGAAACTGTATTATATTCTGAACAAGTAGCCACACATTTACCTGGTCATGAGGATGCATTAACGTCAGCATCTCATAAAGCTTAATGGCCAGCACTTGGCACATATGGAAAAGACAGAGGTCTCATACAGGCAGGGGGTTAAGGTTTACACATACAGTACAAGGCTGGACTGAAAACATTACGTCTTCTCTGTTATAAGGCTGTTTATAACCTCCAACTCTGTTCTTGGTTGCTCTACCGCTCTACCTACCGTATGCTACCCATTAGCTGAGGGGAAGCAGGCTGCTTTATAGAGCCCTGTCACTAGGGAGTCTGATTTTAGGTGAGCATAATGTGCTGAATAACCAGCTGAAGCCCACTGGCAACAATTTGCCATTTTGGCTCAAACAATAACAACTGTAAACATTAGTCTGGCACGACTGAAGGTCAGACAGTTTACAGTCAGACAGACTTCTGTTCCTTTACATGAAAAACTATTATAAGTGTCAATTTAGAACTGTTTGCAACACAGTTCAATATGTTGTTTAACTCCATCAGTAAATCATTTCCTTAATTAATAAGAGAAAATTTCAAGGAGAAGGGTTTCTCTTGTATTGTCAGGTCAGTATTCCAGAGACCAATCAATGAAATTTGCTGTGATGTAAAGTCAAAAAGAAATAAGCCAATCCAGTCCTTTGTCTTCCTCTGTCTGAAAAAACAAATTTGAAGGTCAATTCAGAAGTTGCACTAGGGCCTGGCAATTAATCGCAAATTAGAATAAATCACAATATGGCCTGCTGCAATTTTCAAATTGCAGATAGTGTATATTTCTTTAACCTGAAATTTGTAAAAATACCAGTTTGATGCGATTTTGTTTTGCAGTAACAGATATTTTATGTTCTACACATGCAAACATTCATGAGTCTTTTTAAAGTTTTTACAAAAGTTGTTCTTTTCTTGTTTATGTATATTTTTTACGAATCAAAATGAGAATAATATAAAAATCCCCTTCAATGTGGCAATTGAATTTGCAATTATACCAAAAATCGCAAGAAGGTTTTTTAATTCAAATTTTTTTAAATCTAATATAGTGCAGGTTATAATATAGAATTAATTATTGCTTGTGTTTGTTAAACAACCCATAAGATGAGGAACCTAGAAATAACTGCATATTAAATCGCAATGGGTGAAAAAAATCGCAAGTAGATTATTGTTGCAAATCATTCAGCCCTAATCTGCACACTGAGAATTGTTGTACCTGCTCCTAACACGGTAACAGCACCCACAGCTTAAGCTCAATTTTTGCAAAGGTTGACCACTGTTTTTCATGTAAGCACAGGAGATCACTAGAGCAGTGTCCACCAGGAGAGTTAAGCATGGAAGCTGGTCTGCTGTCGGCTGCAAAGATCCACATGCATCTTGCATTGCACAGCCTCAGAAGACCTAAAGCTGGCTGCACACTACATTTAACCTGACTTTAGGTCAGATTTCATGAAAAGGGCTATACTGTGTCACCTTCAGAAATAATTCACTTTTTTCAGTTGGGGATTTTCTATGACAATGTTCAGGTTCAGTTCCATCCACTGCAAAGCACTGCCATAAGCTATGATGGGCAACAGATGGGCAATTCTTCTAACCTTGCAGAACTCCCATCTGAACCGTTTGGGCCCGGTTAGAAAGTGACAGGACCAACCAGCGTCAAGGGGCAGTACTTTCGGGCGCAGCAGAGTCGTGACGTGAGCAAGCAGCGACAAGAGGCAAGTGCAATCATGGCGGAAGAGATTTGCGTACACGCTGCTAAAGCGTCAGTTTTATCAGAACCTGACAACATTTCTTCCTTAAAAGAAGAACAAAGGACAGCACTGAGTTGTTTTCTTTTCAAAAAACGACAAGTACTGACATGTCTGCAGTCGTCATGGTTCACGTTATGCAGTTCTCTATGGAGTTTACTCTTCAGTAGCAGCGCACCTCGGTAAGGCTATGACATCATGTGTTTTGTTTGTCTGATTGGCCCATAAAGATGTGACATACAGGTTGTTCATCCAATTACCCTCCGATTTTTTTCAAAGGCTCTGCCCTTTCCCAAACGTTGTATATGGGAGGTTTACCAGATGGATGAGTTCAACAAATCCATCTGGCGTGTCAGGTTACAATTCTTCAGAAGAATACCAGAAGGACAGGTAGAGACCAAATCAGGGCTAAAACAGAGTTAGACTTGAAACTGGGTTGACATTGATCAGATGAGCCCACAAACGACTGATGCTCAGATTTCTGCACTTTGAAAACTAGATATGTAAATATGGAAGAGTTTGTTAACCAGTTTTTCACAGGTTCAGCAAGTTTGAGAGTATAATGGCCCTGCAAGAAATGTGTTATTTCTCTTGGGAAAATTGATGTGATAAATGTAACTTCTGATTAATAATTACATAAGTTCCAGTGACCTGCATAAATAACACAAGCTTTGGGTTCAAACAGTAGGCATTTAAAACAAAAGAAAAGGGTTTGGAACACTGCCAGATTACCACAGATCCTCAAGTCTCTTAAAGAATCAGATTTGCTTTTTAAAAAGAGGATGACAACAATGATTTGCTACAGAGCATCAAAATTACAGTGTAAGAATTTTGCACATTACCATAACTTTCCATTACTGTAAAAACTACAGTGATGCCTGATTTAGTTTCTAATTGAGGCTCCTGTTTCATATTTTGCAAGGGCCCTAAAATAGTTTCCAAATTAAACAAGAGGATCCCACAGCTATTGTAAAACACCCAGGGATGCTGAAACACCAAAAATATAAAGCCCTTGATCTTCTTAGTTAGTAAATAATAAGCAAGCCAAAAAGCCACTTTGAAACACGGACCTGCCACAGTGAGGGCCTCTGCATATGAATCTCAACTTACTCTAATAAAATCAGGTGTAAAAGTGTCCTTTTCCTCACTCAAAACAAGCTGGATTTTCATGAAGCCTTCTGAAAGTAATTAGGTATTTACAATGAATGTTTACTGTTTAAAAATCTTCCCACAAAATGTTCTGAATGCTGAACATTAGTCCTCTCAGAGGAAGGTTTCCAGTGAAAATCTTGTTTTAGTCAAGTATCGATCACATAGTTGGCTTTTTCAGAGACAATGTTCTCTCAGGTTCCTGCAGCAGCATCCAAAACCATCTGGTTTTGTCACTCCTGGACACATTGATGGCTCAGCCATAAAACACTTCTTACTAGGATGTGACTGGAAAAGGAATTAGAGGGAGGGAAATGAAGAGAAGCAAAACAGAGAAAAGTTGGAAAAGTTTTGATAGGAAACCTCTACCTGTGCTACAACTAATTTAGTCCATAATGGAACACAACGGTAAAATTTCCCCCTGAGGTAACAATGGATAAAGATCCCAATTATTATGGACACCAACAATGACCTTTGGTGATGTGGGGAGTACATGAATTGTTTTTGGACTTTTTGTGCCTTTATTGATAGAGGAGGACAGTGGACAGAGTCAGAAACAGGGGCTAAAGAGTGGTGAGACATGTGGGAAAGGACCACAGGCCGGATTTGAACCCAGGCTGCCCTCGTACATGTGAGGGGCCTTGAACAACTAGGCCATCCGCGCCCTGTGTTATCCATCCATTTCTACTGTAAAATATACCACAACTAAATTAACAAGAGAAGGAGCTCAATCAATTTTTTTCCTGCATTGGATTTAGCGGGTAACTAACAGTCACAATTAGCTTGTTTACTCTTACATTGCACCTCGCCGTGCAAGATTTGGAGTTTGAGGGTGGAGACATTGGTTGTCAGATTATGAATCTATTATGGTGTGGTGTGCTGTGTTGGTCATCTCATTACACATCACACACAATGAGATCAATACTGTTAAACCTCTAATCTTTTGTTGCCATGTGGGGGATCTCTCACATTTTCCGAATCAGTTTGTATTTTTATTGGAATATTGGGATAGTGACAGGGAGGAATCGATTAGATTTTGGTGATGATCCGCGCACACATTTGGTTTTTCTCGGGCTTTGAATTTTGAACACCATAGTAATCAATGGGAGTGTGAGTTCCTCGGTGGCGCTGCTTAGGCGTGAGTCTGCCGCTTCAGACGGCCATTCTAGTTGGAAGCTAAAATTGTAAATGATACCAAAACTTGATAATATGCCCGGCAAAAGTAGTCCAGAGCTGCAATCTCTGAAGTTTCTTGAAATAACTATTGTTATGAATTTGAGCTACACAAAGAAAGATGAACTGATTGTCAGTCCAGTTAGCTTTAGTATCTAAGTCACACACTAGACCGTGTATAGTGTATGTTTTAAAAGTGCTGTCAAACACACTATAAATTCTCTTCTAGATGAGCGTTTGCTGCCTTGGAGCTGAGATCTTATATTAAGACTTTAAATGTTACTGTGGACTAGGCGTCTAAGAAAATGCCTACACTTGAACACCTTCCCAGTTCTCAACATTTACTCTGTCATTCAGTTCCTTGATTAAACACCAGCCAGATCAAACCACAGGGAAAGTGGTGCAGCCAGTCAGTCCCTTTTCCTCCACCTCCTCCTCTTCTTAATCTTCTGAATTTTTCTCTCGTTTCTTTGTCTGTCTACCTGTTACCCCCTGTCTTCTTTCTCTCTCTTCAGCTTTCTCTACAGCCCTCTCCCTCTCTTGACTCATCCAGGCAGAAGACCAGGAATAATAGGAGACAGGAAAGAAAACTCCACAGCGGCAGAGTGCGTGGGTCCAAGAACCAAGCCCAGTGGCCTTCTTTTTTCTCCGCTCTTTAACCCTCTAATTTAGCTTTTATTTTGGGATGAGGGTTTATTGAGCTCAGTCCAGTGCTAAAAGCCTGGGACTCAGTCACTGTGGTACTCTCTCACTGCCCTCTCAACTCATTTATGACCCACACATCAGAAGATAAAGGGCTTTACAGCAGCTTATTTTAAGTTGCTGTGGTGCTGGATGTCAATCCAAGGTTAGGATAAAACAATAAGGAAGCTTTAGTTCTTTCTCAACACAAGATAAAAGAAGCTTAGTTACACTAAATCGATCCCAGCAACCATTGTTGACTGAAGATGTCTACTCTGAAGTAAAAAACAAATAGTAATAACCAGACTGACACCATATCAGGAAGAAGAATGGAAAAATATCACTGTCTTGCTTTTATATGACATTTTTACAGATGCAGTTAAAGACAGAATTTAGGAGGGCATTGCAGCCCCTGTTAAATTCCACTTGCCACTAGTGTAAAAAATGAGAAAATCTTTGTTCAAGGCTCGCTTGATGCCAGTACTATCCAGGTGTCCTACAACCATAACTTCATATGCAGGTAAAAAAAAAAAGAAGCAAAAATTACAGTTCTTGAGTTTAATGACAGTGCAGAGCTGTAGTGGGCATGGCCCAAGCCTTTACTGTCACTAACAGTGAATGATGAGGAGAAGGCTTTGAGAAGCTGTCAAATTGGGATTAAACTGTTATATTTACAACAGATAGTTAAAGGCAAGTGTCGTATCTTTATGTTTTTCACATTAACAGTCTGCTAGGTTTGACATGGAACGTGCTTCTATCTTCACTTAGAAGAATTTCTCTTGAAGACTCAACATAAGTAACAAGTCAACACTTAAACACACTTTAGACTTCACCCTGAAAATTTAAACATAAAACAAAAAAACTTGGTTGTCTATCAGGTGCCATATTTCACACAGTATCTAAATCTAAATGCTTTCTACTTTTAAAATGAATACAATCATAATTTGGAGGCATTCAAGGTCTAATGGGAAACACCATACTGACATTGATCTTCCAAAGTTTGCTCTAGAGCCACCATGAGGTCTGATTTTCAGTGACCCATAAGTTATAAGTGGCAGTACCCTGACAACTTTTGAAAGGAATTTCATAAAAACTTGGCAAACAGTTGGTTTTTAAGGGATCCATTCCTCCAGTGGCATCATCAGTTTTTTTTCTGACCATCTGCAAAATCAATAAAATTTCCCATCAGCATCCGATGTGCTTTGTACTTAATGTTACATATACAGTACAAGTCTACATAGAATTTTTCCCCATTGGTGTGTAAATGCAGAGTAAATGGGTGTGAAAGGGTAAGTGCGACCTGTAAAAATGCTTTGGGAAGTCAGACGACTAGAAATGCTCTTTACAAGTTAAAGTACATTTAACAAGTTTGTTACGTATCAAAAATTAGCATGCTAACCCTTAAAGAATGCTGTTCAATAAATACTGTCTGCTTAGCCTTAGGGATTCACAATATTGGATTTTCACAAATATCCAGGAAGCTATTTCAAAACTTATTTAAGCCAATCCAAATAGGATATACACTGCCTATAAAAAACAAAGACCCCATTCAATGTTTTACCCTTTTATTGATTTCAGAAATCAGTCATGGTCAATATAATTTCGCTTTTTGACAAAAAACTCTTAGTCAGGCTTGCACATCTAGACACTGCAATTTTACTCCATTCTTCTTCGTAAAACTGCTCAAGCTCTGTCAGTTTGCACAGAGATCGGGTGTGAACAGCCCTTTTCAAGTCCAACCACAAATTCTCTATTGGAATGAGGTCTGGGCTTTGACTCGGCGACTCCAGAACATTCACCTTGTTGTCTTTAAAACATTTCTGTGTAGCTTTCACTGTATGTCTTGCTGGATAATAAATCTTCTCCCAAGTCGAGGATTTTCCTTTATTTTGCAGAATCATTTCACCCTCTACCTTTACAAGCCTTTCAGGGCCGGCTGCCAAGAAAGATCCCCACAGCATGATGCTGCCTCCACCGTGCTTCACAATGGGGATGGTGTGTTTGTGGTGATTTTCAATGTTTGGTGTCTGCCAAACAAAGCGTCTCGTCTGTCTTGTCTTGTCATCATGGTGTAATGGTAGCCAGGAATACTGATTAACCAGTGACTTGACCTTCCAGACATAGGTGTCTCTATACTACAATTGTTAGAGACACATTTACAACACTGAGGTGATCCCCATTTCTGTATTTGTAAGACTACAAGCACCAACTGGTTGGACCTCTGTTGAATAAGGTCAGTCACTTTAGGGGGGGTGAATACTTCTGCAATCACTTAAATATCTTTGTTTAAATCGACATTACTTTGAAGAAATCTGTTTTCACTTTGACATTAACTCTTTACCTACTGAGCCTAAAAATGGTGATTTGGACATATTTTGTTATTATGGCTGTAAAATAGTCAAGAAATGCCCTAAGTCTGAGAACTTTAGTCCCTTGTCCCAGGAGTACTTGAACTTGACTTTTCAACATCTGGTTAATAATTATTGCACATTATATGGAATTGTCAGCCGTTTAAAAGACGAAAAACACAAAAACAGATTTATTTTTCATGGCTTTTATGAAAAGAAATTTTGTTATTGCTCATGAAGTTTTGATTTGACATTTGAAATGTGAACCTATACATGTTTAGAACAATCACCAGTCATTTTTTGAGTCTCGGACTCTGGGTGTGCAAAACACGGCGCAAAAGATAACTATATAAATAGGCGACAATTAGTGCAAATAAAGGTGGAAAAATGGCACATGACAGACATGCACAAATGCCACTAATGCTATTTTTTGAAAACAAAACACCACTCTCGCTTGCTCTCTTTTTACTCTCTTCCTTCACTCTCCTCTCTCACTTGTCTTCTGCTAAACCTGCTGTTTTCATGGTGCTGTTCGACATTACTGTACTATATATACCACACATCATATATTGCCAGAAAGCACAGATTCTCAGCTCTCTGTCAACGTTGGAATTTTATAGATTGAGCAAACTTTCGAGGAGTTACAGTGTTGAGAATCCGTGTAGCGGTCTCACGATACTTCTGGTGTTTTGCTATGGTGTTTTGCTATGAATGCCCACGTCATATGGTTGCATGTAATGAACCATGTAATGAACCATATGTGTGCGCATGCCCACAATTCTCAGCTTTCCAATGCTGTTGGAATTTTTCTGATTGGACAAACTTTGACAGAGTTATGTTAATAATACTCCGGACATATAAAACACAGCGCCGGTGCTGGCTCAGTAGGTAAAGGGTTAAAGAGTTTTTAAAATCATTTTTGTTGAAAAAGCTAAATAATCTTGACAGTAATTGGTTTATAAAATCAAAAGAAAGGTAAAACATTCAAAAGGGGTGACTACTTTTTATAGAGTCTGGTTGTTTTGGGTTTGGGGCTTCATTCAGAATGTTCTGGGCTGGGCGCGGGCCTCCTTTAATGTGTGGCACCCTGGGTAACCACCTGCACCTGATGGTGGCTGATATTTAAGACCAATAAATTCTTTATACTGCCAATATGCACAACCAGGATATATATTGGAAATATCAGCGGACCTTTCATGCCCACTGATTCTGACATTTAACCTTTTCGGCAAATATCTGCCAACATGGATATCATGCCTATAATATCTTGTCTCCCTATTTAGCATCATTGTGCTAGCACTATCATCAGATTTTTCAAAACCAATACTTTTGGGGGCTCCTTTACATAATATGAAAACTGCAATGATGTTAATTGATCCACGGTTTTTATAGCAATTCCAAAATTAAAACTGATATCATAGTGGACATGCTGAGTGTGTGGTACATGCAGCTCTTATGACAATGATGTATTAAAAAGCACACAAAATTTAATTTCATTGGGGGTCCATTTTTGATGTTTGAACAAAGTTTTTAAATCAACTATAAAGAGTAAATCAACTATACGGAGTGGTTTAAGGATTACTTAGGCAGGTGCCACATTGGCTATTCAAAAAACTGTCATCATCAACTTACATGTGGATATGTGCATCAAACATGAATGAACAAGAGTTGATAATTTCACTTATTTTTGAAATATTGCAGCAAACAATGTACATAGTGCAATCACTGTATGGTCAGTTGAAGAAAATGTGGCACGTGGTATTCCATTAAGATACCAGCATTACGTCTTACAACAGAAAATAGATTTTAATCTTTTATAAGAAAATATAACCCTAAAAAGACTGTCATGGGTACCTACTTACACCCCTAGCTCATAATGACATACACACCACAGCCACAGTAAACATCCCTCAACATGATAAATGAAGGCACCTACAACTTCTTCTAGTGCTTCGCTGTAATTGACTTCAAATTAAAACACCTATATGATGCTTGTTTGTTTACTTGGCACAACACCATCAAAACAAACACATTAGCCCCACTACCATCATCAACCTCCATACTTCCTTTCACATCTGAAAGCTGTTAGTCCTGCATTTTCAGGGTGACACAGGAGGCAGGAATAAATCTTAACTCCTCCTGCTCCAGTAGCAGCGTTGTTGGTTTGTGAACATGTGGCTGGCACCAGGACACCTCATCATGCATGAAATCTCTCCTCCTGAGGCCTTCTAGTCAGACACTAACGCCACAATGACAGGCAGGAAAAGTTTAATTTTGGACAACACATTCACCGAAACAAAAGAACTCCATTACAACAACTAAGTTTGATTCATCTTTCGAATTTATAGACATGTCTTTATCTTAAATACCCACAGAAGAGAAAAAGGATTACAATCATCTAAGATGAAAGGAAAGACACAGGAAAATAAGTGAAAACTGCTGTAAAGAGGATAAATAAAACGATGTTTGCTTGATTGAAAAAACATGGAAGAGCCACCATGTATTTCCTGAAAACTCAACAAAACTACACTCTAACCAAGCAGCAGACCCAAAGGCATAGTCCTTGATACAGATCTTTGTGAACTTTACTCACAAAACTGTTGTAGCTTTTATATGCATGCTGAGGACCAAGATGTCTGCCAGCAAAACTTTGTTTATTTTCTTAAACATCTCTTTGCATAGTGAGAACAGTTACAGAGAAAGCATCTAACGTGGCAACTTTACTCGCATCCTCCACATGAACAGAGGAGGTGAAAATAACGGTGGAAGAAGAGTAAGGAGGAGAAGACGGCGGCTGTGGCCGTTTAAATGGCTCAAGTTCTATACACTCCCTCTGCTAAACAGTGGGTTAAGAGAAGTCATTTTAGCGCATGCTGGATGTTAGGGGAGGGAGAACAGACCGCACTGCATTCTTTTGTATTGAGGTCACTTTTTTCTCCTCAACAGTTCTGAAGCACTCAGCAAGCTTAGGACTGGACAGCAGGCTTGATCTAATGGAGCACTGATGGATCTACTGCACATGCTCAGAAGTGACATGGACTAGTGAGTTTCCTCTTTCCTGAAAGCATCACCAGGGATGAACAACTACTGAGAATGAAAAAGGGCAACAGTTGTCTTCTTTTTGAGGGGTGCTTCAACATATTTCCACCCCCTGGAAAATCTAAAAGACTTGTTTTTTTTTAGCATTCAGCTGGCTTAATAATGGCCTAGATTTATTCATTTCATGGATAATTTGGGGATTAGCTCACCTAAAAAAGTTGAGGATAAAGATGGCAACATTCTGTAATTTTCAAAATAATAACATGATAAGCAAAGGAAACAAAAAACAAACAAACAGTTCTTTACCTCAGCTACCAATCACGTGGTTTCCTGTGGAGTGCTTGAGGGAGTCCCACAAGTCCAGCTTAGGAGGCCTTTTTTCAACACTCACTGCCATGCACTGATGTAATGAGGACCCTTGGGCTGTAAGAAAACAACATTGGCAGAATGTTAAGAGAGGCTTGAAGGAAACACTGATTCACAGTCTTGTAAAATTATGTGACACTTGTTCCACTTATTGATTTGAAATAATAACAGACCCTAAAAAAACTCAATAGATGAGATATTCCAATCATGTTTTCATATTTTTACGAATCCAAAACGTGTTAAAATATATGTAAAAGTTGTAGAGCTTTTACTGAGGCATAAAGCATATTTCTTCCTCCACACTTTTACACTTACTTTTGATAGCACTGCATATGGTGCACAGATGATCAGTGCTGCTTCACTGGCTGGTCTCTTGAAAAATTATGTGCTGCAATAAGGAAAGGTAAAGCTGTATGTCACAACACAACACAAAGGTACGTTAATATGAAAACACTGAATGTGTGGAAAGGGGGCATTTACCTTTGTATTAAAGATAAAGATATCACACTGATTTTATATAGCAAGGGCAGGAAAAATATCTTATTCTAACTTTAAAGCACACAGTTTAAACTAATTTCATTATTTAGTCATATTTTCTGGTGGGTTGTCACTAAAAGGTTTTACTAAAAATTCATTTAAAAAATGAGGGACAGCTGTTTCAACATTGACTCTAATGTTATGTATACTTTGGGAGATACTGAGCCCTATCAGAAGATCACTGTGGACTGTATTATCACTTTATTGTTACAGTTGATATATTTAATAAAAGATAAACGAGCTCAGAGTAATGCACATTAAGAAATTGCATGCACGTTTTGCTTCCTACATAAAATAGAAGAAGAAAGGTAAAGAAAGGTAACTTCAGCATGTAAATGGTCAAATACAAAACATCAATATTTTTCCTAGAGAAGAAAAGAAACTGAATTGTAGCGTAAAAGAATATGACATAACACAAATGAAGTAACCCAAGCCAATGTACATGGTAGCGTTTACTATTTGAGTAAATGAAGTTACTGTTAACAGTTACTTTACAACTCATGTTCTGTTAGTTTGAAACCTAATATTAGTTAAACAAAAAGACAACAAGCAACTGAAGCTTACAATAGCGTACCACCTAACACGGCCACAGAACCAGCTTTACAACTTGTGTAAAGTTGTACAGTTCGTCGTCAATTTGTTTTTTTCGTGCTTGCTAGCAAGTAACGGTTGTGTTAGCGTAGCTGACCGTTGACGTGCTCAACGGTCAAGTCAGCTAGCTCCTGTGACGCTCAAGTTAACCCGACTTCTTCACGAGTTAGCTATCCGCTCGCATCGTACTTCAAAAAGTAACCTGAAAAACTTACCTGAAAGCTTCCCAGAAGGTCGGAGAACAGGGATATTGTTGGTTAGTAAACAAATTAAAGCCGCACTGCAACATCTCATTTAGCACAGGTGACATAAACAGCTCTTAAGTGAGACGCTTCTGGAGTTGTTGGAGAGCATATTTCACAGAGCTCAGAGCTGGGCTAACGTTAGCTTCTTAAACCCACTTATAGCTTTCCCACTTTGCTAGGCTATCATAGTGCTAAATGTTAAAGTAACCACCTCTGGTAAAACGTCAATAATCCTTGTGGTTGCTCTGTAATAGAGCTGAACTGTCTTTTATTTCCTTTCAGAGGTTTTATCTATCAGCAAACTAGTGAATAACATAAAACCAACAACTGAGAGTTAAATCCAGCTAACATGAAGGTTTGAGTGGGTTGTAAATCTTTATTATATTTTTAAAGTATGCCTATTTAAAGCGGACCACAAAACACATGATGTGTTAAGTGGGATACAGCAAATGGGGATCCTGACTTTAAAAAATAAGTTGCAGTAATGTGAAAAAATATTCAGAATGTCTGTTATTTTTATGTCTCAACTGTTACAACAAATAGAATCAACTTATGATAACAAAACTCTTGAAATCAAGTTTATAGAACTGATTATAAAGATTTCCATAAAAGCCCTCATTGAAAATAAACTATGTAGCCAGCTATTTAGATGTACAATCAGTCAGGATGACATGAGTTTGAAAGAGTAAGAGTTTTACAATAAGGAAAATTTCTTGAATTGGAGCTGTTAAAGTGCATGGATTTGAATGCCATGAGATAGAGTCTTCATAGAAATTACTAACTCTAACCTTTTCCCATGTGCTATCATACACAAAAAACAAAAAGCTCTTGCAAATAAGTGTGATCAATACATGATTTTTCACTCCATTTTTCTTGATTGTAGGAGATAAACGCTGTCCATTAAAAGGAGATTTGCTTATGACATTCACAGATTCATTACATTGCTGAGGTAAGTTTCCTTTCTCTGTTCTTGTCTGCTGTCATCCAAAAAACTTAATATCCAGAAAACTAACAGCATTTGCAGCCAGTTCATCTAATACATGTGACTTGGATTCCCCTGTATCAGGAGAAGTATTGGAGAGGAAAAATCTGTCCTCCCCAGTTGTGGGAAAATTATAGCTTTAACTTCACTGTCTACACTTGACAGATAGGTAATTGAAAATTTTAAAATGTATTTATTCAAACACTCCTGAATTAGAAATAAGTCTCCTCAAAACAATGACAAATACCTTTATCAAAGTAGTAGTTTAAGAATGTAAAGATGAAGAATGTATACAAATATTTTGAGGTAATAGGGCAGCCCTTTTCTAAAAAATGTGACTGAATGGCTTTGCCTGAGCTGTGCTGAAGTAGGATGTAGTTAATTTTTTGTTTCTGTGGCTGAAGGGAGAGTATGAGTCATCACACAGATGGGAATTTTTTCCCTACATAGTTACTTGCTTCCCTATTTCCATTTCAACTCCCCTTTAGTTAGAGGTTACCTGCTGCCTCCACTGCCTTTTTTCTTTGTCGGTTTTCTAGCAATAATGTAGCTCTCTTTCTGATACCAGAAATCTAACTTTTTATCCACGTGAGAACCGACTTCTACTCGTCTTTCTCTCCTTTGTTTTTCTCTCCTTCTTTGCCATTTTCTCTCCTTCACTCAGCCATGCCTCCTACTTTTCCTCCGTCCCCCCTCACATGTGAACATCTCTACAGCCCGCAGTATTTATGAGGGCTTGCGGAGGGGCAGCAGGCTGCAGGAATAACGACATTTCCAGACGGGGTCTCTGAGCTCATTTCCCCCCAGTCATACCTCGCAAACTTTCTTTGCGACTCAGTCAGATGTTAGCCTCAAATAATTGTTCTTAGACTCTATTTTTATGTTTAAAGTTCACCACTGGTGATACAGTAGGGTAATAGAAGCACTAAACATGACTAAGAGATTTGCAAAGCATAGTTAGCTTTATATGTTGCGTGTATAAGAAAAGCAGAAAAATCTTCACACAGTGGCTGAACCTTAGTCACCCTTTTCCTACATACTGATATGCTTTTAATATAATTTAAAAGAGCACAAGAGAAAACTACAGATAGAAGTCAAGGCTGGTAAAAGCACTGACTAACTTTACCAGATGTTGGAAAAATCAGGGTCAAACCACCCTGAAGAGACTGCAGGTCAACCAGACAGTGCATTCAGAAGAAATGTCAAGAAAGCTGTGACAGTAGACACTAAAGCATCATTCAGCATGCCTTTATAATTAAAGTAAACACATCTTTGAAAGGTTATACATCTTTAAAATTCAAAAGTTTCAGGACCAATTTTGGAGACAGTGATCCAAAATATAGCCTGACATGTGTACTCAATTAAGAGATACTTGTGTCACTCTTTCCTTTTTGTGTCTCCCCTCCAGAATAAGATATTCCATCCCTGACTCCTCTCTTGCTTCATTGTAAAAGGCTCTCCCACATTTTGTGCTATTGTGGCAGGGAAATATGACACTCACATGCACAGTGGGGGGCCTTGTGGCCTCTGATGTTGTGCTTTCATATAGGTCATCAACATGAGTCAAATTTTGGTGTATTGCATGTGGTAGCGCTTCAAACCTGTACACATCATTCCTGACATGTGCGTTTAATATTTAAATCTTTAGGGTATAAGTATTAGCATGAAACTAGGTACCAAAATGAACTGTCTTTGCTCTTCAGGATTTCCTTCATGAGATACAAATAGCAGCCGTTCAGTTTACTTTTCACTGTCCGGTGTACTTTTTGTCTCTCCCTGTTTTTAGTGGTGCCACGCTCGCCAGCAGCCTTGCACATTATCTGAAGTAAGGGAAGGATCCAGTCATATTTTCCATCCTCTCTCTCTCTGTCTGACTGGATGTCTGTGCTGGTGGGAGAAAAGAGAGCAGGCAGGGAGAAAAAGAGGGAGGGATGGAGAGCTAGAGGAGTTTGGATGGGGGCTGGGAAAATGGAGAAATCCAGATGCAGACAAGAAGAAAACCAGACTCAGAAGTAAGGAAAAAGTCTAAGCAGAATGTGTTGTGAACAACGTCAACTCCTAAAAAACTTCAGGGAAAACCAGTCCTTTCACATTTTAATCTAAAGGTAGGAGTTACACATTTAGGTGTGACTGGATGTGCCAGTGAAGGGCATGGTACCATGATAGTGGGTTTGGGCTTTATGCTTTAGGTACCCCACCATTTTCTCTCACGCCCCAAAGAGAGTATGATGTGTCATGATGGGTGGAGCTCACAGGAGGCAGGATTTGTTAAACAGCTGGGATCTAGTTTGAAACATACTTGAATTATTCAAATAGTTTTCTTTATTTGTTTGTCAGGACATCTAAATAATCTGTAAACATAGGTTATGTATATGTACATCATTTAGAAAATTAAAATTGCATTGTTATTCTGGAGAGCTTCCCCTCTGTCACTTCTGCTACCCATCGTCAAAGGTATAATCCTGTCAGCTGATTTTGCACAGAAGTGAAATAGAGTTTCTTATGTTTTAGCAGCTGTGATACTGTCCGGAGTTTTAGTAGAGTTGCTTCAGCTTAGTCTAAAGATTGGCAAAAAGGGGTTAATTTAGGTTGATTCTTTCCAAAGGTAGCTCTGTTTAAGAAGACAACTAAGAGGACTTTATTTTGGTTTTTACAGTTGTTCTTAAACACAGTAGAGCAGTTAGAAATATAGAATAGGGATTTAAAAATATAGATTAAATACAGAATAAAATAATAAGGTTAGTGTGTCAGATGATGTCATCTCCATAGGGTCTACCAGTCTGTCACCTTAAAACTGTCCTGTAGTGTGACAAAGGCCTCCCCTGAATCTCTTCTTCCAGTCTTTATGGTCACAGGCTGCCTTTTCACCAAAGGCACATAGCAGGAGGTGAGGTGAATCAGGGTATGATCTGTCCTTAGAGTTGTGAAGAGCTGTATGCCTCCCTTACACTGGCATAGAGCAAGCCCATGGTCCTCTCCCATCTGGTTGTGCAGCTCACATGCCGAATAAAGTTCAGTAGTTTTCTGTCCATGGTAATGTGGCTTAACGTGAAATTAGAGACTGTTTCATATATTGATTGCATGGGATATGTTTCGCATTCATCTGGGAAACTGCCTATACAAAGTGTTTAGGAAGGGCAGAGTCTTTCAAAAAATCCTTGCAGAGTGGTTTAACAAACTTTACGTATACCACATCGATCACGGATCAATCAGAGCAAAAAGACACAAGTAAAGTACTGTACATAACAAGAGCTTGACAGGTGCTGTCGTTTACCAACAGTGTAGCTAGTTGGTGAATAAAACTCGTGCTGAAGCTGGTTGAGAAAAGAAAAAGAATCTTTTCTGCCAAACAAAAGCTTTAAGCATTGGTCTTTGCTTTCCTTATAAATTTTATATAATAAAAAAATGTTGTCTAGTTCTGATAAACTGTCGCTATAGCTATATCAGTGCTAATCTCTTCAACAGTGGCAGCCATTGTTTACTGTTTTGTATTGCATCTAAACCACACCCATAGTTACTGTGTCATTTTCACTAGACAACGCTGATTGGTCTGTTTGTGTTTTTTTCAGACTTGGCAAAAACCTCATTTCAGTGTCCAGACCACAGTGTTCCCGCTCCTCAGCACAATCTAGTTTGACCAGGATATCACCATCTGTTGTTAACAAGAGCAGTAAGCCCCCCACCTTCTCTCTTTATTAAAAACATGGACTGTGCATAAGTTGGAAATGCCTTCAGGACCACAGCCTTTGCAAATGGTGAGCATGGCCACTGGACAATCTAGCTACCTGAGAGTTTTATTGAAGGTAATATAATTTGCGCTCATACCTAGTTACTACACACTGATTTTTGGTCTAATCTCCCCATTCTGAACTGACATTTTAATGGTGTCTGTCAAGAATAATTTTCCTCCGTGGCATTTAGAGTCTTTGTTTCTTTTCCAGTGAGTGCTTAATATGAACCCCATCATGATCTAGGTTGAATAAAACTCAACATTGATTTTTTTTTCTCAATAACCCTAGTCTTCTGGAAGATGTTCAACATTTTTACTTACCCTTAAACCATTATCTTTAGTTTACTTTATTGGTCTCTCTTCTATTTTTGCTTGATTTCCAAACTACTAGATGGCTAGAGCAATTGTCTTGAGTCCCTGCTATTGCCATGGATGGGGTTACATCAAAATTGGCTGAATGCCCATTGCTAATGAAGAACTTAAAGTGAACTTATATATGGCAAACAAGTATGTACATTAGGCCTATAAAAATCAATTTCTATAGTATAAGTAAAAGCAGTCTAAAGTACTATGAATTTATATGATTCATGTAATGTATACTCCATACAATAGCTTCAATTTCAATATTCCTCTGCCTGCTCATGCAGAAAATGACTATCCTTATTGTAAATGACTACTGTAGAGGTGAGAGTGGTGCTCAGCCAGTAAACGCTAACCCCACCCTTCAACTAAAAAGACAAAAGTTGGGCCTTTAGAGATGATTGCAGTTCAGTTAGGGCTCCACTTGAAGTAACAGTCAGAGGTGGGCTCAGGCATTTACCCTGTAATTGAGCATTTACCCACAACACTACGTTGAAGTCTCATTCTCTTTTTTTCAACTGATGCTTCAGCTTTGACTGAACTTGCAGAGTCTGTGCCGGAGCTAGAAGGTTTATTTTCACTGAGGTGGCTGGTGTAGTCACACTAGTTATTTGCTCATCTTTACAGTGACATAGTAGGCTCTTTTTGCCTTGATTCTAAAAAGGATCTCTCTAATGGATATGGAAAGTCTACAAAGGAGTTAACTTAAAACAAATTAAATTAAATGATCTGTAGTATTTTCAAGCTTTTACTACAGCTGGTGACATTTGTTTGGCTTTTTAGACTGTTCCCAGCAAAAAGTAGACGGATAAACTTTAGGAAGAAGACCTTATATTTAGAACCAAACTTAAGCAATCAGAGTATACCATAGAATGCATCTTATAACCTTGCAAAACCAATGGATAGGCCAGATTCCATGTCTGACATCAGGCAAATTTATCATGCAGAGCTCCAATCTGAAATGTTTGTGCCCAGTCTGACAAATTACCTGACAATCACTGTCATTTAAGGAGGGAGAGGCTGAAGATACAGATGTGGTTTAGTTGTACTGCAAACTGGTAAACAATGTCTGCCACAGATGAAGCTATAGTTGCAGCTTTGCTGGAACTGGATCACATTCCTTTCTTAAAGAAATGCAAGATACTGCATTGAAAGCTTTTCTAGATTGTAAGATGTTTTTGTCCCTCTCCTGACAGGTTTTCAGTACAACTTCCCACTGTACCGGTAAACCGTTACGGTGTAAAGGTGGTTAACAACTGTGGCTAACGTTAGCAATGCCAGAACCGCTGGCCTTCAGTCCTTCTTGCAGGTTAACATCTGCAGTCCTGTGATAAATATCATTGCCTCGATTATATATAATAATAACCTGACACAGCCTTTTGACAACTTATTCCATGTTTTCTGGATTTAAAAAAATGCTACTGTAAACTGTGCTGTTTCTACAGGATACTATCGATGCTATAAGGCCACCATTGTTTACATCAGGTTTTAGAGAACTGTGCCAGCAAGGCAGTAGTCACTAAGAAAAGCTACAGGGGTTACTAGTGGGCAGCTATGAGATGAAGCAATCAACCAGGATTATGGGCATGAACTCATAAAAATATATTAAGTATTAGTTGAACTGACCAGTAGTCCTGGTGGTGACTACTAAGGGTTCTGGATTTAACCACTTAGCTAGCTAATCATGTGCATCCCTAGTCCATGAATCCAAACCCCACAGTGTCCTCCTGCTGTACTGCTTTCTCATTAAAATCACAAGCACAATTGACATCATGGTAGAAGACCAATCAGATATATACTAATCTGTGTCGGGGTTATGAACCTACTCTTAGTGACTAAAGATATCTCCAACATATTCAAAATTTCAAACACTGTAAAGACTCCTCAGGTGACAGACTTTATCATTGTCCATGAAAAACATGCAGGCCTGATGAGCAAACTCCCAGGAACCCATTAATGCTGTAGTGCTGGTTCCCTTTTCGATGGCAAGGACAGAATCCACATGGGTCCACCTGCATTAGGTTTTTACCAGTCAGCTTAACCTTAACCCATCAAACTGTCCCAAGATTAAAATTTTTGACCATATAGCATCTTCATAAACCTCAGAAATGTATGCCCTTTAAGATTTTAAAAAATGCTTCTGTTATAAATTTCCAAAAGTCCTTGCGTTTATGTATTTGAGCAATTCTAGTTTGTGCTGGCTCTCACAGTACTGAAGACCCAAAAATTCATTTTCACAGTGATTATTATTTACTAACTCTGCACGTTGTTTTAGAGGACTTTTTTAATAAACAGTATTATAGTTTGGTTGTGCACACGATAATAGCCACTGAGAATTTAAAAACACACAGTACAGTGACTGATTTTATTTGAGATAGTGTGCAATCTTCCTCATCATACCCTGTAATTTGTCTGAGGCAGGTGGGTCTACAATGGGCTCTGACGTAAACAAAGATTGAATGTCTGCAGAGAAACGTATTGTTTAGATCATTAAAAAATATAATGGCAAAACAGAAAAGTTTAACAGCAAATGAAAGCTGCTTTATCACAAAACACTTCAGTGACATGGAAAGGACACTACAGATTTAATATGTATGTATAAATAACAGCCCCTTAGAACCTTAAATAGATAGAAGGAAATTTGCCTTGAGGCAATAAAAGGTGGAAGCCAGTGAGAGAGGGAGACAGAGAGGTTTGGCTTTGTTAAAGTTTAGAGCAGCAGGGGCTCAGAGACGTACAAGTAGAAACACGTGGACAAGGCCAGGCAGATGCTACGTGTTGTTGGCTGAAGCACAGAAGCTTGCTGGGGAATGCACTGATTTTCAGTCGGCCTTTTTCAGTTGCATTGCAAGCTCTGCAGAGCAGTAACAATGCTTATAGACCTACATGTTCAGTCTTTATGTAAAATTTTAGTTTTACTAATTTGCTGCACATTTAAAGTTTGAGTCTATCTTCTGCAGCCTCATCAGCTTTAGTATGACACATTTTAAACACTTGGCCTCTTCTGAAGGACTAAAACAATTTCTTCACCATCATCAGCTTAGTTTTCATATGCATCATCCTGGGACAGGACAAAAGTCTGGAGAAGAAATTTGAAAACACCTTTTTCTCACAACCTGTTACATCTTGGGCTCTTGCACCTCTACTAGCTGCCAATGACAAACTCGGAATTTCCTCCCCAGAGTTGTTGAATCTCTGTTGCGCCAGTAGAATAACTTTACTTCTCCTTCTCTTACAGCAGTAAGACTACAAAGACAAGGATTGAGTTCTAGTGATTACTTATGCTGGCACGGCAAGCTTTAAAATCTTTCTGATTCCTTTGGTTTAGAATGCCAAAGCTTTTGACTGCTAAAATATGATAAATATATTTTCAAACAGCCAGAAATCATGTAGCTCCAAGCTACACTGGTAGGACATTTGAATGCAGCTTTTCTGAGGGATTTCACCCAAACCACCAGTCTGAACTCTGAGAGACTCGCCACAGAAAATATATTATAGTTTGCAGCAACTCTAAACACCAGAAAATTACCAGTTCTATTTTAGCGCTGTCCTGTGAGCTTACGTTTCATTTCACTCACATAAAGTCAGAAAGTACAGCAGTGAAGATTGGTCCTGTCTTTTTATTTGACACATTTAGAAGATCAATTTAAAAGGAATAAAAAATGTTATGTTTGATGTCAGGGCAAACAGTATTTTTAGTTAAAATCACAGACAGCTAACAAGCATGTCTTATCAAACTGGTTTCTTTTAAACACCATACGTAACATCCCTGATTTCTTTTCCCTCTACACACTAAAGCATACATATTCTGTATCTTAAACAATTACCCTCTCTCCCTTTTTATGTTCTCCCAAAAGTTGCTATGATGGGTGTGTCTTATTTTGGAGCTTTGTTGAGCTGCACTTGTGGCAGTAAAAATCGCTTCAGTGTTGCAGTGTGCATCTGCTGCAAACAACCTAATATCCCTATAACTTTCAAACTATATTTATTTACACATCATTTGCAATCAACAGAGACCAAGATGGAAAGTTTTAAATTTCTCTGCCCACTCTACATTCAACAGAGTTTTGTTGACCTTATTTTAAAGTACCTGTAAAAACATAAAATCACAACTACACAGCAGCACTGCAATGCTCTAAAGGGTTATGTTAACCTTATACTGGCTGCAAATTATGTAACACAAGTGCATGGCATACAGTGAGTGTTAACACCTTAAAGAAAGTGAGGAGTTATTAAAATAAAGATTGACACCTGTCTGTCTTTTTGGCAGGTGTTGGAACCACCTCCTAACTTTCACTAGACAAAGAACAGCTGCCAAAATACCTGCTGCCTTCAAGTAAAATCCCTGAGCACACGCTTCCTCTGAGTCCATTAATCCTTCCTGCAGCTGAACCCATAACAATTGTACTGATTGTGTACCTGGACCTGCAAATTTCTCTGGACTAAAGGACAAATGATTAAGTGGTTATAAGATATACACAAAAATACCTGATGAGATTTTGTCAGGACTTTTTGGACATTTGTTAAAGCTTTGAGTCATGGTGATAACAATTTGCGAAAACCAACTTTTACCTGCTGCTATGATTATTTGATGGCAGCTCATCTTGGCATAAATAGGAAAGACGATATAATGGAGATCTGTGTCATCAGCAAACTTGGTTGTTTTTGGTGTTCATTTCCAGGCAAATTATAATGTACTTTCATAGAAATCTAACTTTAACAGTTAAATCACAGACTGTAGACAGTATTGGACTGGGTCTGACTGACGACACCTGGTCTTTTAAAGCTAATTTGTGGTGGTCGCCATATTGAAAAAACTGCGTGAAATTAACTTTTGGGCAACCTAGAAAACAAAGAGGTTAAGCTGAGGTGAGCCTTAAGCCTCCTGGCAAACAGCTGCATCGGGGTATTCCTAACCAAAATGGATGAGCTATTAAAAACAAATCACCCTTGATACTAGAGATGGGAGAACTTGTAAGGCCTAGATAGAGATGATAATTTAACCAAGGGCTTTTAACTGTATAAATATATTAAAAAAAACATCAACACAGAGCCCCCTAGTATGAATGACATGGTCCAAACGTTATTCTGCCATTACTGTCAGCTCTTCCACAGAACAAAACATGCACGTCTGAGAGAAAATAGCTAACAGCTACACCTGACTCCATGGAGAGATCTGTCTACAAGTCTGTTGAAGCTGTCACTATAGCAACATGCATGATTCTACTTCCACAAAAAAAAACTTAATATGAGGATAAATCAAGTTACCAGTTTTGTTTTTAGTTTGCTAGTCTTATCTGCTCTGGTATCATTACAAACAGTGTATGCTAATGGCTAATGTTTTTGCCTTTTGACTCACTTGTCCCTTCAGAGTTACCATAGCTGTCAAAAGCAGTTGCTGATAGTGTAATCTGGCTTGCTGTGGTAATAAAACAAGAGCCATGGCTAGAAGGGATTTACCTCTGTGTACCGTTTATTATTTTCTTACTTTTTATTATTTCTTACCAAATTTATCCAGTTAGACAAACCCAGAGAGGTCTAGCACATATGGCACACCAAATCAGACAAAATATTGCTGCTTAGAATAGCATGTGCGTGTGTGAGTCATCCCTACTTGATACAGTTTGAACCCAAAAAATAAAACCCTTGGAAACTATTTTGACCCAAACGGTGGAGTGTGTATATGACTTCTGGTCCTCTTGCAGCCAGTGGATACTTGAGGACCTGCAGCTTTTTCGCACTCTACTATTGGCTTCTTTTTTTAACACTGGAATTTGCCACTTTAATCAAAACGGTGACCAACCTGCCTATAGCTCCAAGAAGAGGAATAAACAGACGACCATGGCACCCCGTGGAATCATCATTTGTGCTTGTATGGATGTTTGTATTGTTTTTATGACATTGACAACATTGTGGTGGACTGATGACCAGTCCAACGTGTGCCCCGCCTCTTGCCCTATGACAGCTACGCCCCAGCCCCCCTGCAACCCCCAACGGGATAAGCGGTATAGAAAATGGATGGATGGATATCAACAGTAAACCTCTTCCTACTTCACATGCACAGTGCAGCTTGGAGGACGAAATGGACCCGTATTACCACAGTATATGAAAGACAGGAGGCATTTGGGTTTTGCATTACCACTCTGCTCACTGATGAGTACCCAGTACTCTGACTCAATTGCACTCACATCTCCAACCGACTATATCCAAATCCACATGATTCACGCTTGAGACAGCTCTGGTAGTGGACTAAGGACGAGGCCAAAGTACAGTGCACTCACAGTGTCCAAACTAAGGAACAGTGCACACAAGCCTGATGTTCTAATGTCAGCCATGTTTCACTATACTTTTAGAATACGCTGGAATTAAAAATGTGGCCCCTTGGCCATAGTTTGGACATATTTGCTCTAAATTACCAATCTAAGTGGTTTTTGTACTTATGCTGCATGTCTGCAAACGTAAAAAATACAGTGCATACTCTTCATTGATTTTAGCTCGTGAAAACCATAACTTTCTATGGGTTAATTTTTTTTAAACGAAGATGACTGCAGGGAAAAAAGAAAGGTCAAACAGGGCCAAACTATAGTTGTAGAAGCTGCAACGTGTCCACAGTGTAACCAGACAGCTTTGTGGATTCGCCAACTTCTCTTCTGCTCTCCTCCCTCCCTGACTGTAACATCATCAGAGGGACCTGCCTCCTCCTCGTCGGAAGTCAGATTTTTACATGGATTGTTGTACATAATTCATCCTTCAATTGATCTCTTCTTAACTGTTTATTTTAAAATGGAAATAAAGATGAAAGCACATTAATTGGATGCCTTTATTTTGTTTGTATGAATGTGGCAGTGTTGATGCGCCTGACATTGAGAGGGACTTTAGGCAGGGGACATATTATCATGATATGGTAACCTTTGGCTGGCAGTAACTCATGCCTTAAGTGTGTAATAAAATGCACTGGATATTATGTGTATTTGGAGTTATTTTCAATCATAAATGCTGTTTTATTACGTTTTTTGAAGGGAATTGCTGTTGCCTGCAAGTGCTTTCAACTCACAAGGTGTGTAGGCCCAAAGTTTACAAAAATAAAAGATTTTTATGAGCTAGACTCCCTCTTCGGGATGGTGTACAAGGTACAGTTGCTAAAATGGATATAGTACAGTCAACAAGCAGTCAAAGTGCCTGAAAATCTACACTTGGTTTGCGCTTGGTGCGTAAATTACGCACGCCTGATGTTCGGTAACACCACGCCTAAAAGACACAGTTCTTTACCCTCTGATGAAAAACTAAAACCAAGTTTCAATGTTGAATTTCAACAGTGGATTCTTGATAAGCGAAATGAAGATCCTCATTTGCTCAGTGTATCCTCAATAAATTGGAGCTTAATCGAGGCGAGGCTGAATAAAATCATCCAGTCCATGAGAGCGCCACAGTGTCTCAGTTTGGATGCCGAAACGGTAAAACAGCCCAAACAAAATTCTCAAAAAGGAAAGTCCATGGAGACGTGGAGGACGTTAAAACACGTCTGAAGCGTGGAAAGCAGTCGTGTTAATGATGAGTGTCCTCACCATCCACGTTTGAGCTGAAACGTGAACTTGTTTGACATGTTTTAAGACGGCCCCCCTCTCTGATGAAGGAGGGACTCTCACTTGAACATGTACAAGTTATTCTGTGCGCACAGGACCTCCCCAAATGTTCTGGCATATAAAAGCCTAGCTAACTCATTTGTTTAGGCAGTAGGGAGTTTCTGCTAGGGTCTGGATTGGAGTTATACGCAGACCGGACCCTACCGTGTATGAGTGGTGTCTGAGGAGAAAAAGAGGATTCCCCCCCTATCGCAAAGAATCTACATGTCTAATATTTAGACATGTTCAGCTTTGTGGATATTCGGTTAGCGCTGTTGCTCAGCGCAGCAGTGCTTTTGGTCAGAGGTCAAGGCGAGGATGATAGTAAGTATAACTTTAACACTTTGATTTGAGTTGTTTTGGGACTGTGGCACCCTCAGGATGTGGATAGCCGTAAGGATGCTGGAGCTGATCATCCTCTGCAGGATACCCGAGTCCATTAGGCAAAGATTTGGAGAGCTTATTGTGCAGCGAGGCGTTTTGGTGGTGTGTCGGAGATTTTGGAAGCGAATAGGGATTTTTTTTTTTAACTGTGCTCTTCTCCCTGACGCGCACATACGCGCTCACGCGTGCTGGAGCGCAGACATGAGGGGAGCAGCTGCACTTTCTCTGATGCGCAATGACAGGACATTGAGTGCAAAGGGAGTTTACGCAAAGAAGAACAATAAAGTTAATGAAATGTCGCAGATCCATTTGAGAAGCATTTGATTAAGTTATGTTTTAAGGGACTTTTCACCAGTTGCAACACTATTCCACCCCACTCTCCCAGTATGTGCCGAAGTCCGTAGATCGTTGTGCTTTGATTTTTCCGTGATTGTTTCGCCACTTATCCATTAAAAGCGAGAGGGAAAAGTTTTGGAGAAAAGAAACGAGATGACGATTAGACCTTTAGCCCTTTTCAGGATTTTACGCATACACTTTAATGGACTTGCACATGAAATTTGACATTTGTTCCTTTCTGTATTAAACTAGACTAAGAAACATTTAATAAAATGACAATGGAAAAATCACCAAAGTCTGACGTCGACTGCTCCATAGTCTAGACATCAATTAATCACCATCCTGAGGAGGGTGCGGAAAAACTTCTTTAGTGGGCTAACAGCGCCTCTTAGTGGCCAAATCTGACATTTTCTGCATCCATCCTCCAAAGCCTCGGTCCTCCCACCCTCAATGCCCAACCTCACCTCCAACAGCCTGAAATGTAATTAGGGCCTGCTGAAATTTTCCACTCCTGGTGTTGTTTTAAGGAGTTTGTTATCAAAATGTTGATTGTAACTTTTACTACATTGACTCTTGTGCCGACCAAAACCTGGGCTAGCATTTACAAGGCTAAATAACACAAATCTTCTTTAATTATTAAGACTTTGTAAGAAGCTTTGTCCAATTTAAAAGGTCAGACAACAGATTAATTTATACATGACTAAAATACTGGTATGTTTTAAAGTGCATCTAAATGAAGCCATATTTAAGTTTGGCATTCACAGATTGAACACCAGATATAAAATTCAAGTTCAAAAGGCCACTGTAAGAAAATAAACTTCTAAACAAAGACCTTAACCTAGAGAACACTAAACATTAGCCTGGCTAAATAATCATGGCGCTGAATGTTTTGCTGTTTTGTAATCAGAGTCTGATGTCTGATCTTCACTCAATGTGCACATCTGGTTCACACATGATGCACATCTTTGCAGCTGCTTGACTTGACTCATGATATGTTTTTACTCATGCCCCCCTATTTTTTGGCATTTCTAACACAGACCCTAGGATGCTTGCTGTATTTTAAGTTGTTTATTTGATTTGATTTAACTAAACTCACCGTTTTCCTCCTCTCAGGCCCATTCGGCAGCTGCTCATCAGAAGGACAGTTGTACAATGATAAGGATGTATGGAAACCAGAGCCCTGCCGGATCTGCGTCTGTGACAGCGGAAACGTCTTGTGCGACGAGGTGATCTGCGAGGACACAACTGACTGCGCCGACCCAATCATCCCAGACGGAGAGTGCTGCCCTATCTGCCCTGACATTGATGGTACTTCACCTTCATCCTCCTCACCAAATCTGTGTTTTTTTGGCGCCACCTAGAGCCACCTACCGCAGCTTTGGCCACAAATGGACTTGGGGGTCCTAAGTCTGCCTACTTTCAGGAGGAATTAAACTCCAAAAGAATCGCTTTGGATTTACTTTTTATCCATTTCATTTTCAATAATCACTCCTTTAATATGGATTATACCTGCTCTTTGGCGAAGCCTGGCATGCAAATATAATCTTCCAGCAGGCCTACCTATGCTAAGAGGGTTCAACAGGGCCTATACATGTCAAGCTTGCTAAAAAAAAAAAGAAAAAAAGATAATTTCACCACATTTGATGTTTAGAACTGGCCATATCAGCTTTTGATATAGTTATCAAATAAACATATTTATTTCATTCTTTTTTATCTGTCCCAGAAAGCACCTTTATACGCTAAATTCTTCAATATTTTATCATTTTGAAGTCACATCTGTGTCTCATAAATCTCCGAGCAGTGCTGACATTTTCTTTTTCTTCTGTTGATTCAGAGATACCTGTGGATCCTCCAGAGGTACTTATGCTCTACTCTTTACCTTTGATTGCTCCTGAAAATGATAAATGTCATACTACTGTCTCTTTGAGCATGCTGTCATGATGCAGTGTGATTTATCATTATACTTGTTTTCCTGATAATGCAGTCATTTTTATGATTGGATGAAAAATTTTCTCTATCTTAACTGCCCTTTTTGTTTTGTTTTGTTTTCCAGAAGGGACCACCTGGCCCCAAGGGAGACAATGTAGGTTTAACATCTTTAACTCTCCTTTTCCCTCATACTTGCTAAAAAAATCTTTTCTGACTTATAATTCATATAACTAATATGGTTGTTTGAAACATAAAATCACTGTTTACATTTGCTGTAAGGGCAAACTGAGTCTGCAAAAAGACTATTTTGGTTCATTTTTTCAAATACTTTATATATTTAACCTATCAGAAGTGTGACTGCTAATAAAAACACAATAACATGCCCCTGTTGTGATGGTTGGCATAGCTTCATTACAAATTACAACCAATTCAACAGCAACATTTAGATTTGTTTTACCAATAGCCAAACAAAAAGGTAGAAATGCCATCTGAAATTTGCCTACATTCTGATTGTATCCCTTAAAGCTTTACAAAACTGTGGAAAAGCTTTAGTGATGCAACTTTTGTTGTTGACCTTTCATAACAAGGTCATAAGGTCAAAAGTCATACAAAGTTCAACAGTCAAATGAGGGAGTTGTATTAAAAAATCTTCATATGTGAGTGAAAAGCAACATTGCTATCATCATTTTTATTCACAACAGACTGGAAACTCCTCATAAATATAACTAAAATATTAAAAGGATACTTATGCACATGCTTGCTCGTCAGATGACTCAACATATGCTTCATTTCACACCAAAACAAGCCATTATATCCTCCTTGCTGTAGCATGAATTACATTCTTCAATACCTCAAATTATGAAATGAATTGTTCTAACCAGCTGTGTCTGCCTGTCTTGTCTACAGGGCCCTCCTGGACCTCCTGGCAACGATGGACTCGATGGAGAGCCTGGCCTTCCCGGACCTCCCGGCCCCCCTGGCCCCCCTGGCCTTGGCGGAGTGAGTATCTCCAAATCACAACATCCAGGAAGTCCGGAGTTATAATCAGTTGTAGACTCAGGTTTAGAAAAAACGGATGCATCTTGAAAGTTAAAACATCTATTCCTCTAGACAACCTATTTCCACTTTTGTGCAAATTCTACCCCAAATTCTTAAAAAAGATGATCAAAAGGCAGTGCAAATGAGGTTTTATGCAAGAAATAATACACAGGAATTCCATAAACCAATCACTCAATAAGTATTTGTGAGAAGAAAACACCTAATGTGATGATTTATGTGTCATTATTCCAAAATATGATACTATTAAATGTATTCCAGTGCTAAGTAACTTATTTTTTACCATCTTCCCTTACAGAACTTCTCTCCTCAAATGAGCTACGCAGACCCCTCTAAATCATCCGGCCCACCTCAGCCTGGCCCAATGGTACGTAGGCTTTACTCTTTCTTAACTGCACTGCATATTTGTTTGCAGAGTAATGTTGCAGTCAAGTAATAAATAATTAATGGTTTTCTTTCTTGCATCAACAGGGTCCCATGGGTCCTCGTGGTCCTCCTGGACCTTCCGGCTCCTCTGTAAGTATCCCTTATCAATCACAGAACAGATAAGATTCCTTTGATTGTACTAAATCAGAACCCTTGCACCCTTTTCACTCCGTTAATGCAAACAGCTGTGTTGCATAAGCAATAAAGCTGCCTCTGATTGTAATTCTGACGATACTCTTGACTTAGCATATGCATAAATGCAATTGATGCTGTGTTAATTGCTTGGTCTTGTCTTCCAACAGGGTCCTCAGGGATTCACTGGCCCTCCAGGAGAGCCTGGTGAGCCTGGAGCTGCTGTAAGTATAAGAAAATGTGTCAATGAAACACTTTTTCTGATGTCAGCTTTGTTTCCGTTAGCCTCAGTTAGCAAGGAAACCCACTAGTCTGCATAGGTTTTGAAAAAGTCCCACTTTACTTTATTGCTTGCTTTAATTTATGTATTTATTGTATTTTATCTGTAAAGAGATCACTCCTAATTTTACACATGAATAATGACATTTTATGAATTGTGATCTAAAAGAGGATTTTATATACAGTTTCTTGTTTGTCAAGTTAAAAGCAGCGCTGACCCACTGACACGCATCTGCAAACACCACTTTTGATACTCATGCATGCAATCTTCTTTTTTTCAGCTTAACTTCATTTTTTAAACACTTACATTATGTGTTTTTTTAGGGTACCATGGGTTCTCGTGGTGCTGCTGGCCCCCCTGGAAAGAACGGAGATGATGTGAGTGACTTATTAATTGTTATCTACACCTCATTATAGCATACTTTCCTGGATTTTTAAGTTACATTCATGTATAGCCTTAGAAAAGACTTAGCTCCATTAAGCCATTACAGATATTAAATAAAAGTCATTATTTCAGTTGTCCTTGCTGTTGTTTAGTAGCACAGCTGTTGTCTTTGATGCTGAAAAATCCAACCTTTTTTTCAGTTTTAGTAAGAAAATCTTACATTTTAGTCTTTCGATTTTAATTGATTTGAAATGGCCTGATGAAAATGCTGAAAAAAAATCATCGATTTTTAATGTCCAGCTGTTCAGCACTAACATTTCGCTCTTGTTTTAGCCACCATGACAAAAACTAAACTCACTTTTAGTCAGAGTTTTTATCATCACATATTTAATCTTGGCTAGTCTTAGTCGTGTCTCCTTCAAGGAAAGGTGGTCGACTAACATTGTCAGCCATAGTTTTAGCCTACGAAATGAAAACTGTGTAACACATACTGACTGATTCCTCTTTCTTCATCAGGGTGAGCCTGGCAAACCCGGTCGCCCTGGTGAGCGTGGAGCCGCTGGCCCTCAGGTAAGAAAAGCCCAGTGAGGACATAGATAAGGAGATGATACAGTTTTGTCTTGCATGTTGTTTCTGACACATATCTCTTCTTTTGCTTCCTCAGGGCGCCCGTGGATTCCCCGGAACCCCTGGACTCCCCGGCATCAAGGGACACAGAGTGAGTCTGAAAGGCGCCAAATCCAACTTTTTCAACATCTTTAGTTTTGTGATGTGCTATTTTGTTGACTTGATTGATGTGGCTTGCAGGGTTTCAATGGTCTTGATGGAGCTAAGGGAGATGCTGGACCCGCTGGACCTAAGGTATGACAATAGGGAGTACTCTTTCCCTCTAAAGCAGTAATCTGGTTACAAAATGAACAAGAAAAGTTATGTTTTTCATCTTTGTTTGTCTATAGGGAGAGCCTGGTGCACCTGGTGAGAACGGCATGCCTGGCACCATGGTACGTTTCAATGTCATCACAATCTATTAGTTTACATTAATATTTGTTTACAGAAACATAGATTTCAGACACAAAGCTTTAAATCAAATTTGTCTTTTCCAGGGAGCTCGTGGTCTTCCTGGTGAGAGAGGACGCCCTGGACCTCCTGGCCCAGCTGTAAGTGCTGCTTTTTATGTCCAAGAGTTTATTTTTTGGCATTTAAAGCTGCTTTTAAAACAAAATGCTCTTGTTTTTAGAAACTGGTATTTGATCTTTCTAAGCTGTATTTTGTTTTTTTTAGGATTTTTATGCCTTTATTTGATTGGACAGTGGAAAGAGTAGGGAATCAGGAAGAGAGTTTGGAATGACAATCAGGAAAGGAGCCACGGGTTGGAATTGAACCTGGGCCTTTTGCTTAGAGTACTTTAGCCTCTGTACATAGGAAGCAGTTGAAACCACAAGGCCTGGAGATTTGTCCATGTTTTGAACCCATTCCTGCGAATAACACAAAATAAATTTAATCTGCTTTTTTCTTTGTAGGGAGCTCGCGGTAATGATGGCAACACTGGTGCTGCTGGACCTCCTGTAAGTATGATCCTACCTCTGAAATTCATAGAGCATAGCCTTTGCTGTGGTCCAATACTTCTCTGTAGCTTTCCATGATATTTATAGATATTTTTCCCTTTATATTTCAGGGACCTACTGGACCTGCTGGCCCCTCTGGATTCCCTGGTGGTGCTGGAGCTAAGGTAAGTGTCCAACTTCTACATAAAATTGAGCATAAAACCAGAGGCTAGGTTTGTAGCAATGAGATTTTAACATGGAATTAAATTACACCCTCTTTTGGTCCTTAACATTGTTAACTGATGGGGAGCAAAAACCCACACACAAACCATTTTTTATTTGCCACACAGCTTTCAAAGGTCAAACAGCATTTCCACCATTACCAGACCCCACCTCTGTACGTGCAGGCTTTAGGAGAGACAATGCTGATACTGCCCAACCTAAAAACTGCGTTTGACGGTCCTCCTAACCAAAAGGGAACTCTCCATGAAGCCAACCTTACTTATTCGTGCAAAAAAACCCCGATAAATGACAAAGACGGCACAAGAATATGTGATGGTAAAAAACAGTACAGAAAAGGAACAGCCATGGTCAGAGGCCTGTTTGGTCTAAAGCTTACCAGCGTTGGGATAGGCTGCATTCACAATTTAGTTAAATCAGATCACTTTATTTGTCAGAGGACGGTTGCAGAGGCATGCAAAGTAGCAAGCAAATAAAGAAATTATTTATATTGATTTATGACACTATTCTACATTAATAGCCCATCTTTTCTGTTGTATTCACCTGATTCACTCTCTTAATATCTGAACTCTAGGTGTTTTGATGTGTAAATAGACTTTTCACTGTGCAGCAACTGTTTGAAAACTTCCCAATTTTAATCTGACTTGTGGCTTATCTTCTCTGTTATGCAATGCAAGGAAAAACAAGGAAAGTTTACTAACAGAGCACCATTCATGTAAAAAGCAAAGAGAATAAAAAAAGAAGTAGAAAAATGAAAATGTGTTTAAATATCCTCAAATTGGGTGTCTGCTCTCTGCACCTTGCCATAGTGCTCTGAAGTCTGACTACAGAGTCTTACCTTACCAACAGACACCGATTCACCATCTGGTCTTGTCTAATCAAAATGGATTCTGTTTTAAAAAACCCACATCAGAACATCTTCTTGAGAATTCACGCTCATAGTCTGGTACATCCCTAAGCTAATCTGAAAACTCACCGCATTGTTATTTGTTTCCCAACAACTGAAACCAGCCTGATACAGTGCATGTCAGGTGAACAGTGCAACCACCAGATGGCATCAGTAGACCTCTAATGGCATCCTACCTCTGCTGTATCCCCCTCCCCTTCCCCAGCTGCATCCATCAGTGAGGGATTTCTTAAGACATCCTGTAACTCTTACCTACTATGAAGTCATTCCCACCTGATGTATTATTGATCAAACGAGGAGAATCCCAGTCTTACATAAGACTCTTATTTACCAGCAAAAAGATACAAATTCAGATAGTTTAAGTGGATAAATCTGTGTATTTTAAGTTTAATGTGGGGTCTCTCTTTGGACTCTTCATTTGAAGATTGATAGATATACTTAAGGACCCCAAACAGGGATATAAAAACACTCAAGGAACTTAGAATGCAATGTAATGCTTTTGAGAAATAGTAGAAAAATCGTTCTCAGTTAAATGGATAAACAAAAACAATGAAATACAATTTTACTAGTATTGGCATGTCTGTATCATGTAATGGTTGTGTCGCAAAGAGCATCAGAACATTTGTAACATTAAAAGACAGCAAAGAGATAATAAAGTAAACTATATTTAGATATGATACCTAACAAAACAGAGAAAAGTATTAAAAGTTGATATATCAATTTAGCAACAAAATAAGACTTTTCAAAATTATTTGAATGTCTTGAAGGCCAGGGAAAAAGTCCTATATTTTGTTGCTGTTTTTACTTTTTATATTTAAGATGATAGCTTGTAGGCTAGTTTTTCCTGCTTGTTTTTACGTTTTGATTAATCATTCATTTTTATTTTTACTTTAGGCTGCTTAAGGAAAAATCAGAGCTTCCATTGTCAGCTGATTTATGGTTTTTTTTATCACATTGTATAGAATGCTTTAAGAAAGCTAAAAGAAGCAACACTGCCAGCATTTTCTTTTGGTCTTTTGACATATTTATCCTAAGATAAATTAAAAATATATACGTGACAGTGTCAGCAGTGTAACAGGTCAGAGATTGAAGATACAATAAGAGAAAAATGGTATTAAAAAGTATTAAACTTAAAGTCTGTATACACCATGTTATACTACTGTCTTGCTGCACCTTTTCGATGGGAACAGATTCATGAGCTGGTTTTCCTTATCACATTGGATCTCTATGATAATTCATTTTAGAATGTTCCCAACGATTTAGCCTCACAGTTTGCACTGACTGTTTTAGACCCAGCCATAAGCTGCCCCTGAAATCCCTCCAGGGCTGCTGTGGAGAAGTCCTCTCCCTGTTTTTACACATAATCTCTTCATTAGTTGTTAATTATATTAATTATAATATTCAAGCTACACAGATTTCTAAACCCTTATTGTTCCTCTTCACAGGGAGAGACTGGTGCTCAGGGAGGCCGTGGATCTGAGGGACCCCAGGGAGCCCGTGGTGAGCCCGGTAACCCTGGACCTGCTGGACCTGCCGGACCTGCTGTAAGTAGATAATTCTGTTCCTTCTACATTTGTGTCAGAATTGTAAAAAATAAAATTAAAAACAACATATTTCCTTATTCTCTCAACAGGGTGCCCCTGGATCTGATGGTTCTGCTGGTGCTAAGGGATCTCCTGTAAGTATGGAGATGACTGATAATGCATTCAGAGTTTTCATACAACTAGGAGTTCTCCGACCCCTTTATGTCTTTATACCTTAGGGTGCTGCTGGTATTGCTGGTGCTCCTGGTTTCCCTGGATCTCGTGGTCCTGCTGGAGCTCAGGGAGCTATTGGTGCTCCTGGTCCCAAGGGTAACACTGTAAGCTGATTTTGCTATTTTTGATACCATAAATCATTGCTCTTCAGTGTTAATGAGACCAGGGATGTGATATGACATATATGTTTCTGCCAACAGGGTGACCATGGTGCTCCTGGTCCTAAGGGAGAGCCTGGTGCCAAGGGAGAGCCTGTAAGTTTTAAAATCCACACTTTCCCTTGTTTTATTTTTGTTTGAGTTAAGGCAGGGATGGGAAACTTTGGTCACTGAGAAGGCCACATTAAATTTATTCTCTCTGCCAGAGGGCTAAAGTCATACAAATGATGAGCTATTCTCTTTTTCACAATTACAGTTATTTATTATGTAAATGAAGCATTGTTATATGCATTTGCATGATGAAAGCAATATAGTTGGGCCTTTTGTTAATCAGCTTAACACAGAATTTAATCCAATTTTTACCGCTTTTATAATACAGTGAAAATATTAACCATCTTTCTGATCTATTTTTACACAAACATATTTAATAATGCTTATAAAATGTTTCTACAGCAACAACTACAGTCAGTTATGTCTCTTATTTCTTATTAAGATATAGAATTGTTTCTATTTGTCATGTTTTCATTGCAGATTTTGTCATGTTTTCATCACGTTTACAATTTCTTGATATTCATAATTGACTTGTGGGCCACACTGATCGAGGCCAAAGGCCTCATGTGGCCCCCAATCTGCCAGTTACCCACAGCTGATCTAAGGAAATATGTTTTCTAATGTCCTTTCTTTCTTTTTTAAGGGCCCAGCTGGAGTTCAGGGACTTGCTGGCCCCTCTGGTGAGGAGGGAAAGAGAGGACCCCGTGGAGAGCCTGGTGGTGCTGGACCTCGTGGACCCCCTGGAGAGCGTGTATGTTTCTTTTTGCATTACCATTTAATGTAGTTTTGATAATTGTCTTCATAGTAATGAAACATCCATTATCCATTTTGAAATCCTTAAATATCAGGTCCTGCAAAGCATTCTGCACAGTTGCAGTTTGTTGAATTCCCAGGGGGATTTCCTCCTAGAGTTTGAGTTTTTTGTCAGCACAGTTGTTGACTCTGTCTGTGTTTGTTTGTTTTTCCATCAGGGTCCCCCTGGTGCTCGTGGTTTCCCTGGTTCTGATGGAGGTGCTGGTGGCAAGGTGAGTCTACCAAATGAGTCAATTAGAAAAATATTGTTACTTTATTGAGTCAGATGAGCTATTCTACATGTTGCTGACTATTTGTCACTTTTCCAACAGGGTGCCCCTGGTGAGCGTGGTGCTCCCGGTGCATTGGGACCTCAGGGAGCCACTGGTGAGTCTGGAAGCCCCGGAGCTCCTGGTGCTCCTGGATCCAAGGTTAGTTCTGCATCAGGTGTCCCCTGGTGCACTGCAGACTGTGCAGTTTCTGTATGTTTGTGTTTGTAATCACTGAGTCTTCAAGTTAAATGCATTCCCTCTCCCCAGGGTGTGACCGGTAGCCCTGGAAGCCCCGGCCCTGACGGCAAAGCTGGACCCGCTGTAAGTCTCTGAGAGTCATGCCTTTAATACTATTTTTGATACGGCTGTAAACATTACATTCAAACTAAGTGGGGGAGCCAGTAGTCTGTGCTAATAATTCTCATGTTGAACTTTAGGGTGCCACTGGACAAGATGGACGCCCTGGACCTCCTGGCTCTGCTGGATCTAGAGGACAGCCTGGAGTTATGGGATTCCCTGGACCCAAGGGAGTTGCTGTGAGTTAGCTCATTTTGTAAAGTATCCTTGTTAGTTTATAGATAGCTTATGTATTGCTGCATAAACACCCAAAAATGAGTTCAGCATGATATCAGCTACATCTAATATAGTGACTTAGAACCTTCAGTAATGCAGATGTAAGTGTAGACTTCTTTTCTGAACAGGGTGAGGCTGGTAAGGCTGGAGAGAGAGGACCCTCTGGTGCCACCGGTGCTGTTGTAAGTACTTTTGCATAAATTTCTTAAGAAATAAAACTCAAACAGAAATGCTGTGCCCTGTGTAACAAACAGTTTGTGTGATGCTTTTCTATACAGGGTGCTCCTGGCAAAGATGGTGATGTTGGTGCTCCTGGACCTTCTGGCCCTGCTGTATGTACCTCTTCCCCTTATTCTAAGAAACCAGCACATTTAAGTAGACCAGTTCAAAAGATTTATAACTCATCTGTTTGTTTCTTTCATTCAGGGACCTGCTGGTGAGAAGGGAGAGCAGGGACCTGCTGGTTCTGCTGGATTCCAGGTAGGTATTTGATGTCATATCAGTAGTTTGACTATTGCCTGTTCTTGCCTGTGTAGGCCTGCTATGTGTCCTAATTTTGCTTTTTAATGCTAATTTTCCCTTCTTTTATTATTGTGCAGGGTCTTCCCGGACCCCAAGGTGCTACTGGTGAGACTGGCAAGCCTGGTGAGCAGGTAAGAGAAATGCTAAGTTGAAGTTATTTCATACCTGAGCTTTCCTCCCATATGGAGGCTTTTTAACGAAGCCCAAGACTTAGTCATTGTTTAAACTAGCGTACAAGTTTTTTGTTAAAAAAGTCAAATAACACTTCAAAGACAACGTAAGTGCCTACTGAAAATTATATACACCGGAAATATTTTAATATAGTCAGGATTTTTTTTTTTAAATTATTTTCAAGAATCATTCATTTTTTTGTTTCCTTACGCCTTCTCCCCTCTTCCTTGTTGTTTAGGGTGCCCCTGGTGAGGCTGGAGCCCCTGGCCCATCTGGATCCAGAGTGAGTATCTGCTCCATTCATGAACAACTCATTTTTTATGAGTGAAAAATAGACTTCAGTAGGTCTTTGGCTTAGAACCAGGTATGACTGAGGTGTTATATCTTGTTTAGGGTGACAGAGGTTTCCCTGGTGAGCGCGGTGCTCCCGGTGTTGCTGGCCCAACTGGACCTCGTGGTTCTCCTGGCCCTGCTGGTAACGATGGACCCAAGGTGGGTAAACAGTAACTCTAAGGTGGAGGTCTCTGGCACAATTTTTGCGGAAAGATATCTGTCCAGTTCAAAACCAAACATATTCACATAGTGTTTATATTTCAGAAAAATAGTACTACTAATAGTATTAATAATGCTATTTGGAACTTAAAGATTTTGATTTGTTAAGGTAGTGCAGAAAGTACCAAAAATTGATAGAATAGAATTGATAAAACAGTTCTGCAGCTCTGTAAATACTGAAAATACTCAAAAATCTTTGAGAGGAAAATTTGCTCAGTCACCTGTGGACTACCTCTGTAAGTTCTTGTAAGTTTCTGTTAAATCCAGAATATTAACCATACCAGTATGTAAGATGCACCCTATTTTGGGGATTTCACCAAGGGAAAAAATGTAAAATTTTTTCCATTTACGATTTCTTTTGCATTCAGCTAAATCCAAAGCATATAGTGTCTGTGAAGATGTGTAGCTCTTTTAGTACAACCTGTTTTCCCCATGTCGAGTTTGCAGTCTTGCTAGCTACCTGTATAGTAGCCTGCTTAGATAGACTGCCTGGCCAAAAAAAAAGTCGCCACCAAAAAAAGGTCACACACTCTAATATTTCGATGGACCGCCTTCGCTGTGGCATTGTTTCGATAAGCTTCTGCAATGTCACAAGATTTATTTCCATCCAGTGTTGCATTAATTTTAATATTGATGATGGGAGAGTCTAACCACTGTGCAAAGCCTTCTCCAACACATCCCAAAGATCCTCAATGGGGTTAAGGTGTGGACTCTGTGGTGGCCAATCCATGTGTGAAAATGATGTCTCACGCTCCCTGAACCACTCTTTCACAGTTTGAGCCCGATGAATCCTGGCATTGTCATCTTGGAATATGCCTGTGCCATTCGGGAAGAAAAAATACATTGTTTAAGAAATGAGAAGTTACTCATTGCATCAGCTGGGGTTAAATAACTTGTTGCCAGCTGAAAGATAATTGCCCATGCAGTATCCAATAGGAGGCTCTTACCTATTTGCTTAGTTAGATCCAGGTGGCAACATTTTTTTTTGGCCAGGCAGTGTAGTTTAGTGCTGACTAAAAGCCTGCAAGCTGTGCTGCCCATCTCTGCTGGTTAATTCTTGCCTTCATTTTAGGAATCTTTTCAATCAAACCAGCCCAGCACAAGGTTTATTGACTTAGCAGTATACCCAAATGTTCAGGAAATCTAAGATTGTGACCTAATGGGGGGGAAAAGCTGTTAAAAAGTGGCGCCATTAGTCTTGTTAATCTGCATCTTAGCATTGCTTGCAGCAGTGAAGCAGGTGAATTTTTAGTCAGCCATAGTATGATGACGGAAGGAGTGACAGGGCTTATCTCAACATTTTATACGGGTATATTGGTCACATCCATAAAAAGATGCAAAAAAAAGGTATTCAAAATGTGTGTTCCAAACCATTTTATAATGCCTCTGTGATTTGACCCATGTTTCAAGTCTATAAATTTTTGAAGCTGCTTGTGAAAAAATGTGAATTCAGTGTTAACAAAAGACAAATTTAGAAAAGAATAAAAAAGAGGACAAATCTTCCTTTACAACTTTTATTATTACTTTTTTCCCTCATCACCAAAATCAATCTTGAAAAACATTAACCCATTAATTAAAATTCTTCAACTTATCATGTTCTGGTTTCACTAGAAACAACAAAAGAATACATTAAGATAAATTTGTTACACAAGTATACACATAGACAAACATAGTATAGAGTATGTACACCATATTTGCATTAATCTTACACTGTTTTGATTGTATGTCATATTATACTGTATAGTGTTTACTAATTTCATATTTTTGCATGTGTACAGGGAGAGCCTGGTGCTGGTGGTGCCCCCGGTGCTGCTGGAGCCCCTGGTATGCAGGGAATGCCTGGTGAGCGTGGAGCTGCTGGTCTGCCTGGTGCCAAGGGAGAGAGAGTAAGTAAAGATTGATTGCATCATCTAGTTTTCCCATTTGGGCCTAATTTTGGCAAACCAGTCAACTGGTTATTGTTTTTGTAATTTTAAGAGCATACGAGAGACAATATAGTTTGTTCCATTGGCTTAAGATGTTATTTTCTGTGAGTGAGATTAATTTTCCAAGTTATCTAATGAATTCTCTTGATTAAGATTGTCGTAGCTTAGGGGTTACCATGGGTGACAAGATCTTGCATTGCTTTTCTTAATCAACATGCAAGGTTTAAATAAATCTTGATTTTTTGAAACCACGAAGATCCAAATGTCAGTGATACAGCCATTCAAGCTTGTCTAGGCCAGGGTGTTTACTATTCTTGAGAAATTCACCTATAAATGTAAATCAGACACATATCCTAGTTCCTGCAGCTTGTTAGGGAGGTATAATATTTCTTAAGTAATCATCTTTATACATTTTCTCTCTCTTTAGGGTGATGGCGGTGCCAAGGGAGGTGATGGTGCCCCCGGCAAAGATGGTGCTCGTGGTCTGACTGGTGCTATTGGACTCCCTGGACCTCCTGGTGCTCAGGGTGAGAGGGTAAGACAAGACAAAACTTATTTCTTTACCAAAAAAGTCAACAATTCATTTTCTTTGAATTGCTCCCTTAGAATTCTTCCTCTATACATGTGATGTGTTCAAAGATTTTTAGAAACGTGTTAGAACTTGCTTAAAGCCACTGCATGCTAATCTCATGCAGTATTATATGAATACAAGCAAGTGTGCCTTTTTTATTTGAAGTATTTTTGCTCTATTATGTTATTTCTTATGCAACTTTTACATATGAAGACATCATAGTCAAAGATGCCAAGTATCTGAGTATGCTAACCTTCTTTCTTCTCAAACTCTGGTTTTAGGGAGAGTCTGGCGCTGTTGGTGTTGCTGGACCCACCGGTCCTCGTGGTGCCCCTGTAAGTTCTTCTCCAAGCACATCTGATTTAGCACTAGAAAACAACATAGGATGTACTTTTTAGACTCTACCATGACAATGGACCTTATCTCTTCATGACTTTCACAGGGTGAGCGTGGAGAGGCTGGACCTGCTGGACCTGCTGGATTTGCTGGACCTCCGGTAAGTATCTCAAACTTTACATTTAAACCCATCACTGGTTTGATTTTTGCAGATTTAGATGCTTTACTGTGATAAACTTACATCACAGTTTACATGTATGGTAAAGCATGGGTTTAATTGTTTCCTCTTTTGCTTTCTTACCTCAGGGTGCTGATGGTCAACCTGGTGCCAAGGGTGAGAATGGTGACACTGGACCCAAGGGAGATGCTGGTGCTTCTGGACCCGGCGGACCTGTTGGAGCAGCTGGACCTCAGGTAGGCCCAAACATCACGCTAATAAATATTGAAAGGAAAATAATTATTATATATTATTTAAAATGTCCCAGTAGCTGTGGCATACTAATGTCAGCCTGCTACTGTGGTTGGATTAATTCTGTTTTTTTTAGGGCCTTGCCACACCTAGTAGTGTCCACTCACAGTGGTATTTGGCGATCCACTGTAGCTGATTTGCGAGCCAGCCAGGGGCACTGCAGTTATTAGAACTTGCAATGGCTCTCTAAGCTTTTCTATTTTCTTCCTGGTTGGCTGTTTACGCCCATATTTCCTTTAGATTTTATTATGGGCCATTGGTCAAACAGCAAGCTTGTTTAGTTCTTCTCCTTATTATCCTAAGTGTTCAATACCTCTTTGGAAACCAAGTCAATCTAATGTCTGTAACTGACTTGGAGAGGAAATGATCCATAATCATCAAAACTGCAGGCAGACGTTGCTATCGCTTTAGTGTTTTTTTTATATTTGTCCCCTTTAGTAAAGGTTTGATTTTGTGTTTTCAATTGCAAAAATAAATGTATGCCATTTACATGCATACAAAACATTAGAGTATTTTCTATTATATTAATGAAAAAAATTACAGCATACATATCAATTTCTTTACTGTTGCCGTGGTAAAAGATCTGAGTACAGAATCAACAAGGAAAGTAAAGGTTTTTGATAAAGGACCATATGTTACCATGCTTTTTTTCACTCCTGTGTCTAAAAACAATCCGATTTTTCTTTTTCAACATATAAATTGTGTTTTTTTTAACCAACAGGGACCTGCTGGACCTCCTGGACCCAAAGGTGCTCGTGGTGGTGCTGGATCCCCTGTAAGAAGCCTTTCAACATTAGATTTTTTTTAAAGAGTGAGACAGAAGTGGTGCCTTTTCTTACCCCTTTTCTCTCTCTCTAAATTTTTTAGGGTGCTACTGGTTTCCCTGGACCTGCTGGCAGAGTTGGACCTCCCGGCCCTGCTGTAAGTATTTTTCTGATCCGCGCAAATCAGCACTAACTAAAGTTATATTGCAAAAAAGTAATGATAAATCCATATATTTTTGTTCTGCAGGGATCTGCTGGACCCCCCGGACCCGTTGGACCTGGCGGCAAAGAGGGAGCAAGAGGAGCTCGTGGTGAGACTGGAGCTGCTGGTCGCCCTGGTGAGGCTGGTGCTGCTGGAGTTTCCGGACCTACTGGAGAGAAGGGATCTCCTGGTGCTGATGGAGCCCCTGTGAGTTTCCTGTGTAGATAATTAATCACGGGGAGTTTTTAAATTTCTATTAAGTGTCTGCTCACTGGATGTTGCATTGTTGTGCACAGGGTCCCATTGGTATCCCCGGACCTGGTGGTATGGCTGGACAGCGTGGTGTTGTAGGTCTCCCTGGACAGCGTGGAGAGCGTGGTTTCAGTGGTCTGCCTGGACCTTCTGTGAGTGCTGATTGTAATCAGGGATTTCTGAGAAGATACTATTTAGGGATGCTTGTCATTAGGGCTTGGTAAAATGTGAAGTTTTAAGATGTATCAATATGTTTTCAATGTTGAAATGTCCTGGGTCATCTCTTTACTTCTTTACTGTTATTTTAATACTACAAGAAAACTCCCTGTCGTAAAATGCCTCACGTCACAAACACATTTGCACCAGTACCTACATTTTATACCTTTTTTCAGTTTTTGTTAATTTTCATATTTATTGTTTAATACATGTAAATTGAGAGCAAAGCTAAATGGAGACAGCTTCCGTGTTGTATGAGCATACTTGGCTTATACAGCTGATTCTGATTCTTGATGTGAAAAAATAGATACCAGGCCCAATGCGCTGTAATTTGAAGGTAGTAAATGGATTTGAGATTGTATACTTTTTTCAGCCATCAGACTACTCAAAGAGCTTTTACACCACAGGCCAAACTTATCCATTAATGCCACACTCTCATGCTGTTGGTGGATGTCGTTACATAAAGTGGCTCTCAGTATCAGCTAATCCTATCATCAAGGCCGCCCAATAAGGAGGTATCCTGGGCCCAGCCACACTGGGGGCTCATGGAGGTCAGCAAGATCATGATCCATTGTAAAGTTAAGCTGTGATAACAATATTTTTTTCAACCTGAATAATAACCACTCTTATCAAGCGACACATATTTTTAAAAATGTGCTTCTCCCCTTTTCTTAAGAGTATGAAAGTGTCAAAAATATCTTCAAAGTGGGGCTAATGGGTTAACAAAAGCAAAAAAATAGGCAGAAATTGGCAAATTGGCAGAAAAGGTGAAGAAATAGGGTTAGAATATCAAAGGAGGAAAAATACAAAGTGGCACTAATTAGATCAAATAGACAACATGGGCATAAAAAGTGATGAAACAGGAATTTGGGATTGGATTTTTGCAGATATTTGGTATTTGCAGATTTATTTTAGCTGATGCCGATATTTAAATATGTTTTTCAGCCCTCAAAACACAGTTTAACCCTTTAAAGCCTGTTCTATCATATTTGATAAATACCTTTATGATACCTCCATCTAATCAATATGATCAATAAATTACTAAAACTTCCAAAATTCTGAATACAAACTGATAAATGATAAAAATCCCCTAAAGTGGATTATCAGTTACCAAAAACACCTAATGTATCAAATGAGGTACAAAAAATATAGATGCTAAATTTTATGGAAATTTAGATTTTTTGGGGGATTTCAGTAGAAAGTGAAATAAACATTTCAGTTCCAAAAAATGAGAATTTTCTGGCTATAATTTATGTATTCAGGCTTTAAAGGGTTAAAGTTTGAAGAAAGAGGAAAAGTAAAGAAAAAGGCCTCAACTGACATAGGTTTGTTGGTCCAGCATAAAACTCCGCTAATTTATTAGTATAGATGGCCAGAATTTACAGTTAATACATGCTGATATTCACTGTCAAAATATCAGATGTAAATATTGATGGGACTGCCAGCTTCCCATTCTCAGGGACTGTTCGGAGCCCAGCAAAATCTGTGGGAAGACTTGCCTGTCATACACATAACATGCCGCTGACACAACAGTAGTTGCAGTTTGGGGCTCAGTGTCTTGCCCAAGGATCCATGACTGCAGAAACTGGGGATGGGACCCCTGACCTTCAAGTTGAGAGTCAGCAGTCATGTTTTGAAGTGTCTTCTGGCAAGATACTGAACCCCAAATTGATCACACTGCTGTGTCAGAGGTGTGTCAGTATTTAAGGATAGAATTAACTGATACTGATGTACATTTCACCTAGCAGCATCCACTATCACTGTGTAAACATGGTGCAAATTGGTCAATTAGGACCTGCTATGCAAAAGCGCTTTGAGTTGACTAGATGACTAGAAAAGCACTAAAACTCATATTTTTGTTACTTACATTTTCCTATTTCAGTTGATCCTATTTTAGGCGCAGTTATTGGTTATTTATTATATACTTTCGTAATCATTTTATGCTCTTTTGTCAAGCTCCATCTTAGTTCTGTGAACAACCTGGCACCAGAACTTCCATCAGGATTAGTAAACTTTATCTGATGCTTTTTCTCAGGGTGAGCCTGGAAAACAGGGACCTCTTGGACTTGTTGGTGAGCGTGGACCCCCTGGACCTGCTGGACCTCCTGGACTCTCTGGTGCTCCTGGAGAGGCTGGTCGTGAGGTAAAATCAGCTGTAAACTTTCTTAGAATCAAAGAATAGTCATTAGCCAGAGCTGTTTTAAACACTGCAAGGTCACCTACACAAATATTCAGATTTCATTATTTATTGACAGTTTTTATTAGCAGTGGTAAACGGTTAGCAGAATGGCTTCCCTAGCCAGAAGCTAACCATTAAACTTTACGATTGACCATTTTTGCTGCTCGCCCACAGGGATCTCAGGGTCATGATGGTGCCCCTGGTCGCGATGGACCCACTGGACCCAAGGTGAGTTTCTTCTTCTTCTGATCTTCTTCAAGCCCCAATGATAGAACTTCCAAATGTCATATTTGACACGTTTTGCCTGTTAATTTCTAAAGTCCTGTGTAGTTATTAGATAATAGCATGAATTAGCCTTTAGCTGCTTAGCATTCCTTAACTGGAGATTTGCTTCTATAGGGAGACCGTGGTGAGTCTGGCATGGCTGGACCCCCAGGAGCCCCTGGTGCACCTGGAGCCCCTGGAGCTGTTGGCCCATCTGGCAAGACTGGTGACCGTGGAGAGTCTGTAAGCCCATCTTGCTGCTCCGCCTCATTCTCTTGAAAGAGAAACTCTTGTTTGGGATTTTAATCTAATCTGACTTTATGCTTTCATCATTTCTTCAGGGTTCCGCTGGTCCTGCTGGCCCTAGTGGTCCTGCTGGTGTCCGTGGCCCTGCTGTAAGTTCATCCTCATTCAGTTTAAATCCCAAACATATAACGTCAACACATTTTGATGCAGTGTTTCAGTCTTGGGTGGACTGATAGTGGTCTGAACCTTGCCTGGCATGGCTACAAAATGTCTCATGTCATTATTGTCACAATGTGAGCATTCACAACAAACATATGTCTGACTATACCTCAAAGAATAAGTACAGTTATTTTATGTAAACAAGCTTTTTCACTCAGCATGCATACATATACCTGTAAAATAGATATCTGGGTATAATGCCAGTGCCATGATAATGCACTAGCTATCAGCAACCCTCAGATTAACTGGAACCAATTAAGCGTTAAAAAATGCATGTTGATATAATTTTGGATTCAGGACCGATTTCTTGCAAACCCAGGTTTTATTTAGCAAACTGAACAATGTTATTGCACAGAGCAGATTTTGTCATAATGGCAGGCCTCTCTTGTTTTCTCATTCAGGGACCTGCTGGAGCTAAGGGAGACAGAGGAGAGGCTGGTGAGGCTGGAGACAGAGGCCACAAGGGACACAGAGGATTCAGTGGCATGCAGGGTCTGCCTGGACCTGCTGTAAGTAACTGTTCAAAAGTGTCTGCAAAAGCTGTGACCACTTTTATCAAACCCTATATTGGAAAAAAAATACTTTTTTGAGCTGTCCCAGCTCAAACAGAAAAAAACAACTGTCCTTCCATTTCAAATACATCAGTTGGCTTATTTACACCATTTCCAATAATGTCACAAACCCTATAAAAGCAAAGTTCCACTTCATCTACATGTAAAATTATTAAGCACTAAAGATGCTTTTATTCACGCTTCTGAAAGCAGTCATCTGGAGGCTTGGCTTTAAGCACGCCAAACCTCAAGGCGCCCCCTTGTGCTCAGCCCTTGAACTACACATACATACAAATAAGAGCCAAAATAAAATCTACATTTTGGCTCCAACTGAGAATGAGCTCAGCATTCAAGCAGGCTCAGCTGATTTTTCTTGTTTGATTTTATAGTAAAGTACTCCCCTCTTGAATGCTTCAGACATTTATTTTTTTTCTCTGTTGTAGGGATCTGCTGGAGAGAGAGGACCCGCTGGTGCCTCTGGACCCGCTGGACCAAGAGTAAGTACATCTGTTGGAAGCAGTTTGGCTCACAAACCATGACTCACTACAAACTTAGTGACTGGAGACTCTGTCCTTAGAAATGCAGCTAGCAACAACATTAGAATAGCGAGTAAAAGCAACCCATTTTATTAAATTGTAGCACATTTTCCATCTTTGTCATATGTACCCCTTAATAGGCTAAAATCACACATTAGAAATTTAAGGCCATTAAAAAAGTCTTAAAAATTCTGATTTTTACTTGTGAGAGGTCTTCAGTTTTAGAAGGTACATAGGCTCATTGTCCAATTTTTGTTTTCTAACAAACCTTATATGATTTTTAATAATCTTCCTCCACAAATTGTGGCAAAAATAATCTCCATAATTCCAGAAATTCAGTATTAGGATATTCTAAATTTCCTGGGGAAGGACCCTCAAAAATCTAATTTTATCTGACCCCCTGTAAAGAAATACTCTCTCTACTTTTATTGAAGCACTAGTCCAGTTCTCTAACATCTGGGCTACCAAGTTTCACACTAAAAAATCCTTGCAGCTCAACTTTATTTTGACAGGACAAAATTAGCTGTCTGAATACAACAGTTTCAAACAGCCATACCATTTTTACTCATCAGGCCTTCGCAGAACTTCAGGATTTTATGAAGTAACACCTCTTTTAGATCACATTTGTACGCGCAAAATCAAAAGGGGGTCTCTCTTTCCTGTTCAGGTAGACCACACAGCTCACTAAGTCCAGTTTCCCATGGAATATTTTTGATTTGACTTCATACTGTGTCCAGACTTTTCAGGGAGGTGTAGTGTGTGATTAGCCGACACATGTTCAGAATGACACATGCACATAAAGATTTTAAAGCTGCTGAATCCTCATAAGTGTTCCTACAACTTTTTCTCCATAGGGACCTGCTGGAAGCAGTGGCGTTGCTGGTAAGGATGGCATGAACGGTCTGCCTGGACCCATTGGACCCCCTGGACCTCGTGGTCGCAATGGAGAGATGGGCCCTGCTGTGAGTTGAACTATGATCTTAATTTTTACAAATACTGAGACATAAGATAGCATTTCGGTTTTATCTCAAAGATAAACATGCCATACAAACATAGATCTCCTGACTGATGCTACTCCAACAAGGCAATGACTTGACACACCTGATGCATGTGTTCAAAGACTCAGAATGTTTCTACTGTTACTGAACTAATAGTGTCTTTATACAGGGTCCTCCTGGACCTCCTGGACCCGCTGGACCACCTGGAGCTCCCGGAGGTGGATTTGACTTTGTCAGCCAGCCTCTTCAGGAGAAGGCCCCTGATCCCTACCGTGGTGGCTACCGCGCTGCTGACGACCCCAACGTGATGCGCGACCGTGACCAGGAGATCGACACCACCCTCAAGACCCTGACCCAGAAGGTTGAGAAAATCCGCAGCCCTGACGGTACCCAGAAGAGCCCTGCCCGCATGTGCCGCGACCTGAGGATGTGCCACCCTGAGTGGAAGAGCGGTGAGTGCAGATCAGAGCCTCAACACAGCTTTTAGATGAAAAATAACAGGAATATGAGCTCAAACTAAAACTGCTCCTCTGCTTCAGGCATGTACTGGGTGGATCCCAACCAGGGCTCCGCTCTGGACGCCATCAAGGTCCACTGCAACATGGAGACTGGTGAGACCTGCGTCTTCCCCAGCAAGGCCACCATCCCCATGAAGAACTGGTACACCAGCTCAAACAGAGAGAAGAAGCACGTCTGGTTCAGCGAGTCCATGACTGGTGGATTCCAGGTAAGATGTTGGTGTGATTTATACATGTGTTTCAGTTTCACTGACATCAGACAGGAAGAAGAAAACAGAAAACAACACTTTCACATAGTTTTATTACCATCTTTAATACCTACTTTCTTTTTAACTGAAGTTGTAATGGGCTGAATAATTTGGTGAAATTTGATATTCATGTAGGAATCAAATTATTGCATTCATTATTGTCTTCTAGAAATCCTAATAAAATGTGGGATCACTGAATATGCGCAGTTCACACAGCAAAATTAAAAACCTCCCTTCTCCTTCCCTGCAGTTCCAGTATGGTGTCGATGGAGCTGATCCCGAGGACGTCAACATCCAGATGACCTTCATGCGCCTGATGTCCAACCAGGCCTCTCAGAATATCACATACCACTGCAAGAACAGCATCGCCTACATGGACGCCGCCACCGGCAACAGGAAGAAGGCTTTGAATCTCCAGGGCTCCAACGATGTGGAGATCAGAGCTGAGGGCAACAGCCGCTTCACATACACCGTCAGCGAGGATGGCTGCACGGTGAGTTTGCTAAAACATGTTAAATCAGTCTGAAAGTCAAGACTTTTGCAACACAGGGGAAAACACTGTATTTCGCATTCAATCAGGAAATCATCTTTGTATTGTAGGGAATTTTATCAAAAGAGCATGTCTAGACTGGGATCAGGGATGCACATTAGGGATGTGTGCAAATAGCGGGCTAAACGTTTAAAATCCCTTGGTGGAAGGTGCCGGTATTACGTGTTTGTCACGGTCTAACGCTCCTAAACTGCAAACCAGCTGCTTGCCACTGGTAGCTGTTCTTAACAGCTTCTGTCTTATTACCATAATGCTCTTTACTCTGATGCAAACAATGGTGAGCTAACAGCATCAATAGCATCTCATGGGAACAGTGCAGTTTAGCTCTATTTTGATCTGAAAAATTGGTATAAAGATGTCCAGAGGCTGTAACTGAAACAGCAAGGGATGATATTCAGCACAGGAATGTGGACGTTAACCTGCAAAGAAGCCTCAGTGCTGGTGCTTGCACTGCTAACTCTAGCCACATTATGGAAACCAATTTTGCACCATTACTGAGGGAAGGTGTGTTACAGAATTTGTTTACTTGACTTTCGACTAGAAACACTGCTATAGTTTGTGTTTGATAAGATGTGAAATTATTCGTGCAGGAACATCCCTTAGCACAATATAATCGATACAGTATCAGTATGAGCAGATAATAGCTTAAAAGAGTTAAATATTATATGCAGGAATGAACAGTTCTGCTAATACTTAGCTAATATATTGGCTGTACATATCAGTGGAATCTATGAGTATACTACATTGTTTCAGCATTTAATTTACTGGGTTTTATCCAGAACTATGTATATCAGGGTTGGTATTGATATCAGCAAAAATGAGCTTGCAAACTGGATACCATCAAAATCTGACAGCATGCATCACTGACATGAACTCACCTCCCATGCGTTGGTGCCAATTTAGTTCAACTGATAGCGCAGACTTAAGAGGCTAAAGTCCTCATGGTGCTGGCTGCAGGTCCAAGGCCTGACCCTGACAATGTTTGGGTTTTTCCCCACTCCCTCTCTTCAGCTGTCCTGTCCAATAAAGGCTTTCCAAACAACACAAAAACAAATGAAATAATCCAGTATGAGCACAGCACTAAGTAACGTTCAGCAAATTTATAGTGGCGAGAAAAACTTCCATAACCTCATATGTTGCACCATCTACCAAGACTGTGTTTAGGGTGATAAGCAGCAATATTTTGAACACGCTACTGAGCAACCTCTAACCTCTCTCTCCCTCTTCTCCTCCACAGTCACACACTGGCACATGGGGCAAGACAGTCATTGACTACAAGACAACGAAAACATCCCGCCTGCCCATCATTGACATTGCTCCTATGGATGTTGGTGGACCTGATCAGGAGTTTGGCGTCCAAGTTGGCCCTGTTTGCTTCTTGTAAAAATGAAAGAAATATGGACATGACATTGTTGTTTTTTTTCTAGCAGTCATCTCTAAATCCTTTTTTCTATGCATTCAAAACTCATTCGGCTGCCATTGGTCCACATGCTTAAAACCACTCCACTGAAGACGGTGTTTATTTTTTATTTTCCCATCATGAGAAGATGATTTTTGGACTGCTACTTCAACCAACCACAAGGACACTTTAAAAAGAATCTTTTGTTCCCACTGGCAACAAGAAAATAATATATGTACTTGTGTAAAATTTCCCCCTGGAGATTGAGAAAAAAAAACAGAAACATCCACAAACGCAATGAAACACAGGTGACTTTTGCCATTTTCTACCACTGCGGGAAGGACATTGAAAACAACAAGTGAAATGTACCATTTTTCTGGTGTTAAATAAATTGTAAAAAGTGTGAAGTGTCTTCTTGTGCTAAATTTGTGGAAAGAAAAACACCTGAATGTTGCTCAAACATAGAAGCTCACTGTCATTACAAAAACGTAGATGGCTACCTCATAACAAGAAGTCACCTTGAGCTTTTTTCTTAACTGAAAAGGGTTTATTTTACACGAGTCTAATGTGGGGAAATCAAACATCATTCAAAGGTGCTATTACCATTTTAATGAGGTGTTTGATGGCGAGACTCTCGCTGTCATATTGTTATTATTGCCACTAATGCCTGCAGAACCTTTGGTGCTACTAAATTGACTTGTTGTCTATGCAGTGCAATTGTTTTCTTCTTAAGTGTTGGTTCGAAAGAAGAGGTCCTCAGAAAAAGGTGATCACTGCAGATGTTATGCATGCAATCATGTCTTTGTAGATAAAAGCAAGTGACTCTGGTTTAACATCATCTCCCTGCTCATGTGTTCAGTGTTCATCCTTCTGTCTGTTCTTATTTTTCCCCTCCTCTTCACTAAAAAAGAAAGCAAAACAGCACACATCTCCCACCCTGTTGTTTATGTTGTTTGTTGATGTCTTTCGCGAAGGGTTTCTTAAAAAAGAAATTGAAGCAGACCCACTTTCCATGGTTTAAAAGAGAGATTCTGTACTTATTTTGTACATGTATAATAAATTGAGATGTTTTTAATTATTTTGGGTGCTGAATAAAGCATGTGAAGTGGTCTACTCAGTGGCGGATGTTTTCACTGTCCTGTTTTGCAACTGTTGTGAAACCCGAATCAGGTGAAAGCATTTAGGGAGATACTTGTAAGCGGCATCACACATTTATGGAGACCTCAGATTGACTGTGCATGTACCAACGCTAGAGTTGGAGCTGATTAAAAAACGTAGGAATCAACTGTTCCACAACAGTTGCACTGAGTGAAAACAAGGCCAATATCTAAACTCCAATCAGATTTTTCTTAATTATGTACACATAGTCATCCTTCAAATGTCTGCTGATAAATTCGTGCAGAAATCTGAATCAAAACAGCAAAAAAAATCAGCCACTAAAGAGTTAAAAAAAAGGCTTAGACATGTCATCTTTAGTGTAAGTTGTCATTTTATATTCACATTCCTTCATGAATGAAGAGATTTTCATTAGAATGATCACCAGCCTTGACACAACCGTCAAAAAAAAGAGCATGCAAGTCTAAAACAAAGGCTTATATATCAGATGGCGACGGCGACCCCTCCTGGATGTCTTGTGTAACAACATCAGCTCTGAATATTCAAACTACAAAGGTCGGACTGTCACTGCCGAGTTTGTCTGATGAATCTTTCACGTTGAGTATCAAGCAACAGCAATGCATATGAGCATACTGTCACATGCCATACAATGCTAAACCCCATGTGGAAGACCCTGGACTCCAGTGAGGCAGAAACCTCATTCCAAAAAAGTTGGGACATACAAATCCATGAACACAAATCCAAGATATTTAATGTTCAACTGCCAAAGTGCACTGTCTCATTTTAAATATGCACACAATCTGAATTGGTAAACTGGTAAAAGGTTGGGACAGGAACATGTTTACCACCGTGTTACATCACCCCTCCTACAAACACTCTGAAAATGTGAAAACACTAATTAATGAGGCATTGAAATCCTATCCCACTCCTCCTTCATGTACATTTTAAGTTGTTCAAGAGTTTTTTCAAAAAGAGATGAGTCTGGACTACATGCAGGCCAGTCTAGTTCATGCACTCTGTTACAGTGAAGCCATGCTGTTGTAACTCGTGCAGAATGTGGCGTAGCTTTGACTTGCTTAAATAAGAAGGGATGTCCCTTCAAAAGACATCATCTAGATGGAAGTATGTGTTACTTCAAAACCTCTAGGCCAGTCTTTTTCAAACATAAGGATGTTGCAGTTTCAACCCTGAAATTCTCCTGGCCCCAACCAAAACCCTTGTATTTGTTTTAGTGAAACAAACTTGTGTAAAAATGATACAATATTTATAAGTAGGCCTGTCTGAAGTAGTTTTTGATTGTCTTAACTTATAATATTGTTTAATTTTAATCAACTTTCTAATATTGGCTGCATTTTAGTGCAAAGCTGATGAAGGAGGTAGGGTTGAAGCTTCCGTGTCAACAGGCCCACCTACAGGATAGGCTGGGCCCCTGGCAAACCCACAGGATGGGCGCTGCATAGTTGTGATTTATTGTTGATATCAATGCATGTAGGTTGGATCAGTCACATTGGTGCTAGCTATTATGGCTAACAGGTTCTTAATGTTGGAGCTGAAAAGAGTGACAGGCCTGATGTTAAAAATATTTGTTTGCCACTTTTATATGACACTTGTCATCAATTTTTGCACTTTTATTTTTTTAACCTATTTGTTTTATATCTTTGCTACTTTTTAACCACTTTCCCCTACATTCCTGCCATTTTTGTCTGTATCAACAAATTTATGCCAGTTTCTACCCATTGTTTTTCCTCTGTTTAAACAATGTTGCCTCATTTAACTGTTTTTTTTTTTTTGGTACTTCTCAAATTTTATTTCAACACCTTTTCTGCCAATTCTGCCATGTCTGAGCCATTTTTCCATGTTTTAAACCACACTATTTGCCCTTTTTTTGCCTCTCTCAACCTTTATTTTGTCACTTTCTGCGTTCTGTTGCCTTTATTAACCCATTTTTGTATTAACCCTTTTTCACCAGTTTTACATCAATTTTAAACACATTTAACTCTTTGTTGCGCTTATTTTGACCACTCATAACCCCTTCTCACTACTTTTTCTGCTTGTATTTTTTTTTATACATTTTGTAAACTCTTTTTGCAACTTCCACCTACTTTTATTTGCCTCTACCATTTATGCCACTTTCAACCCATTTTTACACTGTTTTAAGAAAAGGGGTTTCCATTAAGAAGACGGCTATATACTACAGCATTAAAAATGAATAAAATATTTGTTGCTTTGATAAAAATGGTTGTTATTCAGGTAAAAAAAAAAGAAAGAAAGTAAATAACAGTCATTGCAGCTTGAATTTCCACCTCCATGACCTCCATGGGACCCCCATTTGGCTGGGCCCTGGAAAGCCCCCCCGCCCCCCCAGACGGCCTTGCATGTTAAGGTTGAGAAAGATAGATGTAATAACTTCCAAAAAGTGGATAAATTTGCTTCTCTGATTTTTTAAATTCCACTGTTACCCCCAGAAGTGGGCATCGCCTCTCTGTGTCAACAGTGCCCTTACAGATTTGCAGGTCACCCATGTTTTGGGCACTAATACCATCCCACATTCTGGCCTTTGATCTTGGTGTTGATCCTTTTCCTCTTTAGTTCCCCTTCAGACTTTATTGTTATTTCCATAAACTATTTTCCTCCTAACTCATTGATTTATGGCACAAAGGGTCCCCCACATTTTCAAAATCAGTTCAGATTTGACCAACCCTTTCTGTGTCTGAAAGGCTAAACTGTATTTATCTGACCTGTATTTGATATAACCAATGGAAATAAGGGCCCTGATATGGCAAACCAGTGAAACAGGTTTTGTTGCTGTTTCTGCATCAGTATTAAGGGAGGAGGGGTCAAGGAAGCTCAAGTTAATCATTAGTTGAGCTTTATAAAGAAAGTCCACTTCTGTTTGGACTCACAGAGCAGGTTTCCTCAGACACGCAGACGCAGGTCTAACTCAAGGAAAGAAAAGAAAACTAATATGTTTATACATATGTAGAGATTGTGACAGAGCCATGAGACAATCTGCTCTCCTTATTCTGATGCTGAACTCCTTCTGTGCCCTCTCACAAAGTAAGTTTCATATCTACTACTTTACTACAGACATCTCTTTATGGTGGAGTTTTTCTGTTTCTCTAAGGTTTGCAGGCAGCAGCTGTGTTTTCTAATCACCCTTATTTCCCCTTTCAGTCCCCCATAAAGCTGTCTACGTCGTGGGCTGCTTTGACAACTGCAAAACTCAAGTCCAGTATGAGTTTGACAGTGAGGAATTTCTTTACATGGATTTTGAGAGGGATGAGGTCGTTTACTCGGTGCCACCTTTTCTTCTACTGAACCCAAGTGAAGTTCTGGGTCGTGAGCATGTTCATAAAGATGCTTTAAAGGCGAAAAAAGCGTGTTCTACTGTTTATTCTTTCCTTAAAGGTCAGGGAATACATCCACCAGAGGAAAAAGGTAATCAATCATGCACATTTATCAGTATAGTGAAGTTATTTGTGCAGCACTAATAGTAACTGGCTTCCATGTGTTTGAAGACCCTCCTGAGAGTGTCCTCTACCCTGCAGACGAGGTTCAGCTCAACGTTGAAAACAGCCTCATCTGCTATGTGAACCACTTCTACCCACCAGAAATCAAAGTCAGCTGGACTAAAAATGGCCGTCCGGTGTCAGAGGGGGCATTGCTCAGTCGGTATTATCCCAATAAAGATCAAACCTTCCACCAATTCTCCACCCTGAAATTCACACCAAAGGAGGGGGACGTTTACAGCTGCACAGTGGAGCACGTCGCTCTGGAGCAGCCTCGAACAAAGATCTGGGGTGATTATTTATCCTTCAAAACAAAGTGAATGCTGTGTTGGTCCTCTAATAATGACGCATTTCCTCTCTAGCTTCCTCCACAGATCTGGACGTCAGTCACCCCCATCTTGGACCTGATGTTGTCTGTGGAGCGGGTCTGATGCTGGGTTTGCTGGGGATCGCAGGTGGAACATTTTTTGTGGTCAAGGGCCGACATGCACGCCAATAGATTCTTCATTTTAGAGACATTTTCACATCAAAACAGAATGTTATGATGGTAATTCAGCAAAAGGCTGAACTAGTGTCATAACGCCATACGCAGGTCTCCTGATAGAACTACGCTGATAGAGTTACATATTGCAGGTAACTGAGGCTCTCTGTGTAAATGTGATCTATCTGATGCTTTCTCCTTGTGGAAAATGTTTGAGCAAGGATTTCAGCTTTGAACCTTCCTTTGTAATGTGGAAATTTGCACATTGTCTTTCTTGTGTATTTTTTGCATTAAAACTGTTTTTGTTAAATTGTTGTATGTCTTAAACTCAGGGTAACTGACTCACTGTTTGGTTATATACCTGCTAAATGAGCTCAACACTGTTCAGAAATAAAAATACTATTCATTATCTCCTCGACAGACTTCATTTTCATCCTTAAAGTCAGAAATATCCAAGTTATACTTACCAAGAGTGTGAAATGAAGGTATAAGCTCCTGTTAAAGACAAGGGTTCAACACACTGTTGGCAAGTCCACCCATAAGGTGGGCTAAAGGGGAGGGCTTTGTGGGGCCAGCCAAACTGGGGGTCCATGGAAGTCAGTTAAACTAAGGTCCATCATGAAGTTTTTTTCTGATACTAACCACCACTATCAAAGCACCAAACAATGAATTTTATTAATTTATGATTATTATAGCCTTTTTCAAAATGTAAAGCCCTTATCTAAAAAAACAGAGTAATTTTTTTTTTTTGGTCATGATAACACCGTGGACTGAATAAACTACTTGAAAAGTGTCTTCATAGCTAAGCCATGAAGTGCATAAACGAAAATGTGCCAGGAAAATGGAAAATAAAGAGTGACAGAGTTGGAAAAAAAGAAGTGGTGAAAGGATATAAAAGGAGAAAATGGATCAAATGTGGCAAAAATGGGTTGCAATAAGGCACAAATGAGTGGAAGACAGTGAAAAGCGGTTAAAAGGGGGCAAAATGGGTCAAAGAGGCAAAGATGATGGGTAAAAAAAACAAAGGTTAAAAGTTGCAAAAATAGCCAGATCTAGTAGTTGGGATAGAAATTGAAAGGTTAAAAAACACAATAGCGGGTGTAAAATGGTAAAAAGCAGTTAAAAAGTTTCACAAAAAATTGAATCAAAGCCTGATGAAGAGGTAGAAATTGGTCAGAAGTGGAGAAAATAGGCTGAAAATGCACAAATGGTTGAAAAATGGTTAAAAACAGTGGCAAACGAATGTCAAAAGCTGCAAAAATGTGCAAAGACCAATTAGCCCAATAATGTCTCTTTTTTCTGCAATTATTTGCTACTTTTTGCCCTTTTTTTCACATTTTGCCCATTTTTGCCATTACTTTTTTGCTACTTTTACCCTTTTTGCCACTTTTTACTGATTTAAGCCACAGTTTTGCAAGTTTTGGCCCATTTCTGCTACTTTTATTCTTGCTACTTTCACCACTTTTTCTGTTGTCCCCTATTTTGCCACTTTTAGTCCATTTTACAACTTTCTTGCTACTATTTGTAATAATTTTGGTCAATTGTGGCCACTTTTAACCCAATTTAACTACATTTTTTTGTGTGTTATCCAGTTTTGACAACACTTTTTTCTAATTTTAACCTGTTTTGCATTTTTTACTGATTTAAGCCACATTTTTGCAAACTGCAGCCCATTTTTGCCACTTTATTTTTCCGCTTCTCACCAATTTCTTTCTCTTTTTTTAAAATTATTTTACTCTATCTTGCCACTTTTAGTCAATTTTTGCTACTTTTTATTAATTTTTGCCACTTTTGGCCAACTGTGGCCCATTTTTGCCACTTCATTTTTGCTACTTTTCACAATTTTTGCCACTTTGTGCCCATTTCAGTTCTTTTCTTGTAAAGGTGTCTCAGTCCCTCTACTTTGTTTATCAGAATTCTGATGTTTGTGCACATTATGGCCTTGCTGTAAAGTCTGACATTACTTTCCTAATAATCTAGTTCAGTGTGTCCATCCACATTTTTAACATGAGCAATTTTAAGGTAATTCTTTTTAAAGGGTTTATATTTTTAAGAAGGCTTTATCAGACCAAAATATAAATAAATTAACTTAACTTTTGTTATTTTGATAAGAGTGGTTAAAATGAAATATGGTTATCACAGCTTAAGTTTACAATGGACCATGATTTTGCATTCCTTCATGGGGCCCAGTTAGGATGATCCCCAGAATGCTTCCCCCCTGATGGCCGGCCTTGGTTATATCTACGTAATGATTTGAATTATTGGTGTTTTCTGGCACCCGCATATAGAAAACTTGATTTTGCATATCATGCAGCTTCCTAAATGAAGACACAGTTAAGTATGTGAGTTCATCCATCAATAAAGAAATTAGAGTTTTGATTGCACTGAAATTGATTAACAGGTTATTCGTCCACTGGGTGAGTTGCGTCACTCCTTCTTAACGCTCACTGGTAACAGGAATATTGTGTAGGAGTGGCGAACAGCCTTCTTAGCACACCTACTTACAAAGGGTGTTGATTTTTCTGCTTCACTTCCCCTACCTCAGCTTGTGAGGCTGTTTGACTCTTGTGTTTTTGAACTCATCTGATCTCACGAGTGAACATGAATGGATGCAGGATCATTTCACTGCTGGGTCTTCTGATATGTTCAAGAGCAGGTATGTACCATTTAAATAGCAAAAACAAGGTAGGATTGTGTTGCTGCTGGTAAGAGAGCACGTAAACGGAACAATGTCATTCAGGACGTGTATTTTTCTGTTACAGACGCTCTCTTTGGGGTTGGCATGCTGAACTGCAAGTTCACTTCACCAGATGATGTTGTGTTTCTGACACAAGTCTTCTACAATAAGGTGCTTTGGGGTGAATACAACAGCACTTTGGGGAAATTTGTCGGCTATACAGAGACAGCAAGAGAAATAGCTGAAGAGCTCAACAAATTCCCTTTCTTGCTGAAGAATGCACAAAAAAATGTAGAGAAATGCAAAAGCAACGTCCCATTTTTAATGGAGCTCCTTTCAAAACCAGGTAATTATGTGTGTTAAACTCTAGTAATACTTTAGGCATTGATCTCAGTGTGTTTTTAATAAATGTTTGCTATCAGCCATGTAGTAACCAAACACTGTAATACTGCATGCCTGGTTAAATTACATTAAACAAAAGAGGGGGAAAAATCTGATTTTATGGTTTATTATCTGTCCTTTTTGGGCATTTCCAGTGTTGATAATGTAACAGCATGAATCTACAAGCCTCATTTATAATGAAAAGTTTATTTGGTTCCTCTGATTTAATTCAAGAAGTGAAACCTACATATATTCTAGATTCATAACTACAGATTGAAAGACATCAGTGTTTTAATATTGATGATTATGGCTTACAGCTCACAAAAATACAAAATCTACTTTCTCATAATATTGGAATTTCACAAAAATGGAATGTGAGGTGATCAGTCCGTGGCACTGTTGGGTCATTATGAAGCCCAGGTTGCTCTGATAGCAGCCTTTAGCTAGTCTGTATTGTTGAGTCTGGTGTCTCTCATCTTCTTCTAGACAGTACTCCAGAGATCCTCTATGGGGTTCAGGTCAGACCAGTTGGCTGGCCAATCAAGTGCAGTAATTCCACAGTCAGCAAACCAGTTTCTGGCGGTTTTGGCTTCACTTTCTCCAGGTGGCAAGTCCTGCTGGAAAAGGAAATCGGTGTCTCTATTAAGCTTCTCAGCAAATGGAAGCATGAAGTGCCCCAAAAGGCCTCTCAGATCCTTCTCCAGATTCTCAGGTCAGGTATGGGAGCACATGCCGCTTCGGCATTTCGCCATGTCAACCTTGGTCCTGTGCTGCTCTGGCTCCTGATGGCCATCCTCCAGTCTTGGGCACCCGGTATGGTGAGCTGGATCAGGCCTGGGAAAGCGTGCCAGGTGCTGGTAAAAGCACCGCTGCCGTTCGCATATCAGGCAGCTGGTCCTTCCCATCCTGCCCGCCTGAAGACAGACCAAAAGACTTTCCAAGGAGTGGCTCGACACTGGGAACACAACACTACTTGTAGCCCATTTCCTGGACCCGTCTGTGTGTGGTGGCTCTTAATCTACTGAATCCAGCCTCAGTCCAGTACTTGTGAAGCTCCCCTCAGTTCTTGAATCTGCTGTCAATCCTCTAAAGGCTGAGCTCATCCCTGCTGCTTGTGCACCTTGCCTTATCACACCTTTCACTTCTAGTCAACTTCCCATGAGTATACTTTGATTCAGCATTTTGAGACCAGCCTGCCCTTTCAGCAGTGACCTTCTGAGGCTTACCCTCCTCGTGGAGGGTGTCAGTGATTGTCTTCTGGACAACAGTTGAGTCAGCAGTCTTCTCCATCTCTCCATCCCCATGATTGTGGTTGTGTGTGCTGAACCAGAATGAGAGAAATAACTGATAAGAAATTTGACTTTTTTATAATATTATAATATTCCAAGATAGTGTTTTTTTTTTGTTTATTTGCGAAGTATAAAGCGTAATCATCAAGATTAAGACAAAAAGACCTGATTCACGAAGCACTGATGAATGAAAATGAAAGGATTTTGTTGGAGTGGCTCTGATCATCTTCCAGGTTGCAGGATGGGTAGGTTAAATCATTCCTAGTTCATCTCAGGAAAACCTGACAAGATCATCTTCAGAGTCAACAGATAATCAGGGCTTTACTGACTTTGGTTTTAAAGGAAATCAGGCACAAAACTGGCACAGTTATCCTGTAGAATGGGGTGCTCATAAGAAAACACCTAGGAGCCTCTATGTAAAGATCAGTGCACTCTATTTCACTGAATATCCTGTGTAACTATATTTAGAGTTATCTTCACATTTTCCCTTCTGCCCTCCATTGGCATGTTGCAAATATTCTGTCATAAAATATCTAAAAAATAATCACTTTTAATAAATTAATGGTTTGACTTGTTTTGTCTTTTTCCTGTAGTCGCACCCACAGTCAAGCTGAGATCCATCACAGCAACAGACAGCGAACACTCGCACACGTTCGTCTGCAGTGTGTACAACTACTACCCCCCACAAATCAGAGTGACCTGGCTGAGAAATGGCACACATGTGGCCTCTAATGTGACCTCCTCTGAGGAACTCCCCAGTGGGAACTGGCTTTATCAGATCCACTCTCATCTGGAGCTGGAGCCCACGTCTGGAGATAAAATCGCCTGCATGGTGGAGCACAGCAGCTTCCAGAAACCCATGGTGTATGAGTGGGGTAAGAGAGTGGAGACTGTTCAACTGGGAAAGCATGAGTTAGATGGTCTGAAATTATGGCTGCTGTGTTGGGTACATCTTAAAACAGTCACAAGAATCCCAACTTTCTAGCATTGTATGGCCTAATTGTGATAATGAGGACAAATCACACTGACGCTCCAGGGGCGGATCGTCTGAGTTTTAATGGGTTTAATCATTGATAAACTTCGGTTAATTTTGGACAGGATTAATCTGTTAATTATTCACTAAGTCAAAAACATTAAATATGTTATCTGAAGTGTGATGGCAGGTAAAGGAGAATCAGATGTGGACATGGCCGACATTTTTTTGTTTTATATAGATAAAACAGCTATGTAGCTATCAATTCTAAGCACCCAAAAGCAGCTACATAAACATCGTATCTACATCACCTGCGTAGCTACGATAGTTTAAGTTATGTTTGCTAAAGCTTGCATTGCTAAAGCGAACTTCACTATAGATAAAACCCCTATGTAGCTAACAAATCTAAGCACCCAAAAGCAGCTACATAAGCTTTGTATCTACATTACTTGCCTAGCTAAGGTAGGTTATATGTTTGCTAAAGCTTGCATTGCTAAAACTAACTTAGCTATGACTAATGTAATGCAACCCATGCAGAATAAAGGGCTGACAGGCTGATTTGTGGTTATTTGCAGGAGGTTTGACCTCTTAATTTTGCCTAGTTTGACTGAGGATTTGTTTCAAACATTTCCAGTATGGCCAAACTACGCTTCAGAAATGGTGATGTCACAGAGAGTATGTCCATGTTTTTAAAAGCCTGTATTCTTTTTTTTCTTAAAGAAAAGCCTCCATATTTCTTGAGTTTTTTTTTTTTTTTATTTATTTGTGCAGTGAGAGACTTGACATCTGAAGATGACAAGACCAAGATCGCTGTGGGGGTATCAGGATTTGCGCTAGGTGCTGTTGTCTTGGGTGCCGGGCTGATTTACTACCTGAAGAGTCCAACTGGTAAGAGAACGGATTGACCAAAAATGACCAGAACAAAAGCATTGAAGGAAAACTCAGTCTCCAAGTCAGATGTGTTTAGTTTTGTGTAACATTGTTCTTTTGTTTTTCTTGTAGGACGGGAGTCAGTGCAGACGATCCCACCTGCCGAGGACGAACCGAATGAAGAAGAATAAGACTGTCTCTGCTTTGGGAACCATGATCAGTTCTCTAGGAGAAATACAGATTCACCAAATGCTTGTGGGTGCTGATGCTGTCATTTTCTACCTGCGTACATCAATGATTTAGAGACGCTTATTTTACTCAAAACTGTTTGATAAAATCAGGGGTGTACATGTCTTCATAAATTGACTAATTTCAACTGAAAAGCCCTATAAAGTTAAGTATTTATTTAGTTTTGTTTATTCCTTTATTATCATTTGTAGTGACCAGTGTATTGCCCAATGTAACGGAGTAGAAGTATAGTTTTTTCATCACAAATGTAAAGGAGTGGAAGTAAAAAGTACTCTGCTCAATAACTACTCTAGAAGTAGGATTTAAAAAAAAACAAAAAACTTCTCAATTACATGTAATGTAGTAAATGTTAGACGTTACTACCCACCTCTGTAGATACATTATGTAGCTATGTTAGCCTTAGCAACATTTGCTAAAGCTCACAATGCAAACTAACAAAACTATAGATATCGTGGCTATGTAGCTACCAAAGCTAAAACTAAGCTCACAAAATTAGCTATGTGCGGTATGTAGGTACATTATCTACCTAGTTATGTTTGCATTAGCTATGTTCGCTAAAGCTCACTGACTTAAGCTAACTTAGCTATAGATAACATAGCTATGAAGCAAAAAATCTAAATCTTATTTCACAAAGTAGCTATATAGGTACACTATCTATGTAGCTAAAGCTCCCATTGTTAAAGATGACTTAATTATATATAATTTAGCTATGTAGCAAACACAGCTAAAGCTAAGCACCCAAAAGCAGCTACATAAGCTTTGTATTGACATCACCTGTCTGGCTACAGTGCTTAACAAATTTATTAGACCACCCTAACCCTAACCAAAGTAAGGTTTATGCCACAGCTGCCCTAAATTAACAGCATTGGTACAACCAAAATCCTTTTTTATGTTTCTGCAATGGTTAATACACCAATATGTAGAAGCTCTTTAACCCAAATGATATTTTAATGCTAAAATATATTTATTATTGTTATCCATTAATTTTTCAAATTTACGGATTTACAAAAAACTGAAAAAATAGTAAAGCACATTAATATTTCTTGATTAAAATGTCAAATTATAGTTATTTACTTGCATTCCTGAACAGAAAAATGAGTTTTAGTGGTTGAATGTTATGCTTGATTCATTTCTGACTTCTCAGAGAAGCCCAGTGAGCCGGCTCAAATTTGGGTGAATTCAGTTTGAAATTCCTCATTCCTGTTCAAAATGGTAGAACGTGGAGAGCTACCTGAAAATGAAAGAGTCTGCATTAAAGCGCTTCATGATGCTGGATGGTCTTTGAGACAAACATAACAGGTGGTCTAATAAATTTGTTAAGCACTGTATGTTAGTTTTTAGCTCTGTTTGCCAAAGCTTACATAGCTCAAGCTAAACTCACAACATAGCTATGTAGGTACTTTAAATTGCCTAGCTAAGTTAGCATTAGTTATGTTTTTGAAACCTTACGTTGCTTAAGCTAACTTAGCTATAGACAACGTATCTTTGTAGCCAACAAAGTTAAACCTAATCTCACAAGTATTAATTTAAGCTATGTAGGTACCTTATCTACCTAGCTATGTTAGCATTAACTATGCTTGCTAAAGCTCACATGACTAAAGCTAACTTAACTACAATGGCTCATGTAGTAACATAACTACGTAGCTTGCACAGCTTTGGTGACATTTTTCTTAGTTTTTAATGAAATGTTTCTTAGTCTGTAATATTTGTTATGTGGTAATTTCATTAATGTAACAGTCATTCTTCGTTTATAAATAAAGCTGTTTTTTATCTAATACTGGAAACACATTGTACTGGCAAATAATGGCACTTCCTTTCTGAGATATTTAATTGAATAGTCTGTGAGAGTGGCTGTCAGAGATTTATAATCTGCAGCCAGACCCCTCTCCATGTGTATTTTATGATTTAATAGGTGAAGGCTTTTCTTCAGCAGTGTTTATGTGTGTTTATTAATTAGCAGTCTTAAAGTTGATTTTCATGTTAACTGCGTTCTCACTGGGGGCTGCATGGTGGTGCAGGTGGTCCTGGTTCAAATCCTGGTGGGACAGGACTTTTCTGTTTTCATCAGGCACACCAGCTCCCTCTCACAGACCTAAAACCTGCTTGTTATGTTTATTTGTGACTCTAGCTGCATTTAGGTGCGTGACTAATTGTGCCTATATGTCAGCCCTGTGACTAAATGGTGACCATCCCAGGGTGTACCAGCTCTCGCCCTGTGACAGCTGAGATTAGTCCACCCTCTATGACCTCGACAGAATAAGCGGTGTAGGTGATGGAAACGATGATTGTAGTTTCCCCATGATTGGACTCAGGTCGGACTAAACTGCTCTGTAAAAACTGTTTTTGCCTTTTGTACCACGCAAATGACGTTTCAGGGCACTGAAAACATGGCATTTGGAAAAACACCTTCCAAGGTGAAGGTTTTTACTTTTAACTTGGTGATTACAGACACACAGTTCAAGGATCCCCAGTTCAAACTCATGATCCCTGAAAGTTCAGACCTGGGAAGTTGAAGAAGAAGAAAATGAATGAAAAAAAAACAAAGCGCCCTGATAAGGCAGACTAGTAAAACAGGTTTTGTTACTGTTTTACCATCATGTTTGTATAAGGGCGGAGGGTTCAAGTGGCCGGTCAGGGATTTGTCATGTCTCATTTTCAGCCTTTGTCTCTTGCTATACAGATACACAGCGCAGACTTTTGCAGATCGACAAAAAAAAAGTGATTTCAGTGACTGGAGAAATACAGTAATCTCTAAAGACAAGCAAAATACACAGTAAGATTTTTTTTATATGCACAGGGAGGATAGCTTATTGTTGTCGCACCATGAAGCAATCTTCTCTGCTTATTCTAGTGCTGAACACCGTCTGTGCCTCACGACGTAAGTTTCTTTTTACTAATTTATCACTGTGCTACAGGAGTCTAATCAAAGGAGAGTTTTCTAATTTTCTGCATGATAAATTGGGGTGAAGTTAAAGGTAAAATGGGCCAGTTTTGGTAAACAGTGTTTAGTTAATCAATTCTTTAAATGTTTTAATCTTAATTGAGATTAAGAATCTCATTTACAAGAATGACCTGGCCAAGACCGGCAGCAACATGATTAATAAAATTACAGAAATTAAACAAACCAATTACAAAGTTCAACCAGCTAACTAGGTCATAGAACAGAACGTCATCAGTCAAACCATCTAAAATTGATGCATTTCCCCCTAATGCAGTATTAATGCCTCCACTAATGCTTTTTATTTTAGTCTTTAGATTGAATTACTTTTAGTTTCAGTCACATTTTAGCCTTTTTAAACTTTAAAGTCTCAGTCAGCAAAAACTCAAAAAAATTTTTAGTACAGTTTTAGATGATAAAAAGTCCTTACATTTTAGTCAACATTTAAAACATTTATTTTTAAAATGACTTTATTAGCCATACTATAAAACTAATATACAGTGCCTTTAAACAGTATCATGCAGAACATTTAGGCATGTTTGAGCTAAAAACTGAGGCTTAAGTGAGGCGAGGACATGGCAAAGTACACACTCAAAGAGTGAGGTAAGGTGTGAATGTGACGAGAAAGCACGGTGTAGCATGCCAGTCAGGCAGGTAGTAGGGTTGCCACCTGGCAGGACCTTACCAGATCCTTATATTGTAGCCTGATGCTACAATTTAAAAAATCTGCATTGATCTACACTTAGTACCTGTCAATGACAAATTGAAAACAGAATTTTTTGCATATTATTAAAAAAGAAAAAAGAAAAAGAAATATCCCATTGACATGAGAATTCCAACCCTTTGCCAAACACTTGAAATTTAGCTTAGGTCAAGCCTGCAAAAAATTTCTGCAACACTGAAGATTCCCAAGAGCACAGTTGCCTCCATGATTCTCAAACAGAAAAAGTTTGGCACAACCAGGACTCTTCCAAGAGCTGATCCCCTGGCCAAGCTGAGCAATCTGGGGGAGAAAGGCTTTAGTTATAGAGTGACCAAGAACCCGATGGTCACTCTGATAGTGCTTTCAGACAGACACAGTTCTCAGAATCTTATTGCTTTCTGGCAAATCAGCCCGCATTCACACCAGTTTAAGCAGAACCAAAGTGCAAGGACGTTACTTTGCGTTACTCAGGCGGTTTCTTGAGTTTATTGATTACTTGGTCTGGTGTTCGGCCTTCGCAATCTCTTCCACGAGTTCGGCATATAACTTGCTCTTCCTTGCACTACTCTTCAGCCTCACCTGGAATTCTGTCGATTCACAGATCACAACCAAACATTTTTTCTCCTCAGCAGACCACTTCTTCTACACTTTCCGCACGTCTTCACAACCTTAGAATATCCCTGATGATGTCACAGTTTGTGGAGAAGAACCAACTATTTTTTGAATCCAGCTAAGAACAAACTTTTCAGGTTCTGAACCAAAATTTTTTTTTTTCAGTGAATGCACTAGCAGGTTCAAAATTAAGTTTGGGAACAGGCACAAAGCCCTGCTAGTCTGAAAGTTTTATGTCTGAGCTCCAGAGAACCTGTATGGAGATGACACAAAGTTCTAGGAGGACAAGCATCACTGCAACCCTCAACTGGCGGGATGGCAAGATGCCTTTACTCAGAGCGAAGAACATGAAATCCACCTGGCTTTCACATGGAGTATTTTGTAGTCCAGTGTAATGTACTGTTCTGTGCAGACAGTACTGCTGATGGTGGTGGTGTTGTGTTTGAGGCTCTTTTTTCCCACCACAGTCACGTGATTTGTGTCATTGTTTGTGCACTGTTGCACTTCATGCTGCATATACGGAAGTTTTCCTTTGTTGTTCGTATGGATGAATTATTTTTGTTTGCTGGTGAAACATGAAAAGCAACTTGTTTCTGATGTCCTTGTACAACTGGCTGGTGGTTAAAAGTGCAGCTCTGAAATTAAATTACAATTGAACTCAAAGACAGCACACACTGTCAGTCCACTAAGCTTCATTTTTTCCAACTAAATAAAATGAGTCACGTTGAAATGCAAAGAAAACTACAAGGAGAACTTTAAAGATGTAAGATTCCCCAGCTTCATTTGGCCTATTTTAACTGACTTCACCTTACAGTGATTGCAGTCAGCAGTAGTACTCGTTTCTAATTATCTTATGTCCATTTTGTTGTTTCAGTTCCTCATGAAATCGTCTACGTTGTGGGCTGCTGGGAAAACAGCACAACGCAAGTTCAGTATGAGTTTGACGGTGAGGAATTACTCTACATGGACTTTGTGAAAGATGAGATTGTTTATTCAGTGCCACCTAATATGGTGTGCAACCCAAGTGAAGTCATTGATGACATACGTATTCATAGAGATGCTTTTAAGGCAAAAAGAGGATGTTCAGTAGTTGAGGCTGTCCTTAGAATTGAGGGGATACATCCGCCAGAGGAGAAAGGTAAGTATGAACATTTATCAGTAATGTAAAGTTATGTTTGACACCATTGATGACTGACTTTCATCTCTTTGAAGACCCTCCAGTGAGCATCCTCTACCCTGCAGACGAGGTTCAGCTTGGAGTCAAAAACAACCTCACCTGCTTCGTGAACCACTTCTACCCACCAGAAATCAAAGTCAGCTGGACTAAAAATGACCGCCTGATGTCAGACGGGGTGTGGCTCAGTCGATATTATCCCAATGAGGATCAAACCTTCCACATGTTCTCCACCTTTGAATTCACACCAGAGGAGGGGGACATTTACAGCTGCACAGTGGAGCACGTCGCTCTGGACTGGCCTCAAACAAGGATCTGGGGTGATTGTTTATCCTTGATCGATTTAAGGATTTAGAAGAAGATAAATACTTTGTTGATCCTGTAGTAATGATGCATTTGCTCTCTGACTCCCTCTACAGATGTGGATGTCGGCCCTCGCAGTGTTTGGCCAGATGTGTTCTGTGGAGTGAGCATGACTCTGGGCATGTTGGGGGTCGTAGGTGGAACAATTCTTATGGTTAAAGCATCCCAGGAACACAAATAGATTCTCTATTTTCCACCTGGTTAAAGGCTTTTCTTGTCTGTGTAGCTTTGCTTAATGCTGCTTATGTAACAGAGGTAAAAATGCACAGAATTATTCATTTTTGTTTATAGAAATTCAACTTTATTTTTTTACTTTATTCAATTCTGTTAAGTATTTGTGGATTTTAAGTTAATGAGACATTTTTATTGACTGTTCTTTTAAAATGAATGTTTCTTTTGGTACTTACCCCTTTTGCCCTTTGCTGTTTCTGTACCTCTTGGCTCACCGTAGTTCCCTCACAGAGCTGTTATGTTGTTATGTTGAGGGTAAGTTGTGGAAAAATGCGCTATTTTGGTCGAATTTTTAAATGTTTCATAACCATTTAGTCACCTTAACCAGTCAATTGGATTCATTTTTGAGGGCAAAATATTCCTTTAAAAGCTGTTTTAATGTAGCGTTTTCGGCGCCATAGAAATGGGGCATGTCCATCCTTGCTATGTGATTAGTGTTGCATCTGCAGCTATTTCTAAGTGTAAACGTTATCATTTTACATGTTTAGGAGCAGATGTGCAGAAACCAGATACCAGAAGGCAATTTAAAACTTCTTATTGTCTTCTTTAGGAACATTTTCTTCGAGAAATATCAAATATTTTTAGCTTCTGTTCATTTCTGCCATATGTGCTCTTTCATTTTGGCCACTAGGTGTCACTGTTTGACAGTTTCTTATCCTTTTTCACATAGTTTTAGAGGAAAACACATAGACTGTAGAAAGAAATAGACAAACCCCGTGTGACATCAGTCGTCTGCTTACAATAGGTGGACTCAAACGGCTCTTGAAGCCAATCCATGGAGGCTTCCATATTGAAATCACGGTCTCAGCCGAACTTTGGATCAACCTAACGGCCCGCCCACTAAGCGTGACTACCTGTCAGCCTACTAGCTAGCATTCTGGTTGACAGAAACGGAGCCTCTGCCTGCCGAGCTATCTGTCAATCAAATGAGACGCGCCAATCAGCTTTCATCCTAAATATAATCCAAACGATCGTGGTACAAAAACATTCACCCCCCTGAACAGTGGGAGCACAATAAGACACTAGCTAATGAGACACGTTTGGTGTTTTGAACCAGGCTGTAAACCAATTTATTTCTAGTGTCAAAACCGGCTGTTTAACATGTGTCCAGACGGGACTTCCGGTGTTCCTGCAGCCAGCCTCAAGTGGACACTCGCGGTATAGCAATTTTTTGCACTTCCACATTGGCTTCATTTTTCAGGACTGGAGTTTGCCGCTTGGGAAAACACTGTTAAATTCAAAAGAAAACAGATGATTTTTGGTTTATTTTAGCAGCTCTTCGCTAGCAATGTGTAAACTGAGTTTAATACATGCAGAAACGTAATTTCAATGTTTTGTTTTTTTTTTAAATGATAATTGTAAATTGAGCTCTACACAGAGCTGTTATGCTGTGCTGAGGGAGCAGAAGTGCAGATACCAGAAGACAATTTAAGAGTTTTTGTTGTCTTCTGCAGGAGCAAATAAATGCTGGAAAACAGTCCATGATCTCGTCCTTCTATACTCCATACACCTGTTACACTTAGTGCTTAGCTTACTCTGAATTAATGCCAGGGATGCTTGATATTGAAGTCTACAGTTATCTGATATGCAATGTTTTAAAACACAATTAAAGTTATAAATTCATAGCTATCAGTTGTGTTAGTGTGTGGAGGTCTGAGGACAAAAGACCACCGCTAACACTGACTATTGCATGGAGCTGCATTTTGTTCTCCATTTCTTCAAAATGATGCATGTTCTTCTCATGCCATTTGGGAAGTGAACGGCAAAAAATGCATTATCAAAGTATAGGTAAGTGCTAATAAGCTAACTTTGCCTAGTTCCTGTTACTCAACATTGATAAGAGAATAACTGTCAGCCAGTGTTCTGGTGATATGTTAGTCAAAAGGCAGTATTATTCTGCACAGATTAACACTAAAATGCTCCTGTTACACCCAGCCATGTTACTGGCCATAGTGGCAAAATGCTCCACCAGGTGGTTTTGATCAGTACAACTTACTTTTCCAGCCTTTTCTCACCCCATCCCTATTTTTGTGAGATGTTTTGCTGCCATCAAATTCTAAATGAGGCAGTATTTTTGAGAAAATGGTAAAATATTTCATCTTAAACATCTGTTATGTTGTTTATGTTCTATTGTGAATAAATCATGGGTTCATGATATTTGCAAATCTCGGCATTTTGTTTTGATGTACATTTTACACAGTGACCCAGCTTTTTTGGAATTGGGGATGTACAAACTCTCAGCATAGCAAACAACCTTTGTGCCAAACCTTTGTTGAAGAATGATAGAATAAATGCGTTACTTCCTCGTATTCAGAGTGAAAAGTGATTTGCTTCTGTTTTCTAACTCGTCTGTATTGATGTCATCACATGCAGCAGCTTTCACCTCTGGACCTGATTTGTTCACCAGCAGGTATGTAGCACTGAAATAAAAGTATTTGCATGTTTGTTTTTGTGGCCACTGCATACAGCATGCTGATTTAGTAAGTGAGGAGACCAAAAATGTGTGGTAAAGTCACGTCTTGATAGCTCTATTTAAGGCTCGACCAAAACAAGCAGCCTGTCCTCTGGTGATTTTGAACTTTGGAGACGGAGGAGTAAAAGGACTATTTTTCTCTTAAAACTTTTTTAAACATTATCCTGAACATAAACACATAATTCATCCTGTGCCTTGATTTAGCGAGCATCCAAAAACTGTGAAAAATGTAATGATGCAGGGCAGACTGGTAATACGAGTTCAGTTGCTGGTTTCTCTTCAATGTTTGCACAAGAGAGGAGAGTTCAAGTATAAAGAGCTTGTTAAGCTTCCTCTTCTGTAACTCACTGATTAAGGCGTTTGCAGAATCACAAAAGACAGCCTACTGTTGCAAAAACAGAGGAACTAAATTAGAGAACGACATGTTCTGCATCTTAAAGAAGAATTAGAAGATAAAGTATTATTCTATTACAGAGAGCTGTGCCGTACTTCAGCCCAACCATGAAGCCATCTTCTCTCCTTATTCTGCTGCTGAACTGCTTCTGTGTCTTCTCACAAAGTAAGTTTCATATTTACTACTCTTACTGTGCAGCAGAAATCTTTTCATGGCACTTTCCTGACTTTGTGTGTAATATACTGGAGTGAAGTCAAAGGTAAAACGGGCCAGATTTTGGTAAACAGTATATTTGAGTATTATTTACTCCTTTAAATGTATTTAACCAGAAAAACCTTGTTGAGATTAAGAATCTCATTTACAAGAGTGTCCTGGACAGGACAGGAAGCAGTACAAAGTTACAGACATAAAACAATTACAAAGATCTCAGAGGAGATTATTTCTTCATTAGTGGTGGATGCATCATGTTTCAGGGGCATGCATTAAAACGGGCACCATAAAAAATGTAAAACAGTTATATTAAAGATAACAGTACATTAACAGCAGGCAGTTCCTCATATTTGGTCCATTTAGAGGTTCTAAAGTGGGCAATTCTTTTTTGTCAATTTACATTGTTTATTTGTCCAACTTAGTCCTCTGAGAAGGTAGTTCAGAAAAGGGCAGTTTATCATTTTTGGTCCTTTAGAGGGAAACAAAAACAGCAATTTGTGATTTTTTTTCATTTAGAGGGAACCAAAAAATATATAATTCATGAATATTTACATTTAGAGTTCCCCAAAATTGCGATTTTTCATTTTTGCCCATTTGTAGGGCAACAAAGACAGCAACAATTTAGAGGGCAACTCACCATTTTTGTCCATAAGATGACAGCATTTAGAAAGCACGGAGCAATGCCAGTTTATCAAATTTTGTCCATTTAGTTGGCAACAAAGATGGCAATTTATCATTTTGGCAAATTTAGAGGGCAACAAAGAGTACAATATTCATCAATTTGGTAAATTTAGAGGGCAACTCAGGATACAATTTGTCACCATTTGGAGGGCAACAAAATTGGCAACTTGTCATTTTTGGTCAATTTAGATTAGAATCAAAAGAGGCAATTCTTCAAGTAATGTCCATTTAAAGCACAAAAAGAGGGTAATGTGTCCTTTTTTTCTATTAAGAAGGCAACTAAGAGCGATATGCATCAAATTTGTCGCATTCAAGTTCAAGTAATTATGCCCATTTAGAGGCAACTCAGAGGGCAATTTGTCATTTTTGTTGAACTTTATCCATTTAGAAGACAACAAAGTGGGCACTTTGTCAACATTTACATTTGATTCTAAAAAGAGGGCAACTTGTCATATTTCATCCATTTGTCAATATTCACAATAAGAGTTCAAGAGGGCAGTTTGTCATTTTTTCATCCATTCAGAGGGCAGCAAAGAGGGCAGTTTGTTAGTATTTACCAAAAGAGGGCAACTTGTCATTTTTTCATCCAGTCAGAGCAGCAACAAAGAGGAAAATTTGTCATTTTGTTTGTCAATTTAGAGGGCACCAAGTGGGCGATTTGTCCATTTTTGTCCATTTAGAGCACAACAAAGAAGGCCCATCTCCACACAGGATCTCCAGAGCTGAGTCAGATAGATCATGGGGTTCTTGGTCACCTCTCCTACTAAGGCCCCTCTCTCCTGATTGTTCAGTTTTGTTTGGTGACCAGTTCTTAAAGACTCCTGGTTGTGCCAAACTTCTTCCACTGGAGGATCAAAGAGGCCTCTGTGCTCTTGGGAGCCTTCAGTGCAGCAGTACTTTTTGTAGCCTTCCCCAGAACTGTGCCTGTCAAAAATCCAGTTTCTGAGCTCTACAGGCAGTTCTTTTGACCTCATGGTTTGGATTTTGCTCTGATGTTTATTGTCAGCTTTGAGGCCTTCTGTATAGAGGTGGAAACCAATCAAGGTGTAGAAACATCTCAACAATCAAGAGAAATTTCTAACCTTACCACAAAATGTCTCTTCCCCCTCTATTGTTTTGTTCTATGTTTTCAGTCAGCAGCAGTACCTGTTTCTCATTGTTCCTATGTCCACTGTGTTGTTTCAGTTCCCCATGAAATCGTCTACGTTGTGGGCTGCTGGGAAAACAGCACAACGCAAGTTCAGTATGAGTTTGACGGTGAGGAATTACTCTACATGGCCTTTGTGAAAGATGAAACTGTTTACTCTGTGCCACCTAATCTTATGCTCAACCCAAGTGAAATCTTCGCTGGCAGACATGTTCATAGAAATGCTCTTATGGCAAAAAGAGCTTGTGGAGTAGCTGAGGATATCTTCAGAACTAAGGGGATACATCCGCCAGAGGAGAAAGGTAAGTTATCACGAGCATTTAGCAATATTAAGTTATTTTTGACACTACTAATGACTGACTTTCATCTCTTTGAAGACCCTCCAGTGAGCATCCTCTACCCTGCAGACGAGGTTCAGCTTGGAGTCAAAAACAACCTCACCTGCTTCGTGAACCACTTCTACCCACCAGCAATCAAAGTCAGCTGGACCAAAAATGGCCGCCTGGTGTCAGACAGGGTCTGGCTCAGTCGGTATTATCCCAATGAGGATCAAACCTTCCACATGTTCTCCACCTTGGAATTCACACCAGAGGAGGGGGACATTTACAGCTGCACAGTGGAGCACGAAGCTCTGGACTGGCCTCAAACAAGGATCTGGGGTGATTGTTTATTCTGGTGATGTTCCTAGGTGTATGATTTTAGTTGGTAGCAGTTGGTTTCAAAGTAAAGAGCACTGTGACAGCAAGGCACAAGTCATGAAGAACACTAGGGGATCCAACCTTAAACTGTTTAGCTGACCAAATGTGTGCATCCCTTGTTTGTTCTTCAATTATTTCAGGATGCGAAACAAATTTCATCCTGTGTTGCTCCTGTAATAATGATACATTTACTCTCTGACTCCCTCTACAGATGTTGACGTCGGTCATCGCAGCCTTGGACCAGATGTTTTCTGTGGAGTGGGCATGACTCTGGGCTTGTTGGGCATTGCTGGTGGAACATTTTATATGGTTAAGGGACACGATGCACACCAGTAATTTCTCTAATTTAAAGCTCCTGTTTGGAGTTTTTACATGGTTATGAAGCTGAGTGAAACCCAGCCTTTGTTGGCTCTCTGATTGGTCGGTTCCCTCCGTCTCTTGCCTCATCTCTACAGTCTGTTCAATATCAGTCCAGTCCTGCTGGAAGTTTCCGCTCGGTTGCAGGGAGTTTTTTTTTCCACTTTTACTTCACTAAATGTTCACATTGTGCTGTGCTCATGGTGGATCATGCCGGGGATTCATCATATGGAATTAATTTTTATTTAGGGGCATAAACATGAGAAAGTATGGCTTTTGATAGGTTTTATTTGTAATGAAAGATGGTGAAATTACAACAAGCAAACAACAATTTGACAAACTACACACTTTCATTTGATTATAATGGTACCTTGTATAGCAAATATGTAAATATGATTTCCCACTGCAATAATAAAACCAGAGTGTGGCAAAAAAAAAAAAAAAAACAGAAACCCCAAGCAACATGCATCCATACTTTTGTTTACTCCATTTTTCATAGTAAGTCATATTTGGATGTTTTATTGAGATTTTGGCATATTTATCTCCTTACCCTCGCAAAATAAAGTTTGTTTTTTGTGATAATGGAATACTTTTCTGGCACTATAATGAAACAACAGGTGTGTGTTAATATGCTGTCAGAAAAAGCCAAAATATGTCTTAGTCTGACTATCAGGCTAAATGTAATTTCTTGAGATTGGACTGGCCAGCTAAATAATGCGGTGGGGGATTAATTCAACCTTGTATGTGTACACCTCAGTCAGACCAATGGCATAAATGCTAAGCATAGCAGAAGTTACGTTGTGTATTTTTTTGGACAGCAACATAACCTGGGGGATAAGCAGCATCATATATGAACCAAAAGTAAAGTGTACAACATTTATGAAAGGTGCAAAAATAGGTCAAACACTCAACATTTGACTTATGGTTAGCTGCTTGTGAAGTAATGCAACAGTTCATGGTAAAACTTTTTTGAATAAAACCAGATTAAACTTCCATTTAGGGTAAGGGTTGAGGTAACAGGATATCAAAAGTTAAAAGTCAAAAACCTGACTTCTAAAACCTGTTTACAAAACGTTTAATAGAGCAGAGTATACAGTCTGCCTACAGGTAAAAACATCCTTCATTAAAACATTCTAATTCAGCCAGTATAGCTTATGTAGCTCTGTTAGCTGTCTAAGCTATGTAGATAACTGAGCTATGTAGTTAAAGTTAAGCTCACAAAGGCAGCTACATTAGCTTTGTATCTATGTAGCTAAGTTAGCTTTAGCTCACCTTACTAATAATGGAGCTATGTAGCTAATGTGGCTAATGCTAAGCTCACAAAGCAGCTATGGAATCTATGAAGCTATGTTATCTACGTAGCTTTGTCAGCTTTAACTAAATTCCCTTAAGTTTTCGTTGCTAAATCTAATTCAGCTATTTTGGCTTTTTTGGTAATGTTATTAAAGTTGCTAGCCTGGCTATGTTAGCTTTAGCAATACGAAAGCTAAAGTGATGTATGTATCGGGTCTATACATAATTTAATCCTGGATTAGACGTCTGAACTTTTTTCCTGTTTTATTTATAAATTGTTAGTCTGTAATGTTTGCAGTGTGTTTTTTCATGAATGTTACAGATAAACTTTGTTTATAAATGTATTGTATAATACAGTTTCATATATGTATAGACATTTTTTAGTTTTTATATCTGATCGTTTGAGCTTTTTATTCTAAAAACTTGCACAGTCCTGTCAACTGTATTGAATGATGTCATAGACTTGCCTCTGGCAACATGGCGGCAACATTTGCATCAATCTCCTGTCGCATATTTGTCTGTGCAAAGTGATACTTTAATTTGGATCAAAAATCAATTCATTCAAATTAATGTTATGTAAACGCTGTCCTTGTTTGTCTGAAAAGTTGCATTTTTTTCGTCGACCTTTATTTCCTTATGTGGCGGACTTAATATGGTGGAATTAATAAGGCGGCGATGCACGAAGAAAAAACAACAAAGAAGACGTTCAGTTCAACTGACTTCCGGTATTAGAAGACAAGATATGGCAGCGCTCGTCTGACTTCCAGTATGAAGTGGAGGTCCTCGGCTACATCCAGGTCATGTTCCAACTTGTTAGCAAGGTAAGACAAGACTAAGACTGGCAAAAAAAATGTAAGAGTATTTTTTTGTCACAGAAAGCAAAACGAGACTTCAATGTTAGTCTAGATTTAAAATCCATGTTATTTCTCAACTTTTCATACAAGGGATATATCAGTATTTTCATCAGTGTTTTTGCAATTATTAAAGGTTTGATAGATTATAGTCCATAGTTGTATTAATGGTACAATCTGTATGATTAAATTTGTTAAAAGAAAGTAAGTGTTTTGACTAAAATTGAAGGACTTTTCATTGAGTAAAACTGGACCGAAACTATTACAATCAACACTGCGTCACAGGAAGCGGAGTGAATAAAATGTATGGATTCATGTCTGAGTGGGGCTTTGATACCAAACAATTTCTTGAATAATACTTTATCTTTTGTGCTTCTCACTTCCTGCAAGAAAAAAACATCAGGATGAGTTTTTATTTGTGTAATTAATAATATAAAAGTGTTGTGGAAGAAGTGGGCTTACCTGGGGAGGGTATCACTGTAAGGATCACTGTAAAGTGAGAAAACATTTTTTTTTGGCTTAATTTGACTATAAAGTGAGTCATCGATATCAGTTACATAATAGTGATAATAATAGCATCAGGATGACTAATGCTGCTAATGAAAGTGACAGATCTGTAAATCAAAGTTAAAAATAAAGCAGGAGCAGCTCTTACTGCTGGGCCATGATGAGGGGGATGTTGGGGCTGTCAGACTGCAGAGGTGGAGCCTCCTCCCCGGTCCGGTAGTTAAACATGGGCAGAGTGGATAGAGGTGGAGGAACGCTGCGGCGTCCAGCCATATTCCTGAGCTCGTCGGTGTTCCCATGGATAGTGTGGTGGTGGTAGAGCTGGATCCTGCAGCAAAAACACAACATTAATTTAGTGTTTCTCTGCAGTTCTTCTATTGTAAGGTTAAACTGACACTAAATTGCAGTGAATAAATATGTTAATGTTTACTTTATTTTGCTTTTTGGTGCATTTTCTGTTCTTTGCCTAATTAGATATCATAATTTATTATTATATTATTGTCTTGACTGCAATTACACTGAGGTCTAAAATTTCTGTATCATTTTTTAAATCAAATTAAACCTGTGCTATTTTGTCTCTCTGGGCATGCAGAGGTTAAGTCACCATCACTGGATAGCACTGGATGCTACTCATTGTAGCATCTCCCTGTTCCCACAGTGATGTAGAATAATGACACTGCTGCTCCTTTGAATGTCCCATTTCATTTTAAAACTGCCAGACACACATCCATCTGGCGTGTGGTTTTGCACTTCTAGCTAATTTCACTGCCTCTAGCTCTCTCAAAACACCACTGGGTCATGAAACACGAACTCAGACCGCTGCAGTTGCTATGGTCAAACTCCCAACCAGACTGCATGGCCAGGTGCTTGATACCAGAGACTTTTCCCCTGCCTCAGCCGGCAGGTGAAAAATGGCGCTAAATTTCTCATTCTGTGCTTTCAAACAGAGCTGCTACTACGGCAGCCGAGATGGACAAAACGGCTGTTTTCTTGCGGAAACACTTTGTAGTCGATCATTTTCAGGCGTGTCTGATGGCGCCGGTGTGTTTTGGGCTTAAGGGATTTTCTTCAAACTTTGCACAAATATCCACTCTGAGTCAAGGATTGGATTTGAGGGGGTACAAGGTCAAGGTCACTGTGACCTCATATCTTGTGCATATGATAATTCAAGAATGCATGGGGGATTTTTTGTGAAATTTGGCACAAACCTTCATTTGGACTTGAGGATAAACTGTTGATATTTTGGAGATTAATGGTAACTTTAACCTTAGTTTTTGTGAGGTCACAGTGACCTTGTATCATATTGTAGCCTAGTAGCTATATCCTCTTTGCATTCAAGTAATTTCCGTCTGCCCCAGAATAAAGAAAACATAAAGAGACATACAATACTCTTTTGCAAAACTTTCATCTTTGAAGCAACTTTAACTCCAGCTTTGAAATAAGCAGAGCATTTCCCTCTATGATTTGCATTAAGTAAATTAATTAGACAACACTTTGTACTATTTTTTCCACCAATTTGTATAGAATATTGATTAAAGCATTGATAAGAGTAACAGTAGTTCAGTGTACTTACTGGTTTGTTCTTGCATTCCTCTTTGCACTGCAAAAGAAGTAGAAGAAAAAAAATGATGTGTCAAAGTTTATCTGAATCAATCAAAGCCTGACTTTGCTCAAAGCTTCCGTTCACCCACAGATCAGAGCTGGCTGTCTGAGACGTCTGCATAAAATTCCCACAAGCATTAACCAAGAAAACATTTTGTCGTCTGACACTGACATTTGACATTGTGTTATTATTCAGGAGATTTAAAACAGATGCATACACTCCCTCTCGTCTGCAAAACATGACGTAGGCCAATATGATGAAAAGGACCAGGGCGAGGATCAGGGGCACGATCACTGTCACTATGTAGTCTGGGAAGTAGTCTATGCTCGGGGGGGACTCAGGAGGGTTGAAGTCGCCTGCGCCCTCCAGGATCCCTGAGCCCATGGTGGGAGCAGGTGGAGCTGGCTCCTGTTTTGACAGGTCAAACTGAGGGGAAGAAAAAACATCAGAGTGATTCCTCAGTCAGGCAGGCAGCCACAGGAGACACAATCCTTACTGAGCTTTCATGGAGTTGAAAGGATGCAGTGTGTTTTCCAAAACAGGGTTCAAGTTTACAATAATTTTATAATTTCTGGATTAAATGTCCAAATTTCTGTGGCTGTGTTCCAGAGCTGCAACTCTAAACTGAACTAAACATAAATAAGAAATAAGATGACTGCTTTGACTTTAAAGTTGTTCTTTTAGCTGTGGTTATTCATCCTAAATATACCATAAATACTATACCTACAACCATAACATGAGACTCAAAGTATTTTCCTTTACATTTTCATTTCATAAACAGAGATTTAAAATGCAAATGCTTGGTTGTTGAGAGATCTGCATTACTTATTAGTAACAAAGTATATTTAAATAGTCACTGCCATTCATTTTGTTTTTATCAGGCATCTGCAAAGATTTAAAACTCAACTAGAGATCACTCAGTCTCGTTGTGGAATTTCCTGTTGGCCCTGAATCTCAGCAGTAACACTGAATATCTGCTGTCTGCCTTTTGCATACTGGTCTTCTTGTACATCATAAAAGCTGCTCATTCCAACATGTCTTGAAGTATACTAGCATTCTTTTGTGTCTCACCAGCTCGGTCTTGCACCAGCTGATACAGTTACTGGGGATGCTGCAGAAGTTACATCCTCCAGGGATTTTGACTTTGGCTCCTGCTGTGCACTGTCTCTCATGCTCGGCTGTGAGCGTCTTCAGTAGACAGTCTGAGAAGTACTGCTCCGACCCTACTTTAACATACACACTGACAGAAATCACATTTTTTAAAAAATAAGAAAACGTGACAGGGTGAAACTCAAAGCCAGGCTGCGTGGATCCCTCTCTCTAATTACCCTTCAAAGTGTCCGGCCAGAGGGAGAGGGACTCTGCCGCCACGGTCCAGGGCGTTTGTAATGTTGACAATCTCCAAGGCCTCAGTATCCCACAGCTTCTGTAGATCCTGCTTTATCTCCCCCTGGACACTAGAGGGCAGCACCTTCTCAATCTCCCTCAGCTTGATGAAGACCTCAGCCTGATAGGGAAGGATCTTTTCTATGAAAGACAACAGGATGGAAGTAAATAAACACTATAATCTGACATTAAAAGCACACACAACTGCAGTGATCATTTACTTCACACAGACCTGCAACTGCTTTGATGACAAATAACTGTCTGGTTGTTTCATAGCTCCGTTTGTTGATGGCGTAGACCTACAGGAGAAGATATGTTTGTCATGATAGCATGCATTATTTTCTCTATATTTGAAATTTCACACAAATGTTATTTTTTATTTAGGTTTCTAATGATAAGTGCTTTATAAATGGTTATGCCATTGCCTGCACAAATTAAAGGTGCAATATGTAGAATTTTGGCACTGAAATGCCCACCTGTATGTAAAACTTACTACCCTTATATTTCTTTTTAAGTTGAGGTTGAAAATTGGAATATTTATATTATATTAAATATATCAAACTATTTCCAACAGTTTTTAAAGTTAGAGAAATCCTTCATTTCTATAGTTGTAACAGCGGGCAGACAACATTTTTATAGCTGAAATTGAATTCTAGAAATGTTATGAACTGCCACTGAAACCTGCTGTTCTGTTGCTGTACCTCAATCATGATTATTCTCCACCATCAGCTGTATGTTCTGTCACCCAAGCTCACCCTGTAACTCCATCCTCCTTCATCCATCTCCTACACTCGTGACCCAATTCCTGTAACACTGTGACCTGCAAGTCCAGTAAGGAAGTGCTGCTCAACTCTACCCATCTCCACTAATTATTTTTTGTTCTGAATTAAGGACTCTATTTCACAAAAATGCTACCCCATAAGGTTTATTTGCTGATCAGTTGGGGCTAAATGGTTCATTGAGGTTATGGTTTGGTTTATACCTCAGTTTGGGGTCATAATTCAACAAGAAAAAAGCAGCACCAAGTCTGAAATGCGTATTTCTAGGTTTCTCTAATCTATTATTTTAAACTTGCAGTAGTAACAGTCACAATCGCCTGACTGCATTGTAGCAACTGTGAAGTTTGTTGGAGTAAGGATCACTGTCCATCGATCAATTTTTTTCTGCTTAACCGGAAATATAAAGACTTAAAAAAACAAGGCACAAAGAGTGGTAAAAGGAGATTAAATATGGGTGAAATGGCTATAAAGTTGTGGAAATTGGGTGGAATGGGATGAAAAATTGATATAACCAGGCAAAAATTGGTTAATTGTGGTTTAGATGGGCAAAAGGATGAAAAAAGTGGTTGATAGAGGCAATAATGGGTCAACAGACGCAACAATAGGCAGAAAGAGGCAAAAACTGATTTTGAAGTGGCAAAAACAGGCAGAAAAGTGATGGAAAGGATTTAAAATTGACAAAAATGGGTTTTAACTGCCAAAAATGTACTAAAATTGGCAAAATTGGTGTTAAAAAGTGATGAAAAGGGTTAACATTTGGTAAAACTGGTCCCAAGAGGGAATCTTGACCCCAGGGTTGAAAACCACTGGTGTAATGTTTAGGAGGTCGAATACCTTTATTTACTTTGATTATTGTTTTGATTGGAAGCCCTTAGTGGCAGATTCTGTGTACTGCACTTTTAACCCTCCACTTATGAATGTGGTTGACATGACTATCTTGGTGAATATACCTATGATGCCTCCTGGTGTCCAACACAAAGAAGTGCACTTATTTACAAATGATCAGAAGCCTAAACTACCTGTAGCCATTGCAGGAGGATGATTTTTTATAGTTTTGCCACTGAGAAGTTTGGATTTTTCAGATAATTACCCAGACAAAAACAGGACTAATATTACATGCCAAGAAGAAGGTGAGGAAGATATCCTGCCAGAATGTTGCATATTTTGTGAAATATTTCATTAAGAAGACGTATGAGCTGAATGAGCCAAGCTAAGCTTAGCATACTTGTTTAGCCAGTTAAATATTTGTTTCTATGCTGACTAACCAGTTTTTATTTAAGTACACCATCTAACTTTTCACCTACATTTTAAAACATATTTAAAACTGCCAAAATGGTCTGGAAAGTCATGCTATATTTCCAATCAAACTAATAAATATGACTTTAGTTCATATTAAAATGGAAAGTACATGACTTGTTATAGCCTGTAAGCTAACACACTGTTAATGGTTTCTATGAAAATTACTGCAGAAATGACATTTTTAATGTACAAACAGTACATTTTGGATGGAAATGTAAGAGACAGGAGGACTTTTACAGGCATGTTGGCTATCACTGGGATTCCCAGAGAAACAAATGGACTTCTAGTTGATTTAAATGAATGAATGATTTATTTTGTGTGTATTTACTATAGCTGCAAATTCCAGATTTTGATTTTATCACATTTGTTGGCTAGATTTGTGTGTATACCTATGAAGCTTGACTTTTCTTGGTGCTAGATTCATTCTGGATAATATTTTAGTCAATTAAGACCAAGAAAATCTGCGTTTTTATTCACACCTTTTCCATTTTCCATGCACTTTTTAAATTTCATCTTCACTTTTAAATTGAAAAAGCATCATTGGATTGATAGCTGTGTATTTGCTAATATACAAGGATTCCATGCATGTTAAATATTAAAGAAAACCTAAAATATAATCATCCTTAACCCCTAAAATGTCCTGAATTTGTTAGAATAAAAAGTGATTTGAGTCAGTTATAATCTTTGCTTGCATCCAAACACCATCATACTCCCAGCTTCATGCTGTTTGATTGAGACTTTAAAGCCACTTCAAACTTTCCACCGCTTCTTCTTCAAAGACGTGCATCTCCCTGAATATTTAATGCTGCTTCAAAATAACGGCTCTGGAGAGAAAGCCAGAGCTTTTGTCTCTTGGGATTTGACAACAAAACCAGACATTTACCACCAGTGTGTCAGACAGCTGCATGTTTGTAACGATATATCTGTGGATTCAAGTGAGTGTCCTATTATCTACAGGAACAGAAAATATACAATACTCTCAGCCTTCTAATTAATGGTGTAAATGTTGACTTCATACCTCAATTATACTTTTCCCTGGGGACATTGGCGTGCCGTACAGGAAGCCATTATCAAAGGGATGCCTCTGGGTGAAGCGGAGCCACTCAGGGAGGTCTGGGAAACTCTGCAGGTTGCACTTAAAAATCATGGGGTCATCATACAAGCGTCCAGCTTTAGAAACATAAAAAAGAGACGTAAGAGCAGAACAGGAAAATCTTTACAATAAAGGTTTCTTTGAAACAAAGAGAAGTAATAATTTGATTTGGACTCTCACAGTAAAGTTTTGACAACGGTTCAAAGTCGTTCTGGAAAGTCTCTCTCAGCAGCTCGTATGAAAAAAACCTCCCCACAGGAATGTTCAATTTGATCTCTGCTTTGGCCCCGAGCAAGCTGACAGCACAAACTGTGAGAAAGTTGAAAAAAATATCACCAAATGATTAATCTGAGTGGTTTAAAATGGCTAACAAAGACTTAAACTTGACTTTAAAATATGACAACACAGAAGCACTAGTTGAAGTCAGACATAGAGGCCTACGATCCTAGACAGCTGCAATCAGGAGACAATATTTACACTTATTACCACAGACCTGATGATAAGAAGGCTTTCTGGTGCTGTAACATTACATGTAGAGTAGGATTTAATGAATAAACTTGCCTGTTAAAAAGAAGAGCCAGCTCCTGCAGCCTGCCATCTTGTTTGGGCCAGTGATTGACAGAGCCAAGCGGAGAGGGGCTTGGTCACAGCCAGAGACATGTCAGAGCTATTTTTGCCTCGCTCACCTAAAAACATCCGGCAGGCCGTCTGCAAGTAAATCAGACAACCAATTATTCCTCATCTGGTGACATAAAATCAGGCATTCAAGGCAAAAGTCCCCCCCTACTGTTATGATGACTAAATGTGACCCAAATCTTTACATTTCCAGCTGCCAAATGAAACAATGAAGAATAAAGGAGTTTGGACCTGTGATGGGACAAAGCATGACATTATGTCTGCTTGATGGCTTCACACTTCATTTTGGTCCCATTTATCCTTTAAGAAAACTCATCATTCATACATTCTGTAGGATTTTACATCAAACCGTGCTGAACTAGCAGCATAAAACCAAACTTTAAACTTCTACTTCATTGGTTTTAAGCGGCAACTAGCAAAAAAAAAAAAAAAGACTCTGCAACATCTGGGTCCTTAAACCACTACAGAGTTGAGAACCAAGGACTTAAAGCACAAATGTACAGTACTGAAAGCCACAAAGCACGGGTGTGCAAAGTATTTGCAAATTTTAAATACTGAATGAAATATGACCTGCGTTAGAACATAAAGCTTGTGCTTGACTGAATTTTACTTCATTTCAACACTGGGCAGTGCTGCTCTGCTAAATCTGTAAACATTTTGAAAGCAACAAATCCCAGATGATTCCAGAATAATGAAATCTCAGCGTTAAACATTTCAGAGTTTATTTTTACCCCTTAAGTACAATCTAAACTCAAGTCTGAGATGAACTGTCGTCAATGTTAGAAGTTATTTGACAGTGTTGATCCAACTCTGTACAGAGTCAGTTGATCTAAGCTTCACCTGCTGTCACATCAAATCTGGAAGAATATGTAGGTGGAGTTTTCCCATCATGTCCTTGGGCAAGTGGTTTAGATGTTTTAGATCCTTGTTGTTGTCTGTTGCACTGTGATCACTGTTAGGATTCCTTTGCTCATGTACCCAGTGGATTACTCTTATTTTTGATGGTAGACACTTTTGCACCATGGGTGAAGTTATCCACAGTCAGTGGGTTCCAGCCTATACCTGTGGAGAGAAAAAGACTGAGACTGGGATCAAATATCTATCACAGAAGTCACTTCTCATCTGGAAACACTGTGAACCAGCAAAAGCTGTTATAAAATGTCTACATTGGACTGGACTGAAAGGATCTTAGGCACCTGAATAACTTGTGCTTGAGACAAGAAGAAGAAGAAGTATATCATTTAAAATAAAAAATGGAGTACAGGAATACATCAGAAGGTGTTTTCTAGAACATTTTTTTGTTTCTGTACAGCATTCTTGCGGGGGGACTCTCTACTTTGCCACAGATGTTCTACACAAGGAGGCATTGTTAGTTAAATACTGTGGGGCACCACTTCTGCTAATTTGGTAGAGACTATTGTCAACTGGATTTAGAATTGATTCCCAGTCTGGTCTCTGTTTAGTGTATTTTTTCCTCCATTTTCTCTGCCCATATTTCCGTCTCTCTTCAACTGTCCTATTGAAATAAAGGAAAAACCCCAACCAAAAAATCCAAAAAAGCAACACTAGTCTTGAAATGTAAATATAACCAAGAACCTGTATATAAACTCTGATAGAGTGTTACATTTTACACTATGGGAGTTGAATTTAAACTGATAATTTTGCTGACATTAAACCATTAATCGAATATATTATATTAAAAAACAAAACAATAATGATATTCTGAATCATAACACCCTGATGAATAAAGACAAAAGGATTACAGCTGAAAATGGCAGCAAAAATCACACTCATTTCCTCCCCTGTTGGCTCTGTCTCAATGTCTAATTTACAAAACTGCTCTAATCATCTTTGAGCACCTTCACTCCATAAAGTTGGAAGCTTCATGCAGTTTGATCTTCTTTTATATCTGAATGAGTTAAGCCATCAGTGGCTTCCCTCTCTGCTGCACAGAGGGCACTGTCATCCTCACCAGGATCTAGTGGTGTCCTGGGCTGACCAGGGCCCCAAAAATCAGATCTGCAACCCAAAAATCCATAATAATGACTGGCTTTTTGCCGGGACAGCCATTATCAGAAAGATGTGATAAAGGCAGTTTTTCCCTTCAAATTAATCAGTTATAAATCATATCAATAGATTGTGTTTACTAACTTTATTACATTAAGGTGAGATACTGCAAAGTGGTCCCATTATTCTTATGTGTTTTAGTATCTGGGCCTCAATGAAAAGGTCTGGACACCCCATAAAGTATGTCTTTAAAACCTTATGTTTAATTTAAGGTATTAAGCTCAAGTATTTCCATTGTCTGCTACTTTATATTTGCATTCATTAGGGGATATTGCACTTTTGACTCAATCAGGTGTTTCTGATGGCTTAAGTTATACCTTTTATATCAGAAAATAAATACGATGATGCCTGCAGGCTAATGATATCACTGTCCAGGACGTTAATCTCCCTAATAGGATTACTTACAGCACACGAGATACACATCTGATTAAAATAGTTTCCCTTTAAATGCTCATATAAATTCTGATTCCCTTCTTTCTATAAAGTGTAAATATTGAGATGCAGAGTAACAGACAAACATCATTATTATTTTGTATTAAATTTTAGCTAAGTTGAATTTTAGTTTAATGTATTCTCTTTCAATGTCATTTTTTATTACTCTGTGTTTCTTTTATATTTTTTCTTGATTGACGCGTGTCACATGATATCAAAAGGAGCACAATGTTCTAGATAGGTAACAAAAAATACATATTTTGAATGAGCAGAATTCCTAGCAATGAATAATTCACCCTTAGTAAAATTTGATTGATCCCATTATTAAGCTTCATATTCTGTTATTTTCTGATGTATTGTCATATTAATACATTTTTTATCTAACCATTTTGCAACTTTGACCTTTTACCTAAAGGTTGTCTTGCTATGGGCTTCTTTTACGATTAAAAAAAAAAATTCATCTATTTTTTTCATTTAGGGCATATATAATATAGACTTAGATAAAACCACTGAAAGGCACTGCTGCCTCACTGAAAGAAATGTACATGATTTGACTGCATTTTAGTCTTTGCAGGCTTTAGTTCTCTTTATAATGTTCTCAAAACTCGGCCTTTGAAGTGTCCGTTAATAAAAATGAAGGACAGCTTGAAAAGAAACCACATGTTATATTCAATGTCTGTACTGGAACAGCTGCATGAATGCGTTACCCTTGAAGTTAAATCAGCTCTTTAAAATACCAAACCAAGACGATGCAGATTTAAAAACAGCCCTCAAGCACATAAATAGTGATGCTTTGTCTGCTTTCAGTGGTAATATTTATTGAACCTATCAGTACAGATGCAGATTGCAGGAAGCAACAATGTGCCTTGCTAATGACTGATGTTATTGGCCATAGAGGTTTGACGTGAGTGAAGATTTACTGGGTCCTAAAGCTGGTTTTGTTCCCTATAGGCTATAGCCGCCTTAAATTGGATGTTTCAGTGTTTCAAATGGGGTTTCAGCTAATTGTAATGGTGTTTAAGTATGTTTAAAGCTTAAAATTAATAAAAGGTATATTCTAGTGTTCTGATGTTAATGACCTTACTATTACATAATCCACTAGATTAATTCGCAAGCTAATCAGACATGCTCCAATTCTGTTTTTTAAATTCAGGATGTTTAATTATATTGTGGACAGTACTTTATTAGGACAATATCATATTTGAAACATATATTTGACCAAGCCTGAAAGACGTCAGCCCTTTGGTTACCGACAGGAGCTTTGGAAATCAATCCATGGCGGTTGCCGTCATGAAAACACTGTCTCAGACTAATTTTAGATCGGTCTAGACACAGCGAGGTGGTTTACAAACACCTACAATGCGCTAGCTTGCATCTGTTACCACTAATTATGCATCACCTGTAACCTCCTTAAAACCAGATTTGACAAGTTATAAAAAATTGATCCCCTGCACAGTATGTGACCTTAAAGGAATGAACTATTACAACTCAAATAGCATTTGGCACCAGGCTTTAAGCATGCACATTTCTGCTGGAACAAAAGGCATTTTAATCTAAGGTGTGTATGTGACTTCCAGTACTTCTACAGCCAGCCTCAAGTGGACACTCGGGGAACTGCATCACATCCCGCACTCCTGCAATGTCTTCATTTTTCAACACCATAAGTGACAGCCTGATTTGAATATACTGCAATACTTGGGAGTAGCTAACCAGTTTACTTAGCTAGTGTTTGTTTCAGCAATTTGCACAACCAGTCTATTTCAATTATGCCATTGTTTTAAGAGAGATGAGGCAATTGTCAGTCATCTGTCAAATTAAGTTAGGTACAGTCATGTTTTACTCAATAAGCTATTCAACACATTTATCTAACGGTTTCAAGTTTACAGATTGCTAAGCTAGCTCATTAAACTTATAAGATCAAACACTTAATTTGTTTAAAACAAGTAAACCTAAATTGAGTGTCTTTTGTGGCCAAGGAGTACAAATAAATTGTTTATAAGTGTTTATAACAGGTTACGAAAAACTAAGTTAGTTCAACTCAGTGTTTCTGGGTAAAACTGATGCTGTTTTTTACAGTGTGGTTGCCAACCTAGAGGGTCTGGGTCCCTCTAATAGGGGCACCAAAAGGGGATGGGTAAAGGCTGTATGTTCACACTTCAGACATTAATGCTCAGTTTTGATATTTGTTCATTTTTTTTGTTTGGCTGTTTACACTGTGGTCAAATTCCAAAAGATCAGCTATGTATCTGACTCAGTACGACATACAGGGTTACCAGGTCTGCGGGAATTGGGCTGCTTTTTAGGTACTGTCGCGGGTAGATTTTTTTGTCTGCGGGTTGAGCTGACCCAATTTTGATGTCTTGTGTATGTGTATTTAATGTCCAAAGCATAATAAACTACTTTATTTACCCTATAATACAACTCAATCAACCAGCAGAGAAGCAGGAAAACAGAGAACATGGCACACAACCAGAGATCCACTGTGCCACATAGACATGCACGCCACACACAGAAGCTGTACACCTGCATGCAGACAAGCAATATGTGTTGTGGCAGAGGTTTAACTGGCTTATGCTGAGTTTCAGCTTTGGGCTTGGTTTTGGCTAGTTTTTATCAGCCATTAGGCCAGATTTGTCACCCACACCTGGCAACCCTGACCACATATGAAGTGGCCTGAATCTGATGTGGAAAAATCAGATTCAGTGTAATTGTGTTAACAGTCAAAAGGAAACCAGATTTGAGTCACATATAAACTAAAGAAATCAGATTTGGGCCACTTGTAACTACAGAGTGAATGTACCAGTTTTATTTGTTTGAAGTGACTGACTTTGAGGTTTTTTTTCTAATAAAACAAGATGAATCCCATGCCAAAGAGCACCTAAAGAATGCTGTCCATTATCTCAATAATACAGTAATTCTACAGTTCTCTTAAATAATGTGTAGCAGTTCTTTTAGGATCAAAATTGCGGTTTACTTTTAATAATACATCTTTTATTTTCTTGTTGATTCAGTGGGATCAGCTTCTCTCCTAAAAGCTTTGGAAAGGCTTCAGGGAGAACTGCTGAGCTAGCTGCATATTAATTTTAGCTAGTAGCGATTAGCTGTTTCAAGCATATTCTCTCAAAAAATGCACACGTCCTTCATGAATATAATTTTGAGTGTTTTTACTTAATTACGTGTTGTTTTAAGTTAACTTGTAAGTAGTTTAATAAAGTTTTATGTCGAGTTTAAGCACAAATAACACGTTTGTTTTCGCTAACGGTTCTGACGAGATAAGCTAACTAGCTATTGCTATTTCATTGTTATGCTAGCTCCGTGCAGTTGTAACCATGCACACAACTTCTGTCGTGTTTTTAGGTTTTTAAAACGTGTGCTACACAGGACTAACCTCCTTTAATTTATTCTTTTTTAGATTTTCGTTTTAGAAACAGGTTATTTCAGTTAAAGGCTGGCTTAAGCAGTGACTTTTCCATGCTGTTTGGGAAGCAGTTGCTTGCCTAAGTATACTAAATCATACCCGTTCCTCTCCTCAGCACATACTACTACAACTACCTAATTTATTTTTCCATGAATACTTGAACATATCATTTCGGTATTCATGGCATTATAAATTATGATTGTATGGTAGCAGTAGTAAGTGGACCTGGCAGACGGGCACTAGGACCCAGCTGCCCCCGGCTCCATGCAGCAGCACTCTGCCGCTGCTAGAGGAGGACCAGAAATCTGCAGCTCCACAGAATGAAGAGATCAAAATGATGCTGCCTGCAAAAAGGGATTAAACGTAAGCAATCTGTCGTCAGCTGCGGTAAATCTGCGGCTCATTACTGCTCTACTTCTCTGTACGAATATTTTTCAATGACTAATGACTGCATATATCTGTAAGGGCTAGGTTTGCATTGTTGGTACTGCAAGCGAGCTAATGACAGATGCATCGTGCTCACTTTCTCCGTTGCATTGGACGAGAATTGCAGCGGATGCAGGCAGGCCTTTAATGCGAGCTGTTGTTTTTGTTTCTCTCCATCTGCCGGTGTAGTCTGGGGCTGCTGGTGGATAACACAGATTCGCCACCGGGGTGTTGAGACTGGAGACATGCCGTCGCTGAGCATCCGTTGTGACGCTTGAATGACCATGATGAAGACCGAATCCACATCCAAGAGCACCGGCTCTGGCTCCACGCTCAGGAGCCCATCCCCGCACCGAAACGCGTACGAGGCGGGGATGCAGGCCCTGAAGCCCGTCAAAGACAATGCAGCGAACGGGGACCTGCAGGAGGGCCCCCGAGGGCGCAGGTACGGCTCTAATGTGCACCGTATCAAAAACATGTTCCAGCAGATGCAGACCACATCCCCAGCCGATGCAGATGGGGAGGACGTCGCCAAGAACGCGGACAAGTCGGCACGCCTCACCCTCCCCAGAGCAGGGAGTCTGAATGAAAACGTGGACCACAGCGCGCTCCTGAAGCTCGGATCCACCGTGTCCGAGCGTGTGAACAAGTTCGACACCAAACCTGAAAATGGGCACCAGCGGGCCTCCTCACCCAGCTACTCAAAGCTGCAAGAGACACGCCGCATCTTCGAGCAGCAGCAGGAGAGGCAGCAGCAGGAGAAACTGGCCACCACCAGAGTCCTCCTCAAGACAGACAAGGCCTCGGGCTTCCAGGATGGCAGGCTGGACGTGGTGGCTCGTTTCAATGGCAGCACAGAGTCTCTGGACAGCCTGGACACCAGTGATGCTGTGTCCCCCACAGTCAGTCAGCTCAGTGCAGTCTTTGAACGTGCAGCAGAGCTCAGAAACAACCTCCATCGCCTCTCCTCCACCCCACCTCTCCCCTCCAGGGGGGTCAGCGCCAAGGTGGGTGTCTTGAACTCCAAAATAATCACAAAAAGGGCTTGTAATTTTGCAGCAAGCAACAAGGAAGATGAGATTAAGAGTCAGAACGGGCAAGATGGATCTCAAAGGGGCCAAAGGGGGAGGATGACACCCCCATCTGAAGGCATTAACGGGGGCCAAAACACCCAAACTGCTGAACATTTCAGCTCTGTAGGAGAGCATAGAGAAAAGACAGTTGCAGATGCAGGCGTGGAAGCAAAATCTGAGGTTAAATCTGAGGAATACTCTGCTGCAAGGGAGCTTAAAAGCACATCACTGCAAGGTGACATCTCTGTGGAAAATGGAGAAATCATGTCAGAGAAGCAGAGCTCTCCAAAGGGGGGTGAAATGTTCAAGCAGGAGGGGTATAAGGATGCAGATGACGAGGAAGACAGGACAGTCAGAGAGGACCAGTCGGGACGGGACTCTGTGGATATCAGTACCTACAGCGCAGTAGGGGAGGACTTTGGAGGGAGCCAGGTGGACGAGGAGGAGGAAGAGGATGACGACCGCTACGAGCCAGAGTCCAGCTGTGTGGAGATTGTTGGGCTGCCTATGGAGGAGGACCCGCCCCCTTCTAGGAAGATTCGCTTCAGTACAGACCCCATCAAGGTAAGGGAGTACGCAGGAGATAAACATGAAGAACTAATATTAATAATTGTTTGATATGAATTTGAATATATGGATTATGAAACAATGATTCAGTACTATCAACAGAACTTGATAACACTGAGCCATTTCATCATCTTTGGATGCCCCGAAGGAGGAAAACATGAAGGGAACAGAAGTAATTCTAGGGTTTTAGGGCCAAATTTATGTAGCCAAAAAAGCAAAATACATGGTTGTATTTTACATTGCAACTCGGAGATCTTAGTTAAATAGCAGACTAGCAGTGCCAATAAAGGATAGATGTCCCTCTTATTTGTTGTGATCAGATTTACTTGCATATCTTTTCCTCATATTTGTAAGAACAGACTGACTTTCAATCAAATGATCAAATGTAGAGAAAATATTATTAATACACCTGTCAAAGTACATTTCTTTCTTTTTTTTCTCATTTTTTACACTGGTATAAATACTTGCATTAAATATATAGGAATGCAACTCTGCAGTTTTGCAGCTCTTCAATATGCTTACATTTCCAAACTAATTTCTGCTGTTACTGTTATCAGTACTGATACAGACAAGGTTCTGCCTAAAACTCTACACACTTAATGCTTACCCTATATGACAAAGGGAGGTATGGGCATTGTTATTCTAATGTTCTTTCATTATTTCTAAAAAATATCAAAGACTTAATCAAACTGCATGTGTAAAAGTGGTTTGCTTCCCACCATTAAATAACAAAATGATAAAAAAGCAGTAATGTGCAGTGGCAGAACTGAGTTGCTAAAAAACAAACTTCTCCTAACTTAAGAAACTGCCATTTACTGAACCTTTAATGAACCTTTATTTAAGTTAATGATCAATTAAACATTCTTTTTAATTTAGTATTATCAAGTAAAATGACTATCAAAAGTTGAAATTAGCATAAAGTAATACTACTACTACTGTTCACTCCTCTAAAGCAACTTCCATTATGTGTTACCATCAAGCAAATGAACTCTGACATACCTTGAAGGATATTTTAATTTTCTTGTGTGTCAATTTTAAAATGCAATTATGTACCAATATCTGCTGATATGTTGGTTTTAAATATCAACAGGAATTTTCCTTGAAGAATCAAGAAAATATTTAAAGCTGACTGTTGGTCCTCAACTAACTTATTCATATATATGGCCAAAATCTACAGCTGAAATAGACCTTTACTTACAGCCAATATAGGCTGATACTTACAGCTGATATAGGCCGATATCTAAATCTGATATAGGCCAATAACTACAGCCAATACAGGCTGATAATACAGCTAACATAGGCCAATATAGGCGATACCTACAGCCAATATAGGCTGATAATACAGCCGATATAGAACAATACCTAGAGCCAATATAGGCTGATAAACACAACTGTTATAGGCCAATATAGGCCAATATTCACAGCCAATTTAAGCTGATACAGCTAATATAGGACAATATAGGCTGAGTCCTACAGCCATTATAGGCTGATAAACACAGGTGATACAGGCCAATACTTTCAGCCTATATGGGCCAATACTTACAGCATATAAAGGCTGGTATACACAGTTGATACAGACCAGTATTTACTGTTGATATAGGCTGATAATACAGCAAATATGGGTCGATAGTTAGGCACATACAGGCTAACATTCCCAGCTGATATAAGCCAATACATACAGCTGATATATGCTGATAGTTACAGCCAGTAAGGACTGATATTTACAGCTCATTTTTCATCTATAAATATTGTCAGGAAGTTTGATATCCACAGATACAGAGTCTGGTGCATCCCTAGTAAAGTAGGCCTATTAATTTCTTCTTAGATTGGTCCTAGGCTCTTGAAATGAGTAAAATTCCAATAGATTTGTTGTATTATCAATAAGTATGATATTGTGTTTCTACAATCCAAAGGATATTGAGACCAGCCCCAAATATAAGAGTCAAGCGACCTAATATAGATGTAAACAATATTCCAGGGCCTTCTTTACTCTTCAACCACACAACTGATTAAAACAGGGACAAATGTGAAAGTATTTCTTTGTAGATTTTATTCAAAATCAGAAAAAACATGCAAAAGTTGGCACATGACAGTATTATTTAAACATGTTTTTTACAGCATAATAACAGCTTTATTTAAAAGATGTTATCATTCAGTCTCTCCCCTAATAGCCATTTTCCAATAATGTCTTATCTGTTCTTCCATTTTTATGCTAGCATGTGTTTAATTTTTCCATCCAGTGTGTTGTGAGTCTCGTCGAAGCTGACCTTAAAGCTTATCTACTGTGACACAGTCATAGGCAGCTCCTCTGTCAGCTGTTTTAATGAACTCACTCAGCTTCTGCCGGTGTCACAATGATGCTGACATTTTGATTTTACCCCGCTTCAAACACGGGGCTTTGCACACACCATCCCTCCCTCCACAGTAGCCAGCTGCTAATGGATGGCCCGGCTGCATTCCTGCTGTGCAGCTGACATGGGCCCCCAAAAGTGCCTACATGTAGATACTTATCTGAAATGCAGTGTGGGAGCTGCTGCTGCTTCTGTAAATAATTGCTGGGGGAGGAGGAACAATGAAAGCTGGGTAATTAGTCCTGGTTTGAGAGAGAGAAGTGGATACTCTGCTGTGAAAAATGCGAGGTCAGTGGGCAGTGTATGTGAAGCTGAGAGAGAAATGGTGTTTTTTTTTTGTGTGTGAGAGAAAGAGGGAGGAAGTGAGAAAAGAGACGGTGATGTGTTCTCGGTCCAGTGAGATGAAAGAAGGGAAGAGACGAGGAGAAGGAGGAGTTGATTTAAAGTGTCTCTGTGTGTCTGGGGGTGGTGTAATGATCTGGAGAAGAGCATCGGATCCTCGCCGGCTCAGTCTCGCTGCTCGGCTCTGCCTCGAGGTCTGGAGCGTACAGAGGCTCTGCCAGCTGAAGTGGGCCCTGACACTGCACATAAAACACACATTCCCTCACGCAGAAAGCCATTTCAGTGACTAAGGGCTCCTGTCCCTTATCACGACCAGTCATGGTGAAAGTTGCTCTTGCTCTCCTCTTATGGCTGCACATTGTCCAGTCACTAGAGCTTGAGATTTCAAAACTTGAGAGTTTAATAACAAATCAGGCTGACAGCTCTGAACATATAGAGCTAGGAGACACAAGGATCCTGACAGGGCATCAGTTGAAAACATTGGACTTTTTATCTCTGGAAATAGCTACAAAAGCTAGTCTGTCAGCGGTTTATTTGCTTTCACTTAAAGTATACACTTTAATTCCTGCTCATAGTGAGAGTCTGCTATCGAGCATTATAAAAAAGTTGAAGTGAAAGCTGTACTGTCTTCCAAAGATGAGGAAGTTGTTGGCAAAAACGGGTAGCATGAGGTCAGTTTTATGGCCACAAGTGGCAGCTCTCTTAACGGACATTCAGTGTGCATAGAGGTATGGTTGTTTCTAATTAGAGCTGGACCTTTTTCAAAACAGTTTTCAAAAAATCTTCACTTTTCATAGTTGTAGGAGTTTATCTTTGCTGTGGAAACACCAGATGCAGCGTGAAAGACAGCTGCATAATGAAGCATGGACTGCCAGTGGAAGCCGTCATTCTGTTGCTGTATCTCATCCATGTTTTGTGCTGCTTACTTGTCATGGACCGTGATTATTCTTTGCTGCTGGCTGCCAAAACGCCCTCTGTAATGCACCATCCCTACCCTGACCCCTGTAACATTATGGCCCTATTAGGCAGGGCAAGGCAAATTTATTTATAGAGCACCCTTCATGGGCAGAGTCCAACTGTTGTAAATTAAATTTATGGAACATGATTTGGAATGGTTCACCTCTCAGAGCGTATCAGAACAAAAAACAAGCCATGAGGTCTGCCTGCAGAGCTCAGCGAGAGGATTATTGCAAGGCACAGGTCTAGGGAATGCTACATAAGATTCTGTTGCTCTGAATGTTCCCAAGAAAACAGTGGCACAACTAGGACTCTTCCAAGAGCTGGTCGCCCAGCCAAACTGAGTAATCAGGGGAGATGGGCCTTAGTAAGAGAGGTGACCAAGAACCTGATGGTCACTCTCACTTCCAGAAGAACAACCATCACTGCAGCCCTCCACTGATCTGGGGTTTATGGCAGCGTGGCTAGATGGAAGTCTCTCCTCAAAACACATGAAAGCCCATATTTTTACTGATAAATTGTATAGAGGAGGGATGAATAACATCTGATGAAATAAAACAAACTTCAAAATAATTTCTAGAACATTCATGGTCTTATTAAGTGCTCATGTTTGTGTTATGAGTACAAATGGATGCCCAAACATAAGAATCTGCATTCGTAGTTGGTCTGGAGAAATGTGGTAGTGGTACATCACTGGAAAAAAGGAAATTGCTTTAAACAGAAATAAGAAAAAAACATCTCATCACATGTAAAGTTGATTGAAAATATTAGATAATTTGAATTGACAGATCAATTGAATTAAAAGAGGTTCTCACAAGAATGTAAATGTCAATTGAGCCACAGATGTAGCCAGCCTTAGTTCTCTAGTAGCTTGTTCTGCAGGTGAAGAACGTAGAAGCTGATGCATCCTGCTGGACATTTCCAAGACATGCATCGTTGATTTTTATCCACCACCATTATTTACTTCCTGTTTTTAAATCAGGACTCTGTTTAGTTGAAAATCTTGGATGCAAAGAGGCTAAAAGTAGTGCAGACACTAATGTTGGCTTACGTTTTGTATGGGAAGTAAGCTCAAAAAGTTGCGGACTGTTTGTGTTCAAACAGGTTGTAAACTGGAACGGAATTTTTGTAGATGTCTTTCCTTCTTTAAAAAAAAAAGTCCTAGAAATAAAATTAATAAAACACAAATCAAAACAATTTTGATTCAGAAACAGGCTGTACAATCTGCCTCCAGGTCTCAGTAAAAATAGTAACAAAAAGCTGTCAAGCATGGCCTTCCTGTGAGCTACTTGCAAAGCATTCTGGGATTGCATGCTGCACAAACCAGGAAGCCAACTTGTAACAGCGCAGTCAGAGGATCAGCTGAAAAAAAAACTGTTGCTCTGTACACTTGCAGCAAATTCTAGATCACTGAAGCTCAGTTAATTAAAATCTATTTTACACAACTACTTCAGATTTTAAATCCCTCGTTGTTGTTTTGTTTGAATTTTTTTCTATCATGAAACAGACATATCAGGAAATGTAGTGTTTTCAGTATGAGTTTAACACAACTACATAGAGAGAAATGAAACTCTAAACCACACAGCTTCAGTTAAAAACTACTCAGAGACTTCTGTGATCTTATGCACATGCATAAGTGGAGGATTGCGTCACAGCCTGGAGTGCTTGAACATGCATTTAAATGATGTAGGATCCCTTTGAATTTTGTAATTCTGTAATGAAATTCCATTTCTGAAAAGACCCCTAAAAAACACTCAGCATTTGGGACTTATGCAATGCATGTTTGAGATTATTAGTGTCAGAACACATATATAGTTAGTAGTGGTGGTACTGTGCCAAAAAGGAGTGATTCACTAACTTGAAGATCTCTGAATGATGATGCATGAATGCTAACATTAATGTGAACAAAACAGGAGGAACGCTCATTCAGTGGGCTTTTCATTCCCCAAGGATGCACACAATGTGTTTTTGTAAACATACTTCAACTGGGTACCAGTGAAAAATACCAGTAGTACAATAAGACCTACAAATAATGCAAAGGAATATGTATTTTTGTTGTCTTACGCCAATATTATGCTTTAAATCCATGGAAGCAAACTGCCTGGCCATGCTGAAAATCCCATTAATCCCACATAAATAATGCCTGAGCTCTGTTTTACGTCCATCATGTAATTGTATTGCTGGATGAAAAAGACAAAAACAGACTGCTTTTGCATTACTTTATTCCCATGAGATCAAAGATGGATAGCAGCAGGAAGTGTTATATACGCCAGGACAAAGAAGTTGTAACTCTAGCTGTAATAAAAAGACAGAATTTGGTCATGACCCTGCAGCCGTCATCGCAGAATAACCTCCTATGGAGTCCTTTCACACTGTATCAGTGCGGCCTTTGTTATGGAGATTGATGCCGGGGTGGATGAGAGTAAAATGGTTGGGGAGGGGGGGTTGAGGTCAAATGGGAGGGGCGTTATTATGCAGCTCAAATGTCATGCGAGGGTATAACTGCCTGCACTGAAGTCACACAGTGTCAGTCCGTTACTCTGCTAAACAGGATGTGTCCCTTTTTAGAGCATATTTCCCCTCGGTGCAACAGCCTCAGCTTTCGGGTACAATTAAGTCTTGTTGTTTTGACGGCGGTTGGATGTCTGGGTGCACGTCTGGCTTTGTCCCCGTTTTACACTAAACGTTCCTCTCTGTCTATCTGTCTGTCCTCCAAAACTGTCAAAAAATAGCAGCTCTGCTCCGGGTGGAGTTCACACTAGACCCCTTTGTTTGCTCCTCCTGACACTCCTTCCCTCTCTCCTTCTTCTCTCCCTTTCGCTCTTTGTCACCAGTCTCCTACAGTTAGTAAAAATAGCAGCATTGTTATCGTCACAGACTCGCCTCGCTTTTGCAGGGCCGCCTGCCTCCTTGTCGAACACAGGAAGCTGCCTCTCATGTCTTATTTATTCGTTTAGCTTGTTTGTTTTGGCTTCTTGAGATATCACCGGGCACCCACGCCGTATTTTATTATGAAGCCTGCTGGCATGTTGTAATTTTTAATTATTTATCCCATTGCTAGAAGGAACAATTTCTAAAATAAAAGAAGGTACTCTCCGCTGCATTTGTACCGTTTCCTCCTGAAGTAGAAGCACTAATTATTTTCCACACACCATAATCACCTCATACACTTCTCACCTAGCTCACTGTAACACTTTTAATCCCTCCAGTCACCACACACACTTTGTCGTGGGCTTTCTGCTGCCTACGCAACACTGACTAAACAACAGTCCTGCCAGGCTGAAAGAACACCTATGATTTTCTTTCACACCACATAGGGCTGTTATGATACCAGGATTTAATCTTTGATGCAGTTTTAGTAAAAATTAAGCACCAGGGCAACAAAACTAGAAGTCCTAGGCGCTGAATATTGAAAAAAGTAATGTTTTTAATGAATGAAACTGCAGGAAACTCCTGCACATTGTCTAAATTGCACAAATACAATGGCAGTGTTTCAGAACTGAAATGTTGAACAGAGAAAATGCTGCACACTCCTGTAGCTACTGAAACTCTGTCAATGCATTTGTGCACTTTAGGAAATGCTTCCTCTTTTGGATTAAATATATTACTGAATGTATGTTGCTTTTCTTACAGCTTAAGCATTTTTGAGACTATTGATCATTAAAATAAAGATTGGCAACCTCACACTTAATATGTAATGATGCACCCAATTCACAATACTATGTTGAAATTTGATCAAGATTTTCTTATGTTTATAAATAAATAAATAAGATTTAAGTCTGTTTATTTATCATTAATTTAGTTCACCTATTGGACAACAAAGAGACAAATTTTCACAAATTTTGAGATAGCTACTAATATGCATGTTTATACATATAGTATGCATAATAATGCATATTTTTCAGGGCTTTAAACTAGGGATTCACCCATTTGGCCAGCTTAACAGCTAAATTGGAATCTCTTGTTAGTTGCCACCAGAGTTACCAGCTGTCAGATGTGAACCTGAAAAGAGGATTGAAGGCTGGCAGCGCTAGCACTGCTTATGTTTGTTCTGTGAACCAACTTTGCACCATTAACCAACTGCTGGTGTGATCCTGTATCAAACAGTGTTTAATTTGGGCTGTTTTGCGAGTGTTTTCTTTTTTTTGACCAGTCAACTAAACACAGTAGTAAGTTGCATTTTATCAAATGTAAAATTATTCCCCTAGGACATGGGTGTCTAAACTTTTTTCCTCTGAAGGCCACAAACATGAGAACATTGGGGCCACTTTAATATCCACAAGATGAGGTGTATGACATCGCTTAAGTCAGAAACAGAATAAAGGAAGAGCTGGGGTGGATGAGGGTTGCAAGAGCAGCTTCCAGAGAGAGCAGCAGAGTGTGGCCAGGCAAGAGAAGTTTAAATAAGGCAGCATGAGAGCGACTGGCCAATAGCAAATCGGATTGCTGCCAGCTGATGAGGACTTGCGTTAGATCAGCTGTTTTTGCTGCTTTTATAACTAAATATGGGCATTAGGGTATATGATAAAGGGTAAACATTGCATGGAGCTTTATATTTTCCCCCCTTTATGCACAGCCCAATATTTTGGAGGTAAAGGGTCAAGGTTAAACCCCTCCTCCTGACCCACCGCTGACCTTTCACTGTCTGGCAATTGTATGTCTCGCAGAGGCGCATAACCAACAGAGAGTAGTTCTACTTTTGTGCTGATAATATCTAACAACAATACCTTTTGGCTATTTTTAGACAACAAAGAGAAGGTTTTTTTGTGTGTCCTTGATTTGAATGGTCCCTTATGATTTTTTTATTTCATATATCATGAGGTACGTGTCATTATGTTCCTCTAACTCTGTATCAGTTACACAAACAGTGAATGTTTCTATTTATAATGAACTAAAGATGCTGAATTTTGTGCAACAGAGAAGGAGAATTGCATTTTAAAGTTGCAACCATTGCTGCAAAATGAGCATGTGCAAAAAAAAAAAAAAAAATGCAACCTTCACTGATTTGTGTTCCCTGCTCAGGTCAGCCAATAAGGGGTCGCCTGAGGAGAGGTAATTCATCATCATATGTCAACATATTCTCAAACTGTCTATTACTTAGACTCAGCAGGCTGGCAGTATTTCATACTCTGCATTACTCACTGCCGACAGAGAGAGAGAGAGAGAAAGGTGGTAGACCAGACAGATTATCAGCAAGGTCACTCTGCCCCACTTCCTCTCAGTCCTGCAGTATTGGTGGGTTGCAAGTGTGCCGTGCCCACTCGCTCAGGTTACTGCGACAAAACCGTGTTATGCAACGTCTCTTGTTCATGATGTCTGGGTGCTGCTTTCTCCTGTATAACCTGCCATCATGTTGTCAGGCTTCAAAGAACTAAAGATATCTCACGCTACAGTGATCTGCACCAGGGCTCTAGGTAGGATTTAGGTGCTTAAAGTTACTTACAGCAACTTTAATTGATCCTGGGGAAACACATCGAAGCTTAAGGAGTTCATGTTTAATAACAAAAAGGTTTAATCTTTTTAAATCAGCCCAAAAGACTGGAGTCCAACTGTAGTTTTAAATCCTACAAAGCAAGAGGTAAATACTTTCAGAAATAAACAAGTGAAATAGTTTGAGGGGATTTTCATGAAAACTTTGTACTGAGTTGTATAAAATTATTCACTTGTTTTGCCTAATATTGAGTATTGTGGTATAAAGTACGATAAAATCAGAAATATAAGTTGCACCAGAATATACGACTGTGTTAAGGAGCTGTATCAGAGGGGAAAAAAGGTTTAAATCATCTTCATATGTGAAGATTTCCAGTGTTCAGCTAAGTCCACAGTGTGTAGTTTATAAGCAGCTATATTGCTCTTTCAGCGCCATCTGTTGTCACCGTGTGGAGTTTAAACTCAGCTAGCTATCAGTTTGGCAGTCAAGCTCACAGGGATAGTTGTGCAGTACAGCCACGAAGCCCTTGAGTCTAGCTACCATCTTCCACAGGCCACTTGTTGTCTTCAGTTGTTCAACCAAAACAGCACTCCATAGGGTTTGTTTACTTAGTTACCAATGTTTTCTTTAAATTGGGGATGAGCGATATAGGATTTTTGCAAATGTATTTCCAAATCCATTTTAACCAATACCTTAGTCAATACCAATATTTATGTGTGCAGTTAGGACCTAAAACTCCAGGCCTTTGAACAAACTTTAAAATTCAAGAATGATGAATAACAAGGAAAAAGACTCCTGCTGACACAGGTCTGTAAGACCTATTGACATAGGTCAAAATCCACTAACATTCGTACGTACAGCCAATATTTATAGATGACATAAGCCCATATTAACAGCTGATATCTGCCAGTACAGTAATTGACTTTTTGTCAATATAATGTGCATCCCTGCTTAAAAGCAGAATTATGAACCGATGTGGGAGAAAAGCTGTTAAAAAGCGACATTGTCAACCTTGTCTTTGTGGCGTTTTATCTCAGTGAAGCAGCTACTTGCACCATAAATTGAATGAATGCAAATTTTGCAGCTGCACATGACAGTGCATGACCCAGCATTTTTTGTTGGTAACACTGGTACAAAGGAAACAGACCGCTACTTGGAGGAAAACAAGGTATTAAAAGTGCATTTCATGCATCAGATTTTACCGTGCTATACTTGAGAAGTGTATTTTTATAAAGACAGTTTTTGTATGTTCATATAATCATGCTGAAAACTGAAGAGATGGCTACACAAAGCTTTAGCTGTACACAATGTTTACAATAAGAAAAATTAATCATTAAACATCAGGGGTGGCACATTTTTAAAATTAAAGCAGTACAAGATAGAGGAAGAAATATGGATTATTGTAATACCAATTTTTTTTTAAAAAGATTTTTAAAATGAGAGTAGTGACTAGAACTACAAGAGCTGGATTGTTTTCTGTGGTAAAATGTAAAAAACAGTGGAGGATGACTATTAATCCTAATGACCTTTGACCTTCAAAATCTAATTAGTTCATCCTTGAGTGAGAGTGCATGTAAGTGCAAAGTGGAGCTTAATGATTAGGGGAAATCATCTAATTATCTCATTGTGATTGTGATTTTACATGCAGTTTTTTTAAAGTTCCCCATTTTATGTATTTTCTACAGACACAAGCAATAAATCATTTTGTATTATAACCTACTCACTATTAGATAGATTTAACAGAAACTGTTCTTTTCTGTTGGCCGTTAGGATGAAATTAGATGATGCAGGAATCTTTTTGAGTGACATATTTTCATTCATCTACTCCAGTCACATTCATAAATTGACTTATTTGTTTTACTCGCAGCCTTGTAAACAATAATCACATTGGGGTTAACAATTTGAAAAATGATTTATTGTGAATTTTTAAACTCATATTGCAAGTGCAATGTGAAGGGAATGATCATTTATGTCATTCTTGTTTTTGATAAGAAAAACATATTTGCATGATGTGTATAGCTTTACATTCATGCTGCAGAACAATTGTATTAAACTGGTATTTTGACACACATTTCCAGTAAAGAATACATATTGCACCTGCACTTTGAAAATTGCTGTAGGCCATATTGCAATGTAATCTAAATTTTGATTTATGCTCTGCCATAGTGCAAATATGAAGAAGGTCCCTCAGTGACTTCTTTAGATATCACATCCCCAAGTAAGGGATGTGATTAGCCCACGGCTTTGAACTTTCAACCTCTTAAATCTCAGGTCATCCTTGGGTCAGGGTGAACATTTCTGTAACGGTTTCAGAAAATTCCTAAAAAACATTTCAAAGCTGTTGCATTCACAAGCATGGTATGGAAGGCGACAGAGGAACACGAGCCCCAGTGACCTTAACCTTTGACATATACAGCTGGAGAGCTTAGTGGTTTACATCGATGACTTTGTTATGGGACATACAGGAGATTGGGGGTTCAAATCCCGGTCAGGGCACCATCAGTGTCCATTGTGGGCCCTTTGGCAGGGTCCTTCACACCAGGAACACCTGTTCCAGATGTAGGTCGCTCTGGATGAAGTCGTCCACTTAAATGACATTGAAACATATAATCAGTTCATCCTTGGGTCAGGGTGAAAATTTGTGCAAAGTTTGATGCAAATGTGTCAATATGTCGTCTGGCAAACATGAGGACTACCCAGTAACACAGTGCCTCCGGCTTTAGCTATCGCCGGCACTGAGGCTTAAAAATCAAACAGTATTGATTCCGGTTTTGATACAACAGCAACAGAAGTAGAGGTCCTAGGCTTTCAACAAGGGGTAGCCTAAGCAAAAACAATGTTTCTGCACAGGAGTTTGCCTGCAAGATAAAACTCAGCAAAATTGTACTGAGTCACATCGAATCAGGAATAAAAAACTTGATTGTGCTGTGGTGCAAAGCGATGAAAACCATTCTTAAAATTTGGAGCAGTATAATATAAAACCATAAAGGTTCTATATGCACTATATAGAGGAAATCCTTTGAAGATGTTGGTATAAATACCAAGTTGGAGTTGTATAAAACATTAAAACACTATTTAGTTTAACAGTGGGTGTATTCTGCATTGTGTTTATCAGCTCCTCAGTGTCTGACCTTATTCTCCTGGTGCTCGTCTGTCTGCAGGGTCAGCATTAAGCTCAAACATGACTGCTGACCAGAGACGGGCCTGCCAAACAAACAGACAGACGAGCTCTGCTGCCATGTAACTGTTACCATGACAAATCCACGATATCCATTTTATTGGCTGGGGAAGATGGCAGCAAGGACTACATCTCTTTTTATTTTCTGTTTGCGTGTTGCACATCTGGGATGTGGATTAACCCCCCAATTTTAGTAGGATTTAGAAGCAATTACCTGCCACTTGTGGACGATGTTTGACCTGCGGTAGCTGGGAAAGCAATTAATGATGGTGTCATTAAACTGTTAAAGAGGGAAAGTACTTCATTTTTGGTCTGCATATGCTCAGTTTTGACAGCTTGTTTGAGCGCATCACGCAAGCATTATGACCCAAAGAATAGAGGATTAACTGCAGCACATATACACAGGAAAGTGAGACAGAAACAGCCTAGATTTTGCATCGTAATCACCTTAATTCATGCCTTTATTTAATAGAAAAGGAGACCAGCAGTGCAGCACAGACTCCCAAAAGAGTTGAGGGATAGTGTGAGTAATAAAAATGGTGAAAGGTTGGGTGCTAGAGAAATTGGAGAGTGAAAACATGCTATTTCTGGGGCACCACCTCCACACTTCCTATTGGCTGCATCCAAAATTAGATAGGGTTTTTTGGAGAGTTACGAGGGAAAGAAACACAGCGGTTTTCATGCTGCCGTGGGCAGTGGATTGAGGGGGAAGGGGGGTACTGACTCGCTGGTTTAACCACCACAGGATTGCCCAATCACAGCATAGCCAGAGGGCCATGAGGCTGGAGCCGCTCTGCAGGGCTGCTCCACAATTTAACCATCTCCCTCTCACGACAGCTGCTCTGTAGAATGGAAGTTAACCGTCTATTTTTAATGCATTTTACAGTCCAAAGACGTGTGTGCTCTTTAGAGACACCAAAACAGTCTGCTAGGTGGTGAGTAGCTGGAGCTAGCTGCCCACAGAGCTTTTGTAGGACATCCCAGGCGGCTGGTAGCAGAGGGAGGGAGGGAGGAAGGGAGTTTCCTGGCCATCTGTTAGCTCCTCTGACCTACTATCTGCCACAACTGGAGCAGCGTCCGTCTCTTACCCGGCCCTGCCCACACCCCCCCTCCTCCTCCTCCGCCTTTAATCCCAATGTTTATCTTCCAAAGATAGCCACCTCACCGTTCCAGGAGTTCATCTTTTACTCTTAGGTTGGGGTTAGAGGTTGCACTACGCAGGATCCCATTAGCCTGTCTGCTCCGTGTGGGATCAACTCTGAAAATCTCCTTCAGGAAGCGAAAGTGTTAAATCTCAATGACAGTGAGATTGTACAGCAATGGTCCTGCGCTCGCCCAAGGCTCGAGGTCAAAACAAGACACGTCTAATCAAGGCTGTGTGTTTTCTTTTTTCTTTTCCTCCGTGCCGCGCTTAACGAAGCTTCTGCAGCATCGTTGGCGTGAAACGAGGGCACTACAAGCCACCAGCTGTGGCCTCTTGATCTTTATAACTGAAGGAGGGGAGTGGTGCCACGTGAGAGAAGCACAGTGGGCACGCAGGCTTGGAGTGCGCTGTTGTTGTTTTATTCTCTGTTACTTAGGATGCAAACAGTGTATTTTGTGTGTGACTGTAATCCACGTTCTGCTAATCCCTCTAAATACGAAGGTAACCTAAATCAAAAGCCATTAGACCTCAGTGCTGCTCCCATTCCTGTCTATCATCCTCAGCACAGCCAGGCCCAGTATGATCAAACTACAACTACAATTATAATAATGTCATCAAGTTCAAATCAATCAGTTGTATTTCAATTTCAGCTTCAGCTTCAGCTCTCTTGTCTTTATCTGATTCATGTTTTTGTCCATTACATGTAAACAAATACGCTTAAAACACTTCAGATCATTCACATTCAACATGCTTGCTTGTTTTATCTGAACTACATTTGATTGACAAACTGCAAGATGACCTATTTAAAATTGATATCAGTTACAGTAGAAAGGTTGTAGTAAAAGAATGAAAAGCAAATGCAGCAGCAGTGTCATGATGAATCAGGATGGGACCAAACCATGAATAAAAACACAGAGGTCTGGGTTATTTTTCTTATAACTCTAAGTTTAAGTGGCCCTAGAATGTAAAAAATGACAAACAGAAACACATTTTCAAAATAAAAACATGGAGGTGTGGATTTTTAGCTAGGTAATGGTGCATTTTATTAGTGGTAGCAGAATGTGTCAATTTTTCTATTCATTTCAAAAGTTCCACAGGACCATTTATTCATATGGATTATTTTCTTGAGATCGTGCATCATGTTGCTGTGCCAGTTTGGGGCAAGAGTGCCCAACTTTTCACTTCAGTCTCTGTTATGTGGCCGTGAGGATAAATTTGGCCTTTACCCTCAAAATACACTGGAAAATCCTGGTGTTGAAGGGAAATTCCAGTGCAAGGGTGAGAGACAGAAGCTGCATTTCCATTACAGTTTTTTGCAAAATATAATTGATATTTCTAAAATGAGACTCCGCTGTAAGAAAGATGGACACTCAAAATGTGTTGCGTGTTGTTACGGTAATGATTACATCTACGGCAGTTGCCTTGACAATTTTGAACAAAAGACGAAGGCAAAAAATGATAGTTCAGAGGCAAAGTCCGTATCTATGGCAAAAGCCACGTATACAGGTATAAGTATAATGTTTAGAAAAGCCTCGGTCTCCTCTTCTGTCCACATGTACCGCACCTTGTTGTCTTGGATTGAACTGGTCATGTGACACCGTATGTTGTGACTCCTGTCACATGTAAATGCAGAAATAAGTGTTTCCATTTCACTTTTGCTATATATTTCCAGAGTGTTTCCTGGCTTAAAATGAGGTGGTGGTGGTACCTGATCGTGGGCTCACAGGTACACATGTACCGTGCCTTCAACTGGCTCAAACAAGTGTTTTACTAGTGGTCTTTTTTAGGAGTTGTGATTACATGAATTTAAAAAAACCACAAGTATTATTTTAAAGCATATTCATTTATTTTTTATGTGCTTTTTTTGAGATTTTAGTTTGGTTACATGGCAGCTTAACCACCATTTACTTGCACAAGGCACAGCTAGTGGCAGACCATTTGGCCCTGCTTAGTTTCATTTTGTATAACCTCCTGAGGCAGTCTTTTTATTCAAAGAATTCCTGGTCTGGACCATCAATGGCCACCTTACAGCATACATCCAGATGCCTCTCCTTAAGTCTGTTGCACAGGGATGTCTTTATCTTAAAAAAAGTTCATGCATTATAAACTTTGCAATATTCTGGTGTAGACATGAATTGTGATAGTGTTCTCAATCATATCTTACAACCTTGAGTGCAGAAAATAGCCTCTCAACATTTGCTGTCTGGACAGGTGCTGTTAGGGCAATTGCAGCTGCAACGCTGAGAGCAGGATATAGTAGAGAGGCACACCCAGGTGCCCAGGTGTCTTACTTTGGCATTAAATTGGGAGATAAATATTAAAATGAGTTTTTACTGCTACATGTTCGTCCTTCTGTACTTGTAACTTCCTTAGTATTATTAATCCCAATAACAGAACCAACTAAATATCAAATTTTCCCAAGAAGCACAAATTAAAACGAATTTAAAGTCACAAGGAGATTTGGATAGACAGAGCTCTGTGTGTCTCCTAGTACAGGAGAACAAGAGGTTAAAATAATATTGAAAACAGTCAAATTTGAACAGCTTTGTATACATTTTTTTCCTTTCATAATTCCTCTCAATGTGAGTCTTCAGTCTACATGTGGCAAAAACATGGTTATTTTCCTTTTTCTGTGTATCTGACCAGTCTTGATTGTTTTCATTCTTGAATTAATTCACTGCAGAACAGCTGATCTCCAGCTCAGTGAAGTCCTCTCTGTTTAATATCATATCTCAGATGTATTGATTATGTCACTAAATCAATCACTCCTAACAACACGCTGCAGTTGTATACCCTGTGAATAAAGGGGCTGTTGTGATAACTGAAAACTTCTCCGAGTTTTAACTCAAAAAAAGTGTTTATGTTCGGGTCTGTTGTGCTACTTTTGGCGTTAGCATCTTAGCTAAACTTTAGCTCCGCTGTCTCAACAGGTGAAATTTAAGTGCTGCCGTAGTTCTTAAACCCTTTTCACCCAAGCGTACAGATGGGCCGACATTTTGAAAATCATCCTTCCTTTATATAAAGTCGATATGATTGATTCCTGAGGCACAGAATTGGAACTGAAGGATGTTTTGGCGATGACCGGTGAAACACATCCATCTACCTAGTGAGCACCTCAGGCGAGATGAGGCTTTGACAGGTAGGCCGGTGCTAATTTCGACACAGTGCCACCGCCACTACTGGTGGTTGCATGCAACTGCAGTTACATATGACTGAAATGACAGATCCTGACAGTAAAACGCTTGGTGGAATATCTGATTGAAAAAACTGAGCAGTGAGCTGGTGGCAGTAAGGAATTTGGCAGTGGCGGGCGCCACCAAATTCTCTATACAGGAAAAACCCTGATTTTTATATCTAAATGTCTGAAAATCCTCCTCATGAGAGCGTAAAAACTTTCTAGTGATATTTGAGGGATTTTTGAACTTCAGGTGTTTCCATTCCAGTTTTTTATTGCGTTATTTAGATTTTGTGCATTTGTAAGGGTAATGGAAATACAGCTAGAGAGAGAGAGAGAGAGCGAGAGCTGCAGCAACTGCTCTTAACAGTCAATGGCCCATTTAAATGACTTGGATTGATGCAAAAAAATGGATGAAGGTATCAGAGTCAGTGTGCAAGCATGTTCAGCACAAACATGTGGCATCTTTGTACAAATAACAGAATTTCTGCCAAAGGCCTTAGAGAACTGCCAGGTAGTGCTGCACAGTTAATCTGACTGCAGTTGATCTCCATGTTAGGCTGTGCAAGCATTCACTGCATAAAAGGCTGTAATTATTTTTTAGATTAAGTACTATTTTAAAGGTTCACAAAACTGCCTGTAGAAAGTCCTTAAGTTTACAATAGTGCTACTATTGCACTGTCGCTTTTCTTCAGCTACATCCAAGCTAATGGCTACTGGCTCACAGTACAACTCCTCCTGTAACGATCGCAAACTCATACCAAAGCAGATCGGCAGAAGAGCAAAAACATTGTTTCCATCATGAAATTCTTTCAGTGTGGCTCCTTGCTCTTGTTTTAATAAAGAACTGTGGCCCAGTGCTGATAAAACTACCACTTTATTAAAGCTACATCAGAGCTAGCTACTATGGTAGACAGACCCACACTAGAGCTCCTCCTTCCCCGTTAAAATTGCCAACCTATGTTGAAGCAGCTTGGCAGAAGCGCTAAAACATCTCTTCCGTAATAATCTTTTTTTATCTAAAGAAATGTGGTCCAGTTCTGATAAAACTGATGCTGTACTAAAGCTACATCCAGGCAACACCTACTCTAAGTGGAAGCCATTGCTACTGCCTAGTTCTCCTGCAATGAAGCTGATTAGTATGAATCGTGTTTGGTGTGGCACAAACATTGTGGATTGGAGCTTTTCAAGTTGTATTTGCCTGAAGACAGAGAAAGAGTCTGGCCAGTCCATCGGCTTTGCAAGGTTAGCACTTTGTAGAAGGATCTTTATTTTGTTGTCGAAAAAAAACTTTTATTTGATTTATTTAAGTTATTTTGAAAGCAGTTCAGTAAAAACTTCAGTTTTGGTGTAATATTTTGCCACTTGAAATTGATATGTTTTAAGTTGAGAAATACACTGCATTTTCCTTGACAACCAATTTCAACAGGAGACAGGTCTGGACTGCATTCAGATCAGTCTGATCCCTGCACTTTTTATTTTGAGGCCATGATATTGTGTCTCATGCAGAATGTGACTTGGCATTGTCTTTATGAAATAAGCAGGAACATCCATAAAAAAGACATCATCTGGATGGAACTATACATTGCTCTAAAACCTGTGTACCTCTCAGTATCCATGGTGTCTTCACAGATGTGCAAGTCACCCGTTCAACTGGTGCTTATACACCCTTAAACCATCACCGATGCTGGCTGTTGAACTTAATGTAACAATCTTGATGATCGTTGTCCTCTCCAAACCATCATTGTTCTCTACATTTTCATGATAACCAAGGAAGTAGACTCATGATAGCATTTATGAGTTATACTTTAGTCTCAAATCACAATATTGTACTAACAACCCTTGTTCATACAAAGTCACTTAACTTATTTTTCATTCAAAATTATGAAATTCGTTTCTTGAGTGTGTTTGCGTTTAAAGAATGCTTTTACTCCAGGGCATTTTTATTCATTTTTCATGGCTCAGTCTCACATGCAGTGATGGTACAGATTTGGCTCGTGTCGATTACATATTTAAAGCTCTTTTTCTGTCCAGTGACGCATGAAACTACAATGATAGAGAATAAATCTGTGTGAGGAGCAGGCTGGTTTCATTTCAGAGGCACTGTCAAAACTGACAGGCTCTTTACTGTGTGGTTCCCAGGGAAACAGGGCCTGTGCGACTGAAGGGTAGCACTGAAGCTACGTGATGCTACTCAGTGACACAGATGGACAAACTAAACAGCGAGAAGTGAGAGAGATAAAGTAAACAAAGACTGAAGAAAAAAGTGTTAAAATGTTGAAGGAAGGAACAAAAGGAGCGTGGAGTGAAAAGTTGAGAAATTGAATCAAGTAAACGAAAGAAAGTGTGAAAAAAGAAAGTCTGGAGCTTCATTAGTGTGGCTAGCAGAGCATGCAAAGGTGGTGCAGCATACATAATCACCTCTAAAGACTGAAAGTGAGGCTTTTAAAGATTCGGCTTACTGTGTGTGAGTGTCTGTGAGTGTGTGAGCAGCTGCAGAGGGCCTCCATTAGCATGCAGGAGGTGCTTATGTAAACTGTCATGCTGCTAGCTCACAGTGAATGTAGGAAGTTGAAACAGAGGCCTCTGTCTTCATGAGAGCTACTTCAGCGGTTGTGATTGATTCCCCCCTGAGAGTCTGATAAACATTACCGCTGAGAAGCGATACAGCTCGCAGGCCTCGAGGAAATGCTGTGGCTGTCAACGCTGAAAAAGTCGATTCTTTTCAATTGCATTATGTCTGCATTAACAGCAGTGGTCAGTTATTATTGAACCATGTATCTGGCTTCTCTTTGACTTGCTGCATGCATCTCCACACGATCTGAGCAACTGGTGATAAGCTGATGTAATTTTTATTAGAGGCAAAGCCGGGAATTCATAATTGTTGGGATGTTTTAAAAAGAAAATACACTGTCTAGCAAGGAAAGGGAGAAGAGCTGGCTAAAAGCAAGCCGGAGTTGTACAAATGTTAAGTTTTTCCTACTATAAATTTCTCATTTATACTGGCTGGATGCTGTATATGTAATACAGCAAAGGCCCAACTAGAGAAAAAAGTAAGCAAAACCTAAACACTGTGTTCAGAGTTTCAGTTTCAACTTTATATATACTTATTGAAATGTACATTACGTAAAAAACATTGCCAGGGGGTTTTCAGTCAATACAGAAACAAAAGAAGGAATCAAGGGTTGAGGGGATTTACTGCCTTTTTTCCATGAGGGAGACTAGACTAAGCCCAGCTCAAAATAGATCTGTGATAATAAAAACTCAACGAAAAGTACGTTTTAGTTCAGGTCAAGAAGACTAAAATGAATATGTTAGTAGTGGACTGTTGGACATTCAAAAGCTCAGAAATTTTCCCCCAGTGCATATTAGGTATGTCAATATTTCCACCAGTGTTGTTGTTCTTCTTTAAAATTCATTTTACAATTTGGTTGAGTGAATGGGTTAAAATCTAATTGTTCTGACTAAAATTAAAGACTAAAATGTAAGGGATTTTTATTGGCTAAAACCCGACTCAAATGTTGGAGACTGGGGGAGCTTTGTCGACAGAACATGCTGTTATTGTAATAATTTTGTGAGGGGACAGTATTACACTGAGGAATAATCCACATTATGTTGGATTTTTAGACAAAAGAGACAACAACATCATAGCGAAATAAAAGTTCAAGCTGTTGTTGTATTGTCAGTCCTTTTAATGAGGTAGGCTGAATTACACACAGCCTATGTGTAATACTGCATGCCTTAACCCAGTGTTGTCAGATTGTGAGAATATTAACGCTGTAATTTTTTATCACAGTTATTATTCTGTTATTTGGCTGCAAAGTTACAGAATATGATCTGTACTTTTTTAAGGTCAGACCTACAGCAGGCTAGGCTTCTTGCTGCTTTTACGGCAGGTAGAATGAGCAGTTGGATGGTTTTAATCCTGTAAAACATTTTTTTTCTGTATTGTAATGCAGTAATGTAACATGTTACTTTTAAAAGTAATGCTTCCCAACTAGGGCTAAACGATTTGTAAAACTAATCTAATTGCAATTTTTTTCCCCAATATTGCGATTGTGATTTAATATGCAATTATTATTAGATTACTAAATGTATGCATTTTTCAACATATTCAAGCAATAAATTAATATTATAACCTACATTCGGTTAGGAACACTTATCATACATTTTACCATTTAATTGCAAAAAAGATACAGCCTACAGTTTACAGTTTTTTACTTTACTACTCTAAAGATGCTACCTGGGTTAGTCAAGCAGCATGCTTTGACTTTCCAGGAAGCACATGGCTAGAAACCATATGGATGGACACATAAATGACAATGTGTGTTGAAAACAATGCATTTCAGAATCAATTAATTCATAGCAGCATTAATCTGAATATGAGGGTGCAACAAGCATTAAGCTATAAAGGAGGCAGCTGGGGTGGAGGAGTTTGAGCTTGTAAAGCTGCTGCTGCAAAAAATGAATGTATTAAACTGCTATTTTGACATATTTCAAGTTTAAGAAATATAATTACGATTTATTCTAATTTGGGATTAATTGCCAAGCCCTATTCCCAACTCTGAAGATGTCTGGGGCTTGTGTTGCAATTGGAAGAAAGTAAATTTACTGGCATTTGATTTACATCACTGCTGCATAAATATAATGGAGTAAGGTTCAGGTTGGGGTTAACTTTAAGACGAACTTTAGATCTTTATTCAAATGTAAAGCTGTTGCTAAGAAAGGGGCAGCACTGTCCTAAAAGCAAAAATATGTTAGGTGTTGTAAGATATAACTCAATTATGGGTGCTTAGGACCATTTGTATCCAAACTAACAGGTATCAACATCTGATAATTGTTAGAAAAGATTGTCACAACCGTACTACTGATCCTCAGTCTGATCTAGTGTCTCTGCCTTCTTCTTCAGGTGTTTGCCACCTATCCCAACGAGGACTACGACAGGCGTAATGAAGACGTGGATCCCATGGCGGCTTCTGCGGAGTACGAGCTGGAGAAGAGGGTGGAGAGGCTGGACCTGTTCCCCGTGGAGCTGGAGAAAGGTAATTATATTCATAAAGTTACCTTAGAAGTCTGCTGTCTTTCCCACTGCATTTATGCATCGTATGTGATCCACGTTCCTCTGTCCTTTTTTGAACTTTACTTTGATGCTGGTGTTTGAAGACTCTTTATTTATTTATTTATCATCTTGTAGTGCTTGTAAGCCATCATCAGGGTCTGATAGAAACTGCGTTTGGATCCTCCATATGTCCTGTGCATGGGATAGAATTTAAATAACACTGACTTTGAACTCAAGCCGCACAAGCTGTGTTGAATCGAGGCGATTTTGGGCATCGGGAGCATTTCATTGGACACGAAATGGGTTCAAGGAATTTTCCATCCATGTAAAGATGTCTGAAATTGAATCCTACTCTTTGTGAGTTACCTTCCTCTGGACAGGTAGATTCTTCCTTTCCGTCTATCTTTGAAGTTTAAAATCCCACAAAATGTTCTTTTGACTTTTATAAAAAAAGGCCTTTGGTGTTCACCAGCAGCCTTCTGGCAGCCATCCTGCCTCCTACAAGGCAAAGGAAGCACAAAAGTGCAAGTTTTACCTCCCATCTCTCCCCAGTGAGACTTACTTCCAACATCCCTTTAACATTATGGTGCATTAATATATTTATAGAAGACTATATATAGAAATGTGTACAGGGCAGATTATACAGGAAACCATATGTGACCATGCTCCATATACAAGCATGTATACATACATGATGCACTGCGGTGTTGACTGTCTACATACATTATATCAGGACTGAAAGGAGCTCTAGTTATTGAGTTGAAAGAGAGACACGATACTGAAGTATTAATACAGACCTTAATATGTCACACTCAAAGCAGGAAATATGGATGTTAGAAGGTACTGGAAGAAGATGCATCATGTCATAAATGCTTTGACTGGGCACCGTTTCTGTGACCCAATATTTAATACTCCTGTTTAATAGATTGTTAATCTGAGCATCAGTTTAACTCAGTGGGGGCTCATACACAGAGGCTGGAGTCCTCAATGCACTAGTCATGAGATTAATTGGTTTGAATCGAATATTTCCTGTCTCTTTTCAGCTGTTATATCATAATAAAGGCAAAAAAGGCCAAAATAATTGAAAAAAGAAATCTTAAACAACTCTTGTCATAGCATTCAGTATCCAATTGTGTCCAGTTATATCGTTTACAAGCATTTCATATTGCATCGCATTGTTACTGTTGTATCTTATACCCATGAGGTGGGCCACACAGGTTCTAGATAAGCTTGTGCATTCTTTTATTAAAAGATTAATCAGTTATATAAACATACTAAAGCTAGTTCTGACTTTTACAGAGTGCAGAGAGAAAAAGCTTTTATCAGGGATTCTTGCATAACCTCTTGTTACATTCGCCACATAAGAGCAATTTTAGGCCTGACTTTGGCCAGATTTGACCCACCACCCCTCCACCCATGCCAACAATTGAAGGAGCATTTATAAAAAAGTGGCAAGATGGCTTTGCAGTGCTGCTTCACGCATTTGTAAGTATCCAACACAGGTGCTCTTAGCTCTCAAGGAAAGGTTCATTATACCCAACAAGGAGAGGTCAGACTTGAATTTTGTCAAAGGTAAAAGAAGTAATAACCGGAAAGAACTGAGGCACACTGTTTTGCAAAAATTAAAAAGCCTTTAATAAATGGGATAAAGCGCCTACACTTTTCAAATTACAGTCTTCATCAGGGCATTTAAAAACAAGTGAACGCTTTCGCCCATTTATTAAAGGCTTTTTAATTTGTGCTAAGTGTGCCATAGTTTTTCTGGTTATGACTTCATTTACCCTCAACAAAATACAATTCTGGCCTCTTCTTGTTTGGTATTGTTGAAGGAGCATGTCCTGATTCATGGCTTGTCACAAATTATTTGCTCATATGATACTCAAGTGCATGGTGTCAATACAATTATTCTAATGTTCTTAATCCTCCCTGATCTTGTTTCAGAAATATGAAACAAGAAGAAATTATAGCTGTCCAAAAGTCCTTGTTTCAGAGCTGTGGTTCTCAAACGATGGGTCAGAACTCATAAGTTGGTCGTAGAGCTGTTTACAGTGGGTTGTGAATGTGTTTTGGAAAAAATGGCAAAAAGTCTATGATGTATAGTAGCCCTAAGCAGACATGCATCATTATACTGATAGATTTTTTTATGTTTTCTTGACATCAAAGCTGGTTTTACACAGTAATATGTTTGTTTCAAAATTTAGTAGAGGTACACGATATTATTGGCATTATACACTATATACACATTATACACTCACCATTCACTTTATTAGGTGCACCTGTTGAATTGCATGTTAACACAAATAGCAGGTTGGCCAATCGCATGGCAGCAGCTCAATGCATTTAGGCATGCAGATGTGGTGAAGATGACTTGCTGAATAAAGAATGGGGAGGAAAAGGGATTCAAGTGACTTTGAACGTGGCATGGTTGTTGGTGCCAGATGGGCTGGTCTGAGTATTTCAGAAACAGCTGCTATACTGGGATTTTCACGCACAAACATCTCTAGAGTTTACAGAGAATGGTCAGAAAAATGGAAAATCCAGTAAGAGGCAGGTGTGTGGATGGAAATGTCGTGTTGATGTCAGAGGAGAATGGGCAGACTTGTTCAAGATGATAGAAAGGCAACAGTAACTTAAAAAACAGCAATTTTGGTCCTGATTTCTCATGAAGGACGTGGAGACCAGTTAAGAACTGTAGTCATCAAGAATGAATTAATAATAAAAATGTTAGAGTCGTTAACTCTTTAGGCCTAAATACATAGAAGAAGGTAGATGTTTTAAACTAATAAATTTAAAAACATGCTCGTGCTGCTCATTGACTGTAGAAAGGATTGGACAAACCCTGTGTGACGTCAGCTGTCTGCTTACAATAGGCGGACTCAAACAGCCCTTGAAGCCAATCCGCAGCGGCTTCCATATTTAAATCATGGTCTCAACCAAACTTTGGATCAACCTAATGACCCGCCCACTAAGCTCAACTTCCTGTCAGCTCACTAGCTAGCATTCTGGTTGACAGAAATGTAGCTTCTGCCTGTTGAGCTATCTGTCATTCAAATGAGACGCGCCCATCAGTCCGCAGCAAGGTTTATCCTAAATATAATCTTAACCATTGTGGTACAAAAAAATTCACCCCCATACACTGAGAGAACATGAAGACATTAGCTAATGAGACATGTTTGTTTTTTTAACCAGACTGTAAACCAGTTTATTTCTAGTGTAAAAACTGGCTGTTTAACAGATGTTCAGATGGGACTTCTGGTGTTCCTGCAGCCAGCTTCAACTGGACACTCGATGTATTGAAATTTTTTGCATGCAGTATTACACATAGGCTTCATTTTTCAGGACCGGAGGTTGCCGCTTGGTGTAGCTGCAGTCTAAATGACTACATCAAATAGAGGATCAGTCATGTATAACTTTTTTTAAAGTCTGCTACTTTATTGATAGGATTTATCGATAGGAAAGACGTCAGTTAATCATGCTCTGTAAGCCATCATGTTTTTGAATGCAAAAAATAGCTGTAGCTAATGAGTTACAAGATGTTTTTTACCTTGAGATGTAGACTGATTGTCCTCTAGAATGTCATTGTCTGTTAAATTTCAGTTGCTTATCATTAAATATTAAGACAGAAAAAGTCAGATTATTATGTTCATATTGCAACCTTGAATGCAGCAGTCCTTCAGCGCTGGAGCGTCCATTAGGAGAAAAATGTCTGCTATGTGACTGTGGTCAATAAAAGGTAAAAATAGTGAAACAATAGTGAGGCTCTGTAAATGTTTTATAGGAAGGAAGTGCATTGTCAGGCCTCAAGGACACGCACAATGTATTTTTGTCAGTAACAGTGAATGTAAACAAGACTTTGCTTGTTGACAGAAAGACTACACACCACACCTTTTTACTCGATCTTGTTCTAGTCTAGAAGAAAAAGACTGGAAATGCTTTTATGCTTCAAAGATCAGGTCTGCTCTGATTTAAAATAATTAAATAGTATTTTTCAAATTAATCTGTGTACTATTTCTTAAGAGCAGCACTTTTAACTTTTCTGAATGTTGTAAATGCATCAACGTTCAGGGTTCAAGGCCCCATAAAACATAAATTGTAAGGAATTCAAGCCCCAATAAGACATTATTCTTACACACCTTTCACAAACAAGTATGAGCAACAGATGAGTTGACATCAAAAGGAAATTCTGATATTATGCTAGAAAGCAGCTTTGCAGGATTAATGTTTACATCCAACAATTTACAGGTGGTTAAGTGTTGTTGGGCTTCTACATTAATATTTTCTTAATGTCTTATTTTAGTGCAAAGCTGTTTTCAATGCTGTGTGAAACACTTTAGACTGCTCCATGTATGAATGGAGCTCCGTGGATTATTTTGCTTTGCTTAGTCTACAAATTATAACCAAACATGCAAACCTCAAATGTGATGACATTCATACTGTATGGGAATAATACCAAGCTAAAACCTCTGGTGCTGAAAAATGAGGCCAGTCCAATTGAAGCTGGCTGCAGAATCACTGGTAGTCACAAGCTGATTTTTACAGCAGAAATAAACAAGTTTACAGCCTGTCTGGGAGGTGAATTTTTAAATAAATGATCCCTTTTGGATGAGTTATTTGTAAACACCCACTAAACTTAGGTATTGCTTGAAAACCTTCAAAAACCTTTTTTACTAAAATCTTGTTTTTCTCAGCCTCTGTTGCAGATAGAGACATAAAATAAAGAGGAACTACTACCTGGTGGTTATTTAGCTCTGCACAGTTTCCAAATGCAGGGCAGTGAAAGTACAGTAGTGAGTCTTAAAGAAGGACTTCTGTGTTTACTGTGATACAAATTTTATAATCAAGGGCTGACCATAATGACCTTAACCTTTCACCTCCAGAATCTAATCAGTCCATCCTTGAGTGAGAGTGACTATATATGCAAAGTCTGAAGAAGACCTTTTAAAGAATTGTTGAGGTTTGCAAGCCAAAGAAGGGGAAGAGCCTCATAATGTTGACCTTTGACCTCTAGAGTCTAGTCAATTTATCCTTGAGTGGAGTTGTGACACCTTTATTCATAGAGGAGGGCAGTAGATAGAGATGGAAATAGGGGCAAGAGAGTAGGCACAAGCTACAGCCAGGCTTGAACTGTGCCATCTGCACCTTGAGTCTTGTGTGCATTTTCCAGTGTGAAGAAAATCCTTCAAAATGTTCTGAAGACACTGTGTTTACAAAACGGCCTGGAAAGCAAGGGATGAATATGAGGCCCAATGACTTTGACATTTGACCCAGGACCTCCAAAACGGAATGATTCATTCTCATGTCTGCCTCGATTGCAGAGACAAAAATCTGATTGAAAGCTTTAATTCTTGACTTTAACTGAGACAGACTGCTTTTTTGTAAAGCTTATTTGCAGTTTATTATATCACCAATAAATAAAAATGATCAACATTCTCTTTGTCTCTGTTTAACATTTCCCTCATTCGCAGAGCCCTGGCTGTCCCATCACAATCTTTTGTCTTCGTGTAATTCTTTTCTGTTCCTCTCTATATTATTGTTGTTCCCATCTAATTTTTGTTGTTCCTACCATCTGAATTACAGCTGGAATCTGTCTCTGTGTTGTTTCCCTTGCTCAGGTTTTCAGAAATCATCAGAACTGAGCTAGAGATTGGGTCACCAACCTGTAGATCTCGTGATCTACTGGTAGACATTATGATAAGACCTTTAACTCTAGATGAATTGATCTTCCTTTACTCCTGTAATTTTCAGTATGAGCAGACTAGTCGGAACTGCTAAAATGTGTTTAATACTTGCATACATTCTTCCAGTCCTGAACCAGTATTTTCAATTAGAAAGAAAATTTAAATTTTGTGGACTGTAAGACCAGGGGGCCCCCAAAATTTACAATACAATAGAGTCTGTTATCTTTTGGATGGGACCAAAAATTCCCTGAAATGTATTTATCATTTCACTAGAAAATACCCACTGTAAATTGACTTCCGTTAAATATCTTCCCTTATTTACATTGACGATTGATAATCTTGTTTTGTCATCTAAGTCAGTGTCGTCTTCTTTTCGTAATCAGACTTGCCTGTGTAGGTTCATCCAGATCATGGTTTTCCAAATCTTTGTCAAGAAGGCAACTGGACTTGGTTGAGGTTCTTGAAGACGTTTCGCCTCTCCTCCAAAAGGATTATTCTGTTCTAAAGTGACTATGACCTAACTTGGGATTTATGACCTAACATCATGCAACCCTGGCAAACCGGAAGAGTCCCAGGAGGACACACAGGTGAAACTAAGGCAGCAACTCTGCCAACAACTCTCAGGTGACCCAGATGATTGAGCTGTGAACAACCTTCACCTCAAGTTTCACATACAACGCCTGTGCCGTGATCCCACAGCAAGTTGTACTGTAGAGCAAATCAGTCCTACTCTGGTCAGCTGGAGCAGTTCCACTGCCCACGCTCCAGTCCGGCTCCAGCACATCCCTGAAGCCCCACTCCAATCCGCTTCATTGGAGATTTGCTGCAGGTCTATTTTCTGTGCTGGCTGTAGTTATGTAGTTACTAAGTCATATTTGTACTTAAATGCAAGTCAAAGTTATAAAAGCTACCTAAAATGCAAGTTTTGTACATGATGCTTTGTGCAGGATTGTGTGCTTACACCCCTCTAGGAAAGAAGGGGGTCCCCGATCTCTGACGTTGTTTTTTTTGGGGAGTTACGGGCTAAAAGGTTTGGGAACCCCTACTCTAGAGCTTTTTCATCCATCAGCTTTTCAGTGTGGAGGCCAAAGAAGCCAACATTTTTTTCCCATCTGCTCTCCACATGTGACTTTTCACAAATCATGTGCGGTAAAGACAATGAGATCATCTGAAGTGTGTCGACATGTCATCAGGTCTTAAAGGTAGACGCATGCCACCAACTCATCCGGTCCACCAACGTTACATCTGGTCTAAATGGGCTGAGAAAGATACCAGATACCAGCCTGATGTTGTCTCAAGACCCCCTTCAACATGTCTTTACCTGTTTCTAGGCTGATCTAAAGTCATTTTGTGACTGTTTTTAATATGTCGCTAATGTCTTCAGAAGCCCCCTTCAGTAACCAAACATCTGACATCATTCGGACTCTAGCCAATACGTTCTACAGTCCATGAACAATATCCATGTTTGCTGTCCGGAGACAGAGGATAAGATGTCTCTGAGTTCCCCTGATAGCAGAAACCTGTTAAACCTGGACTCATAAAATGTATCTCTTGCTGTCTTTCAGATGGCGATGGCCTGGGCATTAGCATCATCGGGATGGGTGCAGGGGCTGATATGGGCCTGGAGAAACTTGGCATCTTTGTGAAGACAGTCACAGAGGGAGGAGCGGCTCACAGAGACGGCAGGTACGTTCATTCAAACTGATCAGTCCTCTTCTTTGAACGCTATAGGTCAGTCTGAGGTCCGCTGAGCAGTTGTAGTTTTATTACCATGAACCGGTTCTTCATTGTCCCACGTGTCTCTGATTTCTGGCAGCTGTGAATATTTTCACTGCCAAGAATCTCTGCTTTTATAAATGGAGTTTGGCCTGTGTGGGCTTCAGTATAGAGATGACGAACAGAGGCTGAAGCTGAGCTATTACTGTAAACATCTCTCTTCTCTGCCTCCTCCAGGATCCAGGTGAATGATCTGATCGTGGAGGTGGACGGGACCAGTTTGGTGGGAGTCACCCAGAGCTTTGCCGCCTCTGTACTCAGGAACACCTCAGGAACCGTCAAGTAAGATTTACTTTGAACAGAGATTGTTTTGCAGTTGCTTTGGCTCACTTCAATAATTCACAGACACAAATCGCACGACAGAAGTTTAATGTTTCATCGTCACAGCAGCAGAGCAGCTCAAAGGATGGAAATAAAACTGTCTCATTAGAAAAATCAAGTTTGTTACCTTGCTGACCATTTAGGGCAAAGATGTAAATTTAAATACAAGCAGTTGAAAGTATGTTTATCCCCTGGAAATTCCAAATATCTACATAGATAAATAGAGATCTGCAACACCTGTCAACCCGTGTATTTTGCCTTTAGTGTTAATTAGCAGACACCAGCATGCAACGCTAACTTGGTGAACATGATAACCTGCTCTCTGGGCTTTTCTTATTTATTTATTTTCTGCCTTCTTATTTGCTCTCTGCTCTGTCCTCTGGCCTGTGACCTGGAAATAACTCTAAGTGCCATCTTGTTGGCTCTCTCAGTTCCTAAAATGTATTTTTAAAGGGAATGGAGTAAGCAGAGAGCAGGCTTCCCAGAGGTGCTTTTACAGAGAATGCACAGGTGTATCTTTGGTGGAAATGTTTCAGCATCTGTGGTGAATAAAAGAGTCGTATCATACAATTGGAATAATGGAACCACAAAGATAGAAATGCTTATCAGTATGATAATCCGACAGATATCTTTGAACACAGCTGTAGGATAGGAGAAATGATTTAGCTGCACGTCAGATGTGATTGGCATCAGTGTGGGCTTACAGCTCTGAATAACAGACGTCTCATTCATTACTTGCCTTCAACTCAAGAATTGCAAGTTTGATGTGAAATGAAAACACAAGACTGTTTGCATTCTCACTGTATATTGAATGTTTATAATGCAAAAGTTGGCATGAATCTGAAAATAATGTATGATATGATATGATATGACAAAGTACATTTGAATACCATATATAACAAATAAAGATTATGATAATTTTATAAGGGCCGTCAAAATTAATCGAGTTAATTGCAATTAATCAAAGTCCATAGGTTTATAGAAGTTAGAAAAGGAGGGAAGTGATTTTTTTTTGCGACACCTCTCAGAGTTAAGGTGAGCCTGGAAACAAGGCGTACGTCGGACATAGGAGATAAGATCGTCTTACGTTACTAGTCATAAACCTGGAGTCTGTCATAATATTAATGTCAGATAAGTGACGGTGGATGCCGGTCCGTAGGCTCCTTAGGCTGGCGGTGCTGTACTCTCTGCTCAAAAATTATGACTGTCTCAGGTTGCTATAGTTACTCCTACCATTTAACGGCTGCTGCGCATTAATTTGGAACAGTGCAATGATTTTTTGATCGGTACTACTTGTGAAGTTCGAATGGTGTCCATATATCAGAATTTAATGGACACCAATGGAATTTCCAGAGCCAATCAGAATTGAGTATTCACCAAGACCATGGTATAAAATACAGTACGGTACGATACAATAGGATATGATACGGTATGATTTAGTTTTTTACAGTAATCTTTAGATCCTTTTAGAGGGATTAATTTTTGTCTTAAGTGCTCCTGGCCTCTTGCTGCCCTCTCAGTAGTATCAATGCATTAAAACAATAAAACCAAACAACATATATCCAAATGTAAACAGAGAAGTACATAGCAATGACTAACACAAACATACTGTATTTATTCCACATTACTCGTGCTGCAGTTGCACAACCCACAGAGCCTCAAAACACTACTGACCTCCCAGTTCAGTATATTTATATTTTTACCGTTGGCATTTTTTGCTCTGCTTTGCTGTAGCTGTCACCAGGACATACGTTTCTGTTTCACTTTGTTGCAGTGGCTCTCTCTGACATTCAGCATTCTTACTTTAAGAGATTATTTCCTCCTGATAGCCCGGCCTACTCAGAGGACTTACTTCTACCACATCCTGCCAGTTCAGCTCACCAGAATGTAGATTTATATCTCCAAGTCTCACAGGGTCATGATTACAGCCTGCAGGGTTGAAAAGCTCCTTTTTGAGACATCCTGAATACAGTCAAAAGACTCCACAGAAGCCACAGAAAACACTGTTATCAGAAATAAATACACCCACCATCATATGCATCATTTTGAAATACCAGAGAACTATTTGAAGCCCGTGTGTTCGGCTTTTTGTTGTGCCCCTTTTGTCATCTTGGCTCATCAATGATTCAGGGTTTAGTGGTCAGAACTGAGGAGTAATTGTAAGTGTCTTGTGAGGATCAGAGACCTCCATAGATAGCTCATACATTATGGATCGAAGGGTGCTGAAGCTCAGACCTATTCATAAGAAAACATGTGGTGGACAAATAGACGGAGGCAGGATGTGTGTTTGTGAACGTTTAATTACCAGCTAGAGCTGCAGAAACTGAAACGCTGCAGGCTTAATAACCATCTGTGGCTATGTCGTGATTTACAGTATGTTTCCCTGCTTACCGGTGGCTTTTAATTGGACGGAGAATTGCGAGAGCTCAATCAGGAAACATATGAGCTCTGTAATGAAGTGAACAATGAGCTGAAGGAGAGGCAGAGCTGAGGGTTTGATTTTAATCATAGAAGAAGTCGACTCCACAGAGATTTCCTTTGTTTGGCTGGAAACAGGACGTGAGTTTCTGTCATCAGAGGCAGCACATTCCTTACAACATTAATACAATTCAGTAAACCGGCTGAAGAAGCCTGTAGGATGTGTATTATATATGAAAAACACTATACTGTCCCTCATGGAGCCTGTATTCAGGCTCCTTAGTGGTCAGGGGGAAGAACAGACCATCATTTATAATTCAGCATGCACATACAGCCCAGTATCATATCCTATCAGTTCAGCTAGCAGCTTTGAACATGCTGTGGGTTTAAGTTAGTGGTGGATGAAGGACATGGAAGATATACGTGAGGAAAAGTACAGATATGATACCAGAAAATGACTTTGGTAGTAGTTGAGTTATCTAGTCTAAGGTTGTAAATTTAAAAGACTTTTTTATTGATTAGAGTAATATTTTAGCCCATGTAAAACCAATTCTGTTGTCTTCAGTGCAGCTTTTTGTATAAAACTCCCACAAGCTATCATTTTCTGTCATGTTTGACATCAAAAACAGATCAGAGTTTGTCCAACAGGTCATTTTTTCTACCCAATAAAAACCCTTTATCTGAATCAACAGTTACCGTAAAATCTGGAATATAGGTCGCCCTGTTTTCTGGATTCTCCACAAGGGAGTACGGTTTAAATGTTGGAGCATAGAAAAACTAGGAGGGACAAATTAATGGGGGGATCTGGAGGCCAGAGTTTTAAACGGAGAAGATGTAACTCTCTGCATTGTGATGCCTTTTCACACATTTTGATGCTTTATTTTGCAAGAGAATAAGGGTCTTGTCCACACAGAGTGAGGTTTTTTGTACGTTTTGACCTACTGTACACATGCAAATGGCTTTTTAGTTCACTGAAAACACATTTTTTGGAAAACACCTTCCAGGATAGGGATTTTTTAGAAACTCTGCTTATAGCCTTTTATGTATGGACAGATGGGGAAAACTGAGATTTGGACTTGAAATGTAACACTGTTTGCTTGTTCCCCCTGTTTGATGTCACTGGTCTGCAGCTTATGGTTTACATCGCCATGACATTGACGGATGTTAAACTTGAGCTATGTTTTAATGCATAGTTGACATTTTTTGATCCATTTTTGCTTTGTTGTACAGTTAGGTTAGGCTGTAGCCAACTGTCTTAGCCTAGCGTAAATACTGGAAAAAAGAGGGGTCAAGGTCCAGTTTTTACTTACGTGGTTCTCAAGGAAATAAAAAACTGCAGGACAACCATACAGACTGCAAGATACTCTGAAAACTTCCACTCTTGATTTGGGATGTCCAGTGGTGTGTGTAGAAGTGTGTATGCTCCTAATTTATTCACATTCATTCATAACATTCATAAAGCCTCCTTCACGTGAATGACAGATGTCATGTCAATCTTATGCATACCCCTTTAAATAAAGTGTTAAAACATTTTTTTTTAGAATGATAGAGAAAAAGAGTGATAGCTGTTAATGCTGATGGTAGCATTATTTCCTTGCTACTGAACAATGAGGCTGCAGAGACTTTGCAAACAAAAGTAGAGCTATATGCAGCAGGTAAGCTCAACATTCAGATAAATGTCACATTGTAGTGACGGTTTAAGACCAGAGTATTTCTGCTCAGTGCTTGATGTATTTCTTCTGAGTTTTGGTGTTTGGAGTTGGCATGTTATGCAGGTAGCAGGTTGCAGTGAAAACATGGCATAGAATATCAGCGATGTAGGCCTTCTGTTAGTGAAGAAGCAAAAAGGGATTACTAGGTCGCAGAAAAATTTGCTTAGGAATTTTATTGATGTTATCATTCTAGCAATGACAAAGTGGATTAGAGTTGATGGAAAGATCTTTTAAAACTGTATGAAAAGAGAGACTGAGTTTGTGGCACAGTAAAAGTGAGGGGACAAATTAACAACATAGTCCCACTTGTATGCAGTGGATCCAGCTATCCTCTTCAATGAAGTTTTCCATTTCGTTCAGCTAAGTCTATGACATGGACTTATTTGCTGCTATGTCACTCTATCTGTTTTTGCTGTAAAGACAGGAGGAGGAACATGGAGTTTGCACATCTGCTAGCGATAGTATGGTAATGGCACTGTCAGTCTGTGATAATTATTACCCTCATCCACCTATCACTTGTTGCCCTTAACTGAGGAGTGTTTTCAGTCAAACCAGCACCCCACAACAGTATACTTCCCTTTCCTTTAAATGCATGGTTATGGCCTAACAAGGATGAATAGCGGTTAAAAAGTGGCACCAACCCCTGTAAAACTGGTCCCTGCTGTATATATATTCCAGCACATCCTGAGCAAAGAAGCAGAAGCTTGCAATACACAACGAACTGGATGAGTTATTAATCATGTTAGGTCTTGTGTTGGCTGCTGCATGCTCTTGTGGCAATGACGTGTGCATTTTAGTACTTTTAGCAGTTTATTTGTCATATAAATATGTGGAATACAGACAACTTTAAATGAAAAATACGTATGAAAGTATGTGTCATACACTAGGTTTGATGGTAGGTGAGCTAGATGCTACCATTAATTTGATACAACATAAAAGAAAAACACCTGCACTGACACTGGCTCATGCCACATTATTTGTTGATGGGTTGGTATCTGTCAATAGGGCCAGTATTGACTCACACTGATGTACTGATGCATAGATGCATCCTTGGATGTGGTCTCTGCTGTGGATCATTAATATTTTTAACCCATAGCTGTCATGAGCTAAATAAAGAGGAGTGTTGGTCCATTCTAATTCACATGTCGGCAAATCCCAACTTTTCTGAAGTAATTTTGAAATCTTATAAAGATGCAAAAGTTATGTTTATGTCTCTTACAAATAAATCAGACAAGGAAAGGAAATATAGTCGAGTCAAAGTTGATTTAGATTGGACAAAAAATGAGTGTTAACCACTGGTTTGAGGCTGTCAGAGCTGCTTAATCTTTCTGAGCTGGACTGTTTTATTTTTATGTTAAACTCCAGGTTCGTGATTGGTCGAGAGAAGCCCGGGGAGCAGAGCGAGGTGGCCCAACTCATCCAGCAGACCCTGGAGCAGGAGCGCTGGCAGAGGGAGATGATGGAGCAGCGCTACAACCAGTACATGGATGAGCAGGAGGTCAGTTTTAAACAAAATCAGTGCTCAATTTAAAACAGATGGTGAGGGTCCAATGAGACCTGAGAGACTGCTCAGTGCACATGCAAAGGGCAGGAGAGAAGCTGCGGTGCTTACTAATCAGTTTCCTCCCTACCCCCCATTCACTTGCATGCAAACAAACATGCTGACATGATCACACTAAAGATGAAAGAGAATTAAATATAAGGGAAGATTTTTGCAGCATTAGATTTCAGATTCCTTTTGCAGTCTAGGAAAAGCGCTTTCATCAAAATATAAAATAAGATAAATACATTTTTAATATGTCACAGCCTGTTTCAGTCTTCCACAAAGACACACAGCAACACAACAGAGATATCACTGAATATCCTGGCAAGAAAATAATCTGAAAATACCAGTCCTTTGTTTACAGGAACATTTAGAGACAGGAAGGTACAATGAGTGCTGCATCATGCTTTGTGAACCACTCATCGAGTGATTCTGCTTTTTTTCTTGACACACATTGAGCTGATCTGTCTTGACAGCTTAGATTTAAACACTTGACCTGGACAGTGACTCCATAGAATACAGTGTCACTGTCTGGGTCAAGTGTGAAACCCCAGGAGGGCTGGAGGTTTTTGACCCCAAAACAAGAGTTTTATTTCTTCTTAAGTTGGATGTATATGTTGCCACTTTCACTTCCCATTGTAAGTAAGCTAACTTTATTTATTAAGCATTTTCTGTAGAAAAGGGTCACAAAGTGCTTTATATCATCAAAGCACAAAATACAGAAATAAACCAGGGATAATAAGAAATGACGCAAGACCTACATATTAAAATCCTGCATGAACCATAAATTAATCACATTATAGGTAATCAAAAATGACTCAGCTGCGTCAGTGGAATGTGCTTAAAATTCTGATGTTTGGGTGGTCAGGCCTTAAAAAAACAAAACAAACAAACAAAACAAAACAAACAAACAAACAAACAAAACAATCACTACATGTCTGTGGGAAAGACAGCAGTGAGTTTGATTTTTGTGAACGGGTTGTTAAGTAGAGGTGAATGAGTTCCGTGAAGTATTTAGGGGCCTGCCAGTAAAGGGCTCTAAAAGAGAGGGAGAGAGTTCACCTTTGGGGATTGATGAAGTAAACTGTTATTTTAAGAGCACTTACACTAGTGAGTCTGTTTGACCCACAAAGTCTGTCTTTTGTAACTTCTGTGAGTGCACAGTATCAAGGTTTAAATAGCTTTTTTTTTCTTTAGTTTTGATTTGATTTAATTTCACTTTTGTTTACATGTTTCATTTTTCTTTATTGCGTGAAAATGCTACATTTTAGTGTCGTCGTTATTATTTTTAGTTTTAGTGTGATCTATATTTTTCAATCATATGGAAAACTTGTCAGGGGTGAGACCCAAAAAGCAAGAAATAGTAAGCATTATACAATATCTAAAACTATATTCAAACAGGCTCCTCTGCACTCTTTATTTATTCAAATTTCATATTAGAATACAGCTCCAGACCTAAATTCACCACTGTCTGAAGGCTAAAGGCTGAAGAAGTTATGATTATTTGAGAGTAGGGCTGTCAGCATTGATGAATGAATGGCAGTGTGATTACATTTGATAGTTATTGCTGTAATTTCTTTTATTTCATTAATGCAGTGTTTCCCAAACGCTTTTGTTCGAACCCCCTTTGGCAGATGAAAACATTTTTAGCCCCCCCTACCCCTCACGATACAAATCAACATGTCAAAATATGTAAACATATGACAAACATGTTTTCAGTCACAATATTTTTTAACAAATTCCTATTTTTAAATAATTTACCACTACATATGACCTCAAAATTTTGCAGAAATAACAACAACCATCATCTTAAACAGAGTTTTGAAATCAGACTCTGAAGATGAAATTCCCTGAAAATAAAAACTTACTGAACATCTTTAAGACTTATACTTCCAGTCCTGCAAGAATTTCAGTAACGACTGTGGGCTTATTTGGTGCTCCAGACCTTTTCAGGTCTTGGGTGTAGCTATGAGAAGGCCAGTCTAAGATCATTGTCAATGTCCAGCTTTGATCTGGATTTTGTCTGATTGAGGCAACAGCAGAAAAGATATCTCACCCAGGTAGGATGTTGCAACAGAGATGAGTGTTATCAGGGCCCCCCTGCCTAGCAGGGGGTTCTCCTTTTTTACTCCAATCTAAAATATAATGTCATGTGGGGCACCCCACTTTGGGAATCACTGCATTAATGCATGCTTTATTGTCCTTTTAGGTACACTTTGGTTAAACCACTGCAGTGTCTCCCTGCAGCAACAGCGATGTGGGATAAGAACACCCCTGCTCCTTAAAGTCTCATTTCACTTTAATAAACTCACAGTCAGCTCAGTGGTTAAGTCAGAGGTCATCTTCACATTCAGTTATCAAATATTTACTTATATACTATTCCCTTTTTTTCCCGTTAATCTTTAACAGGTTCCTTTTTCTTTGGTGAAGTTCATGCCATAATCTTTGGTCTACCCAAAGTTCCTTATTTTCTTTTATGATTAAAATCTGGTCTTTATCCAATTAGGAGGTTAGCTACCCTTAGTTTAAGACAGTATGAAAATCTAAGATGATGCAAAAACAGTTTTAAATGCAAAATAGTGGAATGTCAAAGTGCAACAACAGTAACATAAAAGGCGTAAATAAATGCTATTCACGAATGTGCGCACAATCTCAATGCCTCTCCTGAATGAGTCCATAAGTCAAAACCTCAGTTTCATTTCACTATTAAAAAAGTTGGAGTGTTGCAGAAACAACCCAGTTCTAACCACATCAAACAAGCTCATCCAAAATATAAATCACCGTACCCGAGATGAACCATAGCCGTCATGCAACCTGCCAGGTCACTCCAGGATCAGACATTTTTGTAGCTCAGTAGTAGACTCCTTCAGCACCAAATAATGAAAACAATAGAAATCAATAAATACAGGGGGCAAGACATGAAAGTCCTCAACTCTGCAAGGACGGAAAGGACTTTAATCTTTGGAGAAGAGATGACAAAGATGATGTAGAATTTATAAAAGCTTTTAAATTTAGCTGAAAAACACCATAACAGTAACCTTCAGAATGTCTCTGGGCAGACAGTGGTACATCAGAACAATAATATCAGTCCATATGACTATAAAAGCTTAAGCATATGTTCTGACATTTTAGATCCTTAAAGTTTATGTAACCTTTTACATGTTCCTGGGCATAAAGTGAAGTTTTAAAGTGAAAGTAAATCTTTTGTTTGCAGAGATTTGTCTTTCCTGTATGCATGGTTCCTCTTCAGGATTATGAAATGTACTCCAGTATCATGGTGGACAGAAGTGACCCTCTGCTGAGGTCATGTTGGTCATGTGTTCCTCTGGCCAAAAGCCACCGTGTTATATCCAACGTGGAGCATCAGACCGATCAAACGATAAGCTCTGATCCCAAATGGGGACAGATCAGGATGAACGGAAGAGGATGCCCTCACATGCGCTTTGATTTGATAATCCTCGTGTCTCTCTGTGATTTTCTTGGTTGTTCTTTCACATAGACACATCATGTTAAAAATGATGTTCTTCCAATTTATCATCAGAAGGGGAGTCAACCCGCTGGTGTTGAGGTGATGGTGTGTGCTTCTTGAAAATCATTAGACAGGATAAAAGAAAGTCTGCAGTTTTGACTGTGGCACCATCTAGTGGTCATTTTGCATTATTGCACAGAAATGTGCTTCCAAATCAAGATGAAATGGTTCCCTCCTTACATGAAGGACTGTTTTCTTGAAATTATACCCCAAGTCAATTAATGTATTAAAAAAAAAGTTTTAGCTTTCAAATAGGGATACATGATGCTGGATTTTTGCAGATATTATTAGTCTGATATTTATAAAATAATTTTAGCCAATACTGATATTCAAGTGAAGTTTACACATTAAACTTTAGTCCGTAAAGCTTTAGAATGAACAAATAGACAAATTTTGGTCTTTCAAACACTCTTTAAAATGTACTTTATGATAATGAATAAAGAAAAAGACATCAGCTTACATAGGTCTGTTGGTCCTGCCAAAAACTTGAAATTATTTGATTGTGCAGTCAATAATTAAAGCTGATAAGGGCAGATTTTTAAAGGCAAAATGTGAGATTTAAATGTCAGCAGAAATATGCATATCTGCTGATACCTTAATACACTTTTAAGGCTAACATCTGCTGATATCGTACTGATAATATTGTACATTCCTGTTTTCAAGGACCTTTTTTGTTTTATATTTTTCATATCTAGGAAAAAATATTAAAAGATTTTTTAAGTACTTCATAGTAAAGTGACAGAAACCCTAAGGACAAATACATCCATTTATTTTATTTTAATTTATTTTTTTCTGTGACAACAAGCAATTTTGTTTTCTTTCTTTACTTTCTTTCCTCTGGATAATGAATCTGGTTTTTCCATGATCATGGGCGAATTTCTAAATGTCTTAAAAAAAGATGAACATTGACTACAGAAAAACTATCATTTCTATCCCTGGATAACACAATAAATAAAAAAGTTCTTCTGAAAACAACCAAAAGTTACTCATTATCTGGAAATTGAGTTAAAAAAAAAACTTGCATCAGGGATGTGAAACGATGAGGTTATTCTAATCATGATTTGTCTCCCTTTGTTTCTTTTGAAATTCCACCAAATTGCATTTGCAAGATGAACTTCTTGTGATTAAAAAGGAAATGAGGGGACAGTAAGGCAGTGTCTGCCCCTGGAGTGACCTAGTTAACGTCCTTACCAACAGGTTGCATGACTGCCATGATTCGTCTTGGGTAAAATGATTCATGCTTTGGATGAGCTTGTCCCACGCAGAGGTTATAAATAGGTTGTTTTCTTATACAACACTCCAACTTTTTAATAGTAAAACACTCTGAGGTGTTGACTTATGGACTTATGCAGGAGTGGTAATGAGATTGTGTGCATATGAGTGTGTAGCGTGTATTTACTCCGTTTATGTTGTTGCACTTTGAAATTCGACTATTTTGCCTTTAAAAGAGTTTGATCTTGGATGTTCATGCTGTCTCAGACTAAGAGCAGCTAATCCCCTATTTGGATAAAAAGCTGCTTTTATTTTAAAAGAAAATTAGAAACTTAGGGTAAACTTTGGCATGAACTTAACCACAGAAAATGGAACTTGTTGTGGATTAACAGGAAATAAGAGAATATTAAAATTAACAAATGTTAGATAATAAAAGGTGCAGATAACTTTTGACTTGATCAAAAGAAAGTAAACTTATAATGGACCTTAGTTGCATCGCCACTAATGCATTAATGCTGACAGCACTAGAAAATGCATGTCCCCTTAGGGCTTCCATAGAGACAAATTCCCCCCATTATTTTTCTTTAAATTAATCTTAACTGTCTACACATTCATCATGTCACGCCACAAAATCTTGACTCAGCTGGAATTGCATTAAAAATAGATTAAGATGCATTTTTGTATCAATTAAAAATATTTCTTCCTTTGCCTCTGGCTACTTCTGTTATTATGCCATGCAGAGAAGTTTAATATGTTAAAACATGGAAATGTTGTGCAAAAATGATCAAATCAACAGTTTTCCTCAATAGCTGTATACAACAAACACTTTTGAATTGAATTGTGTTCTAACACATATGGGGAAATATCTCTCTATTTCAAGTGTACTGCTCCTGTAATCTCCACATATTTATTCCTGATTCTGAATGCTCCTAACCTTGATGTTTCCCCCCTGCAGGGTGGTGAATACGGCACAGATGAAGAGGAGGATGACGATGAGGAGGTCAGCCCGCCGTATCCCAGTGCCATCGAGGTGTTCGACTTGGCAGAGAATGAGGACATGTCGCCTCTGGAGACGGATCCTGAGAAACTGGCTCATAAATACAAAGAGGTGAGGAGGGAGATCTTTAACTGGAACATTTCCTGTGTAATCACAGATCATTTTCTCTGCTGAACACTAACACGTGTATTTAAAATTATCCTTTCTCTCTGCTGTACAGCTACAAATAAAGCACGCCGTGACACAGGCTGAGATCCAACAGCTGAAACGAAAGGTAAGCAATTACATTAAGATCCTATTTTAATGCATTTAATCATACATAGAGCAGCATTAATTCATGGATGTGTTTCCAGCTGCACCACGCGGAGCAGGAGAAGCAGCGCTGGCGTATGGATAAGGCCCAGCTGGAGACGACCCTGCAGGAGAACAAGGAGCGCATGGAGAAGCTGGAGGGATACTGGATGGAAGCTCAGAGTCTTTGTCAGGCTGTGGACGAGCACCTGAAGGAGACCCAGTCTCAGTATCAGGCCCTGGAGCGCAAATACAGCAAAGCCAAACGGCTGATCAAGGAGTACCAGCAGAAGTAAGACGATGTGACCGCGCAAAAGATGAGAAACTTTAAAAGAGTTGGGAGAAAGTCTAATCTGTCTGCCTTTTTTAAACACAGGGAGATCGAGTATCTAAAGAAGGAGACTCAGCGTTGTGCACAAGTCGGAGCAGAGGCGTCCCAGCTGAAGGAGGAGTCAGGACAGCTCCAGGAGCAGGTACAGGAGGAGATAGAAGGCGCCATCACTCACTCTGACTTCTTCTTTCACTGCTTGCATTCTTAGGCCTCCATTGGTGAAAATTGTGCTCACAATATTCCCTTTAGACCCAGAGAGCAGGGAACACTCATTATTAAGCAGCCACTATTAAAGTCTGCACTCTTCTTTTTGAGTAACTTTTACTCTTCATGTCCAGGAGAAAATGTTCTGTAGGAGAATCAGTTGCCTTCCTCTGAGCCAGATGAGACGACACGCTATGTAGAAACTTATTTTTTGGTGTAGTTAATCCTGCACAAGTCAGCAGCCTGCGCAGGAATCTCTTTGTCTAAGCTCTGCCTTCAGCATAACATTAAATCCTGCCTCAGTTTATCTCAAAGCAAGGATTTCTACAGTTTTCCATCATGAATTTGCATTTTTAGTCCCAGAAGAAGCAGCTATGGAACTGAAACTCTAGTTAGAAAGCATCAGTTTGAAGAGTTTTTTAACTTAACTTTTGCAGCTTTTGCATCAAACATAGTCATGCTTACCACAATCAGGCTGTAAACCTTAATGCTCTATCTCTGGTTATTTAATGAAGCAATAAGATGACAATGATTTACTGGTCAGATTCCATTTTTTTGGTTTGGCTGTTCACGTTACTTTTTGAATTACTCTCGTATGAACTGAGAAGACTTGGACTGACACACATGTGCAAAAGGACAGCAAAGATACTACATACAACTTTTATATCTTGCCCTGCTGCATCCAGTTTAAGATAATATTAACTTATCTGAAAATTGAGCTTGAATGTATGATAAATTTTACTCAAAATTTAGTTTTAGATGCATATTTCTCATGAGAACAGAGTCACCACACAGCTTCAGTAGGTTTAGAGGTTTCTACAGACAACCTATTTTCCCTTTGGTGAGCTGTAGCTATAGCAACAAAACCTCAAAGACTATATTTAATCAGTATGCCTTATTAGTTATTAAAAGCTTGTCTGAAGCTGCAACATGCAACTATTTACAGTGTAATGAGACTTCCTGATACCTTCCTGTGTATTTAAATGTCAAATAAGTTACTTACACTCAGGATCACTTTATTAGGTACACCTTTATCCAATCAGCCAGTCACATGGCTGCAACCAGTTCATTAATGCATATAGACTCAACATCTCACCTGTTCAAAGACGTTGGGCTATGTGGTCGAGCTCTGAGCAGGGCAACCAGGAAGGTGACAGAAGAGGTAGAAAGGGCAAGCTTTTGACTCTGGCTAAAAAAAGACATGGGGAGCTACAAAATCCCGAAGAGGGCTGGCTGCAGGGAGTGTCAGGCAAACGTCCCTGCTCACTGCCCCGCCACCAGGAGAAACATCAGTGAATGGTGTGCCCAAGCTGATGACCCTGCAGCCAGCCAAACATGCACCGGTGGAGATGCAGCAGGCCTAGGGGAGAGCAGGCTTAACATCTGCCTGTAAATTTGAAGACATGGTGAAGATGATGTGCTGAAGTTCAGACTGAGCAAGAGAACAGGGACTTAAAGGTGATTACAATGACACTGAATGTGCCATGATTATTGCCACAGATGGGCTGGTCAGAGTATTTCATTACCTCTGATCTAGGTTTTTTTTAGCACAATCTCAAAAGGATCTACATGGTAAGACAGTTTTATCTTAATGGATTGATTTGGTATCACGTCATCAGGAGGCTGCCATGTTTTGTCCGCTGGGTACTGTGATGTCATAAGGCTTCAACAGTCCTCGGCTCATAGCTTATTTCTATGTGTTGGTTGCCCAGAAAATCTTTATACTATAAACATGACAGGACTGTTAGGGAAGAGATAAACCATAGAGACGATACTCTCAGTGTAAATGAAAGTGGATATAGTCAAAGAGGCAAAAGACGGCGAGTGGAGATGAGATTATGGTGTCTGTATTAGTGCCTGCAGAGAGAGAGAGAGAGAGGGTGATCAAGGCCTTGTTGTTGAGTGAGTTCCTACCTAGGTGAGCAGTCCTGGCCGTTGACACCCATGCAGCCTTAAGTACCACTATTCACACCTGGTCTGATCCTCATATCAGTGATCACCTGAAGGCTGAAGGCTTCACATCGAGAAACGTGATGTTAAGCATGTAGAAACAGAGCATTTAGAAGAAGGACCAGGCGATTTTGGCTAAATTCAACTGTCAAAGACATAAACCAGGTTATATGGAGCACAAACAGAAACAATGTATCTGAAGGAATTTATCTCATGAGTTTTCCTGTGTATTTGCAGAGACTCACAAGATAAATGCTTGTCATTAATATCTCTGGATTCTGTCTACATCCTAAAAGAGAGAGAGAGATAAAAAAAAAGAGAAATAAGACAGTTATTTAACTAAGTGGTTCCCAAAGTGGGGGTCGGGACCCCTGGGGGGGTCACAAGACACAGAGTGGGGGTCGCGAGATGCTTTCCAAGAAACAGGGAGTATTTTTAAAAAGTTTGAAATTGTATATTTTGCACATTTCTGTTGAAATATATGCATAAAATTGGTTCAATTTTAAACTTGTTGAGATTTGTGCTGAATCAAAGCAATGTTTAAAAAGTAAAACACATGACAATTCTTCAATGTGCATGGCTGTGTTCAACTATGCCACAACCAATCTTAGGAGCAGTGGGGGTCTCCGGTCTTCGTCATTGTGGGGGTCCCGGGTTGAAAGGTTTGGGAACCCCTGATTTAACTCATTGCTCGGCAACTAGGGCTGGGCAATTAATTGCACATTAGATTAAATCGCAATATGACCTGCTGCAATTTTTAAATCACAGAAAGTGCAATATTTCTTATACTTGAAATTTGAGTCAAAATGCCAGTTTAGACCTTTTTTTTGCAGCAAAGATGTTATGCATTACATATCATGCAATCATTCCAGTGCCACATTTTTAGAATAGTGTACAAAAAAATCCTATTTTCTTTATTTTTGTATGTTTTTCTTATTTTATATGAGAATTTTATAAAAAAATCATTACCTTTACTACGACAGTTCATATCAAATTTGCAAAATGAGCAAAATAATCATAACAACTGGCTGTATTATTAAAATTGTTCTGCGCTAGTTTAATCTAGTATTGTGTAGGTCATAGTATAGAATGAATTATTGCTTCTTTTTGTGCTAAAATGCAGGAACTAAAGAAATAATTGCATGTTAAATTGCAATCGCAATTAGATTATTTTCCCAAATCATTCAGCCCTATCAACAACCATGCATTTGGCCAATGAAGAGGGCAGCTTAATGAAGTGATCAGTGAATGTTTGTCTGGGGTAAAAACATTGATGTCATATTAAAGCACCTTTATAACTGCATTTTCCTCTTTTATTCCCCCTCCAGGTGGCTGATCTGGAGTGCCGGGTAGAGGAGCTCAAATCTGAACCTTTATAAAGCCTTTCTCCCTTACTTATGGAAAGCAAAGCTCCACCAGGAGTAACCCGAAGAAAGTGTTGTTGTACTCGCAGAGACCTGCAGGGTATTTCTCGGTTTCTGGCCACATACTCTCGACGTGCCCTCAGACTTTGTATTTCAGCCTCATAACCCTTTTTAACCAAGTTTTTCTGTTAGCATTTAAGGGACAGAATGCTTCAATCATCACAAATACAGACTCTGTGGAGCTCTTGATGTGTACTGTTCCTTTTTTTATTTTCCACGCTTCGGTATTTAACCCATTAATTTGTCGTTTTGTGACGAACCAGCTGTTGCTTTTATTTGCCAAATTTTCCTTTTCCTTTCTTTCGCCTAGTTTTGTGACCTTCTTTTTATTTTCTCAAGTTTGTACAGATGTGATACCGTGTGGTTTAACAATCAGTTTGGTTTGTAAAAAATTTTAATATGTGTATAACATTTAGCATAATATAAACTAATGAGATTTGAGGGGTTGTTGTATATTTTACGTGATGAAGATGTGTACATTGGGACGGAGATTGCACTGAAGAAGACATCGACAAGATGCTTCACTGGAACGCAGGAAGAAAACAGGAAACGTGCGTGACGTGTCTTGGAATATGTACAAACAGTTACCCAACCTTCGTAGGGGTCATGTCACTTAACCTTGAGAACCACCTGCTGCCTACCTTTCAGAAGTGTTTGTGTGTTTTTTACACATTAAGACTCATGAACGAGCATCCAATCCTCTGTTTCAAACCCCCTCGCTCCTTTGAAAATAAAGGACCAAACAGAAACAAGCCTCCACAACTGCTGTGCCACAGATGAAAATGGATCTTTTCCCCCCTCTAATGGATGTTGTTAAGGATTTGTGTAACTGGTATTAGCTAGGACTACTGATATATGAAACAGGACTCAGACCGGGATGTTAAAGAAGCCGTAACCAGCAGCAAAGTCATCAATTTGAGAAAGTTGTGTCTCTAACCAGCAGCTGCACTTGACTCCGCTGTGTGTAGCACATGGAAAACACTGCCAGGTTTATTATACCTGTTTCAATTTCCGCACAGTTTGAAATGAAATTGAGTCTACTTGTGTCAACTGTCATACCAGTATGTTTGTATAGTTCAGGTTAAGACTGAAATATTTTAATTTACTTCATATTTATAATATAGTCAAGGTGGAAATATGAGCTAACAAGGACAAAAACTGACAAAAGCAATGCAAACAGTAAAGTGTAATAGACAGTTATACTGTGTCATGTAAAAATGAAGTAGATCTGGATGACTACATAAAATTAAGATTAATTAATCAAAAAAACAGGCATGGTTATGAGTATTTTCATAATATTAAGGCTTGTACAGTGCACATGCTTTGCATTGTATGTTTTGTGGAATAAATGGTCAACAGTGATGGTACTATGTTGTTTTTATTTCATAGTTTTACTGATTTTTGTTCACATTATATACAAGGGAAATCGGTTACTATCCAGATTTGTAGTGAGAAATATCTCTACATTACAGAACTGGAAAATATGAGACAATTTGTGCACAGAGCCAGCGAGGGACCAAACACTGCTTTTGGACCACTGCTTTCATGTTTGCCTTTTTTGTATGTTTTCTGCAAACTGTAATTATCACATTTAGACATAAATTTTTCTTACTATTTATTCTATTATGACGGAAAACCATGTTAGTGATTTATCATTGCAAGTAGCCACCTCATGTGTGATAACACGCTTCATAAACTTTGTACTCTAAAGCAGTGGTTCTCAACTGGTCGGGCATCAGGACCCATCACTACCCCTTTATCAGAAATTAGCTATGACCCAAATTTTTACAATGCTCAACTGCGACAATTTATTTATAAATATGTAGCGGTTTGGACCTTAAACGGAACAGAACATGACTGAACAAAGAGACAGGACAACTCAAACATGTTAAAACGTGAAAAAAAGGAATGCATGCATACATTTTATTTTCACTCCCTTTTCCCTGGACAACATGCAATTTTAGTAAATTTGTGAGGAATTACCTTGTTATGTTGGAAGAAACAGCTTTGCTATCCCAAGAAAATTAGATAAATATGTGGAATTAGAGAAATGATATTGGAGACTGAAATGTATTTGTTATCACAGGAAAAGTAAGTAAAGTAAAAGGTATGGATGTGTGTCCACTTAGGGCTTCCATAGATTTTGCCCCAATTTTTTTTCTCGGCACTTGTTTGCAAACCACTGGAAAGAGCTCGGCCACCCTCTGATCGGCCGCAGAGATGAAGGGATATGCCACATGGACAGAAGTATTTGGCCAGCCCTGATAACTTCTTGTATTCAGGTCAGAGTTGTTGCCACAGGTGTGAAAATCAACCACCAAGCCATGCAGTCTCTTTTTGCAATACAAATGGGTCATCCTGAAGAGCTCAGTGACTTCAAGCTTCGACATAATACAGTTTGTGAAATTCCATCCCTCCTGGATATTTCACAGTCAACTGTGACATTATTTGAAATTGGAAGCGTTCAGGAACAACAGCAACTCGGCTACGAAGTGGGTGCATCTGTTCATCCCTGCATTGAAATCATGATGTCAAACTATTTTAGAGCTCTTTAGCCAAGTTATTTAGCCAAGTATTTTTATTCCTTGCAGTAAATAGACTGAATTACAAAAATGTATTTATATTTACCTTATTCAATTCACAAAAACATTCTTAAAGAAAAAATAATTTCTTAGGTTTGAAATGAGCTTCAGGCAAAATAACTTTAAATAGTGTTATGTGCAGGGCATTCACATATACTCTGCAGCTCTTAAAGATAACAATTTTGAAGTATTTGGCCGTTTAGTGCAATGATTACTTAATACTGTAAGCAGATAAAGCTCTTGCACACAAAAGCATCTCTACGGGTGCATCTTCTGATGGTGTCTCCTGAGGTGATAGTTCCTTGAGAAGCTCTTTCCACACTGTGTACATTTAAACATCCTCTGTCCCAGATGGAGCATCTGATGAGCTTTGAGACTCTGCGGGCGGCTGAAGCTCTTACAGCACTCGGGGCAGCTGTAGGGCCTCACACCTGTGTGCTTCCTCTCGTGTCTCTTCAGGTCTCCGGACTGCCTGAAGCTCTCCCCGCAGTGTGTGCACAGGTACGGCTTCTCTCCCGTGTGAGTCCTGAGGTGCACGTTGAGCTGCCCTGTGTAGGAGAAGCTCTTGCTGCAGTGCGGGCAGCTGTACGGCTTCTCGCCTGTGTGGACGCGCTGATGCTGCTTGAGCCCGTAGTTGTTCGTGAAGCCCTTACCGCAGTCGGTGCACAGATAGAGCACTTTTACCTGCTGGAAGCAACCGTGAGATTTCAAAGCTTTTCCATTGGCAAAGCTCTCCCCACAATGAGGACAGACACTCTCTTTATCCTGCTCTTCCTCCTCCATGAGCATGTCTGAATCTTGGAGCGACACAAACTCCATAGGGTGATGCCTCTTGATGTGTTTGATGAGGTAACTCTTCATAGTGAAAGAAAACTGACAGAACGAGCAGGAGAAAAGCTCAGACGTGCAGTGATATTTCTTACACCTGTTGCTCTTCTGATGCTGTTTCAGGTTAGCAGAGTTTGTGAAGACTTTCCCGCAGCGCTCACAGTTGTAAGATTTATTATCCACATGCGCTGTCTGCTCGTGTCTCTTAAGGAAGCCAGACTTAATAAAGGTCGCTCCACATTGACCACACTTATGCTGCCTCCAAGCACATTTATGAGCTTTAAGATCCTCTTGATTTCCATATGTTCGTTTGCAGCGATTACAGCTGAACCATTTGTACTTTTTAAACTTCCCATTTTTTGCAGGAGGCTCCTCTGGTTCAGGTGAGCTATTTTCAGTCTGAGCAGGGCTGGTTATTGGCTTCTTAGATGTGGCTCCCCTTCGTTTTGGAGCTATGAGCTTTGTTATAGCTGAAACTTTAGATCTAGCTCCTAGTCTCTGAGGCCTCTGAGTTGGAAGCGTTTGGACAGATTTGACTGTGTCAGCTAATGATTTCGGTGGACTAAAGTCTGGATCACGGCTCTGATCATCTGCCATTGTCGTCTCTTCTGAGTGATTTTCATTTTTATGTTGCTGGAGCATCTCCTCTGAGGCAAACGCCAGGGAACACTCAGTGCACCCAAAGGGGGTTAAGTTAGATCCTTCTGGAGCCTGATATGTTCTCTTGCGTTTTTTGTTTTGCCCTTGATGATGACGAAGATGTCTTTTCAGGTCACTATACTGCCCAAAACACTTCTGACACACAGTGCAGACATATGGGCGTATCCCTTTATGCACAGTCAGTCTATGCTTTCTGAGGTAGCCCTCACTTGCAAAGCTTTTCCCACAGTCAAAGCAGTTTGTTTGGGACGTATCTGCCTCTTTTGCCGAAGGATTTTCAGTTTCATTCACATCCACAGCCTCTTGTGGATCTTCACTTGTGTCTGTTTCTTTTGCCTTCTCAGTTGGATCTGCAGCATTTAAAAGCTCCGACTTCTGTGTTGCACTTTCTTCTTTCTCATTCTGATCATGCACAGTGTCCGTCTCTTTTATAAGAGACTGTTTCCTGTGAACTAGCTGGTGTCTGATTAAGCCAGACGCCTGGCTGAAACTCCGCCTGCACTGCGGGCAACAGTACGGACGCTTGTTGGAGTGGACGCAGAGTTTGTGCCTCCTGAGGTGAGGAATTTGCTTGAAAACTTTTCCGCAGTCCCCACATGTGTGGGAATCGGTGGCATCAACGGGATCAACAGATAAAACCACCAATGATTCACAGTCGGCATTTGAAGCAGGATTTTCTGTTTCCTCTGCCTCAGCTGCGGTAGAGTTCTCTTTAGGTTGTAAGTGGAAGTGTTGTGTGTGTCGCTGGAGGAAAGCCTCAGTGGTAAAGGAGAGCTGACAGCCAGAGCACAAGAAGACCTGATGTGTTGCTGCAGAAAGATTTTCTATAACAAGAATGGGAGGAAAATAATAATTAAGGACTACTTAATGGGGAAACAGTCACTTCTACATGACAACAAATGTCAAATTATTTGTTTTTAGTAAAATGTACCTGTCGCATTCAGCCTCATCAGCCACACCTGCATCCAGACTTCACTGAAATGGTCGAGGAGTTTGCTGCTAGGCCACACCATGAGCTCATCTCCAGGGTGAATCATACGACAACAGTGAAACAGGATGCTGCCTTTGTATTGAACTGCCAGAAGGTTTGTCTCATCTTTGTTGCGAGCACAGTTCACATATCTGCATAGAAACAGCAGTAAAATATGAGAAGTGGGTCACCAAGTATGGACAGAATCATACTCTTTTGCTGCAATATGTGAAACTCCAGGTTTAACAACTAACACTGTTTCCTAACTGCACACAAGCATCAGTTTTGCAGTCATATTGCTCAGCATTGCACTCTTGCTATAGATATGTTAAATAATCAATTCTCTGCCTCCTAAATTTCAGTTTTCTCCTTGTATGCAAAGATGTGTAGTGCTCTTTGAATGGTGAGAAACACAAGTGTGGTGCTTCATATTGGTGAGACTTTGATATCTGTGAGCTGCATAGTTTTGCCTCTTGAGACAAGTCAAAGCATAGAATTTCAAACATGGACAGGGATATCACTACCGCACAACAATCTCTGCTTTGTAGGAGATAATGAGCTTTGAGGAAGGAGAAAAGTTAAAGAAAAATCAAGAAATCTTCCTGTCAGGAATTCCTGGTGCCTCATCATCTCCTACTTTCCTCATTCCTTGTCTAAAACAATGTAAGTGATAGAGGGGAAAATAGGAATGGGGGAACTGAGGAAAAACAGCATGCTGTGCTGCCTGTGGGCTCAGCTTTATTACATTGATTGCTACAGTAGTAACCTGGCGCTCAAGCCGCTTGCAGTTAGGGCATGCTGTACCACAATCAAGGTGTCCAAACATTTCCCTTCACAAAAAGAGAATTATCAGTGGGGATGCTGAGCATCCACACTATTGATATATCAAAATAATACACAATACAAATTTGGACTTCTCTAAGCTCTTGAGATGGGAAGATTTTTTAAAAAATGGGCTACCTATTATCCTAGTCGAGGCACTCTTATATTATTTTTCCTCCTCATTTAATATTTTGATCTCTTGATTTGCATTTTCTACTGAATTCAGGTAAGTAGAGGATACCAAAGTAATGAAAATGTATGCTTTTTAAAACAGCCATACCGTCTGTTTGGACAGTTATGATTGAAATTACTGTTTGATTGCCTTGCTTAACTTAAACTTCATATTAACAATACAAAACACTTCAAAATCTGAAAGAATATACACCATATAAAAGAAAGAAGAGTGCATGAAAGGAAAAGGTAAGTTATAGATACTTTTAGTTACTTTCCTTTAAAGCTTTTAATCTTATATCTGACAGTTGGTGAATTTATCCTGAATTTAACCAAATCAAAAGACAGTCACAGTGGCAAAATTTAATGCATTACCTCATCCAGTTTGAGTGTGAATCTCTGGCAGCATCTATATACTCGTACTCATCTTTCCCTTTGTAAATCTGCAGAAAACAAGAATATTTTCAGACACACAGACCACGGACCATGTATATTAAAAGCAGTGTTTCATAAATGGTGTGCCTAACCATACATCATTACACACACAAATAAAGGACTACTAAAAATACAATAACAGATGTTTAAGAGGCTATTTTGTGTTGTCATGGGTATGGTGATTTTGACTTGTTCTTATGTGAGCCTTGGGCAGAAAAGTTTGAAAACCACTGATTTAGAGAATAAATATCAACTACATAACAGACCTCCTTTCTTTTTATGTCATTAATAGATCCCTTAAGTCCTTGACCGCTTCACTTTTATTTTTTATTTATTTATTTTTTTTCACGCTCTGCAACTATGTGTTTATTGGGCAAAGTGAGGTATTACAGATATGATTCAATTATCACAAAATCTATTACATACAATATTCATCCAAACCTAAAAGGCTTGGGCAAAAAAAAAAAAAACATAAAAAAAAAATAGCAGTAACTTAATTCCATTGTTTGCCCCACAGCTCAATATTTAAATTAACAATTAATAAGGCAACAAACAAATAAAACACTTAACAAAAACAGACATACATGTCTTATGTATAAAAGGTGCAATACAAATAAATAAAGTTGAGTTGAGTACAAATTTCACCTTGATAGTTTTTGCTATAGAACTGACTGAACTGAAATCCCACCTCCCAGGAGAAGCCACTCTCTACTGCATTTTCCCTTGTTGTCACTTCTCCCTCATAAGGTCCGAAATGCATTCCCGGAGACACGGTCGGTCCGTGATTTATAACCCCAACGCCTGCCCCGGGAATACTGGATCTGCCAATCATAAGGCCATAGGGAATAGTGAGCAGGGCCCTCTGAGGGATGCCCATGCTTGTTGGAAAGTCGAGGATGAAAGATGGACCACTGATGTTGGCAGGATCGCTCTGGTCTTGGAAGAGAGGCAGACACTCCTTGCAATCTAGAAAATATGAGCAGGAAGAAAAACAAGGGTAAAGAGCAAAATTTTAGGTATCAAATTATGTAAAATATTACAAGCATGCACCCTGACATGCAACACAAATGCATCAAATTCAGCCCCTAAAAAAGACATTGTTAGACTATAAAGTACAAAGCTTTTGATATTCTTCCTCATCATTTAAGCATACAGTCTAGAAAAGTAATATTTTGATTGATAGAAAAGAAATCCCAGACACTGAAGAAAATTAAATAACACTGAATTATTTAGCTGTTCTCTGACATCCATGACATCAAAGTCCTAGTGATTCTTTAGTCTGTGGCCTGATTCTATTTCTAAATATTGTAGGAGATTTTGATTAAGCCCAACAAAATATAGGTTGATAGTGAAAGAAAAGTCTGACACTTACAGAATCCATCATCAGCCTCTGGATTATCTCCCTGTCCCACAGTTTCCAGTAACCTCTGAATTGGTGTTTCTGCTGGCTGTAAGACTGGTATCACTAGAGGAAAAAATACACATTTTTTTTACAAGCAACAACACAAGTTTAAACACCCAACTAAAGTTTGATGTTGCAAGACAACTACAACCCCATAGGTAGAGCTTCCATGATATCAGAAATTTTGACATAGATATGATACTTCTAAAAACAGAGCAGAATCAATACCTGTTTTGATAAGAGGGCAAGTTCTAGGAACCCAGTATTGTGTGATTTCTTATTTCTGACTGACAAATATTGCAGCTAAACTCCTTTGAGCTTTTTAAGTTGAAGAAAAACATTGACAGAGCTCCCACTTTGGAAAACTGAGGATGTTTTGTGCAATTTAGACAAGCGTGTATTCCTACAATTTTTGATGGATTCATTCCTCACTGACAACTGTAACTTATGAAAAAGACATACTACACATTAAATTAACAGAGATGGTGCCATTTTAAAATTGATTTTCAATAAGAAAACAATAAAAGCTGAGTGCACTATAGATACTACCAAAATATTTCACAGATGGTGCAGGTATCACACTCAGCATTATCTAGCCAGCATGGTATATGACCATATGACCAACAGTGCTGCTGTACTATACAAACAAAACGATCCTTAGGCTCATACATTTATCACAAACTTTTAAAAATATGGCACCCTCCTCCAGTACCTTACCTGTAGATGTGCTGTTTACAGGGGAAAGGCACTCCTCTGTTATCACAACCTCTTCTGTTGTCTCAACCCACTCCACACCGTTACTCCTAGCCGACATGACTGCAAACACTGGAAATTTGTTGGGATTTCATGAACACTAATCTTTATTGCACTGCATGTCTCACAAACACAAACACTGCGCTGAAAATCTGATTTGCAGCTAAGGCCAACGTGCCAACCTAGCTCACTTTGCTTTAGACTTCAGCTAATTACTAAACCGCATTTAGTAAACACGATGGAGCGACTGAGTCCAAGCAACGTTAGGCGAAAAAGGAGCTGTCAAGTTTGGTATGCTATAGCTAATCAAGTAGCATCATATAGAATTGTAGCTATCACAGCATTATGAAGGCATTTGAACACAAAGCAATGCAACTCAAAGTATATAAACACTGCACCTACGGTCAACCGCCGCAGTATTCTTCAGGGGGCTTAGCTAAAAATCGTCATAAGCTGTTTCTAGCTTTGGCATATGGTCTGTGAAAACAACAAAACTATGCAAGAGACCGGAAACACATCCCCGGAAGTAAATGACTTCTTCTTTACACGTCACAGTCTATGAAAATATATCGTTGACTTTTTAAAACATGAACGCGTTATTTATGTTTGAATTGTGTCGTATATTTCGTAGAATATTCTCATTGCTTCCATGGTTTATAATTTTATACTTTCATTTTGATGATACATTGTTTGTATCCTGCTATTTTATGTGCCGAGTCTGTCTTAAATATATATATTTTCAGTTTATTTTTAATCCTGTTTTATTGTTTCCTTGAATCATCCCACTAAATCCAATTACAAAAATCAAAGAATTATAAAAAAATAAAGATATAAAAAAAAATTATTCGCTGTCATGAAACCTACTTCAGCGAGCAGTGTTCCGTGTCGTCTCAACGGCGCCGCTGGTGTAGTGGTATCATGCAAGATTCCCATTCTTGCGACCCGGGTTCGATTCCCGGGCGGCGCACGCTTTTTTTTTTGTCCATAAATCTACATTTGTGCAACTGAACATTAGTAAATACTGGTCTAGACACAAAAACTAATGAAATATTGGAAGAGGAACTGAACAGCTAAGCCAATCTCGCTGTCACTAACGTAAACCTGTTATCTGGCCAGAAGATGACACACTAACCGTCGGCGCGTGGGAACTGTTGCCTGGCAAGCTAACGGTCATAAAATACAACGTCAACGGTTGTCTGGCGACGACGTAGCGCACATTAAACATACTCATCTTGAGCATTACAATGGAGGCCGCTACACTGGGTGGAAATGTTTCAGCTTTTGAACTGGACTGCAAACCGACTGAAAAATGTGTCATCATGTGCGGGATGTGTCCATTTTGCGCTTTTGCCGCAAAACCACCGGGTTCAGTTCAGTGTTTGTGGAAAGTCTCTGACGACTTCAAGAGGAAGTTTATAATGAACCTGCTTTTACAATGTCGGAACATTAACACGCTCGAGAGCATCCAGAGAGTGCTGAACGTAACTTCATGGACTTTATTTACCTACGCCAGGTCAAAGAGACCACCTTTACATCAAAGTACAGCTCTAGTACAGACAGGGTACTGGGAAGGAAACCAGTCGGACTGGACTTGAAACGTATACTGGACTGGTTCAACAGCAGCACCGAGTGGTTGAAGTTGCGCTATCTTTGCCGCCTTTTCTCATTTTGTGACTCAGAAATGTTACATATGATTACCAATTTGACAAGCGTGCTTCTAGCCAGAAAAAAACGAGGATTTCTGCCATATAATGGTAAAAGCACATCTCTGTAATTATAAATATACATTTTAATCATATCAATAAGTTAAAAAATTTTGTATTTGTTTGCACTTTACCTCTTATTTCACATTTACTTTGTCATTGCGGTAATTTAACTTATGAATTGTGCAAGCTTACCTTGTAGTTGCTCTGCTACTCCACCTTACTACCGCTAGAGGTCGACAAAGGACGGATGCAGTTGCAGTGTTTGCTCTTGAGGGATTGCTTTTATGATTTGATTTACTGCGACATGGTATCTACGCAACAACACACATTATTGCGTTAATCGTGACTCATTTTTATTACTTTAAATTCCTACTGTTTTTAAAGAAAGCAGTCGGAAATGTAAGGAGAGTGAAGACTCAGAGGACCCTGCTCTTATGGTGGTTCCTGGATCCTTAAAGTCTGCATCAGGAGTCAGCAGATACAGAGACTTCATAGGCTGCCTGCATGTTTACCTGTCAAAGAGAATATTAGGTATGTTACAAACTCACGCAACACTAGTTCACCCCTAATTTGCTTTTGTTACCATAAACATACTCATGTGCTGTTAATATCTCATGTACTGATACTCTTTATGATATCTGTGTATCTATTTGAAAGTGTGCATTGACATTGCCTTAAAGTCACAGATACTATCATATCAGATGTCTTCTCCCAAGCCAAAGTTCTCTTACAGACTAAATAAGATAATCCTTGATGGTTTTTCCTATATTTTGCCATATTTATTTTACCCTCTACCTATACAAGCCATCCAGGGCCGGCTGCCAAGAAGCACTCCCACAGCATGATGCTGCCACCACCATGCTTTACAGTGGGATGGTGTGTTTGTGGTGATGTGTCTGTCAGACATAGCGCTTTGTCTGATGGCCCCAAAAGCACCATTTTGGTCTCATCAGACCAAAGAGCTTTCCCCCACTTGAACATAGAGTCTTCCACATGCCTGTATAATGATGCAACTGGCTACAAAGGCATCAATTAGGCAATTAATTCACTGGATTTTCACTGGACCTTCAGTCAACATTACCTAGTGTTGCTCTCAAATATGTCATATTATACAGTCTATTGTACACATATCCAATAATTCAATTGTGCATCTGTGTCTCAACCAGGTCTGTTGGATGAAAACACTCTTAGAGTCTGTCAGAAGGTTTGTCGATACTGGCAGTACCTCGCACAGGAAACTCTGGAGGAAAAGAAGTTAGCAAGAAAGTTTCAAGATAAAATAAAGGCCATGATGGAGGTAGAATACTTAATATGATTAGCTTGTTTATGTATTTGCAAGTATTTAAAGTAAGCTAAAGCTTCTTTTGAAACAGTGTTTAAATAATATACCTTTTCTTTTGAAGAAAAACAAAGGGATGAGAACAGTCAGCCCTACTTATGCTAAAATTGTTGCTGTTCCGGTACCTGTTAGAGACGATGAGGAAACAAATACTCAACCTCCCATTCAAAAGGTAAAAAAGCCAACCTTTGTTTACTTCCTGTTTTCACATCCCAAACATAATTTTTGACATATTTTTGTCAGGTCAAGCTGTTTGAAGCTGCTTATGCCAAAATCAAAACCAAAATGGTGCAAATGGAAGAGCGAAATGTTTACTGTGGTGCATATTTTACCACGGTTCTAGTGGAGCAGTAAGTGTTGTATTTTTGTGATGTATCTGTAAGCACATTTTTCTGTCTTTTATCACTGCATAATAAAAGAAATACTAATGGTTGTGTTTGACAGGGAAGACCCTCATCGTGTGGTAGACTACAGAGGCAGATCGTTGATGGCCACAGGCTCTAAAGACTGTGTGGTGAATCTGCTATATGTGACGTCACAAACTAAAACCGTGTCGAAGCTGAAGGGTCATGTTGGCGGCATCCAGGTGGTGCTACTCTGTGAGGAACGAGACTTGCTGATTTCTGCCAGCTGGGACTCAAGTATCAGGTGAGGAGGAGATGAAAACTTGTGCATCATAACTAGTGATGCTCTGATTTCTAATACTAAGCCTTGACTGCTTGCTGATACTGAGTTCCCTCCAACACCAGTTAGAATTAAAACCATTCATACTCAAGTTAATAATTAGTCACATCATACATCAGAATCAAGTTTTATTGCCAAGTACATTTTCACGTTACTAGTATATTTTTTAGTGCAGCTGGATTCAAATCATCTCAACTTTAAAAAAATACCAACTCCAACTGTCTGATGGAAAATAAAAGATTGCTAACATCTTGCAAATATGCAGTATCACATTTTAGGAATACATATAATAAAATACATATAATAATTCATGCCCATGACTGAGCAGACTTGAAAGAGTGGGTGTTTATGTGTTGTTTTCTTTCACCCATAGGTGTTGGAATCTGAAGACAGACACTTGTTTGATGATTCTGTACGGTCACACTAGAGCTGTAAACTGTCTGGACGTTCATGGTGATAGACTTGTTTCAGGAGCCAAAGACTGTCTTGTTAAAGGTAGGAAGAATGTGAAAGATAAACCTCATTGTTCAGAGTTGATCTCATCTCATAAGTAAGGATGATAGCCTGACATGCCAGACTGTTTTAGATATCCATGACATGGGATGTGTTTCATATTTATCTGAGCAACACCCCATTGATGGTGTTTAGGAAGGGCAAAACCCTTAAACAAAGAACAAATCCAGAATGTGGTTGGGAGAATGTTGTGTCCTTGGCTATGTTAAAGGCCAAAAAGGCAACAAAACGTGGTGGAGAAGGCATGTGCCACCACCAGGAAGTAAGTAAGCTTGATAGTCAGCCATTGTCATGTCAATAATATAGACTCTAGTTGAAGCTGGTCGAGAAAAAACATCTTTCAGTGTGGGTCTTTGTTCTTTTCTTTACATAAAGAAATGTTCCCCAGTTCTGATAAAACAACTATAGCTTCTTCAAATCTCTTTACCTGCTGCCATGTTTACAGGATTTCAGTTGCTTTGACTAAATTAAACCAGTATCTACTGCCTCTTTCTCCTCACATGACACTGATTTGATAGCTCGTTCCCTGACCAGGAACAAAGCTTTGCAAGATGGATCAGCCTGATGACCGACATTGAATCTGGCCAATCCCATCTACTTTTCAGGGTTAAAGAAGTGAATCAGCTTGTTATGATTGCAATATCAACAAACTTAGCCTTTCAAATTTGTTTGTGACACAGCTACTGACTTTTTATATTATAAAATGGTAATTGGACCTACACTAAGAGATTTTCTTAGTTTTGCAGTTTTAGTTTTTTAGGTACGTTGTGCAGTGACTTTAAAGGGAAACCTTTATATTTGCATTTGTAAGCATTATTATATTATGAATGTTTGCAAATTAGTAAAACATGATGAAAAAATATCATGTAGAGGTTATAAATACAAATTTGTTGGGCTCAGCTTTGGAGAAAGGGCGAAGAGTTCAGGCATCCAGGGGGAGCTTGGAGCAAAGCTGCTACTCTTCATCAAAAGGAGCCAGATGAGCCGTTTCAGGCATCTGATAAGGATGCCTCCTGTTTGTGGAGGTCTTCTGGGCACATCAAACTTGGATTGACCCAGGACTTGCTGGGAAGATTATACATCCCTTCTGGCCTAGAAATGTCTCAGGATCTCCCAGGAGGCCCTAGAAACTATTGCTGGGGAGAGAAATGTCTGGGTCAGCTTGCCTAGATCTGGTCTGGGATTAGCAGAAAGAATGGATGGAAATAAAAACATATAGTTCAGTCAGGACCAGTTTTTAGCAGTTATAAATTTGCACTTATTGCCATTATTTATATTTGGTGTTGTGGCTGTTCAAGGATCCCCCTGCCCTTCCATGAGCCTACGTGGAAAGCATCAAGCAGGAACAGCACACGTTCCTGCCTTTCCTGTGCCTACAAAAAAAGCCTGAAGCAGGGAGAGAAGCAGCAATAAACCCCAGAGCAGAGCAGGCATCAGTGACAACAGAATGACATGATTAAGTTAGAAGGAGAATAAAGGAGGAGCTGGGGTGGAGGAGGGTTGCAAAAAGCAGCTTGCAGAAGGAGCAGCAAAGCATAACCAGGCTAGAGCAGTTGAAATTTGTCGGCATGAGTACGATAAGCCAATATCATGCTTCGATGTTTTGATTTTTGCACTTCCTACAGAAAAAAATCACCTTCAATTTAGGACTTGAAAAGAAAATTGCAATTCAGTTGCTTGGATTTGTTTTTGCCCTTGTACTGTAATGAATCAGCTCTTTATTGTTGTTGCTCACAACTTTTAGAGTAGAAGAATAATCTGCATGTTTGAATGTTTAAATAATGATAAAGTATTTCTATTTATGATTAATTTAACCACCATCCTATCAGTGTGGAGTCTGCACACAGGAAAGCTTTTTGAGGATCTAAATTTCAAGCACCCAAGTCCTGTCCAATGTGTGAAGATCAACAAAACGACAGTGTATAGCAGCTGCAATCGAGGGTTCATCAAAATATGGGACATGGAGAATGCAGCGCTGCTCAGGGTGAGATTATGAGTCATATGGAGAAAAACAGACTCTCTTGATAAACATTTCATGACATATATATTATTCTTCACACTTCTTTTTTCATTTCTTGTCTTTTTTTTCATGTTAAATTTCTTTAAGGTGATCAATGACCACAAGAATTCAGTGAACTGTCTGTTCCTTGATGAGTGGCATCTTTTGTCTGGGGACTCTGTTGGGCAGGTCATGGCCTGGAGCACCAACTGTGATGTTAAAGATTGTCTGATGACCTTCAACCACCCAAAGTAAGCAGAGAATGTACCTTGTCTTTATATAGATATTTTCTTATCACCTTTTCTTCCCTTATTACCTATAAATGACTATTTAAGTCATTTGTAAGAGCTAAAATTCCCCTTCCAACTGAACAAATGGGGGAATGACAGATTCATTGCATTTAAATTCATTTAAACTCAAACATATCTTGCCCTTTCCTTCAGGGAGGTGAAATCTCTGACTCTCCTGTACCTCCGTGTCATTACTGGCTGTGCTGATGGAAAGATCCGAGTGTTCAATTTTCTCACTGGAGATTGTCTGAGAGAAATCAAGGCAGAGGCTGAAACAGGACGATTAATGTCGCTGCACTTTCATGACAACAGGTGAAGTCACAAAACCCTTTTTTTCTAATTCCTCAGGTATTGTGTAAACATGTAGTAAGACCTTTCTTATTTTGTCCCCACTCCCTTTTTTCAGTATTCTAGTGAACTCAGCCTCCTGTGTGAAGCACTACCAGTTTGCTAAAGTGTTCTGGGATTACACAGAGTCAACAGAGAGAGGCAGAGGTGATGAAGTGTGTCAGAATCACACCAAAAAAGCTACTTCACCCAGCCAGAAGATGCACAACTTCAACAAGAGACCAGAGAGATCTAAGCTGCTTTACCACACCTGCTGCTCTGCTACCTCAACTAAAAATCATGCACAAAGTAAGCTCAAGAGGAAAATATTAGATGTGTTTAAAAACAGTTGCTGTAAATGAACTCCTCTTTCTCAGGTAAAGAGCACTGTAAAAGTGCTGATGAGTCGGTGATGCTGAGTGAAAAGGCAGCAAGCGCACGGATGAGGAAGAGAGGTCTTCACCGTCCTCTAACACGTGACTCCATCCTACTTAAGGTCAATGCTATGCAGAGGGCATGGTGTACCGATGAAACCAGCATCAACATGGAGCGCAATGCCCAGCTGAGAGACTCCTGGGGTCCTGAGACACCCAAGAGCCCAATAGATCTGCCAATAGACGCTCATCTCAGGAGGCCTAAGACCTGCATCCCCATTTTAAAGCAAGCAGCCAGTCAAACTGTCATGAACACAATCCATGGCAGGGCTAAGTGTCACATTGCTCACACAACCCGGCCAATCAGGAAGCTGAGTGGGTTTGCTACAAGTACAGCAGAGAGACCAAGGACTCCTGAGTGTGCAGTTACAACAAGATCCCATCTTAATCTAGAACAGTCCATGAAATCTAGTACCAGCTTACCCAGGATCAGCCCTGTGAGTCCAGTCAGAATGCGTGGAGGATTCAGGCTGATCTCAGGGAAACAGCTGGAGGACTGTAACTGTTCTAAGAGGGGTCTGACACTGAGCTATGAGCTAAAACTGACCAAGAAACAGTAGAAAATACTGCCATGTCAGAAGGTAAATAAAAAATATATATTTTCAAAGGTGCCAGCAAATCTCTCCCATTTATCATTTTTGCTCAAGGCTCCTTCAATTTAAATATGGTGTTTAATCTAAGCTCCACCAGGTGTCAGTATTGTATAAAGTGGTTGCCAAGACAAGAGTCTCTATGCCTGACATTACTGCATGCTTTAAAGTAGAAACTGCTCTTTTATGTTTTCTTTTTTTATCTTTTAGAAATTGGAACTAAGTTTCTACTAATATAATTATAAAATTGAAGCTGAAGTACAGTCAGTTTACACAGTTTATTCAGGATTTTTCCCAGGGGAAGTTTTAAGCTTAGGGGTCAATTTTTTTGTGATAGAAAGGTGTTTTTTAGATTCTTTTTTATTTCATTAAATTTTCAAGATGGATCGTATAGCTAAGGTCGTCAAAGTTTTCAGTACTGTGATTCTTTTTTTCCATTAGTGTTTTAAAAAAAGATGCAGTCTGTTCATCTTATGATCCTTAGCTCTCAAAACGTACCAAAACTTTCAAGACTTTATCTCTTTGATGAGATAAATGTTTAAAAAGGACTGAATCCCTCAAAAACTGCAGGCAAACTCCTGCATATTGTTTAAATTGCTGAAATGTTTTTGTGAAATTTAGACAGTGTCCTGGAGTTTGCCTGCAATAGTTGGTGAATAAAAACGAGGACTAACTAACCTTTCATTTTTGTTCCCATTGTATTGAAAAATGTGTTTTTATTCTTTAATTTACACTAGTACTACATCACAGTTCATTGTATCTTGATAATGCATGTATGTTATGAAGTTTGCATCTACGTTTTTATATGCACTTTTGCAGCTTTGGAAAGGAGAAAGAGTCAGAAACAGGGGAGAGAGACATGTGGGAATGAAGCCACAGGCTGAGTTTGAACCTGGGCAGCCAGTGGACGTGATGCGCAACCTAACTGCTAGGGCATCTGTGTTCTGTTCAGTGGTTAAAAAGAGGTTGAAGAGTGGCAAAAATTGGTTAAAAGGTGCAAAAATTGGATAAATATAACAAGACTAGGTTAAAAGAGGCAAAATGGCTGAAAACAGTGGTAAAAAGGGATTTAAAAAGTAATGAAAAGCAGTTAAAATGGTTAAAAGAGGTTAAACAGTGGCAAAAATGGGTTAAAAGATGCAAAATGGCTGGAGACAGTGGTGAAAAAAGACTTTTAAAAGTGATGAAAATCAGTTAAAATGTGGATAAAGATGTAAAAGAGTTTCAACAATTGGATAAAAGCTGAAAAAATGGGATAAATGTGGCAAGAATGGGTTAAAAGAGGCTAAATGGCTGGAAACTGTGGTGAAAAGGGGTTTAAAAAGTGATGAAAAGCAGTTAAAAAGTGGTAAAAGTGGCAAGGGACTGGCAAAAATTTTCTAAAAGCTTCAAAAATGTGATAAAGTGGCAAAAGGGCAACAATTGATGGAAACAGTTGTGAAAAGGGGGATAAAATTGGAAAAAAAAATGTTTAAAATGAGTGAAAGGGGGTTGAAGTGCAGGAATAATTATTTCCAACATCATAACCCAATAATAGCATGACACATTTTCGGTGACTGTTAGCCAGGATGCTAGAATAAATGCTACTGATCCAGCACGTATGCATTGTAATCTTCAATAAATCCCAACTAAGGAGGGCCCATTCTCTGGGTTTTTCAGGGGTCTAGCGATTTCTTTGGGCAGGCCTGTCAGCTGGTACCACACCTTTAGTAGTGCAGTTACCTTGTTATAAGTTAGAACTTCCCTTTAAACTTGGCTATGTTTGAACTTAAGGTACCCTCCATATCTGGTGTTGGTGTTTGCAGAAGGGTGCTGAATGCTTTCTCTCATCATCAGTTAATGAATCAGAAAGAAAACCCTCCATCAGTCAAGCAGCAACAAATCTTCATGCTTTTTGAAGCTTTGTGGTACTTCAAACACTGAGTGAAGTCATCAGAGTGAGAGGAGTTTGTCCCGTCTGTAGAGACCTTTCACCCGGCCACCTGCCCTGTCGCCCCGCTGCCTGCAGGGCATCATTAGGGCCGAGGAGGTTGAAGATCAGGGAGAAGGTCCTCTGCTTTGACAGCCGCAGCACAACAGCTGGGCACATGTGAATAACAAAAGGTTTATGAGGAGCAACGACTGCTTTAGACGGCCCACTTCAGAGGATCTCCTCTTTCAGGAGGGCTATGCTGCTAATTAATTTGATCCACAGAAAACTGGGAATAAAGGCATCCCTCCTCCCCCTTTCTCCAGCGGCAGTGTGACGTAAGGAGACAATGAAATCCCCTGACACCCCGAGCTCAGCTTAGCTTCGTCATGCAGCACAGCTCCCCCTTTGTTGCGTCAGGTACAGAGTCTCTTGTCCTGGGCTGCAGGGGGGATAATGAGCGTAAAATCAAAGCTAAGTTAAAAAAAAGGGAAAGTCTTCATGGAGGAATGCTCTAAGACCTTCTGCCCCCTTGAGCTGCCCTAAAGGGTCGACCATGGAGAGGAGGGTACAGGTTTATTTATGTATGAAAAAAAAAACAGTTAACCCTCTCCTGGTGGAAGGGTTCTGACGTTTGAAGGTGACAAAAAGTCGATTAAGTCTAACTCAGCTGACCTCTGCTCTGCACAGATCTCCATCTACAAAGGAGGACATTTGCATCATAGTTCATTTGTCAAATTAATTTTTCAATTTTTGTCATGCTTTGTCACTACCAGGTTTGAACTCCTCACCCGTCATGGTATAGAACGTGATTAACCAAATCGCAGTCTGCAGTATTTCTATATTTGCATGTCACTCAGACGAGTGGCTGACTTGCCCTGGAGCTGTCCAGATATCACACCGTTACAGGTCTCACTAGATGGGCATCAGATGCAAAAGAGCTCAATGAATATGCAAATAAGCACGTTCTCATGGGGAACACACTCATGATAAGAAAAGAGGCTAAATCCCTCTGTGGAAAAAATACTGGCAACATTGTCCTGAAGATACAGCAGTAAACCGTCAGACTGTTTCCTTACACCCTGGATTTAAACTTGAGTAGAGACCAAAATCAGACTATGTAAGGTTTGGGAGACTACATGAGAGGTTAGACCATACAAAAAGAAACAATGGGGATGTTTGGACAAAGCATTATCATGGATTAATGATGCATTTCAGGAATTTGGATACAAGCTGAATGCACTTAGTGCTTCCATACCATCAATAAACAATATGCTTTTAGTGACAAACTGATATCATTTACCCACCTTTCATCCAAACAACAACCCTATAAATCATTTCCATGGATCTCAGCCTGGTTTGGTATGCCTACATGTTTCATTGCCTACAAAAAGTATTCACCCACTTGGATGTTTTACCCTTTTTACTGTCAGTCATGGTCAATATAATTAAGCTTTTTTGACAAAAAAATAACAAGAAAACCTCTTTAATTTCAAAGTGAACACTGATTTCTGAGTGGATAGGTCTCCATCAGACTTGCTCAGTGGGACACTGCAATTTCACTCCTTTCTTTGCAAAATTGCCAAAGCTCTGTTAGGTTGCACAGGAACCAGACATGAACAGCTCTTTTAAAGTCCAGCCATAAATTCTCTATTGGACTGAGGTCAGGGCTTTGACGCTCCAGAACATTCTCCTTGTCTTAAAACCATTTCTGTGTAGCTTTCGCTGTTAAAAAAACAACATATCCCAAGCTGTAGTTCTCTTGCAGACTGAAGATTGCCCTCCAGAATTAACCAATATTTTGCCGCATTCATTTCACCCCGTACCTTTACAAGCCTTCCAGGGCCGGCTGCCGAGAAGCATCCCCCCAGCATGATGCTGCCACCACCATGCTTTACAGTGGGGATGGTGTGTTTGTGTGCAGTGTTTGGTGTCCACCAAACATAGCGTTTTGTCTGCTGGCGAGAGAGAACTTCCACTTGACCGTGGAGTGTCCCACATGCCTTTTGAGAGAAAGTTCAGAACTGTTTCTCCTGTTGAATAACATCTTAGTTAGTTGTAGCTTACCCAAATGGAAAATTTCACAGGCTAAAGTAGTTAAGAGAGCATTTCTGCTCACTTACAAAAACCTCCATTAATACCAGAATGCCATTAAAAATCTCGATGTATGACAGACTTCTTGGAAATTCTGCTATTACAATACACCACTCACCACGGCATAGTATTTTTGAGATATCAGCATTAAAATCCCAAAAAGATGTTGACAAAAATGACTAGAAAATTAAGTTTAGTACTTAAAAAGCTATGGTCACATGTAGCAGAAAGTCTCTGACACCTAAACATAAACATGCCTATTTCAGTTCTTATTTGTTGCTTTTGTGACTCATTATAGCTAAGAATGATGTTGCTTTTTTAGATAAACTTTGCTTCAGAAATACATTTAATTTTGGAAGAGTGAATATCTTTAGCATTAAACTTCATATTTAGAAATTAATTTTGGGCTAAATTGGAGGCAAATCAATAATTCACGACTTTATTGGCCAGCAGAGAAGCTATAAAGGGATCCCAGCTATAACACATGGGATTGACAATAAGTTCCTTGATCTCAGTAACACTTTGAATGCCAGGCCACACACACCTCGCTGTTGCCAACTGTTCTGTATAGAAACCAGAGCCGTATGACTTTCCGACCTCATTTACAGATACAGATCATAAGAGAAAGAGGATACATCCCAGATGATGGGAGGCAATTAACAGGAACATCATTACCCAGATATGGGACTGATTAATATCCACATTTAGCTAGGCCAAACAGATAAGAGGTCATTGATTGGACCTTAGCAGTGCGTCTACAGCAGACAGGATCCTGTTTGCTGCAGTTAGACGACGCCGTGTTCGATGGCCTTTGATTGAACCAGAGAGAAACTGCTGCGACTACACATGAGGATGACGATCAAAGAGACAACTGCTGACTTCTTACTCCTCATGTTCTAGACTAACCACCAAGGCTGTCCGTAAGGGAAGTATAAAGGGGAGAGCTTTCCAGGGCACTGCCTAATAGGGAGCACATGGAGGTCAGCAAAAGCATGAGCCATTGTAAAGTTCGGCTGTGATAAACATATTTCATTTTAAACCTGAATAATAGTCGTTCTTACCAGATCAGCATGGAACTTTATTTGGTAATGCTGTCATTATAGTCTTTTCCAGATGTAAACCCCGTCTTTAAACAGAATTACCATTTTTTAAGTAATGATAACAGTGTGGATGGGGACAATGAACTAAACCATTTGGGAAGGAAGACCAGGATTCCAGAAGACAAAGTAGAAGAAACTGTGACGACTGGAAAAAAAAGGCAAAATGATGCAAAAATGGGTTAAAAGTGGCAAGACTTGGTTTAAAGAGGCAAAAAACAAAAAAACAAAAAACAAACAAACAAAATACAACAATATGAAAATGGGCTAATACGGCAAAAGAATGCGAAAAAATAGAAAAATACAAAATAATATTGGCTTAAAGACATTTACAGTAGCAAAAAATTGGTAAAATTGCCTAATAGTGGCAAAAAGGTGGCAAATATGAACTTTAATATGGTTGAAAGTGAAAAAATGGGTTGAGAGTGGCTCAAAGTGTCCAAAAAAGGGTGAAAAGTGCCAAAAATTGTGTAAAAATGGATGTAAAGGACAAAGAGTGGCCAAATGGGTTAAAAGGGGCAATTAATGACAAAATATAGGTGCCAAAAAACTGGGAAAATTAATTTAAGTGGCAACAAAGTGGTGAAAATGGATCTAAAGTGGTTAACAGTTGTGAAAAACAGGTGAGAAGTCGCAAAAAGCGGCAAAGATGGGTTATAAAATAGTGAAAATGGGTCAAAAGTGGCAAAAATTGCAAAAATTAACTAATATAAGGGAGAAAATTGGATTGGAGTGGTTTAAAGTGGCAAAGAAGAAGTGAAAAACAGTTAAAAGGGGCAAAAAAATTGGTCAAAAGTGGGTTAAAAGTGGCAAAGAAATTGATAAAAAGTGGCATTTAAGTGGCAAAAACGAGTCAGAAATTGTGAATAACTGATCAAAAATAGTAAAAATGGGTTACAAGTTGCAAAAAAACAGTTAAAATGTATTCAAAGTGGCAAATAAGTGGTGACGAAATGATCAAATTGGGCTAAAAGGCGTTAGAATTGGCAAGGAACATGTTGACAATGGGTTATAAGTGGCAAAGTAAAAAAGTGGCACAATCATACATTTTCAACATCAGACCCATAGCTTGACACACTTTTCAGCACCAAAATGAGATAACTGTTAACCAGCATGCTAGCACCAATGCTACTGGTCCAACACACATGCATTGGCATTACAGATAAATCAGAGCTGGGGAGGGCCCATTCACTGGTTTTTTCATGGGCCCAGCCCATCCTGTGCGCAGGCCTGTTAGCCCCCAATAGAAGATCATCCTCGAGTCACAGCTCAGAAATACTGCTGGATTTCGACCGTAGATATGACACTGAATCAGCCAAGTTTGATGAAAACCCTCACAAAGAATCATTGTTAAATGGAACTATAAAAGCAGCAGGATTTTTCCATGCCTCTTGATTTTGTTTGTGTTTATATCATTAGGTTTTTCTTTCTCATTTAAGAATTGACTGATTGCACAATGAGGCCATCTGTTTTTACAGCGCGACATCTGGAATGTATTCTGATAATTGCAAAGAGATTATTTTCTATCTGTGAGACCTTTTCTATACAAAAGACCCACACAAAAACAAAAACAACCAGTGATTTATCACCAGAGGCTATGGCACATTCAAAGTTGGATGATTCTGTGCTATTACTCAGAGGCTGCATTGATTTTCCGGTGTTTGTCCTCTAGGGGGCCCACTAGACCTTCAAATAGACCAATTCAGTGGCAAGACATGAGTGCTTCAGCCAGTCCCTCTGAAGTCCAAGTCTACTGTGAACGCTTACAGCAGTATCTCATAGATTTGTTTCAATACGAGCACTAAACAACAAACAACTCATGTGACTGGGCAAGATTAAATCCATGAGCACTTTAATGAAGTATAACAGCACTGAACTTTTGACTCTGTGTATCACTCTGCCTTAGGTGTTTTAAGTACTTTTAGTTAACATATCAGCAGAAGCATGATCAAGCCATAACCACAGAATCAAGAAGGCCACAAAAGCATCTGTAAACTACCTCTTATCTGGCTACAGGAGGAATGTAAATGTAAATACATGTTTAAATAAAGAAAGTAGCACGAAACTGCAGTGTAGAAAAATGCTTGACTTACTTGGCACAAGTCCAGATCAAAATTATTTGTGTTGATGAAACTAAATAAGCCTTAAATTACAATCTGTTGTTAGTAATGCTGTTATACTTCATAGCAGCATGCTGTGATTATCATGCAGATAGTACAACAGCATTAGCTCTTGGGTGAAATTACCATGGTAACAGTATTTTCTAAATGGGACCCCAATAATGACTGAATAATGTTTATAAGGGCAATATTACACCAAAGAGTGTGTTGTTATGCTGTATATCAGCACTCTGATTATTCGGCTAATCTGAAGTATAGCATCATTCTCTCATTTTAGTATCCAACTCTTCATCAAGGAGGCAACTGGACTTGATTCAGGCTCTTGAAGATGTTTTGCCTCTCCTCCAAAAGGCCTCTTCTGTTTCAAAGAGCTGTGGCTGGAGCCAGAAAATCTCAGGCCATTAGTATGCTAATGATCGGGTGGTCACCTGAGGGTCATTACCAGAGTCACTGACCCAGTTTCACCTGAGGGTGTGTCCTCCTGGGCCACTTCAGGTTAACCAGGGCTGCATGTTATAAAGGTACTGTTTGGACAGGCTACGATTGACACTGATGGCTTCCTTGACACATCCCTCCAATCAAGGATCTTCTCAGGGCAGTATCCAAACATGGAGGAGAAACAGAAAGTTCTTAACAACCTCAACCAAGACCAAATACCCCCAAACGAAGATTTGGAAAATCATGACCAGACTTTTATAGGTATGTTGACTGTATGTTCTGAGAGTCCTATTAATGAGATAGTAAGGCATGTTTTGTTGGTTAAGACTTTGTGGTTAGGGCCTGTGTCCACAATCCTCTGTTTCAGAGCCCATCTCTTCAGCGTTTACTGTTATTAGGTTGGGAAAGTTGACTCTTGATTTCCCTTGCAGTATCCATAACATATCATTTTTAAAAATATAGCTCTGTGCTCTTATCATTTTCAGTTTTAAAAGGAAGTATCACAAAGAGAACATGAAACAATGAAAAGGATGCTATCCTGACGTTGACATTGAGTGTAGACCTGAAAACTTTATCCCTTAAATGACAAGTTAGATCAGTTTCTCCTCCGTCAGTGCTGACAAAGCTCATATCATAAGCCCTGCCTCTTCTTGGCTATGATTGGTCATTAAGGGAGAATGACATTGATGAGTGTGGCGCTGCTTCAAAAGTTGAGCTTTATTCTAATGAGTGTTTTGAGTGAGCTGATGCCTCGCTGCTAAATGCAACTGTATCAATCTGTATCAGCCTTTGATTTGAGCAGTATCCCTGGAATATGTGCTCTTGGACCGAATATCATCTTTTGCAGTGCTAGCTCCAGTCAGGGCAATGCCTCTTAACTCTGCTTCCCCAAACCTTTCGCTAAGCTTGGGCACGTTGAATGTGGCAATACTGGTTGGGCTGTGATGACCGCGTTGTAAGGCAGGGTAGTAAGAGAATGTCTCCGTGTTGGCATGGTTGGCGATGACAGCGAGCATGGAGGGAAGTGGCTCTGGGACACTGGAGATCGCCGTTCAGCCCTCTGGAGATGGTTCCTACTTGACGAACCCAGTAAAGTGTGCTTCTTGCTGCCCATTGGTTGGCACTGTTGAGGGGAATAGTAAGAATTTAACCAGGTTTAGGGCCTTCTCTGCTAAGCGCTTATGCTCTCTGTAGAGCACAAGTATCTTGTGCTTGCTTCTTTAGGACATCATCATTTTCATGCAGATATTCACTACAACAGCATTCCCTCTTTGGTTATTTCTCCTACTAACTGTGTGCCATGAGCAGAGTTCAGTGATTGATTTGATGAGCCAATAATAACAATCTCTTTGACAGTAACTGATACATCTGTCTTACAAAAGCTAGATTACACTGGAGGGAGTGCTGTTGAACTTAAAACCAGTATGCTGATTATCATGCTTATATCTGGTACAACAGCATTCCCTTGAGTGACATGGTATGTCAACTTGTTTTAAGTGGAGCAAAATGAATGACTAAATAAGCCATAAATAATAAAAACATGCTGGTAGTGGCTGTTTACTATAACCTGCTTGTATGACTGTTTTATAATATCACACTGGAGAGTGTGCAGTTGTACTGAATATGAGCACAGTGTCATGATTGTGATGATATGCAGTAAAAATAACACAACAATAATGTTTTTACAATTCAGTTAAACTATATGTTTCCCTTTACAGCTATAATTTAACACTCTTAAAGAAAACTACAGTTTGCTGCCTTGACTGTTGTCTTTCTAAAATGCTGTTTAATGGGAGGTCAGGGTAAATTTTTGTCACTATAAAGTGCGACTGAAGGCTGTGATGAATTGACATGTGGTCTCAATGGCGCTCAGTCTTCACAGAGCAGCTCCAGACACATGCAGGCGACAGCGTTAAGTGTCATAATTTCACTATTTTCTCAGGCATAAATACGGAGACGTTAAAGTCAAAGGTCAACTGCATAAAACTTCCCCATTTAGAGGTCAGACCGTCTGAGGGTGGGGGTTATGCGGAGGGAAGGTTGGCACCTTGGAACAAAAAGGCAATTCACAGGAGAAAAGTTACAGCGAAGGGCTTCTGACTCGACTTCCTGCTGCTAAACGAACAGAAAATTAATTGTAACGCTGGACTACAAAGGTCTTCATGCACCACAGAAGAAGAACAAAAGACTGAAGTGGGCGCAGAGCTCGCCTCGAGGATTAGAGGTCTTGTGTTGGATGCAATTCTACTTTCTCCACTGAAGAGGCATATTTCTATTAAAATTATCACTTCCAATAGTAGTTCCAGTGGAATAATCACAAAAACAAGCACTTCTATTTAAAACTGAGAGTCAGAGAGAATTCAGGCTAGATAATGAACATCTTTATCAGAGTTTCCTCCTCTTTTGAATCCTACATGTACTCACAGACTGACAAACAATTTGCCGCTCACTCATGTCGAGTACAGATGTTTGCCCCCTCAGGATCCTGATACCAGCAAAGCTCCCATTGTTTAGAGAAGTCAGCCTGTGAGATAAAAAAGACCCCTGTGGTTTGTGGGCTGAGCAACTTCACATGCACACTAACACTTCAAGAATTTTACTTTTAAGAGGGATTTGAAGCTGGATTTTTATTTTGAAAGGGGCTCCTCTGCATAAAAAGTGCTTAATTTAGTTTGCAATTCTCAGTCAACAGCTCTTTGGGACAGGTTTTTACCCTTCAAGGCATTTCTGATGGATGTGACTCACTTTAATTTCCCCTCAAGAGATAATCGTTTTATATTAAAGAAATACCCATAGTTAAATGCATCTTTGTGATGGAAAGGATGACTTTTCTTTAAGATTTAAAGGAAAAACTTTGTTTATAATGGACAAACTGTTGCAGAGCAGGAGGGTTCTTCTGTGAGTCTTGATGTCATTGTGCATTTCTGCCTCAGCGCTGCAATAAATCTTTGGCATCTTTATGCATTGACACTTTCATATTAATACCTGACAATAAATGGCTGTCTACAGGACCCCTAACCCGACTACAAAGACTGATGGGCAGAGAGGAGTCTGGCTGCAGACTGCAGAGCTCAGACGACCCCTCTTACAGGCCACTACTGTGAGATGCTGCCTCTGTCATAACGGAGGGGACAGACTTTGCCGGTACAACCTTTTAGATTTTTTTTTTTTTAATTTAATTCAGCTTTATCAATAAACAGAGTCTGGCATCCATGAAATAACCAAATTGCAAGCTAAACATTGGTAGCTAAAGCTGACACTGTTCACATAACTACTTCTTAAACAGGTCTAGCTTCAACAAACGTAGCATAATCTAACACAGCTAATGTAGCTTTGTTTACTTGAGTTTTAGCTACCTAAGTTATGTAGCTACATTACCTATGAGGTGTATGTGGCTAAAAAAGCTTCATTAGCTTTTGATTAAGCTACATTAGTAGCTACAATACCTATGAATACCTATACAGCTTTTGTAGCTTACGTAGCTTCATTTGCTTTAGCTTAAGCTACAGTAGTTATGGCTCTATATTACCTATGTAGTATACTTGGCTAACATAGCCTTGTTAGCTTTAGATTAAGTCATGTTAGTTTTGTTACCTACTTTACCTAGCTGACATAGCTTTGTTAGCTTTAGATTTAGCTATGTTAGTTATGTAACTCCATTACCTATGTAGCTTATTTAGTTAATGTAGCATCATAAGCGCTAGATTTACCTACATTAGTTTTGTAGATACCTTACCTATGTAGTTTACGTAGCGCTGTTAGATTTAGCTAAGAATCTATGTTACCTACATAGCTCATGTAGCTAACGTAACCTCGTTAGCTCTAGATTTAGCTATGTTTGATACATAGCCACATTATTGTTGTAGCTTACATAGCTACATTAGCTAATGTAGCTTAATTAGCTTTTGATATGGCTACCTTAGCTATGTAGCTACATTATCTTTGTAGCTGATGTAATTTCATTAGCTTTTGCCTTAGCGGCGTTAGCTGCATTACAGTGTTTTCATAGAGGACAAACTTTTTTCCTGTTAGCAGACTGTATACTCAGCATTATCTAACATTTTGTTTTGAGGTTTTGCAGGTCAGGTTTCTGACTTTTAATTTTGGTATCCTAACTGTGCCTTAACCATTACCCTAAACCCAACCAGAAATTTAATCTTATTTTATTTTGAAAGTTTGAGATTGTATTTCCATTCTTACAGATGTGGCATCTCATCATAGTGTTCTGCAATGGGCGGCACCTGAGATCTGACATAAGGTTGACATAAGGTTGCCTTGCTGCAGCTACCACCTCTATTGTTAATTAATTGGTCTGTTATGCTGTAATGCTACATGCCACAACTATTATTAAGATTTTACATGCAACCCCCTTTTAATTTAAGTCATTCAGGTGACCTCTAATGTTCATTCAGTATTTCCCCTGCAGCTATCTGTCTGTAACTCATCCAACACCAGTCACAACAAATGGCGCTTTCCAGACACGTTGACTTGACCACTGTTTGTCCAGCAAATACTCTGTGGGACTCTCACTCTCTCCTCGCCTGACCCTGGCCCAGGAAGAGCCTTTTTTGGGTCTCAGGAAAACCGCCGGGTGTCCTAGCTTAGATTTTTCACAGCTCAGCATGCTCCTGAGCATGTTGATACAAGTGCTGGGAAATAACACACACTCTGGTTGATTCATGCCATTTGTGTTTTTCATTTAGATGTCATGTGCAGGACTTTTTTAAGGCAACATGAGGGGAAAAAACTGACCCATATTAGCAGCAGATGTTTTGGGTCACAAAGTGCTTTTCCCAGGAGCTTGTGTGGTGAGACCAGTTTGGGTCATGGCCACCAGAGGGAAACCTGAAGTAGGAAGTTGAGTGGTTTTGTAGCCTTGAGGGAAAATTTTGACCCGAGCTTATACTTGGATGTGCCAAGGTGGGCTTTCAGTATTTTGCATTTTAAGCAACCTCGCTTAACCATAAAACCTGGTTACCTGATTGCCAGATGGCACGTTTGGCTTTAAAAAAACCAAACATCTGTTGCAAATGCCAAAAATTTTATTTTCTACACATAATTTTGCACTGTTGGTCATGTTAAGCTCATCTTACAGGTCATAACTGTTCATCCAGAGTCTCATGCTTGATTTATGAAACTCATAAAATTAGAGGCCAAGTTCAGGTCAGGTATGGGAGCATATGCTGGTTTGGCACCTTGCATCAACCTTGGTCCTGTACTGCTCTGGCCTCGTGATGGCCATCATCCAGGTCTACACCAGGCCCATGCTCGACCTCTCCAGGTATCATCCCAGCTGACCCGTCCACAATGCACATGGCTGCCCCTGGCACCTCGACCAGCCCACTGGGTCCTGGACACCCAGTATGTTGTGAGATGGATCACGCCCAAGTAGCTGACCCTTCCCATCCTCGCTCCCTTGAGCACATCAGCACTAGACACCCAGTCTTCCAACCATACCCAAAAGTGCCCCGAAGAGAAGTTGTCCGAGAGGAGTCTAGTTGGCTTCTCTGGCCTTAAGTCAACATCCAGAGTAAGACAAGAGTAAAGTAAGACCGGAAGGACCAAAAGACTCTGACTTTCGTCCGCATGCTTAGAGACCGGGAACACCACAATGTCTTGCTCAGCTAACCCATTGCCCCATGCACGAGTCTGAGTCTGTGGTTGATCTCAGCCTCGCAGTAAGCAGACTGATGGATTACACTGCCGAGGTGAGTGAACTGCTGTATGATGATCATGCTCGCCATAATTCCAAGACACAGATTCAATGGCAGCATCCAAGGCATTTCCAAATGACAGGATCTTTGTTTTGTCCTATCAGACGTGCATTCCCAATGCTTCAGCCTCCTCACACAGCAAGTTAAGAGCCCCCACAAGGACATCCACAGTCTCTGCAACGGTCACAGCATCATCAGCAAAGTCCAAATGAGTGGTCCACAGTTCGCTGTTGCGGTTACCTGCTCCATTGTCCAGTCCATATAGATACTGAAGAGCGTAGGGGCTTAAAAGCATCCTTTCCTCAACCCAGAATCAACTGGGAAGAAGTCAGAGGTGGAGTCGCAGAACTTCACAGCACTCTCTGTACCAGAATACAGGGCAGACGTCAGCTGGATGAGCAAACGTGGGATCCTGCTCTTGTCTCACCAAGTTGAACGGTGAAGACTTGACTTGATGAAGAGGCCAAGACTCAAAGGGTTAAAGTCTTCCAAAAGTTAAAAAAATAGTTCATGGCCCTTCAATTCATTTAGAAAAAAAGTCTACAGGGTTTGAGGCCCTACATAAAGACTTATTAAAAGCACAGAGTTACTCTTTGTATTGCCTTGCAACAGAGTCAAAGCCATGCTAGGCCAAGTTAGTTACTGGCTACTTTTTAACATTGATTTTTGAGCCTTTCTGCTTTATTGGAGAGTGAGCAGAGTAGGAAATGAGGGAGAAAAAGTGCAGGAAAGAACTCAAAGTTACATTTGAACCTGGGAGACTTAGAGGGCTGGAGCTCAACAGGACACAACCCAAAGGCTATGCCTTCTGCGCCCCGGCTTCATATTTAGTACATACATTTTAAAATACTGTCAATTTTCTTTCACTGTCTTTACAGATTATTTTTTTGGGCTCTTTGCCTTTATTCAGTCAGGAGCCAAAGAGAGAAAGGAAATATGGGGGAAGACATGCACCAAACATCCCAGAGACCATGAATCAGTCACATGACCAGAGTGCTGAGGACCAAAGCCTCTGTATTTGGGCACCTGCTCTACCCATTGAGCTAAACCAGTGCCCTGCTGTCAATCTCTTTCACTAAAACCTGGCATAAAGGTAGATATATGCCTTTAAGATGTAAAATTGAAGTAGTTTTGTCATTTCTAAAACCACAACAGCTTAATAAGACAATTTGAAAGGAAGCACTGACCTTGAAGACTTAATAATGCATTACAATCGAATAGAATTAGTCATAAAAACAACAGAGCAGCGCCAAGGATTTGTCAGTGCCTGGAAGCACACATCTCACTGTTTCCTCAGCACCAACCCAAAAACCTGCAGCTTTGAACCTTTCATTTCTAACTCGTTCAACACTGATATGAACCTATTTTGTCATCAGTGAGACTCTGCCATCGTGATGTCTCTCCTCTTTTAGCATTCCTCGATTCACTGAAATCTCTTGGCCCCTCTCACCCATCCCTCCCCCAGTCTACAGCTGTTAAAACAGCCCATACTATTCTCATAATTGTTTCAGTGTGGAGGCCGTTAGTTTAATGTGCCAAGCTGGATGAGTCAGGAATCAAAAAAGCCGGTGCGGTAAGAAAGGGCTGCTGACGTTCTTCTACATACTCTGACACTTGGACGAGTTCTTTCCTGAGTGGCTGCCTTTTCATTATGAGGTGATTATAGGTTAATTTGGCTGTATCAAACAAATAAATCCTAACAAGTGCAGGGGAAAAGTTAAACTGTATAACTGACCCAGAGAGACGTACTCGTCAGGCTTAGTGGATGATACAGCTTCTTATCACATTTGAGCCTTGGTAAGTTCTCTATAATCTTCGTATACTTCCATCTGCAATAAGATTTACAAGGATACATCTGTTTGTCCCTGTAACATGCCTGGTATACATTTAATAAAGGGTTAAACAGGTGTGCAGGAGAAAGGAGGAATCAACTTGCACATCTCCAATTTTCCTAAAAAATCATAATGAATTCAAGGAATGTTTTTAGGTGTTAACTCACAGTTCTGAAGGTCTACCTTTTGTTTCTTGCTCTGCTTGTCTTGCACCTTCAATACAAAAGGGGTCACTCTGAAGAACTCAATGACTTCAAGCGTGGTGCTGTGATGGATGCCACCTTTGCAGTAAGAGGGTTTGTGAAATTTCATACCTGCTGAATATTCCACAGTCAACTGTAAGTGAAATTATTAGAAGTGGAAGCGTTTAGGAACAACAGCAACTCAGCTATGAAGCAGAGGACCACACAAAATAACAGAGTGGGGTTAACAACCCTCCGCTGATTCCATAGCTGAAAAGTTCCCAACTTCCTCTGTCAATTAGCACAAAATCGGAGTGGCGGGAGCTTCATGGAATGGGTTTCCATGGCCAAGCAGCTGCATGCAAGCCTCCAATCACTAATTCCAATGCCAACTGTTGGATGCAGTGATGTAATCACGCTTTTCTGTTTGGCATGGGTATGTCTGGGTTTGGTGAATGCCAGGAGAATTTTACCTGCCTGACTGCATTGTGACAACTGTAAAGTTTGGTGGAGGAGGGAGGATGTTATGGGGCTATTTTCAGGGTTTGGGCTAGGCCCCTTATCTCCAGTGAAGGGCATCTTAATGCTTCAACAGACAAAGACAGTTTGGACAACGCTATGCTTCCAACTTTTTGGCAACAGTTCAGGGAAGACCCTTTCTATTCCAACATGACCGTGCTCCAGTACACAAAGCCAGGACTATAAAGACATGGTTTGATGAGTTTGATGTGGAAGAAGTTGACTGGCCCTGACCTTATTGAGCACCTTTGGGATGAACTGGAACGAAGATTGCGAGCCAGGCCCTCAAGTCCAACACGCCTGACCTCATAAATGCTTTACAGAATGAATGGAGACAAACTCCCACAGAAACATTAAAAAATGTGTGAAAAGCCTTTGAAGAGGAATGTAGTATTTTACAGCTGCAAAGGGGGGCCAACTCCATATAAGAGTACATGTATTTGAATACCATGTCATTACAGACCATGTTGGAGTGGATACTTTCATCTATATAGTGTCGATATAACAGATGAAATGTTTATAACTCAAGATCTACTTCCCTAAAACCTCTTCTGTTAAAAAGACTGACCGTACTTTCAGTGGCTCTCCACTGGATTCCTTGTTGAGGCATAAAAGCACCAGGTGGTCAGTCCAATTTTGTATCCATTTACTTTTTTTGCCCTAGTTTATCCAAAAGTAGTCAAATTGTTGAAGGCACTGTGAAGCAGGTAACCACTTTTGCTTCGAAACTACACCTGTACAATCCCCGTGTGTGACATTTTCTTAAAAGAGTGCTTTTCTACATTCTTTAAAAGGTGTTTATTTTCCGTAATGACTAAATAAAATTAACAAGAAAACTCCTGGTAATTTCTTATAAATCTGTCTGCCAGTTATTTTCCTCCTTTCCTCTCCAGAGTGCCGTGAGTGAATGTTTCTGGCTGTGTACTCACTCAAATGCTGTTTTATGTAACTTTCCCCTGTAGACTTTTAAATTGTAGACCTCTTTTCTTCAGAGTTTATTCACAGCTGCAAGAAAATTAATTTGAATCCAATATGGGGGGAAAAGCTGATAAAACAGGACTTCAGATCCACAGACGGTTGCTCTTGAGAGAGGGAAAATTTATGGTTTTCATTTGGAAAAACTCTACAAGGTGAGATAAAGAATGTAACTGATCCCTGTGCAGCTGCAGCTTTTAACAGTTATGCATGTTTAAAAACGTGCTCTGCAGAGGCGTCAGGGTTACTGCGCTGTTTTCTTTCAACAATAAAAGCAAAGAGTAAGAATGACAACGCTGGAGTTGCCTTTCCTAACAATCTGCACACAGAAACACTTTTTTAAAGGCTTTATGGGTGTGTACGTGATGAGACAGTTGAAAAATTACAACTCCTGTTAGAAAATTTCATGGTTACAAGAAAGCAGGCTTGATATTTTTCACTATGCCATTTCTCACTTATACAAACACAAATGCAGTGTCTACAGTAAACAACAAGCTGCAGGCATGGAGAGCACAAATATAAGTAACAGAAGGCAAGATAGCGTTGGGAATCTCTTAGCCCAAACAACTTCACGGAGCTCTTTCCAAACACAGAGCTGCTGCAGTGTACACAAAAGGAAACCTGATACCATGTGATAAAGTCAGAAAATGTCAGGCCACACTTTTCTTTCTGCAAGTGTCTACGTTTGTGTACTGAGTGCACTGATGTGGTTACATCAAAAGATGTCTTTACTGCAAGTTTGAAGCTGCGGCTTTGCTCTTGAATGCAGCTCATGTGTTTTGAATAAACTGGATTCACTCAAAGCACTCGGCCAAAGAGCCAGTGCAAATGAACCACTGGTGTCAATGGAAAAAATGTTATCCATGCTATGATATTTAAGTCTGAAGGGATTCTGTTATGTCCCAATTTCAATGTGCACAGCAAATTTTGCAGTGTTAAATCAACACTTAACACATAAAAGTGTTTTTAAACACCATAATAAGATCATTCTTTCCTGATGTGTTTCAGCAGATTGATTAATAATATAATCAATCAATTGCTTAAATGTAATACTCAAACAATTTAACAAGGGTATTACATAATTGAGACTGATGGTAAGTAATAGACACGTACACTTTGCCCGCTCATGCAGCCCTGTTGCTTTACACATATACTACACAATTTCACTCATGGTGGAAAGTTTAAAAACTGAAAAATCTTCAGCAATCCACCAGAAACATGAACAAAGGACTCCAAGCAATGATTATTGTACAATAGGCATCATCTAAACATATCCAAACACAATTCAAAACATCTAAAACACATATAAACACTCTGAATGAGGGCATCATGGGAAAATTATTCAAATTTTGAAATGAAAGTAGGCGAAGTTTACATCAATTGACTCTCTGCAGAGTTGATGGGATCAACACTGTCAAACAACTTCAACCCTGAAGACCACTTAACTCAGGATGGAGTTAAAACTACACTTAGGGCGTTAAATCAACGTAACTCTGAGAAATTAACACTCCAGTTTTTCCTGTGTGCAATTGCAAGGAATTTAGAGAATTTCTCATCTACAGTCCATAATTTCATCTAAAGATTCAGAGCATCTGGAGAAATCTTTTGCATGTAAGGGACATGCAAACTTCCGAGCCTCAGGTGGTGCTGCCAGGGGCGTAGGTAGGGATTTTGGGCCCCCAGATAGAATATTACACAGGGCCCTCCATTAACCAGTCATTTTACAAATATCTAAGCATTTAAATGTATTTTTGAGCCATATTTTCACCATTTACGAGCAATATTTTTACAATGGTTAAATTGAATTTACTTGCATTATTTTAAAATGCTGGACTACGCCATTTGGGCATTTTATAGGGAGGAGCAGCCCCCCTGAGCACCCCTCAGTCTGTTGACCAATTCATTTAGTGGCTTTTAATTCAATAATGACACCAATAACTAAGATCAAATAAATAAAAACACACTTTTTATTGCAGGCTTCTCAAGGGCCCCTCCCCACTGTGGGCCCAGGTAATTATACCCTTTTCCCCCTGTGCTACGCCCATGGTTGCTGCACAAAAAAACTGGCATCATTCTGTGATGGATATTACAACATGAGCTCAGAAACACTTCAACTAATTATTATTAGTTAACACAGTATGTGCTGAAGTTGGACAATAGTAGTAGCATTGGCCTTTAGAGATTTCAGTTAGCATTCAAACAGGAAGTGCTTGGGGAACTAAGGCTAGTGTAACAGACAGGTTCAGTTTCTCTGTGTATTTTAACAAGTTTGATCTAATAATGGCCAAAAAAAATCAATGTTGGCTCCATTGTACACCATATCAGCCACTTAATTACAATGCAAGCTTTGGCTACTAGCCATGTTTTCTTCCACCTCAGCTTACTTGAGCAGCTGTTTACATCTGCAGGCTTCCTCAGAAGGAACAACACCAAATTGAGCTAAAACTAGTTATTTCAGCTTAGTTTTCAACTTCAACAGCTGATACATCATGCCAACTGTAGCATATCGAGTTATCAGCCATTAGAAGAATAGAGGCAACAGCCATAAATTTATTTGGATGACAAATTTCCATTCAGCTCTTCCAGTTGGAGTCAGTTTTTCCAATATATCTTAAGAAAGTTGAAGAATGTCCATAAAACAATAGCATTCAGTAAGGTAGGGAACTCCGGATGGGGAGTGATGCAAGCTGCAGGTGTCTGTGAGCTGCTATCCTCGATCAGAAATGTCCTGTAGAGGTTTATATAAGTCCCTGTCATAACAACCATAGCTTAGTGGGCATTGGCTCACAGTTTCCACACCTACACCAACAGGTGAGGAAACCAGTCTCCACTAAATTTTCTCTCCCTGTCGTTCTTTCTGCTGAGTCTACACATCATTCTCACTTGTGTCAAAATAACTTATTTTAGTGTTGTTTTAGCTTCTTGTTTTCTCTGAAAAAGCCTGTAGACCCAAGAGCTGATCAGTCACTGAGGTGGAAGGGCGAAATAGAGCCAAAAGTAGTGGCTTTCTAGGTCAGAAATTATACGCTTAAAAAAATGGTCGATATGGCCTATTTTCCCAAGACTTGCTAAATTACACAGAGCAGTTATACCTGTCTGTGGCACTGTATATTCAAGCTTCCAAGCGTGCTCTGTTGTAGGGGCAACACTCACTGAGATCTCTGGAGGCACGAATATTGCCACTATACAACCCAACTTAAAAAAAACAGAATCATCCCTTTAAACCCATAGCTTCTTCAGCCTCCAGATGCTGGAGGAACGGTAATGTAACACAGTGAAAAACATGCTCCTGTCCCAACTTTTCTGGAATGTTGTTGGAATGAAATTCAGAACATGTGTATATTTCAAAAAGACAATACATTTCAGCGTAAACATTAATTTCTTGTCTTTGTGTTGTATTCAATGTCATAGGTTACTTTTTCTGTTTTTATCCGACCTTTATGCAGCATCCCAACGTTTTTGGAATTGAAGTTTGCATTAGAAACACTGATATTATTAAATGGTATCTGCGGAGGGCCTAATCATTGGGACTTTCAGGGACTATGCCATTCTTGTGGGTGGGCATGCCTTTAGGATATGGTGATATGGGATATATGCATTATTGATGTGCAGCTGACAAATCTGCAACTGACCTTAATTTTTAAAGTATGTTTCCAGTCTCTTGTTGAATCTGCACCATAAAGAATTAAGGGAGTTCTAAAGGCAAAAGGAAGTCCAACTCAACACTAGCAAGGTATGCCTAATAAAGTGGCTAGTGAGTGTATATCAAGCTTCTAGTATTTCAAATGAGGGCGATGCTTCTCTCTTGATTAGGTGTGCATTTTCCCAGAGTTCCCAGAGCTCCTGATGCACTACAGTTGCTACACTCAGCAAACTTCAATATTTTTGAGTCTGACATTGACTGGTTGATGAGTTGGACGGCCACCACATACACAGTAAATTGAATGTAAAATTAAATCTTTTTAAATTAAATTTACAATTAAAGACGCTCTATTCCAGGAGCAGCGACACAAAACCAGATGTTTCTGCAGACATGCAAGTAAAGCTTTTTTCTAACTTACAGTCTCTAACTTTAGAGCCCAAAAATATCCATCTGAGTGCTTTTAAATCCTAGAATATAAGATTATAGTATAAGAGAAAGTTTAAGAGAAGTTCCTGCATTTGTTAATTAAATTTCATGAGAAACACTCGCACTGCTTCACATGCAGTACTCACGGCACACATCAGGGATGCCCCCTCCTTTCACTAATCTGAAATGAAACCCAACCTCAAAGGGCAACAGTGGGACTCAGTGGAGACTAATGTTTTGAAAACGGGGTGAGTCACACTCGAAATCCATCGGAACTGCTCACCATGGCTAATTAAAATAAACCAGTGGCCTACAATCATGGATCCAGTTGGCGAAGCCCATATAAACAACCCGTTAGCTTTAAATGAGAACCCATGATTCTTAAGACCAAAAAACAGTGGCGTACGTCCCAGGCGGGATAACGGAAAGTGCCGGGCTGGACGACAGCACAAAGGCCACATCTGGGATCACTGTGTTGTGAAAAACCCCTCCGAGATGTCAGAGATATCCATGCAAACATTCAACTGGAATATTCCTCCAAACATCCATGTGAAAATCCTTTATTTGAGCGGCTTCCTCTCAGTTGAATGTTTACCTCTGGAAATGTCTCTGCAGAAGCGTGAAGATGGGACAGATGATTTTGGCATGGTACTTGAGCCGTCTACGTGACAGTAGGTGAAAGCAAATACCCCTGGAATCTCCTGTGAGGTTCCCACATGGAGAAGAAACATCCTGGGAAATGTTGGCATGATTTGAACCATCAAACCTAAGATTTGGGGAATAATACTGTAAACTAGTACAGGAATGACTCCACCTGCCAACAGAGGAGCCAAACTTTGTCATTACACACTTGACAGTAAAAAACGCTTGATTAAAAAAGTAAACTTACAGATAAATGAAAATTTAAGGCTCTGAAATTTACTTTATGTAAAAAGTACCATACACAGGCTTTTTTTATAAGTTGGTTCTGTGCAAAGCTGGTCAAACTTACCATAAGATAGAATTTTAAAAGTGTGGAGTACACTAGAGCCATTCCAAGTGTAGGTTTTTCCACCTCTAAGTGACTGCATAAATATTCACCCCCCTTTAATGTCACTGATCTAATTCAACAGAGGTCCAGCCAACTGGTACTAGTCTCATGGTCAGTGAAATGGGGATCACCTGAGCTTACTGATTGTGTTTCAAGTGACTGCAATATAAAGACACCTGTGTCTGGAAGGTTCAGTCATTGGTTAATCAGTATTCCTGGCTACTATTACACCATGAAGACAAAAGAACACTCCAAGCAACTCAGAGAAAAGGTTATTAAAAAATATAAGTCAGGAGATGGATGCAAAAAAAAAGACTTTCAAGGCACTGAACATCCCACGGAGTTCAGTTCAATCCACCATCAAGAAATGGAAGGAGTATTGCACATGTGTAAATCTGCCTAGATCAGGCCGTCCTCACAAACTGAGTGATTGTGCAAGGAGACTAGTGAGACAGGCCACCAAGACACCTCTGACTACTCTGAAGGAGTTTCAAGCTTTAGCAGAATACAGCAACTGTCAAAGCTTTATGTGAAAAGAAAGCCACTGTTGAAGAAAACTCAGATTCCCCCAAAGGCATGTAGGGGACTCCATGGTCAAGTGGAAGACAGTTTTTTGGTCTGACGAGACCAAAAAAATGGTGCTTTTTGGCCATCAAAAGAGACATTTTGTTGGCAGACACCAAACACTGCACATCCACAAAATCACACCATCCCCACTGTGAAGCATGGTGGTGTCAGCATCATGCAGTGGGGATGCTTCTTGGCAGCCGGCCCTGAAAGGCTTGTTAAGGTAGGTAAATGCTATCATATTCAGTCTGCAAGAGAACTGCGGCTCGGAAGAAGATTTATTTTTCAGCAAGACAATGAACCAAAGCATACTGCAAAAACTAAACAGAAATGGTTTAAGGACAAAAAGGTGAAGAAAGGAGTGAAGTTGTAGAGTCCAGATGTGCAAGTCTGATTGAGACATTTCCATGCAGAATCAGTGCTGTGATTGCAGCCAAAGTTCCATCTCCTAAATACTGACTTAAAGGGGGTGATTTATGCAGTTATTTATTTTACATGTATTTAATTGTAATGACTTTGTAGAAATCTGTTTCTTAAAGAAAGAGCTTTTTTTGTAACTTTTGGACACAATACCAAATATCACTTAATTTTCAACTGTTTTTTTTGCACCGCTGTTGGTGTGTAACCCAAAACAAAACAGACAGCACAAAGGAAAAACATGAACATTACCTCAGCAGAAATGTGCTAAGCAATTAGCTGGGAAATGTGTTGCATTCCTAAAATAGCTCCAACATCAGCATTGTTGACCCAAACACAAACTACACCTTTTTGGCAGTCACTGACTTGTGTTTCTTCTTTTTCAAAATCATCTAATGCCGTGGGCACCAGTAGCAGGGTGGTTATGTCCACGTCAGTGTATAGATGATGTTGGTGACCTATGGATCCTTTCCTGCATTTCTTTTCCCACACATCCTCTCCCTTGTTTCTGATTTGATTCGCTATGTCTCCAATAAAGGCATAAAAAGCCCAAAAATATGAATTAAAACGTCACATAATGCATGCACGTTATGTACTGTTTGAGCCTCTTATTTATCTGCATTATTGCCCTATCCTTTTGGGTTAAAGTATGTCTTGATGTTTGCAACATGGAGCAGACTTTTGCAGAATATATTTCTGATAATTAAGTGAAGACATTATTGAAATCTACTAAATAAAAGCATGGTTATTTGTGGCACAATGCAAGGATAAAGGCACCTGAAAACTCTACTAATGCCCTCTTGTTTGCCTCCTTTTCCCTTCTTCCACAGTTGGATTGAGAGGGAATCAAGCACAAGAACATAATTGTTCATATTCAGGCCTTTATGGAAATGGACATGAATTACATGACCTTTTGTCTTTCAACACTTTATTCATTAGCCGCTCTTCTGTATGCATACCTGCAAATATTAAAACAAGCAGAGAATATACAGTGGAAGAAAAGATTCAAGGGCACTCCCAGACTCAGCATTGGCTCCTTCTCAATCCTTCCCGCTCAATTTGCTGTTTTTGGTCGGAGCTTTATTGAACTAACTCTGTGTACCTGGCTCACACCCTCTCCATTCTCTGCAACAATAACACAACCATGCCAGGAAGTTCCTGTTCGCAGCGTTCAGGCTCTGCCAACGCTGAGCGGAACAAGGCGAGGACTCAGACTCTTTTCCGGTATGTTGATATGATGTTTGCAGTTTTGATTTATTTTGAAAAGGAAGACTGCCACATCCACTTCATACTCCGATGTTGAGGACAGAATGTGATGTTAGCTTTGAAGAGGACTTTTTTATCAGGCACACGCCTTTCACCGCCACGAGACTCCATAAAGTAATGTAACCTTGCTGGGAGCGAACAGCAATACCAGTCAAGGCTTTAATTATCTTTTATGTTCTTATCATTTTTAATTTATTTTACTAGCACCCACCGGCATTTCAGCATTTGTGTTGTTCAAATTTGAGGCAAAGAACAACACAAATCAAGCCAAACAGACGAGCGTGAAGGATAAGAATCACTTATCAGTCCTATTCTGATTCGTAAACAATCTGCTGTAGGTCAGCAGCTACGGCGCTCATGCTGCTACGGCACATATAAACACACTTCACATGATGTAAAAGGTGCTAACAGCACCCCGGGCATGAAAAGAGAGAGCACATAAAGTCAATGACAGATTTCTTTTTTCATCTTTGCAGAGGGAAGGTCATGGGCTGTGCTTTCAGATAAAGAATATGAGGGCATGTAAAAGTTCAAAGAGGACTAATGCACTTTTATAAGCAATAAAAATCATGGGATAGTAGTTTCAAAGACTCACACGGCCATATTCTCCTCTAATTTTACCAAATAAGATAAATTCTTTTTATAGGTTTACTTTAAAACTCTTAAAATTAGTAAAAGTTTAATGCTGATAGGATGATTACTTTTCTGTAAATGTAACATCTATTAAATGGCAAATAGACAGCTGCTAACTAAGATTGCTAATTATAATGTCTAAAATAAATCTTGAATTTAACCAGTCGTTGAGTTTAATGCTGTATTTGTATCAATTAAGGCTATAGGCAGAACAGAATTAAATCTCAGTAATGTTGATAAACTTCCTCTTTTCAGGATGAAAAGTTCTTACCAGGATCAGGTTTGATGACAACCGAATACATTGATCAGGGCAAATCAGAAATTAGTGAGTGGATTGGTTGCCAAATAAGCTAAGTTAAGTTATAAGTTAAAGGGTCAGTTAAATTTTAAAATTCCAAATATACGAACAACTATGAGGAGCTTCTGTATTTCAATACAAGGAATAAAAGTACGGAACAGACTAAGTGATGATCTAAAACAGAGACGAAACTTAAGTCAGTGTAAAAAGAAATATATAAAAGCTATTTTGGAGAAGTACAGGAATGTGGAGGGGGTGCATTGATTCTAGAAAATGTATGAAGTTAAAGTGCCTAAATAATAGTGTTTACACTAAAGAATAGGAATATATGAACTGTTTCTTATTATAGATGATCATTTTTTCAGGGTGGGGTTTATGCCACAGCTGCCCTAGGTTGGCAGCATTGGTGAAGACTGGTGAAACCAAAGTCATTTTTTGTGTTTCTGCAGTGGTTGGTGCACCAATGTGTAGAGGCTCTTTAACCAAAGTGGCATTTTTGGTGCTAAGGTGTGGTTGTTGTTGATATCCATGGATTTTCAGATTTTCTGATTTGCAGAGGAACTGAAGAAGTGGTGAAGCACATTGTTATTTTTTGATTAGTGTGTTGAATTGTAGTTGTTTGCTTGCATTCCTGAAAAGAAGGGTTGGTTTTGGTGGTTGAATGTTGTGCTTGATTGGTTTCTGACTTCTCGGAGGAACCCGGTGAGCCGGCTCAAATATGGGTTTGGAAGGGTGGGTTCAGTTTGAGAAGCCATCCACTAGCAGCCATTGTATACAACCACTTAGACAACAGCTAACCCTTCCCCCTTAAATATCACATGATAATGCTGAAGCAGGTTGGCAGAAGAGTGAAAACATCTTTCACATCATGAAAAGCTTTAAGGGTTGTTTTTACTCTTTACTTCATACCAAAACTTGTTCCAGTACTAGTAAAACTGACACAAAGCTAAAGCTAGATCTGAGGTAATTACCACACTGGACACAGCCACTACTGATGGCTTTTACTACAAGTAAACCCCACCCATAATGCAACTCTGTACGGCTCTGAAGGTATCGTCAGTTACTCACCCAGTCAGGCAGTCAGTCACATACAGACTCACATGTAGAGCCGACCTCGGTGGTGAGTGAAAAATCTAATTGTGTATAATAGATTTAATCAGTTAAGCTGGTTGTAAAGCTTTATCTCTGTATACATGGTTACCTTTATTTTACTCTGTTCTGTGCATTTTAGGAGTGTATCCACTCCTTAATCTGACTGGGTTGCTTGCATTCAATCCCCCCCAACCCTCAAAGAGGCTTCACTTACAAACACTTCTGTTTGTCTCTCCTGTGAATCAGTTAATAGCAGTGGTTTCCAACATTTTTATGCCCAAGGCACAAATCAGATCAAGCCAAAATTTCAAGGCACACCATATTTACATTCAACAGAGCCTCATTAATGTTACAGTTTCTCTAGTTGTTGTATAGTTGTAGTAATAATGTATGGTTGAGGTGCTTGAAGTATGTTTAGTATGGCAGTGAAGTAAGATGGTAAACTCATCCTTCCAGTATCAACATGTCTTTAGTCGTCTGAAAACTCAAAGAACTTTTACTTATAGGTCACTCTTATTTCCATACTGATGACATTAACTAATCCATTCCATATTCATTCACTCACAACTGATGCAACAGTGGAGCGGTTGGTAGTTTACATCATGATGAGACTGCAGAGGCTGGGGATTGAACCCCTGATCTTTCAACTGACAGACAACCCACTCTACCTGCTAGGCCACAGTTACCGAGACAACCTCATTAAAGTGAAGATCTGCAGGTCTAATAGCGTGCTCTTTCACTTGCCCGCCCTGGTCTTTCAGATATATTCCACTTCGAAACAGACCCACAATCACTTTCAGAGGGAAACAACCCCTGAGGGTGACGCAAAGAGCAAAGCCAAGCATGAAATCAGCAGTATGAAAGGAAATGATATCTGCACAGCCACAAAGTGGGGAATGGCCACATGATAAAACGGCAAATAAAAAATGCAGATAGGTGCCACGGCAATGCAATGCTTTGAGACTCACAAACAAACAGCAGGAGGGAAGATGGAGAGGTTGAAAGAGAATACTCGTTAAAGGGTTTTCTGACGCACTTCAACACAAGGACATTGGTCAGACATGCTCCTGTACAGAGAGGATTGATAACATGAATGTCTTGTTACCTAGAAGTGGTGATGTGGAGGAGTTTCCAGATGTATGTACGTGGGATTCACAGAACCAATTAGCTCTATTAGAGAGTAGGAGACACAGCTGGCACGTTCAAACAACCAGATATCTATAAATCTGCTCTGTGTAGTTCCCATTATCTCCACACTGGTCCTAAAGCAACCTCAGCGCTTGCATAATTGTTATTTTATCGAGTCAGGGTACATGAATTGGGGTTTCTTTGGTCTCAGTGTCCTGAAGTTCAGCAGATTTCGTGTGTAAATATGGAGCTTTTTGATGTGCGCAGAAACCATGAAGAGTTCAGATTCTTTGATGCTTCCTTCTGTGAGATATTGCTTACATATCAACAAACAGCTGCAAAATAATTGAAATTCAGATATCTGCCTGAGCAGAATTTTAATTAAAAATACTGAATCAAAGCTTTTTGGGTCTTTTCACTAACCCTTTACGAAACAAATGGCCTTCATCATTTTGATTAAATTTTCAGACTGTCTTGATGACGTAACTCTGGAGAAATGATATTTTTTCCTTGTTATGAAAAGGCCGTATTTCTGTACCTCTTTCTTTGTGAGTTATTATCCAAAATGGGTGAGTCTGAAGGACCTTGGCCGCATGTTTGTCCAACTAGCCCACCTTAAATGATTTAGAAACTCAAAAAAAATCTCTGTATTCTTTATAAAATTTCCAAACCTATCATTTAAAATCTGTAGATTGGCTAGGTACTCATCGCTCAGGGGATGCAGGGGCATCCCCCCTCCAGACACCTGTGCATGCAAATTTCCAGTCCTCACTGGGTTTCTGCACCACAGCGATCTTCTGAATGGGACTCTGTGTACCTCTGAAGTCCTGAAACTGGATGCTTAGCAGTGGTCGAAGGTCTGTTTGCGGCCGTGTACCCCCACAAAGGTTTATCCCTCCACTTATCATTCCTTAGCCTTCAGCAGCTCCACAGTGCAACGACACCAGAGCCCTTTGCTAATACAGTACACACATGGTGATGACAACGACCGCTGATGAATAGAGCTGCAGGCCATGGAGATTAATGGACAAGACGTTTAGACTGTGAGCCATGCTGGGTACGTTTGTTTTGACTGTTTCTGAGCTGTCCGACAAATAATACTAACCAGACTAATTTGACTAATATGAATGATTATATTTTACAAAGCAACCTTTAAGAGCAAATTCCCAATGTTCCCAGCTTTTCTAATTCATAACATGTGCCTATAAATTTAGTCCAAGTCCTGTCTATTCGGACTTTTTTTCATATTTAATGAATCAGAATAAGTTCATAACAGTGTTGACAGTCCAAACTGATTCTAAAAAGTCTTGCATGAGACCATAACAAGCCAACATATGATGGTAACAAGCCTATATTGGACCATAAAAAGCCAACATAAGAAAACTAGAAAAGCACTCGGAGAGCACAGACCTCTGCCATTAGCCCTATCTCCCATTAGTGAAGAATCCTTTAAAAAATTCCTGGATCCGTCCCCATGTGCCCCCCACCACGGCATTCGGCGATTACTCCCTCCTCGGTGGGGTGGAAAGAAGGTGAGGCAAAGAATTGGCTTCGCTACGGCTGGGCTGTCATGGTGGAAGCATTGCCTGCTGGTGCCAACAGATGCACTGACAGTCTCACTCATGGTCTCTGGACGACTGGAATTCATAGCAGAGGTTGAATATTCCTCTATTCCTCCCAGCATTGTGAGTATTCTCACTACAATTCGCTGTCTTTCCCTCTGTTACACTCCGACTCATCTCCTCGATCGGGTGTGCGCCTTTCAAACTCTATAAACTCCAAAACTTTGAATAGAAACCCACCCAACATGCTGCTGGGATTGAATTTACTCATGTCTGCCATCTCCTGGTGTAAAGTGGTAACAGCACAGACCTCCACCATTAGCCCTATCTCCCAATAGTACAGAATCCTTTAAAAAATTCCTGAATCCAGACGGTGATCCAGATCAGTCCCAAATCTAATCAGTTTGAGTTATGCTGCTAACAAACTAACAAACTAAACTAACAAACTAACAAACCCACCCGATCACATAACTGAGGTAATAACTTGCCTACATAGGGTAATCAAACACCTATATAAGACTATAGTATGCACTGATAAGAGCATGATAAGTAAATTAAGACAATAACAAATCTGCACAGGATCACAAAAAGCCAGCCTAAGACCATAACTAGCCAACATAGGACAATAACAAGCTAACATAGGACCATACAAAGCTAGCATGAGAACATAACAAGCCCAATCATACGTCTACAGGTGCATCTAAAAATAGAATAGTATATAAAAGTTCCTATTTCTCGGTGGTTTAATTCAAAAAGTTACATTTTCATAAATTCTGGATCTTTCTCATACAAAGTGAAACATTTCAAGACTTTTGTTTTAATCTTGATGATTACAGCTCATGAAAATCTAAAATCCACTATCTTAAAATCATAGTGTTGTGGTAAAGTCCAACTGACAAAGGTTCCTTCAGCCTTTGTTCTCATTCTGGTTCAGTACACACAACCCCAACCATGGGGAAGACTGCTGACATTTGTCCAGGAACACAATCACTGGTCCCTTTCACAAGGAGGGTAAGCCACAGAAGGCCACTGCTGGTGGATGGTCAGGCTGTATCAAAGCAGATTCATTCAAAAGGGACACACAGGGATAAGCTCAACCTTCAGAGGATTATCAAACAAACCAGATTCAAGAACTTAATGGAGTCAATCCTGAACCACAGATGTCACACGCCTCATACGGCCATCTGCTGAGCAGCTTTATGGAGATATTGATTTCCTTTTCCAGCAGGACTTGGCACCTGCCCACAGTGAAGCCAAAACTACAAGAAACTAGTTTGCTGACCATGGTGTTAACGTGTTTGATTGGCCGCCCAACTGGCCTCACCTGAACCCCATAGAGAAACTGTGGGTAAATGTCAAGAGGAAGATGAGAGACAACAGACTCAACGATATAGATGAGCAGAAAGCAACCTGGGCTTCAAAACACCAAGCAGTGCCACGGACTGATTGGCTCCATGACAGTACACATAGATGTAGTTGGAGCGCCAACCAGGTACTGAGTGCATAAATGTGCTTAATTTTAAACATTTCTGTATCATAAATCCTTTGGTTGGACTGATGTTTTTTCATATTCTAATGTTTGAGATGGCGGATTTTGATTTGTGTGAGCTGTGATCATCAACATTCAAACAAAAAAGTCTTGAAATGTTTCAATTTATATGAGATGTATCTAGAATATATGGAGGTTTAACTTCTTGAATTGAAGTACAAGGCAAAAATGAACTTTTCATGATATTCTAATTTCTTGAGATGCATCTGTGGATACTTGAAGCACCATGGGTAAGTTTAGTTTTACATGGCTAACACCAGAGCTTTGATTTTTCAAGTCCAAGACTAAAGGAAATCCAGATAAAATCAGCATCAAAAAGAGACTAGCGGAACGGACAAGACTTCCAGTAAAAAATGCTGAAACGAGACGAATGGAGTCCAGTTTGACGACAGGGAAAAGCAGAACCGAGACGTTTCAAAGCAGCTCCAACTTGGGGTTTGACTCTGAGATGAAAGGGGCCAACAAATCCATCTTAGTTCTATTAAAACTCTCAACCTCAATTTATGTTACAACGACTCTATTTAAAGTGCTGATTTTGATGCCATGCTTAGGAAGCATTGGAGCATCTTTCTTTAACAGCTTTCTCTTTTATTATAGCAAGTCTTCTACACACAGTAAAATGGCAATGCACCGGTTAGAAAATGGACCTTTAGGGGTTGCTGGTTTGATTGAGAAAGAAACCTAAGTTTTAGGCAACAAGTGACCAGCAATGGTGGGAAGCTAGACTCTGGACAAATCAGTTACTCCCAGCAGGCAAACGTCACTACAGTCTCTATCTAACACAGTCAAAAAGTATCTTTGCCAAAAACTTGTGGACATACTGGATGGCTGGACTTTAAATGGTAGGAGACACTTTGCTGCTGCCAGTAAACAAGCTGTCAGCACACACCTCTCTTCTCTGCCTCAGACTTAGCGACTGTGGAGCCTTTCAGACTTCTCACACTGTGGCAGAGATCCAGAGAGACTGCTGTGACCATAAACTACCCAGGCTCAAAGAAAAGGAGAGATAACCCTGACTTTTAATAGCACAGAACATCTACGGCAGAGCCAAGCCGATGCACAGGGTATCAAAGAGAGAGTTAAACTTGGGGTTTGTCTCAGCCACTTCAAACTGAGACAAAGTGAGAATGAGTGGAGACAGAGAAGTTTGAAAATGCAGGAGGAAATCTTGGGCACAAATTGGGTTGAATTGTTTAGTATTCAATGGGACTGTTGCTTGGCAGGGCTGATAGGTGCTGAGCGGATTTGTAACGCTCATAATATTTCAATTTGTGACCTTTATGGGGCAATTTCCAGGTGTGCCTATAAAAAAGCCCATAAAAGGCGAAATATACTTTTGTGAACGTTGGCATCCCTCACAGGAAAGGATCAAGAAACGCTTTATGAATAATGCTGAACAGAAACACGTCAATGGCAATGGGATTAAAAGGGAAGAAAAAGAGAGTTTGATTTTGTTTAATGACAAGATGGCATGACTGTACATTTTGTATACATGAAGCCATGCCTTCTCTTAAAGTGGGAGCAGCTAATGCCACATACAGATGGATCTATGATTCAGCTTCACACGGCATCGAGCCATTTCCAACATTGCTGAATCAAGCAAATCCATGTGTTGTGTCAGAACAAAAGAAGAGGAAAGGACATGCCGGGGTTTCTCTTTAATCATTTCTTTCCACATTTCAGAGGTCACCATTATAAAAACATTATTTATTATGAAAACCTAATGAGCACCAGAGGATCTGCTTGGCAACTTGTTGTTTTTCCTCCCAGCGTTTCTTTTTGCCTGCAAGCTTGGTTTGATGGCAAACACTTCAGCATCACACTAAACCATGTTTATGTTTGACTTATTTATAATGGAGACTGCTGACGGGCAAACTGTCTACAGCGGGTGACAAGGACAAAGCCAACGGGGTCATGGGTCAAAACCTTGACAGCATTAATTTATACAAGTGGCAGTGTACCACGCATTTACTACTCAACCAGGAATCTCATCAGGTTATGGCATTTCTATTAATACAATTCTCCATAAGTTCTTTAGCAGGCTCCAGGGAGGTTAGCAACCAAGAAGAAAGTGGTCATGATGAAGGTCTGCACCTCTGAGACCATAGTTTCAAGTGGAGGTGTCTAGGTGTCTCGCTTATGATTGAGGCTAAAATGGAGCGTGTGATTGACAGGCTGATTGGTACATCAGCAGTATTACAGGCATCACTATGAAAAAGGAGCAGATCCTGCTGATCTACGTTCCCTGTTGTCTGGAGCTTTAGGTAGAGACCACAGATCTTGGATTTAAGCAGCTGAAATAAGTTTTCCCTTGGAAGCTTGGAGTAGAGCTGCTGCTCCTTTGCAAAGGAGCCTGCTGATGTCGTTCAGACATCTGATGAGGATAGCCACACAGTGCGTTCCCTTTTGAGGTCTTTTACGCAAATTCAACTGGGCAGGGTAGACCAAAAACTTGTTTGTCACTAAAAGGGAGTTAACTTGCTTGACCTGCTGCCACCAAACCAGCCCTGTAGGAGCAGAAGAAAATAGACAATGGATCCTAAAAGGCTCTTTGTAATGTGTTTTGACAACACCCCCTCTCTGAATGACTTCAAATATGCAAACAAGCACTCAAAAATGTGTAGTAATAACTACATGTTTACACCAAAATGGAAAAAAAAAAAAAATACAAAATAGAACACAGAATATAAATTCTGAAACTGCTGTTAAATTTAGGCCAAAAAAACCTAACTGATTGAGTTCGAAAAAGACTTGTTTCGGCCGACATATTTGACAGTTGTGTTAAATTATCCATGAAGGCTGCAGAGCATATGCCACCTAAGTGGTGTACATATGAAATGTTACCCTTAGCTGAATCTAAGTCAGAGAAACATGAATTTTGTTTTGACATAGCACTGAAAAGTCTCAGATAAAGGTCCCTTTAAAAGAAATTGGAATGATACAATGAACAAAATAAAATGAAATTGCTTAATTTTACACAGGGAACCAACATTTATTTTTAGGTGTTGGATACTTTCAGTTTTACACAGGTGCTGTACTTATTAGGAGCTGTTTCACTTTTAACCTGAAATGTATAAAATTATTACTTTTACTTCCACTTGTTTTGTGTCCCATCGCTGTTATTCATTGTAACTTATCTCTACAGCAAGTGGTTTTTTAACATAAAAAACTTGAATATTCAAATATTGCAAAATGGTTTTCATGGTATGTCATTTTTAATTGTGTCACTCTGAAAACAAAGACCATGCTCTGAGAAGTACAAGAAGTTGAAAACCACACAGTATGCTGCTGTATAATACGTAGAGCACTAAGAGCCACTAAGTGCATTGTCATATTGTATTGTATCGTGTCATGTTGTAGGATGTCTTGTCATCTTGTGATGAAATGTGTTGTATCATATAGTATTATGTAGTGCTTTATTGTGCCTTATTGCATCATGTCCTGTTGTATTGTGTCGTATTGTATTGTCATGCCATGTTGTATCATCCTGTTTTCATGTCGTGTTGTATCGTATTGTATTACATTGTGTCGTGTCATATTAAATTGTATCATGTCCTGTTGTGTCGTATCTTAACATATTGCATCATGTCGTATCGTGTCATATCGTACTGTATCATGCTGTGTTGTAGTGTGTCGTATCATGTTGTGTTACTTCATGTCGTATCGCCTTATATTATCTTGTGTTGTACGCTGTAGTATCCTTTCCCATTGTCTCGTGTCATATACAATTGTATCATGTCCTGTTGTGCCATATATCGTATCGTGCCATGTATTTTGTTGTATTGCATCGTGTCATATCACATTGTATTATGCCGTGTTGTATCATGTCCTGCTGTAGGGTGTCGTATCATTTTGTAATGTATCAGGTCATACTGTATTGTATCATGTCATGTTGTGTCATATTGTACCGCATCGTGTCATGCTGTCTTGTGTTGTGTCGCTTGTGTCTTGCTGTATTGTGTTGTAACTATTGTATCCTATTGTGTGGTATCATGTCGTGCCGTTTTGTACCTTGTGGTATTGAATTACATTGTATCTTATTGTTTCACGAATAGTATGGAATGTTGTAATATTATGATTAGATAAAATGTTATATCATTTAATGTATCACATTGTATTGGAAAGTATTGTATCACATATCATATATCGCATCATAAATTGTCTTATATTGTGTAATGCAATGTAGATTGTAGCACATTGTATTGTGCCTCATATAATCTTGTATTTATTGTATCATATCATGCTGCATATCATGCAACACTGACCCTGCCAGTTTTGTCTTCAATAAAAGTTGTTTAATATGTGAGCAAATATACACCAAGACATATTTATTTGAGTTGATTACAGACCTCTGATTTGTTGGAATATGATGATGATGTGGTAGTTGTGCTATATTTACTAGTGAAATTGTATGACCATACAGCTAATTTTAAAACAATTTACCCTAATCTTGACCTAAGTCAAACTTCACAATTGACCATAAAGCCAAGTCTTAACTCTAAAAAGGCCATTTCACAAAGTAAAGACTGACCCAGCTATAAAAACACAGATTTCAGTAGAACCCTCTGTCAACTTTGACTTTTAAATTTTGATATATGAGGAGAAGACGCCTCATTAAATGTGAGGCCCGTCACATGGATGACTGACTGGTCCACACCTCAAGCTGTGTGCTCTGAGAAACTACATAATGACTCAAATACGTCAGGCATTGTTAACATTTCACAACAGCTCGTCTTATTCATATTAATCAATATCAAGTTGATATCACTCTAAAGCCGTTTAACAGACATCTGCTGGACTGAATCCATGATATTGGCTTGGCCTTGAACAGTCCAACAGCTGGATTTTGACAAATCTGCCAATCATATTTTTTTATTTGCTTCTCTTGGCAGACTTGTGGGGTCCTGACAAAGGGGGTCTCTGAGACAAAGAGTGTACCTGGCTCTGCTGAGGGTTTGTAAGGAGGACCAGACTTCTCCTTTCACAGCTTGAGTCCCACTGCCACTGACATGGGAGATGAATGACACTACTGGCCAGGCAGCGCTGAGTGTCAAAGACAAATGAGAACCAAGCCCACCAATCGGAGACGAGACGCCCTTGTCTTCAGCAGGGCGGTGGGGGAGTGAGTAATTTGTTACAGGTTTGAATATATCACCCAGATTGACGGGAGTGTAAGTGGAGTCAGAGATGGAGGTCTATGAGGACTCCAGTGAGCTCACTGTGTATTATTTAAGAAATGGGAAACTTTTTTAAATTATTATTTAAAGGAAATTAAAGAATTCAACAAGTCTGCCTTGTTAACATGAAGAATCGCTGTGTAAAAACAGTTAAAAAACAGGTAGCAGTACTTTGTGTTCCCAGGGATTTTCCTACCAAAAGAACATGATACACCAGGATTAAGACTCTCATAACAGCACAGGCTTTACTTTCACAAACTTATACAAAGTCCTCATAAAAGCTCAGCTTACGGCCACATAAAGGAGGATGAGTCTGAGCAAGAGTACAGTGACATCCTGCTCTGCAATGATGTGTATATTCCCGGGGACATTTATGACTCCTCGTAATGGATTGTGGCCCGTTAAAGATTCCCTAACTGTTCCTCTTTACTGCCGTACAGATTTGCATTTGGCACAGATAGTTTCTCCTGAGAGCTGAACGGTTTCAATTAAGTGCTACGACCACTTTTGAAGTGCTTCCTAACCCCCAAATTTTTATACATTCTTCATTTGTGACTTTTCTTACACATTTGATGACTAACAGGACCACTTTCCCTCCCTTTTGCTAATCAGTGCCTTAGAGTTGGCTAATATTTATTTTGCATTGATTTGGAAACAAAAATACTTCCCAATTCACACCACATCACTCAAAACTCATTCAAGGGCAAACAGGGATTTTGCAGGAACAAGAATGCACTTTCATGCATGCAAAAACTGCACGCTCACATGCATGCACACCATAAAAACTCACATACATACACCCTGAGTGTAAAGGCCATCCATCAGTTTGTTTATATCAATAATTTCACATAATTACAGCTCTGTTTTGTCAGGGTCTGTGGAGTTGGAGAGTGAACGCTTGCGTTTTGGCTCAGAGTTATATTTCTCATTCCAGAAGGAGGGGGAAGTGAGAAATGGACAGTTAGTGAATAATGCCCCTCGCTGCTGGCGTAACAAGGACAAGATTGATCCCCTAGCACAAACACCAGGCCCTTTTTTCTGATTAATTCCACATTTATAATTTAGTAATTGCACAATGAGGACAGTTGGATATACAGCTAATGAGATTTACACAAGCTCTTAGGGCCCCGGTCTCGATCGGCTGTAGATCTCAGTGCATTGTGCAGGAGTGGAGGGAGTTTTTTTCATGATAATTTACAGCACTGCTAACGGGAGGCCTATTTCAACAGCTAAAGGCTAAATAGATAAACTGTCATGTTAATATCCTTAAATAATGCAAAAATCATCTATTTTGGAAATGTTATTAAGATGTTCTTTTAAGAAAAATTTAAATCTTGGCATAGAAAGAGAATATTGTGTACAAACCTCAACTCCAAAAAAGCTGGGACACTGTGTAAAATGATAAAAACAGAAAACTGTTATTTGCAAATCCCTTTTAACCTATATTCAGTTGAAAACAATAGAAAGACAAGATGTTTAATGTTTAAGCTGATAAACTTCATTGCTCTTTTGGAAATATACACAAATTCTGAATTTTATGCTTACAACATGTTCCAAAAAAGTTGGAACAGGAGCATGGTTTCTACTGTGTTACATCACCTTTTATTTTAAAAACACTCTGCAATCATCTGGTGACTGAAGACACTAATGATAAAAATACTGAAAATCTTAGCTCTTTCTTATTTCTGATTAATATTCATCTAAGGTTGCAGAGTACAAGGTTTCCACTGTCCGATTTTGTGCCCCATAATGTGTCATACATATTCAGTGGGAGACAGGTCTGGACTTTACTGAGAGGCCATGCTGTTGAAACTCAAGCACAATGTGGCTCGATGTTGTCTTGCTGAAAAAGATGTCATCTGGATGGAGGCATATGTTTAAAATGTGATGTAGTTTCCGTCGGACATTCAAAATCCCTGATATTTCTCTACTGGTGGTAAATCTGTCAAAAAACAATGCGGGGAGCGCAGATGGTTGGGTGGTTTAAGGCGATACCCATGTACGCGGGTGGCCTGGGTTCGAATCCGGTCTGTGGCCATTCACCACATGTCTCTCCCCGCTCTCTTCCCTGTTTCCAAGTCTGTCCACTGTCCTTCCTCTATCAAATAAAGGCATGAAAAGGCCCAAAAAAACAATGCAGCTGTATCTCTTCTGTCTCTCAGCAGCAGAAAGCAGGGACCCCAGGTTTGGCAGGGTGCAGAGAACACACTACCATGATTTGGTACCAGATTTAGGCAAGAGAATAAATGCTTGGACTAAAAGTTAAGACTAAAATGTGAAGACTTTTTATGGACAAAAACTAGACTAAAATGTCTTGAGTTTTGTCAACTCAAACTAGACTAAAACTGAAAAGGGTAGAAATTACTAAAATGGGACTAAAACTAAAAGACACTTCATCTAAAGACTAAGACAAAGACTAATATTGAAAATAGCTGCCAAAAATAACACTGACTGGTACAATGTATTTCCAGTTTTAGGGGGGGAATTCAACTTTATCTATAAAAGAATGGACTAAGCAACATTGCAAAAATAAAACAGAAGCAAAGGTCAGGGGTCTTACCTAGGGGTTAATTATGTTTTGACCGGTTTTAGAAGTACGTATGCTAATGATGGCTCGCTTAACCTAAAGCTAACATAGTTACACAAGCTACGTAGTTAATGTTACTTGGTAGGCCAGTGTAGCTTAGTTAGCTTTAGCAGCATGAGTTTAAGTAAAGATAGCTGAAGGTAACATAGCAACGTAAGTTATGTAGATCACATAACTATGTAGCTAATGTAGCTGACATTAGCTTCGTTAGTACATCCATGAACATGAGCTAGATTATCTATGTAGCTTACACAGCTAATGGAGCAATGGAAGCTACTTTTGCTATGTTACAATGTTTTCATGGAGGATGAGCTTTTACCCTGTAAGAGGATAGTTTACTAGGCTTTATTAAACGTTTTATAATCAGGTTTTTAACTTTTTACTTTGGTATCCAAACCTTAACCTTTACCCTAACCTTACTGAAATTGTAATCCTATTTCATTCTGAAAGTTTTGGCTTGTATTTCAGTTCTGACAATTGCCACTTCTCACAGTAATGGTTTTTGAGAGGTGCCATCTGAGCTCTGCGGTCTAAAGCCACACTATCTTCAGTATTATTTGTTCCACAGACAGGCGCAGACAGCTCTATAAAATTTGATTGATTGAAATTATTCAAAAAAATGTTTGGGGATCTCTTCTTAGGGAGGTGGTGGGTCCTGATGCAAGACCAGTTGAGAACCAGTGACTGAGCTCCCTTGGTTATCCCGGGGGCTCAGGACTAGAAATTGGGATTGTTAATTCTTTTATCAGTATTGATGCCATTACTGATCGGAGTCCTTACTGTTACCACTTGAATTCACATTTGAAAAAATCATGACGACATTTTATTAACCTTACCTAAATTGTATTTTACTGTGCTAACTCTGAAGTCATCATACTGTCTCCTTGTCTGATTAGCTAACCAGTTTTAATCAAGCTGATTTCAACATAAATTTCAATGCTGAAATATTTTTAAATGATGGGAATTCACACAAAGTTTTGGTGCCTACCACAGCCTAATTTTATTGGGTGAGGAGGATGACTGTTTTGCTGCTGCAACAGTAGCCAACAGTTTTTTTTTTTTTCAAACATCAAAGACAGGTAAAACTTTTTGAATCAATTTGATTCAAAATGCTGGGGTTGATCCTCCTTGCAAGAACAGATTTATGGTTGCGCACTAGTGATCTAATATATATGATGTGACTTGACTTGAAATAATAAGTTACATCATAAGATAAACAAAACTAAAAAGCAGTATTGATAATAGCAAGTATTACTGATCTCGGGTTTTGAAAATTGCAGACCCTCATCCCCATTCATAACCCCAAATTTTGAAAACAATTTTAGACAATCCTGCCCAAGGGTCAACACAGGAAACTCTCTACCAACAGTTGTTTTCTGCATATATATGCCTCTAATACACTATTTTCCCCATTGTTAACAAATTCACATAATCATAAATATAATTTTTGGCCTTGCTTTAAAGACTTATGTCTCTAGCTTGTCACACTACTGTGACAAGCTAGAGAGTTCAGAAGTACTGGGGGATGGATTAGCACATTTTTATTTTTAGTCTTATAACGAATTTAAATACCAGCCTTCTTCTCCACGTGACACTTGGCCATATTTACACACAAAGTATAAGATTACAGCGATAATGAGGAAAGTATGAAGCGACTTAGTCTCAGTTTAACAAGGACCAAATGAGAAATCAAACAAACAAATAAAAATGAATCTGATTTGGTGTTGATTTTGCCAACTGCAGTTTAGTGTGACTAATGTTTCCAGGAACAGCAGCATTTCAAAGTTGTTAAGAAGAAGTTGTTTCTTTTGTTGTTAAGTCAACAGGAACTGGAACAAGAAACGCTGTGATTGTGGTGCTCTCATAGCGTCTGTGACTATGGTAGCACATATGTCACATGTAATTGTATAGATGGGAAAGATATGTGTGTTTATGACTTGTACACTTTCACATAATTGGTGAAATAGAAACATTACATTGGTTAGAATGGGTCATGTAAGGATAAAAAAATGACTGTACACTGAAGGCTGAACAAATAAGCAACAGAGGTGACAGACAAACACCCGAACAATAACAGTTCAAACAGATGTGGCCTGCTACCAGTTCATTGGTTGAGCCTGATTTATACGTCTGTATTGAATCTATGCCACAGCTACTCCATATCAGTGCGATTTCTATGCCAGTTATATCCAGAGTTTCAAGTTCTGCCATAGTCTCTTGCTTGTCTTGTTTGTGTACAGAAAATATGACAACTAAAACCAATCTTATTAATGAGAAACATTGGATTATAGTGCAAGAAAAGAGAGGAGACTCTGAATATCCTGACAGTGGATCACTTGAGTCAGAGAAGTTTTTGCGCTTGTACGACCCCTGAGAGACACTGATGAGGAAATGAAGTTTCAAGATTTTCCAATGTAAGTTGAACTGATGAATTAGTTCATGGTCTAAAAGCCATTATCTCATTATGGAGTATGCATAATTTGCCCTAGACACTAGTCAGAGGCTTGCGATGCTCACCAGTAGATGATTCACATGGACTTTGGCATGGTTTGATGAAGTTGGATTTTTAGGAGAGATGCATCTCAAGCTAAAAGGCTGGCTTCTATTTGTGTAGGTGTATGCTATGGTACGTATAAATCAGGCTTTATAGTTAACACTAGCAGGAGTGATGATTAGATGCACAAGATTAGATCCACAGAGATCTGAAAATGTTTCAGTGCTGTTTAAATAAGACAGCAACTATGTTAATGAGACTACAGTCTGCTGTGTTGTTCACACACATAATAAGATGCATAAACAACAATGATCTGAATGCATGTTGAAGCTGCTTATACAAGACAGCAACGGTCTGTTATGTGCAACAGTCTGTTAAATGATGCTACAGTTTGCAGTGTTGTTCACACACTTCACCTGAAAAATGACAAATCAGACATTATTATGTCTGATGTGTCTTATATTAGAAACAGGAAAAAAAATACTGTCCACCACACAGTCTACAGTGAAGCATAACATTGTTTTACTCACTAGTTATTAATAGCCACAATTAATCATTACTGACTAGTTGCGCTTGCATTTTTTGTAAATCTTTATCAGTTAAATAATTTCTGCTTTTTTGTCAATGCACCTGATCTGTAAGGACTAAAAGCAATTTCTTGTTTGCATATGTTAGTAGAAGAACAGTGTCATATACAGAACTGTGCAGAACTTTTGGGCATGTTTGGGACAAAAATTGAGGTTGAAGTAAGGCGTGTAATTGGGAATAAGCCCACCTGAGGGCACCATCAGGTGTAAAGGAGGACTTACACTACCCACACGTTCTGGATGTCCTTTTCACATTATCAGGGGCATGGGAAAGTAATATGTTGACCCAATAAAAACAAAGTCCACACCTTTAGGGTGGAGTAAGGGGTGGACGTGGCAGGTAAGCATGGCCTAGGGTACAGTCTGGGCAGGTAGTAGGGTTGCCACATGCCTCTGGTCATGCTGTGGACGTCCCAAGGGCCCGAAAAACTGCAGGCGGTCTCCAGGCATATCACCAGGGGTGAAAAGACACAGACAAAAGAGATGCTGTTGAGCTTGACCTTGCCTGTTGAGGGACAAAAAGTTGAGTCGACATATTGAGCTGAACTCTGGCCACCCCTCCCTTCAGCTCCAGGTTGTAGCACATCTGGCCAAGTAATGAATCCTGACCACCTTACATGCTTAAAACTTATGAACATGACTGAATGAGATGTTTTTTAATAGCCTGAAGATGAATGATACAATGTTTACAAATCAGCCAGATTGGCCAAATTACTGTTACTACTGTTCTTCTTCTGAACAATGTCTCTTGGACTCTTTTAAAAGCATGAGCTTATGTACTGTGCACTTCCTGTTTACCAACACAGTAATGGCAACTTTTCACATTCGCTTCTGTTGTGGATTTGCCAATAGCACATGGACCATAAAAATATAAAATATTTAATTTAACAGGAATAAACTTAAGTTTCAACATGACCAAATACTAGCTGGAAATACAGTGTTCCTTTATATTCTTTTCACTTTTAAAATTATCCATTCTAATTTGATTCTGCACAGTCGAATGTGTTTTTGACATTCACAGTCAAACACAGGAAAAGGAAACATGAATCATGTAAAAAAATATAAAGATATTGAACAAAAAACTGACTTTTGCATACCATCCTAACATGTAGTGAAGGTAGTGAGCATTGGAGCGTCCATTTCATTGGCACTGATTAGCCCCACATTCCTGTCAAAGTAGACGTGTTGTTTTTATTTTCACGCTCCAGCAGAAGACAGGGAAGCGAGGGGAGAGGCGGTTAAAACGACCGTGACCAAAATCATACGCCATAGCTGTGACTTTCATAGCCTCGCATGTCATTTCAAAACTGTCCAAAAAAACACCCCTCCTTGGACAGAACTGAGTGGGCTTTCATGTCCCGCTCAGCCTAACAACCCTCACTGAGTCAGTCCAATCTGGATTTGATTCCCGCTCTCTGTCTCTCACAGTGAATAATGCCTTTGTAGATAGCCTCTTCCAACTGAGTACACCCTTCATGTCCAATATTTAATACGTACCAAGTGACAAGCCAAGGAAGTAACCAAGAATGTAACACGCTCGTTATTGGCCCAGAGAACCAATACACAGGTCAAAGCATCAACACTTCTCCAAGCAATGACCCAGCATACAAGAAGTAATCATGTCTTTAAGAGAGCTCAATAATGTGGAGAATGTCATTGTCAGATTCATGAGACTGTAACAAGAAACTCACATTTAACTATTACCCCAAAGGGACCACAGCAGTGCCAAAGTGCGTTTTTACCAGCATGAGGGGAGCGAGTCAAACATACCGACTCGCTAAATAGAGTGTGAAACAGAAATGTGAAATACATCACCTCATAGCTGAAGCCTCCGCGCAGGATTACGGGTGAGCAGCAATAACGGCGGCATGTTACCGTCTCTGACATCTGGTTCACATGATCGAACACGCCATTAGTTCTACTGTTTTAAATTGCACTGAAATCAATTAAAACAGATACATTTGGAAAGAGAAGAACATCAATCTTTGGCTACGTTGCACATTTCAAAACACAGAAGTTGACCAAAGTGCTACATTATTCAAAAAAATACTAAATAAAAGCAATTGGATCAATCTAAAAACAACTGGGCATTCAAGTATTTGAAATGATTAAAGGGACAGTTCAGAACTTTTGAAGTGAGATTGTGTAAGATACTTGTCAGTACAACATATAGTAGCTACAGGAAATGTTGGTCAATATGGCCCCTTTGAGGTGGGGACTGGCTGAATACCTGCATGGATGGGCTGTATGGCTGTGCAGAAACTGCACATAATTTATCTCATTTTAACAGCAAACATGCTGAAAAACAATGCTGAGGTGAAGTGACACAATATAGAGAAAACTGGGGAAATACAGGGAGAGAAAATGGGGGAAGACGGGCCCCAAGCAACGCCAGGACTGGGACTTTGTCCCGAGATCCGTGCGTTGAGAATTAAAGCCTCTGTATATGGACCCAGATCTACCTACTGAGCACAACTGTTGTGTCATTTTAAGACTAACAGAGAACATTTTTAAACCTTTAACCTGTAGGTGCACACTGTTAAAAGTGACAGCTACCTTTTTTAATCTATATTGAAGCTCTTAATGATGCCCATCTAGCCAATTTTCTACACAATATCTACATCACTCATTGTTTGAAAGCTCTAAATACATGGATATTGAAATGATAACACAACATTTGTCAATGTATTTTTAAAACAGATCTTATCCTATGGCTGCAAATATACAAATATTTTTTTAAATAATTTAAGGTGTTTCCTTAGAATAGCATATACGAAAATATTGTGTGAATTCATTTACTTAGAATTTTTTTTCCCATTTTTCCCAATCAGTCCATACACAGCTGTACCAATTTTATGCAGATTGATCAAATATTCTTTGGTTTAGCATACCTAAATTCATATGCAGTACTGTAGAGAATTTTAAGGCATTTTTGGCCAAAATGGAGGCTGAAGTAAGGCATATATACCGCAAGTAAGCCCAGCAGCAGTAATCCAGAAGGATTACCAGGGGCATGAGAAAATAGTCTGTTTAAAAAAAAGTATAAAGTCTACACCTTTAGGGAGAGTAAGGGTGGATGTGGCAAAAAAAAAGCATGGCCTTGGCTACCTGCAAGTAGCAGGGTTGCCATGAAGCCCTGGTCATGCTGTAGTTGTCCCACGGGGTCTCCATGCCTGGGTTGTGACACGTTGGATGAATCCTTAGCACTCTACATACCTAAAACTTATGCTCATGGCTATATGTTATGACTAAATTTTAAATATGGTTGTAAATGGGCAATCATTTTTCAGTTAACATCATTTTTTTATTCTTATGTTCAGCACAAAAATGTGTTGTTTCTTCCAGCAGGTATTAAAATTCCTTGTTTTTAAAGAAGAAAATCTCTGCTTTGTCACCCCTTTGTTAACGTCTATTTGGCGATGCATTTCCACAACTCAGCCTGTAACTTAGTGAGTGTGTTATCAGAGCTGATAGCCAAAACAATAACAATAAAAGTCAATAAACTCAATGAGACTTGACTTGTAAACCTAATGTGTTGAGTTTATGATGCTGAACTTCATAACCCAAGTTGAGTAATAGACCTGGAAAAACAGTGCAAAATGGTGAAATGCTGGAAGACAATTTGTGTAAAAGTGTGACCCAAACACATGGTTTAGGAATTGTTTTCAATTCTACTCACCAGCAAATATTTAATCTAAATTAAAAGAACATTGTGTTTAGGTTTGTGTGGAAGTGAAGCGTAAAAGAACAAGACGGACTAAAAATAGAGAGCCGGATTAAATTTTTGTGGTAGACTTTATCACCAGAAACACGCTTACATCTGTAAACACAAATCTTTCTATGGATGTAGAGGCTCTCCTGCTCTAGATCGCTCTGTATGACAGAAAATACCACTTTAAGCTTTGATGCACAGTATGGTCAGAGGGGCGGAAGCGGTTGGAGAAAATGGCTTATGATAGCTTGTCCTAATTGACCTCTTTTGTGACTCAGAGCCCTGTTAAACGAGAGCACATTTTTAGGAGCAGACACATCATTAGCCTAACGTGGCGATGGCTACGCACCGCCACATAGGACGAGGAAACGTCAAAGCATGATGGACCACACATGTAGCTCCTGACCTACAGAGCGCAGCATGTAGAGCGGCAGCAGCCCTTTTGTCTTCACCATTTTACTTCCAAATGCCCTTCCCAAACGCCCTCTGCAGCAGACACAAACAAATGGGATTCAGAGGACGACTGCAGCAGCGGTGATAGACAGAGATTTATATAGAGGGGATGAGTTGAGAGAGTGATGGAGTTGTCTGCTGCAGATTTCCAGTCCCCACATCTGTCCGGTTCTACTTGGCAGCACTTCTTAGCGATTCAGCTGGGAGAGAGATATGCAGGTGTTTTATTTTTTTCTCCCCACAAACAGATGCATCAAGCTAAGCCGAGCCAGGCAGCAGACGGACGGCGGTGTCAGATGCGTGAAGAGAAAAATGTTTTGTTCGGGCTCAAGCTGTGCGTTCGGGAGGGATGTGCTTTCTGCAAAGTGTTCAAACAAAGTGGCTGTTTTGCATTTTTTGTTTTGGCGAACCAGCCTATCCTTTTTTTTGTTTCACCTTCAGAGAGGAGCCAAGTCACCTGGACCCTTGGGGACGGAGGAAAAACTTTATGAATTTTTGTGTTTTGGTTGGAGAACTTGTTGAATAAAATATGCAATTTTGGGTGTTTTTCAGCACTTTAGTGTTCATTTCAATTATGCAAAGTGACTTAACAGGCTATAAACACCTTATAAAGTTATCCATGCCTCTAATTCTACATTTGGCATGCTGAGGTACAGCGAGTGACTTGGCTGCATAGCTTTGTGTTGTATTAAAGATAAGACTAAACGCAATTTTGCCAAGAACTCCACTGCTTTCTGTCACAGTAAACAGGGAATCACATCCACACGCCCTGTTGTTGAGCTGCAATCATCATAAATCATGCAGTTTTGAGTTTACATGTGGTCATGACAGCAAATCCTGGCCTGATCAAGCACTCCTGAGTCTGAAGTTGTTTAGAAAAGTTTCTGGCATGTTTGATATCTCTGTCATATGATTGCACTTTCACAGTGAGAGCAACCCTGTGAGCTAATTTTTTTCTTGATGACATTTGTGCAAGCCTTCAGGCAGTGTCTGAACCACCTTTAAAACAGCAGCCAGGCCTGTTTTGCCTATGAACTTAAGAAATGTTGTTAGGAAATAACAGCACCTAAAGCCACAAGGAAAGATTAGCTGCTAGATAGCTTGCGAGTGTTTTTGGTGGTGTATTTGAGCTGTGCATGACAGCTGAAATACAGAAATGTCTGCTACTTTAATCTGCAGGAATTCCTATTCAGTTTGTACGGCAGCTGCTTTAAAGTTGTGCCAAAAATCTGATCATACAGTGTGAGCAAATACAATGATTTATATAAATGTATGGTTTTACATTGAAATCAAGGTCAATCACAGAGTGGGAGCTGACTTTCCACCATGACTTTATCAAATCATACAGTAGAGCTATGAAGGCAATTTCAAGTATCTACTTTCTCCTTAAAAACTGTTGTATCTTCGCCACACGGGCCCAACTCATCCTCTAAAAGGAGTAGAAGTAGGAAGAGGGTCATTGTTGGTGTCTTAAAATAATAATTAAAAAAAAAACATCCAAAAGAATCCGCTGTAATTTTTTCACTGACTATTAAAGAATCATTTTAATCATTAACTGCTCTACTGAAGGACATGTTTTGTTAAAGATATATTTTTGGGCTTTTTATGCCTTCATTCATAAAAGATGGAGGAGGATGGTGGAAAGAGTCAGAAACAGGCGTAAAAGAGTTGGGATGCGACCCTTCCTATTCTCTCAAGAGAATTTATTTATTTATTTTAATGCTCCTGTTTTTATAAATGTTTTACTTGGGTAAACACTACATGATAGTTTAGCTGTCTTGGGTCAGGTTCCACCCTTTGGACTGAGCTCACAAAATGTCTTATCTGATAGATCTTACGAGTATCTTGCTAGATTTCCTCATGATGTGAAGTGTGGTAAGGGTCCCTAATTTGCCCTGAAGATGATCATGGCTGCTAGGATTTGGAATTGTACATTTAAAACATGGAAATAGCCAATCAGACAGTGAGCTGAGGAAGGAAGGAAGTCGATGATTCTGAATTTAAAGCGTGAAGTTAGAAATTGAGGACCAACTTGATAAGTAGCACAAGGAGAGGAGTTGGACTGAATGTGCTACCACAGTGGATGCAACAGGTAGCTAAGCTACATTTAACTTGTTTACTCTAAAGGTTTGTCTGAACGTATGAGACTTCATGTTTTAGGAGTGGAGACCTGTCGTGAGAACAAAACTGTTAAATCTGTCATTATTTGTCGTCGTGTGTGGGGTCTCTAACATTAGAAAAACGGTTATATTGTAAAAATTCTTAAGTGTGTGTCAGGTTAAGTCTGAAAAGCATTCTGAACAGCCGAGTGTATGATCACTGTTGTATGAATAAAGCTGCCTAGTTTAATTAAAATTCTCTGGCTATCCTTTTTTAGAATTTCCTCAGTACATGCCTATGATACACAAACATTTGACTTTTTATTTTATTGAGCTTCTCCAAAAAAGTATTTAGTGTCAGGACAGAGCTCCACTTTCATGCTTGTTTTTAAAAAAGTGGTCAAAGCAGTGTTAAACTTTTCTGAAAGGAGATTTTTGTAATAATTTCCACATATCACTTCTATTTTAACCTCATTATGTTCTTTAATCCAGTGAATGATTAATATGCAATTACTGGGCTGTTTTTAAATGGAATATTTTACTTTATTAAGAAGAACTCTTTTTGTAAAAACATACCAAAACAAAAGCAAATTCCTACAGAAAACTTTCTTTTGTCTCAGCAGATGCCTCTCAGTATGCAGAACTTGCTGAGTTGACACAACAGGGTCATTTTTGAAATATTTTCCAGCATTTCACACCCTCACTGAGTTTACTCCTTGTTAACTCCTTGCATCTACAAACACAGTCTAGCTTTGTTCTTTAACAATGCTTCCTGCCCACTAAAATTCTGGAGGCCTCGACCCAGCGAGATGCTCTCATCCGCCCTCTGCTCTCCAGCTGGGCTCCAGAGGGAAGTAACGTGAGCGACTCATGCGTGTACCTGACTGTGCCATGGGAGAGGAAGCAGGAAATGCTCGCCATAGCAGGGCTGCTTTGTACCCTACAGGAGATAATGGGCGCCGTGCGGAGAGGCAGGGATGTGCTTCGGGCCATGTTCCACATCAGCACATCACTCCATCCACGATGTCTGGACAGGAAGCAGCTTTTCCTGTCATCACCCTCATCGCTGTGTCCGTGCCCCTGAAAGCATCAAAATAGAGATTTAATGCTGCTGTGTTTCTGTTACAAATAGGTCATTTAGAGTCCTAACTATGTCATTTGTTGTGAGGGAAACTGGTGTGTGATATGAAAAAGAATTGAATAATGTCATGCTAATCAGTAGGAGGCAGAATGGACTGTTAAAAACCAATAAAAGAGGTCGGCGTTTCATTATTACCCACCACACATCACGCCCAAAACAACGTCATGTAATGAATCACAAATTCTGTTTGTATTCGCCAGATTAAACCTTGACCTGGCTCAGTTCATGCATCTCAGCTCAGCCTCAACACATTTGTCACACTGAGCTGTCAAACGGGTGTAATCCATGCACGGATCGCATCAGTGTTACAACAACAACAAACAAATCCAATGAAGAAAACAGCTGCATCCCAGACGGCATTCTGCGTGTCGTGAATCTGTGTCTGGGGAGATATTGTAATTGGTGAAATTAGTGTGGAGTATAAACAAACACAGGTGATATTCATTCAAATTTTAATCAGGCCAAAAAAATCTTGATGAGCCTAAAGATAAATTATTGTGGCTGTCTCATCGTCTGGTCTCTATTGTGCGTGTTTGTTTATCTCGCATACTTTTTACTGGGTAATTTATTTCTTGGCATGGGGGATGATTTCATTTTTGAACTGTTGACAATTTAATTCTTGAGCAGAGTCATGAATTAAATGTCAGCCACATGTAGGTCTTGTCTAAACAAGGCTGTCGGGTAATTGCTCATTTACTGCTTTCATAATGCTTTGTGTTTTTCGTGACCTTAGAGGCAGAGAAAGAACAGATTAATTGCACATCCTTTTATCTCAAATGGTAGTAAGGATTCAGCCTGGAGGCTCTTTACTGCACAAACACAGTGGCTATTAAATCATTGATGCTTTGAGATCCATTATGAATATAATGTAATATAAAGACTTTTCCGGGGTTTGATTTCTCTTTTGTTTTAAGGCCTTGTCTTGTTTGGCCTTTTCTATTTTTGAACAATCAAGGAGCACTAATGTTTTCTTTAATTCCAAAACAATGTGGAAAATTTATGGCCCTCTAGGCTCAAGAAATGCTTCATTTAAGGCCTGGTAGCTGCATCTTTGTTATGGTGCTGAATCTCATTTAAGCAGTAGAATATCTCACTTTCAAGGACAAAATGCTTTGTTCGTTTGCTGTTACAGGATATTTTTTATGATCTCTACTTATGCATATTGGTTTAGTGAGTGTGAAACACAGACCAGGATGGGGATATTAAAGTTTACACAGAGTATATTAACACAGGCTATCTTAAAGAGTGGGGTTGAAAAAGTAAATTAATTGTTCCTTCATGTACCTCTGACTGTCATGTGTAAACTTAGGCTAACCATATGTCCCGATTTACCTGGGACTGTCCCGTTTGTGTATGCCCTGTTACAACCAAAATCTGTAAACGCCTGTCCCATTTTTAGACAACCCCTGTCACGATTTTAGCCAACTGAAATACCAAAACAATGCACCATGCCTGCTCCACTTTCTCAGTTTTGTCTGTATACATGCCAAACAAGGTAACTGTCAAGGCAGTTGCTATTTATCCAGTAGAAAAACAGAACTAACACACTGCACGTTAAAGCTCACTCGTGATTTGTTGGTTCAAGGGCCAATCAGTCTTGGAGCGCTCTGAGGACCTGCTGCACACTGCAGATAGACTAGCTATTATGGAAGTCAGTGGCTGTTTTTGAATTCGCCCACGATACTAGCAGTGCGTACTGATTTGCCCAAAATGTAGTATGCAGTATGCGAACAAATGCGAAAGTTGCGATATGCCAAAAATACCCAGATGACGTACTGATTCGGGAAAATTTCCCAGTATGCATCGGACCAGTCTGCTTTGTCTACTGTAACCCACAATGCAAAGCGCCGGGTCAGAGTTCGTAATAGGGGAGAGGGGCGGAACTTTCAATAGCTGAGGGTTACAAAAAGTGCCATTACCTTTTATCTTTACCTTTTAAACACGTACTGTAGCAAAATAAGTTGTAATAGGGTCACTGTTGTTTTTCTTCTGCCGGCTGGAAAGATGCTGTCAAGTGTGTCCTTTCACTGCACTATACATGCTAAGCTAAAAACAACAGCTATAAAAATCCCGAAAAATCTAATAAAAACACTTCCCAGATTTTTTCCTTAGTAAATGGATGGAAAACAATGTAGCGTCGTTTAATATTGACAAGGATATGACGTACTTCTGTATACCGGAATCAAGCTAAACCGGGCCGAGCATACTACACAATAATGTCCGACTGGCAGTCATACTGCATACCACTGTCGAACGCAGTATACAGTGCGCAATACATACTACATACTGCGTTTGGCAGGAGTATGCAGTAGGCCAATTCAAAAACAGCCAATGTTTTTCTTAGAGGCCCAGGAGAGGAAGAACTTTCTTCATCAGGTGATGATTATGTCGCGTTTTGCACACACGTCAACTGTAGATTATTTTCAGAATATTTCAACATAAGTCGTCATATTAACTAGCCAACACTAGTGATGGGTACAAGCTGGAAATAGTACTGTTAAGGCCCAATTCAGTGAGGCAAAGGCCAATATCATCTAACCTAAATGGACTACTCAATAGGCCATCTTTGCAAAGCATCTCTGGTCATAGGGCTATACAATAAGGATGGATTACACCTTACCTTATGTATGTTTTTTTTCCACTGAAGATCACACGTGTTTTTGGCTTCAGATTAACTTATAAAAGCTACAGTGTATTTCTAGAGACATCTTGTTTTGGTAAAAATGACAATAATAATCATTTAAAAAGCTGATCAGCCTGGAGAATGTGTCACAGTGCACCTATTTAGCTAGCTAAATGAATATTTTGTAAGACACTAACACAGTCCTCTAGTATTAAATTACAGAGGAACAGTGAAAAAAAAACACTTCACAAAAATGTCTGAAATACTTGCAGTTCTACAAAATCGTCCCTGCATATAGGGTGTATGCAGGGTCTTAAAAGGTATTGAAAGTTGATAAATTAATTCTGCAAAAATTAAGGCTTTTACACCTTAATTACCATCCCAACTGTGAAATACAGGGGTGGCAGCATCATTTTGTGGGGGTGTTTTGCTGCAGGAGGGACTGGTGCACTTCACAAAATAGATGGCATGTGAAAATATTGAAGCAGCATCTCAAGACATCAGCTAGGAAGTAAGAGCTCGGGCACAAATGTGTGTTCCAAGTGAACGATGACTGTAAGCATACTGCCAAATTAGTTACAAAGTGGCTTAAGGACAGCAAAGTCAATGTTCTGGAGTGTCCAGCACAAAGCCCCGATCTCATTCCTACAGAAAATTTGTGGGTAGAGCTGAAGAGGCGTGTGCGAGCAAGGTGGCCTACAAACCTGACTAAGTTACACCAGTTCTGTCAGGAGGAATGGTTCAAAATTTCAGCAAACTCTTGTGAGAAGTTTGTGGAAGGATATCCGACACATTTGACCCAAGTCATACAGTTTAAAGGCAATGCTACCAAATACTAAGGAAATATCTGTAAACTTTTACTTAGAAGAAAGTAATAAAAAAAAAACTCGCTCTTATTAATCTCGCATTTAGCAAATAGAAACAATTTTTGTAATCCTGACCCACCTAAAGCAGGACAAGTTTAGTCTGATTTAATGTCAGACAGTGAGAAAAAAAGGGTTTTGTGTCTTTATACAGTGTATGTAAACTTCTGGTTTCAACTGTATGTTGCAGAGAGAAAAACTATTCTTAACAATATTGTTCAGCCCTAATGTATATGCTGCAGTATTAAGAAGAAAATAAAATAAATTGAAATTAAAAATTGGGCTTGGTGTAAAATTAATCAGAGATTCTTATTTTAAGGACATATCACCTAGTCCTATTCTCAGCAGCAAATGAACCAGACATTTACTTCAGGTATCCACCTTTAAGTACTTCTTTATCTTTAGCTGTTGAGCATAGATGGGCATTATACTTGTTTCTGAGAAATGAATGTTTTTGATTCGTTGCATCCTTTGTTGATTCTCTGACTAATTGCTTGCTTTTTGTGTTTTTGATAAGAAAATTTAAGTGCATTTTTAGAATGAATATCTTCATTATAGGTAGTCCTTGAATCATTCAAGACCCCGTCTTTGACACCCTGTAAGCTCTCTCGTGGGATATTTACACAAACATCTCAAGGGCAGTTTATCACATCTTTCCACCACAGAGCTGAAAGCTATTGACAGTGCTGTGTTGACAAATGGAGAAAAACACGCTCTCTATAGGAGCTCAAAGAGGGCAAGGATTCTGCTTTATAAGACGGTAGTTAAAGGGATACAACTCGATTTTTAATTAGTGCCTCAGAGTCTCAGAGCTGTAATAAAAACTCCAAGGACGCTGGAAAATGATATTGTGTCGTTTAGAGAGATAAGTACTTTTCCAGACTAAATGGGTTGTGTGTATGAACTGCTGTTAATGTTTACCTGGCTCACAGCCACAGCTTTACTACTCCGTGTTGTCTAGACTGAGACATTACAACACAGATGTTTAGTCTTTGACCTGCTCCTGCTCTTTTTAGGGTTAACAAACTGAACACAATTTTGGATGCGTCAGAGTTTCCCCCTGTTTTTGAGCACATTCTTTGCTGACATCTTGCATCAGCGCGGTCAGTGAGTGTGCATCCTGATGCCAACTTTGAGGTTCTTCAAAATGCGAGGTGGATGTCTTAAACGTGCCTCACAGCGCCACGAGGAGAACAAATATCCCAAGTGTCACATTGAAATTCTTCTGCCAGCGTTCTCCTTCCACAGACTGAGGAAGACCATGATGAATGCCCCTTCATGTCACAGACATAAGTGCTCCCATAGATTACTGCAACACATCGGACACCGCCTGACACAAATGTGTTTTGATGATGGCTCATCTTTCTTCCCACTCATCTCTCTCTTTTTTTCTTTCCTCAATATGTCAAGGACCTTTGGACAAACGGGTTAAAAATATCATCCAATCAGAGCCCTGCTGTGAAAGAGACAAGATTGAGTGGCTGAAGCTAAAGAGAAGGGGGATGAGTTCTTCAGCTGTAGGTTTGTAATTCTGAGCTCATTGAAGGTCAGCCAGAAAGTAAAGATGCACAGAGTTAGATGAAACACACCCACCTCGTATTAACTAAGATGTCCCTGGAGGTATGTCTGGCCCACGCTGCACCCTGTGGCATCAAACGCACCGGCCCAGGTCTCCCTGTCATCGTCTTTACATGATTAGGCAATCACGGATCTTCCTCACCACATCAAAACAGATATTTGCAGGCAGAGAACGTCTCAACTGCGGCCTACTCTGTCTGGACTTGTCAGTGCAGACTCACAGAGCTACATTTGTTCTCACTCATCAGTTAGAAATAAATAGATGCAACCCTTCTGATCATTTGGAAAGGATCCACAAGGGTGGTATGATCAGTATCTTGCAGCTCATGTACAGTCAGAACCGATGTCTTGGCTGGTTAAGTGTGTCATAAGCCTTCTTCACTCCTTGTCACATTGCTGCCATTCCTGCTACTGTACATGATCGAGAGCAGAATTTTACTTTGTGAAGCTGGAAGATATTCAACCAGCCTCAGACTGATCACAGATTATAGCGGGACAGGATTAGTTTGGCGTGGATAGGTCTAACTTGCAATGATCTGACTGTACTCTAATTTTAATGAGAAACGTTTTTGCTTTTTACTCTGAATCTGCCAAATCAGTGTAGCTGCGTTGTGTGGTGTCCTTCTGCATCTCCTCAAAAAGCCTGCCATTATCCTCTTTAAGTTTGGTAACCTCTCTTTTTGTGCATGAGAGAATCAGACAGCCTTCTTCATGTTGTTGGAATGAGCTTACCAAGGTTTGTGGTTTTAGTGAAAATGCTACACAGTTAGTCAGTTCTAGCTGCTGTTGTCCTCTTACAGTCTCTATGGTTCAGAACATAGTGTAACATTTGTAAAAGTGATGCCTATTTAATGCAAAGGTCAAAGTTCATGCAAAATTGATAACAATATATCTTGACCTGACTTGTGTGATACAGGTATCAAATTACATGTGACAAATATTTTTTGTTTTATCCAAAATCAAGGTGCTCCAGACTAATTACCATACAGTTTTACTTATTTGGCCACTACTTCTTGACTCCTCATGGGGGTAATTATGACAAGAACTAGGGTAACACATACAAAAGTTAATCTGTCCAAAAAGAAGTCATTAGTCAAGTATGATAGTCAAGTATGCCGATATTTGCAATTCATTGCTGCTGACACTGAGAGTGATTTTATTGTATACCTGCAGTTCAGACTAGGGAATGACTGATATTATAGTAGGTCATGAGACCAATTACTAATATTTCCAACTGATATGCATTAATGATAATATACATAATGTATGTAACGTGGCAAAAGTAAAATTGCATACTCAAAAAAATGAAGAAAATAAACAATTTAGCCCTATCTCTATCTTCATGAGAAACTGCACAGAACAATGCAGAAGCAGCAGAAAAACAGGAAGTGGTACCGTATGCTTACTGTGTCAGTGGCTAATCAGATTGTGTTGCAAGCAGGACGTGTGGTGAGACTGTGAAGAGTGAAAATAAAACCAGAGGGGAAGACAAACTTTGCTGTGGAACCAAAGTTGCACACTTTTTGATCATTTAATTTTATTGATTATTGTCAAATAAGTGCTGATCAATAATCAACAAAATCCCAAATATCAGCCTCAGTAATTGACCAGACCTATCATCTGCTGACACCTAACTCAGACCTTAATCTTTTAGTCCTTTATAAACACTTTAAGCTTGCCAGTCATAACCATTCCAGTAATACTGTGCATGTTCAAGCAGAATATTCTATATTGTTTATTGTATTGTAACGCTGCAATTCTGCCTTTAAAAAACAATTAAAAGGTACCTGTTTGTACTTCCTATACAAATGCAGATATAGTAAAGTAAATTCAGTGTTAATGGTTAGGCAAGCACTGAAGTTAACTACTGAAATGACCTCAATTTGTTATGCTTGCATGAACAACAGCACACAAACATTAGAGGAAGCTTGGTGTTTGTACTGTCCAACAGCAACTACTGACTTATGGGTAAGCCAGTGTTTTTCAGTGGTTAAACAGTTCAAAACAGGAAGCATTGAATCTGAACTCTTTACCTTTGCAATTTCCAAGGTATTTTCTAAAAGTATTTTAAAATTTTACTGTGAGGCATTGCTACAATTGCCAACGAAATACCATTTTTTTACTTGCCACTTACATCAGTTAAGGATTAAAACAGAGGTATTTATTTTTTGCTGGAAAAATCCCTTGAGAGTCGGATCATTTGTAATGCAGATCCCTCTTAGGCATAAACTTAAAAAGGCTTTATCTTATGTTTTGTCTTCTAACCTTGGATCTGAATGTTTTTCCAAGTGAAGAAAACCAGCCCAAAATTTAGACTATATAAACTCAGATATTATATTAGAACAGCTAGACTGACATAATGATCATCACAAGCTCAAAAACGGCATACATTGACATCTCGAAACATTTTACATCAGTTTTCCCTGATTAACTTTTTGCATTTGGTTGCATAGTTTTTCATTTCAATCTCTAAAAGTAGGGAAAGTATTTTAAAATAAAAAGTAATATTTGAGATGTTGCCAAACACAAGCCTTGTGTCTGCCCTGAAAAAATCAGCATGACAAAGCAGGAGGCTGGATTACAGCACACATCCTCTTTCTGTTAATTACAGAGGGAGGAGGAGGTCTGTTGTAATTACAAAGAAAGGCTGACAAAGCTATCGCAGCCTGGAGAGAACACGGGGGATGAGGGCTCCCTCCTCCTCCTCCTCATTCTGCGGTTTGGCTTTAATGAAGACCCTCTGACTTCTCCCCAACCTGCCGTCGTGTGCGGTGGCTGCTGGTGCTACTGTTTTCCAGTAAGAGAGGAAAATGCTGCCCAGTTCAAAACCTGATTGTAACCTCCGTCCAGCCATGGAAGCTGTTTTTCGACTGTGGTCTGAACTGTTGTGGCCAAAGATACCCGGGCCAGGGTGAACAATCAGGAGTCTTTAGAGGTTTACTGTAAGATTACTCACAACTGTCAGGATTTGTTAAAAAATTGGATTTTTTGAGACTGGTATCTGGAAAGATGTGAATGTTAACCTCGATTTGAAGTTAGATAATGACAGAAATATAAGTTAGTCTCTCTTCCACTGCAGTTTAGAGTAGTAAAGAATTAACTTGAGGTCTTCTACACTTCGTAAGGTTTTTGACATCATCAGATACATTTATTACTTGTCTCAAAACAAGTATTTAAGTGTTATCCTTGTGTTCAGTGGATACATTACTTTGGCACAAGGAGTTAAGGGTATAGATGTATGGTATTTTTTCAAAACATCATGTTTTGAACTAGGCTGCTTAAGTGAGCTGATTGTAAAACCACAGTCAGAAATCACCTGGTTCTGTTCAGACTCGGAGGGTCCGTGAACCCTGACGATGAGGTCTGAACCACAGGAGAGCTGCAGCAGTCAGTGGCGCCGATGTTAACCTAGCTGTAGTAAATTCCACAAGCCTGACAGCTGGCTGCTTGTTAAACCTGGATGTCTTGTTTTACTCTTCTGAATGTGTTATACAGACAATTTTATGTGTATGTAAGTTGACATAGCTTGGCCAAATAATATAAGCCATTTGAAACATAACTTAATCAATACTTTTTCCTTTTAGCTTTGGGGAACGTATTTTCAAGCCCAAAAAAACTGAGACTTTTGAGTGTACAGCAACTAAATTCACATTTAGGCAGTTCTGCAGTGAGGAAAGTGATTTTCATCAGGACCACGGCAGTATTTCACATGACTTATTAACTAATTAATAAAATGAATAAATTGATTAATTAATTTATTGATAAGATCAACTAGAAAGAAACTATAAACATCTACAACATTTTCAGGGAACAAATAAAGATTCCACTTTTAATTAATTGGAAGCGAGATATATTTTTGGGCTTAATATATGGAAATTAGAGCATTTTGAGGTATATAAAATCATGATACAGTTCTGAACAAAATGGTAAAATATGATACAAAACAATACGATATGATGCAAGTGATATATAATATAACACAAAACTAAATGATGCAGTAAGATACGATAGGATATCAATTTAATACAACACATTACAATAAAAAACAAACAAACAATACTATACAATACAACATGATATACCAAAAATATATATATGATATGATTCAATACGAAACCAAACAAATGCCATTCCATACTTTACCAAAACATTACATACCATATGAAACAGAACCATACCCAAGCTTGCTATACCATCCATACAATAAGATATAATGCATTACAATATCATACAAACGATAAAAACAAGACAAACGATGTAAACAATATGAACAATACAAAGTATATAATACACTGTTGTCCCTCATGGGTAATTTGCCAGAGACTCCAAGTGCTGCACTCATTTAGCTGCCTTGCAATCTATTGGAATGACCAGATTTCATGTCTGTCATCAGGCAGATCCACCTTGGGAAGATTCAAGTGGATTTGCTTTTTCCCAGTCTGAGAATGACTGCTCCAAACAGCAACATGTGAGAACAGGGCAGTAGCTTTGGGTGTGGTTTAGCTTTGCTGCAGGGCTGAGGTGAAGAGGTTAGCATGGATGTAGCTATCGTGGCACTTTTTTCCAAACTGGACAATATTGCTTTATTTAAAGAAGAGCAAAGAAGCATTTCTAGGTGGAAAGGATGTTTTTGCTCTTCTCCCATTCAGCTTCGGAGCGCGATTGATTTTCCAACTGGCTCCACTGATAGTTAACAACAATATGGTTGCCTATTGAGCTCACAATGTGTCTACTTTCAGGGGCTGTGCACACCAATTGCATGTTTTCTTCCTCTGATTGTCTTATAATGATTGTGACAGACAGAACATTTGTCCAATCATCCTCCAAGATTGTTTTAATTGTCCTGCCATCCGAAAACACCACCTATAGATGTAAAATACATCCTTTCACACCAAATACTGAAGTGGTGGTTCATTATATGGCAGTTGATTGTATTCATACAGTTACAATGTATGTGAAAACACATCTTGTGTGGAGCTAACTTAGGTATAATCACTGACTGATGATCTTTACTTTGGTTAGCCAAGAAGTGGTCATAAATGCCTGCATTTTCATTACTTCTGGCTGCAATCATCACGTGTTCCTGGTCAGGACTTTGATACTAAGGCTTTAGTTTTGATGCTAGATGAATGCCTGCGAGGTGTAGCATGAGGATAAGACAAATGACGCAGCACGATGGCAGCTTCATTCTTCTTTGCTGTTGTCTCTCATCTCGTCTTTTATTTTCTCTCTGCATGCCTTTCTTATCTCTTTATTCCCCACATACAAACCCTGCTTCTTGTCTTCTCCCACAGCAGCTTTTCCACCGCCCCACCCCTTCCTTCACTCCGTCTTTCTGTCTATCAGTGGGACATCACTGTCTTCCATCTTCAGTGTGGAGGCTTTGTGATAGGGGTTAATGGATTGGGCAGGATGAGGCATTGTGTCCCGCTGTCAGAGATTGCCATTTGTTTTGTGTGGGATCAATGAGGAGATCCAGGGTTGGTGCCTGCTGGAGATGATGGACTAATGTCTCACCACAAAATCATAAGAAACTGTCAGTGGGGAAACACATCATATCACAGCTTCAATTCTGCCTTAATTTTACATTTTCTCCAGCAAACTTCAATTTTTATGCGCTTAAAGTGGGCCTTTCTGAATTAACGACACTTTCATGTCAGTGGCAAATTGATGTGCAGCAACACCAGATGTTAATTTGATTCTTGGTGGATTTGATGATGGCATGAGTGGGATGATATCCATATTCCTTAATGGTTTTCGCACCCTCAGGGATCTAATAAAGAATATTTCTCACAAAACACTGGACGACATTGGCTTATAGTGGAAGTGGTGCATTTTATTACAAGAATGTCACGAGTTTGATACTCTGGCCTTTAGCTGTGCAAACAGAACTCACTCATTATTTTTTAACCATGTCATAACAAGTTGTTTACAGTTTAATTTAGATTAAGAGACATTTACCCTGAGATTATTGTTCTTTTGCATTTTATAGCAGCATAGAGATCAATTTTGTGAATTTTGCTCCCATTGTGGGTAAAAGTGATGATGAAACAGTTAATATGTTAAGATATGGCTACCTGTAATTGACAGGTCGATGCCACAGCAATCTGTCAATTAGGATAGAGACACAGGATGCATATCTGTCCTTACTGCCCCAGTTTGGTTCAAGGGAATCAAGAATACACTGACATAAACACTGAACAATCAGCTTCAAATGAAAATCTACAAACTGATGTTTTAGTAGCTGCAGTCACTTCTTATACACACTCTGTACTCGAGAAACATGGAAGTTTGGTTTTACAGTATATTAAAATTTGCAGCCTTAGCCTTAGATCTTTAAGTCAAGAGATGCAAAGTTATTGTCTTGGCATCTTTGCAGGATGTAATGCTGAAGTTGTTTCCCCTCATTGAAAATGGACTTTACTTTGTGTTTCCTAGTCTTCAGACTACTCAAAGCATTCTACACTACTGGCCACACTTGCCTGTTGACATTTTTATACACTGATAGTGAAGGCTGCTATAAAATGTCCATAATAAGCAGTTTAGTGCAGGGAATATGCAGAGTATACCCACTTATATTAGTCCTTATACCCACTTCTGAATTCCCTCTAATACTCATCTTTTAGTTGTTATGCTGCACTTCTACTAGATAGCAAAGGCATGGTCCTCCTTACTCTGCCTCTAATTGACTAATACTTGTTATTTCCTTCAATATTTGATTGTGTAGGAGTGTCAGGGCAAGCCAATCAGAGGCAGAGTAGTACAAGTCACACTATGTGGTTCTCAGAGATATGAAAACAGAACTTGCACCGTTACTTTCTACCAGCTTTTTCCTCCATCATGAAGATTTAAAAATTATCCTTACTTTAAGGCAGCAGAGGTTGAGTGTCAGTATGCAAATACATAAAGTCTATGTCAGTCAGGACCACTTTGTCACGAAACATTTATTAACAATTATTCATTTGCTTTTATTACCGCCACCAAGGAGGTTATGTGATCGGCAGGGTTAATTTGTTTGTTAATTTGTTTGTTTGTGTGCAACATAACTCAAAAAGTTATGGACGGATTTTGTTGAAATTTTCAGGAAATGTCAGAAATGGCATAAGGAAGAACTGATTAGATTTTGGGACTGATTTGGATCACCATCTGGATCCAGGAATTTTTAGAGGATTCTGTACTATTGGGAGATAGGGCTAATGGCGGAGGTCTGCGCTCTCTGAGTGCTTTTCTAGTTGCTGTTATACGTTCCTGCTCTTCCTGTGCCTACAAGGAGAGCCTAAGGCAGGGAGAGAAGTAGCAATAAACCCCAGAGCAGAGCAGGCATCAAGCTGTTTTTACACTGAGATTCTGCAATAAAGGCGAAATGGCTCTGATACTACCTCTCGATCCAGATCAGAGGTGGGGCAAGATCGACCCCCATTGCAGAATGGACGCTTTCATACAGAACGGCGTTGCGGAACGAAGGCGTAACAGACGCATAAAAGAGAGGCAGTGTGAAAGTAACTAATGACAACAGAATAAAACTGACTAAGTCAGATATAGCATAAAGAAGGAGCTGGGGTGGAGGAGGGTTGCAGAAAGTGGCTTGCAGAGGGAGCAGCAAAGCCAAGCTTGGCTTGAGCAGTTTAGATATGGCAGCATGAGTGCAATTAGCCAATAGAACAAATTAGCTGGTGTCAGCTGATGATGGCTTGCATAGGATCAGCTGATCTTGATTATATATTCAGCACTCGTCTCCATGGCCGGTCTGAACAAACGCTATACTCTCGATTTTTAGATAAAGTAGAATATATAGGAACAGAACACAGGCTGAAAATCATGGGAAAAATATATATTACAAAGATGAGATCAAAGTTGTGAGATTTTTTTTTTAATAAATTCAGGCTGTTTGAATATTTACATTCTCCCTTATTTGATATAATTGCTGAATTTTTATTTCTCATTTTATAGGAGGCTGATTGTAAGTGACATACCTCTCAGTTGACCTTCTGCTATCTCTTTAACAAATGTTGGACTGGGATTTTTTTGACTGGTAAAAATGGTGGAATAAGAGAACATGATCCAGCTTTTTGATTTCGAGTATTGTTTCCGTCCAGCTTTCTCATAGTAAAATTGTTTCCATTCAAACAAAGTCCATAGGGATTTAAGTGTAAATCAAAAAATTGGCTTATCAGCTCTTGAGGCAGCAGCTTCTCAAGTTCTCTCTGTCCTGCCAACATGTGAACAGTTCCTCTCACTTCTTCTCCAAACAGATAACTTACTCCAAACATTTTCCAGTAAGCTGGCCTCCTCCCACCTGTCCCCCCTCCTGGATGTCTGGTGCTCGGCCCAGCTGTCTGACGGAGACTGCGGAGTTATCAGGTCATGCGAGAACCGTCCCGCATGAGGCTGAAATCAAAGAAAGTGGGCTTGTGCTCCTCACTCCTCCGGGGTCGTCTTCTGTGTGGGATTTGACACACCCCGGGACAGCCGGATTTCCTAAAGCTGCCGTGCAGAATCAGGATCCGCGTGGGGCGTTTGAGAGGGGGATCAGAGCCCCTTCACTTTGTTTATTTTATTTTGTCGTGCATCATTATCTCAGGGATGAGAGAGGCTTGAGTTTACTTTGACGATCATGGATGAGTTGCTGCTTGTCATCCCTCACACGCAATCAGCTGTCTCCTCTGTGCAACACAAAAATCTGATTTTTACACCTTCAGATTTTATTTTTTAATAATATTTAAATCTCATTTGACTCTTACCTCTCTTTCCCCCTGTGGAGATTATAAAATCATCCACATTTATCAATTTTAAACCCTTCATTCTAGTGGGCATCCCGCCATCACCTTGTAGAGCTCTGATTGAGTGTAACAGTTCTCTCACCCCAGCCTGGCCCTTGTTAGGTAAAGTGAATTTTACTAATGCCAGGCGTGGGCTAATGCCTTCTTTTACAAGCCTAATAAGAATAATGGCTCGTCATAAATTCTGAGTCATCTTGATCTTATGAGACAGGCTATAAATGAGTTATGAATTATATCTCTGCTGCCTGAGCACTTACTGCTGGATGGTGGAGCCACATTTAGAAAAAGAGCTGCAGGGTTCACAGGACTGTGTAGGTACAGACCTCTCTGTATGTTCATCTGAGTGCTAGTCTGACTCACAGGCTGCAGACTGTATGTAAAGGTGCCCTCACCCAGGAAGTCAATGGATTGCAATTAGTAAGTGTCCTTGGTTATGCAGTTTTTCTCACACCATTGGTACTAATCAGAAGGGCAGACTGATACTGGTTTCTCAGGGGTGATATCAATTTCAGTTATTGGTGGTGAATTACATTCATAACTGTAGTCCTTATTAGGTCAGAATGATTTGGGAAAATAATCTAATTGCAATTTTTTTTAACCCAATATCGCGATTGTGATTTAATAAGTGGTTATTGCTCTAGTTCCTCATCTCATATATTTTCCAACAAAAACAAACACTAATTAATTCTAAACTATAACCAAGACAATATTAGATTAAACTAGGGCCAAACAATTTTGAAAAAATATCTAATTGTGATGATTTTGACTCATTTTGCAAATTGGATATGAGCTGTTGTGTTAAAGGAAATGGTCGTTTTATATAATTCTCGTATTTAAAGACCCTGTAAAGTAAAAATAAATCTGTATTTAGGTTTGTCGTATGATAGATCACTGTGTTATGAACCACCGGGTCAAATTTCAGTCACATAAAGCATCTCCAAGTTTATAAAATGAAGCTTCAAATCATGAAAAATGAGGCAGTAAAATCTGCTCCAGGATGGTGTGGGCGTGTCTGTTGAATGAGCTGAAACCACGCCCACTCAGGACACAGGTAGTCTGCAGCATTAACCCCCTCACTCATGGTGTCATACTTGGGAAAATATTTTCCCCTAAAAACATGAACCAATAAACAAAACATGCAGAACTATAACTTTGCAATGAAACATGAACATTATAGAATGGTACAAGAGTACAAGACTGAATTCCTTTGCACAAAATGAACCAGAAGTCCCTGCTCCAGGTGACTGCTTCCTTCCACAATATTGTAGCGTTAGAGGGGCGGGGTCATTCTCTACTGTGGGCTTATGACATTGTGAGCCCACATATTGGCCCCGCCCACATGAAACCAATCCAGGAAAGAGATGAAATGGCCTAAATCCACAATTCAGTCTCATGTAGATCTGAGTTTTCACATTTGATAAGCAAATTTAACTGTTTAATTGCATGCATCCCTAATTTCTACACCCCTAACATCCAAGCCAGCAGCTTACATTAAGTAAAATCTTACAATCTGCAATTTTTATTCTTTTCTTTCCCACATTTTTTTCAGGGAGCCCATCTTTATCTTGCAGGATAACCATTGCTTCCTCCTGCGTTTAAAACTTCCCAACAATACTGCTGGTGTTTCAACAGTCTTTTTTGCCATTGTGTACAGCTACTGGTTCAGCCAGACTGTTATCCAGGTCCTCTGCACTCTAAATCTAAGTGTGGAGAAATGTCTGGCAATTAAAATGCTTATTAGTATTTCTTACTCAACTACTAAGACAACCTTTAGCTTGGACACAGATGTCACTAGTTTGGTTTTAAGTTTAAAGGCCCACCTATATACACTGTTTACTATATGCTGAGTCAGTTTGATCAAGAACAGAAGAAACCTAAGATGTTTTATTATTAATGTGTGCTGCTTTTAACACCCAGAGACGCTAGAATAACATGAATTGAGTCTGACTGCGGCTGGGTCAGTGGACCAGAGGATAACAAGCACAGAGAGAAAAGAAGAATTATCTGATGTCGAGAAGCCACTGAACCAGAGGAGAACATCACTCTCTTTTTAATTAGGTGCTTGTACTGATCTATAAAATCTGACTGAAGACTAGGCGTATCCGTTAATCTGAATGTTAGAAGACAATCATTTGGGTAAAGTGAGCACAAATGAGCAGTTATCGAGAAGTTATCTGATTTTTGAAACCCAAGCCACCGAATAATTTGTAACTGCAGAGGACACAAGGCTGAGCATGACATTTTCAGAAGTGGGTATTACAGTGTGGCTAATGCTGAAGGTAGTATTTTTTGTTTGACTTGGCTGTCACCCCGTCCTTAGTATGGCAATAGTCTGAGACATGGGATATTAGGGCTCAACACCTACTCTTGTATTCACTGCCTGGGTGGATTGCTACGCCATCTGCGGCAGGCCAGAGGTGGGATTTGTCAGCGTTGCTTAAAGGTCTCAGTCTCATGAGGGGAAGAACAGTCCAATTCAAATAAAGCAACCAACCGGGCTTTCCCATTTTATTTATGTCTGTCACCCATAATTTAACACTGGCGTGAGCTTTTAAATGTCGGGTGTGAAGATTGCAATGTGAGTTCAACATCCCAGAATAATTCCAGGGTAATTCCTCATCTCATCTCCCATTCTGCTGAGAAAACGACGACATGAGTGATACTCGGAAAGAAAAGTTAAACATATCCCATCATTGTGGAGCTGTGGGCCTGAGACTAATGGAGAATGTTGTGTTTGGTGGGTAACAAGACGTGTTGGCAGAGCGGCGTGCTAATGATCGACCATGGCACCGCACTCTGGGCAACAGGAGGCAATAATGATTTCCTTGACATTCTCCCCAATCTGAGCTCTTCTAGCAAATTCTGCATTACACAGAGTCTAACAAGGGCCAATGTAGTCTGAACGTTTCAGCCTCTTTAGTCAATTTAAAGCTAATACAGTCATTAGAAAGGGCGGTGATCAAAATGACTAAAGCTAATATTTTCTTTACTGCCTGCTTTTGATTTCTAGACATGGAGTCATTGTGTTCGAGCTCTATTTGACAAGTTTTTGAGTCATCTGCCCGTGAGATTTAAGCTGCCACCCTGACACAATGATGTAAATGGGTTTTTTATGTGATACAGCAAAGAAAAATGACAAAGTCTCCTCCTGAAGACAGTGCTATAATCCACAAACTATAGTGTCAGCAGGTTTCATTGGAACTTCTTTTAAAGTTTTACTTTCCTTAAAAAACTGATGACAGCATTTTTTTCTATGGATTATTCAGTGTAACAAAGATGCTGACTCTGGAAAAGAATATGTTGATTCTATATTTGAGGAGCTGTAGGTTTATCTTCATGACTTTAAACACATTTGAAAAATCCCTGCTATTTCATATATTTATTGACCACTGGACTCCTTCTCTACTAGTTTAGAGAGTGTGTGATGAAAAGGTTAAACTGCATTTAATTCAGAGGATGGGCTCATGAACCATCCATCCATGCATCCAATGCTCCCATCCATCCATCCATCCTTCCATCCATCCATCTGTCCATCCGTCCAACTGTCCATCCATCCATCCATCCATCCATCTGTCCATCCGTCCAACTGTCCATTCATCCATCCATCCATCTGTCCATCCGTCCAACTGTCCATCCATCCTTCCATCCATCCATCCATCCATCTGTCCATCCGTCCAACTGTCCATTCATCCATCCATCCATGAATCCAGCCAGTTTCTCCCATCAATCCATTCGTCCATCCATCCCTCCATCCATCCATCCATCCATTGATCCATTGATCCATTAATCCATCCATCTATTGATCCATCCATCCATCCATCCATCCATTGATCCATTGATCCATTGATACATTGATCCATCCATCCATCCATCCATCCATCCATCCATCCATCCATCCATCCATCCATCCATTAATCCATCCATCCATCCATCCATCCATCATCTGTCCATCCATCACCAATCCTCCCATCCATCCATCCATCTGTCCATCCGTCCAACTGTCCATTCATCCATCCATCCATGAATCCAGCCAGTTTCTCCCATCAATCCATTCGTCCATCCATCCATTGATCCATTGATCCATCCATTGATCCATCGATCCATCCATCCCTCCATCCATCCATCCATCCATTGATCCATTGATCCATTAATCCATCCATCTATTGATCCATCCATCCATCCATTCATCCATTGATCCATTGATCCATTGATACATTGATCCATCCATCCATCCATCCATCCATCCATCATCTGTCCATCCATCACCAATCCTCCCATCCATCCAACCATCCATCCATCCATAAACCCCCTCTCCTTCTCTCTACTGTTGTCCATCCATTCATCCATCCATTTTCCCACCCATCCATCCATCCCTCCAGCCATCCAGCCATTCTCCCTTCCATGTTCATCCATCCATCCATCCATTAACCCCCCTCTCTTCTCTTTATGGGTTGCAAGGTGAGCCGCTTCCAGTTGTTTCTGGAAAAGAGGCGGGTACACCTTGGAATGGTCACCAGTCAATCACAGGGACAAGCTTAGTTCTGAATGGAAATACTTATCAACTTTTCTTAACACTAAATGATGATAACAGAGAGAGAAAGAAATTTGCTGATATTTTACAGATAGTCATTAAAGAGAATAAGATGATAGGAAAGAAAACACTAAACAATCATGTGTCTTAAATCTTCAGTGAATAAAACCACAACTGTTTACTCAATTACATCACAGAATTAAAAGGAAAACTTACTGTTTAATTTAAGGGAAATGTTTTAGTTGGACCCTTACCATCTTTTTCCATCATATATGAAAAATGAAAAGAGATTGTGAGACCAGCTTTCAGACAAGCGTCTCCTCAACACTCTGCTCACACTCAGCCTCATAAAAGTAATATATACAACAAAGCTCCTTTTTCTGTTGAAGGGGAATTCCCTCACAGTGAACAACAGTGATGGCGAGACAACAAAGACTGACTCCAAACAGGCCCGTAAAGAAATGAAGGATCTCCTGGGTCTGTCCAGCTCCAGTACTCGTCCCCTGAGGTCTCGATAAGAGGTTAAGCTACCCGTCCATCCGTCCTCACAGTTCAGAGGGTAAACTAGCAGAGAAATCGGACCCTGGCTGGCAGCGAGTTTCCAGTCTGTTGGAGGCTCTCTGGAGAAGGACAGACGAGGGTTAAATTCAGGCCAAACCCCTCTAATGTTAAAGAGTGGCCTTTGATTGCCCCCCATCATGTGCAGTGTGCCGCTGAAGGGGAACCTGACACTGGCGTTGTTATTGAAGTGCTGCAGGAGGGGCTGATAACTGGTGTCGTCGGCACAGATCCAGTGAACGAGCTGCCTCTCAGCCCCTATAAAAGACAGTGGCAGGTGTGTGACGGATCTCAGCGTTAAAGGACGTTTGGGACCCCCCAGAGATGACAGCCTCTTGGCTCGTCTCAGAAACTGATTAGGGGGGCCTGGTTGCTGGGATGCCCGACCACGTCTAAGCCTCTGTCTTCCACCACAGCTTTTCCATATGGCTCTGATGCTCATGTCAGACCACAGAAAAGTATATTTTTCCCCTCTGGCTTCCCATCCTTTGGAAAAGGAAAACTCAGATGGAATATATATGACTAATAAAAACTAAGTTAATAGAATTTAGCCCCATAAGAATTGTGTGGCTTTTTCAATCCTCAATAAGTGTTTTATGAAGATATTCCAGAATTTATTGATGTCATTTTCATTTGATCCTGAAACAGTATTAAACTAATCCAACCACTTGTTTACTGTATCCAAGGTATCATCACAAATAAGGGCTAAAGAGTGGCTGTATCAGATAAGCCAGTGGACAGAGTGATTTTTTGCACTTGTTCAACCTCTGAGAGAGAGACATGGATGGCGAATGTACAGTATATCTGATATTTTCTGAGTCCAGCAAGTAGATTCAAATGATTATATTGCTTCGTGCAGCCATTTATGCCTCTCTAGAATACTAATATAATGCCTGTAAATATTATCACAGGGTGCTGATCAGTGGACCAATCACAGAGCTTGTTGTTCGAGTTGTTTTTCCAGCACCACGACCCACCACTGTCTTCTTAATAGAAAACGATGACCCTTATTCCTTGAATTTTTCAGTCATAACCAAAGAATGAAAAAATGTGCCAGTTTGAAGTTGAGATGGAACAGAGATGGAGACATGTCTTTCAAAATAAAAGCACATCATAGACTTTTTGCTTCATATTTTCTTCTGAAGTGGTGAAAATAAAAACACAGGGCAGCTGTTTTCTTCCACAGCCGTTGCTGGAACGATTAGAAGCCCAGAAAGTGTAACATTCAGTTTACAGACCAAACAGTCTCTTTTTCTAATACTATGAGCATTTATAGTCTTAGACAAACAATTCTAGCACAGCTAGTTTCCTTTTAAGCTGTCAGTTGTCCTCTAAAGAATGCATTTCCACTGTGTGCAAATATTTTTTCTTATTTAAGTCAGGAACACTCATACTTTTTACCATTTTATTGCTTAATATATACACCGTATTGCCAGAAGTATTCGCTCATCTGCCTTGACTCACATTTGAACTTTGGTAACATCCCATTCTTAATCCACCGGGTTTAATATGATGTCTCTCTGGGGAGACTTTCCACAAGGTTTAGGAGTGTGTTTATGGGAATTTTTGACCATTCTTCCAGAAGCACATTTGTGAGGTCACACACTGATGCTGGATGAGATGGCCTGGCTCTCAGTCTCCCCTCTTATTCATACCGAAGGTGTTCTGTCGGGACTCTGTGCAGGCCAGTCAAGTTCATCCGCACCAGACTCTCTCATCCATGTCTTTATGGACCTTGTTTTGTGCACTGGTGCACAGTCATGTTGGAACAGGAAGGGGCCATCCCCAAACTGTTCCCAAACAGTTGGGAGCATGGAATTGTCCAAAATTTCTTGCTATGCTGAAGCATTCAGAGTTCCGTTCACTGGAACTAAGGGGCCAAGCCCAGCTCCTGAAAAACAACCCCACACCATTATCCCCCCTCCACCAAACTTTACACTTGGCACAGTGCAGTCAGACAAGTACCGTTCTCCTGGCAACCGCCAAATCCAGACTCATCCATCTGATTGCCAGATGGAGACGCGTGAATTGTCCCTCCAGAGAACGCATCTTCACTGCTCTCGAATCCAGTGGTGGCGTGCTTTACACCACTGCATCTGATGCTTTGCATTGCACTTTGTGATGTATGGCTTGGATGCAGCTGCTTGGACATGGAACCCATTCCATGAAGATCTTTATGCACGGTTTTTGAGCTAATCTGAAGGCCACATGAAGTTTGGAGTTCTGTAGCGATTGACTCTGCAGAAAGTTGGCGACCTCTGCACACTATGCCCCTCAGCATCCACTGACCCCACTCCATCATTTTACGTGGCCTACCACCTCGAGGCTGAGCTGCTGTCGTTCCCAATCGCCTCCACTTTGTCATAATACCACTGACAGTTGACTGTGGAATATTTAGGAGTGAGGAAATTTCCCGACTGGACTTGTTGTACAGGTGGCATCCTATCACAGTACCATGCTGGAATTCACTGAACTCCTGAGAGCGACCCATTCTTTCACAAATATTTGTAGAAACAGTCTGCATGCCTAGGTGCTTGATTTTATACACCTGTGGCCATGGAAGTGATTGGAACACCTGATTTCAATTATTTGAATGGGTGAGTGAATACTTTTGGCAATAAAGTGTATATAATTTTACTTGGCTCTGCTCAAAATAAGCTCCCTGGGTTATTCAAGCAGCATGCTTTGACTTTTCAGAGGGCCCCCATGTGGATGGATGCATTTATGACAATGTGTACTGAATACAATAATTAGTTCAAAAGCAAATCACCCATAGTAGCATGAATCTGAATATGAGGGTGCAACAAGCCTTATGCTATAAAGGAGGTGCCTGGGATGGAGGATGTAAAGCTTTGCCAGCAGCAGCAGAGTTTTGCTTCAGCATTAATGCTATGTCATATTTCAATACACTGCTGTGTTGAGAGGAAGAGCTGCGATTGGCTGTGGGAGATGGGAGATTATATTTAGGATCAGCTGGTTGTCAGCTGATCATGGGCATATGACTACAGTGTCCTGCATGAACTACTGCTGAGCATCTTATCTTAAAAATAAATATCCCTAGACTTCCGGGCACACGACCAATGAAAATAGCTTTGCGCCCCACCTTTGGGTCCTGAATAAAGGTGGGCCATTTCCAATCCAGTATCCATTTCGAGTCTAATATTTACATAATTTTTATATATCGGACATCAGACTGATGGTGCTGATGCACGCCACCGGTCTAAATTCCTCCATTTTCACTGGGACATGAATGCACCATATGGCATGCATTGTGTTGCCATGGCTAGCATAGCTAGCCTATCTATGATACATAACAAACAGCTCAGTCTGGGTCCAGCTGTCATATTTCACTTTTACATTAAAAAGCAGTCTGATAGCAACCTGAACGTCAACTGTTAGTGTGTGTGTGATTAATGTGAAGCACAGTAATAAGTTAAAAAGTGTTTCCTCGCCTCTCTAAGATTCAAGTCTGTATTAACAGCAAAGTTAAGCGACTGTACTCTGTCGTCCTGTTTGTGGATGTATATGGGCTCCTCCTCCATGAACTGAGGTATACCAGCGCCCAGGCAAATTTCTTTTTAACTTGTATTTTCTTTTAAACTTACTTTGCTGCTGACTCTTGTGCTTTACCTTTAAATTTGACCGTTTGTTATTTCGATTACTATTATTGCTGTCATTTGAGCCCTCATTTTTTATTACCATTATTGCTCTAACCAGGATAATATTGTAAAGGAGTGCCCAGGGAGGGTTAAGGAGGGAGGGTGGAGATGGGAGAAGGGGGTTGAAATATGAGGGGAATGGATCCTTAAGTCTCCAACTCGACCACAAGTGGCATCATTGTCATCACCTTGTTCTGATTTCATTTCATCTCTCGGCGCCACCACTGCAGGCAATATCTGCGTATTGAGTTACAAGAGGCCCACCTCTTTATTATTTTCATGGGAACTCAAGGGCAGGCAGTCTTGAGCTGAGACGAGGATATTTATACGAACACATATAATGTTGTGTTCTCAGTACTCAGGGACATTTAGCGCCTATCTCTGAATAGCATCAGAGGCTCTCAGCTCGACAGAGTCATTAATATCAGAAGGGTTTATGTGTTTCTTATTGCCTCCATGCCAGCTGGGACCGCATGCCTGATGAGCTGGCCAGTCTTGTCGAGGATGCACCATTTCTTTTTCACAGCTTCGTTCACAGTGTGAGCTCAGCACATACTGCTGTCCGAGGATTATCACTTTGTCTCCATGGAGGTCAAAACAACTTTTAATTGACCATTTTAACTTGTAGCTTTAATATGGAACATGATAGGACAGAAAACATTCTTATTCAGTCACCTTTTAATTCAAACCTTAGAGACCAGCCTAAGATCAATCTGTTTGATTTATGAGCACTGTTTTTAGATTGATACATCTGGCCATAGAGGATTAAGACACAGCTCCAAACAGACTGGGAACACTGTTGGAGCAAATATGACAATTTGGCATGTTTAGTAGGATTTATAAACAGAAGATGAGGATAATTTCCCCAGAGGAAGCCATATAAAACCAGAAAGGTAAAACAAATGACAAACTGGCAGCTGCGACAATTAGATATATACTAATCAATGCTTTAAATATAAACTTTTCACAGTGTAAGAACAAATCTGAGTTGACACCCTGCCTTAGACACTCTCCCCTGTGTGTAATGCAAAACCTCTCCTGTCATTCCTGATCCATTCCCAGCAGTTATTTCAGTAATGCCCGGGAAAGCTGAGCAGGAATGAGACATGAGATTGTGTTTTGATCCAAACATTTCTTCATACTGGAGGATGAGTGATGTGACAAGCTCAGCATCTGTAATCCTTGGCAGTTCTTGTTTGGAAATCCTCACATAGCACGTCAATCACAGAGACGAGCAGAAATCCACAAGTTTCTGTCAAACCGAATTTAAACTCTCTTCACTTTTTGAATTGGAAAATATAAACTACAGGGATGATAGTGCAGCTGTTGTATATAGATTCAGATTTTAGTCATTCTTTTGGAAGCAGTGCTGAAACCTGGAGCCTCTGGGTTTGTACTGGTTATTGCATGGCCAGCTGAAAGCCTTCATTAGTACTCGAAACACTGTTTACTGCTGTGGTGTGCTACAGAGCTGAAGTTACAAGGCTTTTTTTTCTGTGTTCTGCAGATCAGTTCTTACTCTTCTAAGCTGTCTCCTGTCATATTATATATTTGAAAACCCCAGACACTCTTTATATTTGTATTAGGATTGAAAATGCGATATAGCATGCTGTTTTTCGGTACGGTAACAAAAGCAAACAGAACACAAAATGTCTTTTTTTTTTCATTTAGAATATGTATATCACTTTATTCAATGATACAAATTTAAATAATTTGTGTTTTTCAAATACAAGGTTATTTTTATGAATATATTGACATATTTATACCTTTTCTCCTAATCTTGAAATTTGAACACATCATCATATATCCATAAGTTAGCTTATGCGTGCCATCAACGATGCATCTGCTGAATAATGTCTGCACTACTGTTGTCTCGTCCATGTCTGTCTCCACTGTTGTATTTCATTGGAAAACAAAATGTTCCCAAACGGGACACGTTTATCTTTTAGCTGTCATTTGCTGTGGTTGTGTGGTTGCCAGGACGATGTGGGTGTGCAATGGTCCACGGTGATGCTCTGAAACGATCTTGTTAGTCTGAACTGGGCTTTAGAAGCACTGAGGGCTGTAGCATCTTCAGTTTACTTATTTGATAGCAATTTACTACAAGTTTAAATATTAAACTCTGCTGTTTTGCTAGTTAGCTATACCTTCCTGCTGCAGGTGGATCCTCTCTGGATCCAAGAATATTCCAGATGTTTTTTTGAATGCTTACAGATGCCATTTTCACCACATGTGGGCATGGTTACTGCACGTTTGAGTAACAGGCCCAACGCATCCAACAGCTGATGTTACTGTTTAAGTTTTCTTAATTTGAAACTCAAAGTCATACATTTAGCAATTTCTTTCAGTACTGAAAGCTGGCCTAGAGGTTAGGACAACAGTTTTCTCACTACAAATTGAAAATACTTGTTTTTCAGAAACTATATAGAAACAATAAATCTGATGGGGATGGTGTTGTTTGCTTCTGTAGGTTGTTGAGAGGTTTGGTATTAATCTCACTCCATTTCCTACACAGCTAAGACTCCTCACAGGAGCTTAAAGCACTTTAATGATCAGTAAGATGAATGATATGGACACATGTTAGCGTGCTAAAGTCCTTCATTTGAATACAGATGAAGAATTAAAATGCAGGTGCTGAATAACATCCTGCAGCGCTCTGACCAGAACTAATGCCCCATAGGTTGGTTACCACGCAGCGCCGAGGCAGCTGCCAGCGTGCCCTAGCAACAAGCACCGCCGGCCCACAAAAGCTGCGTGCACCGGCGGGAGAGTGACTCACAGTCCATGTATCCCAGCATGCTTTGCCACTGTGGTGCCCTTCACCCCCTGACCCGCCATAATAGCCGCATGGAGAGATGAAAAGAGCCATGTGACACGAGCGGACACAGTCGCTGTGGCTTCATGCTGCTCGCTGCCTTTTCAAACACGGCTCACATGGAGAGAGTGAAGACACGGGGCAGCTGGGCAACAAGAGTCAACAAAACAGAAGTCGTGTTCTTTCTCATCTCTACAAAGCGTCTGTGCATGTTGACGACATACCTACATCCTTTAAACCGGCTCTGTATTGTTTTATTCTAAAGCCTGTTTTCATTTTCCACTTCACTGGTGCAGAATATTGCAGCTGCGTTTCTTTTTTTCACCAATAACTCATCAAAACAGATTCCTGGAGAAGTTTACTGACCAGAAGGAGCCAAATGAGAAATGCAGGAACACCAATCTGTTGCATTGCACACTCTCACCTTCATTGTTCAGTCCCCGCACAGTTTACCAAGTAACAGTTACCGTGTGAAAAAGCACCATCTGTGCTCGGAGCCAGCAAACCACCGTACCTCCGCCATCATTCCAACAGTCCCCCTTGTCCGCTGACGGTAATGGGACTTTAAATCAGTGCCACGCACCCTCAGGGTTCATTACAAGGTGACAGCCCATTGTTGCAGCTCTGTGATGACAACAAGTGGCAGAGGGAGGGGGGCTGGAGAAAGTGAGGCAGATGGTTCGGAGAGATGACAATGGTGCCATTTCACAGCGGATCCTCCACCTGTAGCGTGACGGAGACTGCTGTCGGGGGCTTTTGAAGCCTGCTGAGATGAATGAAATGGATGAACATATCTCTCTCTGACAGCCTCCGTATCATCGCTGATTGAGATGTCTGGCACTACACAACAGACGGCTTTGAAAACTAACTTTATAAAGACTTTCTTAACTTTTTTTCACCTTGAAAAATTAGAATTAATGAGGGCTTCACTGAATCAAGATAGAAAGATTACAGCTGCTGTGAAATGATAACATTTTTTAGTTGTGATTCGCCTCAGAATTTCTGTAGTTAACTGCAATTTATCCCGTCATGTTCATCACATTTTAAAATCCCACTATCATGTATTCAAAATTGTTTTTGTTGTCCTTCTGGATTTGTTCTTCTGTCTTAATTCAAGAGTAATTGACTTCCTGTTTGGACACAACAAGAAGTTGGACCTGATTTTTTAGGTGCAACCCAAATTCCAAAAAAGTTGTAGCACCGTGCAAAATGTAAATAAAAACGGAATGCAATGATTTGCAAATCCTATAAACCTTATTTTTTTGCACAGTGGAGCTCTAACAACATATCAGATGTTGAAACAGAGACATCTGACCATTTCATGAGAAACATTAGCTTGCTCTGAAGTTGATGGCAGCACTACATCTCAAAAAAAGTAGGGACAGGGCAACAGAATGCTAGAAAATTAAATGGTACTAATGAAAAACCTCTAAAGGAGCATTTTGCAACTAATTAGGTTGATTGGCAACAGCTCAGTAAAACGACTGGGTATAAAAGAATCATCTGAGAGAGGCAGAGGTTCACCAGTTTGCAAAAATCTACATCTAAAATTTGTGGAACAGTTTCTGTTAAATATTCCTTAACTTAAACACTTTTCATATCCCACCATGTACAGTACATAATGTCATCAAAAGATTCAGAGAATCTGGAGAAATCTCTGTGTGCAAGGACAAGGCCAAAGGTCAATACTGGATACTTGTGATCTTCAGGCCCTCAGCTGGCACTGAATTAAAAACAGGCATGATTCTGTACTGGAAATCTGTTCACAGTTTGCGGTGCCATCCACAAATGCAAGTTAAAGCTATATCATGTGCAAAGAAGAAGCCATATGTGAACACGATCCAGAAACAGTGCCGTCTTTTTTGGGCCAAAGCTCATTTAAAATGGTCTCAGGCAAAATTGGAAAACTGTTCTGTGGTCAGATGAAGCAAAATTTGAATTTTTTTTTGGAAACCATGGACGCTGTGTCCTGTCAATATGAGAGAAGAGGGACCATCCAGGGTGTTATCAGTTCAAAAGCCTTCATCTCTGATGGTATGGGGTTGCATTAGTTCCTGTGGCATGGGAAGGCCTTGCAGTCAGGCTAGTCCAGGTGCTGAACTGGCCTGACTGCAGTCCAGACCTTTGACTGCTAGAAACATTTGGTGCATCATAAAACAAACAAAAAAAAAAGTAGCAGAGTAGACCCAGGAGTGCTGAGTGTCAGACAAGAATGGGACAACATTCCTCTCCTAAAGTGGTCCCCTCACTTCCCAGACATTTACAGTTTGATGTTGATAAAAGAAGAGGGGATGCTACACAATGGTAAACATGACCCTGTCCCTACTTTTTTGAGATGCATTGCTGCCATCAAATTCAAAATAAGCAAACATTTTTTTCCAGGAAACATCTGATTTGTTGTTTATGTTCTATTGTAAATAAAACTTGAATTTATGAGATTCAAATCATTGCATTCTGTTTTTGTTTACATTTTACACTGCATCCCAACTTTTAGGAATTTGGGATGTTGACTGAATATTTCAACTTGAAGAAAATGTGGGACAGGACCCTGTTATGAATTTGAAGGAAATAAAGTAAAGAAAAATAGGGCAACACCTCTTAAATGTGCATATTTTTGATTCCTGTTTCTTTTAAAGAGCAGGTCCCAGTTTGTTTCCTCCCTCCCATCAAAATTCTTAAAATACAAAAAAATCCCTCCTGTCACAAGAACATTCCTCCCTTTACTTCACCTAAAAATTGCAAATATTTCTCCCATTTTGCAGATCAAATAAAATGCAAATACCTGAGGATATCTCATACGCTCAGCTATAAGATGGGACATTTAACATGCCATTACGTCAACAAAATAAAATCCTTTAATGTTCCAACTCCAACATCGGGAATATGACCACCTGACAAAAACATCCACCGAATTCCTCTGAGCAACCCATGAAACATCCCTCCATGAGCGCATATGTTATAGTGGTGAGCAGCGCAATAATAAAAAACCAGACAAGTTGTTTTAAGAGCGAGCAGGTGGTTCCAAGTTCAAAGAGCGCAGGGATGAGGTTGTGTTTTCTTTTCTCCGGCGGTGCACTCTTTTCCCCCTCCTCTTCTCTTTCTTCCCAAAGGGGTCTCGTCCTGCGAGTCCTCCTCCCCAGTCTGCCCGACTTCAGAGTTGCACTATTATCAGCAAAGTGGTTTTAAATCCGCTCCCGCTCAACACCAGGATGTCTTCTGCATGCTAATCCTCGGGGATACGGATCCGTCACTCCTCCGTCGTTCTCTCATGCCTGGCGTGCCGGAGACAGCTGGGAAAACAGTCTCTGCTCGATGATCTGAACATACAATGGGATTCTCAGGCCACCATGACTGCAGAAAGAGCTCTTTACAGTAGTGTGATGTTTGCTGCAGAAGAATAACACTGCTTTTTAGAACAGGGACGTGTGATGGGTAAAGATGTTGCTTGAGCCTCAGGCTGCCTTGAGGCTGAAGAGGCCTGTCTGTCAGTTGTTTAGAAGGTGGTCCTGGTTGCTTGGTAAGACTTGAAGAAGTCAGCATAAAATGACACATTACAGTGCTTTTGTTATCTTTTGTCCTGATGGATGATTTTGATGGATGGTTTTATTCCCTATGTTGAAGTCTAACAGAGGATTTTATTTTGTTGAATTGTTGTCTACCTGTGTCTCTCTTTCCTGACAGACCCCAGCACAGCTTTATCAAAAGCATGGTGTTATTTTTGTCCTTCCAGTCTATGGAACTCATGCATGGGCTGTTTGCATAAAAGGTAGGCGAGTAAGTTCCAGTATCAGGTCGTCACTGAAGACGTGTTAATGCATAGTACGGATGCACATTCTAAAGTGCATTCACTTGGTTTGCTTTGTTGGGAGCACTGTCCTTCCACTTAAGGGGAAAATCCCTCCTTAAGAATTCTTATCATACCCAAAAATTACAAGTACTTCCCCCAAAATTCCCTGAAAATTACTGAAATTCCTTGAATCATCCAAACAAATTCTATGAAATTTCCATGAAAATTCTTAATAATATCAAAGAACATCCCCTCACAAAATTAAAAAATTAATGAATCATTTTCCACAATCTCCATGAAAGTACCTAAAAATTTGAAAATTCCCCAAAACAGCCAAACAAATTTCCAAATTTTCCCCAAAATTACCAGTAAAAGTCAGAAATATACAGACATCGCCCCTAAATTTCCATGAAAGATCCTGAAAAAAATAACATCTCAAAATTTTATGAAAATGACAGAAATTCCCTGAAATTTTCATGAAAAGTCTTAATAACATCAAAGAACACCCCTGGCCAATATTCCCTGAAGTGGATAAATACACTTCCAGAATCTCCAGGAAAATACCTTAACAAATTCCCCCAAACAGCCAAATAAATTTCCTGAAAAAATAACAAAAACTTTCCATTTTAATTCCTGAACATTTTAAGCAAAACTCCACCCCCCCCCCCCCAAAAAAAATTCTTATTAACTTCCCAAAACTTACAAGTACATCCCCCATTTTCCATGACAATGACAGAAATTCCCTAAAACATGCAAAGAAATTCTGTGAAATTAACATGAAACTTCTTTATAATATAAAAAAATTCCCTAAAATTTATAAATACATTTCCAGAATCTCCAGGAAATACCTTAAATTTCCTAACAAATTCTCCCCAAACATTCAAACAAATTTCCCAAATTCCCTAAAAAAAATACCAAACACAAATTTTCACCAAAATTTCCACTAAAAGTCCAAAAGACATATTCCCTAAATTTCCATTAAAACTCCTGAATATTTTCAAGCAAACCTCCCCTAAAATTGCTTCTCAAATTCCCAAAATTTACAAGTACATGCCCCATTTTCCATGAAAATAACTGAAATTCCCTGAAACAGCCAAAGAAATTCCTTGAAATTTCCACTAAAATTCTTAAAAGTATCAAAGTACACCCCCGCCCCAAATTCACAAAAATGTACTAAAAAATTTCCAGTCCGGCACTGTCGCGTCCCAGAAGCGCCATCCCACTCCGCTGCGTTGGAGATCTGCTGCAGGTTGTTTTTGACACTGCCCGCTGCCAAACATCCTCAATCCACTTAAAGCTGATTGATCCAAACAGATGGAAAAATGTACAAAGTATCCAGTCAATCATGAGCAAGAGGTCATCAGGACGTCAGTGGGACACAGAGCTACAACAGTGCCATTAACGGGGAAAAGCTAACTTTTGCAGTAAAAAAAAAAAAAAAAATTTAACTTCATAATGCACTCACCCATAGCGGAAGCAATAAAACCATGGAATCATGTCAAAATGAACAGGAAACAAAGCCCAAAAAGGCAAACTAATCCACTGTTGACATACTAATTCCTGCATGAACTCGCAGTTCCCCTCCTGACCTCTGCCCTCTCGCTGATCAGGGCTGCAGGTTGCAGGTTAGTGTTTACAACCAAACCAATGTGGATAGAGGCATCCACGACCGCCACTTCACTGTCCAGTGTCAGCCCATCCACAGAACCATTTGTGTTCCTAACATGAAAGCTGATTATTCATCAGATCTACTAGAATGGATGTTAGTGTAGGGTGTGAGCGGGTTCTGGGTATCTGCTGGATGAGTGTTTTCTTTTCTGTCATCGTGGTCTTTTCTACTTCTCTTCAATCTCATAATATTTAGTGATTTTCCAAAGTTATCTTAGAGTTGTTTAAAAGTTTTATATTATCTGTATAATTCCTTGTAATAAGAAAGTGAGGCCACATTGAAGCATCTGTGTTGTGGAATCAAGTGCATGGGAAGTTTTTTTGTGCTGTTTTTGTCTTCTTGCTGTATTAAGAATAAGCCATCTGTAGACTAAAGAACAATCAAGACTTTAATGGCATTTTGGTTCGCAAGTGCTTAAAGATAAACCCAACAGTAAAAAACAAAAAATTAAACAGACGCTTTTGCTTGTAACGTGTTGCAAAGTGTTGTTTGTTGTAGTCAAAGCATCACTCTCTGATTGGATCTTACAATTACAGATTTTTCATTTCATGTGAGTGTTGATTCAGGAAAATGATCTCAATGAGTTTTGCATTTCTTGTCAAAAAAGCTTCCAAAAGCTAACAACAGTAAATGATGGATGAGTAATGTGATGCAAGTCTATTTCAGCCTATTAAAAATGCACTACCACTGTCTAGACAAACGGAGTGAACCACACACACCGCCCTGTTCAGCAGGGTGATGCTCCAGGGCAGGAGTTAAATAACACGAGGTATAAATCCTGAAATGTCAATGAGATTCCGAATGACACTGAACAAACACGAGCTAAGCCACAAGTTTCTCCCCCCTTGAATTAAACTTTTCTGTCATCTGATGTACTTTACCTTTAAAAGAGTTAAGTTTAAATGACCACACTAGTTCCAAGTGCTAATCTCTCAGGGACTTTTTGAGAAGTGAACAGCATCCCTGAGACTGAGGCTTATTTTTTTTCCAGAGAGGAGCTACGAGCTGCAGAGAGGACAAGAGCAGAGGGAGGGGGCTGAATACAGAGAACAGCGATAAAGAGGTAATCATCTCCACTCAAAGCATATTTTATCCAGTGGGGTTATTAGGAGGATGGAGATGAGTGAAATCCACACAGACGTCTCTCTCTCTCTCCCGTTCTGTATTTACCCGCTCTTGATCCTCTCTCTCCTTCTCATCCTCTCGTCCGACCTGCTTTGGCACACGGCCCGGCTCGCTCTTTCTCAACCGTTCACAGCAATTTGAATGTTTCACTGATTCAAGCTAATAGCTGATGAATGACCCTGTGAAGTATGCAATACATACAGAGTGAAGCAATAGTTTTTAATTAAAAGTTTCACTTTAGCTTCTGTCATTTATCATGTTTGTTCTGAACCAGCAGAGTTCTTCCTCTGGGGCTTATAAACAAGAGTGGAGGAGCTGTGATATACTTGGAAAAGATAGGGGGCAGTGTTCTCAAAGGAAAAATGGCATTGGAGGGACCTGTAGTGCATGAGATGTTGACCTGCTGCTCTGAACTTAAAGACAGATAGAGGGACAGATGGACTGCTGGATGGATGCATGCACTTTATGATGCAACAGAAGAATACATTTACTGTAAATCAACCCTGACACAAAGAACATAAATGTATACACACCAGCAATTAAGATTGACATTGGTAAAACTAAAATATAAAGCTACACTTGAGTCAGTAAAATCAAAAGAATATTAAACTTACTTTGCAGGGAGGTGGAGGTTTGACAGCAAAAAACGGTGATCAAAAGGCCTCCATACTGACATTAATTCATGAATTATGAATAGCAAATATGATGTTTTCTAATCCAAAAATAACCGTGTTCATCGTCTGATCTGAGTGCATCAGTTTTTCTTGACAAAACTGTGAATAATAACAAAAAAAAGGTACATTTCTCTATCTTTAATATACTGCCAAACTGCAGTCTAATTTTCTCTCAGCAACTTTTAGCAACACGTTCACAATTATTCCATTATTTTGACCTTTGTCCTTATTGCTGTTTTGGCATGGTTCATAGATAATTTATAAAAGTATACTAACAAACTCTGGCTTAGAGCAGAGTACTTCAGATGGATGAAGCAGAGATACACAAAAATGAATTTAAAAAGATGAAAAAAAATCCAATCCATTGTTTTAAGATACAGAGAAGAAGAAGAGAGAACCACATTGATAGCTTTTCTTGGTGGGTTTGGGTTAAGGTTAGCGCTTGGTTTGTTTGCACTTCTCTCTAATGGCCTTAGCATGCGTTTGATCCACCAACAAGCTCCACTGCTCATTATAAAACAACTATGACAGTGCCTTACTGCTAAGATCACATTACTTATCTGAGCTATGCATGCCTACCACCTCATTACCTCTGCCAATGAGGTTTTGTTATTGGGTGGGTTTGTTAGTTTGTTTGTTAGTTTGTTTGTTTGTTAGCAACATAACTCAAAAAGTTGTGGACGGATTTTCATGAAATTTTCAGGAACTGTCCAAATGGCATAAGTAAGAACTGATTAGATTTTGGGAGTGATCCGGATCACCGTCTGATTCAAGAATTTTTTAAAGGATTCTGTACTATTGGGAGATAGGGCTAATGGCAGAGGTCTGCACTGTTACCACTTTACACCAGGAGATGGCAGACATGAGTAACTTCAATCCCAGCAGCATGTTGGGTGTGTTTCTATTCAAAGTTTTGGAGTTTATAGAGTTTGAAAGATGCATGCCTGGTTGAGGAGACAAGTCGGAGCGTAACAGAGAGAAAGACAGCGAATTGTAGCGAGAATACTCACAATGCTGGGAGGAATAGAGGAAGATTCTCTTCTGTGACTTCCAGTCGTCCGGTGAGACCATGGGTGAGACTGTCAGTGCATCTGTTGGCCCCAGCAGGCAATGCTTCCACCATGATAGTCCACCTGTAGCAAAGCTAATGCTTTGCCTCAACATGTTTCCACCCGACCGGGGAGGGAGTAATCTGCGAATGTCGTGGTGGAGGGCACATGGGGACAGATCTAGAAATTTTTTAAAGGATTCTTCACCATTGAGAGTTAGGGCTAATGGCGGAGGTCTGCGCTCTCCGAGTACTGTTCTAGTTTTGTTGTGCTATTCTGATGTGACAGACAGAACATTCATCCAATCACCTAGCGAGATTTTTTTTAAGTCCTGCCTATTCCAAACACTTTGTATGGCAGGTTTCTCAGATGAATGGGAAATCTATCCTATGGCAAGCCTTACATAGCTGATCCATTTCTTTCACTGAGTTTCAGTATTGGTTTCTGATCACTTGGGTTGAAAGAACTTTACAACATGATGCTAACTAAACAAGACACATAGCCTCCAGCATAAGCTTGATGTTATTTCTGCGGACAGCTGTAATTTTAGCAAACTTCCTCGCTAATTCTCACTTCAATTTAGCAACTTTTCATGAATCCATTTTTGTCTTGTTTGCTTCCTCTTTAGTTAGCGACAGAAAAGCGTCTCCTTCCTAATTCAGCACCATCCTGAAGATGAATCTGTTTGCCTCCTGCATCACGACAGAAATAGCTCTTAATAATGAAAGATTGATGTGAAGTAAGCTTGTCATTACATGCTGCAGTAGACAATTAGGTGCCTCCCAACATAGAGCCCTCTCTGATTTTCTCCTCTCCTCTTCCACATCACCGTTCCTTCCTTCTGACTCCCCAGCTTCTCTCTTTTTCTAACCCACTGACGAAGTTTCTGAAGTCATTTGGTTAAATTTGTTTTGTTTGAGTCTAAAGGGACAATCCAGCGAGCCTGTGATTCATTCACTGAGCTGCTGACAAATAGCTGATGGACCCCAGCAGCAGGTTTCCAACTTTCTTTTCCACTGAGACCAAAGCTCGTTAAAAATGAATTACAATTAAGGGTCATATTGGGACAGAACAGACGCGGAGCAAGTTTGTAGTATGAGAAACTTTAATGAACTTAAACTTAGACAGTATAGACCATTAGACAAGCAGTTAAAGCTCCATCAAATCCAGTGCAGAAGAAACTTTTTTTTATCTTAAAGGTTGGCTACATCCTGTGTGCTTTGGTGACCAATATGCTGAGATGTGCAGCATTATGACCACAAGTGCAGCTGCCACCATCACCCACTACATGCAACCTGATGTGACTGAAAACCTGTGTATGTTGTAAGCAGCTGCTTTGCTTAGGAACATAGTTGCAAACCTGGCAGGTGGTACAGTTTGTAGCTACCTTTTCCCTCATTAGGTCACAATCCTGCATGTGAAGAAAACAGAAGTGAACTGTTGGTAAAATACCTTGTAGCATGCTGGTATAATTGAGAAGACTCTTCAATTAAAGTATCTGTTGAACCGATCTGATACCAGTGATAAATTGATAACATTTCTTCCTCATTATCAGGTTGAGACTTGGAATCAATGATGTAAAGCACCAAGTTCCTCTAACTGAAAAACAACAACTCTAAATTGTTTATATAAACTGAAAATGTAATCAGATACCCCAACATATGCATATCACTTCAATATCATCACTCTCCCTCTGCTGTGACAGTTGGTTAGCTGCACTGTATTTAGCAAGTCACACACTTTAGCAAACTGACAGAGTATTTCCTTGATAGTTGGACTCAAGAGTGTGAGCTGTGGGAGTTTGTGCCCCGTAACACCACACTGTGCAATCACGCCATAGCTCTTTCTGCAGGTCAGGTATTCGCTTTTCCAGCCATTAATTCTCATAATTAATGTTTTCATGCCTTCTTCTACAGACAAAACACAGTGCCTTTAGGAAGTATTTACCTGATTACAAACTAGGGCTGGGCAATTAATTGCAAAATAGTTTAAATCGCAATATGGCCCGCTGCAATCTACAAATCGCAGGAGGTGCAATATTTCTTTAACTTAATATACCAGTTTAATGAACCATTTTTTTTTTGCAGCAGAGATTTTATGCACAATATGCGAACAGTCAATTTTTTTTTATAATGCTTTACAAAAATCCTCCTCCTTGTGTTTTCTGTATGTTTTTCTTAATCAAAATGAGTGATATAAAAATGATAATGCCCTTAAACAAAGCAAATGACATCACATTTGCAATAGGAGCAAAAATACTTGGCTAATTTTATCTAAAACTGATGAAGCCTAGCGTTACTTCACGAAAGTCATACCCTAGCTGTGATCAGCTGATAGCCAGCCTCATCTCCTCTACCCCAGCTGCCTCCTTTAAAGCTTAAAGCTTCTTGCGCCCCCATATTCAGATTCATGCTATTATGGATTAATTGCTTCGGAAATAATTTCATTGTTTTTAATACACATGGTCTTACTTATGGAATTGTTTATTGCTGGAATTTGTCAAAAAAAAATACACAAGATTAACCCGAGAATAATCAGATTAAATCGCAACATTTGTGAAAAAAATCTCAATAAGATTATTTTTGCAAATCGTTCAGCCCTATTACAAACTATACTTTCCAAGTGTTTTATTTTTTTTTAGCTTTCAGTCCACGACTGGAAGATTTCCCTGTATTTGCATTACAGCTGACTAAGTTAACTGTTTCCAGGGATGCAGCAGCTTAACATTGGTATCAGCAGGTATCATCCTGCTGATATGTTGAATGAACAGATATCAGTTACCAAAATTTATCTTAGTTTATCAAAGTAATTTTATGCTTGTATTTGCTGAATCATGGTTATCAATCATGGTTAAACATGTGAGAAAGTATCGGTGTTCTGGGTGTCATAACCCTGCAAAGCAGATGGACTGGCCACATTCTATGTCTGTCATCAGGCAAATCCATCTTGCAAATGATTAATTCTTCTGAAATGATTAAGCCAGGCACAGACCACACCAATCAGCATCATTAGAGATGGACGAGTTGGGAGCAAAGGGCCTGGTTTAGCTGTACTGAAAGCCAGTAGCGATAGCTGCCACCAGAGTAGCAATTTGCTTGGATGTAGCTATATTATAGTGGCAGTTTTATCAGAACTGGACCACATTTCTGTCTTTAAAGATGAACGAAGAACCACACTAATGTTTTTTTTTTGCACTTCTCCCAACCGGCATCAGCATGAGTTTTATCCACCAAGTAGCTCCCTAGTCATTAACAATGGCAGCCTCTTTCTGTCGAGCTCAGGTTACTGCTATTGGAGTTGTGCATGCAGGTGTCCAACCTCATTTTGTTTTCTTGCTCTGATTGGCTTGTAACGAACGTGACAGACAGAATGTTTGTCTAACCTTCCAAGAATCTTTTTTTTTTAAAGTCTGGCCCACCCAAACGCTTTGTATGGTAGGTTTCCCGGATGAATGTGAAATATATCCTATGCAATGGATATATGAAAAAGTCAATCTGGCATGCCAGATTAGAAGTTTTACATCAGAAGATAAACTTAAAACAAACAAACAAAAAACCCCAAAAAACATTGGTATTGGTGGTAGCATTGGCTAAATTGTACTTGAAGACTGGTATTAGTATTGGCCCTAATTTTCACAATTGGTGGATCTCTAAATCTTTCACTACGTTTAGTTTTATTTTGTTTTGTTATGCCTGTCCTTTTCATGTGTTTATTACTGGGGCAATTCTAAACATCTAAATTAGCTGTAAATTAACTGCATCAGAGCTCCCCAAATTAAAAAAAACAGCTCTCACTTAAATTTAAGTGAGGAGCAGAGGGAGCCATGGAATTCTATTGCTAGTGTTGGCTTAAAACATGAACCGCTTTCAGCTGAAGTTAGACATTTTCCCTTGAAAAATTAAGCTATGATTTATTAAAAAAAAGCTCTACTAATGTAAAAATACATTTGGGAGACACAAAATCTAAAATCGTACATTAACAGAATAGTAAAATATTAATTTATGGTTTTAGAAGTGCTAATATCTGCAGGATTTTGTTTTAGCTGAAGGTAGTGACTTAAATGAGCCAGACTTGTTTCCTCTGGCTTCTGGTCTTTATGCTAAGCTAACTGGCTGCTAGCTGTTGCCGGATATTCAGCCAACAGACGTAAATGGATATCAGTCTTTTTATGAAAACATACCTCTAAAATTGGAGGCATTATTCAACAAATAGAGATCTGTATCTGGTTAAAACACTCCTGAAATTCTCTGATCTGAAAATAATATTCTCTAACAGACACCAGCTGTAACACTGTCTCTCCATAACACTCTCTCACACTGACAGACCTTCCACTGTTTAACCCCGTCCACTTCTCCAGGTGTTCCTATTGAAATCACGGCTACCTCCCCTCACTCTCTCAGCCTCGCTGCTGCTCGGGCTGTACGGGTAACAGTGCCTGAATGCATTCATAAACACTGGGAGGACTGACAACTCAATGGGCCGCCTATTCCCCCACTATCAGCTTACAGCCTATAATTACAGCCAATCATCTTGGATCAAGCATGTCTGCGTGAACAGGCCAACGTAACATCTGCTGCCTCGTCCAGCCGGCCAAGAAGGACTTTTATACTGAAAGGTGAGCTAATTGTAGCTGAGGACAGGAGGAGGGAGTTAACAGGTACCAAGGCTATTCATAAACCTACAGAGGGGATTTTTTTCTCCCTGGGAGCAGGTGCCCTAAGGTATTTTTCTTATCTTTCCTAAGCTGGTGCAGAATTCTTATCTGCATTAGGAAATGCTCAAGGGCATTACGATAAATCTCAAAGGAGTTGTATGCGGAGTGCAATAAAGGGAGTAATGGAGCTCAGCTGTTTTAAAACCTCACAGAGATGCAAGTTAACCATAAAGATCTCTATAAATAACATTATAGGTAGTATTGAAGCTGTTTGGAAGTTGGTAAAAGGACCTGTGAGCCATAATGTAAATGATTCAGCCATAGAAAATAGGACATGCTTGCTTGAGACTATAGCCTAGAGGGTGCTGCTGAAGAGAAATGCAAACAAGTCCCAATTTTAATGCCTTTTGCAAACGGAGAAAAACTCTTCGATAAGTTTCTCTCTTAGGCTGTAAATCCTTGAGAAGACAAGGAAAAGAAAAGCAATGTCACACTGGCTGGAAAGCTGTGATTGGCAGCTGTGAAGCCTATTTTGTGGGCTTTGGTTTATCTCGTATGCAAACCCCAAACCACAAGTCAACGCTCTGTGTAGTCGGCCAAGATCTTGGCCAAAGATATCACACAAACACCTAACTACTAAAGCTAAATGTCATCATTACAGCTTTATGTTTCAACCACAGTCTAGTGTAAGTTTCTTCCTTATTGATCACTTGATTTTGCAGGTTTGACACAGAAGGGGAAGTTGTGTAGATGCTCCCTTTGTTGATCACAAACACAGCCAATTTTCGTACTCTTCTTTCCAAAGCGGCTTATGTTACCGTCTCCAAAGAGGAGGGATTATGGGAACTCAGACTAATAAAGATACTTTCTGTCCATCCTCTCCGCTGTCCAAATTCCATGTCTCTACATCCGCCTCCACCCATCCCCGTTCTCCGTCTGCGTAAACAAGTTAATCAGCCTCAGAGGCCTGTGGGCTGTGAAGCAAACCCCAGCCCAACGTCGGGCCCACGCAGCCATCAATCATTTCATTTGGACTTCAAGTGGAAAACCAAGCGAACGCATACAAAACTCACACCCAACTCTGAGCTTAGCGTGCTCCTCTCTCTGCTGAACTCAGCACCACGGGGCTGGCAGAAAGACAACCAGAAGCCATATAGACCAGACATGAAAAATAAACTGACACCATTAGAGACGGAGTTAGACAGCAAAGAACGAACGCCTCTACACCACAGACAACGAGACAGGAGGAGCAACATGAGCAGTCATGTCTAGTTTAGAATATTGAACTCCTAATTGAGGTAAGGCTGATGCCTGGTCACCCTCTCCAATTTATTCATGAAAGGGAACAACACGTCTTTGCTTAATAGTCCTTATAATCACTGTGATTTTATAATATAGTTTGAAGCTTTGGTCTTTTTTCTTGAAGCCGTACTTTCTTCTGAATCCAGCTAGATGGATATAATTCAATAAGTTTAAGGTTCAACATTTGAGGGTTGTTTTTATCTGAATCCCACAGATTTTTCTGCAAAAAATGTTAAAATAGCAGAATGCATGCTGTTAACCACAGCTTTCCACATAAAATACTCCAAAACAGAAACACTTAAAAGTGCCAAAAGTCACAACCAATTAATCTCACAAACAAACTTTGATGAAAGGAACTTTTTCTTTGAGCTTAATCCCTCCAGCAAGCCCTTTTCCTGACAACTGAGGGCTTTTTTTGAATCACATGATCCCGATGGCACGCAAAAGTCAGATGTGGGGAAGAAAAAGAAGAACACCAGCTAGGAATCAACGGGAATAGAGGAAAGTGAGTACATTATAGTTCTAGGTAGATCCATACATCGAAGTCAATACCAGAAAATTTCTATATACCTTGGGTTTGATTCCCATAAAGAGTATTTTCCATGGGTTGACCAATTTTGTTCATGTGGCGGTGGTTGATATCACAACATATGCTCAATATACACCACACTGGACCATCATAGAACCATATGAAATTGCCCTCCTTAGCACACACTGAAAGTAGCATTTCAACAATCAGCTACCCACTAGCTGCTGCATGGCAGGGTGCTTGATACCCAAGTCGAAAGCCTGCTCTGGGCCTGCCTCTATGCCTCCCTGGTTAAGTGAAAAGATGATTAAACCAGTGGTATTCATCCGGCGGCCGAGGTCTCTCTCTTATTCTACCCCTCAAACAAAAGATGGCACTAAATTTCTTTTTCTCTCTCAAACAGAGCTGCTACTACAGCAGCCGAGGTGAAGGAAACAGCTGTTCTCTTTGAAAAACACTCCACAAGCCGCGGCCAGCCATGCCAGGAACAGAGCAGTGGCTCAAGTGCCACAGGGTGGTGCGCCCACAGGCTTCTACTACTATTAGAAATTAATCTTGTAGAGTAAGTGGCTGGTACTTTGCTGATGATGTTGTGATCACTAAGGCGACTATAGATGTCCTCACGGGGCTCTGAAATTACTGAACAGAGGTTGAGCAATTGGGACTATGCCTTTCTTGGGCCAAAACAATGATATAGACATTCTTGGATGCCTTGCAGCATGATTAACTGATCCGTTAACTGCTAGACTGAGATCAACCACAGACTTGGCTTTGCATCTGGAGCAATGGGTTCACTGGGCAAGGTAGTGTGGCATTTATGGTATATGAGAATATGGATGAAAGTCTTTCGGTCCTTGGTCCTCCTGGTCTAACTGTACTTTTACAAGGCCTGGACACTAATTGACGGCCAGAGGGCCTGCTGGACTCTTTTGTGATAACTTCTCTTCTGCACATTTTTGTGTGTCAAGCTCAGGAGTTCAAGGATAGGAAGGATCAGCTGCTAGATATGGGAGCAGCAGCTTCACATCTACAAGCACTTCAAGTACTTTTTCAGGTCATAGCATACTGGGTGCCTGGGACCCAGTGGGTTGGACTAGGCCTTGGAAGCGGCCACATGTAGTATGGAGGGGTCAGCTGCCCCTAGGGAGTTGCCGCAAGGATCTGGCACAGGCCTGGCCAAAGGCCACAGGAAACCAGAGCAGCACCTGACCAAAGTTGATGTAGCAAAGTGCTGAACCAGCATGTTCTCTCATACCTGACCTGACCTGGTAATTGAAAGTAATGGTGTTTCATTCACAAACTAGTCGATTCTACAAGCCAGCTCTTTAGTATGAACTGTAGGAGCTGGCTCCAGTTTGAGAGACAGCTTCCTTCTGTCTATGATATCCTTTATTTAATACACATTTAAAAACCAAACCAATATAGCCATTTGGAAGCCAAAAGACCATTTGGTTCAGAGCCAAATGATCTGGATCTCTAAAAAGAGACTGATTGCTATTTGGAATGAGCAAGGCTGGACTGACATCAGCTTTGGAAAGAAAGGCAACATTGGGTTTTACCAGGCCAAACCATAAAAAAATGTACTAAACCAAACTGGACCACTTGGTGAAAACGGACCATATGCGCGTGGTCCGACTGTTCCTTCAGAGTTTGGATAAAAGCTATGAATCCATGTCTGCTACCCTCTCTCAGTGAGCTTTTTAAACTTTAAGAAGATGTTTTTTTCCCTTAATCTGATTGGTTGTCAAAACTGTAAGCAGCACAAAAAATATGGCATTTTGATTTCTTTGTGCTGAAATTGCTTCCTACCCCCATGTGGAATTTTTCACGAGGATGTGACCTCTCCAAAGGGGCTACTGCTTTTTATTACACTATTTGCATTGTTCAGTCTATTGAATTGCTTTTATTCATTCATGTAAGGAAACACATGCAATGATTGAATCACCACATTGTGTGACTTGCTGTTGGATATTTGTTGCATTACTTCTTTGGGAAGTTTTTGCACTGCTCTGTAGAATAAGGTCTGTAACGGCATGCCGTTTTTCCAGGTTATGCTGCCACCTGTAGGAGATCTCAGTACACTACAAAGCTAAGTAGACTGACCAACCAGTAAGGCAGCTGCTATATAAGAACAAAAGGTGGTTGCTATTGGTATCAGCCTGTCTCACTCAGAGATTGGTTCTTGTCAAAAAAAAAAAAAAAAAATGTAATCAATACATCTACAAAAGAGTTTCCAGCTCCTCTTTTCTGACATGAGTTCAGTCAAAGATGTTCTTCTGGAAGTCCTAAACTACTTTGAAGAAAATTTGCCCAAACTGTCTTGGATTTGTTGGGGAGATCAAGCTTAAGGGAAAAGTTTCCTCCAACAAAGTTTCAAGTTTGTTTGTGAGAGTAATTGGTTGTGACTTCTGGCACTTTGTAGTGTTTCTGTTTTGGAGTATTTTATGTGGAAAGTTGTGGTTAACAGCATGTTTTCTACCAGCTGAACATTTATTTGTAGACAAATCTAAGAGATTTGGAAATAAAAGGATCTTCCAGATATAGAGATCAAACATGTCAGAATGAAATATGACTTAAGGAAAATATACAAAGTTTGGGATTTTGTTGTATTTGACCAAATTAAGTCTTTTGTAACTGTCTTCTGTTTGAAGAACTGAAGCTACCTGAAAGATAAAACTGCAAGAAAGTTGAATGAAATTGCTGTAAACAAATTTTAATGGAGCTGCTAATGATGTGTCAGACCAAATATGAACTGGGTTTGTGCATTATTTGCAGAAACGAGCGCCGTCGTATTTGAGCAGCTAATTTCCAGACAGTTCAGATACCGTACTCGTCACACTGCCACTAACTGTTGCGTGTGGAGACTTTGTTTCTCTGAGTGACAGCTCAGACTCTCATGAACTCAGAGTGAACTCCATTTCTTTTTTATTTTTCTCCAGCCTTTCTGCTTTTCATATCATCTTTGTGTGTCATTAAAGCTTAGACTCTTTCACTTCGGAGAAATTTTCACCTAAAGTAGGTTAGGAGGTAGAAGCATCTTTGAATACACTCATGTCAGCCCAGAGCTCAGAAACCGCTCATGTCTTCTCCTGTGTCTTTGAATTTGGGTTACACTTTATCGTGTCACCTCTAAAATTAGGTGGCTTTAATGATTTTTACTCTATATACTATTGAATACAATTTGTCTTTAAACATCACATTTAATTTCTACAGCTGGCTTTAGGTGAGTTATGAAACACTTTCACTTGTTCATTAAACATTTTGTACTCTGTTGTCAAGGCTTCATAGGCTTCATATTGAGGTTCAATACATCAATTTCATTTTGGTAGAAGGGCTGCTCAATCATGGCAAAAATCATAATCACCCTTACTTTGATTTTGAGATGACAATTATTCAACATGATTACTTACTGAATTACATTTCATTCACATGTATTTGTTGAAATTTAACACTCAGTCTCTCCATTTTCTTTTTTCTACACCTTCCTCTTTCCTTGAATCTCCCTCTTCTGCCTTTCTCTGCACCTCCCCCTTCTATCTTTCTACATTTCTCTTTTTCTGCATTACCTTCTTTCTTTACATATCTTCCTCTTTGTATTTGTCTCCATCTCCCTAATTTACCTTTTTCCATGTCTCTTCTCTTTTTTGCCTCTTCGTCTCTCTACTTTCTGCTTCTACATCTTCACTATTTTTTTTGCATCTGTATTTTCCCTGTTTCTGCATCTTCCTGTCTGTTCTGCTGCTCCTTTTTCTGCATATTCTTCTTGTCTGCTTTACTGCAACTCCCTCTATGTTTTTGTCTGCAACTTTCTCCTCTTCCTGCACCTCCCTCATCTTTCATTCTACACCCCTGCTTCTCTCTTACTGCATCTCCTTCTTCTCTATTTCTGTATCTCCCTCTTCCCTCTTTCTGCATCTTCCTCTTCCCTCTTTCTGCATCTCCCTCTTTTCTCTTTCTGCATCTCCTCTTCCCTCTTTCTGCATCCTCCTCTTCTCTCTTTTGACATCTCCCTCTTTTTCCCTTTTTCTGCATCTCCCTCTTCTCTATTTCTGCATCTCCTTCTTCATTTTTTCTGCATCTTCCCCTTCTCTCTTTTGACATCTCCCTCTTCTCTCTTTCTGCATCCCTCTGTTTTTTTTTTTTTTTTTGCTTCTTTCTCTATCTGCTCATAGCTCCAGCACAGTTTTAGCAGAGTGGTCTTCATGAAAAATATAACAGAGTACAGTCTAGACCTGCAGTGTCTTAATATGACACTGGTTATAAATTGGGGAGCAGTCTGCCTTACATCTTTAAAAAGCACAGTTTATATATCAGAAATGTTTAGTGTCTGGTATAATTTGGAATCAAGCTTATTTCCTTCAGTGAGTTCAGTCAGTGATTATTGCCGGATCTGTTGTCTCCTCTCCTGCTTTGTGTCCAGGCTACACCCTGTTTGACCTCGTGTTTAGTCTTAGAAGGGGCTCATTAAGGGCTTAAGCTGCAATGTAATGAAAATGTTGTGACAACAGCAGAGGGGTGAAGTAAAAACAGGCTTTAGGAGACAGCTGAGCCTCCACTCAGGGGACCAACAGGAGGGTTTAGAGGGAGGAAAATTATGGTTATCTGCACACCCTTGAGACGGTGATATTAGCTCTGTGACTGGTGGATGGACTTGATGATAACCCAGAGCGCTGCTGAGAGCCTGTCATAGTCCTGGGTGTTGGCTGTGTGTGGGAGATCAAACAAAGAAAGGGAGCTTTTAGGGTCAACACTTCTAACTGTGACTTTTTATAAAAGATTAAAATCAAGTTTGACATGCTATCAAAACTGATACCGAATTACCAGACAACGAAATGAAACAAGCAGCGTGAGGAATCCTCAGAGGAAATTTGATTAATTTGGCAACAGCAGTAATTTAATCAAACACAACGCGCTCTGCTCCCTCAAATGAAACTAAATTTAAAGATTGTATGCTTTCAGCTCGTACCGCGTTAGCAGCCGCTTTCCTCTTTTGACTGCATTCATCATAATTCTCTAGCTTGTTGTTTTTCCACCGTATGCTCGCTGGCAAGTCGAATGTGACAAAAATGAAGAGTAATGTGCTTCGTCCAAGCTCCTTTTATCCTTGTGCAGAGGCCGCTTCTGCCACCGTTTGTTTCATTCTTTTTTCCTTACAGCTCGATCTGGTCCAAGCCAAAAGCACTTCCACATGCTGTACTCCAAATCCAAAGCCTGGTGCCAGAGGGAGAGTTAGCCCCGGTTTTTGGACCGCAGCCTGCTCTAACCTCTTGTTCTGGGAGCTGCTGCACCACCCTGTACTTTTCAGTTCGAAACACCACAGGTATGCCATATGCTGGCTTCTCTGCAGCATTCAACACACCCAGTAGAAAACTTACGTCAGAACTGAAGAACATGGGAGAGGAGAGTCATACTGATTCACTAATAGCTGTATAATAAGTCTCTTTAATGGCATGTTGATTATCTGTGATTAAATGGCATTACAGAGATGATGCGTAGGACCGACTGGAGCCTACGGAGTAGACACTGTTCAAGTGTTGTCTCATCTACAACACACCAGAGGGTTTTTGACAAATATTTAAAACTCTGACAACTTCTTACATTTAAAGCCTCTGGGAATTTGAACTGACATATAAAAGATTCAAATGCACAATCAAAATTTGATGTCATCAAGCACCCACATAAATCTGGGTCAAAATAAACATTCATAACTATTTTTTAACTTTTTTCAGAAACCATTTCTTAGGGCAGCTCACATTTTGACTGGTAGATGGTGATAGAATGTTGAGTTGTAATTTGTAAAGGGAAAATGAACCCAAAAAATCAACTCTAATCACTAAATGAAAGCTATGATTGTATGCATCAGTTCATTGTGCTGTGATTATCACATCAACCACTGCAGTGCTGGGCAATTTATGCCACATGCAGACAGTTAATGAACTTTACTTTCACCTGTTACTGTGATAGTTTTATCATTAACTGAAAATATGATGGCAAATGTTCAGTAATTACTGTTTTCCCATGAGAGACGAGACCCTGGTGACATAAAAATTGCAGTAAAAGCTTTCACATAAAAGTAGGGGTGTGACGAGATGCTTATCTCACAAGACACAAGACACTTTTTTTTTTTTAATTTTAGAAAAAAATTACGAGCGGAAAATATGTCCTTTATGTGGCTGAAAGTCATAATTGTGAAGCATTCAGGTCTATTCAGAAATGTTTGAAGTCCTCTTGTACTGAACAGGCTATCAGTGCTTACACACAGTTTGTCTTTACTCTGACTCAATCTGTACATCTGTCAGACAAGAACTGGAACTAGAACTTCGGTTTTTGGAGCTAACAGTGGACTATGGTGCTCACACAGAGTTTGTTTTGCTTAGTTTACCACTGCAGTATGCAACGGCCCGTTGAGCTACACGTTAAGTTTCTGATTGAAACGCTGATGGATGTGTGACAGACGGTGAGACGAAAGGTGGACATGATGAAGCAGCGACTGAATCAAAGTTGAAAAGTCACAGATAGCGGCTCTATGAGGGAGTCTATGAGCGTATACAAGAACTCGCGGAGACTGCACAGATTTCCAGCAGCAGCATTGAATCATTTCACACCATCATGGTGAACTTATTAAGCATTCGAGGATCATGTGCGGCCCTGAATAGTGCACGCGGAGGAGGGGGCGGGGGTTGGAGTGGCGATCTGAATCGGTCACGGATCAGCTCCGTTTCTCCATTAGCTGGCAAACCAACAATTTTAAAGCGTCCAGGGCATCTCTGTGATCTTTTATAACTTCCAGTTAGATATTGTTTTCTGTCAGGAGAGCTGCTGCTCCTGGTGTCTGGGCAATGTTGATCTTGCAAGATGATTTTCACCTTGACGAGACATCTTGTGACGTTTTGTTCTCGCAAGATCTCGTGGCACGAGATCTCGTCACACCCCTACAAAAAAAGAAGTTTGTTTTTAGGTTTCAAGACTAGATAAAAACAATTTTGGCGAGTGGTTGGACATTCACCATCCAATGTTTTTCCGCCACTGTGTGTCTTATGCAGTATTTGTGCATCTGTGTTCTGCAGGCCTAAACCCAAAGAGGGTGATTAAACCATTTAGCGGCTTTTGTGGTCTTTTTATTCTTACTTTGAACATTTAAATGTTAACAACATAAATCTTTGAGAATACACGTTTTTAATAGTTTTGAGATTTTAATATCAGAACCTGTAACAATCAATAATAAGCTCTGTACACTTTTTGTTCACATTGTTTGTTGTGTTTTTGTTTTTTGTTTTTTTTTTTACCAAAAATGACCAATTGAAACTCATTAAAATCATAATGTTGATCCTTCAGCCACTTCTCTAAAACGCATGCATGTTAGGTTTTCATTCTGGAGTCACTGCTTCAAATTAGCATTTTTTCTGTTCATCATCAAATGTCAGTCATTTCCCCATACTTTGCATGAGGGGAAGTTGGATGTATTTACTGTTGTTCTTTTAGGGCATCATTGTAAAAATGTATCAAAATATTCAACTTAAAGAAATAATGCATGAAAGAATGAAGAGGGAGATGCAGAAAGTTGGCGAAGAGAATGTGTAGGGGGACACACCCTTTCTGCATCTCCCCCTGTTTTCATTCTGCATCTCCCTCATCACTCTTCATACCTCTGAGACACAGAAAGAGTGAAGGAGTTTTAGGATGAGACAAAGAGAAATGCAGATAGAAATAAGAGGTGGATGCAGAAAAAGTGGAGAGGGAGATGCAGAAAGAGAAAGAAGATGGATGCAGGAAGAAATGAAAGGGAGATGCACAAAGGGTATGAAGAGAATGTGTAGGTGGAGATTGTAATGGTGTATGTGACCTCAAATACCCCATTAAAACTCTTTAGAATCATAATTTTGATCCTTCAGCTACTGCAGTAAAAAAAAAAAAAAAAAAAAAAAAAGAGTAAAAAAAAACCCCATATATTTTTGTGTTTTAGGCTTTCATTCTGGAGTCATTGCTAAAATTAAAAAAAAAAAGTAAAAAGTAATGAAATCTTCAAATTATAAAATAATAATGCATAAAAATCTAAGTTGTTTCTAATAACGTAGTGACAGTTGTGGTATTCCCCTTCAAGGAAATCCAATATGCATGTGGTATATATAAAATATTTAAGTGTTTTTGCACTTAAACCAAGAGGGTCTGGCTGCAGCCCTCGAGCAAACCTCTACGCTGGGGCTTTCGGCTGGAGACCTCTACGGTGGGGCGAAACCTCTTCGCTGGGGCGTGACGTACATTGCCCAAGCCTACGCTGGGGCGTGCAGCGTGTTAGCTGTTGTTAGCATGACTACACCGCTGTGCTTATGACACATTAGCATAGCCCCGTACGCTGGGGCTTCGCCTACGCTATGAAAACCCGACTGCTTCGGGTTAGGCGTTTAAATCCGACTGGTTAGGTTTAGGCATTAAAACACTGCTGGTTAGATTTAGGGTCAGCCTGTCGTCAAGCGGATAGAACTGAAACTTCGTTGCGGGTAATATACGTCACGCACCAGCATAGAGGTCCATGGCTTGGGTAATGTACGTCACGCCCCAGCGCAGAGGTTTCGCCCCACTGTAGAGGTCTCCAGCCGAAGGCCCCAGCGTAGAGGTTTGCTTGAGGGCTGCAGCCAGATGCCTCTCACTTAAACTGGCATTGAAAGGTTTAAATTACTAAAAATAATCAATATTTAATATTTGTGATCAGCACTGATCTTAATTTAACATTTAATGCAAAAAAGGATTTAAAAAACTTTTTAAAAGTCATAATTTTATCACTATTAATGAATGAATAGAATGCATAAAAATCAAAGTTGTTGCTCATTATAGACAAACTCAAGGCTGTAATAAAACTCTTCAAAGAAATTCTATTTGCTTTTAGTGTTATGAAAATATTTCAATTTTTGTGTGTGTGTGTTTTTTTTTTTTACATTACAAACATCAGGGTTTTTCACTCAAACTGTCTTTTAAATGGATAAATTCCCAGAAATTAATTTGCTTTTGATATTTTTGATCAGGTCTGATCTTGATTAAACAAATTAATGCACAAGAAGTTGGGAAAAATACTGATGTGTATTATTTTAAGTGTTATTTATGTATGCTGCCATTTTTGCTGCCACACAGTGGTGTGCTTCACCTTTCTCTCTTGTGCTTTTAAAATGATTTATTAAAACGTGTTGCACAGTATCGCTTGTATTCATGGTGAAATTTAACAAAGCTGCAGCCTTAAGTGGCCACTTGTGTTTGTCGTGTTTTACAGATAGGCTGCGCTGTGTATTAGAAGCTGATATTGGCGTCTAAAGGTGCACACCTTGAATGTGACAAAGTCACTTTTTTATGTGTTTTAAGGAAAATTCAGTGTTATATTTGGGTCTATTTGGTACTTAATAGAGAGGCTGCAGGACTGTGAGTAGGGCTGTTGGGGATAAAAGTCAAAGCTGTTTGGGGACTTTTATTTTGAAAAACTGTACTGCTCAGGAGTTGAAGACTGTATCATTCCTGCTACTGAGCTCAGTGTTGATGTTTCTAGATATTTGTGCAGTAAAGGTGCAACTCATAACCCTTGGCTGCATTATTATCATCTGTTATTTCAATCAGAGCTAGGATTAGGACTGATGAGCAGTAGACCACAGGAAACATAGTAGGCTAATGGTTGTATTTTTGAAAAAACTAGTGTCAATGCCCACCCCTAATGTTGAGTAATGTTGGCATGACTTGATTCAAAGACAGAGAGAATGAGGTGAATAACAGGTTAGTCAATCCTTTCATAATTTCTCTTACAACAGTCTGTTTTAAATGTAATTAATACTCGATCATCCCTCTTGGCACTGGAGCTAATTTTGCCCACAAAGTTTCTGTTTATGATAGTCTGTCTTCATCTAACGACGGTCTAATTATTTGAACGCCGTTTCCCTGAAGTCATTTTGTGAACTTGTACCACAGTGAATCATTGAAATCAGTCTCTCTTGGTCTTGTTTATTATTTTAACTACTGTAGTGAAACCACAAAGACGTTATGAAGGGGGTAGAAAGGTGAGACAGACAAGTCGGTTCATAATTCCTTCATCTGACAGACCCCAGACGCATACGTGCACGCACGTTAGCAGCACACAGGTTGATACAGCAACCACTTTGACTTCCAGCAGCACGAAACAAAGCATGAAAAACAGCCTCCAAACTGCCAACACATGAATCATACCGCTGTGGCATTGTTCAGCGCCTGAGGCCAGATTCTCAGCACCCTCTCTCCAATCTTTTCATCCATCCCTCCACCTCGTCAGTTCTTCCCTCCTGTCTCATAAATGGGCCAGTCTGCTTTACCAGAAGCAGACAGGGAGCCTGGAGGACGGACAAAACTATTATCTCTGTCATAGCAGGAGCGGCTCGTGCGGGAGCTCCAGCAGCAGATAGGATCCTCAAACACACTGCTGTCCTCACTCAGATTGCCGCCATGCTTGTCCTTGCCTCGTCAGTCTCCGACATGCTGTCCCTTCTTGCTGCTTTTTTCCTCCAGGGCTCTAACGTACCCAAACTGATTTTCCAGGCTGCTATATGAGCATGTCTGACAACAATTATCCTGTTTTAGGCACTCAGGTTGTTTTTCTGCAGAAGAAATTAGGCAAAAAGCATAAAAAGCAATCATGGTTCACCTCCAAGACAGCTGCTGACGCCTTTGAGCATGATGCTCTTATCACAGTGCATCAGTGAGATTTCTTTCAAAGGTCACAACTAACAATCAAAAATCTGTGGAGACAATTACACTCATTATTAGAATAAATTTGTTGTTTAGATCATATTGAGGTGATCTGAAATTAAGATTGAGGTAGTATTGAGATATTTCAGTATCTATTTATGCAGGCTGAAAGAAAGACTTTGAAAATATGCTACAGGTTTCTGTCTCGCTCCAGAAGAAGTGTGTCTTATGTTACAGCAATGCCAGAATTTCTCTCTAGGGATCGATAAAGAATTATCTTCAGTAATGTTGACAGACTCCCTAATGTAGCAAGTCTCTGATGCTCTTAGTGGGTCTACCAACATTTTACTAATTTTGGCTATTTTTTGTTAGGTTTTATTCAAAATGGTATCCTACCATCATTTCCTGGCTGATCACATCTAGCTCTGGTACAAGTGACAGGCAGAGTATTAAGCAGGCTGGGAAAATGTCATTTTTTTCTGTAACCCCTCAACCCCCTTATGGATATTTGGCTATAAACAGTGCATTCAGCAAGCACTCAGACCACCTTTATTTTTTCCACTGATCTGGTCTGTACGGCAGATACAGACTCTCCTCAGTGCACAACACATAGAAACCCCTTTGGCTTTCATGTGGAGTTTTTTTGCAAGTGGTAGGGATGGGCGATACCAAATATTGGACAATCAAACTTTTAAAAGGTGCACATTTCAGGCGAATAAAGAGATGTATCCAGCTCATTCAGAAATTTATTAGGGAAACTTCAATTAAATTAAAATGTTTGAGCAAGCAAGTAAAAGATGAAATAATATGATTTTAGCGCAAACTTGTACATAAGATTAACAACATAAAAATACCCAATTTCTTTTCTTTAAAAAAAAAAAAAAACTCAAATAGTTGGGATAGATCAGCCAACTACAGCAAGAACTCAAGTAAGAAATACAAGTCATCAAAGATTTTCATAGAAATATTTATCTTTATATGTTTCTACAGTTTGGTCTTCATTCAATTTGTGGTACAGTTTGTCATGTTTTCTCACTATTTGAAATTGACTTGGGAGGCCACATTGAGTGAGAGGGCTCTGTTACTCGTGTATGATTGGTCTCCAAAGTCACAGGATAGACATGTCCGTGTCATGTGGGTGTGCTGTGGATCCAAAATGCAGACCAGAGTTGCAAAGGTTTAACAGATTTATTGGTTAATAGTGCAGATGAGGAGGGGGGAATCCACAGGTCCAGGGGGGAGGAGATCCACAGGGAAGTGAGAGGCTTTTTGAACGAGTGTTGGGTTTAGGGCTGACGTGAGGCGAGGAGGGAGGCACTGGGAAAGAAGAGAGACAAAAGATGATCAAAACGAGTTCCACAAAACACAGGGGAATTTGCGATCTTACATGAGTGGTTAGCGGTAAATCACCGGGGAGCTGTAGTACCGCTAAGCGAGGCAAACACTACTCTGGCATTGAGGCATCAGTCTGCTGCAGTGAAGTAGTGTGCTTGATTGCGGATCAGCAACAGGTGCGAAAAATCAGCCTCAGCGCCGGGGGGGAAGGGAAGCCTCTGGGAAGAGTGAAGGTAACAGAAATCAGCAACAACTGGAAACGAAGACTTTCAAAATAAAGCAAGTGCAAAAAGAATCACCACAGTCTGACTGGCCCCTAAAGTCATGTGACATGGACAAGCAGTTATAGCAACACAGCCTGGAGGAGAGGGAGGCAGGGACCCAATTATGGGATTTCAAAGTACTCATTTGGTATCAATACTTTGATAGAGTGACCGATACTAAAAGAGTACTTTGTAAATATCCATACTGTGGTATTGATGCTCACACCACTACCAAGCGGGCTTTCATATGTTATGCACTGACCTTAGACTTTCCTCTAGCCACTCTGCCATAAGCCCAGATCACTGGAGGGCTGCAGTCCAGTCTCTACACATGATCTCTGAAGCTCAGTCAGAGTGACCATCAGGTTCTTGGTCACATCTCTTGAGAAGGCCCTTCTACCCAGATTGCTCGGTTTGGCCAGATGACCAGAGTCATGGTTGTGCCAAACTTCTACTTTTTTTTTAAATTATGGAGGCCATGGTGCTCTAGGGAACCTTCAGTGTAGCAGATTTTTTTGTAGCCTTCCTCAGACAACAATCTCGTCTCGGAGCTCTGCAGGCTTGGTTTTTGCTCTGATATGCATTATCAGCTATGAGGCTTTCTAGAGAGAGGTGTGTACCTTTCCAAATATGTCCAATCAATTTAATTTACCACAGATGGACTCCAGTCAAGGAGCAGAAGCATCTTAGCAAAGACTGAGAGAAATGGGACCTGAGCTTGATTTCAAGTTTTTGCAAAAGGTTTGAACATTTATGTCAACAGGATTTTATTTTTAATAAATTTGCAAAATGTTCTAAAATTGTGTTGTCCCTTTGTCATGATTGGATATTGGTTATGGAGTGTAGATAAATGAGAATAAGAACATTTTTTGACTTCAGCATCAGGCTGCAAGATAACAAAATTGAAAAAATGAAGTGGGTCTGAATACTTGCCAAATGCAGGCTATCCAGACCAAAGTTGAAAGCTTCATTAAGAGTCAATGCCCTTGTCATTGTAAAGATGGCTAACTAATTTTCCTTTCATGACTTGAGACTGCTTTCTCATGTCTTCTCAAAAAGAGGTGACAACAAGGAACAAGGAAAGCTGTTGCTCCCTGTTGCTCCGACTGTTGTGCTGACAGGTGAGGTATTTAATCAGACACAGCAAGGTCACGACAAAGCAAACAAAAGAACACGGTGACACAACGTCTTGCACTTGTAAAACTGTTCTTCACAGTCGAAGGTTAACGGTCATGTGCTCTCGTTTTCCAGCCCTCTCTTGGAATCCCAATAAAAGTCGCCACATTTTTGTCTGTGCTCAGTATCCTGTGTTTGGACACGGAGTGGGGAGAGGACCCGCTGAGATCTCTTTCACTAACAGATGGGAACTTGCGGGTCCATTAGGCTGAGGAGCACGCTTCAGCAGGTTCAGTCAGGAACGCAGCAGAATCTATTGATTCTCCGGTGAAAAGAAAATTACAATCCAGACATCTAGTTTACAATTCTTAGGAGCTTGCTGGAAAAGCCATCCTTTTTATGTAATAGCTCCTTGCCGAGAACTTTTCCTCATCGGCAGCTGTGAGGCTGGAGACTGAAAACATGATGGATGAATCACACATTCACCACCTGTGCTTCCATAAATAAGACAATGTTGATCTGCATCACATTAAAACTCCATCCATTACATCAGACTACTGTAGGCTCTGTTGTTTTTTACTGGTACAGTTTACTGTTGTTGATCTAATTTGACCCCAGCACCCAGTAGAAGACCTCAGCAGGCCTCATTCAACTTCCTGACCTGACTTTCGTCTCTGCAGGCTGTGGGCTGTTAATGGGAGGTAATGAAGCAGAAACTGAGAGCCTGTCTGGAAGGTAAAAGTAACAACAAGGCTGCTGAAGATGCAGCGAAAAACACAGCAGTACAGCTGCTTTGTAAAGGGCTCAGTATGCCTGGAATGAACTTGACAGTAGGGAAGCAGCATGCAAACAAAGACTGGTGGAAATGCTGGGAAATGAAGGAGATTGCTATTTAGAGTATCTGTGTCAGACTTAATAGCAAACACTGTTGGAACTAGTTTTTTGTGTAATTTTGCCTCCATTAAAGGCCACTACTGCATCGTATGCTCAAGCTTGGATTGCTACAATCCCCACACCCTGTAAAGTTGTGGCCCTATGATACATTTCCAGACTGAGTAGAGATCAGACGTACTGCACAGTGGCTCACATCCACAGCTTACTTCTTGTAAGTGTGTTTTAAAAAATGCATTTAATCAAAAGTATTTACTTAACAATAAACCAATGTTTTGGTTTCATTGATGAATTTCACATAGTGAGGGAGAAAAGCTGTTAAAAGAGGCCTTCCTGGTTAATGCTGCAAGCGCAAGAATGCTTGCCACCCCTTTTGGGATTGCACTTTTTTGAACAGCTTTTCTCCTTCGTAATGAGAAATTCATCAATGAAACCAAAACAATGGTTTACTGCTTAAGTCATAATAGAAACAGTTTTTGTAAAAGATAGAGATAAGTGATCTCTTGTGTGTGGTATGAGGTGTGACAGGATATGGGGGTGGGTCTGAGCCGCCGGAGCTCACCGCCCAGCCTCCGTGAGGAGTCGTGGAATCAGTTGGATAAAACACAGAGGAGGAAAGGTTCCTACCCGGCAACTCTGGTGATGTCCTAGCTCTTGGTGTCCATTGGTTGGCTTGTGGGGTGAATATAAAGGGTGTGGTTATGTTTATGGGTCTCTTGGATAAATGCTAATCCTTCAGTGCAAAAGAGTCTTTGTTCATTACAGATCACACCCATCATTATCAGATTAATAAAGGAGTGTCAGAAAGTATGGAGACAGCACTGGGACTGACATGCAGAGTCACAGCCTCACCTTTGGCTGCTGTGCAGTGATGTTGCCTCTGTAGCCTTTGTACATTTATCAAACTCTACTAATTAAATCGATGCCTATTTTGATATCTTTCACACTTTATTCAACATTTAGAGATTTTGTTAGCACTTTATTTTAGCGGGCCCTAATTACCTAGTAATAAGTGAAATTATCTAGTAATTTGTCAATAAAAAGGTGGTAATTACCTAATAATAAATTGGTATTTTACTAAGTAATGATGCTAATATGGTAATATTAAGGAAGTATTTACCTAGTAATTATTTAATAACTATCAAGGTAGTCCTTGTAATATGGTGGCAGTAATCTGGTAAACAGGTGGTATTGTACCCTAACCCTACTGTCCTAATCCTAACCCTAAAATTGACTTTTGTCAGGAAGGGCTCACTTTAAATTAGTGGGCCATAATAAAGAAATTATCTTGAAATTATGAAGTAATTTATATAGAAAATTATGTTGTTTCTAAGAAATATTATGTAAATTTCACCTAATAATTAGAGAATTGCCACAATATTACAAGGATAAAGGTTGGGGGGGGGGGGGGGGTAAATGGGTTGGGGCACCGGTGTCTAACTCAAGGCCTGGGGGCCAAATCCGGCCCATGGAACAGTTAAATCTGGCCCGCAAGACGATCTCATTTTTATGTTATAGCTGGCTCATCAGTCTGAGGTCTGCAGATTTCCTCAAGTATAAAAATGTGAACTCATCCTTGATGATTTAAGAGATCCTTGTTAAGTCACAAAATCTGAAAAAGTAAGGAGTAAAAATATTTAGATAAGAAGTCAGGAATGTGGGAAAAGAAATCAATTTGTGTTTTAATTTCACATTTTCAATTTAGCTTCTCACAATTAGGACTCAAACTTAGGATTTTGACTTTTAATTTCATACTTTGAGCATTTCAACTCGTAATTTTGATTTCTCATATAATATTTTGAGCTTTAAGATTCATAATTCTAATATTTAAGTGATATTTTGACCTTTTTAACCAATTATTTTGTATTTTACCACATATTCAACTCAAACTTTGACTTCATAAGGCTCACAATTTAAAATTTTGAATCAAATTTTTACTTTTAATTTCATGATTGCAAATTTTATGTCATATTTTGATCTTTTAAACTCATAATTTTGACTTTATTTCTAATATATTTGCCAATAAAAAAACATTAATTTTCAATTTCAATTTCATGTTTTGACCTTTTTGAACTAATACATTTACTTTTCTCAGATTGTGAGCCTTTAAACTTATCATTTCAACTTTTTAAAAGTCAAAATCGTCTATCATTAGTGCCAATTTTTCTTTTTTTTTTTTTTCATATTTTATCACTGGTGAAACAAGGTTGACAGTTTATGGTTAAAAAGGTGACCCTGTTAAACCCTCAGGCTAGTCCTGAATCTAGAATCTGGCCCCTGCTGTGATTGAGTTTGACACCCTTGGGTTAGGGTAAAAATCTAAGAAAAACTGCCACATTATTACAACATTTAGGGACAGGTTAGGGTTAAAGTGTTAGGGCATTTATTGATGATATCAGTGTCTGTGTGTTGGATCAGCAGCATTAGTGCTACCATCCTGGCTAACAGTTACCTCAAGAGCTGAAAAGCATTGCAAGCTGTTATTGGGTTGAAATTGGTGTTGAAATGATTAATTCATGCTATTTTTTGACCAAGTTAACCAATTTTTCTAACAATTTTTGCCACTTCTGTTGCCAGCTTAAACCATTTTGCCCCCTCCCCCCCCCCTTTTTTTTTTTTTTTTTTTAGCATTTTTGCCACTTCTTATAACTACTTTTGACCTATTTTTGCAACCTTTTGGAACTTTTTTGCCATATTTTACCCATTTTTGCAGCCTTTTTGCCACTTTTCACCCATATTTGCTCTTGTTTGACCTTTTTTTTTTTCTTCAAACGCACTTTTACCTCCTTTTGGCAACTTTATGCCATTTTCTGCCACTTGGGATCCATTCTGCCACCATTTTTGACAATTTTTGCCCACTTTTGCCTTTGTTTGACCACATTTTGCTCAATTTCTGACCACCTTTTAAGGCCACTTGTTACCCTTTTTTGGCCACTATTTTGCCACTTTAAAAAAAAATTCCCAATTTTAACCCATTGTTTGGCCACTTTTTTTTTTTTTTTTTTTAACCAATTTTTACTCATTTTTGGCTTTGTTTTGCCACCTTTTCCCACTTTTGCCATCTCCATGATCCCCAGTTGTCTGGGCCCCAGACAGCTCTCCCTTTATCTCCCCTTATAGGCCACCTTGACTGTAACATTAAAAGTCTATTTTGTATTGATTTAAATCTGGTGTGCCTTGAGATTTTGGCTTAACCTCAGGTGTGCCTTGGGTGGAAAAAGTATGAAAACCACTGACCTAGAGAATTGCCCCAACATTACAAGGGTTTGGATAAGGGTAAGGGTAGGGTTAGGGTTAAAGGGCTAGAGTTAAGGGGTAAGGGTAACATGCCCCCTTATTACCAGGGAATTGCCACAATATCTGAGGGTTAAGGTTGGGGGTTAGGTTTAGAGGGTTAAATGGTAAAATCCCACCTAATTACCAGAGAATTGCCAAAATATTACAAGGAATCACTTGATTATTAATACATTATTATAAGGTAAATTATTTCTTACTGTTACTGAGGTACTACTTGGTAAAATTCCAAATTATTACTGTAAAATAACTTGGTAATTAGGGCCCACTAAAATACAGTGCTACCAAGAATTCTCCTAAATAAATAACTTCATTTTTCTCTCATCATTCTCACACATTGGGTTATTGCTATGAAAGTTTGGTTTAATTCGACCCATAACAACCTGTGAAGCACCGGTGACATAAGTCAGCTCTGTTGCGGTTGGAGAGGCCCAGTTGAGGTTTGATTATTTGCACATGAGCCACAAACTGAACCTGCCCATCATCTCTAAAGAAACCTCTGAGCAGAGAGGAGCTGCTTTATTTCAGATGGGACCCCTTCATCAGCCTGTAGCCTTTCCTTAGAAATCATCCCTGGACAAAGTTATGTGGTTAGTCTGGCAGCTTTCTTTGAAGGCCTGCAGTGTTTATTTCCTTTTCACTTTTTTTTTCACCAAAGACCACCCACCTCCCCACAAAAACCATTTCTGATCCATTTTCCTCCTAGCAGCATTAAAAAAATCCCACGATGGTTCATTATGAAACATCGCTTCTCAACAAGATGGAATATCCCTCCGTGATCAGACTAATGCGCTGTTGTTTGCTGCTCCCTTTTTCCTCCTCGTCTCCTCCCAAGCATCCTCTCTCTTTAAATTATGAATGCCTTCTCCTGGAGAGCAACGGCGTTAACCAGTGTGTGGGTATTTAACTGAACATTTAAAACATTAGCCAGATACTTGGAGCGTGATGCCGTCGGTGACAGGGGAGGGGAGGATGGATTGAAGGAGGGGAACAGGAAAAAGGAGGCAGAGGAGGAGAGAAAGGGAGAGGGATTAGACATGGGAAATATGCCGTGGTTGCTCATAAAATGGTGAAAGCAGGAAAAAAACATGTTCCCTCTGACCGCACAAGGCTTTGATGGCACTTGATGAGCTCTTGAGTGTGGGTGGGGATGGAGACAGAGACAAGGAGGGAGAGAGAGAGAGGTGGGCACTGCAAGGACTTTGGCCAAAATCAGCACCCACATGGTTTAATTTAATGTGTTTAAGACTCATTTTAGCTGCTCTTAAGTTGCACGACACATCAACATGAGAAAGGCAACTGGAGGAAGATCTCTGACATAATTGGGTGCAATTTTCTCTTTACTTTGTCCAGATTTCTTCTCTCACTGTCAGCGCTCCTTTATCTTCTCTGTCATAGATTAATGGCACTTAAGGCCTCTTTAGCCTTAGTAACATATGACGTATTTGAAGGAGAAAATGGACATATTTGAGCAGCCTTGAATCACTGGATAAACACAGTAAAGCAGAGCTGTGAAGGGTTATACGCCCATGTTCTTAACTTTTTAACTTTAGGCTTAGAAGGCAACTTCTGACGTCAGTGTATGAATGTACATGGGAGGGTCAATGTGATGTAAAGAGTGCCGAGAGTGGATTATAGACCGTCCAACCATCTGTCCATGCATCTATCCATTTTCTTTCACCCATTAAGGTCAGGTCGGGTTGGCAAGTCAATCCAAGAATCCCTCTCTCCCTCTTGGATTTAAAGGTTTTCCAAGGCCATATAGGATGTATAATCCCTACAGGGAGATCTAAGTCTACCTGGGTTTTCCTGCTAGTTGAACTTTCTTGAAAAAAACCTCCAGTGGACGGAATCATGATCCAAAACATCTCAACTGGTACTTGTAAATATACAGGAGTAGCATCAAGTTCCCACTGGACCAGCTCCTCTAAGGCTCATCGATCAACCTATATGTATTCTAGTGTGAGATTAACGGCCGCAAATAGTGATACAAGTCAAATCTACTTGCTGGAATCCAAAATCAACTGCTGCACAATATTTATGAGCTCCAACTCCAACATAATACTCTTGGTTTCAGTTGTGTTGCAGGGAAAGTAGCAAAAGGACCAGGAACTGGCATAAAAATAGTATTGCAGAGTGGCATGGGAACACCAGTGCACAAGTATATGGTGCTCACAACGTCACCGTACGCCACTACGGCATAGCTATGGTGTAGATTTGATGGAGAAGTTTAAAGGCCACATATTATGCAAAATACACTTTTTCAGGCTTTTCTTGGAAAAATATGTGCCCCTGGCCTGTCTACAATACCCCCAAAGAATCAGAGAAATCCATTACCCCCCCCCCCCCCAGCTTTCAGAAAATGTGCGCTGAAACAAGCCATTCACAGATTTTCCCCTCATGATGTCATGTGGGGAGTTAGCACCGCCCCCGGGTTCAGTTGGCCCTCCTTGCTTGGAAGAAAGTTCTGCCCTCCTCTCCTGACCCTCCTCTTAGCTGCCAGCTGAGAGGAGGATCAGGAGAGCCACATCCATTAAGCCACATCCATTTCCTGAGAGGGGTGGAGTCAGACAGCTCAGTCACATTTAAAGCCACAGACACAGAAACAGCTCACTCTGAGCAGGGCTGAAACAGAGGGGTTTTTAGACATGCAAAAATCCAATACTGAAGTGTTTTTTCAGAAACAAACTTCACGGGCATGCTTTAGGGACCTCTGAGACTAATATAAACTCGTCTTAAAGGGGTAAAATATGAGACCTTTAAACCAGGTCTTGGTTGCAAAGCTGAGGAAAGTGCAGAGATAGGCTATAATTCTCTGCTGGATGGTTAATACAATAGCAGATGTTAGTAAATCTTTAAAGAAAGACATCAGATACTGAAAATTACTGATATCCAGGAACTGCCTTTCTGCCTTCATTTTTGCCTCCTCTTGAGGCCTTTAGCCTGACAACCCCCTCACCTCATCTCTGTGATGTAATGAGACACAAAGCTGAGTTTATTTGGACACAGGAAGCAAATGACTCAACAAATCAGATAACTTGTCACAGATGTGCTGGTGGGCAGGTTTGATGGTCGATTAATTGTAGGCTGTAAAAATCCAGTTCCTGAAGGTTTTAGGGAGGAGCGGTCGTTGTTGTAATGGGATTAACCTCTGAAATTACTCCTATTCTGCTTGTTAATTTGATTTGGGTTTGTCTAGCCTTAACATGTGTCTCCTACACAACCTCTGCACGTATCACAGCTACTTGAAAGAGCCTGCATACGTTTTCATTTCTCCTGAATCTCCTGTTTCAAGAGAAGGTAACTGCTACGCCGTGACCTTTAAATTTGGGACTTCTCCTCGAGTAAACACGGTAATCAGGTTTCCCGGCCTTCAGCTGAAGCTAATTGAAGATACTCAACTGAGAACTCAATTGTGTAAGTGTGATTTAGTTAGTGCCCAGGCTAATTAAAGTCCTGGAAATGACCTCCAAAGTTCTGCGTGGCATTAATCAGCTAAGACACCTCATCAGCCACCGAGGAGGGTCTGCATAAGTCTGCACCCACATGCTATTAAGTCAAGTGTGCGTGTGGCTGATTTCCTGGTGTTTAACCCCTGCCACAGCTCTGACGGGATCAGACACACTGTGCTCTATTGACAGCCCTAATCCTACCTCCGTGTTCAAACCTCCATCGCCTGCCACCATCCTCATCCTGCACACGTTCCTCATTTCCCCCCGACGTGTGGTCCTCGCACAGGGACTGGAGTTGTTCTTAGAGTTACACCCCCATCATCCCCTCCCCTGAGAGTTCTCCCTCATTTTTCTACTCCCCTCTTGCTCCGTCTATACAAACGTTTGCCTGGATCTGTGAAGGTAATGCATGCAAGTTTTGATTAAAGCATTCCCTTATGTTCTTTGGCTCTGAGCTGCTCAACCATTAACGCCTGTGCCATGAACAAATGGATCATGTTCTGATGCCAGGACCCTGCCTCTCCTCCTGCTCAGACTCTCCTCCATTCAGCTACATATTCAAAAATGCACCTTTTAATGTCTCTTAATGTTCTCCTGGCCTTCCTGTGACCTCAGAGACAATATGTTCACTCAGACAATCATACAGTTCTTTGGCTTTAGCGGATACTCTACAATAACCTCAAGATGAGTAGAAGAGGGTCGGCACCTTTTCAACAAGTCTAGAGCCGAGAGTTCAGCTGACAAACCTCAAAAGAGACTCATCTGATTACTACTTATTTCCATTTTGTTTGTTTTGGCACAAGTCAACACAGCAAATTAGCTTGAATGGGAAAAAAAAATCTTTGAACAAAAGATCTAAGTAAACGAATCACCACTGGCCCTGTTTCCAAGCTAGAGGGCAACACTGGAGAGGAGAGGTAGCCAGAATAAGAAACTATAGTGGCAGGCTGACTGCTGAGCTAATATAGGCTAAGATTAGTTGTATTCAACGAGAAAATGGGGAACAAGACAGCTGCTAAACAGTGAGAGTGCTTGATGAAGGATGGCAGTGATCAAAAGAATAAAAATAAACAATTTAGCTTCAGCCTTTCTACAGATAGCACAGCAATAGAGTAAGAGTAAAGAAGAATGCATTATGTAGTATGTAGCACATCCAAGAAGTTCCTAGGAACTTGGTTGATTGATTGATTGATTGATTGATTCATGCATTCATTCATGCATTCAGTCAAACATTAATTCACACATGTATTAATTTATTTAGGCATTTATTCATACATTAAGTCATACATGCTTTCATACATTCATTCATTCATAATTTTATTCATGCATTAATTGATAAATGCATTCAGTCATTTACTAACTATTCATGCATTCCTCATCCATTAATTCATGCATTCATACATTCATTCAATCATACATCCATTAATCCATCCACTCATTCATGCATTCATACGTTCATTCATTCATCCACTCATTCATGCATTCATAAGTTCATTTATTCATCCATCCATCCATTCATTAGTTCATACATTCATACATGCAATCAGTCATACATTCATTCATGCTTGCATTCTTTCATGCATTCATTCAATCAAACATTCATTGATTTATTTACACATTCATTCATTCATTCAATCATTCATGCATTCACTCATTCTTTCACACATCCAATCATTCATTCACACATTCATTCATTCACACATTCATCCATTCATTCACACATTAATTCAGTTATGCATTCATACATCCATTCATTCACATATTTATTCATGCATTCATTATTTCACACATTTGTTCATTTATGCATTCATACATCCATTCATTCATACATTCATTCATTCATTCATTCATTCATGCATTCATTCATTCACACATTCATTCATTAATTCATACATCCATTCATTCACACATTTATACATTCATTCAAACATCCATTCATTCACATATTTATACATTCATTCATACATCCATTCATTCACATATTTATTCATGCATTCATTATTTCACACATTTGTTCATTTATGCATTCATACATCCATTCATTCATTCATTCATTCATTCATTCATTCATGCATTCATTCATTCACACATTCATTCATTAATTCATACATCCATTCATTCACACATTTATTCATTCATTCATACATCCATTCATTCACACATTCATTCATACATCCATTCATTCACACATTCATTCATTCATTAATCCACACATTTATTCATTTATGCATTCACACATCCATTCATTTACACATTTATTCATTCATTCATTCATTCCTTCATTTATACATTCATCGTTGCATTAATTCATTAAGGTATACATTCACTCATTTATTTATTAATACTCATTCATACATTCGGCCCCTGCATTGCCATGTCATGTGAGTTAGGGATGGGTACCAGCACTCATGTTGCTTTAATGCAGTTTTAGCTGCTCTTGTGTTACATGTGCACTCAAACTTTCTGCAATAAAATAGTTAATAGTAAACAGAGGTATAACTTCTCTAGTCATGGCTTTGGCTCTAATAGCACAGTGAGCTGGGTTACAACAACATCTGCTTTATGACAGCTACAGAAACTCTTAAATGACATTACTCAAAAGACAAACAGCTGGCCCAGCTAACGCTGGCTCTGGCTCAGCTCATTATTTAGAGTTAACTGAAATGGCTCTTCATTTAGTGTCAGTCTGGCTTTTTAAATGTCTATTAATTAACCACAAATATGGTAAACAGCAAATTGACTTTTAAACGGGAGCCAGCCTCTGTCATTCACATAAAAGAGAACAGAAATCTCCATCAACACTTGTAGTTAAAGGAACAACTTTATTAGACCGACGCGTTTCGACATGTAGCCTTCATCAGGGTCATCAAGGCTTCATCAAGGCTACATGCTGAAACGCGTCGGTCTAATAAAGTTGTTCCTCAAACTACAAGTGTTGATGGAGATTCTGTTCTCTTCAAGACTCTCCTCCTCCTCCATGCACCTTGGAAGTTGGTGAAGTTGTGCCAGATTTTTACACTCCAGATCTCATTCACATAAAAGAGCCAGCTCAGAAAACCAGCTTGTTTGTGAATCATTACTTGGTTTCTGACCCCATAAGGTTTATTTGCTGAAAGCTGAGGTGCTTCTGTTGTAGCTACTCCTTGACTGACCTTCTCAACAACTTATCAACTTATTAACAGCCCCAAAGACAGCAGAATCTACACAGTGACAACGTAAAGTGATAGGTCAAGATAGGTCAGGATAACACTTGTAGTGTGCCAATCTGTCAAAAAAAACAAAACAAAAAAACAACCAGGACTTTTTTGTGCCTGTGCCAAACAGTGGTTAAAAAAAGTTGTATAACTTTTGAACCACAAATTGTAGCCACTTACTTTTTTCCTCTTGCATCCCACCATCGTGCCATTCCAGTGACGCTATCAATGCCTTTGTTGGCCTTATGGAGACTTGTCTAGAAGCTTGGATCTCGGGTGACTTTCAGAGGCATTTAAAGATTAAATCCACCACAGTAACTCTGATTTTGAATGCCTTTTTTAAAAGACCCATTATTAATCCACTTTTGATCGCTAGCTTAGCATTAGCATCAACCAGTGACCGGCTGTTCTGCCATCGTGACATGCGTTGCAGAACTGTGCATGTCTAACTGGGCAGATTGTGGAGGGGACATGAATAGCTTTTAAAGGAGAGAAAGAGACACAGAGTGGCTGTGACGTGGCCCTCTGTCTCACTGCAGACAGGAACTGCTTTGAATAATGGCATAAATAGAGCTAAGACAAAGAAGCGCAAGGACTTTTTAAAAAAAAAATGTCAATTTTTTAAAGACTTTTTGTCATAGAAGGATTTTTTTAATTCACTTTATGGTCCCCAAGAGATAGGAGAACAAGTTTGCGCAAAAAACAGTTTTATTTTCCATGTAGTTTTCTGTTTTTTCTTTAGCCCCATAACTTTTTTAAAACTCAAGGGGCATTACTGCAGAAATAAATGGATTTCTAGAGCTTGAGTGTGCACCACAGGGCTGATGTTTTACAAGCTTCTTAAGATGATAAGTCCAGGTGAGACAAAATGGTTGAAAAATAGCAAGAGACTCAGAGGGTTATCAGTATTTCACTTTCCATTAAAAGCATGTTGGAACAAAAAGAGGTGGAAAAGCTGTTAAAGGGGCACAGCTTGCCTCTTAGATCAAAACAGGACTCCTCAAGACTCTTGTCTCTCTTCATCTGGCTAGATCTGTAGAAGGAGGTCTGCAAAACTAAGTCCCACGTGATTTCGATTGCATCCACACCAGGGAAATCAGTTATTGTGGGGAAAAATCACTTCCTTGTAAAGTTTACTGATCATACTAAATGTATGCAGACATTTTCTAATGATAACTGCTGTGCAAAGGTCCATATGGCTTTAAGGTGCTAACTTTCCTCCTCCTCCTTTCCTTCACTTCCTGGTCCTCATCTGGGTTCACTGAAAACAACCCATAAAAGTTTGATTTTGTAGCATTAGTCGATTATTTCTCAGCATGATTTGTTTTTACTGCATGCTGCATGTTTTCCATGCAACAAATTCAGTCATCATGTCTTTGCCACACATTAATGTGACTTTATCTTAATTTTAATTACATGTGCAGATCTTGACAAACTCATTCTGAAAATAGGTGATGGGAAAAATATCAGAGCTGACATGTGAAGCATTTGATCAGGATGGAGTTCAGAAAAGAGGTTTCACAAGATTAACTCCAACCACCCACCAAAGACGTTTTTACCCTCTTGTATTTGAGGCAATTTAATATGTAACATGTTTAAATCAAACTCTTCCTTCCCATGATGCACCTCTGTCTTCGCCCCGTTCAGTCCCTGACACACCTCACAAACACAATCCATGTTGAGAGCTCTGCCTCTCTACCTCCCAGTACCTCCTCTGTGCCCGGGTGCTTAGTGCAGTCGTTTTAGTCTTATCACATTTTCACACAGTCCCCTTTGCTGCTTTGACAATTTAGAAACGCTGCTTTTGTTCGTAGTGCTTGAAAAGAGTGAACGAGACGAACGAGACCTCAGAGAGTTGTAGTACCATCAGCGTTAATGCAGGCGCTCTCCATCTGCTGGTGAACGCCACGGTGCGTGCCAAGGAGGCATCGCACGAGTCTACTACAGCACATAGCTGGTGCTTTTCTATGTTTGCATGCATGTAGGTATTTTGTTGTTGATAAGAGCTTTAACCACCCCTCATCTCAGAGGAAATAAGCCCAACTCCACCAAAAAATGGTCTGTGCTGTAAAAGCACAATGAAATACGTTCAGTTTTTTTCCTGATAACGTCCATTTTTTACACATTCAGGCTGTCATGTGCTGCCAAACATGGTAACTGGTGCCATGACTGGTCATTCTGCTCCTCAATTACTATTAAAATCAAACCATATTTTTCTCCTCAAGTGTTGTACATTAAGTAAAAGTCATATGCGTGAGACTGACAGGTATGATTAGTGAATTTCTTGCAGCATTTCTAAAGGCGAGGGACTAAAGAGAGAAGAGAGAAAGGTACGGAGGCATGGATGGTAAGAGAGAGGAGTAGGAAAGGAACATTTAATCATCAATGATCTTCTCATGCTTCAGTTATAAAACTCCTTAGACATATTTTTTCATCTTTCATGCATGACACGATTCATAGAGAGGGTGCTGCTAATCTGTTTTGTCATAGGAGACATGAAAACTGTGGAGAAAAGTGTTTCTACAGCTGGTTTCACACCGGGATCGGCCAGGTGGACTGTGATCGCACCGCAGGATCCACCATCAGTTATTTATTACACCTGCCAATCAGTGAGTCAATCCTCTGTCTTTGCCTCATATTTTCTTTGTATATGAAGCTACTAGCAGCCAATATCTTTCATCTTTTTTCTAGTATAAGGCAATAGTTTGTTAGTCCTATTCCTTTTCTGATGGGTGAAAATGCAGTTTTTAAGTGATGATTTCATTCATTAAGGGAAAAAAGCCATCCATAATATTTTCCCAAAAGTGGCAATCATTCAGATGTTTTTTGACAAATGTGAGACGAGCCTCTGTGTTCTCTTAGGTCATCAGTGGTTTTTGGTGTTGGATGCCGTTTTTGCCCCATCTCTTTCTTATTGCTGAATCATGAACACTGACCTTAACTGAGTCGAGTGAGGCCTGCAGGCTTTTAGATGTTGCTCTGGCTTCTTTTGTGACCTCCTGGATGAGTTGTTGATGTACTATTAGAGTTTTTTTTGGTAGGCAAGCCACACCTGGGAAGGTACACCACTGTTCCAAGTTTTCCCTATTTGTGGACAATGGCTCTCACCATGGTTCACTGGAGACCCAAAGCCTTACAATGGCTTTTGTAACATTTTCCAGGCTGTTAGATATCAATGATGTTGTTTCTCATCTGTTCTGGAATTTCGTCAGATGGCGCCATGTTTTCTTCCGCTGACTTCTTCCACATAGGGCCAGGTAGGTTTGAGTGGCTTTTCCCCCTTGGCAAAAAAGGGCAAAATGGGCAATGAGCAGCAAAAAGTGGCGAAAATTCTACTAAAAAAACAGGCAAGAAAGTGGCAAAAACTGGACAAAAAAATTGAAAAAAACAGTAGCAAAAAATGGGTGACAAGCGGCAAAAGAGTAGTGGCATAAATAGGTGAAAAAAGTAGCAAGAAATGGGCAAAAGTGACAAAAAAGTGGCAAAAATTGGCAAAAGTGTAAGAAAAAGGGGCAAAAAATTGCAAAAACAGGCAAATGTGGAAAGAAATGGGCAAAAGGTGCCAAAATTGGTAAAAAAGTGGCAAAAAATTAGCAATAAACGGGTGAATAGTTGCCACAAAGTGGCAATAAGTTGCAAAAATGAGAGAAAAGTGACAACAAAAGGACAAAAATAGGCAAGAATGTAGCAAAAATAGGCAAATGTGACAACAATGGGTTAAAAAGCGGAAGAAAAAGTGGCACAAAATGACAAAATACAAGCAAAAGTTGCAAGAAATTGGCAAGAGGCATCAAGAAAGTGGCAAAATGGGTAAAAAGTGGCAAAAAATGGGCAAACTACATCTTGTATTTACTTGGGTTATCTTTGTGTAATGCTTAGATTTGGTTGATCTAAAACATTTAAATATCATAAATATGCAAATAAGAAGTCAGGAAGGGAACAAGTTCTTCTTCATGGCACTGTGCTGTAAAACTCGGTTGTCTCTTATAAACCAAAACTGTTTAAACTTTGTGAATTAGCTGAAAAGTTTGATGTAAAACATTTACGACATACTTTACTAACTAGAGTAAAAACAGAAAATGATCAAAGTCTGCAAAGCCTCTCCTCTTTCTGTCTGAGTGTTTTTATAAAGTTGTGTTATTGATTGTGAGAAGAAAGCTCTCTACAGAGAAGTCTCGGTGACTGCTTCAGACCTGAGAGGTCACTGTGGACAAATTAGTCTGTTGATGGGTCAGTGAGACGGGTCAGGAGCCCGCAGGAAGAAGTCAGGAGGTCAAGTTTGTACAAACAAACTCAATATGTTGTAGCTTCTGTCAGGAGCAGAGGGTAGAACGCTTTTCAAAACTGTTATAGCTCCACATTAGGGTCCAGTATCTACGACCAGTATCAATATTTAAATACCTTTTATTGATGGTAGCAACACATCTCAAAAAAGTTGGGGCAGGGCAACAAAAAGCTGGAACAGTGAGTGGTGGCAGTGAAAAACAGCTGAAGGAGCATTTTGCATCTAATTATGGCAACAGGTCAGCAACGTGACTGGATATAAAAGGAACATTTTAGAGAGGAAGAGGAATCTCTGTGAAGTCAGTATTGGATGCTTGTTACCTTTTGGCCTTCCAGCATTAAAAACAGGCATGATTCTGGACTGGAAATTCTCTCCATGGGTTCAGGAACGTTCAGAAATCAATGTCTGTCAACACAGTTTGATGTGCCAGCCACAAAATCCAGTTAAAGCTACATCATGCAAAGAAGAAACCACAATCCAGAAACGCTGCCGTCTTCTCTGTAGCTCATTTTAAATGGACTGAGGCAAAACTGAGGAAAACTGTTCTGTGGTCAGCTGAATGAAAATGTGAAATTCTTTTTGGAAACTACAGACGCCGTGTCTTGCATACTAAGGAGGAGAGGGACCACCCAGCTTGTTATCAGCACACAGTTGAAAAGCCTTCATCTCTGATGGTATGGGGTTGCATTGGTGCTATGGCGTGGGCAGCTTACACATCTGGAAAGACACTATCGATGCTCAGAAGTACAGGTTTAAGAGGAACATTTGCACCCATCTAGATGGCGTCTTTTTAAGACGGGCCTTGAATGTTTCAGGAAGACAATGTTACAGCATACATCACAACAGCATGGCTTCACAATAAAAGAGTCCAGGTGATGAACTGGTGTGCCTACAGTCCAAGACCTTTCAGGAAACATCTGGGGCATTATAAAATGAAAACATGGCCCTGTCCCAAGTTTTTTGAGATGTATTGCTGCCCTCGAATTTTAAACGAGCTAGTATTTTCAATGAAGTGGTTAAATGTCTTTGTTTCAATATCTAATTTAATGCTCTACTAGGACTAAATTATGGGTTTATGAGATTTGCGAATAATTGCAAGAATAGTGTGCAGTCACTTCCACATTTCATTCTTCACTAAGCATCTCTAAATAACTTTAACTTTATTTTACTCTAAATTGATTTACCTTTTTCCTCTCTTTATGATCTAAAATCCCCCAGTACTTCAGTGTTGTTGAATGAAATTGTTGCAAATCTGTTTGTATTTTATGTAAGACTGCAGAGTGTAAATTAGGCTGTGTAAAAAAAGAGAGCTGCTTAAATCTAGCGTGCAGGCGGGCGGTGTGCAGATATATTCTATCGCTCCATTACCTCCTTATTGATTGAAGGGCTGGATTTGATGTGTTAATCCGCTCTCCCTGGTGAAAGATTCCTGTCTTTTGAGACACACAAACATGCGCACACTTTCTCCTGACTGAAAAAAAAAAAAAAGAAAAAGCGTAATCAGCTGAGAATTCTACAAGGCTCCTCGTTCACCTCGCAGTCTAGTGAAAGCCTTTGATCAAGAAGTGCTTAGGTTTCACATAAACGGTTGGATACCTTTCAGAGACCACGCTAAGCACACAGCTACTTTGGGGATTTAGTCGACTTTAATGCCTGTTTTCAGAGCTTCTCTGTGGTATTTGAGCCAACACGTTAGCAGAGGTGCACGCCGAGTTATGAACTGCCACACAAGTAGATATCGCAGAGGCCGACGAATGTGTTTTTTATGAAATACTGGCCAACGCAGAGGTTCCCTCTTTCTTTGGGGACAACAAAGCATCAGCCCTTTGACTTCTGCTGGTTTTAAACCTGCTTTTGTCAGCCCTTTTTAAAGTTAGAGATTTTTGCTTTTTAAATTACTGGGAAAGTTGTGTTGAGGAATGAACACCACACCACAAATTAGACCAACAGATTGTACAAATTATACTACAGTCTCATTAGTATAATCTTAAATAAACTGGCTATGAATTGAGGATTTAACACCTCATTTAGACAATGTATTAGCAGGGATTTAAATCTGATGGGCACTGAGATCCCAAGTGAAAATACTGTGGATGCACATCAATAAGCTCTGAAAATGGTTTGGTATTCAACAGCTCAGCCTGCATGTGGAGGTGGTCTGGAATGCCTTAATCCAGGTTGGATTAGTTGTTTAGATGCAAAAGTACCCGTGTGCAATAAAGACAAAGTCAGTATCAAAATGAAAACAGATTTCCATAAAGTAAAGTCAAAAATATGTCATGTAAAATAAGTGACTGCATACATATTCACCCACATCAAGTCAGTATTTAATAGAAGCACGTTTAGCTGCAATCACAGCTCTGAGTCTGTGTGGATAGACTTCAATCAGGCTTGCACATCTGGACACTGCAATTTTACTCAATTCTTTGCAAAACTGCTCACACTAACTGTCAGGGTGTATGGAGATCAGGCGTGAACAGCCCTTCTCAAGTCCAGCTACAAATTCTCTGTTGGATTGAGATCTGGGCTCTACAAAACATTCACCTCGTTGTCTTTAAACTATTTGTGTGTAGCTTTCGCTCTACGCTTTGGGTCATTGTCTAAATGGAAAATAAATCTCCCAAGCTGCAGTTCTCTTGCTAACTGGATAAGATTGTCCTCCAAGATTTTCTTGTTTTGCCACATTCATTTCACCCTCTACCTTTACAAGCCTTCCAGGGCCGGCTGCTGAGAAGCATCCCCACAGCATGATGCTGCCACCACCGTGCTGTCCATGGCCACTGACAAAGCGAGTTGTACGGCATGCTGCTACTCTGTGGCTCTGTGCTGTTTCACATGTTAACAGAGCAAGTGCTAAATTGCTTATTTTCCTTCTTTTTTAACCTGCAGTTCTACTTTTGTCACATGCAGTACATTTTGTTTGTCATGACAAACGCATATCGATATCAGCCCTGGAAAAACAATGTTAGTCGACCTGTCATTTTTAACTCTAATATTAAAAAGTTTATTTGTAATTTTTTGTCAAAAAGCCTAATTATGTCGATACCCTAATACCCAGAGGAACATCATAACTCAAACTCACCACATCTAACCATTCAAACAGAGAGAAAAATAATATTTGATCTTTGCTGCAACATCAGTTCCTCAGCTACAAATCCTACATTTTTTTTTAACTTCATCTCATTTTACCAACAATTCATCCAACAATTTATTATTTCTGTTTATAGGGTCTGTCTAACTTTTATTTGCTTGATATGGAGGCATTTTGGGGCTTTATGAGGGGCTTGGACCTTGCTGTGGAGGCCAGAGATCCTCCCTAGGAACTTTTTTGGATAATTTGCATTTATTCTTGGCCCCTTGATTACAATCAAAACACTCAATTAAAGTAAGTTTAGATGTGTACCTCATTTAATTCACACTTATAATGACGATATCTTCGGGCCATAAACAACTGCCTACCTTTTCCTGATAGTAAAACCGCCTATGCATCGAACCAGCTTGTCCACAAATGACACATCATGACGTCCTTGTAATCCAAACCAAACACCCACAATATTTATTTTGCTCAGTACTTCACTGTGTCCTGTAAATGCTATTTTTGACAACATGAGGGAGAAAAGCGGTTAAAAGGCACAGCTAGCCTCTTAGCTCATGGCTAATTTGCCCCCTATTTATTATTTATTACTGCCACTGACCTCACAGCGCACAACATTGAGGATTGCCAAGACACTGAAATGGTGCATGGCTGTTTACTATTGAGTTGTGATATCAGGTTGTTAATGAGACACTTTGAAAGTCCACCGTTATCTGCACATATTTAAAGAAAGACATATCTGAATGTATATCATACAAAAATAAGCGTATAAGCCGTCATTTCTTTCTTGTTTTTGCCTCAGACTGGTTCAGGTTGAAATCTCCATAGCATCAAAGTCTGTCCTCTGACAAACACGCCTCATTTCTGCCGTCTGTGTCCCATTTTTGTGGCATTTTAGCGACTGACGAGACATCTTTGTTTGAAAACACTCTGCAACTCTCAGACGTCCTGAGACAAGGCGAGTGAAATGAACCGTTGTAAAGTCTTATCAAATAAACATGTTTGTCAGTTTGTCGCCTGTCTGCATCATCTTATGCGTGTGTGTGTTTGTCTCATAAATGTGTGAGATGCTTCAGGGTTCCTCTGTGACATCTGAACCCAGAGCGCTACTTGTCTGTCTGAAAGTCTTCGGCCCCTTTCGCGCGTGAACTCCAGACATTTCAGAACGTTTAGATCCTGAACTTCCCTGCACACATAAATCTTGAATTATGTGAGAGATAGTCTGTGTTTGATGGGCTTTTTTAGGTAAGGTGGGGTCTTCCATGATGCTGACTGATTCTGGTTTAATATCATGAAAACATGTCCTATGATATTTCTTCACCACAGACACATTCAGAGACACATAAGCTCCATTGGAGCAAGGTCATGAGCAGACATACAGAATGCTTACAAATAAATAAACGAATGTCCACACTGAGTCAGAGATGAACTGAACTGATCTGATTTTAGAGGCCAAAGGGCAGGGTCACTGGGTCTCAGGTTCATCCCTCATTTGTGAATGTAGTATGTCAAGAATCCTTTGGTGGGTTTTCTTCTTTGTATGATACACCACCTGGACACAGCAGAGTCTTGTGACAAAAATGGGCTCACTGTGGCAAAAACGTGGATGAAATAGTTTGTAAGTGACAAACAGTAAAGAAAAGTCGGTCAAAAGAGGCAAAAAATGGCAAGAAATTAGCATAAACAGGTTTAAGAGGCTGAAATGTGTTAGCATTGGCAAAAAATTGACCAATAGCTGTATAATAATGGAATGAACTGAAAGTGGCAAAAAGTGAAAAAGGGTTAAAAGATGCATAAAGGTGTTAATAATACAAACAAAAAGTCCCAAAAATGTGAACAAGAGTGGAAAAATTGATTAAAAGTGGTAAAAATGAATAAAAGCAGTTGGGAGTTGGAAAAATTCAGTTAAAAGTTTTGAAAAATGGGTTAAAGTCATAGATGGCAAAAATGGGTTGAGCGGATGACAGTGGCAAAAAAACAGATGAAAAGTGGCTAGAAACTTGTGAAATAGGTTGAAAGTGGCAGAAAAGGGTAAAAGGGGCAACAATGTGAGGCAAAATTGGGGTTGAACTGGCAAAAATGGATTTACAATGGCAAAAAACAGGTTAAATGTGGCAAAATGTGTGAAAAGCTGCATTGGTGAAAATTGATTTGAAGTTACAAAAAAAAAAAAGACAAAATCACTTCAAAACTGGCAAAAAAAAAATGTTAGAAATGGGTTGAAAGCGGCTAAAACGTGTTAAAAGTGGCAACAAAGGTGATGACAAAGGGTTCTAAGAGGCAAACATGGGTGGAAAAAGTGGTGAAAAGGGATCAAAGAGTCACACGATGAAACAATTTTGACATCAGACCCAATAAAAGCTTGACACTCTTTTCAGCTCAGAATGAGGGAGCTCCGAGCGAAAACCTCCGATCCTGAAAAATGAAGCCAATGTGGAAGTGGGTGGCTGGCTGCAGGAACACCAGAAGTCCCGTCTAAACACACGTTAAAAAAGTTTTTTACTCGAGAAATAAACTGTTTTACAACCTGGTTAAAAAAAACCAAACGTGTCCCATGAGCTAGTGTCTGGGCCGATGGGTTGATCCAAAGAGTGGATGAGACATCGGTTTCAATAAGGAAGCCGCTGTGGATTGTCTTCAAGAGCAGTTTGAGTCCATCTATTGTAAGCAGACGACTGACGTCACACAGGGTTTAGTTCAATTCTTTTTACGGTTTATGGGGAACTCCTAGCCAGGATGCTAGCACCAACGCTGCCGGTCAAACACTCTGGCATTGACTGAGTAAATAAATCACTACTGAGGAGGGTCCATTCGCTGGGTGTTTCAGGGGCCCCGACAACTCTGATCAATAATAACAGATCAATCTGTTATGGGGAATATCAATGAAATACGGCGATATCTTAAGAAATCAGATCAGATGAACTCCCTGCCAAGGGAAAACCAGACCCTGAAATGATGAGATGAAAAGCCTCTAAACAACTGGACACGACTGGTTAAAAATAGAGCAATACGCTGTATGCATGGTAACTGAATGGAGGCTCCCAGGGGTAGAAAGTAAAAAAAATCCACTCTACATGAGCAGCAGCACTGATGTCAGCTCACCTGGAATTGGTGCAGACAAAGTGTGTGAAGTGTGTGTGAAGCATGAACCATATCTGGGCATAGTCTGGACATTTTCAGGAGGTTGCGTGCATGTAAGAGGCTTTTTTTCTGTCCTCCATTGAGTCAGTTACCTAAAATTCTCCTTACACGTTAGTGTTTCCAAACAGAGCTCACTGTCACAGCAGCATGAAGAAGGCTGTAATTAAACATAATGCAATTTTAAGGATCCTGTTTGTCATGAAAACTTTCCTTCAGTGTTTTTCCTAAAATATTGAATATACTTATTCTCCAGCGTGGCTTCCCTTCTGTGTTTTGTTTATTTCTCTCTTTCCAAACCACCGTACGCCTCAGTGCAAACCTACACTTCCTCTTTCTGTTGTTTACATACAGTTTCTGACCAAAATAACACCACACTTCTTCTTTTTTCACGTGGAGCTCTCTTGTTCTTGGCTGTTTGGAGGGAATCCCTGCTTAGAGTAAGACACCGTCAGACTCACCTTTAGGCTAAAATGCCCCACTTCCATGTTTTCTAGTGCTGCACAATAAAGCCACACTCATATGCCAGCCCCGCCCCCCCCCCCCCCCCCCCGAATCAAAGCTCAGAGCAGTGAAAGGTTAAAAGCTCCTGGGGCCTGCAGACACATTTTTCAGGGAGGCGGGTAATAGGATCAGGGCTTCCATAACTCCCCAGAACAGCCAATCCTCCCTCGTTTCTGCCCGTTTAGCCTTCAAAGAGAAAGTTTGTGTGTCTGTGACGGCTGGTCAGGGGGTTAAGAGGAGAGTGCATTTTTTTGGTCACAAACTCAATTTCCTTGGTGAGCTGAAGAGGCCATGCTTTAAAAGGCGCAGTATAAAGCCGGTTTAATTTGTCCCACATACAGTATCCTCCTCAACAGCTCACTCACACTCAGCAGCAGAAGAAAGTCAGAGCAGCCACAGCTCCTCCAAAGTCTCGACCCTTTGTAATTTCAGTAATGACACTGTGTCATGCTTTTGTGTCATCCTGTCTTCATGTTGGAATCTTAACGAGGAAAATTTGTCAGCTAAGGAAACGAGGACAAACAGAGGAGCCTATTATTAGAAACCGCAGCATGTTCCCATATGTAGCTTTAAATGACAGCACTAAAACATTCCCATGCGTGCTGTTTTTAGGGTGCATGCCCTCGTCTGAAAGGTTAATGAAATTACTGTAATAAGGGGATTTTCCTACAGTCATGTAAAATAGTCAAACTTCCTGGTGAAGGGGGATTTTAGAGGCAGACCATCTAATATTTTGTAGAAATTTTCAGGAGTTCACGTGTCAAAATAGCTGTAGTCTCACCGTTCACTTAAACTAAACCATTTTAGAACGGTCCGGTTTTTAGGAGTCTGTTGTGGCTCAAGATTTGGCGCCAGTAGTTGTGAGGTAGGAGTTTATAGGTGATTAGGTAAACCATGATCCTGTTGATCCAGTATATTCTTTCACACTCAGCTAGCCTAAAGTGAATCTGCATTGGATGGTTATGAAATTAAGGCTAATTATAAAATCTTTATGAAAATATTAATACATGTGATTTTTACTTCTGGAGCCACACTGTTGAGCTCTACTACCCGAGCTCTGAAACCCCATAAGGAGGTCTTATTTTGTGCAGCGATGGGTTCCTGGATTATTTTAACACCATAAAGTCTTTAACGACCTGCTTTCATTTTTCTGAGCATACACAGTAAATTTACCTGAGTAAATTTGACTCAAATTGAATAAAATTTTATAAAAAATTTTAAAAATTTTAATGTTTTCAGAGTTGTTTTTACTCTAAAAAGTGTTTTTATTTAACTCTAAATGATGATTATGTGCTCCATAATGAACAAAATAAAAACAACCCTACAGCAACTGTACTCACTACAGAGTAATGCAGCTCTAAGTTTACTCATCAAGAGCTGTTTTTTTTTCTTAATACTATGTGATATTCAGTCCTTTCATGAGGTAGTGAGGTTAAAGAAGTTTATTTGACAACATCAGTGCAAATAATGCTGAGCTGGCTGTTGGTTGGCAGAATCACTGGCAGTGAGATGGAGACACTGTAATAAAAGGACAAAATGGAGTTAGACAAGGCAAAAAAGTCACTGAAAAATCACTGGATTATCAAAGGTTGAAGAGGAGCCAGGTAACCTGATTAGAAGCTGTAGTACACAGGTGTCTGAGAGTTCATCACCAGGTGAGGAGGTCTTGATTGCAAAGGATTAGCTGCAGCTGGGACAGCTGACAAGCTGCAGCCGTGAGCGTCCATGAGTGACACCAGCTGAGCTGAAACTAAAGTGGGTGTGGTTAAAGTTTTACTCTAGCAGGCTGGTAATAAATATACTCACAAAAGAGTAAATTTTACTATTTTTGAGTAAAATATTCTGTCGTCTAGAAAAATTACTTCACAGATTTTCCTGCGTAGTAACTTTGCCATGAAGGACTGTGGACAAAACCAGCTTGACCTCCTGAGACCTGAGCTTTTGTTTGGAAGGCATTTTTAGTTTCTCCTACTTATTTGGGATAAGTGGAAAAAATGATGTCTACTTAGGACCATAGGCTTATCTTACTGTACAACACAGTGACATATTTTCTTTACCTGTTGGGATTTAATTTAAAGTGCTAAAGATAGCAAAATGTGTGCACAGCACAACACATCTCTGGAACATTCTGTTTCTGCAGAAAACATTGCTGAGTAGATTTTTGACCATATGATTTTGCTCCGTGTCAGACAGTTAGTAGGGGGTGTTTGTCCAGAACTTAGGACCACATATGAGTTAAATTTCCATTAAAAGTCGTGGAGATCTCGGAAAACTTCTTTTATAGTTATTAAAAATTTGCAAAACACAAAACATCCCCCCAAATTCCCTAAAATTTCCATGACTTCAAAACATTTCTGTGACAGTTCTTAAACAATTTGGTTCAATTCCCCCCAAAAATTCCCCCACAGTTTCCTCAGATATTTCCTAAATGTTTCAGTAAAACTTTCTGAAAAGCCTAAAGATTTAAATCCTGAAAGTTCCTAAAATTCACAAAACCCTACTTTTGCGACAATTCTTATATGTGATAAACTGATGTGACATGACATTTAAAAGAAAAAAACCCTGCCCTGTTCCCCCCAAAAACTTACCCTACAATTTCCTCAAACATTTCTACATTTCAGTCAAACTTCCTGAAAAGCCTAAAGATTTTTCACAAAAAGATTCAAGCAAATTTCCCAAATGTTATACAAGAAAATTCAACCCAAAATTTCCAATCAAATTACCTAAAAATTACAAATAAATATCCCCAAAATTTCCAAACAAGCTTCAGTGAAAATTAAAAAAAATGTACAAGGAAATTCCAACTCCAAATTTACAATTAGATACTCCACAGATATCACTTCTGAAAGCCTTTAGATTTAAGTGAACTTTCACAGAGAACTCTGTAAAGTGAAAATAAATCTGTATTTAGGTTTGTTGTATTAGAGGTCACTGTGTTATGAACCTCAAGGTCAAATTTCAGTCGAATAAAATATCTCTAAGTTGATAAAATTCAGCTTCAAAATCAGGAAAAAAGAGGCAGTAAAATCTGTTCCAGGATGGTGTGGGCGTGTCTGTTGGATGACATGAAGCCACACCCACTCAGGAGAAAGACAAAAAAATTTACAATCTGAATTAAGGAAAGCACTCACGCCATTAGCCTCTTGACCTTTTGTTGACCTAAGATAAGGAGACAAGGTCCGTTTTCTGGCTCAAATCTCTGTTATGATACTTTAAATGATCCATAGACCGCTGTAGCTGATAGATTTGGCAAATTTACCTCACAATGAATAAAAACATTTAACTGACAGTAAACTTTCAATAGAGACAGTGATATCAGCTAACGACAGACTGTACTGAGATGAACTGCTCTGTTATTTTATACTGTAGTGTTTGAGGGGCGGGGTCATTCCCCACTGTGGGCTCATGACATCATGAGTCCACATATTGGCCCCGCCCAAATTAAACCAAGCCAGGAAAGAGGTGAAAAACTTTCTAACAGTCTCAGTCCAAAATTCAGTCACATGTCAGTGTTTTCACATGTTTACAGCAACCATATTCTAACATATCTAGTGTGTTAAGACAAAAACTTTGGATTTGACTTTACAGGGTCTTTAAATGTCAAACCCAAAATTTCAAATCCAATTCCCAAGAATTTACAAATGAATATCCCAAAAATTCCATGTAAAATTGTAGAAAATTCCAATCATATTTCCCCCCAAACATCCAAACAAATTACCTAAAACTTCAGTAAAATTTCAAAGGAAAATCCAACCCAAAAATTCAATTCGAATTCCTCCCAAAATATTGATTACTTCCCCAAAATTCCATGGAAAATTCTGGGGAAAAAAATCCATAATGACCTTAAAGTACTTAAAAAACTGTAAGTACTCCCACCCCCAAACATATCCCAGATGATTTTCATGAAAACTTTGGACATTTGAGAGCAAATTCCTCCAACATTTTTAAGGCAATTACTTAAATCTGGATAATTATCTCAAAAATTCTACTAACAGAATTTATTGCTATTTATAGGAAAACTAAAACGTAATCATGCGCATGCAGGGTCTCAGGTGGTTACACAAAGAAAACACTTTGAACGTTTAAATGTCTGAAAACTGTTATCTTTATGTTAAAGTGGCTGTAACAGTGTCCGCTGGTTTTAAAGGACAGATTCTAGGAGTTGTGCTTGTTTGCTATTCAAGAAGATGAAAAGCTTAATTAAAGGAGGCCCACTTGTGTTTAACCTACACACTAAAAACTCAAAGAAACAAGCCTTGCTCTGTAAGAGTCTGCCTCCCTATCACCCTTTGACCCTGATGACATAATGTTTTAACACTTTGGTTTTAATGTCATGCCCTGGCTTTGTTTTCTGCATTAGACTGTATTTCATAGTGCACCACTCCAGAGGAGGATATTCACAAGGTCTGGTCCCAGGATGTGTTTCATCTGTAGTTATTTTAAACATCCGCGCTGTTGGAGGCTTTGACACTGTGGTAATCTGTTCTAAAAGTACCAACACTCACCTACATGAACTCTGTATCACATACACGCCTCTACAATGTGATCAATTATCACCGTGCCTCTGCAGCTGCATGCCCGAGTGCCTGAACCGCTCGTCTCATGACTGGAGCAAATACATTTTAGCCGTCATCACTTGAGCATGAACGCTGTCCCCGATAATTAAAAGAGCTCCATTGTCATGCGGCAGAGCTGCTGTTCCGATGCGTGCGGAGACGAGATCGGGTGACGATGACAGGGAGAGTGTGGAGCGCAGCCGGAGAGTAGGTGACGAGGGGGGCAGGGTCCCCGAGGGTGACCTCGGCCAGGTTTCGCTCACCAGCTGCTGCCTGAAACGGGACACCCAAGCTCCACTGCTGCCATTCACCTGGATCGCTTACCTGACACACATATGCCACACATGCACAGAGATACAGATGCAAATGCCAGCAGGATCTCTGCTCTGTGTAGTCATGCATGCTGCTCTTCTAAAGGGAACGTAAACTGCTGTGGAAAGTCAGTGCAGACTCATTTGGGAGCCAACATTATTAGGACTAAGGCTGCAGGCTTAGACTGTCTTTATGGCGGTTTTTAGTGTCTAACTTTTCAATTTTATGAAACATGCACTCTGCCTCAAAGTTAACTCCATTTTGGCCCGAGGATGGCCTCATGTGCCATTTGCCTTCTCCAAGACACATGGTGTTAAGCAGCTGCTTTTTCCAGCTGGCATCGATAATAAACCAGGAGGTCTGAAGTTGGAGATCTGTGCTCTTTAGCTGCCCATCAACCCTGAAATTTATAGTTAGTATGGACAGTGGCATGTCTAGCTCACTAGTTTTTATCTGTGTCTTCAATCAACAAAGTAAACCAACTTCATCTGGAGTCAAACAGACAAAATATATTGAGAACAACGTGTAAATGTATTAAAAGCATGCACCTCATTAAATGCTGTCCACAAGTTGCAGTTCCTTAAGTGTCCACTTGAGGCTCCCTGAGGCAGTAGTATTGGTTATGTTCTTATTGTACTGCAAGCTGGCCAACAATGGCTGTCAAAGAAAAAATTAGGGCGGAAAGCTTACTTGATGCAAAAGATGCTTTTGTTCTTCAAACACAACATGAGGGACACAACAGAGTATGGCGATCTTGTTTTTGGCCTTGTCCACTCGGAGATGAAAACGATATGTAATTCTGTTTTGTTTTGAAAAAGTTTTCTGTAAACATTGGGTCGTTTCAGGAAATGTTCACATAAGCATTAAACCACTGAAAATGCTGTAGTATATATGCTAGCCTGTAAGTGACGCGGTAATGCTGCCACAGAAAAGCACCAAAAGAGAGAAGAAGATTACGGAAAACTGCCCAAAACTTTCTCCTGGTTGCCCTTCTGGTTATTCTCCATGGTGGATTTAAGAACATGTGGTGTATGCTGTTCTCCATGACCATTTGTTGTTCTCGATGGTGGTAAAGAAGCATCAGATTTTGCTATCGAAGCTCAGTAGCTTCTGCTGCATGTGCACAACCCTGTAATCTGCCATTGTTGTTTTGGTTTGACCCACGCATGCGGCTTAAGTGGGCTATGCTATGTATGACATAACTGTTTCAGGAAATATGTGGTTGGCTGTCCACACGGAGACAAAACGGTAAGCGTTTACAGATTTGTTCACTCTGGGACCCGGTTTCAAAAAGTAATGTTTATGGCCTCCCAAAACGCTGTTCCCATGTGGATGAAACGCCAATACGACAAAAGACTTTTGCAGATACTCCTGAATTCGTCTTCGTGTGGACAGGGCCTTAAAACACAAAACAGGTTTAACATCACAGAGCAATCTTTTCATCGAATATCTGTAGTAAATGAATCACTGCAACATGCAGAAAGAACCCATCAAAGAACAAAGATGTAGTTTTACATCCATCATTGATGAACCAGGCTGATGTGTGCCCTCAGGTTCTGCTTCTTGTCAACAGCAGGAAATCGTATTTCTGGCCACATATATATGTCCACAGTCTAGGAAACAGTATGGATCTCTGTTGAGTCCAAATTTCCATAATCACATATTTGTCTGTTTTTCTGCAGTTCTTACCTACTTCTTATAGAGCAGACAGTTGTTATGCAGCTTGGCTGAGCAGTCATCGTGCCAATGAAAGTGACATCAGTGCAAACCCTCTGTTGTGTCTGTAAGTAAACCCTTTTGGGATGGATAGGTAAGTTGTTACCCCTACAGAATGGTGCCAAAAAAGTGGGATGGTACGGGTCAGTTATGTGGGACCCTTTTCAAATTTTGATAATAGAAATGCAAATAAAAGTGTACCATGCTGTACCAAATTAAATGGGACTGGAACTGGCTCCACTGATAGTGATCAACTATGTAGTTTATTCCTTGGGTAGGTGTATGCTAACTGCATCATAACGATGGTTGCTCTGAATGAGACAGGCAGAGCTTTCATCCAATCACCCTCCAGGATCTTTTTTGAAAGGTTTTGCCCTTCCTAAACACTGTGTATGGGTTATTGCTCAGATGAATTTGAAATTATCCCATGCTGTGGATATTTAAAACAGTCTACCTCATGTTCCAGGTTTAAAGCAACCATTGTTACTGTAAACTTGTCAGATGCAGAGATCAGATTTGGAAGCCAGTGTTGCTGAATTGTCAGTGGTGAGATTTCCACTGGAATTGTTGTAAATTAATACTTTCTAAGTACAACATCCTGAATCTGCTTCATTTCCCACCAATAACACGCTCATTTGTTCACTGGAATGTACAACCATGCCAGAGTCTGGGGCTCAAACTCCTTGTCTTTATGTTCCTTTGGACTTAAACCAATTTTACTTTTGTAATTTTATGATTAATAAGACTCTAATTCTGTGCATGTGGTTTATTTTTAGTGTCAACATTTTTGACACTGCTATGGTGCAACCAGACTTCACTTGATGAAGACATTTTTAATCTGAATGAGGTCTCCCTCGTTGAATGAAGTTTAAATACCGTGACTGAGTAGAGAGCCCTTTGTTACCAAACGTCTACAGAGTTTATGACCCTTCCTTTAAGGCCAGGCGTCATTATGGGCAGCGATTCATCACACTCACACATACCTTACAGGAGTCAAAGTGTGGCGAAATACTTGGACAGCACTTGTAAATGATCCTGGCCACAACTTTGCTGATTACTGCAGCGTCTCTAGAAACAAATCCATCACCTGATTACGCCTGAGCCTCTATGGAAACACGCCGCCTCAGAAAAAGGTAACAAACTGCCACACTTGTCATAATTATGAGCGCTAGGGCCGGGTACACACAATGGCCCTTATGGCACTCTCATTTGTCAGAGTGAGACAAACCTTAACTAAACAGTGAAGCCAGCCGGTGGAGAACCCCCCAAGTTGGGTGGAGTGACAGAATGAAGAGTGACACTACATAAACACACACAGTGTTGTATGTCATAGGCTGCTTAGAATGAACAACCCCACTCCCCAAACAGGTTAAAAAGCGTCGGGCTAAATCTAATTCAGTCGACCAAAGGGACAAATCCACCAACAGCTCACATTTCCCATCTATCTTTGCATGAATCCCCCAGTGTGCCATGACCTGCTCCACCTAAATATCCAGCCTGAGAGGTAATATTGAATCGGTCTGTAACACCTCATAAGACTCTGCTCCGGGCTACTTCATCACGTCGGCACACTTTGCCTCCACCGCTGTAGCCCTGGGTGATAAATAATTACTCGTCAGAGCCTTGACTTTTTCTTCTGTGGTGTTTGCATGCTGTCCCTTCACTCAGCACTGTGGCACTCCAACAGCTTCAATTATTAACTAGCTGCTTTTTGCCTCAGTGTGTACTTTGTGTGTTTTCGGGAACTTTGTGTTGTTTCCAGGGCTCAAAGTAAACCTAGGTGTTACAGGGTTGGTGTGTTTGAGGACCTCAGAGCGAGATGGGCCAATGGCTGTAATGAGTGGGAGGTAAACAGGGGCCAATTCTGATTTATTCATAAGGCAAACAGAGACTGTGCACAGAATGGGAATACGTGTGTGATGATTAATTTAGAGCTATTTGTTTCAGGCCACACAGGCTAATTTCCCTCTAAACTACTGGTACTCTTTCTCCAGCTCTGTCCATGGATGTCTACAGCTGTACTCCATATTTTACTCTATTTAACAGTACCGAACAGAGCTGTTTACCTTGCTTTATCCTGATGAAAATAAACATTCTGCTCAGGCGTGAGCATTACAAAAATTACCCAGTAAATGCCACAAAAATAATACAGTGTTGTGATAATGTAAGTATAGGATAACCTGAATAAACACAAATGCCATCTAAACCTACCTGGTCCTATGTGAAAAAGTAATTATCCCCTTGTTAAATTAAGAAAAATTAACTGTGATTAACTACATTTACTGGAGACTGAGTTCAGTTTCACTTGCCACACCCAGGCCTGATTACTGCCAGACCAGTTGAATCAAGAAATCTTTTTAATAGAGCCTGTCTGACAAATTGAAGAAGGCTACAAGATCTCAAAAAAGCATACTTCCTTACTGCCATTGACAGAAATTCAAGAACATTGACATCTACTTGTCCGGAAAGCATTACAAATCTATTTCTAAGGCTCTGGGATCAGACAAACCTCAATGAGAGCCATTGTCCACAAATGAAAAAAACTTGGAACAGCGGTGAACCTTCCCAGGAGTGGCCGACCTACTGAAATTACTCCAAAAGTGCATCGACAAATCATCCAGGAGGTCACAAAAGAAGTTATATATCACTGAAGCATGTCATTCCCACAACATCAGAAACAACAACGAAAAAGATGCAATGACTTCCATATGAGGGACAAGGGTTGACCCTTACTAATTTCGTAATATTTCCAGACACACATTGAAAGGTCACACTGCATCTAAAAACTAATGCCTTTGAGCCGTTATCTACAAATGGAGAAAACTTTGAACCGTGGCAAACCTTCTCAACCCACCAAAAAAACTCCCAAGAGTGCATGGATGACTCATCCAGGAGGTCACAAAAGAACCCAGAACAACATCTAAAGACCTGCAGGCCTCACTGGACTCAGTTAAGGTCAGTGTTTACGATTTAACAATAAGAAACAGACTTGGAAAAATGACATCCATAGGAAAGTTTTAAGGCTGATCATAAAGAACACAAAGGCTCATCTCACATGTACCAGGAACATCTTAATGATCCTCAAGACTTTATGGAAATAATCTGTGGACTAGCAAGACAAAAGTTGAACTTTTTGGAAGGTGTGCATCCTGTTACAGTTGGTGTGAAACAACTTGCTTTAATTCAGGAAACCATAAATTTGCTCTCTTCCATAAAGTCTTGAAGGAGAATGTCCAACTAAAAGCCATTTCTGAGGCTTTGGGACTACAGCAAATCACAGTGAGTGCTATTGTCCACAAAAGGAGAAAACTTGGAACAGCGATGAACCTTCCCAGGATTGGCCAGCCTACCAAAATTACTCCAAGAGCACATTGATGACTCATCCAGGAGGTCACAAAAGAACCCAGAACAACATCTAAAGACCTTCTGGCCTATAGAACCAGGATGCACATGCCAGATAGATTTGGTGTCTTAATGGGGGATTTTTGGTTTTTATTCTTTTATAGACTAAAATCCATCCAGCTCTTTAAACTTCTCCCCTTTCAATACACCACTGCACACACAGGACAATGTAACATTTGTTATTGAAAGACTGAAGTTAAACAAGTATATCACTGAAGGATGACATTCCCACAACATCAGAAACAGCCAAAAAGATGACTTTACTTCCACGTGAGGGACAAAAGTGTACCTTCATTAAGCTTAATGACACTTAGAAAAACTTCCCAATTTAAAAACTCATTTGAACTAAAAAGTGAACATTATCTCTGAGTAGTATTAGGGACAGTGAAAAGCAGCATTTAATCCTTTATATAGAAGTAAAACCAGAGAATATTTGACATTCTTGTTGAAGCCCTATGTGCCATGGTAATCCATTGTTTTATTAGAAAATCATAAAAAATGTGGCGTCCAAAACACCACAATAAAGGCTTAGTGCATGTCATGACGCTTTAACAGGACTTTCCAAAGAGCGAGATGCTGAGATTCCTGTAAACGTACCCGGTCAGTGTGGGACGGAAAGGCTCCAGCTCTGTGTGGCACAGCCTTCTCTTACAGGCCAAATGTCTCCTCCCTCGTGGGCGCTCTGCGCTCTTACCCTCAGACGATTTGGCCGTCTTGTTTAGACTCCTGTCACCCTGCTTTTCATCCACGAGGAGGAAAATTTGAGCTTAACATGAACACATCTTTAATCATGTGTCAGGATCAATTATCACCCTTTGAAAGGCAGCAGCTCTTTTTGAAGGAGGAGAGATGCGTGAAAGCTTGGAAGTCAAAACACACATGTCTGGAAAGAGTCCCACTGCCAGATGATCGTAATTGTTAATTTAGCGTGTTGTCTGCTGAACGCCGGGTACAGAAGTGACAGTTCAAAGAGCAGGGACTCATTTTTGGCTATTAGGACTAACATGCAAACCATCAGTGGAATGACTCTTCATCACGAACAGACAACTGGTCATTTTCTCCAGAATTTTTTTTAAGTTTAAACCAATATTGTTGCTGCAGCATGTGATGATGGAGGGGGAATTTAATCTGCAATCCTTCTGTTCTGTGACATCCAGTAAAATCTACAGTTACAGCTGACTGAGAAAGATGAAACCTATGAGATATGCCCTATAGTTTCTAAGGTCGTTCCTACCAGAAAATAAATAAATAAATAAATAAACATGATATAAAAATTAAGAAAATGTCCTTGTGTGGAGTTTTCAGCCAGTAATTGAATATTGTTTTGTCTTTATTAGGTATAGAAGAGGAGTAATCGACAAGACTCAGTACTCCAATCTACAAAGATAGTCCGAGTTAATTCAAAATGCAGTTTTTAAATGATGACTTCATTTATTGAGGGAAAAAGCCATCCAAGCCTACCTAGCCCTATGTCAAAAAATAATTTCCCACTTAACCTAATAGCTGGTTGTGCCATCCTTGGTGGCAACAGCTGTGAGCAATTTGTGATAACTGATAATGAGTCTTTCACATTGCTGTGGAGGAATTTTGGACCACTCATCTTTGCAGAATTGTTTAAATTCAGCCACATTGAAGAACGGCCTGTTTAAGGTCATACCACAGCATCTTAGTCAGATTTTAGTCCAAACTTTAACAAGGCTACTCAAAAACGTATGTTTTGTTTTATAACCCATTCACAGGTGGACCTGCTGTTGTGTTTCAGGTTACTGTCCTGCTGCAAAACCCAATTGTGCTTGAGATTGAGGTCATAGAATGATGGCTGTACATTCACCTTCAAGATGTTCTGGTAGAGAGCAGAATTTATGGTTCCATAGATTATGACAAATGGTCCAGGTCCGGAAGCAGCAAAGCAGCCCCAGACCATCACACTACCATCCCCATGTTTGACTAGCATGACACTCTTTTCGAAAATACTATTAGTTTTACACTAGATGTAATGGGACACACACCTTCCAAGAAGCTAAACTTTTGTTTTAGCCTACAGAATATTTTCCTAAAAGTCTTGGGGATCAACAAGCCTTTGTGTTCTTTTTGGTCAGCAGTGCATTTGCCCTTGGAACTCTCCCATGGATGGCTTTTTTACCAAGTCTCTTCCTTATTGTTGAATCATGAACACTGACCTTAACTGAGTCCAGTGAGGCCTGAAGGACTTTAGATGTTGTTCTGGGTTTTTGTGACCTCCTGGATGAGTTGCTGATGCACTCTCGGGAGTAAATTTGGAGGTTTGCCACTGTTCAAAGTTTTCTCCATTTGTGTTTAATGATATGACTCAAAGACATTAGTTCATTTAGATTCAGTGTGACCTTTCAATGTGTATCTGAAAATATTATGAAATTAGTAAGAGTCAAGTTTTGTACCTCAAATGGAACTCATTGTTTTTTTTTTTGTTGTTTCTGATGTTGTGGGAATGTCATAACTTGACACGCCAGATGGATGTGTGAAACACCTTGAAAAACCTTCAATAGGAAACGTTTGAGAAAAGGCAGAGGCTTTGAAAAAAATTTGGAGTGTGATTGGATGAACATTCTGTCTGTCACATCTTTACGGGCCAATAAGAGCGACAAAACACGTGATGTAGCTGCTATTGAGCTGTGCGTGCGCAGCTACCGAGGAATAACGCGAAACATGGCGACTATAGACATGTAAGTACTCGACTTTTGTAGTTTTTGAAAAGAAAACAACTCACTGCTGTTCTTTGTTCTTCTTTTAACAAAGAATTGTTGTCAAGTTCTGATAAAACTGACGCTTTAGCAGCATCAATGCTAAGCTCTTCTGCCATAATTGCACCAGCCTCTTGCTGCTGCTTGCTTATGTCACGACTCTGCCTGCCTGAAAGTACTGCCCTCGTCGCTGATTGCAAGGTTAGGAATGTCATGCTTTAGTGATATAACTTGAATCCTCCAATAATAAAACTTACTCAGTGTCCTGTGTGTGCAGTGGTACATTGAAGGAGATACATTAAAATAGCTGGCTGGACTTAGGTTTAAAATAAAACCTTAAATTCCCTGATCAAAACACCAAAGACTTGATGATGAGTCGTCGATGCGCTCTTAGAGTAGTGTTGGTAGATCGGCCACTCCTGGGAAGGTTCAGCCCTGTTCCAAGTTTTCTCCATTTGTGGACAATGGCTCTCTCACCATGCATGTCAGACATCAGTGACTTTTTCTCATCTGTTCTTGAATTTCTGTCGATGGCTGCATGATGTGTTGTTTTTGAGATCATTTAGCCTACTTTACTTGGTCAGCCAGGCTCTATTAAGGGTTTCTTGATCCAGCAGGTCTGGTGCTAGTGAAACTGAAGTCAGTTTTCCAAAAACAATGTGGATAATCACAGTTAATTCATGATTTAACACGGAAGGGTGATTACTTTGTCACATAAAGCCAAGTAGGTTTGGATGACTTTTGTCCCTCAATAATAGTGAGTTGCCAGCCTTAAGCATAGCATGTTTTTTCAAGAATATTTTATTAAAAACTCCTCCTAGGACCTTATATAAAAGAATAAAAGCACGAAACAAAGTTTCATCATTATAAAGGCAGACAATAAATACATACAAATGAATAGATAAACGAGCCAAAATTCAGAACATGAATTCCCCTCAGAGAATATTAAAGGTACACACCACAGTATGGGTTTATTCTCACTATAATGTCCATTTTAATGTAAACATATCTACATTTAGCAGCCTGGAGACATAAAAGGCAGGTATCTTGTTTACATCTGACCAGCTGATAACACTCAAAAGGCTGCTTTGATGATCTCTCTTTCAGATACGCACTTCATGGCAGATAAAGCGAACTTGAAATTGAAAGTGCGACTCAACGGCCCCCTCGGCTGTTTTGATTTAGGCTGTGTGCGGAGCGTGCCTGCCGGAGATATTTGCTCAGTCTTGGCCGGGGATTAAGGGCTTCTCTTCTGGGATCCAGAGAAAACAGAGGTCTGATCCCCTCCATGTCGCTCCGCGGGGCACGAGTGGGTGGCGACTGTGTTGGTGTGTGGATCCCAGTCGGTCAGCATGTGCGTGAATGACTCTGTATGTACATGACACAGGCCTGTCTGCATGAATGTTCACATCCAAGAGTGTGCTGGCTCTCACTGCTGCCTTCTTCTTCAAAGGGATCTCTCTGATCCCTTTACTTCATCATTTTACACAGTCGATATGATGCTGTGGGCACTTCACATGCGAGCTCACACACTCTCTGAACCTTGTTTTCTAAAGCTGGTGGTTGTTATCGTGCAGCCCACCCATCCTTTGCCGCACTTCTGCAACGCCTGCGTGTGCAAAAACAGGCTCAGAGTTGCGTGTAAAGAAAGGGGGGTCTGGATGAGAGGAGGGGTTTGTGGCTTAGTTAGATTTAAAGGGAGGGTGGCTGAGAGTTAATTGTGCACAGGTGACTACGCAGGTGCTGCTGCGTCTAAACACAGAGAAATGTGGATGAAGTAAAAGGCGACCAGGAATGCCCGTCTACTGCAGCAGCCCACCCCACCCTCAAAATGTGGTCAGATGTTCTTATGGAACCATTTCTTTCACTAAAAAAAAAATGAAATTTAGGTGATTATTAAAAGTAAAAATCTTAAATCCAAATAATGAGAAAGTAATTCAGAATTATGAAAGATAAAAAAACAAAAACAAAAAAACCAAAAAAACAAAAAACATATAAAAAGTCAGAAGCATATGAATTATAATCATGAGATGAAAATTAAAAATCATAAGTATAAAAGTCAAATTTAGACTTGTGAGATTAAATGTTAAAATTGTGGGACAGCTAGACATAATCAGGAAATATAAAGTCAAAAGATTGAAAGTTGGAAATGTGAGAAACAGTCTAAATCTTGTGACAGAAAGTCAGAATTGTAAGATTAAATTAAAAGAATGAGATAAAAAGTCGTAATAACAAGATTTAAAGTCAAAGTACGAGAGTTAAGTTTATATTAAGAAATTAAAAGTCAAGGTTATGAGAGAAAAAGTCTGAATTGTGCTATAAAAGTTATAATTAATAATAAAACATTTATGATATTTTATGAAATAAAGAGTTAAAAATGGATAATTATAGGATTAAAAAAAATTTATATTATGAGACTAAGTCATAAATGTGATCTTAAAGGGTCAAAACTACAGCATAATATGATCAAATGATGAGATAAAAAGGCAAAAGTCTAAGATATTCAGTCACAATTGTGAGAAAAAATATTAGTTTAAAGACAACATTATGAAATTATAAGTCATAATTATAAAAGAGAAAGTTGGAATTGTGAGATTAGTCATAATAATAGGATATACCATCACTCAAATAAGATAAAAGTCAAAATTATGAAATAGCAAGTCAAAAATGTAAGAAAAATGTAAGACTTATGAAAGTAAAAGTCAAATTTGTGTTATTCAAGTCATATTTATGAGATAAAAATGAAAATTTATGAGAAAAATGGCAAAAATGAGACAGAAAGCCAAAATGATAACTTTAAAAGTCTGATTTAAAAAAGTCTGTATAATGAGACTATGTCCTAAATATAACAAAAAGTCAAAACTATGATATGAGAAGTTAAAATGATGAGATATAAAGTCAAAAGTATAGGATAGTAGGTCATAATTATGGGATAAATAAAATAAGATCAAAGGTTTAAATTGCAAAAAAATCTAATTCACAGAATTACAGCTGAAATGTGTAAGATTAAAAGTCATTGTGAGATCAAAAGTCAAAATAGTGAGATTAAAAGTCACCATAGTGAGATTAAAGTCAGAATTCTAAGAAAGAAAGTTAAATTGTAAGAGAAGTCATAATAACAAGGTATAAATGTTGCGTGTGTGGTGTGTTGAACCTAGAAGACAGACAAGGATGACGAGTTTAACAGATTTATTGACAATATAATAGTGCAGGAAGGGGGGCAATCCATGAGTCCGGGGTAGTGAAGGGCTCCAGTGAGAGAGAGGGTGCTGGGTTTGGGGCTGACGTGAGGCAAGGAGTGAGGCACTGGAAGAGAAGAGGAGAGGCACGGTTAGAGGAAACCAGAGATTTAGCCGAAGTACCACGGTGAGAGGTAGACAATAGTCTGGCGCTGAGGTGAGAGTCTGCAGCCTTCTTGAGGGAGAGCTTGATTGCAGAGCAGTCTCAGGTGTGATCAGTAAGCCTCAGCGCCACAGGGGAAGGGAAGCAGCCTCAGGAGAAGCAGAGTGAAGATAACCACACAAACCCAGGACAACTGAACAGGAAATCACCAAAATAAAACAAGTGTAGATGAAATCGCCACAATAAAGTCATTATTATGAGATAAAAAATCAGAAATATAAGATAAAAAGTCAATATTATGAGAATAAATGTCAGTATTGTAGGAAAGAAAGTCTAAATTGTGGGATTATTTGTAACAAGAAAGAAGTCAAAATGATGGGATTGTAAAATCAGAGTTTAAAACTAATCTGTGAGGCAAAAAGTAAAAAATATGGATAAAAAGTCAAAATGACAACTCTGAAGTCATAATTATGAATAAAAGTGTATTATGACACTAAGTAATAAATATGATTAACAAAAGTCAAAACTACAACATGAAAGGTTAGTTATGAGTTAAAAAGTCAAAAGTATAAGACCAAAAGTTGAAAATTATGAGATTAAGTCATACAAGATTACAGCTCAAATTTATGAGATTAAAAAGTCAAAACTGTCAGATAAAAGTCAGAATTATGAGATAAAAAGTAAAAATTATCTGATGGTAAGTTTTTATAATTACTTTAAATTTTTAGATTTATCACATATTTATGATTTAATACCTCATAAATTTGACTTTTCGGCTCATAATTTTGATATTTTGTCATTAGTTTGCCTTGTGATCTCAAAATTTTCACTTTTCTCTTATAGTTTCAACTCTTTATCTCATAATTTGTATTTTTATGACTTGGTTATGACTTCCCATCTCATAGTTGTGACTGTTTTTGTTTTAGAGTGGCAGAAATAGACTTCCATAGGTTTTCAGCAGTCAGACTCAAAGTCGCCTACAGGTTTGTGCCGTTGATATTGAGCTGAATCCTCTCTGACAGCGGTGGTCTGGTCCGTCTCACAGCAGATGTTGCCATTTCATCCTCTCTTTCATACTTAGCCGCTCTTCAGAGAGTCAAACTGGAGGATGAAAAACTGTCTCTGTTTATTACTGAGAGGAACCCGCCGCCGCCGAGGCCCCGCCGACCCTCTCAGGGAGGAAAAACAAGCAAAGTGAACAAGTCAACAAACGGACATCATCCAGCGCGTCCCTCTGCTCCAGAGCAGGTTCTTAAAAGTCACAACATCGACTCTGCACGCCGAGAGTCAGACGCTTTCAACAAGTTTCCTCCTCTTGTCGTGGCTCATCTGTTAAGTGCCTGTCAGAGCAATTTCTCAAATCAGTCAGAAGGCTGCAGGCGGGAGGAAAACACCAGGAGAGTCCTGGAGCAAAGGAAAACAGAGAGGAGTAAGCAGGAGGAAGGAAGCATGAAGAGGAAGAAAAGGATGATTGTGTTTGAGGAAAAACACAAAATGAGACGTAGAGAGAGACTGACAGGTTGTCTCTTTAGGCACAAACTGGGTCTGATTTTAAGTATTCAGAACGATGTTTGAAGTGCAGTTACTCAGCACAGCAGCAGACAGATGTTTGCTGTTTTAGGCTGTCAGTTTAAAATCAAACCATTATCAGGAGCTGGTGGAGGTAATTACTGGAGATGTGATTATTGAGTAGCACGGATCAGGCTGTGATAGTGTTTGCAGTTAGACCCGTTCAATTCCTCAGAGGATTTCAGCTACAGTAAGATCATTCCTGAACATACGAGCACTTTCTTTAAAAGAAGAGCTGACAGTTGCTTTGTTTATGGATGCTGGTAATCAGACTATAAAGCTATGATCAGAGGTCCAATCAAATAAACAGAAGGTAAACACATACACATCATATTTTAGCTAAGCTTTTATTTTGAAATTCCTTCTGCGCACCTGTTAGACAGTTTGTGCCCAGTTGCATGCCATGAACTATCAAACAAGTTAGAAATAAAAAATATCCACTCCTCTCCTGCCTTTGTGGAAATATTCTAGATATACCATACCAGGGTGGGACTTCCGCCTCTATTTGACAACTATATTTGACTTTTATTCCCCATAACCGCTTATGAATAAAACACAATTTCTCCTTGCTGTCTGTCCTTGGCTGAAGTACTGTGAGAGGTGTCTGATACAGGCTCTGCAGCTAAACAAAGAGGAAAGAGTCCGCAGTTTCATTGCTCTTTGGATGCGTTGACTGTAGTCCAACATCTCTCCTTGAATTTATCATAAAATGGTAGACTGCCTGAATTTTGTGATCTAACCAACCCATGTGTAGGGATCTCAAATTGAATAAGATCCCTACACTTAAAAAAATGCTTTACCTGGGGTAGAGATGATCAATAACAGATATTATTCAGACCTTCGAGCGTCTAGCATTTTCTATCCAAATGAAGGGAGATAAATGTAGAGGAGTCTTGTACTTGAGCTACAAGACTAGCTTAGCCCTGCTAACATATTAAAAATGCCTAATTTTGTCAAAAACCTGCTTTTAATTTAAATTGTGATATAGTGTAAACCAAAATGACCTTGTGGGATGAGCGACCCAGTGATGATGTGTCGTTCACGAATGAGCCTGTGCTATGAATGTGAGCTACTGTAGCTACTGTACTGTCCTTTCTCCATCCTCTCTCATTTAGAGATTGTAAGATTGTATCGTGGCGCTCAGTCGTATCAGGAAATATTGTTTGTTGTCCAAAGAAGTGATAGTGTATCAAACTGTGATCAAGTTTGTGATTTATGCCCCTACTGAAAGCCTGACTAGAGTTACAATGTGCCATGTTAACATGCCAACTGGAAGATTCAGATCTGTCTGAAAGTCCCTTTCGTTCTTTGCAGATGATGTCATGCTGTAGTGTACAAATCCCACTGTAGGACAAGTGGTGATATTTGTGTAAATGCTACCAAAAAGACCATGTTTTGAGCTGTTAATGACTACGCCAGGAAATTAAAATGCAAAAATAAAAACATTCTTGATTCTTAAGCTACTCTTGTATCTCAAAAGTAGAGAAATATTTGGGCAAAAAAAAGAAGTTATAATTTAAAAATGTAAAAGACCTCTGTCTGCCTTTATCAGGCTAGACGATGCTAGAAGCTAGAATAATTTGCAATAATGATTGCCTCCATGCCAGGAAACTTGGTTAAACTGCAGAAAAATCACTTTTGGTGAAGTGTAGGAATTGTACTCAATGTACGTAGAAATATCCTGATGATGACTGCAGCGTACATGTCCATTTAGAGCTGTAAAGTTTTGTTCCATTCATTCCTGATGACTGTCCCCCCATTAGTGTTTATCAACATGTGTTGTGACTCAGGACATGGTTGAAAACAGGATGGTCCCAAACAAATTAGGGGTTTTGCTCACTCTAGTTAAACCAGATGTGAAATTATTCTCCAAGGGAAAATCAATAATTGTAACCAGTAGATCAGACTAGTCTAGCATTCAATCCCATGTTGGTTATACAGAAGAGATGATTTTAATGTGTTGTGTAACAAAGTCAGTCTCCTGAGGAAGTTAAAAATACAGATGTGATTTATCATGAACATCAACCACTGTACGTAGTCAGAACTGTGCTTTGAAAGCCTGGAGACTTCTGTTTTAACTTTCCTGACACAGCCACCGAAAAAGCTTTTACCTCTCGGTGTTCAGGCTGCCAAGTATCTGCCAGGAGAGCCAGGATGAGGCTTTCAGACCGCGTGCCTCTCTTAAAATCCTCAATACCTCCTCTGGCGCTCTGCCCTGGAGGCTGGACGGAGATAAGCAGAGACAAAATGCAAAAGGTGTAACAGTGGAGATAAAAGACGGTGCTGTCGTGATTCTGCAGGAAGCTGAGCTTGTTAGATGCCTGAGAAGAAGTTTAATAACTTAAAATGTTCTATTTTTAACAGCATTGCTGTCTTATCACACTGTATGTGCTGTTTTTAAATCAGAATCATTGTGATGAAAATAGAAATAAAAACATGAAGGCAAATGTGAATAAAATATGTACACATAACATCTTTTATTCAATGAGTGCCTTAAAAATCCCCCAAACTTTAAGAAAAGAGTCAGAACAGCACAATTAGATCCATAACATCTCCAACCAAAGAAAAACTCGACAGCATGTTTGGCTCTCATTTGATTCTTTCACCAAAACACACCGCTGATTCGGAGTCTTTCGAGGCACATCTGCTTTTATAAAGTGGACACAAATTAGGAACACAACTCAGCCGTTGTTCTCATGCTCTCCAGGATTAAAAACACACGCAGACAAACACGCACGCACATCGCCTCGAGGCAAGGAAGGCCAGTGACATCAAGTGTATTCAATTCACATGGAGGCATGTTGAGGAAATTTGAGTCACAGTTTTTGGGAAGGCCCTCTGGAGATCCGCTCCCTCCACCAGAGTCGCTGTTCTTCCAATAACAGAGAGTGCTTTTTTTTAAAACTTAAACTTCATTATCTGAACGCAGGGAAAGAACAACCCCCCCAAAAATACAAATTAAAATCCAAGAGCTGGAATTAAACTGAGGATAACATGTCTGAAGTGTTAAATATAAAGAAATAAAACTCTGAGGAGTTACTTAAAATACATACTGCTTGAATAAATACATTTGAAAATACATATATTTTTATCTTTACATATTCTTTTTCTAGAAAAATGTTAGAATTTAAAAGCAGCTATGCATGTTTGAAATATGGCATTAATCACTCAGTCCCTGCAGGATTTTATCCTTATTCTGAAAGAAGCACTGCATCAATATTCCTGTGCCTTCAAACTGAAAGAAAAAGTTTCCTCAGATAGTGCAGGGAGATAAAACACAATCCCTTCAACAACACAGCATGTTTGGAGACGTAGAAAAATCTCCATGATTGTGGATTAGAGGCAGCAAATATGATGAAAATGGAACAGTGAAGTATTGCATATCTAGGGAGCCTTTCTCTCTCCTCTTACAGCCATGTATTGCTCATAGGCTCACTGCTGAGGACGGAGTATTAGGAACACTTTGAGGAGGAGAAAAATGTCAGATCATGAGAATTATATCCTGGCAATTCAGGAAAAAGTTGTTAGATGGCAATATTAGGTGAAAACATATTGGTATAGTAAGATTTGCTCGACTCTTGTGATGTAAAATATCTCTCAATGTACAGTCTGTTTTCATATTACTTCTAAATTCTTTGAATACAGTTGGAACAAAAACAGATGCAAACAAAAACAAGTCTCTTTATTAAATGTGTATTTAGTGTTGATTTATGTGAGATGAAAGTTGTGTTATCCTTGCATTCATTCTCTTATGGTGTGATGTTAAGTCCACAATAAACTCTACACAGGAATTGATTCAGTTCTAGCAAGAGTTACTGTTTTAGGATAGCCACAACTGTATAATGATTATCTTAACTTGCAGAGCCTGATGGCCAAACTAACCAAAATGCTGCAGCAGACATGACATTTTCCACTGCCTTTGACCAATCACTGTAAAGCATTTTTCAATGCAGAGTTTGTTACAGTAGTGCCTCTCAAACCAGACTCTCTCTCTGGAGACTAACGGCTGAAAATAACTTCTGTTAATTTTAGTGGATCAAAAACAATGTCTGTCATCAGGCCAATTCATCTTTTAAAGCTATGATAGGTTTGTTTATGATGAACTGAATTGGTTCTGACCAATCAGTGTCATTTTTGGAACAAGGAAGTAGTTAGACAGGGTTAGGTTGTACTGAAAGCCATTAGTAATGGTTGCACCAGTGTAGCAATTAGCCGCTATAGTATAGCGTCATTTTTATCAGAACTGCACCACATTTCTGTATAAAATAAAGAACAAAGAACAGCACTGAAAGCTTTTCATGATGGAAAAGGAAGAAGTGTTTTCACTCTTTTGCCAAGCTGCTTGGCATGAGTTTGCGAGACTTACTGGGGGGGGGGGGGGGGGTCGGTAGAATGGTTTAGCAACTAGCTCAGATGTAGCCACAACAGCAGTTTTATCAGGACTTGTCGGCATTTCTTTATCAAAACAAGCTGAGAGCTTTTCTTTGTGGGGAATACATTTTCGCTCTCCTGCTGACCCGCCCCAGCATGAGTTTTATCCACATCAAGCTCCATTGTTCATAAATTATGGTAACGTTTGCCTGTCAAGCACAGCTTTGTATCAGAGCTGCGCATGCATAAAACCTCATTTTGTCCCTTTGCTCTGATTGGCTGTAATAAATGTGAAAGACAGAGCGTTTGTCCGATCACCTTCTGAGAATTTTTTGAAGTCCTGCCCTTCCCAATCACCTTGTATGGGAAGTTGCCCAGATGAATGTATCCATGCAATGGATAAACAGTCGGTCTGGCATGTCAGGTTAGTAATTTAATGCTACTGAAATGATCTGTTTTGGAAAACTAACTAAGCAAGAGTCCTGAGAAAGTCATCATACATTTCTGAGGGATGTAATCAATCACTGGAATGTGCTGCTGGCACAAAATAGTCAGTGAAATCCTCTCCTTGCTACTTGTCATCCTCCAAGCTATCCCACATTTCTAAACTACCATTCTTCTCTTATCATTCTTTTTGGTTGTTCACGACTGCGCCATGTCAGACTATGCAACAAAACTCTTGTTCCTGTCTTGGCCTACAAACTGTCCACACAACAAGTGTTATCCAGACCACTTATCGAATGCTGATGTCTACAACCGTGTGCAAGTTCACGGGTTGTAATGGGTGCAGGTGAGATAATGGATTATGGATAAAAGTTATAGATGCATCAAGATGGTGTTAATGGTGTGTCCAGATCCAGTTTTATCGCAAATACTTTGTTGTGTCAGCCAGGTACTCTTTAAACATGTATTGTTTATATTTATCTCAGCCTGGGGTATCAGTCTACTTTGGACAAGTTGAGCTGGTTCTCACAAAACCAAGCAGCTCAGTGCTCTTCAGGTGGAAGAACATGTATGCGACGTGCTGGAGAAGCGCTACAATAAAATGTCTTGCTTGCAGTGAAGCGCTGTAAATTTTTCCAAAACAGCGTTCATTTACCCAACAATGTTTTTTAGTTCATTCTTTCTTTAAAATAGCTAAACTGCACAGAGCAAATGGCTGATGAACTAATTAGAACTTAACAGAATTCCACTTCATAAATAAAGAACTCTCAAATTAAATATATTCTCAGAATCAAACATTTTTCCCACTGAATTGCTCCCAATACTCCACCGCAGTATCTCTGCTTGTCCTCAGTGTCACAAACAAACACATTCAGTCATCCCAACCAAAGAAACGTCCCGTCATCTGGTAGAACTTCATGTTAAAGGGTCTGTAGAAGTCCCGTAGCCTCTGCACCACCTCAGGGTCAATGTTCGGGTGGGTCCGCCCTTTGGTTTTGCCCAGGCAGTGAGGCTTACTGCTGCCTTCGGCCTTCTTCAGGCACGGGAAACCCTTGGTCTGGTTGAAGTAAAAGTGTTTGTCTGTGATGATCCTCTTGAGCCCTAAGAAGTCCTGAACGCGGCCCAGCTCTCCAGCCGGGTCGCTTATGAGGCGCTCGCCGCTCACGAACAAAATCTGGTCCATTGGGAAGTACTGCAGCCAGTTGTCCAGGTGCTTGGCGTAGATGCCGATCTGGATGGCGCTCCATGAGGTGTCGATGAGCCCTGTAGTCCTGTTTTTGAAGGTGAGGCTCTCAAAAGAGGGAATGTCAGGCTTCTTGGACAGAGTCTGAGTGTAGTCCGAGATAGCTCTGGTGACCGGGTCCCTCACGACCACGATCAGTTTGGTGTCCCTGGACATGGCGGAGATCCTAGCCGGAGCCTCCCTGGTCACAAAGTAGCTGGGGGTTTTCTCCATGGTGATCTGGCCCTCCAGGGTCTTGGGCATCAGATCTCTAGAAACAAGAAAACAGAAGAAGGTAGTGAGATATTTCTTTGACTTGTACTCTAGACTTGATCACAAGACTGTCACAGTAGTACTGACTCTTGGTACAATAAACATTACATTCAGACTCGTTAGGCTAAGTCCTTATAATTTTCTCTGTAATCAATCAAGAAAAACACAGGAGGTCTTTTCTTTTTGTAGAAGTTTATTTGATACCTATCAGGTATCTTTTAGCTTCCAAGAGGTGTGACCAAATGTTGATTTGCAGTGTTGACTGGGCACTTTGCTCTGGATGTAAAGACATTCTTGTGCTGATAGTATGCAGATGCTACCTCCCTTGTAGCGTGTTCCTTAATGTAGCCTGAGGGCTTATGAAATCGAGAAGCAAACTCCCCTGGGTCCACTTGAAAGGGGGTATTCTTCAGTCTTCAGTGTGGTGTGAAAAAGAATGTCAATCTCTACACTTGTACAAGGGTAGTGCTGGTAATAAAATATTGATATTTGAGCCTCTCAGCATAATTGATCACCTTCTTGTCTTTCACTTCAAGTGACGGAGGACTATCAGGAAAGATTATGACACGGCAAGTTCTCTGAATTTGTTCAAGTCTCTTCCTAGAAGTCTTTTTGTGGCTTCACATTTTTCTACTTGAATCATGATGAGGAGTGTGCATTGTGTTTTGCCTTAGCAGCATAAATTATCATGTTAAGCTCAGATATTCAAATCCTGGTAATGACGATACCCATAAATACCAGTTTTTTATGCCCAAGTAAAGTTCAAGAAGGCACAAGCTTGGTATCAGCATTTATTTTGGAATATCTCGCCTGTGTGCTTCAATCTTCTCTGCCAGGAACTCCCAAAAAGGGATGGGAAACAAGCTAATCCATTCAGCCATGCCACCCCTCTTCTCTCCGATCCTCCTCTGCTTTCCTTCTGCCCAGCTGCCTTCAGGACAGTGACCTTAAGCAAAACGGGTAAAAGCAGCCCATGAATGATTAACGTCCCTTCCCTCTGCCATTTAGAGCCTCTGCAGAATACAGCTTTAAAATTCACCAAAGTACAGAATGCAGGCGTCAATTATTCATCTGCTTGGCTGGTGCTGCTTAAAGCGAGGACTGGCGCTGACAAAGTGGCCCAGGCTGCTCCCAGGGTACACGCAGTTTTCTGCCCGTGACAGAACTACTGAGACGCTAAAGAAGGAAGGCCCTCTGAAAAATCCTGAAGACTGAAGAGTGCTCAACACTTCGGTGTGTTGTTTTTGTGTAGAGTCGTTCAAGCAGTGGCGAGCGCTAGCATGTGTGATCAAAGTGCAGCTTCTTTGTAGCTCAGTGTCTTTTCTGACATGATGGGTTCAGGTTTTTTTTCTGCCTGGCAGATAGAAGCTGGTAAACAATCTTGCTCCGTTTAACTTACACAGAGTGAAATGAGACAAAGGGCACTGAGAGATTTGTCTGGGACAAGCTTTACATAAACAGAACACATTTGTGATGTCATGATGATTCCTCAAGCAATGCTCCAAAGTAAAAGAACCAAAAGCATCAGTTGTCAAGATCCTTCTTCTTTTTTTGATCTAAAACCTGTGGCTTTGGTTAGGTTTAGGCACTAAATGTTCATCCACTTTTGACCATAGTTGTCATGATATCAGAAATATAACGGTCTGATTTGATACTTGTAAAAAACAAACAATACCAATATCTGTTTTGATGTCACTGCCTGAGCTACCTAATAATTGCTAACTTGAGGCTTTTAATTGTCGAAACTCGTGCATCCTGTCTAAATTGCACAATATGTCAGAAACATTTTGATACCAACATTTGGTGCCAACATTTTCATGCAACTTAGAGAGTGCAGGAGAATGCTTGCATTTCTTGATGGATTCATTCATTTCCTAAGCATCTGCCTCATGAAATACATGTGTTTCTTTAAACTTTGGTACTTTTCACAATATCATTCATGAAATAACTACAATGTATCAAAAATACATTGACTGTTTGACAATGACAAGGAAGGAGTCTGATATAGCACCTTATGTGTGGAAATTCTGTCAAGCATGTGACTAAAGTTCAAGTCTAACCTGCTGCTCCTGGAATGATTGCAGTTAGCCAGCTTAATGGTTAAAGGGATATTTTAATATTTTTGAAGGTGGGTTGTATAAAGTCATTGGCAATAGTCAATTCCTCATTTTCCTAAGGCTGGCTCAGACTACGCAAATTCAGCCAGATTCTGGCCTGACTGCAACATCACAGCTCATTTTCAAATTTCTGGCCCAATGTTAAGTGTTGGGAACGACAAACGCTCTTGCAGTGTAACATAATCAATGATACATCCAAGCCCCCGTACATCCAGGATTCAACAAGACTAGCATGCCAGAATGTTTTTTAGCAGTTTAGTCTAGTTTGACACCCTGACCTGACATCAATGACGAATCCTGATACCTACCAATAGGAGAGCATTTTCTTTTATCTTTGTATCATCATCAACCAGAGTGATATAACACAAGTCCCGACTTTTTCTCCCTCCAGAGATTTATGTATAAATTAGGGGTGCACCGATTGGCGCCGATTTCCTTTATTTTAGGAGATCGGTGATCGGCCGATCCTTGTAAATAAGATCGGTGGATAACATCAGTTTCATGTGCCTCTACCTACTAAAATGTGAAAAATGAAAGACTAAAGGAACTGATATAATTTAGTAGTTTGGACAGCAATGCTCTAAACTTTCCATTTATATTTGAGAGAACTACCTCATGTGCAGTTAAATCAACAAGTTTGTATTGTTTCACGGGTATTGTTCAATGTTTTTCAATAAAATAAGATTGGAACATTGAAGGTGTATGCTGTCAGTCATAAAAAAGATTGGTATTGGCCAAAATCGGAACCAGCAGGTTTTTAAAGATCGGTGATTGGCCAGAAAATTGCAATCGGTGCACCTCTAGTATAAAAACCATTTTTTTCCTGGCATGTTACCACACTCATACCTCAAGTTCTATTTGGAGGAGAGCTGGTCCACATCACCCTCCTCTTGATAAACGAGGACGAGTCCAAAATTGTTTCTTGTCTGTTTATTTCTTCTTTTCAAAGCAGAAGACAGCTAGTATCACACTATGATTCCCTCTCTAAACTCTCATGCAGGATCACTTGTAGTGTGGCCAGGATGGGTCAAGACTTAGTTTCATAGTCTGACATGGCGCTGTTGTAAACATCCTAATAAGTAGTGTAGTCTGACCCGATCTTTGAGAGGAATGCACTGGCCTCCTTGTATTTTTGGGATGCAACTTTTGGCTAACTGTTCTTCCACCTCAGCATATTGTCATCTCCTGATGAGCTTTTTTTGGTCTACAGGCTTCGACAGAGACAAAAACAGTCTAATCTAAAGCAAAACTAAAAATGAACGATCTCTGGCAAGGGCATCCAGAGTCAAGCTTAACGGATGTTCACACACGTGTTACCGGGTAGCTGAGGTGAAGCTCAGCAGCATCTCTTTTTCTTTGCCTTTTCACCCCTGGTAATAGGGTTAGGGTTAGGCCCTTGGGACATCCACGACCCAACCAGGGACTCGTGGCAACTCTACTACCTATTTGGACCGTACAGTTGGCAATGCTTGACTCACATCCCCCCTTAGTCTGCTCAAAAGATGTAGACATTGTTATTTTTTTCAACAGACTATTTTTCAATGCCCCTGGTAATATGCAAAGACATCCAGAGCACAACCAGGGTTGTGTCGATCCTCCTTCCTCTCCTGATTGGCCACTATCCTATCCAAAGAAAAAAGCATTAAAAACACCTAACACATGTTTAGGGACAGAAAAAGTAATCAAATGATGTTATCGAATCACTTGGACAGTCATTTTCAGTTGAGGTTTATGCTTTTTCTCACAAAAAAATGACAGTTTAGTTTCTCTTGCAAAGAAATTGAAACACTTCAAATATTTTTATTAATGCCAAATATGTGTAGAAAATTACTCTGTGATCACTGACATGGGTTGAATTGTGATAATTGTGCTAAATCAAGGAATCTCAAACAGTTCACAAGTCCCTGTTTTCAAGGTGGTGGTATGAGTAGTCCTTGGTTGTTCCAGGCATTAAAACAGCTGCTGGTTGGTCACAGCGTAAGAAGTGAAATGGATCTAAAAGTCAATACCTTGAGGCCAATGTCACAACACATTCCTGCTATGTGGGTAAATCCTCTGAGTGTATCTTCACTGTGAGGGCCAGATCATGAGGTCAGCACTGAGGGGACATGCAGGAAGTGGTCGATAAGAGCAACGGCGGCAACACAGGTGCACTGATGTCTCGACATCAGCCCGCAACATTGACCGTCACCTGACCTCCACAGTCCTCTCAGTGTCTTCGATGCTGTAAAGAGGAACATGGACACAGCTCCTTTCCTCTCACATTAGCTCTGCCCCATCACCCCAAGTATCCACAGTAAGATGGTATAATGGTGCCTTAACACAACCTACTTCCACTGGGGACTGCAGAGGCTACCAAGCTGACAAGTCAATAACAAAGAACATGGAGACTAATTATTGATTAATGGGGGTTTCTTGCATGCAGGTAGTCTTCCTGAGCAGCTTCCTGCCTACAGTGGCGACATGCTGATTTGGGGATGGCCAGGCTTCTGTGACAGCCCTTATAGAAGTACAACAACTTCATGATGCAAAAGAGAACATTATTGTTTTATGAAAAAGAAATGAGAACGTACTAAAGGAAGCATCCATATTTGATGGCGTGCGTCAGGCCTGTTCTTCGGTCGGTGCACTCACAGCGGTGGTGGGTTTGTGCAAGGGCACCCTGGGGGGGATTTTCAGGGTCAGTGAGGTGCAGAATGAGGTATGGTGTGCAACACAAAGGCAGACATGTTTGGAAGTAGTAGTGTGGAGGTTGTTTAGCAGTCGGGTACTCGGTTCATCCATGAGGTTCACGCATATGTAACAGATACTGATTAAACAGCACCAAGGTCAGTTTTTAGGTTAGAAAATTCAATAAAGTCACAATTATTGGTCCTGAAACTTATACTTAGTTTCAAAACCCTTTTTCATATAGCCTGGTTTTAAATTCCTTTCCTGTAGAAGAGAACAGTGGATTGAGTCGGAAACAGGGCCAGAGGGTGAGGACCGACACGCGATAAAGTCTCAAGAGTAAGGGTCTGAAGGCGCCAGCTTTGAGAACTGTAGATTCTATACATTAGGAAGACAACATAACTGCTTGTCTATCCAGCGCTTCCATAATATAGAAATAAGAATAACAAATGAATCAATAAAAAGATTAAATACATTCAATTCAATGTGTTTAAACAATACAGAAAAATTAGATCCAGAGATATATACTACAACCTATCAAGCTACTATAGAAAATAAAAATAAATACAAATTGTAAATTGATAGAAAAACAGCGTATTTTATGTTATAAAGTCCCAAATTACCATGAGAAAGAAACTAATTTTTAAGTTTAAATTTTACATTTAAAAGATTTTAAATTCTGAATATAACAGTATATTTATGTTATGTTTTTCAAATTTTCATTTATGTATTTGTAAGATTTAAAACTCAGAATTGTTAAGGTTTTAGTCAGATTTTTACAGTATAAGTACAGTATATCCCCTTAACCTTTCTGTATCCCCACTTCTACTTTCTGCATCTAACCTTTTTTGCATCTCTTCTCTTTTTCTGCATCACTCTTCTTTTTCTGCATCTCTCTCTTCTTTTTCTGCATCTCTCTCTTCTTTTTCTGCATTTCTCTCTTCTTTTTCTGCACCTATCTTCTTTTTCTGCATCTCTCTCTTCTTTTTCTGCACCTCTCTTCTTTTTCTGCATCTCTTCTTTTTCTGCATCTCTCTCTTCTTTTTCTGCATCTCTTCTTTTTCTGCATCTCTCTCTTCTTTTTCTGCACCTCTCTTCTTTTTCTGCATCTCTCTCTTCTTTTTCTGCACCTCTCTTCTTTTTCTGCATCTCCCTCTTCTCTTTTTCTGCACCTCCCCCTTGACTCATTTGCATATCCCTCTTTCCTTTTCTGCATCATACTGTCTCTTTCTTGCATCTAATGCCTTTTCTGCAGCTACTTCTTTTTCTGCATCTTCCTGTTGACTTTATTTGCATTACCCACTTACCTATTCCGCATCATTTCTTTTTTGCATCTATTTAACTCCTTTTAGGTAGCTACTTCTTCTCTTTTTCTAATGTCCCTCTCCCCTTTATCTGCATCCACCTTGTCTCTCTTTCTGCATCTCCCTCCTCTCTCATTCTGCTTCTCTTTGTACCCCTTTTCAGCCCTAACATAGCTTCAGCAGTTAGCTTTTCTATGAGTCTGGTTTTGCATGGGGGTTTCCGCCTGTTAAAAGGAAGCTCTTATGTGCCCCTCTAACTTGGCTAAATTTTGCTTAGAACTGACCTACGATGGATTAGTGTTGGGTATGTCTGAGTATGGCCTAGACCTGCCCTCTTTGATCAGAGTCTCAAAACTTTTGTTCTGAGATAACGCTATTTAAAAAAGATTTGACTGACTGGCTGTACCTTTGGATCTGGTCTCATTGTTTTCAGTTCTATTTTGTATCCATTATAATTAAAGAATCAATTACCATATGTAAAATTTGGGTACATTTTACAAAAGGTCTTGCTTTGATGGAGCTGTCATTAACTCAAGGATTAAAAGTCCAATGCACACATGTAATATAACTGAAGAACATGAATGCTCAACTTTTAGTTTTTAGTTTGGCAGTAAGGCCAGGAGCTCTTGGTTTTACAGTAAGTGAAGCACAGTGGGGTATTTCTTTCCACCCTACAGCAGAAGCACGCCGTGCTTTCAAATGAAACTTTATTGGCAGGGTAGGTGATGTAACAGATGACAAAACGTCCAAGCTCTTAATATTTACTGCCGTTCCACATTCAGCTTTGATGTCTTCATCGTGCTGCTAAAATACAACTCCCTCGGCGCGGTGATGCATGAAACACAGGCGGCGGGTTTCGCTCATGAAAGACGACTCAGACCTGAGTTGAAGCAAGAAACACGGTACATGAACTCCAGCTTCGCTTTAAATCACATTGACTGCTTTGGCGTCCATTTAAGAGCTGGAAAAAAGCAGGAAAAATATTTAGGAGGAGGAACAAGTTAAGAACTAAACAAAACAGCTTGTATACATGACAGAACATAACACATGTTGTAATTGTACGTCATTCCGCTCATATGGAACTAACTAACTGGAAAGGGACGCCAAATTCATTCAAGCGTCTTTATTCCAGATTAAAAACCAAACCCAATGTAAACACTAACACGCAGTACATCACTCAATGAGTCCTTTGTAGGCTTTTCTATAAAGTAACCAATTTGGAATAAAGGGCCTGACGCATTGCTGCTTTCGTTTCCCTTCTGAACAAATTTCACTCACAAACCAGCTCAACTCTGCCCTTCTATACAAGCAGTGACTCAGGTCTGCCTGTTATATAAATGCCAAAAAGTCTGCCTGCTACATAAGGTCTTATTTACTGTTAACCCAGTGCACGCATAATATGACAGCTTGACATATGAATTAGGGCGGAGTGAAAACAAGCAAGTGATCAGCTCTGAATGGGCCTCTCCTGGTGATATTCTCTCAGAAAGCGGCTTGGATCCGAGCCAATGTCTGTCAATTGACAGGAGTTGTAAAGACACAGAGGCGAGTGGGCGAGTGAGAGCCGTCCACTTCTCCCCCGCAAGCCTTTGATTCATTTTTCCTCCTGCAGCAGGGAGCCCTGGCAGACATAACTCCACTCCCACAGTGTTCCCCTGCCACTCGCACCAGATAATCATCTTGTAATTGGCTCAATATTTCTGCTGTTTGCAGGCGAAGCAAAGGCCAGCGCCGCTCTTGGTGGCTTGGACTCGCCTGATATTTTCCAGGTCAGTGGATGCTAGCGGAGGTCAGAGAGAGAGGAGGGAGGGAGATTTAGAGTAATGGCTGGTGTGCAGAGAGGGGGAAAGCCCACTCCTCTGAGCTTCGGGGCTTTGCTGCTCTGCCAACCTTGTGCAACAACAACAGCCCTTAACCTGCCTGAGGGCTGGAGACGCCAACGGCACAGAGAGGAATACAGTGACACACATATGATAAGGGATTTACAGCCTCTGCAAATTAACCCGGGGTCCACATTCAAGCACAAATGAAGGACAAATCGACCCATATGTAGATCATCTCTCATATCAATCAAACTTTTAGGGTCGGACAGTGATCATCTTACAGAATCACACTGTCCATTATCCAGGGTTTACAGGTGTGAGCTTCAAGGAGCAGACAGTCCAGATTGAGATAATCGACTGTTTTATGACCGTGGCAGCAGCAGTCCTCCAGGATCAGCCCACCTGACCTTCTATTCATGCACCGTGTCACCTCTGCCAGCACACCTGCACTTTACAGCTCTAAATCCTCCCCCCATGTGGACAGTTAAGAACTTCTCTAACGCAGCTACACAGGATTACTGCTGTCTACATTTCGCAGCTTCCACCAGTGAATTAAAACATTTTATGTTGTCTGTTTTTAAGGAACAAAACCATAAACAGTGTATTTACTAACAACAGCTGCCTCCTTACTGCTTGTACCAACAGCATGTGAGCAGCAGATATCCCTTTACATAGCACAGCACTGAATGCTTGCTTTCCACACTGTATCCTTTAAAAAATTACTCCACGGCTCCATTATTTCAAGTAATGATTCTGAACAGGATTTAGGGTTTTTCCTGCAAATAAAATTATACCTCCAGCAGATTTCAGAGAGTCAGCAGAGTTAAACTTCCATGTTTTCTAGATTCATCTCATCCAAAATGAAATATTGCATGACTTTGTTTTGTTTAAATGTTTATGATTAAGGCTTACAGCTCAGACCAGTTGGTTGGCCAACCAAACACGTTAACACCATGGTCAGCAAACTAGTTCCTGGTAGTTTCAGCTTCACTGTTGGCAGGTGCCAAGTCCTGCAGGGAAAGGAAATCAGTATCTCTATAAAGCCTCTCAGCAGGTGGAAGCATGAAGGTCCCTTAAATCTCCTGGTAGACGGCTGACAGCGTTGACTCTGGACTTGATGAAACTCAATGTTCCAACAGCAGCAGATGACGTGGCACCCTAAACCACCACTGACTGTGGAAACTGAAAACACTGGACTTCAAGCTCCTTGGATTCTGAGCTTATCTGATATTCCTCCAGACTCTGGGACCTTGATTTCCAAATAAAATTCAAAATTTTCTTTCATCATAAAGCAGGACTTTGGACCACTGAGTAACAGTCCAGTTCTTTTTCTCCTCAGCCCAGGTGTAGTAATGATGATGATGATGATGATGATGTTTGTGGTCCAGGAGTGGCTCGACACTAAGACATTGACATTTGTGGCCCATTTCCTGGACCTGTCTGTGTGGAGGCTCTTGATCCACTGACTCCAGCCTCAGTCCACTCCTTGTGAAGCTCCCCTTAATTCTTGAATCTGCTTTGTTTGAAAATCCTCTGAAGGTTGAGCTCATTCCTGTTGCTTGTGCACCTTTTCTTACCACACTTTTCCAGTCTAGTCAAATTTCCATGAATCTGCTTTGACTCAGCCTCTGAGAACAGCCTGCCCTTTCAGCAGTGACCTTCTGTGGCTTACCCTCCTTGTGGAAGATGTCAATGATTTTCTTCTTGGACAATAGCAAGTCAGCAGTCTTCCCTATGATTGTGGTTGCATGTACTAAACTTGAGTGAGAGAAATAACTGACAATATTTTGAGATAGCGGATATGTGTGAGCTGTAAGCCATAATGATCAAGAATTTAAAAAGTCCTGAAATGTTTCACTTTTTAAAAATTGATTGGACATGTCAACAAAAAAACGAAGAAATTACACAGAATAAAGCAAGAAATACATGTAGAGCATGATCACTTTGAAGTTGGATAATGAATAAATGTGGACAAACATAAATGGGCTTGTGGAGAAGCCCTCCTAAATGACAATTTAACACTCAAATAAACATCAAATAGAACAAATCATTTTCATAAAATTTAAAAAGTGTTAAAAGAAGATATCAAGAACAGTACATTGACAGGAGAAAATACAAAAGTAGAAATGAAACTGACAAAAATGTCAGAGAATAATTAAGATTTTGTTGTGCTTAACTGCCCCCCCCCCCAAAAAAAAATGTAGTTTGTATATTAAATGAATTTAAGTTGGTGCAGTTTCTAATATGAGTCATTAGGTAGTTCCAACAACGAGGTCCTTGAAATCAGATGGAAACTGTGAATACTGTGTTAGATTAATCTAGAATATATGGAAGTTTCACTTTTTCTTTTAAATCACAGCAAAAAATGCATTTTTTCCACAATATTCTATTTTTCAGATGCACCTGTTTCATCATAGCTTCAATTTTTTGTATTTGGGCAGTGAAGCTCAAGAGAAAATCCTGATTTTCCAAAAAACTGATAAAATCAATGTAGAGCTCAGCCCAAAGTGACATCAGCCAGAGGATCAGCTGCACAGTGTGACGTTACAATCCTCACTGGCACACAAACACTCTAGCCTCTAGAGTTTCTAAAATCTTTCACCCTTGAAGAAGTTTTCTTTAAGTTTTTTTTTTTTTCTGTTAACCAAAACACCGTAAGTTTGTGTAGAAAAAGGCCAGAACACACAGGGGTGCAAAACCTCTGTTTTCAAAAATACCCACCTACATGTAAACATCAGTCCTGCAGTTCTTGGCTTCTGTGTGCTGGGACAGCCTCTGTGCTCTAACCACTGTGCTATAGCTTCACCCTTTTTTAAACTTTAAATGTAATAAAGCTTCTATTCTGACATCAGCTCTTGGTTTGATGTTTTGCTAGATAACCCTACTCAAGTAAAACCTCAAACTATGCTTCATTTTTCATTTCTGACCAAATTCTGGCTTCAATTTACTTAAAAAACACAAACTTTCCAGGCCTTGTTTCATATATGGCCAAATGAAAACAAACCCAACAATAAGAAAGAAAAACAGTCGAAAAGCTGAATTATTAGCTCTAGGTAAGAGGGCAGATCTGAAATGCTATTTCTGTTTGATGCCGGTGTTTTAATGCTTTATTCACACAAGTTACAAGGCAGTTAAAGGCAGATACGAATCAGCTGAAACTGTTAACAAAGCCAAAGAATTGTCTGAGTCACGCTTTGTTAAGAATGCAGAGCCTAATTTCATTAATGAAGCAAAAGCTAATTCAGAAATAACATGCACTTTGAGTTAAATAGAAATTATCCAAGGTGGATTCTTGGAAGGGAAGAGTGAAATCAGAGTGGTACATGGGAACAGCAGGGGGTAGGAAGCAATTTTGAGAGCGGTACAATTACAAGATAAGAGAGTCGTCTATTCTTGGAAAACAACATGGGAGCACAGGGTGTTCTGTTTTCCTCTGGGAAATGACAAGGTTTTGATAAAGAGCGAGTAAGAAAGGAAAGAAAGCCTGCACGACACTGGGGACACGTAAGATAACAGTGTCAGAGTGGATGAAAAACCGGCAAATGTAAAAATAACAGGAAATTCACTGTCAGACTGATGATTACTTGTGTTTTAAATTAGTCAAAAAGGATGTGAGGGGGTCGCACAAGCGTGTGGAGGTTCTGTTAGGGAGGAGAGCAGGAAATTAAACTAAATATGGAAACCAAAAGTTTCATTAATAAAACAAATTGTTGCAAACTTCCAAGTGATGTTAAAAGACGAGTAGGAAAAGTCTGCAGAGGATAAAAGATGCCGTCCTCCCTGAGGTCTAAATGGAGGGAAAAAAAAAAACAATAAAGCAAAGTTAATCAACAACATGGGAGCGTAATGAGGAAAAAGAAGGCATGGAAATGCTACAAAGCTGCACAAACTTGTGTTGTCTTTTCTCATTTATCTTAGGATTCAGTCCAATTGGCTATTAGCTGGTGAAAGCATTGAAATGCAATTTTCTAGCCCTGAACACAAGGTTTGAAAAATAGTGCTGGCCTGTTGCAATTCATCTCAGTTGAAATGTTTGGCTACACTTGGAAAATTTCTATTTTTTCATGTACACTCAAACGTAAGAGACCTCATAAATAATGTCTGGAAAGAAAAAATAATCCCACTCATGCAATTTGTTACAAGGGGAACTTGATTATAAATGAGCTACAAGAATAAAACTGTATTATACACTGCAGTAAAAACACTTTTGTTTTTGTCATAAAATGTAACGTATAAATAAATCTCCAGACTGGACACTCGCCCAACAAGCTCCGAGTTTTTCCTTTTTCTTTTCTTCATACAACAACACACATTTGGTGAAAAATTTATAGAGTTAGCTTTGCTGTGTGTTCTTATAAATTTATCAGCAGTGTTTTTAACAGAATCCTTCTTTTTTTCCTCCAAGCTGAGTCTAAGTCCCCGGTTTATTGCGTAAGGGGGAAAAAATAAGCTTTATCTTTATGGGAACTTGCTTGTGAATTATTCACCCTCTCTAACTGTGGTTGAAGAGAAAAAAAGAGAGGCTGGAGGATGCATTCAAGCCATCTGAAGTCTTTTACACATCAACTAACAGAGTCTGTTCATTTCAGGATCCAGACTGCATTTGAGAGGGGGGGGCAGAGGGGAGGGGTGTGGAGAGGAGCGGGTGGGACGGGTGAGAGTGATGAGAGACAGAGGAAAAGAAGAGAGCGATCAGAAATAGAAAGATGAAAGGAAACAGACACAGATTGAAATATCCCGTTTACAACCAGCATTTTATACCCTTCCAGTACCAGTCTGAGAGGAGTCTGCTTTCAGAGCTAACTAATGCTAAAAAAACGACGCATTTCAATGGAAATCATAAAAAAACAAAACTTCAGATATACAATTGGCTGACGTTCTTAGACTGACTATTCAAAAGTAAGGGTGGTATCTAAAACCAACATTACAGGGCTAACACACAGAGGCAAACAGCCAGAGAAACCCACGCATGCAGAGGGAGAACATGCAAATTCCATACAGGAAGGTCTGATCCAACAGCAACTAGAACCAGGAACCCTCTTGCTCACCGAGCTAGCCTTGTGCTAACCTCCCCTCTGTGTGAACCTGTGATTGACTGGTAACCAGTCCAGGATATACCCTGCCTCTCACCCAATGGCAGCTGGGATCTACTGTAGCCCCACTACCTAGAGATGGACAGTAAACCTGTGTTAAAACCATCACCGGTAAAATCTTTGCCATGGAATGGATTTCATATCCACTCCCACAGCTGGCAGAGTGATTTGTGACGGACAGCTCAGGCTGAGTCCAGTCAATAGCATGTTTAGCTCTCGTATTACGTGTAGCCAGGTAAGAAACCAAATGTCGCTCGCTCTTGCCATTGAAAATAAGCACAGTTAGCAGGCAAACACGTGTTTTTTCCTCTCAAAGTTTGACAGCTGTACCGCAACAAAGTCAGTGTGCTGTCTCTGTCAGCCTGCCTGGGGCTTTAACATAAGCTAAGTGCTGCTTTGGTTGGTCTCAGTTTGATGAGAGCCCAGCACTGCAGGTCTTCATCTTACTACAATTTAAACAACCATTTAAAAGTCTATTTTAACTTTGACTTTCTTCTCTAAGTCCACAGTGAGTCAAAGATCCAGGCTGCGATGTTTAATGAGGTCAGAAAAGCTGTTACATTACTGTTTGATCCAAGATTGAGCTTATTTTAAAAATGTTAATGTGGCCTTGAGAAATAGAAATATATTTCACCTCTCCATGGTCACTGCAGAAATTCAATTTTAAGGTCCACAGTGCTGCTTTTGTACACTCACACCTGGATTTTTGACGGGGAAATTGACACATGAGAGGCAATTTAATGGCAGGTGTAAAATGTGAAGAGTTAGCAAAATAAAAACCTGACTCTGGGTTTGCTGAGATGTGGAACTGCTTCCTATTATTGCCCTGTATGTCTGGAAAACCCACACAAACTGAGCCCAGGCCTGCAGAGATGAGGCTATAATACGAGGCTATATTTTGCATTTGGTGCTTCATGTTCCATTAAAGCAAATTACTATAAGAGCTAACCACTAAATATAACCCAAACTGTAGCCCTGCAGTGTATCTCATGTCATCACATGGTGGTGTATGTTTCTGCGAGTGGATTCTTAGACACTGCACTCACATTACTTTTTCATATTTCTCTGACCCACTTGTTCAGAGATACAAGGAGTCTGAGACAGAGCATGTGAAGACGACACTTCAGTGGGATTGGCTTTAATAACGGCTCAACGCTATTTTTTTCTTTCTGCCAACTCAGTTTTTAGGGTCTCAACAGCTTGTGGGAGATAAGACGGTGGCTCTAATACCGAAGCTCATTTTCAAGGTTTTGTGTTTCTTGAATGATCGCTTACATCCTTAAGGTGGGCTCATTAGCAAATTTCAAGTGGCCATTCTATAGCATGCTAATCCTTCTCTATAGTCTCTAGAACTGAAATAATCCAAGGAAAGGAAGTCACCAGACATTGTAAATGGAAACTATTTCACCAGTTATTCAAAATCTGCATTTGAGATCGGTCTAAATGCTAGAAAAAAAGCTCTGTGTCAAATTCATGCGAGAAAAAATTAAATGTGAATTTGTTCAGAGCCAAATGGCAGGCTTTGAGAGGACTGCTCTGCAATAATTACCCATGACAAAAGGCTAGGCCTTTTGTCTTTGGGACCATTACCATGGTGATTTTCAAGCTGCTGAAACGTTCAATATAAACATTTCAGTGGGCTGGATAAGCCACATAGACCGCCGCTAGAAAGATATCTACTGTGAGCCACATTTCTGCTGGCACAGATCCCACATATGGACCTCAGAGAAACACAAATATTACAGCTCAGAAAAGACAGAAAAGCTTGTGATTAAAAAAATATAAAGGCCAAAGAGTGATAACTAAAGCCCAGTCTCAGATCCTTCCATGAACAAAAACTGATGTGCTGGCAAAAAGACAATCCTCTCTGCCTTTTTCTCTTTCTAGACTGGTGTGAGCACTCCTCACTATTTCCCCTCAGCTGAGTGCAATAACATCGATTTCACCAGGAAAACACAAAATCCATTTGACATTTTTTCTATTTTATGTAAATCCATGCTCTCTGTGCATACTATAAATTCTGCCTCCTTTATACATAGCAACCAAATAACAGTTTTTATTAAGGCATCTTTGCACACCTTATTGCACTGTTATGTATATTTACATCTATGGACCAATAGCAGGAAGTTTTACTTTAATTTTGTTTCCTGTCCTTGCCCCCTTTGTTTTAACCCATTCTGGGTGCAGCATTTACATGCACATATCTTTAAGACTGGATTAGATTTTTGATGATCTTCTTGTTTATAAGACATGTAGTCAGTTAGCTGCAACATAATTCACTTAAATACACACACCAAAAGGGGATGGGAGGCAAAAAAGGTTTTATTTTTGGCCTCTTTAGCCTCAATGTGGATGATGGCTGACCATCAGAGGCTGCTCCCCAAATTTGGGTGTTTTTTTTCCTTTGTAAACTGTCAGACAGCATTGAAATCACCATGAAAACAGCAACGTGTCTTTCCCAACTACTAAAAAGCAAGCAAACAAGCAGGAGTAAACCTATCTACAAACCTACAGCTGACAGAGTATTTGTTATTATTTCACTGCTAGTTGTGTTTGCTGGCCTGGCTGTTTATGTGAGTGCAACGGAGAGACGATGAGCTTTTATTGCTGTTTGTTGCTATTTTCAGCATGGAAACTATACAATCTGACTTCAACCCCATTGAAGGTTGAATGGATGGATGTGCATGGTACATTATTCAATCACAGTGTGAGCTGGTACTCCACTATGACCTTTATAGGGCCGGCTTAAAATTGCATCGTGTACACCTGAGGTTAAAGGCTTAAATTTTGCAAATAAATCGAAAAGACATCATCCAATTCACACCCCACACATAAATATATAAATCCACTCTTAACTGCATTGCAGAACAAACAGCGTCTTTCTGAAACAGTTGTGCATATTTCAATATACTACTATGCAGTCATTTGAGATAAAAGGATGTTTATTTCTGTGCAGATCAACCTGATGTCTGTAACCCTATCAGTTAAAGGCCTTTTGCAGTTTTCAACCATCAGCTGAAGCAAAGTTTTCCAGGACCTGGATCATTTACCAGTGTTATCTTTCTTAAATTTTTCAACCCATTATCTATAAGGGATGGAAAAGAAAACTTTTCTTTTTTGTGATAAAAAAGCCACAATCCATTGACAATGAAGTCTTTACATTTCTTTGCGACAACTTCTACATTACTTATTACCCAGCCTATGCTGACATCAGACTATATGTTGTCTGGCAGATGTAGGGTTTCAGGACCTTACGGTAGAGCCTAACCGATATGGGATTTTTTTTGGGCCTATGCAGATACAGATATTGGGGCTAAAATAAAAAAAGCCAATATCCGATATATCGGCCAATATATGAAATAAGAACATTGATATACACAGGATATATACTGACTTTAAAACGCTGTATAATAGTCTTTTATTAGATAATGGTGGACATGTGAATTAACAGTTGCATTTATCATTGTTTATTCTTGACTCCTGCATCTCTACTCCTCTAAGCAGTAGACACGCAATTGGTTGACTACAACTCCCACAATGCTTTGCATGCCAACAAATATGGCTGCTCACTGAAGAAAGTCAAAGTACATGATTGAAAATGGATTAAAAATGTATAAAAAGATGGTTATTATTGGATGTAACGCTGTGGATTTAATCGCCAAAGACCCCGAAAAGTCACCAAAGTTCCGAGCTTGCTACAACGGCTTCCTTTAGAGCTACGGAGACATCGATGGTAGCAAATGAAAGGCAAAATGGTCAGCTTTCAGAAGAAAAAAAGAGTAAGTTTCTATGACTTAAGGGTCAAAAGTTATCAGTGTTTTTATAAACTGTGTCACGTATTGTTGTATAGGACGACACTGTCCTCAGAGACTCTGGAAAGTCAGCCAAGTTCTGGGCTCACTAGAAAATGTTCTGTAAGAGCTACGAATACTTGGAAGATATGATTAGAAAGGCAGAACGAAGAGCTCTCATGGATCTGTGCCGCGTGAGCGCTAAGCGTTAGTATATCGGCTACATATTGGCCGATGTTGATTAATCTGTGATACGCTATAATCGGCCCGATTAATTGACCTGCCGATCAATTGGTCGGGCTCTACCTCACAGCCTCAAAAACTGAGCTTCTTATCTTGTGTGGTGTGCCATAGTGATTAACATAGATGATGCCTCCTGACCTACTAACAAAAAGTGAAGGAAGTTTGAGTTTTCTTTCTGCCTTCTTGTGTTGTTATGGCAGTGACATTGACCAATGAAAGAAGAGCTTTTTAAAAGTAAAGAGGGTAATCAAACAAAATGGTAAAGCAAAAGAGGAATGAAGAAGTTGCTGCTGCTAGATGCAACAATGAGACGGAGTAAAATCTGTCAAGCTCTGGCAACAACATCCCTGCCTTTAAGATGTATTGTAGAGGAAAATCCCATGACAATCTGAAAAAGAGAAATGTTGGCTGGAAACAACAGACATACTTCAGCAACCTGCAGAATAACTGCAGTAGCATCAGCATTAGGCTAGTGTACCATTCATTTTACATGAATTTATGGCTCTGTGACTGCCTTATTCAACCCAATGACTGTAACAGGCAGAGGATCATGTGGTCTGTCCTCAGCATTAGATGGTCTTAAGCCATTTTGCACAAGGATGCAAGTTTTTAGTCTGTCTGTGTGGACAAAACAGTGCTCTGCCAGGATAAAAATTCAGCTCCACAGAGTTAAGATGCAGGTAGCTTTGCATCCAGATGACAGGAGTAACTGCTCCTAAATATGATAAGTGCAATAGGCTTTGTGGATCAGACTTGAGATGCAGGAGATAGTAGGTGCAAATTAAGACAGATTTTACATCTATTAGCAGCCACATTCCATTCTTAGTGAATCAGCCCCCATAAAACGTTAACCAGAGTCCCGTACACTGCACATACATCCCTGGAAAATGAAGCTGATACTGATTACTGTGAGAGAAACTCCCAGATGTTCTTCCTGTTTTGATAATCATGTTTTCCATCTTCATTTCAGGATTTTAAAGCAAGTTTAACTCCGCGAGGACATGATGATGTGTTTTTCAGAGATTATTTTGTATTCGCCTCTGCTCCTCCATATTCCCCAGCCCTTTATCCATGATCTTATAAGCATCCCTGGAGGTGGCTTTTTGAATACAGTCTTGTAAAATTACAGATGAAGCTTTCATAATCAGTGCGAGGAAACGTGAGCAGATTCAAGAGGACGTCTAATATACTCAAAAAAAGCATTAAACTCTTGGGAGTGTTCTTAAATGCCGCTCTTCTCATCATGAAGCGGTGTGTATAAAGTGGAAACTGCATCTAGTGTGGCACAATGGCGTATTAATCATGCAGCAACATGAGTGTCTGTTATCGTCTTAAGTTAAAACCTGTATAATTCATTTTGTCAGCTTATCAGGCTGTGCTCCATTAAGCAGACCTGCTGTAAACACCCTGAGACAGTGGGGGCAATGATAGATTACAGCTTATTTCAAACTTAAATGAACATTCAACAATTCTGAGACACTCTTTGCCCTGAGCTGCTTCACTGTTTGCCTGCATCTGTTTTCCATTTACGCTGTGAAAGGTGCAGCAGGAGGACATTCTGTGTGTCTTGTGTTTCAAGGCAGTTGAAGGGCATGCAGCAGTGAGCTCCTGTAAAAATGAGAGTGTTAATATCACGATTAGAAGCACTGATGTGGAACATTTCAGATAAAAAGGAAGCTGCAAATATTCTGTTTTTTTAAGCAAAACCTTAAACATGACAAATATCTACTGCATGGGATATATTTCATATAAGGATCCGTCTGTCACATTTAGAACTGGCCAATCAGAGCAACAAACATGAGGTGTAAAAGAAATAATCTGAGTTAATCAGTGAAACCAGTTAGTAAATCAAACTCTCGCCAAAGCCAGTTAGGGGAAGAGCAAAAACATTTTTTTAAACCAAGAAAAGTTTAAGTGCACTTTTTTGCTCTAATTTTAATAAAGAAATGTTGCTATAACTGCATCAACTTAATCTCTTCACTCTCCATCATGGTTTACAGACTTTCAGTAAACTGAACACCCAAAGTTACTGCCTCGTTCTCCTTTGATGTAGCCGATTGGTCCGATCATTTTCTGACTGGGAACAAATGTTAAGAGACACTTCTTCCATTTAAGAATTATGGAGGCCACTGTGCTCTTGGGAACCTTAGGTGCAGCAGATTTTTTGAAGTCTTCCCCAGATCTGTGCCTGTTAACAATCCTGCCTTTGAGCTTTGGAGGCAGTTCTTTTGACCTCATGGCTTGGTTTTTGTTCTCCTAGAGAGGTGTGTGCCTTTCCAAATCAAGTCCAAACAACTTAATATACCACAGGTGGACTCCAGTTAAGGTGTAGATCATCTCAGCAATGATCCAGAGAAATGGGAGGAAACTGAGCTACATTTCAGGTGTTTTTGCAAAGGGTCTGAGTCTGGGTATTTGTCATATATTTGCAAAAAATTTTTAAAAGCTGTTTTCACTTTGTGTTGATGGGGTACTGAGTGTAGATTAATGACAGAGTACAAATGTTGACTGTTGCGTCAGACTGCAACATAACAAAATGAAAAATGTGAAGGGGGTCTGAATACTTTGTGAATGCACTGTAGATGCTAGTTTGTCCCTCTACACTTTGACATTTCAGTCTATTTTTGCTTTATTCTCCTGGACTTTGCCTGTATTGCACTACAGCCCTGGTTTAACCCTTGCCATCTCCATTTTAAATGAATCATGTCTTCACTTTTTGTCAGTAATTATTATTCTGACGTCTGGATTTCAGTCTGGTGGAGTTAGAAAAAAAAATGGTAACAAACGGAGAGCAGAGCTAGATGTGGTGCACACATGTGGGTTTACTGCTAGATCATATCAAATCAGAATAATTTTTACCACACTACACACACATCCACAAGATTAAAAGCTTCTGTATATGTTACCATGTGCACTGTCAAACCCTAAACTTACAGTCTTCTTTAATCTTCAGCAACATCTTCGTCTTGTACCCACAGCACAGGTAGGAATATAAATGTACTGATAGTAATAAATATCACTGAACTCAGAACTGCACTGTACAGTTAAAGTTACAACTTGACAGGTTGAAAGCCTGAGTCTGAGTCGTCTGGCACACTTCTAAAAGCTCTGACTGTAAACCGCCTGGGATTTTCTAAAATAGAACAACTTCTGAAAAGGAGTCATTGTCCTGTTCAAAATGCATATAGAGGAGCCAAAATTAGTCAGGTAGTGTCTCAGCCAGCGGAGCCCGAGTAGACGAGCTGGCAGCTTTTCTTTCTATGAACTCAGAGCATCATTGTACTTTTCTCTCAGACACTGTGGACTACCTCAGCAGAGAGCTGCATGTATCGGTTTCAGCTTCCATCATACACTTTTAGTCTTACAATGCTTTGTCTCAGTGTGAGGGGCTGTTAAACATCACGTCCATATGAAATCCAATAGCTGTAACACAGTGGAAGCCAAATATTTGGCAGTTGACTTAAACCAGTTTTCTGGGTACATGGAGTCCAAGCTAATGGAGCGGACAAAAAGTTAACAAGATACAAAATACTGCACAGAGTAGAAAAACCTGAGAGCTCGAGTTTCTGCTGAAAGCCAAAAATCAATTTGGCTTGAAATAGCAAAAATGCATACAAAATATTTAAGTTAAGAGTTTGTTAAAGCATCCACAAACTGTATGTGAAAATGAAGATGTTAGGCATTTAGATATTGTAGTTTTAAAAGCAGTGTCTTTAGCCTGTTTAGACAATTTAATCAAAATTGTGTGGGAAAGACGAATCAGAGATGTGCAGATTTAGGCGACTAAATGCAACTATTTTATCAATTATTTTGTAAATCTTGTATTATCATGTTTCTGGTATTTTATTCATTTTGCTCTGTTACGTTTTTTGGTATTCTTTGTTATAAATGCATTGCTTTGGCTTTTTCAAACACTTTAACTATGTATAAATGGTGCTTTAATAAAATTGTCATGCTGTACAAATTCGGGCCTAAAGTCCTCATGCAGCTGCCCACCAGTGGCTACTGAAATAACAGCTACTCCCATAATGCTCTACTATCCAGATGTAAACCAGCACAGTGGTGTCATGGCATCACCAGGCAGTCTATTAATCTAGAAAAGAAAAGTCACATGTAGGCTGTCAGGTTAAACTGGCTTGAATGCAGTAATGCATAAGCAGCACAAGCATAAAGACATTAATATGCTAGTGCCAAGGGCTGGTGTTACTGGCATGGCTAGCATTTGCCACGCTTGGCAAACCAGTTTGACATTGTTTACCTGCAGATACTGTCATCTCATATCTTGCTGTGCAAAATTGTTTGAATTTTTCAGTGTTTTTGACTGCTTTCTCATATTTTGACTAGCTGATTAGTCTGAATTTAAACTTGCGTTGGCTTTGTCACCTATGAACATCCCTAGTTTTTTATGGAAATCACTCCAGCTATGCACGCAGGTAGTAGTGATGATTGAGGGAGTGTACAGCTCATTCCTAGTTGAGGGTTAAGGACAAGAATGTCCACCTGCAAATTGTTTATTGTCCATGAGTCTAGATTCACGACAGGTTTTGCAATTAATGCTAGGGTTGAACAGTATTTGTGGCTACACTGTGGTGCAGGGGTTAGCACTGTTCCCTCACAGCAAGAGGGTTCCTTTCTGTGGAGCTTGCATGTTCTTCCTGTGCATCCTTCCTTCCACAGACCAAACACATGCTTGTTTGGTGAATTGGTGACTCCAAATTGGCCGTAGGCTGTTGGGAGTGGGAGTGCCTGGTTGTTTGTCTCTATATGTTCGCCCTGTGACTGACTGGCGACCAGTCTCATCCTCACTAAATGACAGCTGGGATAGGCTCCAGCCTCCTGTGACCTCTTTTTAGTAACTTCAGTCCTTGAAAGTCCTGTTTTTTTTCCCTGCTGGTCCAGCTAAAACTTTACAAACGTACTCATCTATACTGCCAATATTTATGACTAATAGTAGCTGATATGTTCTGCTGATATTAGCCAATATTTGCTGCCAAAATATATCATTTTTGTTAATCCCAGCAGACATTTTTTATCTAATATCTGCTAAAACCAATATCAAGTTATGACTGCAATGCTGAATTTAGAACAGGTATGTCACAATGGCTTTACAAATGTAATTACAAAGCTACAACCTGCCGCCAAAACAGGATAACTGTAGCAACCAGAGGTATGAGTAACTTTTAGAGCATTTGAACAATAACAGTGCAATTTTCATTTAAAAAATCCCCACATACCCCTGCCCCAATTCAAACAAGGTTTCAAGGAAGTTCAAAGAAACATGCGCCCTATTCACAAATGCACTAAAGTCCTGAAAACATCCTGAAGTTTCAAGTGTGAGCTGCTTTTGTGAACACAAACAGTAGAACAGTTGTCTCAGACTTCACCTGGACTTCTACCCGCCATTCTTCAAGTGCATTTGCTGCATAAAGTTGGATTGAACTGAGGTAAGAATGCAGTAGGAAACATTCAGAAAAAAATCCCTTTGTGCAGGTGGAAGGGATTGATCATGTTTATATATCATGCAAATGGTACATGTCCTTATTAGTAATACTGCAACTGGCGAGTGTAATCTCCATGCAGGTAATGAAGCTGCTGCATTATGCTTTCTGTTTTCTAGTATGTTCTTTCCAACTCTTTGTTGATACCTTGAATATGTCAAACATATGTTCATACTAGAAATGCACTCAGAGAGCGCAGACCTCCGCCATTAGCCCTATCTCCCAATAGTGAAGAATCCTTTAAAAAATTCCTGGATCCAGATGGTGATCCGGGTCATTCCCAAAATCTAATCAGTTCTTCCTTATGCCATTTCTGACATTTCCTGAAAATTTGATCAAAATCCGTCCATAATTTTTTGAGTTATGTTGCTAACAAACTAAACAAAACAAACTAACTAACTAACTAACTAACTAACTAACTAACACTGCTGACCTCATAACTAAAATATAATAGGTAATAAAAGCAAATACTGTTATTAGAGTATTGTACACCAGGGTTTGTTCCTTTGTTTGCCTCTTCCATGTGATTCTTTTTACATCATATTGCCTCCTCAGATTGCCAGTCTGACAGGGAGAGATGGAGATTTTCAAAGTGTGTTTATGAAAACAACTGTGAATATCTAACTCAAATTAAAATTGAAAATGATTTCTGAGTGCTATAGGAGGACTTTTCTACTATATATAAGGCACTGAATTACATAGCTAGAAAACTGTTGTGGATTTAGGTTCTCAGGAGATTTTATAGGAGAAAGTCAGACAGTGAGATACGGGAAGAGGGAAGTGCAGAGAGGAGCTCAGGGATAAGAGTCAAGTGTCAGGCGGACAGCGGTATCTGCGAGTGTAAAAGTGATTACTCTGTCTCCATGCACTCTTCCTCTCTGTCTACCACCTTTCCCTATTTAATTTTCTCCCCCCTCCTCCCCCTTTCTTTCCTCCCTCCATCCCTCTCCTCTCAGGCTCAGAATACAAAGCACCTGGCACCTTCACATCGCTTTTCCTCTCTTTGTGCCAAGGCAGAGCAGGGCACACTAGCGAGCTTGCACCTCCTGCCACCACAGAAGAAGAAGCAGAGAGAGAGGGGGCAGAGATTAGCATGTATGAATGCTCCCTCTTATCGCTTCTTTTTGACGTAAACTCATTACATACAGACTCTGGGTTTTTTTCCCTCACAGATTGTAACAGCAGAGAGACAAACAGAGGAAGGTGAAGATTATCTTCCTTTCCTCACTTCTAGGGGCTTTAAATATTTGATAGGATTCATTTCTGCTTCTCCTTAAACCTCCTAGAGAATAAATGATTAGCTAAGAAGTTAGCAAAATGATTTATGCTCACCAGGGATGAGACTGAATAGAGTTAAGAAAGGCAGGCAGGCAGGAAGGAGTCAAGGTTTAAAGACATGGTTGAATGGGTGATTTCTATTTTGCATTATCCCTTGCATTATCCATTAAATAAATAGCCCAGGGAAAATGGAACTCAGGACGCTCGTTTCTGTTGAGGCAGCAGCGGCGTGCATAAGGAACAGGTGATGTTGAGGTGTGCAACATCTTGCTATAAGCACCAGTTGCACCAGCTCACATTGATTGTCAACAGTGCCAGCGAGGTGGGAAACAGGTTGACGCTGAAAGAAAAGGTGAAAAATGACCAGCCGCAGAATGGCTAACCCAGAGCCAGCGGTTGCCTGGGGCTGGGCTGTGACCCAGAATTCAACAGACCCCCAGTGAGAAACCAGGAGGCCCCATCGCGGCAGGGCTAGACTGGAGGCACAACAGGAAAACACCTCCTCTTCCTCCCCAAAGTACAGAGAGGTAACCCCATCTGGGAAGCTGGATTGATAGTATGAAGTGTAACAGAAAGCTGTGGCGTCTGAGGAGCCGCTGACAACGTGCTAATGTTTTAGCCTGTCAGCTCTGAGAGAGTGGAGACGGATGGTTTTAGAAATAGAACGTAATTACAGGGCAGGAGCTCTTTGTCGGGGTTACGACAATGCTTAGAGTGTAGTGGAGGTTTCTTTTTTCCTCCTGCTACAAAGATGCTGGGAAAAAATGACATGAACCACCATTATATACTATGTTTCTTTTTAAAATAATCTGAAACATGAGACAAAGTTGACCATCTTAAAGTTTTCTCTCTGGCACTTTTACACTTGTTTTGGAGGATTTCTCTGTATTGTGGTCCTAGTCTTGGAGTCTTAATGTCCTCTCTTGCAAATACAAAACATGACCAGATCTTTTTACTTTAATGTAATGGTGTGAATATTGGTTATGCAACTTTCCTTTTGATCACTTGTCAGATTACATAAGCATGAGGTAGTAAAAATTTCCAGTACCCAAGAATTATTTTAGAAACTTATCAATGTCTTTTGTAACTATAAAACACCCATTACCAAATATCTCCTTCAGCGTTTTCTACTTTAAAACAGAAAATCTTTTTACTAGAACATGTGTCTTAATAAATTAAAGCTGGAGCAATCTATTGTTCCAAAACCTTCCTTGAAAAAAAAAAACTTTATCTCCATTCAATAGCATCCATTTATACAATATAATATATAATATAATAATAATATAATAATGGATGAATGGATAGATACACATGGAAAAAACTGTTGGTCCCTTTACGTTGAAGACAGAAAAACGGTCACTAAAAGAACTTGGAACTGACAAAAGTAATAATAAATAAATAAAAATACTGAAAGTTAACCAGTGAAAAGCAGACATTACTTTTGAATTGTGGTGCAACAGAATCATTTTATAAAGCAAACTAATGAAACTGTCATGGACAAAATTGATGGTACTCCTAGAAAAGATCAAAAATAATATGACCATAGGGACATGCTGAACTAAGGTGTGTCCTAATTATCCTAATTAGCATCACAAGTGTCTTCAAACTCAGTCAGTCTGCTTATTTAAAGGCTGAAAAGTAGTCACTGTGCTGTTTGGCGTCATGGTTTTGTACCGCACTGAACATGGACCACAGAAAGCTAGGAGACAGTTGTCTCGGAGAATAGAAAGAAAATGATAGACAAACATGTTAAAGGTAAAGGCTGTAAGACCATCTCCAAGCAGCTTGATGTTCCCTTTGACTACAGGTGCACATATCATTCAGAAGTTTAAGGTTCACAGGACTGTAGCCAACCGCCCTGGACGTTACCTGGCACGCCAGATGGATTTGTTTCACACATCCATCTGGTAAACCTCTCATACACAGTGTTTACGAAAGGACGGAGCCTTTGAAAAAAAACTTGGAGGGTGATTGGATGAACTTTATGTCTGTCACATCTTTACAGGCCAATCAGAGCAACAAAACACGTGACTGGCCGCAACCGAGCTGCGCTTGCGCCCTACAGTCTATGACTGTGCCCCTACCAAAGGAGTAAACTCCAAAAAAAACTGAATAAAGCCGTGAACCATGGCGACTGTTGACATGTCATTACAAGACGTTTGTCATTTTTGAAAAGAAAACAACTCAATGCTGTTCTTTGTTCTTCTTTTAATGAAGAAATGTCGTCAAGGTTGAGATGCATCTGGCTGCAGCCCTCGGGGAAACCTCTACACTGGGGCGTTCGGCTGGAGACCTCTCTGCTGGGGCGAAACCTCTCTGCTGGGGCGTGACGTATATTGTCCAAGCCATGGACCTCTACACTGGGGCTTGAGGTATATTACCCGCGACGAAATTTCAGCTCTATCTGCTGACAGGCTGACCGTAAATCTAACCAGTCGGATTTTAATGCCTAAATCTAACTAGTCGGATTTAAACGCCTAAACTGAACTAGTCGGGTTTTAATAGCGTAGACCCATACGTCAACTATCTGTCACTGTTTGAGCCAAAGCGAACAATCGAGGAAGCCTGCACTGTTGCAAGCAAATCATAAAAAACAAAACAAAAACAAATAATGCAATTCATTTTAAAACTAAGCATCTGATGGGCAATTCAGGCCTGATTTTATAATAAAAAAGTTATAATTCTGATGCTAAATAGCAAGAAGATTGGCTTTAATAATTTAGCTGGCTAACCCCCTCAGAGCAACATAGAATTATCTAATAAAATTTTAACTTTTCTTACTCTTCTGTTAAAGAATACAACTTTCAGACTTTGCTCTGAGGTGAAATGAAGCTCTCCCTCTCTATATGGCTTCTCCTTTGCATTGGAAGATTAATAGTATAGAGAGCAAACCTTAATGTTGAGGTTACACGGTATGTTTCTGTTTCTGATGAACCACTCAGCCTTTTATTTTAGGGGACATGACATGGTGGAAAAGAGGAAACCATGACTCATAGTCACAGTTAAAGGCCAGACATTTTTCCCAGCAGCAATGCTTTTCATATGAAATATATAACTTTAAAACTGATTCCAAAGTTTAATATTCACCCTCTATATGGAGTTCATATAGTTAGGAGCTGAGCTACTAGACTGACTAAAATAATGTTATACTGGAGCCGCTACAGCTTAGCAGTTCTCTCAGTGAAGGATGCTGTATTCTATACTCACACACGCCAGTCTTTGCTTTATTTTCAGCATTACAAAGGATGGCCAGTGCTCTTTTTTCCTGCATGCATTCATTACAAAATATCCCAATTCTCACCCAAACCTGTCTTATAACGGAGCCACCACCCTGCACACGTTAGCAGGTACCATGGAGACAGTTAATGGGGTGTTGAAGGGGGAGGGGACCCCAGCCTGATGATTCATGTTATCAATCAGAGGGATATTTTTCAATATTTCACATTGATGTAATCGTCCTAAAAACACATTAACATTGAGGGAGTACTCGGCGGAAAGATAATGGCTGGATATTTGCGCTGTTATTGAGTCAAACTCTGCCAGGCTTGAATGACGGATGTGCCGTACATACAGAGAGAGGGCGCAGCATGAGTAAATAGGAACGTCCGAATCACAATTAGAAAATAAATAAATAGGGTGTAAAGACAATGATGAGGAGGGGCTGGGTGTGCATGATCCTTCAAGGGAACACATTTGCAGAGAAAAGAAGCAAACCAAAACGAAATGCATATTAGTGCCATTCATATTCATGACAGTGTAATAGAGGCCATTATGAACCACTCTCAATCACATTTGCATTTACATTACTGGGCTGTAATGGCAAAGTAAACCTATAGAGAAAATAGTGGTGAAGTAAAAGCAAATTGTGACTGTCTAGGGATGAACCAGAAGTAGTTTTACTTGAATTATATGTTCATTTTCTAAGATAAGGGCTGCACTAAATATGGGCGTCAGCAAACTAGGTTTCAGAGTTTACCTGCTAAGTGCAAGGTTTTAAGAGTTTCACAGGTGCTGGAGGTGGGACATGGATTAAAACATTTCCAGTAGACTAGTGTTTCAAATCCCATCCAGGCTGCCAGCCAGTGTATGACTTTTAATGCTAAATCTATGCCATATTAAGGACTGTACTCAACTAGTAGGATAGGTAATAAAAAATGCTATATCTATAAACCTCAAAGACATTTGTTATGTCTTGAAGGTCACATATTATGCAAAATTCACTTTTTCAGGCTTTTCTTATAAAAATGTTTGCCCCTGACCTGTCAACAATCTCCACAAGAATCAGAAAAATCTACCCACCCCCTTTCTCCACCTTTCAGAAAATGTGTGCTGAAACAAGCCGTTCTCAGCGTTTCCCCTCATGATGTCAGGGGCGGGGCCTAGAGCAAATTAACATTTAAAGCCACAGACACAGAAACAGCTCGTTCTGAAGAGCGGTTTTTTAGACATGCAAAAATCCAATACTGAAGAGGTTTTTTTTTAGCAACAAACTTAACAGGCTTGTTTTGGGGACCTCTGAGACCAATATAAACTTGTCTTAAAGGGGTAAATGTGTGACCTTCAATAGTCTGAATCTAATGATTCTGCAGAAATGACTATGGATGAAAACATTATCAACCACGAAAACTTAAGGGATTAATGTCTAAAAAGCATCTTCCATTCTTATGGATTGCATGTTCATCTGAGGAAGCAGCTATTAAAGGTTAAATACGAAAAATTATGATGCCATATTTTCCAACAAGTTCGTGCCTTTGTTTCTACTGTATGTACAAACTGTTCCTTGAAAATATCTTTACACTTAACCCTGTAAATCCTGAAAACACAAATTATAGACAGAATATTATATTTTTTGGAACTGAAATGTTTATTTGACTTTCTACTGAAACACAAAAAATCCAAATTTCCTTAAAATTTAAATTTTATATTTTTTGTATCTCATTTAAAATATTAGGTGTTTTTGGTAACTTATAATCCACTTGAGGGCATTTTTTATCGTTTTTCAGATTGTATTCAGAAGTTTTGTTTATTAATTTATGATCATATTGATTAGCCAGAGGTATCATAAAAGTATGTATCAAATGTGATACAACAGGCTTTAAGGGGTAAAATATCTCAATATCTGACTGTCTGTGCTGTCAAAATACACATCTTTAAGAAGGGTTAATCAGTGTTAATAGTTATCCAAGGATTTATTTGTTTCTGACAATTCAGCAGATAATTTCTGTGCTCAAACAAGGGATGAGGATCATTAATTTTTATTGATATTGACAATCTAAATGGAACTCTTTAATGACCTGAGTCATCATCGATACGTTTATTGATGCTTTACCTTTATTTTGTGGAAACAGACTACAATAAACAACTACATACTATTATTGTTACGTAATAGTTTTTTTTTCATAAATCTGTGCTATTGGCCATCCTTAACATCTGCGACTGGGTTCCAACAAATTTTAAATATAGCATGGCAAAATGATGCGAAATATGACCATTCAATGTTAAATTATTTGAAAAATCCTGTGTTTTTTTCATTGGCCTGTATGTGTATGCATTTATATAGAGGCGCCATTGTAGCTGGTTTGTAGATCAGGCGCCTCATGTCCAGAGGCCACAGTCCTCAACACACCGACCACAGGTTTGACTCCCAGCCACAATCCTTTGATGCATTTCCACCTCACTCTTTCTTCCCATCATATCTCCTTTCTTTCTTTAGCTGCCCTGTCCAATAAAGGCAAAATGCCCAAAATTGCCATACATAGCTTTACAAGTATTTTAGAAACTGAATCCTAACCTGCGTTTTGATACTTACTGTAACATCTTGGAAGAGTCTTGCCAAACACAGTCCTGAGAAAATGTATCAAAGAGTCTTTCAGTGTTGGCAGATTTTGTCACAGGTCAAGTAGTAAACATATGTATGTCATCTTGTGTTTGAGTCTGTCTGCATGTGCATGTTTGTGCATTCACCTAGAGACTGTAAAGAGCTCCTCTAAGGGGCCGTTTTTTACTATAATGTTCATCCAAGAGTTCATCAGGGAGAGCTAGCAAACGCACACTGGCACTGGATTGCCAGAAGTAAAAGCTTTGTGGGTGAGGGGGGGAAATCCCTGCTGCTGGATTTACGCCTTGCCAGAGCCGACCCTGTTTTAAAAGCCAGTTGGATGCAAGAAAGAGAGAAGAAACATAAGAGCAAAAAACAGGGTGGTGAAAGAGAATATTCACTGCTGCTGCTGCTGGGCTGAGTGGAAAATAATATGATGTAATAAATGTGTATGTCAGAAACCGACCTGCCCACGACAGCCACTCAGTCAGTGTGTGCATGTGTGAGTCTGTGCATGTGTGGGTTTGTGCATGTGTTAAAGTGCATTCAAGTGTATGGGTATGTATTTTAAAGCCTCTCCATTAGTGCATACACAACACTGGAGCAAACAAAGCAGAGAATCATCAATGAAGAGCTCTACAGCTGAGGCAGTGGGGTGAACTCTTGACTATATGAGCCTAATTACACACAGCTGTCTCAGAAGGGCCATAAATCAATGCTTGTGGTGAATCTTGAACAACAAAATCAATACTGTTGCGTCTCAATGGCCATAATGAGAATCTGGTTGAAAGCAGGGGTTTTAAATCAGCCACATATTTGCTCATTCAAGAAAGCTCTAGCCCATTAAGGTGTGAAATGCATGTTAAATTAAAGTACAATGATTAAAACAACAGCAGGAAGTCTGGTGTTTTGAATATGTGGGCAGGTTTGCAATCAAAGTAAAACAGAAAAACAGCATTTCATTGTGATTAATAGAGTAGTAATTAGAATCCTTTTCTTGATGCTGTCTGTTTTGTAAGGGAAAGGTTATTAATGGCTGTGGTACAGAGGCTGAGTCGATGTGTAGAGAGGAATGTGTAGGAGCAACATGTAAACCTGTGGGGGCCCTGAACTCTCATTTGTGTTAATCAAACTTCTCTAAATTGTTTGTGTAATGAAATTATGGCTGCCAGGGAGGCCTGGGGGACATCAATTAAGCAGATAAGCAAATGAAAATAAATCACTCTTTATCGAAATGTGTGGCCGCCTGCCTGTGTGTCCAGTAAACACAGGAAAAACAGGAAGTGATTTTGTTCAGAGATTTGAGGGTCCATAAATCCCAGTGACAAGCAATCAGGAGCAGCGCTCTGTTTGGAGAGCTGTTGGAAACAGTGGGAGGACAGCAAACACATTACTTCCTTTTTAGAGATAAAGATGGAGGGCAGAGGATCTGTTTGATTCTCACGTAGAACTAATGATAATACATCTAAATGTTTCTTTTAATGAAGTCTGACATCAGTTTGACTTAAATATGTCCTCTTGTCTCGTTTAAGTCAACTGAAACTTTAGACAATTTTTGTTCAAGTCTTCTGACTGCTCTGTTGATCTTGATGACACAATTTTTTTAAATAAGAAAATGAGGCAAATAATGTTGCTGTGGCTTTACTTTAAAACAACAGCAATGTGCCTCTATAAATTTCTATTGTTTACTTTTATTTTTTTATTGCACTTAGACAGTGAAGTTGTCTACAATGGTTTCTGTTGATAGAATATATTGAGAGGAAAACAAAAAATCTTAACCCAGGTCTGTCAAAAAATTAAGGCCATTTTGAAGAGTACCTTTTTAACTCCTATATCTCTTTTTAAAAGAGCAGAGTTATTTCATAAAAAAGTAAAAAGGAAAACCAAGTGGAACTTCATGAATATGCTGGAAACACGATTTCATGGTCAAATATGTAGACTAGGTCTGTGGGCTGTGTGAGTGCCGCCTGGGACAACCACAATGAGGCGAGGCGGTGCCGTTAATGGATGTGATCACAGCTTCCTGGTGAATAATGCAGCCCTGCTAATTGGCTGAATTAATAATTAATGGGGGCGTGTTTAGGGAGGTGGCACTGGGAGCTGTAGTGGATAAAGAACAGACGGGCGTCTTGTTAGAGAAGACTCTGAATGTTATATCTCATACATCTGTCTATGCTGGTGGTTGGCTCTAAATAACTGGCTTCTTCCTCCTATTGAAGATATGACTGAAGGGAAGGATGTGACATTGTGAGACCAAGATGTCAGAATAAACAACCGCCCTGACAGCATAATGACATAATAAGCCCTGGCCCTGCCATGTTTGACGGTTGAAATGATTTGGGTACATGTCAGGTCCCACAGGCTCAACAATGTTGTTCCACCCTCAGTCCAAACTGGCTGTAGACGACCCAGAACTAGCCAGCTGTAAAAATAAAACGGCTGCAATAATGCAGAAAGAAACATAAGGTATTGATACTTCACAGTCAGTTTTACATTTGTGTTTGATCTGAAGCTTTGTGATCCTGCTCCAACTCTGTGACAGGTCAAATGGGGGCAGGATGGGAAGAAATAGGAGTGGTTGAAGAACAAACAAAGGGCAAGGAAAATGGATTTTACTGTAAACATGATTTATCCGCCATTCTCAAGGTGTCCAGTTTCCAGAGGGCGCATAAAACCAGCCCATAAAAAAGTCTTCTCTTCTCGTCTCTTCGGGTCAACACCTCCAAACCACTGTTGTGCTCTTAAAGGAAACAATAGGATCAATATCGTGGGTGTGTTCAAAGGATTTCTAACAATCTGAAATCTTTTGTTATAGGCTTTCATAGGCACTGGACACAAAGAGAAGAAAAAAACAATAACCTGTACAATCATTAAGGCCAATGAAAACTACACCTGGTTTTTGTTTATTTAAAAGCAGAGTAGCTTGTACGCTCTGGTTTGAGTATTTAATCCTGTTTCATGGTAACTGTGAAGACGAAGGCTCTAAATGACCAGTTAAGCATTGACTTGTATGCTTTCTTGCCAAAAGCAGGATTAACTTTTGCGTCAACAACAAGTATGTCCCAGCATAGGTTTTTGATTCCTTGTTCCTGAGTTGTGTCTGTGGTTGTATTTTGTCTTCTCCTTCCCTTGTGTTTCAAACCCGCTGTATGTTTAGCGCCCGAGCACCGACCGTGGTCGCCAAGGACCCTACTGAAATTAAGGATGTTTCTAGGCGTCTATTTCCCCATTCAGCTAAACGCTCATTTAAATTTTGTTTATCTGACTAGTCTAAAGAGGAGAAAATACTTATAAAACAGTCAAATCCTCACAGGGTCACTGGGTCAGCTGGAGGGATGTGAGCCTGATACATTCTGTACATCGGGGCTAACATTAGCAGCTAGCTCCGCCAGCCTTCGTGCCTCTTTGCAGATTAATATTGTGCTTTCATACGTGGCCTCTTTTCACTTCAGTTGAGACGTGAGTACAACCCTGGACAGCCTACATACCACTTTATTTCCATTTACTACTTAAAAAATGTCACACCATGCTTTTCCTACTACATGCTAACCACTAAGCTACCGCTGAGCTTCTCATATTTATGTACGGTGAAGTAACATGTTCAAAATCTCACCAAACTTTCCAGAAAATTGTACCCTAGTGGACATTCTTGTCTGACAGTGGAACCGTGAAAATCCATCACACTGGGGCCCCACAGTGGCCCAAAATGTGACATAGGGAACAGGGGAAGAGGCAAACAGGAAACAGGCATGATGCATCATCCTGGGTGTCACCCTTGAGACAGCTCAGAGGACAAAAAATAAAAAGTTATCTGTATCTTGTGAAATCAAAAGTGTTTTTCATGGATTCTCCTTGTTTAAGTTCATTATGGCCTTTGAGCTACCTCATTTTCTTTCAAAATAAAAGCAGGTTTGTATCCAAAGAGAAGGTCTGTTACCCTTAGTTTAAGACAGCACAAAATCCCAAATTGAAACATAAGTACTTTCAAATGCAAAAAGGACAGATTTCTAAATGTGACAACCCGGTACAATTAATTACAATTAACAGCAGAAATTCAGAGATTATTTCGCATTTGAAAAAACTTAATCATCCGACAGCCCAAGCAAATATGTAAGTAGGGGAGTTTGATCATTCTTTGGTTCCCAATGGGACTTCTTTTTACAACCAGATGACTTCTCTGAGCCACTTTTTATTTGTTTTACTTTTGAAATCTTAAGTCTCCAACCTATATACAGCCTATACCTCCTACCAGCATCCCAATCCAAAATTTTCAAATGCTGTATCTTTATTTTAATCCATACAAAAAGTAAAGCCATGAGATTAAGAAAAACTCCCTGGTTCTTCATCTTAATGCTTAGCTAAACTAACCAGCTGCTTGCTATAGCTTAAAACTTAAAACCAGGTATAAGAGTGGTAAGGATCTTCTCATTGTCAAGTCACAAAACGCAGGACTTCTCTTATATATGACATTTTCCTGCAGATGATTACGTAACTTAATTGTGAGAATGTCTTCTAAAAGCTTCCAGGAGATTTTGCATCCTTAATGTCCCCGCCTTGATTCATCTCTGACTTCTCTCGTGCTGGTCTACATATGAAGAAAATCTGTTGCCATCTCTTCTCATTAACATGCAAATCCTCATCTTTAGGAGAAAGGATAATAATGCAAAAAAACGAAGAAGCTCCACAGCATTGGAGGATGGAGGATGTTCCTTCCTATTCCTATTAACTGGACATGTTCCTGTGACAGCAATCTCCCTCCTGTCTAATGTACAGTCAGCCCGAGTTACAGTAGCAATTACTAGTGTTCAGGTTAAGATTAATTGAATTACTGGGTGGCTTCCTTGCACTCCTCTGTGGGCTTATCAATCACGGCCTATGCGCTACACAGACCCTTTATCACCCTCTTCCATCTTTATGTAAAAAGACGCAGGCTGTGCTGTTGCACTCCATCTATCAATAAGCGGGTCCAGGGTGGCAAACTCATTTTCTAACACATTCCTCTCTTTAATCAAGCAGCCTGGCATTCAGCAGTAGTTAGTAATACATGTCAACCATTTTTTCTGTGAATGAGTTGGAGGAAATTAAAAATAGAGTACAGTTTAAAGGACATAATAGGAAATAAAAGGTAAAGCTGCTCTCTATGAGCTCATAGTTTTTTTTTTTTTTTTAATTTGGCTTAATTGATCTTTTTAAAGAGAAATCCAGCTATAAAGCGCTTTGACTGGCTCTTTTGTTCTGCACAACCATTCAAATTGTAACTACAATTGACTTTATTTAAAGCGTTTGTTTGAACAGCTGGACTTCTACTTGAGGAAACAGGTAGCTTTTCAAAACCGCACATGCAATACATCTGCTGCTGTTTGAATAAAATAGCTCAGGCCACTCTGTCATTCTCTCTCCATTCAACACCTCCATTATTAGCAATTTTATAAAACTGCTCAGGACTTCTGCTCATGCTCTTCAGTACTGCCAAACCCTAATCTGCAGCATGTTTAATTTCCCTCACCGCTAACGTGCCACTCTTTGTTCCTAATCTAGCAGGAATACACACAATATGCTGGATGTGGAAGTGCTGAAAGCATGAAAATAACATCTGAGGGAAAAACGTGTTGGCCTTGTTGTCGGCTGTGCCAAAAAAATGCCAATTTCAGATGGACCCCAAGAGCTGCACACACTTGCGACTGGAGCCTAGCTGCTGTTTAATTCAATGTTGTGCACAGAGACAGAGGTTGAGGTTGTGCCTGAGGTGCCGTCTGGCATCGCCTCGGCCCATGTCTGTAGTTTAGACCCTGCCAAGGCGACTGGCACGGGCCAAGCCCCGATGGAGCAGGACAAAAAGGACGTTTGGTGCCATCCTATCACCACACAGGCAGCTGCAGATAGCACACATGGCAGGAGTGTCAGAGTCCAAGCCTTCAAGCAGGGGAGCAAGGAGCGAGACAATCCCATGTTTGGCCTGTAAGCCTCAAAACGACCCTTGAAAAGAGTTTCCTGCTGAGTGCAGGGAAGCTCAGGGCTGGAAAGATGAACCTCCAACTTCCTGGGGTAGTAAACACTTTATGTTTTTTTAATACATGGAAATGAAGAACAGGACAGAAAGTAAATGAAAATGTGGCCTAAGTATTTTAAAGAAAACAGAGCAGCTGAAACGGAAAACCCAGGAGGAGAGGGCTTCCTTCTTTTTATTGGTTCCCATGCTTTCTGAAGCTCTGGTTCTCCCTCTCTCTCTGTCTGTGTCTTTTTCTCTCCGGTGGAAAATATGGAGCATTCCCTGTCCTGTGATAAAGCTGTTGCCTGTGAGATGGGAAAGAGAGATCCATCAAGCTGAGGCGTTGGTTTACCCTGCCAATCCGCACCACTGAGGGCTGTAACGCGTACATGCTCCATCCATACATCATCTACCAAGCCCTTCTGTGCCCAAATAACGTGGGTTTGGCTGCATGTTTCTCAAATCCTAAAGCACTCTGGCAAATCCTCTGAAAGTCTTGATATGCATGAATTCTGGAGGTTGTTTTTTGTGGTTTGTTTAACTCACTTCTACGAAAGTAAGCTGGAAGAGTGTGGAGTAAACCCCCTTGACTCTCCAGTGCCAAATGAAAGGGTTATGGTCTCTCTTTGTTTGTAGAGGGATAACACTTAACTTCCATCAACCTTGGGTAGCCAAGAAAACAAAACATTGTGGAATAAAAATACAGTGCAGGTAGAAAATTGCAAAACATGATTCTTTCTTTTTTCATTTCAGTCATACTGCTGGTATAGCGCCTGGAGGCAGAGCTGCTGCGATGTTAGAAAACATTACTTGGCAGGTTTCCATGGTGTTCACAGAAAATCAACATCACTGACATTCATGGGCACTGCTCAAAAACCACTTAAGTAGAAAAGGACTTCAGGTATATCACCTGAAAATGGAAAATGGAGCTGCAGACGTAAAACTGTACGTCTTGAAAAGGTCAGACATCTCAGCGTCAGAGAGGATGGAAATGATTACAGGTGGCTAAGCACTTTTTCTTCTATGTAACACATCTTAAAATTGAATCTTCGAAATAGCCAATTCAAAAACCGATCAAATACCAGATGAATAAATTCCAGCTGTAAACTTTGCACCCTCTGTGTCTGTGATATGGTTGCTGTTGTGTGGCTTGGCTCAGTTTAAATCAATGAAAAACTGACAGAAACACTGCTAAAGTACTTTCTTTTATTAAATAGACCAGCAGTCAATCATGGCTGGAGGTAAATGACTATGAACATACAACATCTCTTTCCCTGTGTCAAAGTATAACAATGAAACAATCCCTTTTTTGTGTTAAATTGCTTTAAAAATTGATTTAATGGGTTTAAGTAACCAGATACTCCATTTGTTATGGAGGAAACTTTATGAAAATTTTTGCTCCACTGAAAAGCTCTTGATTGATGAATACTAAATAAATCCAAACCTCAAAACAAGAAAAGCATTAAGACAAAACTGAGCTAACAGCCCGTCCTGACATGTTTAGGGTGTGGCACTATGGGAGAAATTGTGATATTTAACATGAAACGTGTCTTAACGTTTGACCTTGACTAACATTTCATTCTCTGCAAACAGTGAAATGTTGATGCTTGCTGTTGTGTCCTGTTACTTTAGTTTAAATCAGCTGTTCTTCAAGGCTCTCCAAGTTGGCAGTCATACTTAAGAAAGGAGATAGAAACCAGGATATAAAAGAACTGGGGGTCAGCAGATAATTGGCCTGACCATTTATCAAGGTCAATATCTATCATTTAGCTGATTACCTGTAACCACATTTTATTTTACAAATTATTGTTAATCAATTAAAAGTAAACTACTTTGGCTCCACAGAGAGGTGAGTCTTCCCCTCTGGCTCTGTTTTCACTCTCCACAGTCTGATGTCACAACCACGACACTTTCTGATTGGCTAGACATCATACAAAAACCAACCAATCAACAGAGGCCTGTGTGCTTTACTAAGTTTTTAATTCCAAAGGACTAACCAGCCAATAAGTTAAAAGTACATATAGGTATTAAACCCTCAATGATTTCTTGAATATAAATAAAGATTGATTTATTGATTGATTGTGTATCAAATTAAACTGAAATGCAGCAGCTTTTACTGATGGTTTAAATTCATTATTGTTCGTCTTTCACCTTACCTAACATTTTTTACACACAACTCCACCCTCTACTCTTAACTACATTTTGATCAACTTGTTTTTAGAGTATTTTAAAAGTGTTAGTCCTGCTAGAACTTTCAAATATCACTTATCAATTTAAAAAAACTTATTTCTTACAGCTACGTTTGACTATTTTAGTATTTTTCAACTAAATTGAAATCATCAAGTTAAATATTAAAATAATACATGATGATTTATTGTTTACGTGTGTCAGGTTAACAACCAGCTGCAGGACACAGTGATCTGTTGATGGGACCGTGAGGGAAACAATAATAACTAAACTTTTACCCAAGTAGAATTACCAATATTTCTTGGCTTCTAAAACCAACAAATACCGGACACAAACTTGGAAAAGGACAAGAGTTAGTGGTTGAAGTTCCTGCATTGTGGAGCTCGCTAATACAGCTCACCGCATGCCACACTCTCCTTTCAGTCCTCGGCTCTGAACATAAACCAATAATAATCCATCCAGATCATCAAAGAGAGGAATTTCTCTGAAACAGTATCAAAACGATCGGTACCATCAAAACTATTTTGCACTATAGGAGCAGTGCTGTAGCACACTCATGAATCAATTCAAACATTGAAGAGGGTGTGTGACTGAAAGCCGCCTCGGTACCGTAGGCCTAAATAATTCAGAGAAATATCTTTAAAAGATGCCAGCTGGGCATGGTATGAGAAAAATAAAGAGTTGCAACTTCTTAGAGCAAAGAGTCAGCCACACTCATGTACTTGGGCTGCGTCAGAGACAACTCAAAGAGCAAATAAAATGTAGATGCACATTAGCAGAGCAGATAAAGCTCCACAGCAGCCAACTGAATAAAAGTTGCTCCTGCTCTGCTGCACTTCAGTAAGTGTGGACTACATAAATTACGTCCGGTCCAAGGTATTTTGTGCCTTTCATTGGACTGGCAGGGGTGTCACACTGGAGTTCAGAAGTCTTTGTTTTGATTTGGTTCTGTCGGTGTAGAGCGTGTTGACACCGCTGCCACGTTGGTACTGAATTTCAGTACTCATCCCTACTACTAGGCAAAGGTAGTTATCAAAATGTTTTTTTTTTCAATAAAGTTGAAAAAATGCAGTTATTCTGAAAAGAAATGTGTTTGTTTTCTTCGCAAAATATTTACATCTGCCAGTTTTGTGAAATCTATGGCTTCAACAGTTTCAGTAGAATTGATAAGGGTATCACCAGTCAAAATGAATAATTCCCATCCCTAGCAATAATACACCCACAGTGGTTCCACATCTGTAAGGTAAATAATTGATTTATTGTGCAACAAAAACTATTTTTCATTGGTAAAAGAGGTATAGGGTTGGTGACTAGGCCGCTGTAATTGCTGATACTTTGGAGGTATTTCTATCTCAGGTGTCCTTATCAAAAAACCTGGTATTTTTCAGCAGCCACGGACATTAAAAAAGCACCAAAGCTCTCTCCTTTAGTAATATGAATCCCTGAATAAATCTCCATAATGTACGGGCTAAAACCTCATAAAAACACCAACAGCTGCTAAGCTGAATGCGTCTCAGATACGATGAGGTCAAACAGGTTTCAGACTCGTGTACACTCAAACCCAAAAGTGAACAAACAACTGAATCCTAGAAACAATGTAACCTGATCTTAAAGTTACAGTACCATCTGCTGGCATTGTGAACTCTAAGGGTGGCAAAATCTTCGGCAGCCCTGTGGGTGACCCTCCTGACCGTGATCAATCATTCTCTTTCTGCACATACTCATCAACGCCCCTGGAGTTCCTGATCCCTGAGGCCCTGAATATTTGTCTGAAGTAAACCTTTTAGCTTCTTCATTGCAGTCAACAAACAGCTCTTTTTTTAGGCGTGTCAGGTGAATACTTCAGGTGTGAGTGCCTGGTGGAGATCCAGGTGGTGTCTGCAGAGCACCCTGCACCTGCTGCCTGTCCTCACTCACCCATCGGGGGGCAGATTCCCAGGATGCCAGAGGGCAGCTGCTGACAGGCTAGTCCCCTTTACTTCTATCAGCCTCCCTTCACATGGGGCCTCCAAGGGTCAGCTGCTGAGGGTACGTAAAGTTGTTGGTGGGGGTGGCAGAGGTCAAGGAGTTGGCAAGGAGTGGGGGACTACAGTCATGGGTGGGTTGCATGCCTACAGCAGGAGGTGAGGGTCCTGGTTTTACAATTATACCTCCTGATAATCACTTTCACAATCCAAAGGCAGCTCAGAGCTCATGCTCAGGATGGCGATCACGTTACGTCCGCTCTGTGTGAGTGCCCACTACAACCCCAAACGTGACCCCTGCACCCACTCCGTCAGTCCTGGCAACTACACCTGCCATCTGTGAACGTGTTTCCTAAGTGTGCGGATGTGGCTGAGCTCCAGAAAAACAAGTCCACTAAATACCCTATTAAGTAAAAAGCCTGTGTTAAAGTGCTTTTTTTGTCATTGAATGCCAAAAAACTAGCATCTAAAGCAACTTTTGTGCTGAAATGTCATTCTCTGCTTGAAAAACCCTGGCACTTTTCTCTAAGTTACCATTTAATGAGTAAATAAATTCTGAATAGAAGTCTAACTTTGAACAGCACTTCCTCCAGTTCTTTAAAGCACTTCAGCAGGTTTTATACACTGGGAGTCTCATCTCAGTTTATAAAACCTTTTCTCTCTGATAAAAGTCCAATTTCAACTTTTTTTCCAAGATGAATCACACCTTCTATGTTAGAAACTTAGCATCCACTGCAGTTTCTAGGGAGTTTAGAAATATTTCATTCTGCTTTGTTTTCCAATGAAGTGTCAAAACAGGCTAAAACAACCAAGGGAACAATTAAGATGAAGTCTGTTTTTAAAATCTTGTCTGTACCTTGGAGAAATGTTGAAATAAATGGCTCCTTTCAAAGTCCAACTAAAGAGACCACGGAGACACATTATAGGGATGCACATGGGGGAAAATATTTGCTGCATTTTAGACATATTATGTAAGTTTAGTGAGGTATTTCAGAGTTGTATACAGTCTGGTGCTAGGAAGCATGGACCAGTATCAGGTATCTGTTCTGATACCAAGCCTAAGTACTCACACTCTTAAAACACTGCAGATGCTGTTCTCAGTATCATTTTACAGCAAGATATTAGCCTCTCACTGTTTAATTAGGTGGACAAAATTCAAGCCATGTCTGCAGTGGTGTCATTGAATCCTTTGTCTTCAGTAAAAACAGTAGCTAGACCAAACTAAGGTCCTCAAAATTTTAGATACTTTGATATTCTCCAGTACCATGGCATGTGCTTTTAAACAATTTAATCTCTGTTGTTTTTACATTTAATAGAACAAGAAGGCACCTAAATAAAGACAGAGAAGCAGATTACTGTTGTATTTTTAATTAAAGCTGCTGCAACAGAGAGAGAGAGGGCAGCTTTGCTAATCCTATACAGTGTTTACATAGTGACTGTGAGCGCCACTCATGACAAGAATACAGTGAAACAGGGAAATAAAGTGATTTTCTGATTTTTTTCACAACGGTAACGCTCTGAAGCATGTGCTCCTCTGTGCATCTTCTTCATGTTGCCCTCATTGCCTTTCAAACTGGAAATCAAAAATAACTACAGTGGTAACAGGACAGGTATCAATGTTATTTGATTTTTATCAAGTTCAAAACTCTGGTATCAAGATCAGGCTAGACCAGCAGTTCTCAACTGGTGGGTTGGAGCCCAAAAGTGGGTCACAGAGCCTCTTTCACTGGGTCATGGATGTGTGCTTGGGAATGAGAAAGATTGGGGAAAAAAGTTTATGCTGTACATTTTTAGGTTGTAACAGAGAGGAGCCCTCTGTTATTAAAGACAAAAGAAGAGTGTAAAGTTTCATTCTATACTGGCAGTTTAGCAGAGCACAATTTAATGAGTTTTTAAATAAGTACATTTAAATGTTTTATCAACAATTCAACTCATTCATCTCCTTTTCTTGCAATGAAAGCGCGGCTTTTACCATGTTAATGAAGTAATTTCTCAAGGTCTCTTGAAAACTGGCTAAAATCTACATGTTATCATAGGAAGAGGGGGGTGTAAAACATGTCAGTTTTGTCCTGTCTCTTCTTCCTGTCATAAATCCTGTTCCATCAAAGACCTTAAATGCAATATTTTTATTTACTAAACATGCACAGTTGAAAATATTTGGAACTTTGGGTCGTAATTTGAAATCAAAGATATTGGTGGGTCCTGAGGCTTGGCCAGCTGAGAACCACTGGTCTAGACTGTACTGGATATGGCTATAATGTCAATAAAGATGAGAGTAATATGTAAAGAATTAGCTATAACAACCATGACTGATAGAAAACAGAATCTGTAGTATAAGCATTAGCAGCTTGGATGACACTGAAAAAGAGAGAACTACAGGACTACAACCAAAATAAATGTATCATTTGGTTATCAAACACACAATTCACCACCAAAGGGTGCTCAAACAAGTAATAAAAGATGATGCTGAGGGTTGTGGGGATCATGGGAGTGATTCCATGCTACTCCACCCACTACCAGCCTATAAAATCAAACTCTGATTTGACCACAGTCAAGACAAAGGGGGGAGCTTGGGTGATGGACAGTGCAGCCAATGGCAGGGAGCAATCGTGGTCCATCACAGGTATGCAGCACAAAATATGAATGAGATACAGGAGCAGAAAAGCAGCTTCCAGAGGCAGTCCCAACTTTGATAGGTAGCAGTTTTTGATGCAACATCCAGTGTTTCTATGGCAGCGATAAACATGTCATGTATGTCGTGGTGGACAAGATATATTCATTAACGAAACAGGGATTTCTCTAGCTTTTAAAAATGTTAGACATATTTGAGAAAATATAAGTGCTCAAAAAAATTCTAGCATGGATTAAGTCATTTTTAAAGCATTATTAGGGCAATTTAAAGCTAAAATCCTACGTATTGTACCTCTAATAACCAGAACGGCATTGCAAAAAATCGCATAAAATGTTTTTTTATTAGTTCACGTGGGGATCCCAATAAAGTAAAAGTAAAAAAAAATTTAACTTTAATGCAACACAAGTATTGCACTTGTATTTTTCAACTTAAAATCTGAATTTTTCCCCTCAACATCACATATTCCTGGATGAGGAACATCCAAGGGCAGCAGCAAGAGCCAAAAGTACACTGGAGGTGCTTACAGTCTGCATGTTCACATAAATATGGACACATAGCAAACACACCCATACACACCAGGGTCGCTGTTAAATCTGGCCCCTTACTGGTATGTGGTTTTGCCATGACAACCTGCACCACACAATAAACAATGAACGCATGCATGTTATAAACTGTTCTGCATGTTGAAAAGAGGGGATGCAACAACACTTTTACTATCCAACAAGATATACAACTTCAGAGAGGTTCTGTTAGTCTGTCACTGTTAACATCCAGCCTCTCCCTTTTAGAGTTGTCAGGATTTCCACTGCTCCTCCAAATCTCTCTGCACTCACAGTGACAAGTGAAACGTCAAAACAGCAGCATACAAGGCCAGCGTGTAGAGCTCTGCAAACACAGCCAACAAATCAGAAAACTTGGAAGTCAATTCAGACCTTGTGAATTCAACAGCTTTTTACCATCTGAACCTGACATTTTTGACTGGCATGATATTTTATTTCTCTCTTTTACATGGATGCATTAGGAACCCAATTCAGTAGCCAGATGAAGAGAAATAAACGGCTCTCATTGAGTTTAAACTCTGCTTAAGCACACACTGTTTTACCAACGTTTCAGCTGATTTGGGTTTCAAATAAGCAAGAGAAAACTGTGCTGTAACAAGGATCACGTCAACCCAGCCGCCCTCTTACCCCAAAGTGCTCTTTTATGATTCAGACCCCTTTTTTTATACACTTACTAAATGTCCTTTCAAATACGGCCAGTTTTATGAAGAGGGAACCCCCTAATTCAATGTGATTTGTCTGCTCTTTTCCAGCTAAGCAGCATACTCTTTTCATTTGCTTCTTGTGGCTTTAAGTTTTGCATAAAGGGAGAGAAACATTTAAGGATAATCTGGATGTTTGTGCAGTTTACACTAACGACTTAGTGAATCAGAAGCACATTTTTATTTTCTGAATATTTATGTGTTTCTCAAAGCGGTGGTCTGTGTCAGATATTTGAAAGGTGAGAGACTTAAAAAGCCGCTTTGTTTGTCATGTCTATGTGAATATAATAGGAATGGATTTGTGTATTCCTGCACTTCATATGACTGTGTTTGTCTGTGAGTGGATAAATATTCATCTGGTGGAGCTGGTGGCATCCTGCCCTGGTGTTTAACAGGTCAGACATGTTTTTACGAAGGGTAATTAACCCATTAAAAGATCTGGTGAGGGCTAATCCAGCCGGTCTCCTGACTTCAAACAGGAACTGCAGCTTGGTCTAGACAGGTGAAAGCCGGGCGTTCAGTAACCCAAGTAGACCAAAAACATAATACTGACTGCTCTGCAGCGTGGACCTCTCTTTCAGTTCGCTGTGTTTGTGCTTGACCCCCTTGTTCACTCTGAGTGTCCATTTCCACAACAAAAGCCTAATAGGTTGTATGTGATTATATGGGTACACCGCTGAGAAATGTGTAGTGAAATGTAACACTGGCTGAGCTGGCGATTGGGTCGGGTGTTAGTTTCCTGTTTGACAAAAGGCCCCCAGGTCTTGGGACAAAAAGTGCACAAAAGGAGGTATTCAAAGAGCTAAAACTGTCCTAAACACCTCTAAAAACCTTGAAAATCTAAAAATATTAATATATAAAGTTGTCATCAAGATTTGAATAAAAGAACAGCTATGACAGCCTTTTCCTGACTCTTTTGGAGTTTTTGGACACATAAAAGTGTAGCTAAAAGTTTAAAGCTACCAATGCTTCATGCTGTGACAGCCAAGCTGTCAAAACAGCAACTTTTATCCTTCTCAATAAATTACAGATTTTTGCATCATGGCTTTGGGTGGTGTGTGACTTTAGTGGGCCGGTTTTGATGGAAATTCCCATAACAAGGCAGACAAGTTTAATTCTGAGGAAAGCTGGGAAAACGGAGGGCTGTAGATGCTGCCACGTCACATTAAGAGCTTAGAGGTGTTAAAGTTTGTTCCACACGTTCCCATAGGGACGGAGACGAGTGATTCATGCTGAGGACACGTATCAGCCTTGACAATAAACAAAGGGTCTCCAGAGACGGAAGCGTCTACATTTTTAAGTCTCCACTGTCGCTAATGAAAGGAATTCCATAATTTAAGCTAATTGGACATGCTGATTAGTCCCAGAAAATCCTGCTGTGTTTGCTACAAACAAAAACACATTGTTTTTTATTTAGTTTTTCATTTTAAAGGACAGTTTTAAGTTCCTGTGGGACATGTTCAGAGTTGCTTCTGAGTTTTTGACGGGTAATTCATTAAGTAGTGTTCAACACTGGCCTTGTTTTCTTCAAGCATCAAGAGATTGTTTTTTTGATTTTGTTTGAGGGACTGTGCCTTAGATTTTAAATTGTTATCATATCTGGAACTTTTTTGTGAGCATTTTCCTCAACTTTACACATTAGCTTTCCAGTGGGCCTTTTTGGTCAAACATCAAGATATCTTTTTATTTGTTTTATTTCAAAAGATGGTATTGTTGATTTTTAGCCAGTAAAGGGCATACAGCCTGTCTGGTGTTTTATTGTGCCAATGTCTGTCATCCTCTGTTGGTACTGTTATTTTAGATGTAATGGTGTGAGATGTCATTATGATTGTTGTCCTGTTCATTAATGTTAACTTTATTTTAAGCAGCAAAATGTCATGACACTGTCACATTGTAAGGCCATGGTCCACATAGAGAATAGCTGCTAACTAAACCTAAACCAAACCAAAACTTAAACTTCACTTTACCTAACCAAGCCTAACCAAACCAAACCTAAACTTAACCTAAGCAAACCAAGCCAAACCTTTACTTAACCTAACATAACTTAACCAAACCAAACCAAACCTAAACTTAACTTAACCTAACCAAGCCAAACCTTAACTTAACCTAACATAACTTAACCAAACCTAAAGTTAACTTAACAAAGCCAAACCTTAACTTAACCTAACTTAACCAAACCTAAACTTAACTTAACCAAACCAAACCTAAACTTAACCTTACCAAACCAAACCAAACCTAAACTTAACTTAACCTAATGTTACTTAACATTACTTAAATTCATCTACTCTAGTCTAACCAAACTAAACCTAAACTTAACTTAAATTTACCTAACCTAGCCGAACCTAACCAGACCTAAACTTTACCTAACCAAACTTAAACTTAACTTAACCTGACCTAACCTAATGTAACTTAACCTGACATAATCTGACATTACTTAACTTTATCTACTGTAGCCTAACCTAACCAAACCTAAACCTAGCTAAACTAAACATAACTAAACTAAACTTAACTTAAAACAACTTAACATAACTTCACAACCTAACCTAACCAAACCAAACCTAAACTTAACCTAACTTAAAATCAGCTTTTGCAGTACTTAGCTTGTATTTTGTCTGGGCTTGCCTTTGAATTTCTATTTCTGTAATTTCTTTCTTTGGAACATCACATCTCCTTTTCTGCATAACAAATTTACATTTTAGGTACTTATAAGGATACTTTCAACCTTTTTTGTCTTTCTATTTGGATTTTTTACCTCTTATTTTAACAGATAAGAGTTTTTTTTTTTTTTTTTTTTACAAATACCATCAAATGTTTAAATCATTAAATGATAAAATGTTTGCTCTTTTAGGGATGCACAATATTGTCTGCACGTTTTCACTATTGGCAGGTATTTGCTTACCAAGTCAATTGTCAGTACTGTCAGAGATGAAAAATCTCTGCAGATATCTACAACTGATATACTGTAACTATTGGCCTGAATAGGTTTGTGGAGTTTTAGACAGGACTAACAGACTAAGGTCAGCTAAACTCTTTTTCTTAGTTCATCCTCATCCCTTTAATTTTAAAGTGTTTAATGGTCTAAGTTGCTTTCTTTTTTCATTATTAAATTTTAAAATGTGCGTGTAAGACTCGCGTTTTAGGACTAAATGAGTAATTCTCAACTGGTCAGGCATCAAGACCCACCATCAACTCCTGAGAAATTATGACCCAAATTTTAATGAAAAGGTTCAACCACTCAAATTTGTTTGATACAAAATTTTGGACCCCTAATGAAAAAATAAATAAATAAATATAACTGAACAAAGAGACAGGCCAAAACAAACAAGTCTTTAAAAACATTACGGCAGGGCATGCATGCATACATCTTATTTTGCTCCAGTTTTCTGAGACATAATGGAAAAATGTGGTCATTTTTCAAGTACTTTTCCTTGTTGTCTTGAGAAAATTAGCTTTGTTTTCAAAATAATTGTGAATATGTAAGTTGAAAACTTGAAACAAACACTGAAATTTAGCTGTCATCACAGGCAAATCTTTAAAAATTAAAGGTTGTGAAGATTTTTCTTAAATTTATCATTGCAATCTGGCTGGTTTCCGGTTTCCAACAAGCATTCTCTAAGTGCACAACGGCACCTCCATGACCTCAATCCAACCACATCCAAGTAAAATTAACTCAATCAAAAGCTTCTGCAGAATACCATCGACGTGAAAACTCTCAGACGTTGTTGAGGAGAGCGAACAAGATGAACTCCTACAAAGTGGGCCACTCTGTTGTAACAGTTATTTATTCCTCTTTTCATTTCAAGGGTCCTTGTGTTCTTTAAATGGACGGCATTAAGGGGAACCGGCACTAAAGGTCCGTCCTTGGAGGCACGGTCCAAATTCCAGAGAATCTTGGCAACTCCTTGGGATGGATGGGACCCTCATGGATATAAAACCCCACAATGGATGAATAGGTAAACAGAAGGGTGTGAAAGAGTGATGGGGAAAAGAGAGTGTTCACTCTCAGAGAGGCACAAAGAGGGAGGTGTGTGAGTGGGAGATGGGAGAGAGCCAAAGTGTTTGTGGGGGGGGAGGGGAGGGGAAAGCGAGAGGGGCACGGAGGGAGTTGTCGGAGTGGGAGAGTAAAAGTTTTGTCTCCGGGCTTTTAGAGGGTGCTGTGTGTAGTGTTAACTCAATCAAAAGGTGAATTATACCTCCAGAGACACTCAGGTAACCTTTCATTATGGCCCTAATCCTTCTTAATAACAGAGCTGCGATGTCGGCAATGCCCCATTAGACAGAGAGCCACTGAGAGGGAGAGCCATTATTCCCCACGGGCCTGTGGAAATGTGAACGCACAACACTCACTCACTCACACTCGCTGTGACAGATGATATCAATCACAAAATTCAACTTAAGCGAGGAGAAAGCAGCGAAAACCTCCTCAGTAAGGAGCTGGTGCAATGAGGGAGAGTAAATGTGCTAATGTGGGAGTTTTTCTCAAGTTTTTCTTCTGTCAGGAAAGACTAAAACTGCATCTTTGGGGACAAACCTCAGAGGGAAACCTTTTGTATAAAACAAATTAAGACTACCAGTTTAGATTAAAAGGTTTGACACAACTAATGATATAGTTTTTAGCCTGAAAGAGTAAAAAGGGCATGTTTATAAAGCAATATCTAAAGTTTGGTGTACTAAATTATGTTTAGAGTTCAAAAAATTATATAAAAAAAGTCTGAAAATAAATACTTATGACCTTTATTTTGGATTTTTAAAATCTTTATGTTACCCTGTTTTAAAACACAGGCTCCAAAGTCAGCACATGAACAGAGTGTTTTGGATTTTTAACAAAGAAAAATGTTTTTTGCAGTATATTACAAGCTCATCTTGGGCTTCTCTGACTTTAAATTAGTGAAAAAAAGACAAATAAAGATTAATTATGCTGATTTTTTGACCTAAATATGTATTTAGAGGTCCAGCTTGATGAAACAAACATTTCCTAGGAAGCAAACATCATAAAAACTTCACCAAAAGTTGTTGTAATTTGTCTTTACTTTACAAATGCTTACCGCAGACAATAAAATGATCCGTAGCAAAGTACTAAAACCTAACATAATTACCTTTTATTCCCGTTTAGATACATTCTTCTCTTATTAACTGGCAAAATTAGGCAATAAACCGTTAATTTATTCCACTTTGCCCAAGCATGACCGAAGCAACTTAAAGTCAGTCAACCCTAAAATGTGCAACAAAATGAGCAGCCTGATAACATCTAATGAAGTCAGGCTTAATGTAGCGTAATAAATCAACAGGCTGTCTACAGCGTTTCTTCATCCAACAGCAATTAGGCTAGCTCTGTGTGAGCTCAGATGTTAAGTAAAGATTAAGGTTATGTATACTCATCATTTTTTTTAGTGATGTAGCGGGTTGAATAAAAGTTGGATGGATATAATATATCAAGGTGCCATTCGATGGTTAATATATAAGAGAGGAATTAACTATTCATCTCCAAAGTTGTTTTCAGTAGCAGTGATATAAATAAATGACAGGATTTTTGTCCATTAACAAAGGTGGTGTTACTTCATAACAAGTGAGACTGTATAGATTATAGTCAGTATGTATGATATTACTGTCATGATATCAGTATTAGCTTAAAAAGTGAATCATGATAAAAGCAGATATCTTGATATGCTGAAATTTACAATTGATATTTCATGTATAAAAACTGCCTTTAACAGCTGTAAATATTGGCCATACAAACAAATAAGTTTGTGGAGTTTTAGACCGGAACAGACCTATCTGATGTCTTTTTCTTTATTCATAATCATTTCATACACTTTGAAGTCTGTTTTAAGGACTGACATTTAAATCTGAACTAAGGTTGGGCAAATAATCAAATTAGTATTAAATTGCAAAATGTGTGTCAAAATACCAGATTAATCCTTTTTTTTTTGTAGTAGAGATGTTATTTTGGTATGCTTTTCTTGATCAAAATGAGAACAACAATTCACATCCAGCTCGCAATACGAGTCAAATTAACTGCAATCAGATATTTTTCAAAATCATTCAGGCCTTGTTTAATCTATCTAATATTACATCAATTATAAAGTAGAATGGTTTATTATGTGTTCAAAAACATGACAAGACACTTCAGAAATAATAGGGGGAAAAACATCAGCATGGGCTAAAATGTATAAATGTCAGCATATTGGATATCTTCAAAAATGCAATATTGTGCATCCCTAGTTAGTTAATATTGATTAAAAGACAATACATGCTTAGCCTAACACTAAGCAAAAAGATGGCTAACGATGCTTATTGACTATAAAATAGCCTAACTGAAAATGTTTGTCACAATATGGAAAATATTACCTATTTATTCCTTACTATTTCATTTAAGGAGAATTTTCCCCCACAAACAGTTTATTTTGAGTAATTTTTCTTGACAGCTACATTTTGCTGTTGTGTTGTCATAATTAAAGTTCTTGTGTGGCATTTGGCTTATGTGCATTTGACTTAACAATTAAGGCGTTTTTGTTATTTACACAAAATAATTTGGATATAGCCTATGTCTGTTACTGGGAGGTATATGCTACATTGTTAAGAATTATTAAGAAAAAAAAAAAAAAGATTTTGGTCCATTTCGCCCAGCCCTAGCTTGACTAAAAGTTGGATAAACTCAACCTGTCATGGCGGCACTCAAAAATATAAGCTATGGCAATTTATGCTACCGAGGTTTTAAGGACTGTAGTTAGTAAACCGTCTCCACAGTCAGTTTAATTCGTTCAATAGCACTAATATTTATAAAATTTCTAAGTTTCTATGAATATTAATTATTAATTAACTATTAATTTCTATGTCAAAAACGTCGTTGTGGCTCCATAATTAGCTAAATTATCGAGTATTTACCTGTACCACTCTAGTCCGTTGTCATAGTTTCTGTCGAAGAAGTGCGGCTCCGCTCCAACGGCTCTGATGTCCGGATGAACCCGCAGAAACTCCAGCAGAGCCCGGGTCCCTCCTTTCTTCACCCCGATGATGAGAGCCTGAGGCAACTTCTTACTTCCCTCCCCGAGTGGACTGAGTTTACCCGCGAACCTGGGCGACACTTTCCTGCCAGAGACGACTAAATCCGGAGGCGGCAACATGAAAGACTCCTCGGGCTGATCCAGCGTCTGTCCCGCGCGCTCATCCGTTAGGACCCGTGAGGAGCGCCTGGAAGCCCCGTAGCCCGTCAGCTCGGACTCCGGTGTCCATTCATACACCAGTCTTTTACTCCTTATCGACCCTAAGTACTCGTTATGCCCCTCAACCCGGCTGGAGGACAATTTTACCGGCGAGGAGGTGCTGCAGCGGTCCGTGAGGCAGTGCAGGAGGAAGAGGGAAGTGAGGAGGGAGCCCAGCATGACCGCCGCTCTCCTGGAGATGCCGCGGGACGGGGGGTCCAGTCTACTGATGCGGCTAAAAGCCATACCGGTCCCTGGGTGGTTGATGCAGGAGCCTCAGCCATGCTAGGCACACATTACCGAGTCTTCTTGCCATTAAGATCCGAAAAAGGAGTCTTCATCCACAGTGTCCTGCTGTGGAGTAACACCTGTCTTTCCCCCTCCGAGAAAGTACCAAATAATACCTGCTGAACACAGGTAAGGACGCCCAAAGTGACCGAAAATAGCCAAAAACAAAAGCCCACAGGTGCTCCGGTAGCTTACAGTTTACATCGATGTTAGCCTCAGGTAATGAAGTCTCCTCTGTCCTTGCTCTGTGTAGGATGCCACCGCGAGCCCTGATGTACCAGCCGCACGTGTATAGAGTTGTAAACTTGTCTCCGACGTCAGGTTTCATGACAGGCATCTGCTTGACCAATGACATGAAAGAAGGAGAAGAAATGAGCCAATGAGATTTCAGATAGGCGGGACAATGGTACACATAACATCCTAGCCACATTCACGCTATATTTCTAGTGAATTATAATAAAGTTTTAGGTATATTTGAGGGGGAATAAAAGCAGTAAAAAGAAAGCACAATATTTTAAAAAGAGTAATGACGAAAAGATCCCTAAATACAATTAATCAGTACAGTTTTAAATGAGTGAAGCCCACTTTTAAAAGTAACTTTCTATATGTAAATACCCTTTTAAGCAGTGCAGAAGTGCAGGTTTTTTCAAAGTAATTATCCAAACGGGTAAATGTTTACAAAATATGCATTTCATTGCATTTTTTTGATCTACTTAGTTATTTTTAAAGTAGCTGCAATACACAAAAAGGAATACACACAGTAAAATACACATTGAACTGTAAAATAATAGGCTACAAGGTTTTACTTTAATATGTACCATACATATTAAAGGTACCTGCATACCACAATCACTACATTTTAAGCCATACTGAAAAAAAATACACACCACCTTTGAATGCAATCCAATGATTTCAGCTGCTAAAGTGCACATATGTTTGCAGAGGTAAAGGAACAGATACTCAAGTATGATACCATGAAAGTCTAATAAAAGAACTGCTGAATTTTTTTTACTATATTAGAAATACAAAATAGATGCTTTCAAATGTGTTTACAATGTAAAAGTGAAAGCTGAACTTTGCAAGACAATTTTGCTGATTGCTTTCTGCAAAACTCACATTATATTTCCAGGAAATGTACTGAAAATAATGAACATTAACTTTGCTTCAGTGTCTAAATCAACTGAATGGGGACTGTTTGCTTGCCTTAATTTTGCTTGTGTGTTGAAGGCATAGTTGATTCATTCCAGGGTGTCTGCAGAGTCATAAAGTTGATTGATCTATTTTGCAAAAATCAAGGCTTTTATAAACTATTGAAAGTCTTAAAAGCAAGACAATACAGTCTTAAAGTTTGTGGCTTAAAAACATCGTATACACAAAACAATGTTGTAATAAGTTTTTCTTTTTATTTATATTTAGTTTTAATCACGTTATTTTTTTTTTAACTCTGCTAGATCCGACAATGCTCAGTGCACTTACAGATTATCAGCTGCAACAGTAAAGTGATCATGGACACATCAATGCTATAAAATCTGATTTCATTAATATCATAAGTATCCTGTAATGAGCCACAATGCTTTGTCATCTTTCTCAAAACCTATGCTGTTCTAATATGTTGATTCAAATGAAGTTTAAAACTTGCAAAAAGGTACTTCAAAGCTGTGATAAAGCTACTCTAGGTCATTAAAGAATATAAGACCCTCAACTGTCAGCCACTTTATGACATCAAACAGAGTTTTTTTTTTCCTCATAGTAATTTAAAATGATTCAAGAAAGCATCATTTGTATACTACAATAAGAAATACTACCAGCATGTTGTTTCCCTTTTATCCAACAATCAGCAAAAACATATAAGAAACTCTGCCACTAATGTAACAGATTAGAAATTGAAGCTGTAACAGGGTCTTTAAAATATTAAGTTTAACATAAGATTTCTTGTATATACTCAGCTTTCATCCAGGTTTTTGCAAGCTAACGGTGTCTGAGGCTCACATTACATTCAAAAGATGTCTTTTCTTTAAATCTGGGGATTTCTTTTAAATCCCGATACCTCTCTTGCATTGTTTTTTTTAATTTCATACCTGTCATGCCTGGTTCAATTAGATTTATCCCAAATAAATGCTTTATTTACATGTAATTGTCTTACTTGCTTAGGTTTTAGTGATCCATGATAACCACCCAGGAACACATCGTAAAGATATTTGATAACTCCCCCTAGATAAGAACTTTAGTAATATTTTATTGTGTTTTTGCACAGTGTCTTTAATGTAAAGCTGTTCCTTTAAGAGCCTGTCAAAAATAAGATGTAATAACAGAAAATTGAGATTAATAATAAAAACATTAAAGTTATAAAATTATTATGGCACCTTGGCATACGTTACTACTTCATATGCAATTAAACTAACATAAACTTCCTATTTTCAAAATGTCAGATGTTGAAGTATAACTATGTGTCCTTAAATTTAAGATGCACTAGGAAACATGTTGTTATGCCAGTACTTAGGAAAAGTATGCCTCAAACTCTACTTGTGTATTGTATTAGAGGGCTTGATTTCTCTTTTATCTGTGCGTATATATGACAGAAGGACTGAAGCAGTTGTTGTGCTTGCAGGGATAGTCAATTCAAGAAAAAATCCACATGAATTCAATTTTTGTTTTAGCGCAAAGTCCTCAAGTTTTTCACTAAATTGATCTGATTAAAGACGGTAAAGTCATTCCTCTAGTCTCTGAGACTGTTCCTCCACTGGCAGCCACCATGCAGCTGATTCAGGCCACCAAAGAAGACAGCCTCCGCCCTGAACTCTTAGTTTATGACATGCAGAAGAACAAAAACTGTGAAATAATGATAACGGGGCACATTATTTCTTTACAAGTGAACAAGAACACAACCAAATGTTTCACATCTGCTCCAGCCTTTTGGGTTATTAGCATGAGAATGATCAGGCAGTGCTTCAATGCTGCACAGCTCACTGCTCGAGAAAGAGGATGGAGACCTCAACACTGAGCCGCATTGCCGATGCCAGATGTCCCCCATGTTGTCGAGACAATGCAGAGGGGTGTCCTGCATTTAACAAATCACACCCCGTGTCTTTTCTCTGTCTTTGAGACGATGCAGAGATGCTGCACAGATGACACCCAGCATTCCCTCACAGAGGTCGGATAGCTCCACACTACGTCACTGATACCGGCAGCATAATGAAGCTTAAAACAGGCAAATTAAAAACTAAAACTTTCCATGAACTTAAATTATTCATTTATCTGTATGATACAACGAAAAGACAGTCCTAAAGCTGTTTCCCAACCTGCTTGTGTGGCCCTCTGAAGAGGTCGCAGCATAATTCTGGGGGGTCAGACATGATTAATGGATAGGCAGAGAATATAAAACTTTTTTTTTTGTGCTCAGAAGAGTTAGTATTCCTACTTTGCTTCTCTTAACTCCGTGTCTGTGGTTACTTGGATCTTTTACTTAAGAAAAATTGTAACATAAAAATAGAAAATGAAGTTAGAAGTAAAATTCCTGAATTCAAAATCTCATTAGCAGGACCTCAAAGATTGTCATTATGCAAAAAGGCCATTATGGCCATCTTCCAAGCGTAATATCGCAATACATCATGCAGCGCTGCAAAAATATCTGGTTTGTGTTTCAGTGAAGTGAGCTGTTTTGTGAAATTGCATACAACATTCTTAACTTCCAAATAAAATATTTTCATCTGGGTCTTTTATTTGAAAATGGCAACTGATTAAAAAAATAAGAAGATTTAGGGGATTTTTGACTGAAGATAATGCAGTGAAAACTAGTCATATTCATTTTTAAACAACATGATACGAATGTTTTAACTTAGGAAGAGATCTGAAAACATTAGGCAAGTTTATTCAAAGAGCAACATTCATAAATAAAGCAATTCAAACTGGTTTCAGAGTTTAAAACAACATTTTTATAACATAATGCATATTAAAAGACATCACACTGAGCAGATAATGTGACACCCCCCCGGCCCCTCCGAGCAGGGGATGGAGTTTAAGTCCAGGCTTTGGCTTCTTTCCTGTCATTCCCAACTCACTATCTTTTATTTGTTTATATTTTTATAAATTCAGTCAAGTAACCTCAGGTTGTAGTTCCAGTTTTCATGTATTAATGCTGTTGGGTTATCCCACTGTTGGTGCAAAATAGAAAGTTTTTATGTCAAATGATTCACATCTGTGCATTCTTTGGTTCAAAGAGATGTGCCTGTGTTGAAATTCAGCTGCCATGGGAATAAATGGCTTCCACGCATGTAGACACACTCATTTATGAAAAATGTAGAAGTCTCTTAATGATATATTTTGAGTGAATTGATTCAAATTTGGACCTCTCATTAGGTTTTAATTTCTTTGTTTATTTAAATCCTCACAGAGGTAGAGTTGTAGATAAAAGATACAAAGCAGGACAGAAAATATAATTCATTGCAGGTAAAAGGGCAAGAATTTACAATTATATAGAAAAAAAAACTAAAACTAAGGAAACTGCTAGAAAAGTTAAAATATTAAAAGCAATAAAAGTTAAAATCAATAGTTGAAGATAATAAAATTCCAAATTTTGTAAGAGTTACTAGTGTGGTTAGCTTACTTTTTCCCCTTCTCTAAACTATAAATAAAAACTAGAAACTTACAACAACCAGTACTCATCTAAAGTAAAAACAACTCTGGATCAGAACAGATTAAAGTCTGAAAGTTGTTAGTTCTGATTATACCTCAAGTAGTAATGTAAACTACATATTAGGCTGCTAAAGTCAAAAATACAAATGGAAGCTATTATTGAAAATAGCAGGAAGTTGTGCATATTATTAACTGTTACTGTGTTCAAAGGGTGTGTGATGAAAAGCAGCTTTATCTTATCATAACAAATTTACAAACAACACACCCATAAAGCACATCAATTCTGAATTGGATTAAATAAGAAAAAAATATTTTATGCAAACAAGCAATGCTGTTTAAGTCTGCATATGTACATTTGACCTGTCGAATGAAGGTCATGACCTTATGACAATTTTAGTTAGACCTTAAACAAACCTTTAGTAGAACTGGTACAAATTTAGCAATGAGAAAAGATGCCCTTTGTGGATTTATTTTGGATTTTGGAGCAACTTGTTGTAAGCTACTAAAGCTAATATGATTCCCAACTGCATGTAATTATCATCATATTGAACAATATTTCCCATCATGTTTTTTCATTTCATTCAAGCATAAGTTATTCACACAGAAAATAATAAAATTTGCTGTTTTACTGTTTTTTTTTTCAGTTTTTCTAAGTTAAATCATGGGTAATTGTCTTAAAACTGCAGCAGAAGATCTTATTCAAGTCGTTCAAGGAAGCAAACATGACCCGACTGTTAAGTTTAATGGATTATTTGTGGTTGAATTTCAAACACTAGATTGTTAAGTAGCTGCTCAGAATGCGTTCAGGTTGGCTGCGTGGTGACATAGCCGGCTCCCTTCTTACTAATACGTTAACAGAATCGTTTTTGGTGACGTTTGTACGAGAATCCAGTCTGCATTAGTGGTGAAAGAGGCAGGTTTTTAAGGATGGTGATACAACTTCATGCATATTTAACAAGCAGTAATCCCAAAATCATTATGGAATATTGTATTGATAATGTGAAAATTGAATTATGAAAAACAAAAAAAAAAAAAATGAACTCAGAAAAGCAGAGGAATATTTGATTTTTTATTTATTTTTCTTTTACACATTCTCACTGAAGTAATAGGAATAATTCATTTTTCATAATTTCACATTTTACAGAAAGAAAATAAATCACAACTGTTTATTATTATTATAATTGTGATTCAACTGCTGTGGATTCACTGGTAAAGAAGCTCAGTTTGATTTTCTCTTACTGTCACACCTCTGAATACTTCAGCACTGCTGGATATTTCCATTGACTATTAATGTAAATAAAGGAAAGTTGAGTGAAAATTTACATCTCCAAAGTCTGACATAAATATAGAGGAGTAGAAGTATAATAAGCTTAAAATAGGCTGGTTGTTGCTTTTTTAAAGTGTACTTAAGGGAGTGCATTTAGAAACTTTGCAGCAGTGATTACACCACTTTAGGACTCTTGAAATGACTTAAACACAATGATCTGAAAAGTCTTGTAGACACTTTACATTTCCAGCATGACGTTAGCCTCCTGATCAGACCATCGATTAGCCTAATAGCTCTGTTGTCATCCATGGCGTCTGCACTCTGGGGTGTGCCTTGTTCAACGTGCCCATTTTGTCTCATGTTTGTGCAGCGACACACACTTCCTTAAAAAAAAAAAAACAGCATTTAGTGTGTAATTACACACCCAGACATTGGTGCTTTTAGAAAAATGTGCAAGCAGTCTGGAAGGCATGTAAAAACGCAATCCTGCTTTCATCTCCGCCGTTTATCCAAATTGCAGCACTATGGTTTCTCTGATGCAGTCTTTTAGGAATCTTGGATGCAAAGTTGGGGTTTTTAGTTAAATTTAAGCAGTTTATTATTCTTTGAATGCAGTCATGCATTTACTTTGCATATTGAATAATTCTGCCATGGGAAAGCAAACATGTGCCAAGGCGAAACCAAATAGAAACGGCTGCATAATCTGAATGTGATTGTTGTCCCATAGAAATGTATAAACCATACCTAGACTTGTGCATTAGCTCCCTCAAATGCACCATCAACAGTGAGAATATAGTCATGCATAGAAATGTTTCCATCCCAGTGCTGGCCAAGTAGTTAGTCCGTGCGTCTCAGCCGTGCACATAATCTCCAGACAGGTTTATGAACTGAGGTTTGGGAGCTGTCAGTTAGGAGGAGACATCTTTACTGCCAATATTACAGCTTTACGTTTCTCCAACCTGCAGGACGAAGCGATAAAACTCACCTTTTTCTGCACAATATTTATTTTTAGCCATGCATAGCCGGCCTGTTTTAATGGATATAAATTTAATAAGGTGCTTAAATTTATTCTCAATGTTGAAATTTTGCCAAAAAGGTACAATGATCCATACGGGGAATATGGTTAGGAACAGATGCAACTTGTAAAAATAAGATTTACATGTGGAAATGTAGGGATGATTTATGACAAGTTCCACACCTGAAATAAGATCAGCGTCACAAATTTCCACACAAGCTGAGCAGCTCTTTGGCAGCAGAAGATCATCTCCTAAAACTGTCTAATTCTGAGTATAATTGAAATAGGATTGCCTCCTTAAAAAACCCCAATTATGTATATAAAATAGAGCTTAAGAAAACCAATACAGTAATCCAATTTAACCACCTATTTGGCTAAAATATGCCTATGAATCAAAGAAACAGAAATAAAGATTGACTCCCTTTTGGTGCTAAAGTTGTTTATGCTATTTCAGAAGACATTTTTTGAACAGTGTTTACACATGTGTTTATAGTGTGAGAGCAATGACTCAGTGTTTTACCGAAACAGAGTAAGAGGAAATGTACTCGTTCTATATACACAGCTGTCGGCCATCCATCCATCCGTCCGTCCGTCTGCTGAGTCTGGGCTCTTCTGCCTCATTGCAACGCCGCGCGCTGAACAGGAAGGGTTTCTATTGAGCACGGAAAGCCAAATAAATAGTGCTCTTAATCAGATTAATGCTCATCTGAAGTGGGCCGTTTCTGTAAATAGACTCTGAATGTCAACACACGGCTAATTTAAATGAAGCACACAGGGAGTTACACTCCATTTGTCAAAGCTTTGTCTAAAGACTTTAGTTTGCTGAAGTTTGACACAAGAACAGGAAGAGTTTTTTCTGTGATGTTTAAAAGCTGAGGGCTTTGTTAAGAGTTTGTACAAAGTATTAAAAGTAGAACTTTTATGGCAGCGCTTAAACTTTGTGATGGCTCTGGTTTATTTTTGCAGATACCCATTGCTGGAGTGGTGTGTGCCGAGCTGGATAGTCTCTTAATTTATACACTCTTTATTTAGAAGTGAAGACTCAAGAAAAGTGGGGTTTTATTCATTTTATTTATGAATAAATACCCATATTAAAGGATAGCCCCATAAAATGCAGCATCTTGTTTTCAAAGAGGTGCAGGGTATACTTCATTTACCCCCTGCAATATACCTCTACAGATACCAATACCAATTTATATATGGTTCTGCTTCACCTTATGAGCAATATTGAGCAGTGTTAATTTTGTCAACTAAAACTTTGACTAAAGCTATTCCTGGTCAGCTTTTTTTTTCCATGACAAAAACTAGACAAAGACTAAATAGACCTGTGATGACTAAAACTGACAAAAACTAAGTTTCGTTTTCGTCAAGATGACGAAAACTACACTAAAATATTATGTAGTTTTCATCAGACATTCAAAATCTGTGATATCTCTCCACTGTGGGTAAATCTGTCAAAAAACAATGTAGCAGTAGCTATTCTGTCTCTCAGCTGTAGAAAGCAGCGACCCAAGGCTTGGCAGGGTGCAGAGAACACACTACCATGATTTGGTACCAGATTTAGGCTAGAAAATAAAAGTCTGGACTAAAAGTAAAAACTAAAATGAGAGGACTTTGTATGGACTAAAACTAGACTACTTTTTTTTTTTTAGTTTTCATCGACTAAAACTTGACTAAAATTAAAAAGGATAGAAGTGACTAAAATGTGACTAAAACTAAAAGACATTTCATCCAAATACTAAAACTAAGATTAAAATTAAAAATAGTTGCCAAAATTATAATTGATATCAAGGGTAGTGCATTTCAAAGTAATTGTAACTAAAAACACTGCCATATTTCCCTCTACCTTTTGTGATCCCAAAAAAATATCACTGTTTCAGTGACACAAACATTAGGCACAGCCTGTGCGTAATACTGCATGACTCTGTTTTATGTTGAATTATGAACATCATAAAAGTAAATGTTTAACGTCTATTATTCTTTTTACACTATAAAAATTCAACTTGATTTATGTTGAGTGAACAAAACATGATTTTTTATAAATATTTTTCTTTATTAGCAGTTATTAATCTGCACTTATTGCCATTATTTGTATGTAGCACTGTGGCTGTTCTTGGATCTCCCTGCCATTCCACGAGCCTATGGGGACAGCATCTAGCCGGAACAGCACACCTTCCTGCCTTTCCTGTGCATAAAAGAAATGCCTGAAGCAGGGAGAGAAGCAGCAAAAAACCCAAAGCAGAGCAGGCATCAGTGACAACAGAATGATACTGATTTAGTTTGAAACAGAATAAAGGAGGAGCTGGGGTGGAGGAGGGTTGAAAAGAAGTTGCTTGAGGGAGCAGCAAAATGTAGCCAGGCTAGAGCAGTTTAAATATGGCAGTATGAGTGCAATTAACCAATCGCATGCTTAAAGTGGATCAGCTGACTGTCAGCTGATGAGGGCTTATGTGAGATCAGCTGATCTCTGGTATATGGCAGTGCTTGACTCCGTGGCCTGCCTGAACTGACGCTATACACTTGATCCTATTTGTTTTGGACACACATAAAGGAAAACAACACTTCAATTATAAGAAATTATAAATGCATGTGTAAATGTACTCTTTTTTTAAATATAGAAATTCAGCAATTAAAAATGGAATGCCATTTCTCTGAATCACATTGGCCTTATATGTTAAATGTGTTTTTAACAGTTGGAGTCTAATCAAGCTTCATGGCTTTTCAGGCTCCAAACAGCACTGAAACAACCTACTGACAGACAGAGAGCTTTGGGGATCATTCAATGAAAATGTGACTCTTTTTATTCGTCTTATACTTTACAATAAAATCAATCATCCTGATTAAAACAACATTTATTAGGGACAATCCTGATAGTGCTTGACATAACACTTAAAACACATTCTTCTTCTTGAGTGTAAAAATGGAAGTATCATTTAGACCTAAAACTTCAGCTGAGGTACGTCCATTTAGATAAAGTGTGGCTTGACTTGTTATCCTTCTATGCAAAAGCATTTATTCAGGGATCCATTGATGTGAGTATATTCCAGGTAAAACAACTCTCCTCATGGGTGTGTGTGATAAATGAAGCTTGTGTTGCATTTGTGTCACATTCCTTCCTGTGAGAGGCAGTAGGATGCAGCTGATAATGAGAGGGACAGACAGGCTGGGGAGGAGGGAGGAGGCTGTGTGGCTCTATGTCCATCTCTGAAGGACAGTAATCAGGTTTGAAGACAAGCTGGTGAGGTGACAAAGAGGTTAAATGTGCATATGTCTGGGAGTGCAGGATCACAAACAGGAGAGCAGTCATCTAAGGTGGCCTCTAAATCCACCTGGAACAAGTGAAACAGCCAAAGTGACTTTGAGTCATGCCACCTTTAATTACTGCACATGGGACTTTGTATAAAGAGTGAAAAATCTGCAACACTTTGGATTATTTCTTACAATACAGATGGTTTTTTTTGTTTTGTTGTATAATCTAACAAATAGAGCTGCAACAGGTGGCAGTAGTTTCCAAATAAAGAAACTCAGACACTACTGTATTTATGGTGTCTTATACGCAAGATAACTGCTATTTCAAGATACCCTTTCACCTCCTGTGTCTGTTTTTAAGAACAGTTTTGTTTAATTTATGGTTTAAGATTAGCAGAAAAATGTTTTGGTTGGATGTTAAAATGACTGGTGGTTAAAAAAAACTATCTTTCTGTTACAACAAAAAAAGACTTTCAGTTTTACATCATACTCCTACGTAAGATGAATTGGGCTGCTGAAATTATTTTCTTTTTCTTTTTTTGAGATTTGCATTTTTTTTAACCCCAACAAACAAGTCAGAATTCTGGATTTAAAATAAGAAATCTGCGATTAAAATCAGAATTTAAAGATTAAAGTTTGATTTTGAAAAACAAGGCCAGCACCATAGAGTGTTAAATGGCAGCAGCCACTTTTCTAAGCTCTTTTTGCCCTCCAAGCTCCTGCACTGGTCACATGACTGAAAGCTACAGTACCTTTAAAAAGTATTTACCATTTAAGATTTCACTGATTTTCTAAATCAATCATGGTCAATACAATTTAGATTTTTTTTGACCAAAAAAACACAATAAATCTCTCAAATGCCAAAGTGAAAACAGATTTCGATAAAGTATTGTGAATTAGGGTGCCCGGATAGCTGGGTGGTTTGGGGCGCATCCCATGTACGTGGGCAGCCTGGGTTCGGGTCCAGTTTGCCGCAAGTCTCTCCATGCTCTCGTCCCTGTTTCCGGGTTTATCCACTGTCCTCCTCTCTCTAATAAAGGCACAAAAGGCACAAAAATAAATCTTAAAAAAAAAAGAAGAAAAACTTATTGTCAATGGAACAAAGATATGAAAGGTAGAATAGGCGAATTCATGAATATACACCCCCTTTAAAGTAGCTGACCTAATTCAGCAGAGCTCCAGCCAATTAGTGCTAGTAGTCTCATAATTAGTGAAATGGGGATCACCTGAATTTAGTGAATGTGTCTCAGGTGGTTGTATAAAGACACCTTTGTCTGGAAGGTCCTGTCACTGGTTAATAAGTATTCCTGGCTACCATTACACCGTGAGGACAAAAGAATACTCCAAGCAGCTCAGAGAAAGCTTATTGAAAAGTATATGTCAGGGGGTGGATACAAAAATTCCAAGGCGCTGAACATCCCCTGGATTGGTTTCATTGTGAAAGCAATTAAAGATATTTTTTTTAAAAAAGGAGAAAAAAAACTGTTCCCTGGTTCTTCACCAGTGAAAGCATTATGGGGGAGTGACAGCGAGAAAGCCACTGCTGAAGAAATCTCAGATTAAATCTGGACTAGAATTCACCAAAAGTCATTTGGGAGACTCCATGGTGATGTGGAAGAAAGTTATTTGGTCTGATAAGACAAAATGGTGCTTTTTGGCCACCAGACACGACGCCAAACACTGCACATCACCACAAACACACCATACCCACTGTAAAGCATGGTGGTGGAAGCATCATGCTGTGGGGATGCTTCTTGGCAGCCAGCACTGGAGGGCTTGTAGGGAGGGTAGAATGACTGCAGCAAATATATGAAAATCCTGGAGGAGAGTGTTATTCAGTCTGCAAGAGATTTTAATTTCCGGAAAGACAATGACCTGAAGCATACAGCTAAAATTACACAGAAAAGGTCTGAAGGCAACAAGGAGAATGTTCTGGAGCGGCCAAGTCAAACCTTAGACCTCAAACCAGTGGAGAATCTGTAACTGGATTTAGGAAAGGCTGTTCCAGTACAACCTGACAGAGCTTGAGTAGTTTTGCAAAGAAGAATGGAGCAGAAGCTAGATGTGCAAGCCTGACTGAGACGATCCACACAGTGTGAACATTAAACCTGCCAAGTCGCTTCTCCATCTCAAGAATAGCCTTCAAGATAGCTCAAAATGAAGTCAGCTTACGGCCATCATAACACATGTTAAGTAAAGATTATACTATTTAAGGCTTTCTGACAGTATATTTACATGATGAAGTCTTTAACATCTACAATTCTGTCCTTTTCTCACAGACTTGGCATCAGTTTAGCCTTTTATAAGAGGTCTGCAGTAGGAAATGATAGCATCATTACACAAAGAGACACAAAGTCTAGAAACAAATACTCTCAGCGTTGACCTTTTCACCCTTCTTTGTGCCTTGGATCCGGCCAAACTGGGAGATGCTTGTGGTTGATATGGGATTGATATTGGCGCCCAAATGACCAGCGCAGATGATGCGTCACATGTGAGACAATTAGAGCCCCGCTGGACAGCGGCGTGCTGTGTTCATTAAAAAGCAATATGTGGAGGTCTGATCTGCCATTTCCTGCAGATAAGCATCAGCTCATACATCCAAAGACGACAGCTCTGGGTTTCCTAAGCCACCGCAGGGCAGGCGAATCACAAAGCACAGACCCTCAAACTGTGAGTCTGAATTAGCCATGATGCTAACTGAGGAACTGAGAGTTAGAGGCAGATATCTAGCCAAGATCTTCATGCTGTTTTGTGTTGTAATGCGATGATGGAGCCCGAGCAGAATCGATTAAGGCAATCAGTTGTTGAATCAGGTGTTTTTCTGCCTGATTGCAATAAAGCTATGACGTCTCTGTGGTGTTACGCTCCGATGAATAGCCTTTCCTGATATTACACAGTACATGCAGAGCAGCAGCCGTCTTTATTTTGGCAAATGACCATGTTTCATGTCAAATAACTGACAAAATACAGTATCACAGAAAGACCATATGGAATTTATATTAGCTATAGTGCTGAATATGTGACGCTGTGGTTTTCAGGCATGTTGCACAACCACAACTGGGACTTAAATCACATCTTTGATGATATCATAGCAGCTTTTCCGAGTGTGATGTTGCACAGTTAGTCCACATCACGTACCGGCGATATCATGTTGTCCTTCATACCTGTTTTCTTTGAAAGCAAAATCAATCCTGGGCATGACACCTCAAACCTGGCTCCTCTAAATGAGCTCTGTGTGGTCAGCTTCTACACTGACGGACATGCGAGAGCCGAGACGACTTCCAAGACAAACAAGAGCCTCGGTTTGTGCGATTATTGTGCATAGTTAGAATAATTCTCTGAGGATGAAGGAGGGAGCTGCTGTCAGAGTTGGGGAAACCTGCAGCATGATGTATGGACAGAGGCTGCTTTTTGGCGGTCCGAGGCCACCCTTCTTCCCATTAATGAACTCCCTAAAGGGTATATGAGCAGAGATGCAGCGATTAGACAGGACCGTAGCGCTGGATGTGGCGGATATTGCCTTACCTCTGGAGAGAGGGGCTCTGTTGCTAATGACAAATGGCTGGTTGAAGTGACGAGAAGAAGATTGATCTCCTCGCATTTAAACTCCACAGACATTTCATCTTTTTCTTGCACCATCTAGGTGGGCCGTGATATGAGCCTGAAGCTTTCATGGCTGTCAGATTTAGGATGGTTTTTGTTCTCGAGTGGAAACCATACAGTTTTGAAAACACCTAAGACTGGCCTGTAATGTCTGAGAGGTCATGAGAACTGGGGCGACTGTAAAAAGACTGTCAAGTTTGCTTGGGTGATTTTGAAGGTTGTTTCTTTTTTTTTTTTTTACATCTGTTGTCACCACAAGGCAGCCTAAGAATCATATAGAAGGTTAATACACAAAGAGCTTTCTACTGACATGTAGACTTGTCAGTTTATGGAAAAAAGTAGCCAGGTAGGGCATCCCAAATTTACCGTTTCATGAAACAATGTGAGGTGCATTTAGGAGAGGGCATCCTCTGGGCTCCTTGCACAAGAAACTGTGCAAATCCATTGCATTTAATCAACTATTTCATGTATGACGCTCACACTGATGAAAGATTCATTATAATTTTTCTACCATCATTTTAAAACATGCAAAAAAGCATTTGCTTCTAAAATTGCTTTATCTTTGGTTGGTACACTCTTGTAATTAATCAAAAATGTACAAGAAAAGAGTCAACTTGTTAGTTTGGCCATTTGAAAAGGAAAAATAGTTCTTTTTTTTTAGGTAGTTGGCTGTTATTAAGTGAGTAGTTGGCCGTTTTGCTGACAGCTGGAAATCCATGGTGCTTAAAGAAGAGTTGGTCACTGCTTAGGAAATATTTTGGCATAGGTGCTACCCAGTTGAATCAATTATGTAATCTTGCAAAATCAGATGGATTAGCTGGACTGTCATCAGGCAAACCCATCTTGTAAAGCTCCAATTTGCAATTGAAAACAATTTGGACCAGTCAGTGTCATTAGAGGAGAACAAGGGGGTAGCTATGGGTGGGGTTGAGCTGCACTGTGAGCAGATAGCAATAGCTGCCACCAGTGTAGCGATTAGCTCAGATGAAGCTATAGTTTGGCAGCAGTTTTATCAGAACTGAACCACATTTCTTTATTTAATAAACAGCAAACAACAGCACTGAAAGCTCTTCTGCTGAGCTGTTTCAACATGAGTTTGCAATCGTTACCGTTGGGGCTCGGTTGTACTGTAAGCCAGTGTATACAATGGCTACTGCCAGGTAACTATTAGCTTGGACATAGCTGTAGAAAAGCAGTTTTTATCAGACCATGACCACTTTGCTTTATTAAAGGTAGAGCAAAGAGCTACGCTGAAAGATTCTCTTAGCAGGGAAGTTGTTTTTGCACGTCTCCTGATAGACTTCGGCATGAACTTAGCCACCGATTGGCATCACTGTTCATATTCAGTGCTAGCCTGTGTAGCTCTGGTTAGCACCTGAGCTGTAAATGTTGTCTTGTCACTCTGATTGGCCCATCATGAACATCATCACCTTCAAAGAATTTTAGAAAAAGTCTTTCCCTTCTCAAATGCTTTGTATGGGAAGTTTCCCAGATGGATGTGAAATAAATATCCATTTATTGGATATTTGAGGGAGTCTATCTGGAACATCATGTTATCAATCATGATAAAATCTGCTTAATATTGATCCTCATTGTTCATTCTGTTGAAGCACACTTAAAGTGAAAAAGGTGCTGTATGATCCTGATCTATTTCTATGAAAAATAGTAGTTCTACTGATATTCAAAGCCTCATTCATGTTGCTTTTTTAAAATTTAGAATGTAATAACTTACAAAATACCTTTTTCATTGATTTCCAATCTTTACCAACAGAACTCTATGTACACAGCTAATTCAAAACAGAAATCCAACATGTTGTCTCATTTTCCTGCTTAAATCCAGTCCAAATTATAGAAAAATTCAACTACAAAGCTGAGAAAACTTAATGCGTTTTTATGTTTTAAATTCCTAAACTTAATTTCTTAATGTTTTGCTTTTTATGTTTATATGAATAGATTTTCTCAATATTTTAAATCGCGTATTGGCATAAATCTAATGTGTTGTATAATATTTTCAATGAATAATATAAAATCTAAACATTAATATAGCAGACATCAGATGCATTGAGGAAAAAGGTGACTTTTGAAAAGTAAAGTCGACTCCCTAAGGGTTTGTTTCTGTTAGCCCTGTGTTTACACTAGCAGATCACACTTCCTTTAGCTTGTTTATTTTCACTTAGAGGCTCAAACTGAGCATATAGCGTTCGTTTAGGCAGACCACAGTGTCGAGCACTGCCATTTCATTTAGATCAGCTGATCTTATTCAAGCCATCATCAGCTGACTGCCAGCTGCTACACGCTGCTTTTGCAACCCTCCTCCACCCCAGCTTCTCCATTTTGCCACATCTGACTAAATCAAGTATCATTCTGTTGTCACTGATGCCTGCTGTGTTTTGTGCTGCTTCCAACTCTGCCTCAGGCTTTTCTTGTAGGCACAGGAAAGGTAGGGCTCATGGAAGGGCAGGGGGATCCCAGAACAGCCATGCCACCAAATATAAATTATGGCATTGAGTGCATAATCATAGCTGCTAATAGAATTACTACTTTAACTGTGTTTCCTGACAAAGTGGTCCTGACTGATTCATGTTTCATACATGTTTTTCCTTCAAAGGTGAACTCTTTCCTCCTCAATCCTTTTCTTGCCACTGTGTTGGAGAAGAGACAATCCAATCCAACTGGTCTGAGGAACTGGTGCTGGAGTTTGAAATCCATTGGACATCTGTTCTAAAAGATCTGATTATGTCAGGTAAGGAAGGTAGGTGGGCCTTAATTTTTCATTTAACCACAAATTCTAGTATGATGTTCTACTGGCCAAGCCTAATGAGAGAAATCATCTTCAGGGTGATTTGTCTTTGTCAGCTGGACAATAATCTCACCATCTCTCACTGGAGATAAGGCATATTTTTCACCATGTACAGTGTAGGAGATTACTTCCCCTCCTACTGTGGAACTGTGCACTAAAGCAGACCTCATCCCACATAGAAAATATGTAATCAGGACTATTTGTTAATGTCTGTTAAGTCATCCAAACTTTGGCAGTAAACCAGTTCCTTTATTTGTGTTTTTTTTTCACTTCAGAAGTCTAATTAAATTTCTGCTTTGAGTGATTCATTAATAACAGCAGACGCATGGATGATTGTTGTTGGCTGTGACATGTTGTCTTATAGAAAATACTCTGCTTATTTGCAGCTGTGGTCTCCTCAAACCTTTCTCTCATCACTGCCTTAAAATGATTGTTTTGCCTTGAAAAACACGTCACTTTTCTCCTGTCTGCATGTTGAAGTACCACTCAGCTAAAACAGCTCCTAACATATCAGACCTTCAGTTATCTTGGATATAATTGCTCTCCTCTCAGAGGATGTAATTTCTCCTTGCAGAAGAAGTACTGATTCACCTAAGAACAGGTTTGAGGTAAAGGTTTGGTTCGGTATTTTAAGTGAGGAGCCAATTAGCTTCCTCAGACCTCAGCTTCACGTCAGAACAAGGGACTCAGGAAGCAGCGTTGTCATTTACATTCCTGCAGATGCATGCGGTCTGCAAATGTTGCAAGTAATTGTACATTAAAATACTTACACACACGACAACCAAGCACCTCTAAGTCTCCCAAATTGAAAGGTAACTGCTGACATGAAAGTATAAATACTTTTCAATTTAAAATTATATTATGTAACACTTCCACAAACATCCAATTATTCCACATTTTTCCAGTGATGTTCAAACTTAAAGAGAGCTACAATTTTATTCAAGGTAAATGTGTTTAATTTAGTCACCAGTCTTTCAGGAAAACATGGAAAACACTTGATGACATGAAAGGGAAACGTATGGAAGATGGTGAATTTTTTCTACAGTAGCTAATGTTACTTGTAACTCTTCCAACAAAATTAAATGACATCATGTAAATAAAGCTAACTAAATGTCATGCTCATGAAACTTTTGAGGCCTACACTGTGACTTTCAGAGCAGATTTCCAGACCAAAACCAATGCTCTCTCTGGATGCACCTACTTCAACCTTCAGCCCCCCTCCCCTTCTGCTAGCCCATCCTGTTTCAACTGCAAGAACCTTTTAGACAGAGTGGTAGGCAAAGGCCAAAAAAAAAGTAAAACCAAAACTTTGAGATCAGTTTGAACTGACTTATATGCATCTCATAGAGGATTCTGTTGTTTTATCTTTGCATTTTTAGGCTTAAAAAAGGATATTCTTTAGTTTAAACCCTGTTAGTCCCTATTCCACCATACTCTTGTGACAATACTCTATAAAGAAGCCCATTTCTAAGTAGGCAGAGCCAATTTTTCTAACCTTAATCCCCACATGGTTGCAGAGCTACGGATAGAGTAGGGATTCACATAAAAATAAATGTATATTAAAAATGTATGAGCCCCAGAATAATGCATAAGTAAGCAGCTTATTAGGAACAGTTCCTTAGGCCCTGTTGTGTAAACACAGAGCCAAGAACAACAAACCCAGAGGAAGTTTGATTCCCTTCCCTTTGTCCTTCAAAAACATTGTTTTTAAGAAACACTGAAAGTAGGACTCCTCAAGAATGTTACAGCTTCTTAAGAATAAGTAGCCATGGCTCAAAATACAAGCAAGCAGCAACATAAAGCGGACATAAAACAAGGTTGAAGTCTAAAGAAAAAAATACTGAAAGAAATTTAAGGAGAAGGTACAATCAAAAATGCTAATGGGGAAAAAACTTAAAGATCCAAAAGAGGCTGTAGGCGCTGGCCAAACAGAACAAAAAAGAGAGGATGGAAAGGGCCAATCCCCTTAGATTGCATTACAACAAAACAAATAGTGACTGCCTTGTCCAGTTTGTCAGTGGGGTTGATGGGCCATTCAACTTCCTCCACACCAGACTCATCAAACCATGTCTTTATAGTCCTTCCTTTGTGCACTGGGGCACAGTTATGTTGGAATAGAAAAAGGCCTTCCCCAAACTGTTGCCACAGAGTTGGATGCATAGCATTGTCCAAAATGTCTTGGTATGCTGAAGCATTAAGATTGCCCTTCAGTGAAGATAAGGGGCCCAAACCTTGAAAATTAGTTGCATAGCAGTATCCCTCCTCCACCAAGCTTCTCAGTTGGCACAATAGAGTCAACAGTTATGTTCTCCAAGAATCCACTAATCCCAGACTCACCCATCTGACTGCCAAACAGATAAGCGTGATGCGTCACTCCATAGATCCCGTTTCCACTACTCAACTCTCCAGTATCCATGCAATGCTTGGCAATGGGTTTGGAAATGTGAGGCTTTTATGCAGCTACATGGCCATGGAAACCAATTCCATGAAACTCTCACCACAATTTTTGTGCTTACTCCAGTTGAAGTTCAGAACTCTTCAGTTGTGAAATCAGACCACACAGTCACTGACCCACCTTAGTGGCTGAGTTGCTGTTGTTCTTAAACGCTTCCACTTTCCAATAATATCTCTTAAAGTTGACTGTGGGATATCCAGCAGGGATGATTTTTCCAAAACCGTCTTATTACAAAGATGGCATCAATCAGAGTACCACACTTGACATCACTGAGCTCTTCAAAACAACCTGTTTTGTATTGCGAATGGAGACTGCATGGCTAGGTGCTTGATTTTATGCACCTGTGGCAACAGGTCTGATTAAAATACCTGAATTCAATATCCAATTTTGCCCATATAGTGTAAGATTATAGGTCAGATTGTCTCTGACAGAATACACACAACATCCAATGACAGTGAGCAGATGTTTGGTATTTTAATTGCTAACATAAACACAACTCTACCTTCCTCCTCACTGGAATTGTAAAATTATTCTTTTCCTTATTTTTTCATTTTTTTGTTGCAGCTGTATTACATGCCAGGATTTCAATAGTCCTCTATGTTTGTTTTTCTTCTGAAGTCATGTTTGAAAACAAGTTTCTGTGTGAAACCACTGAATGGCCAAGCTGTCCATTGCTTGCATTTCTAGGATTATTGGATGTAAACTATTTTGAAACTGTCCCCATGTCTGTGGTCTCCCATTGTTGTAAAATCACCAAGATTTGAAAATCATCTGATGTGTGGTCAGCCTAATACAGGCTTCACTAAACAGACGCTTTTGATTAAAATCTGAACCACAGTTAAAAGAGACACCACATTTATTGCGGTAATAGAGATGAAATTAAACATTCAAGAAAAGAGTCAGTGGATGAATGCTCACAAATTGCATGAAACAACAGGATGCTTTGAGGAGGCAAAAAATAAAAAATACTATTTAAAACAGATAAAAGATGACAAATCCTGTGTCAGTGTTTCCTCATTGCTCTTAATTATACTGATGTTTGAAGGCGCCTGTCGCCACTGTGTAAACATAAAATGCTCTCATCAATGGAAGCTTTATATTCAGTCTTTATTCTTTTTAAGGTTTGGCCGGCACAGCCTTCATCTGTGCAAGAGTGTCTTAAACGTCTATCTTTACAGCAAAGTCACTTAAAGTTAATCACTGCAGAGTAAGCCATAAACGTTGCTCAACTGTTGGAAATGTAACTACCTCAGGCCCTGCTGGAGTCAGGTGGAGCCTGCACTGGATGAAACTGCTAAAGCTATTAAGGGATGAGAGTCCCTGTGCTGCAGAACATTAACTGAGATCCATCAGCACCAGCGAGGATGCAGACAAATAGGATACGCACACAGGCTGATCCAAATACACAGCCACATATTCTAGGAAACTGACACACACAGAGATATTTATGCTCCGTTATATACATGGAAACACCCACACGCACATAGATCGCACCGCCGAGACAGATGTGACTGCTCTGACAGTCACAGCAGACCCACATCTGGGCTAACAGTTATGGATGTGGATGTTTCCCAGGAGTAGTCCCCTCTTTACCCTAAAACATATTGCTTTCTCTCCACCCACACAGGCCAGAGACGCTGTTCCAGCGTGCTCTAGTGTAGGTGCAACTTTCATCCATTTCCCAATCCTGGTTTAAGTGTTAAATTCCAAATACACACCTTACCCATGAGGCTTCACATCTGACCGACAAAGACGAGGTCCCTTCTCGCTCTGATGAGCAGCCAAAGGAGGGGAAATGAGAATAAAACATGGTGTCGTAACACAACTTTTCATAACGCTTTTAGCACTGACAGAGAGTGATAAAATGAAAGTCCAGCCAAGGTTGCGTCAACTCCCCTTTAGGCGTAATGAGGCTGGGGGACACAGATGAATGAGGGGAATCAGCGTCATGGCTTAAAAAGCTTATTAGTGAGATGATTTAGACACTTACAAGCCAGGAACAAGGGCCAAAATACAGCAGATTGTAGCAGATTAGCACCTTTTTAAGGTTTAGCTTTGAAAATATATGTGTTTAAGTTTGCTATTGGTTCCTTCCAGCTCCTTTCTGCTTAGTATGGAAAGGCCCAGAGCTGTCTATTAAATCTAAAGGGTTCTGCATAAAGGCTATGATGCAGAACCCTTTATCTCCAAATTGTGCCATTACTGTGGGTCCAAATATTTGCACAGTCTTGTCTGACTTCCTCATGATTCATAGCAAAAAAAAAACCTCAATGGGCTTTTAACATTCTTATACAGTGCTGTAAAGGACTATTTGCCCCATCCTGATTTCTTATATTTTTGCTTATTTGTCACATTGAAATGTTTGAGGCTATCACGCAAATTTTACATCTGTCAGTCTGGAAAGGGTAACAAAGCCATATCAAAGGCTTTGGGACTTACTGGAATGACGGTGAGCACCATTATCCACAAATGGAAAAAACTTGAATGACTGTTTCAGAAAAAGAATATCCTACCAACAGTCAAATATGGTGGTGGCAGTCTTGGGCTACACTGAAGCTTCAGGACCTGGACCCCTCACCAATATTGATGATGAAAATTATGTTGTGTTTCCGTCTAAGTGCAGAGAAAAGTTTGGTCAGGTCAGGTATGAGAGCATATACACTTTGCCACGTCAAACTTGGTCCTGTTCTTCACCTGCCTCCAGGCGACCACCCCCTGAAGCAGCCCACCTGGCCTTAGGCACCAAGTATGTAGTGAGCCGGATCAGGCCTGGTTAAAGCACGCTAGGTGCCTGTAAAAGCGCAGCCACTGTTCCCATATCAGGCAGCTAACCTTTCCCATCCTTGCTCTCCTGAGCACGTCAGCTTTAGACACAGTCTTGCCAACGTTACCCAAAGATGCGCCAAAGAGAAGTTGTCACAAAGAAGTCCAGTTGGCGCCTCTGGCCATCAATCAACATTCAGGCCTCACAAGAGTGTAGTTAGGCCAGGAAGTCCAAGGACACTGGGAATGCCACACTGTCTTGCTCAATGAACCCATTGCCCCATGCGCAAGTCTAAGTTTGTCGTAATTGATGGATTACGCTACCAAGGTAGGTGAACTGCTCTACAACTCCACGCTCTCACCACTCAGACACAGACACGATGGCAGCATCCAAGACATCTTCAAGTACCTGGATCTTTGTTTTAGCCCAGGAAATGCTCATTCCCAACACTTCAGCCTCCTTACTAAGCAAGTTATGATGTCTACAGTCCCCACAGCAATCACAGCATCATCAGCAAAGTCCGGATTAGTGATCTGGACATCACCAATGACCCTCCAAAGTTTGCTGCCCCTACTACCCGCCCCATGTCCACTCCATACAGGTACTAGAGCACGGAGGAAAGATGCACCCCTGCATCACCCAAGAGTCAACTGGGAAGAAGTTTGGTGATGAAACTGTAAAGCAATAAATGAATTGTTTTATGTCCATTGACTGTTGGCCCCTGAATTGAATCAAGTCAAGGTCAAATCCTGACAGACTTTTGCTTTAATTTTAGCATGACAACTTGTAATTTTGAAACTGCCATTAACACCCTGTCCAACACCTCAGCTTGCACCGAATCCAAGGAAACAGCCTGTGAGTTTTCCTCTTTTTAATTGATACCCTAGAACTGACAGAACAGAATATCTACTGTTAATAGACGCTGAATATGCTATCATTTAATGGAAAATAAAATCCAGATTTCTGAGCTTCCTGCTGCTGCAACCTCTGCTGCCCCTCCACCACCTCCACCTCCACCCCAATGTCAGCACAACCTCATTTGGATGTACAGATAGGAGAGATAAGGCCAACACTTCTGCTGCCACGATTTGACACAACTAATTTCGAACTGGTCTTTTATGGAGGCCTGGAATACATTACCTTGGCAGAACATAATAATAATGGAGGAGCATCAATCAAACAGGGCCTGTGCATACATTGTGTAATAAAGCTTATCTCTGGGTGACACAGCCTGTCTGACTCAGCCCGCCAGCCAGAACGAAACTATATGTGAGCTCTGCCATCAGGCGCTGGTTAACGCTGCATAAATATGCAGTTTAAGAGTCAATGACACTTTAATAAGGTAAAGCTGACAGCTTACGGCTCACACACAAACACCCGCTTGTTTCCAGAGTCCAGAATCAAAAAATAGACGAGCTGGGAGTCCACGCAGTCACGCTGTGAGAAAGAATGTTGTTTCTCTGAATATGCATACCCCCCTCAGCTGTCATCACACACACCCCTCCAAATTGTCAGACATCGGTGTGTGTGTCCCCCCTCCTCGTCGAATGTTTCTATAATTTTTTCCAGCCGTTAACTGGATTCAGCTGCTTGTGAACTGCTTTGGCTCTCATCTCCACTTTCCATATTATTTAGAAGGGGCCTTTTTGTTGATGTATGTCACCCGGCTTGTTTTGCTGACTGTTCTCACCGGCACCTCTCAAAGTCCTCATTGTGTTCAGAGCGTGGCAATGTGATGTCATGGTTCCCAAACACCTGGGAAATCCTGGAGTTTATGTCAGAGACTGTTTGGATGAGGCTTTTCACTGGCGTCCTGCATACTCGGTGCATTTGGGACGGCTTAGTGTTTGTTAGCTGTGATTAATGGTAGCAATGGGTGGGCGTAAATATCTAAACCGAGACAAGGCTGCGGTTGAGCTCATATAATTCATGTTAACTTGATGTCATCACAAAACTAAGTCTGATATTGAATGAATTTTAAGGATTAAAACCAAAGTTCTACTCACTGTCTATCTGTTTTTATTCATGAATGGTAAAATAAGCAAATCAAATGGTCAGATAACAAAACACAATTCTCTTCCATAGGACAATTAAGCCATTTACATGCAGTTTTCAATTATTGTGCTATTTTGACAAAAGCTGGAATTTTAGAGACTGGACTAGGCATACGTCCCTCAGCCCTTATGCCAGGCCTCAACCCCGTAGACAAACAGCATAAATCCAAAGCATAACATAAATTGCATTGTCTTCCTGTATCACTATAAGCTAGAGAAGTGGTGTTCAAACTTTTTGCCTAAGGCTGCTGTTATACTTTAAATCTGTTCTCCTCCCCTTGGTCTGTCAGTCTGTTGTTTCAGTGCGATCGCTGCAACCCTCCTCCACCCCAGCCTCCTCCGTTTATATCTCATCAGTGTCGAGGTCCAGCTCTCCATCCTTTCATTGGTACTTCCAAGTCATCTTATTAGTGTCCGGGTCAGTCTCCTCAGAAGTCCATTCCTCGTTTTATCCTACTTCTTCCATCACCACCACCTGTGTCTAGACTCCATAGGGGGGATCCTATCCTGCTGCTGGCCTCACTACAAAGCCACGATGAATTCTAGTCTCCTTGTCAAATCATAACTTGTGTTCAGGAGCTCTTACTAAAAAAATGGTAGCCACCTTTGATACTGTCTTAATCTTGAAATTTGCATTAAGGATAACAAATTCACAACAGTTTGACTCTTCTGTGAAACTAATTTCAGAACTATTTGTGTATTTTTCTCCTAAAACCCCAAACAGTATGACTCAAAGTCAGGGCTGTTGTTATTCCATGTCTCGGCCTCCAGTCCACCTTGTCAGTCAAAGGTAACACTGGCTGTCATTGCGTCACATTTGCAGACAGCCACCCGCTTCATGACAGAGGTCAACAGACAGGACTACGGTGGCTCCAGATGGGCTGTAAAAACATCAGCTTTACAGCCACACATACACTTTTTCCATTCTTTAAGCAACACCGATTATGCCTCTGCACTCTTTTGGGTGTTTTGTATCAACTGGGATCTCGGTGCAGCTGGTGATGTCCTTCTCTTAGTCTTTGGAAAGAATGCCCTCCAAAGACTGCAGCACACATGCAAAAGCCTTTATTCTTTATTTGAATCCCCATTCAATCCCGCTGTAGAGGGCACTAATAACATTTTTGGTAGCCTGTGTTTACCCACTGGCACCTAATGGATCACATTTAGCATAGCCTATTACCCCCTGACACTGGGACTATAGAGGAATGTGGAGATGGATCCAGGCAGAATGAGGCCTAATGGGGATGATCCTCTGAATGTGGACTGTCGCTCATTGTCACTCTGGTTCTGGCATTCATGGCATTAGGAAGATCAGTGTGAGGACATGGCTCATTGGACTGCCAACGTTTGTAGTTCTGCTTCCTCCCTTTGTAATGACTGAAGTCAGAGAGAGCTCGGAGTAAAGTCACTGTGATGGATCTCAGCTGTTTCTAGATGGAAGTAGTGAAAATAGAAGTGCTAAAATTATAGCAAATACCCCAGCAGTGTGAAGAATAACAGCCCACATGACCTGAGTTAAAGGATACCAGAATTTTAAACTTTTGGTGCATTTCATTTGACGTCAGAAGTCGGCAACTCCTAGATGCCAGTCAGATTCATCATTCGAAATATTCCCAAGTTCTGAATTCATAACTATATAACTACAATATAGTCCTTTTATCTGATGTCTTCCAAACTACAACATCCAACCTCTAAGGCAGAAGTAGCACCTTAGATATGACAATTGTAAAATTCAAATATCAGTACTTGTATTTACACCATGGCAACAAAAGAGGAAGCCCTCAGCATCGAGTTGTGGGTAATACATTGTTTTTAATTCTAGACATGCAAGCAGACTAATGATCACACCTAGTTTGCACAAATATGTTGCAAAAATCTCAAAAATGGTTCTAAGAAGAGGTGCAATTTAGACTGTCTTCAGGTCCATCTGAAAATAGTTTTTAACCCTGACCCACTTAAAATAATCCATCTCAATTATCACCCATAATTCAGTTGACCAACACCACTCAGGCAACACAGAGGTGTTACCGTGGCTAATCTAAGGTGTTCTGAAAAAGACAATTAACTCATCAAGTGTCATTGACGTATATATAAGTCAAAGTGTTTTTTCGGCGGCTGGCACAAGGGGGCACTCTCACGCTCCCTGTGAGTAGTTTTGGGGCTTCTGGGATATGTAGTCAGATGTCTATGGTCGGAACACGGAAGAGACGGTAGATCAGAGCCACATAGATAGATAAAATACAAGCTACAACAGTTAGTAAAATTAAATGAGGGCTGCATGATGGCTTGGTTGTCACCCCTAAAATCCACATACTCTGCCTGTGCTGTGTTCCAGGTGTGCAGTGTTTTGCGCTGATCAAGGGCAAGCAACCTCGCACACTTGAAATTTGTCTGGCGTGCTCAAGATCACTACAGAACTTGGATTTCATGTGGAAATAGCATGTAAGCAGCCATTTTCTTTCCTTTCTGGGGTTGATTTTCCGTTCATTTCAACATGATTCCATGATTTTATTGCTTCCGCCATGGGTGAGTACATTATGAAGTTAAAAGTTCATGTTTTCTACAAAGTATGTGTGGTTTTCTGCCTCAGAAGTCAGCATTTCTCTGTCAATGGTGCTGTCGTAGCTATGTGACCTACTGACCTCTTGATGACTTTTGCTTGTGCCACAGAATGAAACGTAATTTTGGTCAAGTGATTTACAATCTGGAGTCCATGCATTGTGTTGTATGCTGAAGTTGATTAGATGCTTTGTACACTTTACCATCTATTTGGATTGATCTCTACATGGATTGGCAAGGGGTGACTTGGTGTGTATCTCAAGTGGGGCAGAGCAAAGTGGCGCTTTTGGGACATGCTGGAGACAGAACAGAGCACGTGCACTGGAGTTGCAAATTTTGAGTAGAAAGGGAGCATTCTGCTCTGCATTGCACTTCACAAGCAGATCACGGCACAGGCGGAGCAGGTGGAACCTGGAGGTTAATGCTGTTGCTTCGTAGCAGGAAGATTTCTGGTTCGGCCTTTCCGAGTTTGCATATTCTCCCTGCCAACAAGCTAAATTGCCCATAGGTGTGGGTTTGAGCATGCTTGGATTCCCTCTCTACCTCCGACCCTGAGCTGGATATGTAGAATAGATGGATGACAGTTAAATTGAACTTTATCTACCCCTAGAGTTAAAAGAATAACGAGCCACAGGGACCAAATCGTTTTTAGGTCATAAACATGCTTTTTTAAGCCACAAAGGTGGGCGTTATGGCATAAACATGCATAGGTGCTGACCAGAGCCTGCATAAAATATGGACATAGTCTCAGCTACATCACTTACGGGTGTCTGAAGAGATGTTATGAAGCTGAACAATGGTGGTCACCATAATTCTAACTTAACCAAACCATCAATTTTAGATACAGGAAGAGAGGTGAAGCTGAGGCAGGGCTCATGCCTCCAAAGGAACCAGCTAAAAACTACACCCCTACATGTGCAAATCACTTTTTCTGCTATGGAAATTCTTTGCTTATACGGTCAGCCTCAAGTGGCCACTTTAGGTACTGCATTTATTGACATTTAATGTTGCTTGGCTTAATTTCTTGACCTGTTATTTTATCCCCTCCACGCTTCAAAGTCAAATCAACAAAAAAGTGAGACAGTCATAAGACACCTGTGAACTCGTCTAGACAAATCATTGGTTAGTCAACAGTCATTCTTCTGTTTATGCTCATGTCTCCTGTCCTCTAAAAGCAGGGTGGTTGTGATATCTCATTAGGTGACAGCCAGTCCGGTGATAAGCTGCAGTCAGACAGGATGAATCCCTTGTCTCGTCTACAGGCCGTAGACGCCACACCCAGTCATGACATACACAAACACATGGACACGTATGAACCTTTGCACATGATCATGGAGTACACATATGGGACATAACAACATCCTCAGCTGTCACTGTCCTCACTGATTTACCATCTTGCCTTTGAGAGTGTTGGCTGCCGTGTACTTAGAGGGCAGGGCAGAGGAAGGGTAAGGCTATTTTATAAAGCTGGTCATGTAGCACCTCTGACTGTAAAAATAACCTTAAAGTATGATAGTGATGCACTGAAACATCTAATTACTTCATGCTATTTCCTCCTATGACTCTGTACTTTGTTCTGTTTACTGTTCTGCTGCTGGAGACAAAGTAGTACATTATTGTTTTGACATCAGAAGCCATTGTGAATGCAATTTTCTGACTAGAAGTTGCTACAAACTTTGATTGCAACTTGTTCTGTCAGCATATTTACACCAGCTACAACAGAAACTTCAAAACACAATCTTAGACAGTACACACTGAATTTATATGAGATTGCTTTATGCTGAATTTCCACCGGGGTCCACAGATTTTCAACCACAGATTTTTATCAAGTGTTGAAAAAAAGCCTGTTGGGAATTGAAGGCCAACGAATTCATCATCAATCTCAGGCATGAGCACCACCTGGGGGCAGCTCCATAAAAGTGTGTTGTCACATGAAAACTATGAGTAATTCTTAGGCAAACTCACTCAAGTGCTTGGCTAGTTGGGGTGGCAGTAGCCCATCCTGTAAGGACTTGTAAACCAGAGGGTTGCTGGGCTGAGTCCCACTTGGGCCAAGTCTGGAAATTGGACCGTTAGCTGTAGAGGTTCTAGTTCACTAGCAAGGTCCTAAGCCTAAGTTGATGGGCATACTGTCACAACCGCAGCCCAGCCGTGACAGACCAAAGATGGACTCAGTGGATGGCTACGAGGAGGCCAAGATTGATATGGTGACATGCCAAAACTCTTTTTGTATACAATGTGCTAATTGGGACTAAGGGTTATATGAAAGTAAAAGCCCTGTTAAGACCAAAGATTTGAAGCAAGACTAGTTGAAACTTAAAACTGCTTGTTGCTCTGCTGTGTTCTAAGGCTGAAAATAGACCAGCAGCGGATCTCAAGTAAGCAGTGCGGAGTGGCGCTTCAGGGACGCACTGGTGCCGGATTGGGGCGTAGGCAGAACTGCTCTAATTGACTGCAGTTTCAATTTTGGCAGCTATTTTTAATTTTAGTCTTAGTTTTAGTCTTCAAATGAAATGCATTTTAGTTTTAGTCACATTTTAGTCATTTCTTTCTTTTTCAGTTTAAGTCTAGTTGTAATTGACAAAAAGTCAAAACAATTTAGTTTAGTTTAAGTCATCTTCCTGAAAACTATGCTTAGTTTTTGTCAGTTTTAGTCATCACGGATCCCTTTTTGTTAGTTTTAGTCTAGTTTTTGTCATGGAAAAATGGTCTGTCGACAAATAGTTGTATTCATACTTTTAGTCGACAAAATTAACACTGATTGACTGGAGAGGGAGCATGTGGAAATTGGTGGTAAAAGCTTGTGAGTTCACACAGTTGGGCTTGGAGGAAACTGTGCATTGTTTCTATAGCAATCACTCTCACGGTCACTCAATTAAAAGCGATTTTTTTTTCAAGTTACTGCACAATAACTGTCTTTACAAGACCAACATTTCTGCACTTTCACTGTTTTTTCTGTTTTTATCATGATGATAATGGCCAAAGCTGTTTGAGGATGCATGAAAGTAACCTTGCAAAGCAGATGAATACACCCGTTTCTGTGTTTGTCACTGGTAAATCCATCGTGCAAAGCTCCCGTCTGAACCATTTGGGCCCGGTTAGAAAGTGACAGGACCAATCAGCAACGAGGGACAGTACTTTCAGGCGCAGCGGAGTCATGACGTAAGCAAGGAGCAACAAGAGACCGGTGCAATAATGGTGGAGGACATTAGTGTGGATGCTGCTAAAGCATCAGTTTTATCAGAACTTGATGACATTTCTTCATTAAAAGAAGAAAATATAACATCAGTGAGTTGTTTTCTTTTCAAAAACGACAAAAGTCGTGTACTGACGTGTCTACAGTAGCCATGGTTCGCGTTATGCAGTTCTCTATGGAGTGCAGTAGGGGCGCAGCTTGATAGCGGCTACGTCACGTGTTTTGTTGCTCTGATTGTCCCGTAAAGATTTGCCAGACAGAGCGTTTATCCAATCACCCTCCGAGTTTTTCTTTCAAAGGCTCTGCCCTTTCCCAAACGCTGTCTATGAGTGGTTTACCAGATGGATGTGAGAGTGATTCATCTCTAGTTCCCCCTTGTCATCACCATCATAGCAAGGCAGCACAATTTCACAGCCTGCTTTGCTAGTTCAGTCTTTTTATATGTGAGATATCTGCTAAGAAAACTACTTTTTCCAGAAACAAATTTAGCTCCTACAGCCTTTTCAGTTTTTACATATTCACTAGTATGGCACTGTGCATGCTGCTTACGTGTCTAGCTGATGATGGGGACCGGTTTGCGAGCTGTAGTTTCCATGTGAAAAGTTAAAACAGAACAATAAATGCTTATCAAAACTAGATTTCCATTTCCCAATTATCAGCTTGCAACATCCAAAACACCAGCTGGCTGCAAAATTATGATCTGAATCGCATGCAACATCAGACAGCTGCAACTCTTCCCAGGCATGTTCTTAAACTCCTTGCATCATGAATCTAAACTTGGCTTATGACCTAGGTTGCAATAAAGTACACTCATTTAATTCAAGCTCACTTATGCATGTTCTATATTTCTATTATTATGTGAAGCAATACAATTATTGTAGCTGTCTAATAGTTTGAAATAGATGATAGAATTAAAAGGCCCTTTTAGCTTTGTTTGCAGCGTATTAAAACAAGGATGTTGGAGCGGGGAAATCCTTTAAAGGAAAGGGTGTTTTAGTGCACAGTCGTGTTATGATTGAGATATACTGTGAACATGATGATTCTGTTTCCTTCTTAGCTTTGGTTTACACTGTGCCCTCTAGATATAACAGTTTACCTTACACTTAAATCAATCTTTTTTATTTGCTCCAGTGTGCAGCAGTGCAAACAGATGGAGCATCTCCAAAAGCTGCAATATGGCAACTCCTCAGGATGTCAGTTCTCCCTAAACAAACCTGAAGGCTGTCCTCCAGGGCCGCCTCGTGTCATGCACAGCTCGAACTCATCAATGTCAGCTTGAGATGCCTCACACGGCCCTCTCCTCTTTTCTCCTCTCGAGAGCCTAATTATAAGTCACGCATCAGGACGTAACTTTCATCCAGACACGTTTCTTGTGCCAGACCAGTGTCCCGAGCCAGCTAATCCTTGACATGCTAAATGAGTACCTGCTTTGCTAACCTTTGATCTGCTGAGGTTAAGGACACGCACCGGTCCAATTACATTCAAACTTTTATGAGAGGGCAACAACGTGCTTTTTCAAAACCACCAGGATTTAAGCTTTTTCTTGACAAAGTGAGGCTTATTTCTCTCTCTACAGAACCCTAAAGCATTAAGGATTAGGGATATGAGGGGAAAATTGAGTTGGCCAGTTTTTATTAATGTACAGCCACACTTTGGCTTGTTACGTGGTTTAATTCTAACCCCTGGCCCTCAAGGACCCTAAAAAGCCCACCACAGCGGCTGCTAGGATTTCAGCCGTGCTGTTTGAGGTTAATGGCAGAAGAAAAGAGTTTTGACTGTGAAATTAAGTTGGTAGATGCAGCATGAATAATGGAATTAAACATCATGTAGAAGAATGACTGAGATCATACTTTGGTCAGCTCAAAAAATAATTTGAGGTTTGAGGTTTGAGGCGTTTTTTGGTAATATGAGTAGTCAAGCATTTTAAAATATGTCCTTAGCATTAGCATAATCATAGAACCTTAAGTAATTCATGCTAAACCTGGAAGATATTCTATTATATCACAGTCTGGTTGAACCGTGAGACCATCCGTCAAGTGATTGTTGTTGTATTTTTGTGGGCTTGGTGTGCTGTGTCTGCAAAGCAAAGACTGTATCATCTGCATAAAATGGGAACTGCAGTTAAATGCTGTTGATATCTAATGTAAAAAGCACTGGGCCCAATATAGCGCCTTATGAAACCCCTTTCCTTTTGATAGTGGGAATTACACGGATTGTTTTCTAATATTACACATTGTTGTCTATAAGACAGATGATCATTACACCACTTACTGGCTTGCCATGAATGTGACAGAACGTTCATCATTCCAAAACCACCCCATAAATGATCACAAACCTCTTGCCAAAGCAGGATGCCAGAAGAGCCAAACATCTTTGTTATAAAAAGCTTTCAGTGCTGTTCTTTAATCATTCGTTTCATAAAGGAATGTTCTCATAAAACTGCCACTATACTATAGCTACATCTAAGCTAACTGCCATACTGGCAGCAGCCATTGCTATTGGCTCACAGTACAACTTAATCCCAACTCTAGCTGCCGCCTCATTCCCCAAACGATGCTGATTGGTCAGAACCATGTTCAGATCGGTACAAATAATGTGACATGGTTAAGCAAATTGCAATACTAAAGCATCACACTCCATTAATATTTCATCTCCCCACTATAGCACACAGTAGCCTCACTATGTCCAACATTTATTTGCGACAATGCATACTTTCAGTCAGTTAGCTAGCTAGTCTTGTTTTCAAACACATGGTCTGTATTTACCTTATATTAACTGAATGCAATGACATTTACGTTTCATTTTGCTGGCATACATTACTGGCTTTCCGTTAATAGCTTAGTTAGGGTTAGTTAGCTAATGTTGTTGCTGGAGCCTAAATCTAACTTCCTGTCAATTCTAGGCAATGTTAGCAACTTTGAAGATTGCTAGCAGGCTGTTAGCTTCCCACCCCATTCACAATTGTCTTAGCAACTACAGCTCATGATAGATACTTGCTGTTCTACTGTTATGTCAGGTAGATATCATTAAAACTGTTTTTTAAATACTAGCTTGATAGTGGTAATATTTGCTAGTTAACATCAGTGCTGGCTAGCTAACATAAATTGACTGAATGCTAAATTTAGCTGTTGTTTATGTAAGTTTTAGCAACCAAGTTGTCAAACATGCTGCTTATTATGAAAAAAATCACTTAGCTACAACAGCTTGTGTTGCATACTTAGCACAGCTAAGTACTTGTTCATGAACATGTTTATTTTTTATCTACCAAGCGGTAATGCTAACTGCTTATCAGCTATAGGCTGTTAGGTAGATAACAGTAACATTAGCTTGTTTACTGCAGTGTCACCTAGATTATGCTTGGTTGATAGTGAAGTTTGCTAGCTAACAGCAATCGGTCAAATGCTAATCGAGTTGTCAGCTCACTTAGGCCGTTATGTTGTTTGCCATTTAGCTAGAATTCACAATTCACACATTAATAGTGGCTTATTTTGGATACTCAAATGGCCAACTCTTTATACACAAAAATGTTTTATTTGGGTCAGCGACATTGCTCATTAGCTTGTCTGGCTGTTAAACATATGATCTGACGATATGCTAACTGCACTGATACTGACTTAATAATGATGACATCAAAGCTTTTTCCATTCAAGCTGCTTTTTCTGGGTCATTTGTTTGTGAAAATTTTAAATTGATATTCAGACAGTGACAATGCTAGTTTAGCTGGCTTCCTATCAAATTATATTCACTTTATGCAGACCTTTTACAGTATTATTGACTTTAAACGTTGCTAGTGTACCATTAAATTTGTGGTAGGATGTCTGAGCTAAAATGCTATCTATTTTCTGATTTTTTAAACAGAAGTAGAGCTTGCCATGATGTAATTTTTTAGTGGTAAAATGCTAGAGAGCAATAGCGCAGTGGTCAAATTTTTGTGAAAATGACCATAGTGTAAGGAGATCTTGGCGTTACCACAAGACTCTACAAGCCCGTGCCATACAAGCCTCCACGTCTTTGTGTTTTTCTGCAGCAGCAACAGTTTCAGCCCTCTGGTTAGGAGCCTCCTGGGAGCACTGAGCCATAATGGACAGAAAACTGATGAAACCTCCGTTCCTTGACAGCCTGGTCGTTTAGACGCATGTTGTGTGCTGCAAGCGTGTGGATATTTGCTCACTTGGGTTTTATTGTTGCGCTGGGAGAAACTGATTCTAATAAGAAACCTCTCCATCCTCCCCTCTTTCCTGCTCACCATTTCAAGCTGCCCCTGCTTAACTGGTCACATTGGCGAAGATTTAAAAAAAAACACGCCGAAAAGATCCAAAGGAGCAATTTCATTTCAACTCTCAATCCAGTAGTGCTCAGGATTTGCATAACTAATTAGAGGCTGTCTCACCCTTTTTTCTCCCCTTCTGTCCTCCTCCTCTGAGCTCGGCTTTGTACTGACAGCAAAGGGAGGCTGAGCTCCACGCACAGACCTCTGAACCCGGCTTATCTGGCTAAATGAAACACCATGTTTCGAATGTAAACTATTTTGTAGCACATCACCGAGCCTCAGTGTCAGCTCAGGCTGCCTCTGGTGGTTTTTTTCTCTCTCGCTGTACTGTAAGACTTACAGCTGGCCTACTTTTACTTTACCAGCAAAGGGAGGTTGTTGTCCTTTATGCTTTTATTTTGCTTGTGTACTTTCTATTCTGCTAGCGTGTTTATAGTGTAAGATTAGAAGTGTACAGTAGATTAGGGTATAAATCCAGCTACAAAGCATGATTAAGGGACGTCAGAGACAGCTTTTGAATACAATTTCTACAACTGAAAGACTTTTTTCCCCTGAATGATGAGTTTCTCTTTTTTAAACTTAAAGTGACCACTTGTTTTTATCTTCTCTTGCTTCTTTTGTCTTCTTCAAATGTCTCCTCCACTCAAAGCCTGTATACATTCAACAGGGATTTTAGTACACAAGGAGACGATAAAGCCATTAAACTGGATTATATCTTTGTCCCAGTAAGCACGCAGCTAACCAGTTGTGCTGTATGCCAAATCATGAAAACAATATCCTTACAGCTCTGCCATTTTTGTACACTGCAAAAATTGGGAACCAAAACACAAGATATAAAGGTGATTGACATGTTCTGTACATGCAGTGAGTTATGGTTATTGTCATGTTTTGTTTGGTTTTTGGTTGGTTAGTTTTTATAGCAGCCTATTTTTCTTTGTTGGACAGGACAGCTGGAGATAGACAAGAAATATGACCTGAGAGATTGGGGGAAGACTTGCACCAAACAACATCAGGATAAGGATTCAAACCTGCAACCAGTGCGCCAAGATCTATAACCTCTGAATACGGGCGACTCTTTCTACCAACAGCTGCTTCTGAGCAGGTGCGTGTTTCCTGCTTGAAGGCTACAGTGCGTATCCGCTCCAATTTGCACCCAACAGCTTTCATGGCAGGGAAACTCATATTTAAAGCATCTTCTAAAGGCAAGATGATTAAAAAAAAAAGAAAAGAAACTTTTACATAAAAAAGCACAAACCAAGGGTGTACCCATTACTGTGTTTATCTTCACCATGACAAATTCTACTGATTTGGTCAAAAATTTCTGTGAAAAGAAGTTATTTAAAGGCAAGCTGAACTCTCATAGTAGCTTTAGCATTGCAAAGTCTAATATGGCAATAGACAATGTAGCAATCATAAATACGTAGAAAACGTAGCTATAGCTGAGCTCACAAAGCACCAATGTAAGCTACTTATCTAAGTTATCTTTATAGCTAATTTACCTTTAGCTATGTCTGCTAATACTCATGTTGCTAAAGCTAATTTAGCTATAAATAACATAGCAAGCATAGATACATAGAAAATGTAACTAAAGCTAAGCTAACTAAGCAGTAATGTGAGCTACGTATCTAAGTCATCTATTAAGCTAATTTAGCTTTAGCTATGTCTGCTAAAGCTCACGTTTCTAAAGCTCATTTAGCTATGATAACAAAACTAGCATAGAAACAGAAAACCTAGCTAAAGCTGAGCTCACAAAGCTGCAATGTAAGCTACTTATCTAAGTTATCTACATGGCTAATTTAGCTTTAGATATGTATGCTAAATCTCATGTTGCTAAATCTAATTTAGCTATGATAGCAAAGCTAGTGTAGAAACAGCAAACATAGGTAAAACTCCACCCTCAAAGCAGCAATGTGAGCTACGTATCTCAGCTATCTACCTAGCTAAGTTAGCTTAATTGTATCTGCTAAAGCTTATGTTGCTAAAGCTAATTCAGCTATGGATAACAAAGCTAGTGTAGCTACATAGGAACATAGTTAAAACTCACACCGCGGCTTTGTAAATTAAATAGATATGTTAACTACATAGCTACTTTAGCTTATGTTTGCTAAGGCTCACTATGCAAAAGCTTACTTAGAGACATTGGTTTATGTAGTAATAAAAATTGTGTAGCTAGCCTATCTACATTAGCTTTAGCTAAAGCTAATACAGCAAAAGCAAGCTACGGTTTGTCTAAATACTTCTAAAACAGGTCTAGAAATAATCTAGACCTTTGCCTGATTTATTTCTGAAATGTTGCTTAGTCTGTAATGTTTGCAGTAAAGTTATTCTAACTGCCAGACTTCTTTGTGAACAAATTTGATTTTTTTTCTTTCTTTCTTTTTTTTTTTTTTTTAATATAAAACTGAAAATGTCCCGTTAAGTTTGTCACATGTCTCATAAACGGCCTGTGAGAGTGGCTTTCAGAGATGTATGCAGGTAGACCTCTCTTAACCTTTGAGATCAGCCTAAGTTTATATTTTATTTAGAATATTTTCCTCTCATGCTAGCAAGAATGAAAAGGTCAAGTGAGGACAGAAGTAAAATCAAAATCCACTACTGAATGTGCAGACAGTCTGAAAGCAGTGACTTGTTAAAATGCACACCAAAATAAAAATCTAGCAGTGTCACAGCTGTTATGCAGCTGCCACGCACCCAGTGTGAAAGCCAAACCAGCACCACATGTTTAAAGGACTTTTAAAAGTCTAGTTTTAGTCCGAAAAATATAATAAAGCAATTTTTCCTAACTATATGTAAATTCACTGACAAGAAGCAGATTTTTAAATCAGTATAGGCCATAAATGCATTATTCTTTCTTAATAACTCGGCACTAATGTAGGAAGAATACCAGACGTAAAAATTGAAGGGCTTCTTGGAAGAGCCACACTAATAAGCAGAAATGTCTAATACTAAGGAGTCAAATGGGTATCTCTCTAAATAAGACCTTTTTCACTCTGAAGCTTTACACCTAATTACCCCTAAGTGCTCTTTGGACGGGATGCGAGGCTGGGGTCTCATAATCCTAATAGAAATAATAACAGTTTGATGCATATGTAAATGATCAGAGAGAGGAATGATATTTTGGACTGAGTGGAAGCGGGTAATGAGGGTTCAGGAGTTCAGTGGGAGCATTAGAAAATAAAAAATGTCTGCGTGCATGCACTGAAACTACCATTTCAACATGAACAATGGCCTCCCTATTGATTTTCAATACTGTATTCTTGTGTAATGACATTTTAATGATGCTAGGATTAGACGGAGATAAATATTTGGGTTAATCTACTGCTCTGTTAGTTTCTAATCTACGTCTAATCATTGGTAATGAATGTAAGTAAGAGCTGCTTTAAGGTACTCCACTTCAAGTCCTTTTAAAGAAGGTTTGTTGTCTCCATGTCCGCCCCCCTTCTCTCTCTTCTATTCATTTTCCGTGTCAACCTCTCCACTGCCCGCTCTCCCCGCTGAATCTCTTGTGTCGCTGAGAGTCTTTACACTGTGTGTTTTCTTAATCATGTGCAAATTAGCCCCTCGTCGCCGATAAAATCCTCAAATCCCCCTCTGCTTCCATCGCCCAATCCAGCCGCTTGGAGCAAGCGCCGCCGGAAAACTCTGCCTCACCGTCGCCATTTATTTTCACAACGCCAGGGGAAAATATGCACTGTTTGTGTTTGTGGATGTGTTAAAGGCCCGCAACGTTTGGGTTGTAAACCCTCTTCTCTAGGCGGTTAATTCCAAGTTCAACATCAGTTCTTGTTTTGCTACATGTGTATGTATCCTGCAGCTGCGTTTGTACAGTGGCTGTTTTTCTGTGTGGGCCTCCCTCTTTTTTTTGTTTTTTTTTTTTTCCTCTGTCTCACACATCAGAGCTGCTGCCTGTTTCATGCCGAGGCAGATCTGAAATAAATCACAGGCGGTTTTAATCAGAGTGAAGCAGCACAGGCGTATAAATGATGGGCCAAACTTAGTTCAACTTCCTCCTCTCCTCTCCTCTTTCGTCCTCCCCATCTGTCTCCATTCTTCTCCCTGCTCCCTCTCCTTTAACAAGCCCTTTATCTCTCGCTTTCCCACCATCACTTCACCTCCTCCTCCCTTACAATCTCACATTCTCTCACTCCCTATCTGTCCCCGTCCTTGACTGCTCGGCTCCTCCTGTAAACAAGCCCGGGAATCGCATCTTGGCATTCCTGAAACAACTCTGGATTTGATTTTACAACCCAATTAAACTTGAGTAGTAAATCAGCAGGGCCAATGAACCCCTGTCTTTACTCTTCCCCTCAGCGGGCACCAGAAAATTTAGCACTGCCTCGAGCCACAAACAAATATGTGAAGATGTCTGCTCTAATAGAAATAAGGCCGAGAACAGGAGACGTCTGATGAGCCTGCTCAGACGCCACCGTGGGTGTCCTATCAGAGCGAGGAATGCTGACACATTCCTACAGTAGCAGCCGTCTCTTCGCCTTTATTCACATTACACTTAAATACGGACTAGATATATGGTAAAGCTGTCACTAAAACATAGGCTTTTGATTCATCAGAGGAGGAAAAATCAATAGTGGGATATTCTCCACTCTACTGGTGTCCCATTAATCTGCTGCTAGATTAAAATGTCACACAGTGTAGCGGATGGGAGCTGTTTTTCATGCAGCTCTATGACTCAGACAGTAATTGCACGCACTAATCAATCAAAGGGATGTGCACGATTGTCATTTTTCATTACGAAGACAACAGGTTAGGACAGCCTGCCAGTTTTTATTGGAGAAATGTGTGTTAATGACTTATCAATAACTGGGTGTGACGTGCAGCAACTCCAATGACAGATGATGCAAATAAAAGAAAAATGAATCCATATTAAAGCCGAGGCTTATTTACCTTCCACTGGGATTATGCATGAAAGAAAGTTTGTGTTACACCTTACATGCCTGTGTTTTTATCTCATATCTGTCAGTCATGTCACCAGCAGAGGAAACGGGAGCTCAGCACAGTAGCTGCTCAGTGAAATCTGCTCGGCTTCAGTGATGTTTCCATCCCAGTTTGTCTACAGTAGTGAAGTTCCTTGTCCTCACACTGCTGCCAGGATGAAGAAAGCATGAACAGCTTAATGCACCTACCATGTGTCTTTCTTAATAATGCTGCTGTTTGGAAGGAAAAGGGCTAGAAATTCTTCATCATTAAAGCTTAGGTGAGTGAGGCAGATAGACTGGCCAGATTCCATGTCTGTCATCAGGCAGATCCATCTTGCAAAGCCCTGAACTAAATCGATTGTGCCGTGTATGAGAATGGACCAATCAGCATCATTTTAGGAGAGTGAGGCGGTAGCTACAGGTGGGGTTTAGTTGTACTGGAAGCAGATAGAGATAAGAGGGGTCTGGTCACAGACAGTAGGTCTCAGGTCCTCTTGCAGACCATTACTGTGAGACTCTTCATCTATCAGAAGAGAAATGCACGCTGAAACGATCAAAATAAATTTGGATTAAACTTTTGGTTAGTTTAGAGTAAGGGCTGAGGTAAAAGTTAGGATACCAAAAGTTAAAAGTCAAAAACCTGACCTGTAAAACCTATTTACAAAACATTTATTAAGGCCGCATAAACACTCACTTGAAAAAAGCTCGTCCTCCATGAAAACACTTCTAGCGTAGCAACAGCTTATGTATCTGTAACCTTTAAAGCTCATAGATATCTATAGTAATGAAACTACAAGGCTATCTAGCTATCTACATAGCTTATGTAGCTCTGTTTGCTGTCTAAGCTACATAGCTAACAGAGATATGTAGCTAACAGATCTAAAGCTAAAATTTTGGAAGCCCATGGATATCTATAGTAATGAAGCTATGTTATCTAAATAGCTTCTGTAGCTCCGCTTGCTGTGTTAGAGCTATGTAGCTAACAGATATAAAGCTAAAATTTTTGAAACTGATGGATATTTATAGTAATGAAGCTACAAAGCTATCTAGCTATGAAGCTACGTTATCTACATAGCTTATGTAGCTACATTTGCTGAAGCTCACATTTTTAAAGCTAACTTAGCTGCATTGGTTTATGTAGTAAAGTAGACACTGTAGCTAGCACAACTATGTTAGCCTTAGCCGAAGCTAATAAAGCTAAAGTGAGCCAACGTTTGGTCTTCTTCTAAAACAAGTCAGTGATTTTATCCAGGGTCGGACCTTTTTCTTTGTTTTCTGTTTTCATAAAATGCTGCTCAGTCTGTGATGTTTGCAATGTGGTTGATTCATTAATGTAACTAACAGACTTTATTTTTGAAGAAAGTTGTGTTTAAAAGAAATAAAACTGTACATGACCTGTACCAGAACGTTTTGGCAATTCTGCTCTGACATAGGCCCCATCTTACAGTAACGGTCTTTGAGAAGGGGCATCTGAAATCTATGGTCTGCAGCCAGACTGTCTTGATAATAACATCTGCTGCTGGTGTAATGAATAGTTGTGATGTAGCTATAGTATAGCAACAATTTTATCAGAACTGGGCCTCATTTTTTTTTATTGAAACAGAGCACAGAGCCACACTGAAAGCTCTCCTCGGAAGGGAAGATTTTGTTGCTCTTCTCCCTACAGACCTGGCATGGGTCTGACCCACAAACAGGTTCCTTAGTTGGTAAACTATGACAGCGCTTTACTGCTGAGCTTAGGTTACTTACTAGAACTGCACATGCCTATGACCTCATTTTGTCCTGTTGCTCTGATTGGTCCATTTTGACTATAAGAGACAGAGAGTTCATTCAATCACCTTAGGAGAATTTTTTGAAATGTCCTTGCCTTCCAAACACTTTGTATGGGAGGTTTCCCAGATGACTGTGAACAAACAATCCATCTGGTGTCAGGTTCACAGGTGAGAGCTTATTGTGCTTTGTCCTGCAGCAGCAACATCAGGCACAGTTAAAACCTTCAAACATTTATTGAAATGTTTAATTATTTGTTAACCCTTTTATTATTATTTATTTTATTTTTTGCACAAACTTGTTCTCCCATGTCTTGGGGATCGGAGAGTGGAAAAAAATCATTCTGTGACAGAAAATCTTCAAAATATAGACATGTTTACAAGAAAGTCTTACAAAATGGCAGTTAGCATTAGCCGCAGTTTTATAAACTGCTTTGTTACTTGTTGTATACGACCAGCATGATGCTCTTTAATGCAATGTAAACAAAACTGGCATAATGTTCCTTCAAATTTTCCCTCTCCATTGTGTTTTTCATTTGAAAAGAGAATTTATGAAAACGAAGCAAATTTTCTATCTTCTTTGATCTGTATAAACACATCTTAAGGCAAGTTAACATTATAACCCCACCTGAGCATGAAATCAGAGGATAATGTGTGAAAATAAGCAACTGACTTCTAAGGCCTCCCATCTGTGAGGAAGTGGAAAACATAAAGACGTGTGGAAATCTAGAAGCGTTTTCATATTTTTAAAGTACAGTAAAGTAGCTTCAAATCTGTGTACTGATTAACCTACCATGTGACTCGTTGTTAAACAACGTCTGGCAGCTCTTCATGGTTGCATTTGTAAACTGTTAGCACTGAAGTCTGATTGGAAAGCTCTTCTAAGAGGGTAACCATCAGGGGAATTCTCTGTGTGGTTTAATATGAGTTGAATTAACGAGTCTGATTGCTCATTACACTGAGGAGAGAAAACACAATCAAAGCCATATTCATTTGCTCATATTTAAACATATGCAAACATTATTTTTTTGGCCTAGAGCTTGTTGAAGTGAAATGATTAATACGTCCAGCACCTTACGAAGCCAGGATGACAAAGTTAATTTGTTCCCAGCACAGATTTAGACAGATGAAGTTCCATATTAGAGCCACAGCCTCACAAAGGCACCATTATACTGTGTTGGGATGTTTCTCATGCACAGAGACACTTTACGTGAAGCTCTCAGCTCCTTTATTGACTGTGTGGAGCTCCAGCTGTAAAGTTGGAGGTGTTACAGTACGGAGGTATGAGACTAATCAGAGTTTCACTCCGTCTGCCAAACAACTGCCACCGATTTGACTAATAAAGGACGCGGCCTTGAGAAGTCCAGGGGAGGAATTCGTGCTGTATCTGTGTTTCTCTTTGTTTAGCTGAAGAGCAGAAGTGAAAATGAGTAGTAAGGAAAGTCTTTTCCTTTTTTCACCTTTTCCTTTTCTCCCAGGGAATTTTTTTATACATTTATTACATTTCCCTTCATTTGTATTTTTTCTCTCATTTCTTACCCAACTATGCAGCCCAATTATACCTCGATTGTTATTTTATAAAATCATCTCATAATGTTATATCTACATTTACCACCTTATATTTCATTTCACCCTCTACCTTTACAAGCCTTCTAGGGCTGGCCAAGAAGCATCCCCACAGCATGATGCTGCCACCACTGTGCTTTACAGTGGGGATGATGTGTTTGGTGATGTGCAGTGATCGGTGTCTGCCAGAAATAACAACTTGTCTGATGGCGAGAGAGAACTTTCTTCCACTTGACAAGAGTCTCCTACATGCCTTTTGGCAAACTCCAGTCCAGATTTAATTTGAGTTTTCTCCTACAGTGGCTTCCTTTTTGCCAGTCTCCCATGAAGCTTTGACTGGCAGCAGTTGTATGCTGAGTCTCTCCCATCTCAGCTGCTGAAGCTCGTGACTTCTTCAGGGTAGTCATGGATGTGTTGGTGGCCTTTCTCACTAGTCTTCTTCTTTCACTGTCAATCAGCTTGTTAAGATGGCCTGATCTGGGCAGATTTAGACATGTGCCATATTTCTCCCATTTTTTGCTGTTGAATTTAAAGAGGGGTTATTATACTTTTCCGATTTTTAAAACATAAATATAAAGTCACAATGTTGGGTGTCCATACTTCACGTATGCAAATTTTCAAACCGCAAGATAAACGTATGTGGCAGTAATCTTGGAATTAGAGTGTAAACTGATGAAAATGGTTCATTGGGAATCTCTACGAGATCTTCCCGAGAAGAGATTTCGATGGAGCGAACAGGGAGCGAACTGATGAGGTCATCACAATAAAATCTCCTGACTGGTTCGTCCGTGCTGCCGGCAAAGTGGAACAGACCGCCCCCACAAGGCCTTTTAGTCATTTAGCCATTTAGTAATGCAGTAATTAAACACTTACCAGACAGATACGTCCCGCTCTGTCCGCTCTGCTGCTGGTTTTCTTCCCCCTCTCTCTCCAAACTATCAAGATCAGACTCCGGGTCTAACACGTACGGACGTATGTCAAAATTCACCATATTTTACTCAGTTGGACCGGTTCATTCAAAGTTTACAAATACTAGCACAGCAAATTAGCCATATTGGATGGGGCGGGCACAAAACATTGAGTCCTGCCACCGGCTAGCCTCCGGAAAATAGGCAAATCGGAGGAAAGCAGGTCCATGGAGGGGGGGTGTTAAAGAGACAGCAGCGAAAACTAAGTGTTTCAGACGGAGGTTAAAATAAGGGTTTTTTCAGGACACCAGTGTGAGAAACTTGAGGAGTTTTTTGAGCTGTAAATCATGTAATGCTACTACGTGGGTATCAGAGAGATGGTGTAAAGCCTTGAAAAAAGGCATATACCCCCTCTTTGACTGAACTCTGAGGGATGGTCAGTGTCTTAGACATGTTTGTGTATCCATCCCCTGACTTATACTTTTCAAAAAGCTTTTCTCTGAGTTGCTTGGAGTGGTCTTTTGTTTTCCTGGTGTAATGGTAGACAGGAATACTGATTAACCAGTGGCTGGACCTTCCACACACATTTGTTTTCACTCTTGACGTTAAAGTTAAATTTCTCAAGAAGAAGGTGGTAATTACTTCTTAATAAGTTGGCATTAATACCAAGTAATAGCTCTGAAATATGGTAATATTACAGAAGTATTTACCTGGTAATAATGTCAACTAATTCTTTGTAATTCTGTGGCAGTTCTCAGGTTATTAGGTGGTGTTGTACCTTAACGCTAACCCTACCCTAGCCCTAACCCCTACTCCTACCCTGCTAACCTTAAAAATTATTCAGGAAGGACTCATTTTAATTTCATGGACCAAAATAAAGAAATTACCAGGGAAATAAAGAAAGAAAAACTATCATCTTTTACTTGGCAAAATGCCATTTAATTAGCAGAGAAATACCACGATATGATAAGGGTTATGGTTAGGGTAAAATACCAACTTATTACTAGAAAGCTGCCACAATTTTAAAAGGAATTGCCTTATTATCAATACATTAACAAATATGTCAGTATTACCTTAATATTACTGAGTTATTACTTAGTAAAATTTCAAGTTATTACTAGGGAATTGCCACTTAGTCTTGAGATACAACAATATAATTACCTGTTATTACCAAAAAATTACTAGATAATTAGGACCCACTAAAATTAAGTGCTGCCGATTTTACTAAAGAGAAGAAGAGTATAACCATGCTAGCACATTTATACATTTTACCACCCTATAAATAATTCAACATCATGCCTGAATTGTTTAAGTTCATTTTAGTCTATGAATTTATTTGTTTAATTTGCAAAAACGTATCACAATTCAATTTTTTGTTAAGTGTGCAAGTTTTTATGTTGCTATCCCTTTTGTTTTTTGACGATTGTTTTGGATATTTCATGGTTCTTGCAAACTTTCTTCCTCTGTGCATGGTGTTTAAGAAAAGTGCTAAAACAGTGCTGAGAATTCTTCAGTTCTTTGCCTGATTATGCTGCATGTTTAATCAGGATTAAGGAGGTAATGTCTGGTTCTTGTCGTACTTTCTCAGACAGGAAGCCTCAGAAATCACACATCTCTACACCTTAAATTCTGTGTTTATGCTGTCATCTCTAAGGGGATTAAAAATGGAATAGCAATCAGCTAAGCACGATTTGCACATAAAGTCTGCAATGCATCACAGTTTTAGTCCTCCTGCTGAATATTACCTCATATTCTAAATGATGTGTCTCGATATGCAGTGAAGGTTGTAAGGGAGGAATCTGTGCCAAGGTCATTTTTACAGTATGTCATAATTCTCTCTACATTCACCATCAGAGCAGCCTTCTCACTCAGGATAAGACAGAGAGGGAGTAGGGTGGATAATACAGCTGGGGTCAAAAGGCAAGAGGCACCAGAGACTCATGATTACCCAGGTATCTCAACAATGTGCTGCTTTGTCTCCGCTGAAGGAGACCGATATGAATGAAAAGTCAAAATAAGGTCGCTTTAGTTTTTTCTCTGCATTTCATGATGGATGCCCGTCAAAGGGGGCTGATACCAAAAACCCAAATCTGAGTTAAACACTCCTGATACCCAGTCAAAGATATTCTGTGTGCTTTTCAAATCCAGAGCTGTCAAACAGCCAGAAGACACTCAATTTGTCACGTGTGTTTTTTCAGCTGCGGCCTCCAAAATATTCCCACAAAGTAAACTTTAGGTGTGGAGGAATCCCACCTGTGAGAGTGAGTCTTTACAATGAAGGCCTTACTTTTACTCCAGCCTCACACCGTGTGAATAAATCCACCGCAGATGTTTGGAGACGTGAGCTACAACAATCATGTGTTTGTAGGAGACGACCGCAAAGTTCATATTTGCACTCAGATTTTCAGCAGTTGCATCATTGTTGCAGACTGTTTACTGTTGTAAATATTATGTTGAGCTGCTTTTGATCTGCTCTTTTCCTTTTCTGCTGCCTTTGACAATAACTCGCCCCACTCTCTCTCCCATTCAATCTGCAGATATGAGCTCAACAGCTCTGAAAATTGATAAATTAAACACAGAGAGCTGATCATTTTGGCCGTGTTGGCACAGAAGACAGCCAAAAAATGTGTGGGAAAATAGTGCATACGGTACAATAATTACTCAGTACCTTTAGATGCACAGTCACGTCCAGCTATGGTTGTAGCTTAATTACGCCATTAAACTAGACTACTGTCCTTGTCCCAGTATATAAAGACAGTGGGAGAATTTACTTATTGACAGGAGTGCACTTTGTGGACAAAAGTATTTGGCCACACCTGCTAATTCTTGAATTCAGGTGTTTCAGTCAGACCTGTTGCCACAAGTATAAAATCAAGCACGTGGCAGTCTCCATTTGCAAACATTTGAGCTCAGAGAAGGATGCCACCTTTGTGATAAGTCAGATTGAGAAGTTTCATCCCTGCTGGATATTCCACAGCCAACTACAAGTCATATTATTAGAAAGTGGAAGCATTTAGGAACAACAGCAACTCAGCCATGAAGCGGAAGACCAAAAAAATTCACAGAGTGGGGTCAACAATGGTGCGAAAAGTTGCCAATGCTTTGCTGATTCAATAGCTAAAGGGTTCCAAACTTCTATTGGCAATAATGTAAGCACAAACTCTGTGTAGGAGGAGCTTTATGGGATGGGTTCTTCAGTGAAGGACAAACCTATTGCTTCAGGATACCAAGACATTTTGGACAATGCTACAGTTTGGGGAAGGCCCTTTTTTGTTTCAGATTATTTTTGGGGCTTTTTTGCCTCTATCTATCTAGGAGCTAAAGGGGGACTGGAAACATGGGGAGAAAGCGCGAGGAAAGACATCATCCAACGACCAGTGCGTTGAGGACTACAGCCTTGGAATACGACTCCTGCTCTACCCGCTGAGCTAAACTGGCACCCATAAGGCCCTTCTCTATCCAAATATGACTGTACCTCAGTACACAAAGCTACAAAGCTAACATAGATTAATTAGCTTTAGCAGTAGAGTGTTTTCATGGAGGCCAAGCTTTTTCCTGTAAGCTGCCTGTTTACTCAGCTTTATTGAGTGTTCTGTAATAGGTTTTGCAGGCCAGATTTTTACTTTAAACTTTACCTTTACCCTAACTGGAAGGTTAATCTGATTTTATTTTGCCAGTTTCAGTGTTGGGCTACATGGCAGCACTAGGTTCCTTCTCTTCCTGGTCAGGGCCTTTCTGTGCGGAGTTTGCATGTTTTCCCCTTGGATGTGTGGGCTCTTTCCAATAATCTGGCTTCCTCCCACCACCAAAATCATGCTTGTTAGGTTAATTGGTGACTCTAAATTGCCCGTAGGTGTGAGTGTGAAAGTGCCTGGTTGTTTGTTACTATTTGTCAGCCCTGTGATTGACTGGCGACCAGTCCAGGGTGTATCCCACCTCTTGCCCAATGACAGCTGGGATAGGCTACTGCCCCAGACCCCAAATTTGATAAGCAGTATAGAAAATGGATGAATAGAAGTTTCAGTGTCTATTTCTTCTCTGACAGAGGCAGCGTCTTACAGTAGTGATATGCAAGAGCTAGCGTCTGAGAGCTGAAGTCCAGAAAACATTGGCACAAGTCAGTCAGTTACTTATAAATTTAAGCAAGACAGACTTTAAACTGATGAGGTTATTTACCAGATTCCTAGCAAGAGTTTATTTTACCATGCTTTTACTCTCTCCCCAACTCTTTTTTGAGCTTTGTTTGGTTGTTAACAGGTGACAAATGTGAAGATCTTTCTGCTTTCTTTATTGTTAGGAGTATTTCCTCATTAGTTGAAGCCACTGGTGACACTAAAATCTGATCTTTGTCTTCCCAGGGAAAAGAAGTTGTGGCAACATGGCTGTAAAGTAAGAAAGACTTTTTGTTTTGGGTCTGTGAGAGCATAGAAGGGAACTATGGGAGTCTGTAACTGCTTTAAGTTCATGTTCTTCTAAAGCCAGTCAGAGATGCATGATTTCTATTATCAGATCCTAAGAAAGAAGTGTTTAAAAGAGAGATTTACCAACTTTCTTAACACTGTATCTTTGTTAGAGAGAATTAAAGGACATTTGTGTTTTAAATGCAAATACAGAGAGCCCATGGGTGAGAAAATGGCCAGCTGAATGATGACTGCAGTCTTAGATTTGGGGTGTTTAAGCAGCAGTAGATCAATAAAGTTAGTTTGAATCTGACTGTGCCATGATCATGATGTATTTACTGAGCAGACTTAGCACCTAAAGGGGTGTTTGCATTGACTAAACAAGTTAAAAAATTCCAATCCGTGTATTAACAGCGTTTAAATCCCCCTCTTTCTCTGCACTAATCCTTTCTTAGTTTGTGCCTGTGGAGGTTTAGGAGAACAAATTCTTTGTTGGTATAACACGGGATTAACGTGAGTGTGAAACTGCTTAATCCATGGAATTACAAAGTTTACTTTACCTTAATTCTCGGCGATAAGCAACACTGGACCATGCTTAGATCTTTTTTGAATAATTTAAGTGTGTATAACTATTTATTTCTCTCCTGTTTTTCTATTTTTGTCCAGTTATTTTCTTGTCAGACTGCTGACACTGCAGAGGTTTTCTTTCAAAGACAGAGCTGTGTTTGATCAGCAATAATTTATTCCCAAAAGACGTTTTCCAGACATGCTGGACAGCAACCAGGACCCTCTAAAAATACAGAAAAAGAGAAATACTATGAGCATTCTCCACTGGGAATTCTCCCACCAGCATTTCATAACAGCACCAACGTTAGAAGGAATACACAAAAATGAAGCATACAGTCTGGTCCTAATCAGAAATGTGCTACAAATATCAACTCATTTTTTATTCTTATTGCCGTGGAATATGGGCAGTCACAGTCTAGTATCATTCCAAGCCATCTGTTGGTAATGCTGGACTGGCAAATCTTCAGGAAGACCAGCAGAGTGGTGTTATCAAAGCAGCCATCCCAGTGGATGATGCCCAGCCATTCCTAATCCGACACAGACAGACAGAAAAAGCAGAGTTTATGCTCTTTTTATTCACTGAAACATGCAAACTTTAACAGTTTTAAAATGGTTTTCTGCCACGCTCACTGTGTAGCTGAAGAAGTAGAAATGTCAGCCAGTTTTCCCACCATTATGATCCAAATTAGAACACACGTTATGTTGGGGAGATTGGCGTGTCATTTTTTGACGATGGTTTGATTTTGTGCTTCTGTGCCGGAGATATTTGATACAGATGTATTGGAGCTGTGCAGTGGTCAACACATGAAGCAAACTTTAAAGCAAGTCACTCCCTCTCTAATCAACCTTTTCAATTCCACAGCGCCATGTGTTACAGTCCGACTCCAGCACATTCCAGAAACCCCACTCTGCTTTGTTTCACTCAAGGTGGATGTTGAGTCTACTTTCAGCATAGGCTGGCGCCAAAACACTTCGATACATGTGGAGCAGATCGAGCCACAAAGTGAGTTCTCCATCATGCCCTTGGGCAGAGTGTTTACATGTTTTCATATCTGTTTAGTTGTGTCTAGACGTTGCCTGTTGTACAGGTATCCCTGCTGTTTTTGTTGTTGTACACATTTGCACCATGAGTGAAGTTAACCGCTGAGTTAGAGTTGCTGTCTGTAATGTAAGGTGCTCTTAAAAACCCATAGTGCATAAGAACGCATTGCTTCGCCAGTGAGGTTGACTCTCTGCTTTGTTAGAGTTACTGCAGCCCTAACAAATTATTAAATATTTAACATTTTTAAAGTGTAATTTAACTATATGTAGTGTGGACCAACATAGACACCTTTAAAGTGTTAATGTTAGTCTATATTAGTTTGATTAACACTTTCAATTTTTCTGTGATTTAAATTTATTATAGAGGTGTGACTTTACCTGAACAATCTGGTCATTGTTGCTATTCTTCTCATGATAAACTCTTTACTTTTACTTGAGTAGATATACAGACCAGTACTTTTATTTATACTTCAGTAAATTTTAACCTGAGTAAATGTACTTTTTCTTAAGCACAGTAATACTTTTTTCACCCCTGTCATTATATCTTAATTACCAGAGGCACGAGCCACAGGTGATCAGTCAGCTAGAGGGTCAGAAAGGTTAAGCATGCTATGGACTAAGAAAAGTTCTCTTTTGATGTGGGAAATCACAAGATTTTCAATAGAAACACAAATCCTTTCTAGAAAACATATGTACACATGTGATATCATTTTTTACACACTGCTCTCACAGTGGACTCATTGTATCACGTGATTTTGCGAGTAAATTCCTGCATTTAACCAGTGCAAATGATACAATAGACAAGCTTGAGTTGGTCTAAAACAGACAAACACATATTGCTGCAGGTCCGAACAAAGAATGGATCTCTTTTATTACCCCTAGTCTTTGCTTCAAGGATTCAGGGCTCAATTCCTACAGGACCAAATACATCCACCAAACAATAAATCTCATTTTAGCTTCATGCCACAACAGACTGATTCCTGATTCCTTTGCATTGTCATGTATAGGAGGTATTGACTGGCAGCTGTAGAAAAAGAGCAGTAAACCACATAGGAACTCCTTCAGTTGTCTCACACTTGCAAATGAAAGAAGAAGAGATGGGCAATGTGCCAGTTCCCTTGGGCATGATGCTCCTTGACCACAACACCCACATTTAACACCTCACCCCAGTAAAACACACCCTCAACACATCCACGACAAAGACAAAGCACAACCAATCTGCCCTCTTTCTCACCATCCTCCTTGTATCTGTCAATCAACCCTCTCTGCATGTCCCGCCTCCTCATGTGTGCTCTTGAGAAGGAACAAAATGATGATTAATGTCGTGTTGACGTCTTTACTCTTATTAATGTACAGCTGTAGATTGAAACAACAGACTCATCCCTCCAAAGGGATTTAGAGTGTGGGTGCCTGCTGAAGGGGGATTTCAGCGTGTGTGAGACAGACAGGTGGTGCTGATGGGACTACGTGATTCACTTTGCTCCTTATTTGCATACATATGACAACCATCTGTGCTAATAGGCCTCTGCGATGTCTCTATTAGGCTCACTGCCACGTTGTTTTGCCTCAGGACCGCCGCGTTGTACCAACACTGTGCTCACGTCCGTTGGCTTTGTACGACACACATACACCAGCTGATGCCGTCTAGTGAATGGAGGCAGGAAGGGATGCAGCAGGAACCCATATGGGCACCAAACTCGGGTCACGATGCGCTTTTAGCATTTGTTTGGCACAGCTTGTGGTACCAGATAAGAGGTGCTCTCTGAAAAGGAAAACACAACGGCTGACGAATAGTTTTGAAAGTCGTTTTGAAAGTGGTTTATGAAGACATACAATTTACAGAGCAGAGACAATTATCTGGTATACTGCAGGGAGCATGATGAGTCAGCTGCTGAGAACAACAAATAAAAAGATACTCTAATTTACCAAAAGATTCTATAGTCACGTAGAAAACACACAAAATGCAAAGGGGAATGGTCCAAAAACCCTCACAATAATGCATTACTTTTCATAAATCAACGTTTAATTGTCCACAATGATCTTTTACAAACTCGTGGGAGTTGGGTGCACAACAGTTCAGCTAAAAATGTTATTTTGCTTACCTAAAAGTCCAGCTTTGTCAAAGAAGTGCAGTATTTTCTGTTTTGAAGATGATGACAGAGGGTTGTTTTCACAATATAATATAAATATATTTAGATAAAGATAACCCAAGCAAACACTAAATGCAGTTTTTAAATGATGAGGGAAAAAGATTACCCAACCTACTTGTCCCTGTGTGAAAAAGTAGTTGCCCCCTAAACCTAATAACTGTGCCACCCTTGGCTGCAACATAAATGCCCCATTCATGGTCATACCACAGTATCTCAATTGGATTTAAGCCTGGGCTTTGACTTGGTCACTCCAAAACCTTAATTTTGTTTTTCTAAGCCATTTAGAGGTGGACTTGCTGGTGTGTTTCAGATCCTTGTCCTTCTCCATAACATTAGTGAGCTTGAGCTTGAGGTCCAAAACTGATGGCTGGACACTCGCCTTCAGGATTTTCTGGTAGGGCGCAAAATTCATGGTTCTATTAGTAAAGGCAAGTCAGACCAAACCATCTCAGTACCACCATGTTTGACTGATGGTGTGTGTCAATGTCGCCTCAGTCCACAGAATATTTTCCCAAAAGTCTTGAGGATCATCAAGATGTTTTTGGCAAACGTGAGATGAGCCTATTCTGTTTGGTCAGCAGTGGTTTTGGCCTTTGTACTCTCCCATGGATGCCATTTTTTCTCAGTTTCTTTCTTATTGATGAACTCTGACCTTAACTGAGTCAAATGAGGTCTGCAGGTCTTTAGATGTTCTGGGCTCTTTTCTGACCTTCTGGATGAGTCATTTATGCATTCTTGGAGAAATATGGTTGGCTGACCACTCCTGGGAAGGTTCACTACTGTTCCAAGTTTTCTCCATTTGTTGCGAATGGCTGTCACTGGGGTCCCAAAGCCTTAGAAGTAGCTTTGTAACCCTTTCCAGACTGATAGATGCCAATGACTCTGTTTCTCATTTGTTCTCTAATTTCATTAGACTGCGGTATGATTTTAGAGTTGTCTTTACAGCTCTCTGCACTGATGAGTACCCTTTATTCAGGCATGGTTGCATTCACATTGCCTTCATACTATCCCTGAGACCACGTCTTCAAGCGGGACTCAGGCCTGGGCCCAAGTATGGTACATTTGCATGCACTGACCAAATGGACCTAAGGGTCAGGTGTGCCCAGTCCCTTATGTGAAACCACTCTAAAGGTGCTTTGACACCTATAACTTCTATGTTTTGTTCTGATGCCTGAAGCACTTTCCTTTTGAGACAAGGCAGCAGTGACTCTACTTCGAGCTCCTTCCACCCTATCTCTGAGGCCGAGCCTGGCCATCCTCCTAAGGAATCACATTTCGACCACTCAAACCTGCAATCTCCTTCTTTTAGACATCACCCAATGCTCATGACGGGTCGAAACCAGACTATATCTTGAACTGCATCTGCGATGATGTCTGCTAAGTAATCACATTCATTTCTTGGTCCATAACATCCTGGATTAGCAGCTCATCTGTTGAGTCTTGGTTCAACTTTGCTATATGTTACACAGTCGCTTCCCTCAGGCTCACTTCGGTGGTATGAGGCTAACAGCGAAACAGATTTTCTCATGATTTACTTGCTATTGATGGGGATTAAGGGTGCTGAAATAACACCATCATGACGCAGATTTTTCAGAAGTAAAAGTCGTGTTGTCAGGTCTGTCCTCAACAGAAGAAACCATCTTTCAAAATGGTGCACCAAAGGTGAGGACTACAGCTGAAGAACAATGGACTGTAGGGACCCTCTTACAGTGAAACCTTATCCAGAGGACAGTGAATGTATGAGGCAGTGAACAAGATTGGTAGAGAAAAGGAAACAGCCGACAGAGAGAGCAGAGGAGAGACAGAGCACCCCATAAAGGAGGACTGCCAACATCAGCACTCTATTTTATTGTAGAATCTGAACTCTTTTTTTCTCTTCCATTTTCCTCCAGCATGTAAAGAGGAAACAGCTCCAAACTCTGTCTTGGAGAAACATAAAAGTCGGTGGACTTGTTGAGTCGTTGTGGCGCCTGCACTGTTCAAGGCGCTGCACTTTGAACAAATGTCTGCAACTGTTTCATAAATTCACTAAGAAGAGAAAACAGAAGGAGCGGATGAAATCACACTTGTTCTTGCAACCAGCATCTGAAACACACAACTAATACCACAAAACATACATAAAACTGTAATTTCTGTTCCTTGGAGATTTACTCTATTGCCAAATATCATTTTGAATACTCTACTAAACTTAAAAACATCAAATTTACATGATTCCTCTTTTTCAACCTTACATCCAGACAATCCAACTCTTGGCAACCTGATATTTTCTTCTTCTCATGTAGAGAAGGTATTTTCATGCCTAAAGTTTTTGTTAATCCATTCATCTATCATTTATTAAATTATCTGTCCAGTTTCATTTATTTCAAGCATTTTCTAGCTTTCTGTTTTAGGTATTTATCATCATTATATAGAGGTGCAACAGCTTCTTGGTTAGGTTTGGGGTAAAATGTCACGTTATTGGGTCTGCACGATGGTCCTGTGGTTATAGCTGGTTTGAATCCCAGCCAGACGGGCCTTCCTGTGTTGAGTTTGCATGGTTTCCCCATGGATGCATGGCTCCTCTCCTGGTACTCTGGTTTCCTTCCACAGGCCAAAGGCATGCTTATAGGTTTAATTGGAGACTAATTGGGTGTGAGTGTGAGCATTGCTGGTTGTTGGTCTCTGTATTTTAGCCTTGTGATTGACTGGCCACAGATCCATGAGGTACCCCACCTCTTGCCCAGCGATAGCTGTGAATGGCTCCAGCTTTTACAAACCCAAATGGCATTAGCAGTGTAGATAAGAGATGGATGGATGATGGTTTGGGTCAAAATAATATCCTACTTTTGGCATCTTAGTTTCACAAACTCAAACGCCTGTGCAAATTAGGTATGAGTTGCTTGACCAATCCATTGCCCTTGACTTTTAAAAACTGCCCTTGAACATTGATGGTGGCCTTGACATGGCAGGTCAGTTTCTTCAAGCTTCTTGGTTGAATCCAGTTTCATCTCATTTAGATGCCAAAGGGCAACTCATGTATCTATGAATCACCAAGGGAGATGACAAAACATTGAAAATCGACAACTTGGAACTGAGGAGGAGGTGATTCATCTAAGTTATGCTAACATGATTACTAAATACACCATAAAACTGTCTTGAGAATATAATATTGCAGCATGTTTTGCAGGGAGAAAATGCTACTTTAAGATGACTTGGAAAAACATGGACACCAAATTGTAGTATGCCCAACAATATTCTACCTGCCAAAGTCACTGGCTACAGGAGCTTTTTATGCCTCTCTACAGGTAACAATCAAGGCCAGAGGAATTAGTTTGTTAAGATTATTTCTGTCAGGGACAATGTACAAAATGGCATCGGTCTCAAAAAGAGAAATGATGCTTTCCCGAGTTAGCTTGCTAGCTAATTTCCTTCTGTGAGTTTTCGGATTGTGCCATGTCTGTCTGTCCATCCATCTGGGCTAGTCTTTTTAAAGCATTATCTCAAGAATCTTTTGACTATTTTTTTCTAACAGTGCACCAACATTCAGTTGACTCAAGGATTATTTTGTAGATCTTGGCAATCAGAGGTCACAGCCATTAGGCCTCATGCTCATTTCCTGCTTTCCTGTACTGACGGGCCATTCTTGTGAACTTGATACCTCAAGAAACCTTCAAGAGATCTTAGAATTTGCACATAAGTCCATTATTACCCAAGGAAGACCTGCTTGGACTTTGGAGGCCATAGGTCAAAGGTCAAGGTAATTAGGCCTCATATCCATTTCTTCCTTGTAGACAATATCTCAAAAACCCTTTGATGGTCGTTCTTCAAATTTTGCACCAATGTCCACTCTGACTCATGGATGGACTTATAAGATGTTTTGAGGTCAAGGGTCATGTTCATTCCATTGTTTTCTGTACAGTCAGACCATTCTTGTAAATGTGATATCTCAAGAACCCCTGAAGGGATATCCTTCAAACTGCACAATAGTCATTATTATTCAAAGAAGACCTAAATGGATTTTGGAAGCCATAGATAAAGGTTTAAGACCATTAGGCCTCATGTTCATTTCTTACCCAGTATCTCAACAACCATTAGAGTGACTTTCTTCAAACTTTGCACCAATGTCCACTCTGACTCATGGATGGACTGGCAAGATTTTTAAAGTCAAGGGTCAAGGTGACTGGTCTCACGTTCATCTCTTGCTTTGGAATGCTACTGTCTATCTCTAGAATGCTTTAGAGCAGTGGTTCTCAGTTGGTTGGGCATCAGGACCCACCGTGACCCCTAAGAAAAATTGTGACCCAGATTTAACCAATGTTGAACCACTTACAGTAAATTTATTCAAAAGGAATTTCGGAATCTAAATTGAAAAAAATGAGCAAAGAGACAAAGACAAAGATGGTTAAAAGCACAGCATTACAGAAGGACACACATGCATACATCTTATTTTACGCTATTTTCCAAAGACGGTAGGGAAATATGGTAATTTCTCAGGGATCTTCTTTGTTATCTTGGGAAAGCCAGCTGTGTAATTCAAAGAAAATGAGACTTGAGCAGAAAGTTTATGACAAATAATGAAAACCTAAAAAAAACTAAAAATACATGCAATGCAATTTACCCAGTGTCCACTTAGGGTGTTTCTTTATATAATGTCTGCCACATTTCTTCTTCCTGGCACACATTCATGACCCACTTTTGTGTCCTGATCCACCAGCTGAGAACCACTGCTTCGGAGGAACTTTTTCAGACTGCACAAATGTCCACTGTTATTCAAGGATGAACTGATTGGATTTCAGAAGCCAAAAGTCAAAGCACTCGGCCTCATAGATCTCAAAATCTCAGGTACGCTTTGATGAATTTCCTTCAAGCTTTGTGCAAATGTCCACTCTTAATTGAGCACGGATTGAAGGTCAAAGGTCACCAGACTTCATGTTCATCCTTGCTTGTGAACAGGATAAAAAATGCTTTAGGAATTTTCTTCAGCCTTTGCAACAACATCCATCATGACTCAAGGAAGAAGTGATCAGATTTTGGCAGGTGGTCATCAAGGTCATTGGGCCTTATGCTCTTTGGAATTTCTCCTTGTGGGACCAATAAAGGAATATCTTATCTTATCTTATCTTATCTTATCTTATCTTATCTTATCTTATCTTATCTTATCTTATTCTTTGCTTATAAGATTTCTATAAATCTCACTACCACAGAATCAACCCAGCACTTTGCTTTGACCCAACACTCTACTTTATCTGTCCTGCAGTTGTCTATCTCATAGAGGTGTATAACAGCCAGGGAGTGGCACTCATTTTAGTTCAGACTTAAAGAGAAGACCTTGAAGTTGGGACTGATTGGTGTTAAATTACTTTCCAAGCTCAATCTAACTATTTCAGAGTCCATTTATGATCAGACCCCCTCAGAAGCTCTCAGTGTGGTTGTTCTGATCGATACCTGAGTACCATAACTGTGTTCATGAGCCAAACCCATTACCATAAGCACTACCTTAACCTTCAGTTCAGACAGCAGTTTGTGGTGCAAAAGCTGAACAGATTGATACTTTTATTGTTTCGTTTATGAGTTTCTTTCTCCGTATAGTGTCATCAGAAGACTGCAGAGTCGTCTCAATCGAGCGTCTATAGGGCCCAGGAAAACTGAACCAACCACAAAAACAATCTTTTCAATTTTTCCTCCTCAGCCTCTTCCCTCCCTCTCATTTTCTCTTCTCTCACCAACCATTAAGCTCTTTCTCCTGTTGATTACTAAAAGCTTGTGTAGGTGTGATGACTCCAAACCCAATAGAGGCATCCCTTAATGTGATTTCACTCTCATCCCGTCCTTTATTTCCTCCTTTGCTGCCACTGCGTTATGACTCTTTAACTTTACCTTCCTCCTCCTTGTCCACCTCCTCTGGTTGGTTCTGACAGCTCATGTAGGTGTGATTATTTCAGATCTATTGTACCTGTTTTCTTGATTCCTTGTTTTACACCTTCCCTCTTTCTTTTCCTCACATTTTTCTTCGCTCTGGCTCCACTGTGACCTCTCCTCCTCTTCCTCCTCCTCTTGATAAGCTTGCAGAGGTGGGACGTCTGCAGCTGCTCCTTCGGCCCCCTCCATCAGGTCCAGACAGCAGACTCCCAGGGTGGTAATGACCACTGAGCTGAGCAGATGATGATAATAGCAGCCAGACAAAAGTCATCTCATAGATCTCTGTGCTCTATTTCACTTTCTTCCTCTTTTCTTTCTCTCCCTATCTTTACTCCTTACATGTTTATAGCTCAAAGGGAGCAAACATTTCTTTTCCTGGCAGGTTTATTCTTGCAAAATAAGCAGTATTTTAGTTGAGCAAGATTTCATGTGGAAGAAAAAAGGAGTAAAGTTTGCTTTCTTTCCAAAGGAAGATGATAAACCACCTGCAACTTTGTTCTTCCTCTCAAAACTTTCTGTCTTTCTTCTCCACCTTGCTCTGGTGATGCATACAAACTGGAAAAAATGAAAGGCAGTATATCATTAACAACACCCACCGAACTCCACTCTGCCGAGGAGAGATTTAATTGGAGGTCTCTCCACCTACAACCGCAAGCGCCCCCGGGCCTCTCGTTGGCCCTAATCCTGTTGCGTAATGTTTTTTCTCCATGTCGTGCCTGGCTGAAAATCAATTAGCAAGCACTGCAATCGTGGAGTGCAGGAGGACTCCTGGACGACGTCCAAGCCACTTAATTTGTTCCTGAACGGACAAGAATTATGCTCTGCTTGTAGTCCAGTGTGATAGATTTTTTTCTCTTTGTGTCGTGTTTTGAATAAGAGAGATTTCAGAGAATACCACAAATGTTTTCCTAACCCTTCCACCCCCAATGAGCATATCAATTGACCGTAGTCACATTTACTTTGGAATTGAAGATCAAGGAGGCAAGCATGAGTGCTTTAAAACTGTGCCGTTTAAAAGATTATGAATCACAATGATTCATTTTTTTTCTGACACATGGATCTGCAGCTGAAATGACAAAAGTCCTGTGAAAATCCAGAGGGAAATCTCTTAAATGCCAACAGCAGTAGTCCATACCATTCTTGATCCCAAAGCTCCAGTTTGATTAACCAGAGTTAGTGCGCCATACCATGCTCAGGCACTGAACACTTCCTTGGCCCTGCAGGGATGGTGGAGGTGGGCTTTGGCATTGTATGATTAGTCTTGCATGCACACAAGCACAGGTGCATAGACAGTTATTCACCTTGACAATCAATTAAACATTACCGGAGTACTAGGGAGCCAAATCTGACCAAAACAACCCACAAAATGAGTAAAGTTAAAGTCATGATATCTGTGTTTTTCTCCAGCTTGTGTCTTCTAAACTGCATGTTTTGTATTATGAGGTGATGGTAAATCTATACCCAGGCCCGGTCGGGCTTGGAGCAGTTTCACCAGCATGGAATTGGGGATGGGGACAGGAGTGCTTTAGCAAAAAGACAGAGCTAACATAATATTTGCTTTTAACAAACAAGAAATGTATGTTAGCTTACCTACTAACTAACAGGATGTGAGCTATCCCAATGATTTTTATACCGATGGCCACTCTACTCAGAGTGTAGAGTGTTAAAAGCACTTTGAGTAGTCAAATGATGAGAAAACTGCTGTTCAAGCTCAAGTCCCTCCATCCATCCATCCATCCATCCATCCATCCATCTTCTTCTGTTATTGGAAAAGTGGTTTCAACTCCTTCTGGGGGATGCCGAGTCGTTCCCAGACCGGACAGGATATATAATCCCTTCCCCAAGGTTTCCTCCCAGTCGGACATGCATGGAAGACCTTCTAAGGGAGGCACCCTGGAGGAAGTATCCTGATCAGATGAACCACCTCAACTGGCTCCTTTTTTAAAAAGAATAATTTGGGGGCTTTTCGTGCCTTTATTCGATAGAGGAGGACAGATGATGGAGTTGGAAACAGGAGAGAGAGTGGGGAGAGACATGCAGCAAAGGGCTACAGGCCGGATTCAAACTCAGGCTGCCCACGTACACGGGCAGCGCCTTGGACCGCTTGGCCATTTGCGCCCCAACTGGCTCCTTTTAATGCAAAGGTGCAGCAGACCTACTCTAAGCTCCCTCCGAATGCCTGAACTCCTCACCCTATCTCTAAGGCCGAGACCAGCCGCCCTCAAGAGAAAACTCATTAAGGCCACTTTTATCCGCAGTCTTATTCTTTCAGTCATTGCCAAGAGTTGTTGACCTTATGCTCTCACTCTGGTTGAACAGGGACCTGATGGCTCACTGCAGCTGCCTTGGGACCCCATATACCTGCAGCACCCCCCACATGATCCCTAAGGTACACAATTGTAAGCCTTCTCCAAGTTCATATAACATATGTAGACTGGCCAAGCAAACTCCCATGCTCCCTCAAAAAGTCCTTGCAAGAGCCCTCCTGTATCAGAGGTGCAAAAATCATCCAGCAACCTAAAGTAAATTCACCATGGCTGAATAGTGTGATACCCTAATAACTCAAACACATCATCTGGCCCCTCTTTTCAAAAATGGGAACCACCACCCCGGTCTGCCACTCCACTGGAACTGTCCCGACCTCCATGGGACATTTAAAAGTCATGTCAGCCCAACAATGTCCAAAGCCTTCTGCATCTCAGGTCCAATCTCATCTCCACCTGGCGCCTTGCCACCAGGGAGATTTTTGACTACCTCTGTGACCTCAACCAAGGATAAAGATGGGCCACCCCCGGACCATCAGACTCTGTCTCCTCCTCAGAGAATGCACTGTCGAACAACACCCCCAGTCCAGGTCAGCCCACACTCCTGCAGAGGACCAGCTGAAACGTCGAACATTTTGCCAGAACATCTTTGGGGCCAACAGAAAGTCCTTCTCCACAGCTCCCAGAACTCTTCCCACACCTGGGTTTTTCCTTCTGCAGCAATTAGAGCCACCCGTTACCTGCTGGCTTAAGTCTATTCACAGTTTACCACATAACTAGCGTGCTTGCTAGGTAACCACATGCTAAGCATCAAAATGTTATCTAGAAGTGGCTTGAATGCTAGCATTAGCTGTTGTCTAAAAGATGTATTCAAGTATATGATTTGGGACACACTGAAATTGCTTGAATGCTAGCAGTAGCTGATGTTTAAACATAGCTAATTGGTTATCTAATGTGTTAATGACACATTTTTCTCTATAGATTGTCATTGTCAGTTGTCTGTTCATTACTCAAGAGGCAAAAAAGCTTATGCAATCATCATTAACCTGAAATGTATTGAACTTAGAGCCTGAAATACTGTAGTAAGTCACTATGAGCACATTTGAGCTTACCTCACAGGGTGTGAAGTTAAAAGGAAAATTGCCATTGTGAGAAATGTGGTGACTGCTCATTTTCTCCATCCTTCATTCCTCACTTGACACTCCCTCTAATGCCTCTCTTGTCTATCATCTCTCCTCTCCAATCTGCTCCTCCTTCCCTTGTTTTCTCCACCCTGGAGAAAAAAAGAGAGGCTGCAAAGAAAGGGCGTTTGAGGGAAAAATGCTGCTAAATCCTCCCTTGCTCAAATGTATCTCTCAGTTACTGTAGAGTGAAGGACAGACAGGAGATAAATCGTATCACCCCGAGGATTAATACGGCTCTGTCTAGATGAGAACGACAGACAAGGACGTGTGCATTCCCTCAGATTTACTCATGACAAACTTCTACTGGGACATGTTTTCCTATTTTAATGTGAAAATGACAAATGAGCTCATGTTTTATGCAAATGAGGGATTAAATAAGCAGAGCAGAGCGGTGTGTAATGCATTAAGTATCATAACACTTAGCAGAACAGAAAGACAAACAGGCTCACACACAGAGAGTCACTGATGAGTTGAATGACCTCCCTGCCATCGGGGACGCTTATCTTGGAAGTGTCACTTTTATGAGCGCGGGGATGCTGCTGTTAATAAAAGCGAGTGCCAGCGTCTCATTAGACTCAGAGTCAGTGTGCCAGCTCTGCAGAGCGAGGGCAGCCATGTACAGAGCTAACAGGCTCATCAAACTGCAGGAGGACTCAGACCCGACACAGAGAGCTAACACGGCAATAATGTCCACACTGAGACAGGGGACCAGCTGCTTCGATTTAACAGCTGGTCCCTCCATGCAACCTCCTCCATGACAACATTTGTGTATGACGACAGTCTGAGTAATAAACACAGAACTTATTCTAGGTATTTTGAGTTTTTGACCCTCGACGATAACTTTGGGTTAGAGGATGGGGAAATAAGAGAAAGTGAAGTTTTTTTGTTCTACATCTTGCATTTCAAGTGAGGAATGCTTGTAGGAAAGCATATGTTTAAGCCATGGAGTATTATACTGGTTATTTTTGCTATTAGGTTTACAAAGTACATGGCTTTTATGCAGAATTATTCTGCCTTAAAATATATTTGGCTTTTAAAATGCAGCATCTCCAGTGCAGTACAACTAGTAGCCAACGTAGCTTTAGTTAATAGTTACAATCTTGCTGCTTTAATGCTCTTTTACCTGAATTTAAGGAACAGTGGATGATAAAACTGATAACATATCATAGAAATAGTGCACAATTTTAGAAATGTCGCAAATTTATTGCAAGAAAAAGTGAAATATCACATTGACATAAGTGTCTAGACCCTTTACTCAGCGCTTAATTGAAACACCATCAGCAGTAATTACAGCCTTGAGTCTTTTTGATTATGATGCAACCAGCTTTGCACACTTGGATTTTGGATTTTTCTGCCATTCTTCTTTGTAAATCGTGTCAAGCTCAGTCAGGCTGGATGGGGACTATTGGTGGGCAGCCATTTTCAGGTCTCTCCAGAAATGCTTGATAGGGTTCAAGTCAGGGCTTTGGCTCGGCTTGTCTAGGACATTCACAGAGTTGTCACAGGTTGTTTCCAACAAGTAGCCTGGTTCAGTTCGGTGCGGTACGCGTTTCCATGCATCAAAAGTTGGATAGGGTCCCAAAAAAATCAAACCATACTGTTCCACTTTTTTGGCACCCCTCTGAATGGGTACCAACCTTACCTATCTGTCCCAAAAAGGGGAAGCTACACACAACGATAGGGGTTTGCACTGATGTCACTTTCAGAGCGCAACACAACTGCTCAGCCAGACTTCAAAACAAATCCCGAAAGTCTGCTCTGTGAGAAGTGGGAGAAAACGGGAGAAAAACAGACTAATCTCTGCTTAAGTAAGGTATATTTGGACTCAACAGAGATCTGACTGTTTCCTTGTTTGCTGAAAATCAATATGGACTTCAGACTGAACTTTTGGCTGAGTCTGAGATCCTGAGTTCTGTTGAACAGGTTTTCATTAAGGATGTCTCTGCAATTTACTCTTTTGATCTTTTGCTCAACCCTGCACCAGTCCCCTAGTCCCTGCTGCTGAAAAGCACCCCCACAGCATGATGCTGCCACCACCATGCTTCACTGTTGGGATGGTATTGGGTAGGTAATAAGCAGTGCCTCATTTCCTCCAGTCATAATGGTTAGAATCAAGGCCAAACAGTTCAATCTTGGTTTCATCAGACCAGAGAGTCTTTGTTTTTCTCAGTCTGAGAGCCCTTCAGGTGCAAACTCCATGCGGACGATCATGTGCTTTGCACTGAGGAGAGGTAGCCTCTCTTCAATAAAGCCCAGGGTGGAAGGATGCAATGATGGTTGTCCTTCTGGAACTGTGTCGCATTTTCACACAGGAGCTCAATCAGAGTAACCAATCAGGTTTTGGGTCACCTCTCTTACTAAGGCCTTTCCCTCTGGTTGCTCAGTTTGGCCAGGTGACTCTTGGAAGAGTCCTGGTCTTGCCAAACTTTATTTTATTTTTACTTTATTTCTTATTGTATTTAAATTTGAGTTACTGAATTTTATCTAACCAAACATTCTAATTAAGACCGGCAGGACTAAGATTATAACTGTCTACATGATTAGACAATCCCCTTTCAAATCAAATATACTTCACATGAACTTTCTTTCTCCTTCCTTGTCAGTTTAACATTGAAATAACTGTATTCTTGCTGTATTCTGTCTGTGAGTGCATTGTGGAGTAATTTTCCATGACAGAGACTGGGAATGTGACGATGTGGAAAGCCCCTGCTCGCCTAATGTTTGGATTAATTAGCAAATCTCATCCCCTGACGTCCTCTAGGAGGAGGACGCACTTTATCACTCCAGCCTGTGTCTGTTTACCAAAGCAGGCTGAGCGATCCAAGCTGACAAAACGTCCTCTCCTTCTCTTCTTCCTTAGCTCCTCGCCAGAGTAATTGAGCAATTAGGCGTGATTGATTGATTTTTGGAGGGGGAGAGGAGTAAAAAAAAATTCAGCTCGGGGACACTGAAGGGATCCATACAGTAGCTTTAAATTAGTGAGAGGAATAGCAGCCAGACATCTGACTGCTGTGTGGCTGGGGAGGCCTAGAAGACAGATAAGGAAAATAAGACACTGTAAGTGTGTGGATGTGAGAAGTCTCACATAAAACTGCCAATGAGACGAGATTGATGTGTGGTTTGGAGAAGACAGAGCGGCGAGGATGAGGAGGAGGGGAATCAAAAGTGTAATTAGTCTCTGACTGATAGTAAAATGTAATCCAGCCCACATCATCATTTCCAAGGAATACTGCGAATACATTTCAGAGAGATATCACAGTTACATGCTGCTAAATTCACATGATATCTGATCAAAAGTCAACACAGAGAAGGCTTTTTCCTTCCATTAGCTGCCAACTTGACTCCAGCTTTCCAAACCCAGCCTTTTGAGGTCATTACTGATGAAAAATGAAGATAGATTAACAGCTCTATTTGTTTTTATTTTACACTTCCATTTATTTCCACATCTGTAACTGAATCACGTCCACACATGTCAGATAACATGACGTTTCATTACCATAAACAGTAGTGATATGGAAAAGTAGCATATCCATTAAAGCAGATCTTGTCTTCAATATAATCTCATTATTCCCAGTCGCTTCCATGTGCTGCTAAGGTCAAACAGTAATAAACAATCACATTGACCTCTTGTGCTGCATAGAGATGATATTTTTTCACAGTTTCCCCACAGAGAACAACCCAGCGAATGCTAAAAGGGCTTTTAAATGCACACAAGCTAATCTGTAAGGATCTGTCTGTGCCCGTTCTGCACATATGCCTCCTTCTTGTTCTTTCCCAGCCAGTTGCTGATATATGAAGGTATTAAATATGACACCTGTGTCACACGCAAATCCCCCACGCTGGGGTTCAACCGTCATTTAACCGGCGCTGGTTTATCCGTCGCTGGTGGCAGCTGCATGACAGAGATTACCTCGAGGTCTGCTGCCCACCCAGGCAGAACAACATCTTTACAGCAGGGTTTCCACGGCTGCAGGAGAACACACTGAAGAGTATACGCTGACACCGTCATTTCATCTTTGATAGTGGCTAATTTGTGCAGGATTTGGCCCTAATACCCATCCTTTATGGGATATTTAAGGTGGATCCAAAAGTAAAGTTGGTCATCTCTTGATAAATAAGATTAATTACAACTGATGGGCTCAAAGATGTACAATATGTGGATAAAAGTTTTTTGGCCACACCTGTTAATTTTGAACTCAGGTGTTTCATTCCGACCCATTGCCACAGGTATTAAGCACCTAGCTATGCAGTCTCAATTTGCAAAAATTTGCAATACAAAATGGGTCGTTCTGAAGAGCTCAGTGACTTCAAACGTGGTACTGTGATGTTGCCACCTTTGCAATAAGACAGTTCAGGAAATATAATCTCTGCTGGATAGCCCATAGTTCATGGTAAGTGATATATATATTAGAAAGTGGAAGCATTTAGGAATGACAGCAACTCATTTACGAGGTAGAAAATCAAGTAAAATTGCAGACCTGGGTCGATGGCTGCAAAGGTGCATGAGTGTAAAAGTCCCAACTTCCACTTGCATTAATGGAAGCACAAAACTGTGCAGCAGGAGAATACCGACATTGGACTATGGAGCTTTGGAAACCTGTTCTCTAGAGTGGCAAATCATACTTCTCTCTTTGGCAGCCAGATAGTTGAGTCTTGGTTTGGCGGATCCTGGGAAAACGTTACCTGCCTGACTGCATTGTGCCAACTGTGAAGTTCGGTGGAAGAGGGATAATGATATTGGTCTGTTTTTCAGCTCCACAGTCCAGTGTCAGGGTGTTACACATCTCCATCCAAGTCTTGGCGCTAGACTTGGTGATATGAGGTGTGCATGCAGCTGCTTGGCTATGGAAACCCATTCCATGAAGCTCCTGCAGCACAGTTTTTGTGCTTTGATTAAGGCCAGTGGAAGTCCAGGACTCTTCAGCTATGGAATCAACAGAGCGTTCAGTAATTAACAGGTGTGGCCAAACACTTTTGTCCACATAGTGTACATGATAGGGCAGAGGTTTGATTTGAATGCCTGCAATCTGTGCCAAGGGTATAACTAGAACCCAAGCCGACAGCTCTAAGGACTCCAGCTTCTGTACAGGCGGTACATGTCATAACTGATGGGCTAGCCCAAAAAAATCCTCTCTCTTTAAACTTATCATACAGAATTTATAAGATTTTGAGCCCGTCAGCAGCATAAACAAGTAACTTTAGCAGACTTTCTTTCATCTTAACCATTTGCCCTTGAGGACTACCTAGCATCCAAAACAGACTCCCTCATAAATGCGGTTTGAAGCTACACTAACTGAAGCAAATGCAAAACTTTCTGGACCATAATATAGAAGAAAGGGCTCTTTAAAGTTTTGAAATTAGAGAGATTTCTTCTTTAACAACAGCTAGAAACACAAATAGTCAGTTTCACAAAAACGTGCATCTGCACTCACAGAAACCCACACAAGCACTTTTACAGAAACCAATTAGATGTAATATAGCTTGATTCCAATAAGCCAGCAGAAAGCAGGTAGGAACTCCCACTGCTGACGACAGCGTTTTGTAACGATCACACTTTGAACATGCAGCAACACTTCATCTGCTCTCAGAGCGGTGATAAAAGTGTAATAAAAAGCAATGGGCAGTTGGCTTAAAGCATGTGTCAACAGCTTTTCTGGGGCTGAATTAAACATGAGAAAAGTGGCTGAGTTATTCATGAGCTGGTTGGAATCGCACAGCGTTTGAGGCTCACCGGCATGACGGCGTGCTGAGTGTTTAGCATGCATGTGAAGTCTTCGGAGCATAATCGATATCTGACACTGTCAGCGCAAACATAGAAGCACGAATACTTGGAAAGAGGAGGGAAATGTGACGTGTCAACTTCTCTTTTTCAATATGAGAAAAATAATCTGTTAAGTAGACCCTTTAACATTTAACACCTCTGCACGTCATTTCACACCATTCCAGCACAGGTTTGTAATCATTTTAAAGCTAACTTGCTGTGTTTTGGGGCTTTGAAGTAGCTATAAAGTATGGATGGCCAAGAGGGGAAACAGCCAAAGCAACAAATGAAGAGCATATTCAGAAAAGCTGCAAAGTAAAAAGCCAAAATAAATGCAATCACTGCAAATGTGAAAACATGCTGCAAAAGCTGAAACAACATTAATGGCAAACTTGTTGCAAGCTCAGCAATGATACAAAGCCCATCCACCCCTCCCCAACTCAAAGCAGTGGCATAAGAGAACCACTGCATGTAGGAATAAGTTAGAACTATTGTTGATTGTGAGGCTAACCAGCTCTGCAGAAGACGCCCCCCCCCCCAGGTCTGCCTCCTGCATGCATCAGCATCTATCCCTATCACACTGAACAGCATCTGGGACTAGTGTGCTGCAACCAAGCTCCATGCAATGTTCTTCCCTGAAGTCAAACTGTAACAAAGTGCTCATCAATGCAATGCACAGCTATGCTCAGCAAAAAGAGGTTTGAAACTGGCTAGTGTGAATAGTACTGTTAGTAGAAATGCCAAAGGCAAGGGCTGACCATAAGGCCCCGTGACTGAATCCAAAATCTCATAAGTTCATCTTTAATTCAGAGTCTACTTTTGTTCAGAATTTGAAGGAAATCCCCCACAGCATTCTGGGAGATATCACATAGACAATCCAGGGATGAACTGGAGGCCCAGTGACCTTAAAAATGGACTGATACCCTCAAAATCTTATCCTTGAGTCAGAGTGGACATTTGTGCAGTCTCTCCTCAAAGACTTCACAAGATATCACGTTCACATGCAAGGGGTGAACATGAGGCTTATTGATCATGACCTTTGAACTATGACCTCCAAGATCTAATGCATTCACCGGTGACTCATACAGGGCTTTTCCTAAGTTGAAGGAAATTCCTTGTATTATTCTTGAGATATCACATTTGCAAAAAGTTTGATATAAATCTTCCAGTGGTCTAGATTAGGGCAGAACAATTAGCAAAAACAATCTAATTGTGATTTTTTTTCCCAATATTTCAATTTAATATGTGATTATTATTAGATTACTCAACTTAAGCATTTTCCTGCATTTAGTCAGGAGCACTGTCATACATTTTACCATTTCATTGCAAAATGGATATACAGTAAAAAATGAATGTATTAAACTGCTGTTTTGATGAATTTCGAGTTCAAGAAATATAGCAACTTCTGCGATTTGTAAATTGCAGCAGGCCATATTGTGATTCAATCTACTTTGCAATTAATTGCCCAGCCCTAGTCTAGATCAGTGGATCTCAACTGGTGGGTCAGGTCCCAAAAGTGGGTCGCAGAGCAGTTTTAAGCGGGTCACGAATGTGTGTGTAAAAAAAAAGGTGGCAAAAAGTCTATGAAACACTGAAGTCTCTAGTGGACATGTGTCATTACCTTTAAAAGAGCTGATTTTCTCATGATAACCAAGTAATGTCTCAAGATCTCTGCAAGATTGGCAAAAAATTACATGCAGTGATGAAAGGGGTTGCACAACATGTCAGTTTTGTCCCAGGTCTTTTTCCTATCAGATATTTTTCTCCTATCAAACTCCAAACTGCAACATATTCAATTAACTAAACATGCATAGTTGAAAAATTTGGGAAATTTGGGTCATAATTTATCTTTAGAGAGACTGGTGAGATCTGAGGCTAAACAAGAGGGATTACATTCTCAAGTAAGGAATGAACATGAGGCCCAGATACTGCAACCACTGGTTTATGAACTCCAGAATTTAAAATCTAGTCGGTTCATTGTTGAGTTATAGTGACTATTTATGCAAGTTTAGAAAAACAAAAATACCACAAAGCATTCTTGAAAGATAGTGTACACAAGAATGACATGGATGGTTTTTGGGATGACCTAATGTAATGCCTCTGGCCTTGACCTATCATCGGTACTGAGGTATACAAAGATTTTTGGTTGCAGCCTTAATGGAAAACTTTTTTCTAAACCAAACTTAAAATTATGTTGTTGTCTCTCATTAAGATCTAGTAGATATTTTGGACAAGAACATGTTGATATTGGCTTAGTCTCTTGAATAACTTCCTCCCTTAACAACAAGTAAAAAGTTGGCATCTTCTTCAAGAAGCCACTTTGGTAATGCCATATTATCCTTTGTTTTAGATTCCCTCCCTGAAGGTAATAAGACTTTATGCAAACATTTAGTACGAGTGTGGGAGGAAGAGTCATCGACCTTCTCCTAAACACTCATTCCTGACTCAAACAGGCCCGTCTACCTAAACTTTTGTTTCCTCCATTTGAACGTGATCCAAACTGCTGGCAGAGACTCCTCCAGCACCTAATGAAGGGAGTGTCCGGAACTTTCTGGCGTTCCAGCTGCAGTCGGAGAGAGCACTTCCTAATTAAAAAAGACATAGCTGATCCAACAATACCCATTTACAAAATTTCCCTCAGCTGAACCTTGTATGTCAATTTTTTCAACTTTAATTGCTTCTAAACACGCCGTTAGTCCGTACAGAATGTCCAGAAATGAGTATTATGCAACCCCAGTGCCATTATGTGATTCTGTTTTACTTCACTCCTGAGATATCACGTTTAATCTACATTCTTTTGTACTCAAGGCTGAGAAATGTGACCACTTTTGGTTTTCTTCTCATGCTTGAAAAGCTGCCAGTAAACATTTTGTTTGTGGGAAACCTCTTCCAGCAGTGGGAACCACTTTATGCCTAAGAAATGTTCCAAAAACTGAACAGCTGGTGAAAAAAATGAACTTTAAACACCATACCTTTGAGGACAAAAAGTTTTAATGACTAGGCAAATGATAACACAATTTAATAAAAGCAACACCTTCTATTTCCACTTGAGAGAAAAAAAAAACACAGCCCATGGGAAAAACAAATCAGCATGTTCTCATCACATCTGCAGATGAAGAGCAGAGACGGATGCTCGGGCTGTAATTAGAAACACTTGTCATAAGGGAATAAGACACTTAAAAGTGTCTGACATAACTCACATTCAGCAGCAGAGGTCAGAACACATCCTAACTATGTATGAGTGATAGTCTGAGTTTTCCTCCATTATTCCCAGAGGGGCTGTGTACGGGCCAGCAAAGGTCCAGAAAGGCAACATTTCCCACATGCCATATGGAGCGAGAACATTTAAAAATGCTTTAACTAGGTGATCTGGACAAGGGCAAATTTAATAAGTAATTTTATTGCATTGTTTGGACCTATTGATTATTGAGGTTCATCTTTAGAATCTGCATTTGTAAATAGGAATGACAGATATTGACAATAAACATGGGGGTTTTACCAGGTTGCCATCTTGTTCTTGCAATTTAGGCAGTAATCTCTCTTTGTTAGTTTTGAAGTATTACTAAAGACAAAGGGGCCTCATATTGATCTTTGCCTGGGACCTCTATATGACTAAAACCACCTGTGTCCACAGGTGGCACTTCTTTTCAGTACAAAACCGAAGTTTAGCATTTTCAGCATTCAGCATCCTGGGCACAAAGTTGTCCTCAGTGTCAGCTTTTTTTGGTTGCTCTTGGACTTTGATTCAAACAACCAATCAAAATCAAGAAGGAGCCGGACCTCTAATACTTGCTTTGTCAGCAGCTGTAGCAGAGGAGAAACTAGCAGAATCTTGCCTTTTTCGGGGGTAGAAATTCCACATGTAGAGCTTCTGCTTATTGGTTCCTTTGCATTGTTTTTATGTTTCTTGATTTTTCAGACCTTACCAATACAACTGAGGTCAGTAGAAGTCAACTTTTGTAACTTTTGAGACAATAACCCTTGTAAAAAGTGTGATCAAACTGAGATTGTTGGTGCCACTGTTGCAAAAAAACCCAGCTAAGACCTAATAAGTAGCCTTCAATTAACAATATCAGTTCATCGTATTCTTTCTAATGACTTGGGAATGAAATACAGCTTGAAATTACTGACCAGCACCCCCATGAGTTCATGTATTTTATCAATGGAATGGATACACCCGCTAAAATGGTGACACTGGTTAAAGTTACCAGTCGCCTACTTCTGGGTTGAAACAGCAGACTTCTCATGACCTTATCTGGCTAGATTTTTGTGAAATCATGGACCAAAGTCAGCTTCAGAAGTAGCGCCACAAGGTTATGTGTTTGGACTGATTCTTTTCACCATAAAAATGCCTTCTCTAGGTAAAAATATGAGGAAACACTCCATAAAACGTCACTGTTATGCAGATGATACTCAGCTGTATCAATGAAGGCTGATGACAACAGTCAGTTGCCTAAAGTAGAAGCATGCCTTATGGACATTTGGGCCTGGATGACTATAAATTTGCAGCTACTTAACTCAGACAGGACTGTAGTTATAATGCATGGCCAAAATCACCCTAAAGAGGCTAGTTGGATCACGTAAGTTATGAAATGGATTTTGAATGAAATGAAGACAGATTGAATGATTGAGTACTAAATTAATATAGAATTAAATGGCAGAGTTTTCACATGTAATCCTTTGTAGATGCTAGTAAGGTTAGTCTATAATCATATTCCAGTTGTAAGTTTGGATTTTTAAATTTTGGGATACAGTTTTTAACATGTTTTCACGTAAAACAATCCAGTGGAATCCCTTCAAAATTTCTACAAGAATTCCCAGGAGTTTCCAATATGTCCCGATAATATGCAGAGAGGACAGGAAAACTTCCACTGTAAATACCCATCGAAAATATACAACATTTCTTTTAAAAATCCAACTAAAATACCTCATGGAAATTCATGAAAACAGCAGTTTACATCCTCTACCCTCTCAACTCCCAAAAATCCTGTTCAAATTCTGTAAAACTCTTAAATTAATATCACAAAGATGGTGAAATGTGCTAGCACTTGCATTGAAATAAAAGTGGAAAGTTATGGTATTTTTGAAACTGGAGCATGGATATGGCTAAAATGGTAGCTATGACAAGCTTTTCTTGCATCTTTGTACCACGTGTTTGAAAAATTTTTAGCAATTTGAATGTGGTGTGGTAAAAATTAGGCTTTAGAACAAAGCAAAGAGGAAGTTGGATAATCATCTCAAGCTTTAAGGCTGTTGTAAATTAGTCAGGAAGCAGCAAATACTTTCTTTTTCTATGCATGCAAAGACTAAGATAATCTTCAACATTATTCCATCTGAAGTCTTAAGAATAGAAAATGTACGAGGGCACAATAATACATGTAGATGAAGGAGTTCAACAGAGGAAATCCATCATAAATCACACTGGAAACTGAAGCAGTCAGCTAGAGGAAGTGCAAGTGTTTGGGTGATCAGAATGAAGAGTAACAAAAGCCTCCAATGATCACAAGTGTCTGTACAGAGCTAAAAGTTATCCAGCTGGAGACAATGTGCCAAAGATGGCTTCCCAACCTGGCTACCACATCTAACACACAGCTGTTTCTCATTGGAGGGTCACAACATGTTTTTCATTTCAGTTTAAATCAAATTAGTCCTACAGTATTTATGAGCCCTTCAAAGCATGCACACACCTGAAGCTGGAAAGGTTTTACTACAACAAAACCATCTGTACTTACACCAGTACATGCTTCTGCAGATCTTTATCCTGCACAGCATCCTTTCTCTATGTGCACGTAGGCTCAGTCTCCACACACTACTGCCCTGCTTACACAAAATGCACCCTCACATCTATGGGTAGGTTATCCCAATTCTTGTTGGAATGGAGGGGTAGGGCCATGCTCCAGAGATACATGGCCTTTCAAACATAGTTGAGAAATGTAGAGGCACAATCCAAACAGAGTGTTTAGGGAAATCTCCAAGAGTTCCTTGAAAGTCTTCAGCAAAATGGCTTTTCAAGCATCAAAATGAGTGAACAAACATCAGTAGTTTCTTCATAAAGAAGATTTAAAAATGACCGCAACCATTAATTTGTTTTAATTTAATGCTGGGTGTTGTATTATGGTCCCTTTTAAACTAGAACTCCCACAAGATGATTATATACCTTTGCGAAGTTGCTGACTGTTGTTGGTGTCTGTTGTCTGGCTCTTTTTGGTGATGATAGTCTAGACTCTCAACTAGTGGGTCAAGACCCAAAAGTGGGTCACAAAGCCATTTTCGATGGGTGGCACATGTGTGCCTGGAAAATATGTGGCAAAAAAATGTATGAAGTACTTTTTTATTTTGAAGAAAAATTCCTCATTCTCTTTGTTTGATCATGTTATGTTCCATCTCAAATCCAAACTGGCATTTAAATTGAAAACATTATGCTATAACTGAAAAAAAAATAAGAAATGTGGGACATGATTTGTCCATATGGAGGTGTTGTGAGTCTTCAGGCAAGACCTGTTAAGAACCACTGGTCTCCAGTGCAATGAAAAAACTGCCTAAAAATGAAACTGTAGAAAAAAAAAATAGCTGAAAGGGGGCATATTGCCAACTACCGTAACTGAGGCAGATATGATCTCATGATAATCAGTTCTCCCACTGTGCATGTATACTGGGACATGGACTTTGTCAGGTAAAAATGTCCATGTTTAATTGCTCTCATGCATAAGAAAGGTATATCTCCTAAGGGGCTTAAATATGGTACAAGGTCAATTCAACTTCACCATATGTATGGTCACTGTGACCTCTAGTCCAAGTGTGGATTTGTGCCAATGTGCAAAAATTCCTTTATGCACTCACCACTTACTGTGTACAAAAGATTTGAGGTTGTCTGTGTAGGTCCTGATTCATCCAGGTCATGGTTAAACAAGTCTAGGTGGAGACAACAACTGAACTTGATTGAGGTTCTTGAAGATGTTTCGTTTCTCCTCCGAAAGGCTTCTTTAGTTCTGTTCCCTGTTCACTTCCATCCATCCATCCATCTTCTGCCGCTCATCGCGGTCCACTGCATCCTTTTGGATGTCTTCTCACCCTATTTCTAAGGCTGAGCCTGGACTGAACCGCTTAAACCTGGGATCTCATTCTTTCGGTCATTACCCAGAGTTCATGACCATAGGTGAGGGTTGGGACATAGATCGACCAGTAAATCTAAAGCTTTGCCTTTCAGCTCAGTTCCTTCTTCACCACGACAGTACAGTACAGCGCCTGCAAAACCACTGATGCGGCACCAATCCACCTGTTGATCTCATGGTCCATTCTACCCTCACTCGTGAACAAGACCCCGAGATACTTGAACTCCATCACTTGGGGCAAAGACTCACTCCCACTTCACTTGACTTACAGCTAAAGGATAATGGGAATTCCTATAAGGACAGCAACAATACTGGCCAGAGAAGATTTCTGGTCTGAGAGTGGTGTCAAGCTGGAAGAATCATCTTTGAACTGAGATGGTAGACTAAGACTGTTTTTATCTCTTACCTGCAATGCAGCCTTGGATTCCTTTCGACAGGAATCTAAACAATGCTTTCTAGGCCTCTTAGGTTTGCAGTCCTGGCAAACCTGAAGAGCCCCAGAAGGACACGCCCCCAGGTAGAGCTAGGTCAACAACTCTGCTAATGACTCTCAGAACATCCACACAGATCAATGGCATGTAGATGGTCAGCAGAGGCTATTATTCTGGCTCTGGCCCCAGTCGCTAAAGAACTGAATAAGTCTTCTGGAGGAGAGGCGAAACGTCTTCAAGAACCTCAATAAAGTCAAGAAGTTGACCTTGCTCCCCCAAAATCTAATCCGTTCATCCTTGAGTCAGAACGGACAATTTTCGCAATATTAGACAAAAATTCCACAAAGTGTTCTTGAAATATTGTGTTCACATACAAGGAATGAAAATCTCTCAAAGCATACTTGACATACTGTGTTCCCAAGGACTAACCATGCAGCCCATAGACCTTTAACTTTAACCTACAAAATCTAATAAATGTATCCCTAAATCCTTGAAGCATTCTGCCCTAACCCTAATGAGGCCTGATCATCTTGACCTGTGACCTTTTACCTCCAAAATCTCATTATTTCATTGATGAGTCATAATAGACATTTGTGCAGAGTATAAAGAAAATCATAGCATTCTTGAGATATAGCACTTGTAAATTGGTCAAGACTTAAAAATCCCTGCAAGTACAGAAATGTCAGGTAACACTGTCACATTTGTGTATAGAAATGAATTGATGTCTACCAATGATGCATTAGGAACCTGAAGGGTCAGTCCATTTCTTAGGGAATCTCTGTTTTGAGGGACAAGGGGTCTTCTGAAAAAAATGGTGCAGGGATAAAAGTTAGAAGTAGTCTTGGTACCAAATGCTTACACACAAAAACAGGCATGCAGCTTCAAACAATGAAACAGTAAAGTTGGACAATGTCCAATGTCTTCCATTTTTCCTTGTTTACAACAAATCACGAAAAAATGATCTTCTCCCCATCTGGAATAGTACACATCCTTTCCTTTGCTTGCTTAATTCACATCTTCCAGACAGACACTATTTCTTAGTGTTTTTTTTCTTTTTTTTCTTTTTTTTTGCAGGAATGCTGGCGGTAAAACGTATATTTGCAGCACAGGAGACCGTCACATCAACTCTAAAGTCCTATAAAGTATCCTGAGATTCCTGAGTACAGAATGTCCTTCTATTTCTGTTGTCCTCCTCCTGCTTCAGCAACAATGATGACAATCCCACCTGGCAACAAATGTCCCAAAAAGAATGAAGTTGGGTAAGAATGAAATAAATCAGAGTGATTTGTTATGCTGTGGTGCTTCAATGTACAAAAAATGTGGATGGATTTCTCCTGAGGTTTGGATTGACATCTCTGACCAGTCCTGTGTGGGAGATTTGAGAAAACAAGCTGACAGGGTGTCTATTTTCTGTTTAAATCTGCAGGCGTTTGACTGACAACCTAACACATATAGGTGCTACAAACTGTCAGTGTTTCTCTCCCTGTCACAGAAAAAAAATCTGTTTAATATTCTTAAGTAGAAGGGTAAATATGTGGCATAAGGAAGCACTTGATTCAGGCAGGACGATTTGAGTCAGACACCGGATGGGAAGGGGACATGAAAGAGGCCCTTCATGAATCCAACTGGCCCCAGGGTCGAGTTTCAAACAACCCAACACTCTGGTGTTTGGACAGGAATACACACAAACATGCACGCTCACACAAAACCCACTGGACTGAGAACCATGTGTAAAATGTTTAGTGTGGCGACATGCACCTCATAATGTCAGGCGATTGGGAGTTTATTGTAAAAAGTCAGGAATTCAGCCCAATGAAAGGTTTAATGCTCTGTAAATGTGCTGAAATGAACTCAGAGGTCTTTTGAAAGACAAAGACCTGCAGGGAGATGGAGATGGACCACTGCTCTGCTTCTGGAACACCACACCATGCATGATAGCACGGTAAGGGTTACATGCAGGAGTAGATAAGGGAATTAATACAATTATGTATGTAGGCTTCTGCTGGGGTTTGCAATCCATCTCAGGCTTGTAAAAACCACATTCTGTCTTTGTATTTTCCAGTTTTTTAAGGGAACTTTGATGTGTTTAAACATGTTATCAGCTGGTGACTTTTATGTACCATGCACCTTAGTAGTCGTTCATCCCACTCTGGGATTTTGTGTAATCTTCTTCTTTGTGGGCGAGTTGCTGTTGCTCCTAAATGCTTCCACTTTCTAATAATATAACAGGTGACTGCAGAATATCAAGCAAGGATGAAATTTCTCAATCTCTCGTTACGATACGTTTCGATGCTAAATCATGCCAGGCGGTACCATACCATTCAGTAGACTACGATACATTTGATTTGATACGACATGGCTTGACATAATAACGTGTAATAACATAATATACAAATGTTTCAATTTCATACAATACTACACCATACAATATAACACGATAGGATTAAAAAAGATACAATAAGTTTCAATGCAATCAGTTTGAAACAAAATACTAAGCTACAAATGAAAACAAATTGGTTTGATATTGTGCAAAACAATTTGATAAAGTGCCAGTGTTAATTTTGTCGACTAAAACATGACTAAAAATGTTCAACAGCCTTTTTTCCATGAGAAAGACCAAATTAAGACTAACCAAAAATAGATCTTTGATGACTAAAACTGACTAAGAGTAGGTTTAGTTTTATATCAAGATGACTAAAACTAGACTAAAATCTAATCTAGCTTTCGTCAGATATTCAAAATCCATCCACTGTGGGTAAATCTGTTAAAGGTCACATATTTTACCCTTTCAAGACAAGTTTATGTTGGTCTCAGAGGCCCCCAAAACATGCCAGTAAGTTTGTTGCTGAAAAAAACCTCCAGTATTGGATTTGTGCATGCCTGAAAAACCCTCTGTTTCAATGAAGGTTCAATGTGTTAATGAGCTGTCTTACTCTGCCCTCTGACTGCACCCCTTTTAGGAAATGGATGTGGCTCAATGGATGTCGCTCTCTGGATCAGGAGAGGAGGGTGGAACTTTCTCCCAAGTGGGGAGGGCCATGCGAACCTGGGAAGCAGTGCTTACTCCCCGCATGACATCATGAGGGGAAAAATCTGAGAATGGTTTTAGCACACATTTTCTGAAAGGTGGAGAAAGAGGGTCACATATCATGTATTTTGCATATTATGTGACCTTTAAAATACAATGCAGCTGTAGCTATTCTGGTACTCAGCTGTAGACAGCAGGGAGCCAAGGTTTGGAGGAGTGCATATATTTAGGCAGATTTTAGGCAAGAGAATAATTGCTTGGACCAAAGTTAAGACTGAAATGTAAGCACTTTTTATGGACCAAAGATTGACTAAAATGTTTTTGAGTTTTCGTCGACTAAAACTAGACTAAAACTATAAATGGTAGAAATGCCTGATATGTAAAACTAAAAGATGTTTAATCTAAAGATGAAGACTGAGACTAAAATTAAAAATAGCTGTCAAACTTAACACTGTATAGTGCAAAACAATATATTACAATAAGATTTTAAATGTTAAAAAACTACACAATCTAATACAATACAAAACAAAATAATACTGTAAAGATTGACACAATATACTATACAAAACAATAAAATACTATATAATACAAAACAATACAATAGAACAGAATATCAAATAACTAAGGAATGGTGCAATTCAAGATGATACAGTAATCCACAAATATGACAAGATACAAAACAAAACAATAGGGTATAAAATGATTTAAAAATATATAAAATGTAATTCAATACAAGCTGAAAAAATATGATATTAATAAAGGAAAACAAAAACAATACGATTCAATATGAAACACTTAAATGGGCTCCAGTGCTACACATATTTACCTGCCTCTACAGTAAAATCAATGGAAAAACAACAGGCCACATGTAAACAGAGAAGCACATGCCAGTGTAAACTATAAAGAACCAACATGTATGACACATTAACAATATTGCACAAGATTTGCACAAAAAATACCACATAAAAGATAAAAAAGGAAAAAGACGAGATACAAAAGTATTAAGGGTGTGCTTGTGGCTAGAAGATATTTTTCCTCGCTGAGCTGCTCATGACCAGAGACAACTACAGTCAACTACAGACCCTTTTAAACTTCAGCCAAATAATCAGAAACATTGTATCTAACAGCCAAGATTAAATTTGTAATGTTACCAAGTCTTAATAGCCATCGGCATCCCCATCAGTCTAAAGTTGGCTGGTTCCTGAGCTTCATTTTTACAGGCACTGCTGATCTTAGTGTTGGGGACAGCTGTGCAGAAATGCTGGTAAAGAGAGAGTCATAAACTGGGGAAGAAGAGCGAATGTTCAGTCTGTTGTATATCCCTGGATGTTGTGAGTTTGTTCACCAAGGACTCCCAATGGTAAATGCTCGGCAACATCTATTAAGATCTGGGCAGATGGAGTGAAAAGCTTTAAGCTTCTCAGAGCTGCAGACCAAGAAACCATCAGTGGGTTTAAGAATTTAGTCCTAAACCATTCTTAACCGGTAGTTCATGGAAAGTATTACTAGAACACTCCACCAAAATCTGCTTTATTTGATCACATTTACAACCTACCAATTCTATCCATGTGTTGCTGCTGCTTAAAGGTTTTGGTTGCCATAGAAGATTGACTATCACCACTTTAACTGCCTAGTCGCTGCTGTTGTAAAGGCAGTGAGCATTAGTGCTAATTCAAATTCTTGACTTTGGCGTGCAGGTTATGCCTCTGCTTCTCCATTTATCACAACTGAAGGGGAAAAATTAGAGAGCCAACATTAAAGCTGATTCAACCACCTGTCCTCCCAGTTTCTCCCTCAGCGCTGCACTGATAACTCCAGCTGTGCCAATGTTTTTGGTTCAAAGGAAATTATTGATCATACTTCAGAGGCGTGTGGCGCCAGGCTGCAGATACAGAGTGTTGGGGTAGACGGGGACAGGGCAGGTTTAAATGAGAAAAGCAAAATGAATTATGCAATTCTCAAGCACATCCACCTTTTTTCTCATTATGGGGAGCCAGCTGAGTGGTAATTAAATTCATGCACTGATAGAATTCCCTGCTTTTCTGCCACCAGGCTCTTCTTATGCACTTTGTCATTCTGGCAGTTTCTAAAAACCAAAAGAGGGGGTTTAGAGACGGAGGCTTGTTGCTCACAAAACAAGCTTCTCAGTCAAATTCTTACTTGAGTCCTTTTCTTTTCCTTTAACATGAAGTTTCATGTGTTAAAAAACGTGACGTCTTCCTGAAAAATGGAACCTAAGACGTTAAAAAGTGCCTGTAAAAAAGTATTCACCCCCTTGGATGTTTAATCGTTTTAGTCAATTTTTTACAAAACAGCTTAAGATCTGTCCAGTTACACAGGGATCAATCATGAACAGCCCTTTTCAAGTTCAGCCACAAATTCTCTGTTGGATTGAGGTCTGGGATTTAACTTGCCAAGCTAGAACATTCATCTTGATGGCTTTAAACCATTTCTGTGTAGTTTTCACTGTATACTTCTGGTCATTGTCTTTCTGGAAAATCTGGAAAAATAAATCTACTCCCAAGCTGTAGTTCTCTTGCAGACTAATAAGACTATCCCCAGGATTTTCCTACATTTTGACACATTCATTTCACCCTTTACCTTTACAAGCCTTGCAGGGCCGGCTGCTGAGAAGCATCCCCACAGCATGATGCTGCCACCACCGTGCTTCACAGTGGGAATGGTGTGTTTGTGGTGATGTGCAGACCACAGATAACCTTGCAAAGCAGATGGATACTCCCATTTCCTTGTTTGTCACTGGCGAGTCCATCTTGCAAAGCTCCCATCTGAACTGTATGGGCCCGGTCAGAAAGTGACAGGACCAATCAGCGATGAGGGGCAGTACTTTCAGGCATGGCAGAGTCGTGACGTAAACAAGCAGCAGCAAGTGGCTGGTGCAATTATGGTGAAAGAGCTTAGTGCGTATGCTGCTAAAGCCTAAGTTTTATCAGAACTTGACGACATTTCTTTGTGAAAAGACGAACAAAGAACAGCAGTGAGTTGTTTTCTTTTCAAAAATGGCAAAAGTCGAGTACTTACATGTCTTCAGTCGCCATGTTTCATGTTATTCTTCGGTAGCTGCGCACGTGCAGCTTGATAGCTGCTACGTCACGTGTTTTGTTGCTCTTATTGGCCCGTAGAGATGTGACAGACAGAACATTCATTTAATCATACTTCGAGTTTTTTTCAAAGCCTCTGCCATTTCTCAAAGGTTTCCTATTGAAGCTTTCCCAAATAGATGGGTGAAACAAATCCATCTGGCGTGTCAGGTTAGACCAAAGAATGTTTTTTTTCCATTTGCTGTAGTCTCCTACATGCTCTTTGGCGAACTCTAGTTGAGATTTAATGAGTCTTCTCCAACAGTGGCTTTCTCTTTACCGCTCTCCAAAAGCTTTGACTGGTGAAGAACCTGGGCAACAGTTATATGCAGAATCTCTCCCATCACAGCAGCTGAAGCTTGTAACTCCTTCAGAGTAGTCATAGGTGTCTTGGTGGTCTTTCTCACTAGTCTCCTTCTTGCACGCTCACTCAGTTTGTGAGGACGGCCTGATCTAGGCAGATTTACACATGTGCCATATTCTCTCCATTTCTTGATAATGGATTAAATAAACTTAAATTAATAAATAAATGATGGGATGTCCAATGCCTTGGAAATGTGTGTGTATCCATCTCCTGACTAATACTTTTCAATAACCTTTTCTCTGAGTTGCTTTGAGTTTTCCTTTGTCTTTATGGTGTAATGGTAGCCAGGAATACTGATTAACCAATGACTGGACCTTCCAGACACAGGTGTCTTTATACTACAATCACTTCAGACACAGTCACTGCACTCAGGTTATCCCCATTTCACTAACTGTGAGACTTTTTAGCACCAGCTGGCTGGAGCTCTGTTGAATTAGATCAGTCACTTTAAAGGGTGTGAATATTTATGCAGTCAATTATTTTACCTCTCATATTTTAATTTAATTGACACTGCTTTGTAGAAATCTGTTTTCACTTTGGTATAAAATAATTTTTTTTTTGCTTTTTTGTCATAAAAGTCAAATTATTTTGACCATAGTTGATTTATAAAATCAGTAAAAGACTCAGACAACGAAGAGGGTGAATATTTTTATAGGCATTGTATACTGAGACAGAATCTCAGACTTTAGATTCATTCTATTGCATTAGAGGGCAAAAAGGACTTGGGATAGCAACTCTCTTCATTGGCAGCCATTGTTTACAGGTTTGCAGTACAAGTAAACCACACCTGTAGCAACTGCCTTGTTCTCTTCAAATAATACTGATTAGTCATTCTCTGACAGGGAACAACCGTAACAGCTTGAAGCTTTGCAAGATACATCCAGCTGATGACAGACACAGAATCTGGCCAATCCATCGGCTTCTGGTTATATTTCATTATAATCATTAAACCAAATTGTCCTCAGAGAGTTTAATCCTACCACATTACTTGTTACCTCCTATGCTTCCTCTCTGTATCCGTGTGGTTGTCTGGACTTAGAGAAAATGATGAGTAGCCCACTACCACTGCAGGGGTGGCCCCAGTTTGTCACGGTAATGTATCGAGCAGCTTTGTCCCCACAGATAAGAGCAGCATCCAGGAACGTTCCACATTTCCCTGTCTTACAAGACCCTTTAGACCACAGCTGCCAAGACGCTGTCATACAAGCAGCCATGCACACCGACCTGCAGCCAGGAGGGTCCTCCTCTGGCCTCGGGGGCCATCACACGGTGTGTTAGACTAGCAGGTTTCCTCTGAGGGTTGAAGAATTTCTCATAGAATAAGCGCCGGTTCACAGTCATTAGAGAAAGTGTGAGCCAAGGATATAAAACCTTAAATATACTGTTGGTATAAATATACTGGAACATTCTGATAGACACGAGAACAAGAAACAGGGAAATTTCAGCTGGATTTCTGAACACACAGACCACACAGAGTTCACATTATTCAAAGATGTTATGAAACCAAGTGAGGATTTTCGTTTGGAATCACTTTTCTCATATTTTGTCATGAAATTAAATTCCAAAGTATGTAAACTGGATTTACTGCGATTGGGTAAGAGTTTATGACTGGGTTAAGTGGAAATTATTTCCCACTTGTACCAATAAATGTCAGACTGACTAGGGAAAACCCTTCAATATAAATACAATTTTATAGTATTCCATCCATGGATTTACCCTTTGTCTCCAGTTTCTGCTTTCCAGATGGGCTCAGTGGAATGTAGTTTAGTTTTATGTTTTTGCTGGAAAAAACATTTAGTTACTCAGTTAACCCAGCTAGCATAATTAGTCTGTACCAGATACAAAAACTATAGCGCTGTACTTTGTGTATGGGTTGTAATTTGTTGAAATGCGAAAAATATCACAAATATAATTAAACACCTTCTTAAGTAATTAACACCTTAAAAGATACAATGGGTTATGGAAATGTGGAGGGATCTTTTCTATATTTAAAGGTAAAATAACATTTGGTAGCTCATTAGCTACCAAGCTAAAATCACATCCCTAGGTATTACCTACTGCATACCCAAACAGTATACTCTGTATGTAGCTTACAAACTAAACTGTTAAGACTAATTTATGCTGCCTTTACATATGAAAAAAGAACATATTACATGTACTCACATGCATCTGTTACATTGGAGTGGGTAGGTAAGGGTTAAGGCTTGGTTATGCTTTACCCTTGGACGGTCATACGGACACAAACTGACACAGCATTGTGATGCTGAAATGTCTGCTAGTTAGATGTGCACAGCCAGGCAAAAATTGGCTGCATAGGAGACTCACGAAGTGGCATTTCTGAAGATTTTACGTTACATTTGACACTGCAGATGCGTGAAGTATAAAACAGGCATAAGAGTTAGAGCTAGGAAAAAACTGCTAAAAATTAAAAACAAAAAACCTAGTTAAGAAACAATCAACATAGCCGACTAAACAGTCTGATACTGAAAATGTCTCCTCCTCCATGAAAACTCAAATGCGGCTAACATAGCTATGGCTAATGAAGCTGCGTTATGTTACATTTGCTAAAGCTAATTTAGCCACATTAGCTTGTGAAGCTAAAATGATATTATTTTTAGCTACGTTTGCTAAAGCTAACATTGTTAAATCTAAAACTTACATTTCTACTTTACCTCAAGTGGTAACGTTTGCTACAATGCAATGTTGCCACTGCTGTGTGTAGCTGTTAGTCATGTAAACGTAGTTAACGTTAACGTAACACTTTCTAAAATGGGAAATACCTTGTACCGGCAAATTACGCCACTTCTGTCCTGACAGTAGTGGAGTCCAAGGATTTCTTGCATGCACAAAACTGCATTGGATTAAGAGTATTAAGAGAGAAGAGTATTGGGGCCACTGAAAAAAAAAAATTTTGAAACAAAAATTTTTTTTTCACTTTTGAGAAAAAAGTCAGACTTCTGAGATTAAAGTCAGAATTCTGAGAAAAAAGTCAGAATTCTGACTTTATTCTTCAAATGAAAAAAGTTTCAATTTTTTTTTTCAGAATTCTGAGATTAAACTCAGAATTCTGACTTTAATCTCAGAATTCTGACTTTTTTCTCACAAGTGAAAAAAAAAAAAATTTCGTCTCAATTTTTTTTTTTCAGTGGCCCTAATACTCTTCCGTAGATTAACTCAGCTGCTCTTCATAGCTTATTTGGAGTCATGCTTTGTATAAATAGTGTGCAAGCATACTTTACTGCTCTATATTATAGCACAGGGATTTTCAACTGTCGGGTCAGGATCCAAAAGTGTGTTGCCAGGCTCGTTTTGAGGGTGACGAATGTGCGTCTAGGAAAAAAAACTGCGCCAAAAAGACTGTGAAACTCTTAAAAAATGCACGTTTTTCTCTGTCACTCTGTTTTGCCATGCTTGGTACAATCTAAGGTCCAAACTGGGACATTTTTCATTAAATACATTCAACTGTTAAAAAAAAGAAATTTGGGTCACAGTTCCTCATAAAGGAGCAGATTGCGGGTCTTATGTCTGGACCAGTGCCATAGCATTCCATAGATATTGATTTACATCACTGCAGATTTTTACAACCTGTTGTTTTTTTCTATTTCTTTTCAGGAAGCAGTGAAATTCTGAAATTTAAACAGTTGTGCGTATCTTGGCCACAGATAAGGGAAAAGAGCAATGTACTAAAACGTGTCTTAAAATTAAAACAATTAATTTACACTGAAGAATTTTATTCAAGGAAATGTGAGCTCTGTTGACCCGCGAGTCTTCATGGTTTTCCCATCACTCACTGACTTCCAGCTCATGGGACCGAGCTACAAATCTGCACCTGATAGTAAAAAAACGGCCTCAGACCTCAACATTATTTCAGCAGCGCAGGAAGAGACAGTCCATTCTGCAAATTGACTCCTGCGGTCTTGCAATACCCTCGCCTCCCCCGTGTTCTCCTCTGTTGGGAGATACTCACAAAGCAGGAAACCGATCCTGTGAAGACGGGCGTGGATTTATGACACAGAGGCAAGTGCGAGCGAACAAGGCCTATTCCCATCTGGGCTGGAAGCCACCGCTGTACTTGGAGATTTATAGCGAGGATGACACAGCTGATTACTCTCGGTTACTGAAGAGAATTGGACATGGACCGGCTTCAGGCCGGTTTAGAGCCTGTGTTTGTGTTTATGATTTTACAAATGGAAGCACGGTGACCCACTTTTGTTTGACCTGCTCTTCATCAAACCTCCTTGACCTTCTTCGCCATAGTTTCCCATGGATAGACATAACAGATAAGCCGACTTCTGAGAAAATCAATGAAGGCACCAATGAATGAAAGATAATAACACACCCAGACTAATGGAGAAAACACACTGAATGTCGAGCATGCCATCTCTGGATGTGAAGAAATGTGGAGACTTCGCTGTGACCCCATAAACCGCATATGCTGCGGACATTTCCTTATTCCTCTTGACAAATTTGTGGGCTTGGTGTTGCACTGCAGCCAAATCCTGGACTTTGAGAGTTCAGCCAAACCAAATAATGGCTGCACAATGGCTGTGGAGTTTTTATGACCCCTCTAACCCTGTCTGCAGCGAGAGTCTGGATTACAGTCTCGGATTTACTTAACCAGGAATCTCCCAAGTGCTCGTCACCTTGTCCGATGTCACACGGATGGCCTTCCGCCCACTTGGCATGCGCTACCAGCGAACCAAGATAATAAAGTCGTAAACTCTTGTTCTTACCAGCTCAATAAATCAACATGAGGTTGAGTGTAAACGACAAGTCAGAAACAAAGTAAAGCCAGATGTTGTCTGTTTTACTTGAACCAACATTCAACACACATTACTTTGCTATCAGTCATTTTCTTAACAGCATCTGAAAGCATCTTGTCCATTATTAAAAAGCACTTCATGCATCTGAAATTCTGAGGATCCGCCTTTAATGTGTCTTAGTTTAAAGAGAAACAACACCCTCAGACCAATTTATTCAGGCAACTTTTGTATAGTAGTACTGTTGATCAGTTAGGGTACAAATCTTGACATTTAAGGCAAAACATAATTCAGTTTTACACCTTGAGTTAAAAAATGTGCACAGTGTCTTCCCTCTACAGGTTGAAACCATCTGCTACAACTGAATTAAAAAAAAATCTCTACCAGCAGATCTGCTGCTAAGTGTGGTACGTGGTGCCACAGAGCTCAGCAGTTTTGCCTACTTTTTTAATGGTTGTTAACTTTACTAGTGGCTCCAACAATCAAAGACACAGATTGTATGACTGTAAGATTCTGGGTAATGTAGTGCTTTTGATCAAATACCAAAAAAGCCATGGCTTTCTTAGAATAAAAATCTATTAATTTAGAATATATTAAAATATGTAGAAACACATCGAATATATTTCCTCAAAACGACATTGACATCATACAAATAGTGGTTCTAAAAGTGGGGGTCAGGACCCCCTTGGGGATCACAAGACACTGAGAGGGGGTCTCCAAATGCCTTAAGAAAACCAAGAATATTTTTTGGAATTAACTTTATACCATTTTTGCCCATTTTAACCCCTTCCCACCATTTTTTTCTGCTTGTTTTTGCCACTTCTAAACCAATTATTGCCACCTTTTGTCTAGTGTTGCAACTGTTGACCGATTATTGCCAGTTTTAACCATGTTTTATACCCATTTTAACCACATTTCACCATTTGTTATGCCCGTTTTTGCCGGTTTAACCCATTTCTGCCAATTTCTGCCTGTTTTTCTGCCTCAGTTAACCCCTTTTTTGCCACTTTAATCCCATTTTGGCCACTTTTTACTCCCCTTATACAGCTTTTTATGCCCATTTTTGCCCTTTTAACCCATTATTGCTTTTTTGTTTGCCTCTTTTATCAAATTTTTGCCCCTCTTACCCATTTTTCTGGAAGTTTTTGCCATTTTGTCCAACTTTTGCTACTTCTGTCTCATTTCTGCTACTTTCAAAATCCCATTTTACCACCTTTTCCACCAGTTTTATCCATTTTTAACTTATTTTATTTTTTTAATGGATTAACATTCTTAAAAGGCTATTTACAATGGGACAAAAGAATAAAAATATTTCTTAATTTAATGAGTAGTTATTATTCAGATTAAATATAAAATATGGATATCACATCTTAACTTTATAATTGACCATGATTTTGCTGACCTCTATAGGCCTCCAGTCTGGCTGGGCCCCAGAAAGTTCTCCTGTTTATCCCCCGTATGGACAGCCTTGTCTGCATGTGACTGTTCTTGATTGTGCATGGCTGTGTTCAACCACCTTTAGGTACAGTGGGGGTCACTGTCTCCAGCACCTTTACTTTTGGGGATCGCGGGATGAAAAGGTTGAGAACGCCTGTTCTACATGACCACATATCATGGTTTCAAATGTTACGACAGTATGGAGAATAATCAAATCTGAAAAAGGAGTATCTGCAGAATAATGCTGTGGCTGATAAGGGACAGTGGGTAGGAGGGGTGTGCATGTCTCATCTCGCCTCCCTCCTAGTTCTTTCCATGATGTTACGAAGGTTTTTTTAAGTCCAGGGTAGCTTAACCTCAGCCGAAACTCTGGGGTTTTGCTAAAGTTAGGTAAAGCAGTCAATGCATGTCAGAAAAGACAAAAGACGGACACATAAAAATGCTTGATATCATCTCGGAATAAGAGTTTCTCTCTCAAACCACTTGCCCAACACTAAGCCTACTTTTAGGCCTTTTGGAGGCCTAAAGTCCTCTCCATCCGTCTCTTTCCTTTGGCTGTTTGGATGAGACTTTGTGTTAGAGAGGTTCCTCTATGTGATTGATGATCCATGGCCAATTAGAGGCTTATCCTTGGAGGCCCACAAAGACACCCAGGATCTCAGACATAAACACTGGCGGCCATGGGGTCTGAAGATACCTGTTGTCCATGTAAAAAGACCAAGGCTCCAAAACAACAGCTGTGGAGGACAATGGTTCCTCTTTGGAGGGTTCGGATGCTTCGCCGAATGGAAATACCTTTAAAAAGAAGTTGTGCCGGTCTGTAAAAGAGTCTGGAAATTCCATGGGTGAAGTCGGTATTCAAACGTGGTGCCATAACAGCGAGGAAAGACTGGTCAGTGGGTGGCTGCTTCATTTGACTCCCTGTGGTTGACGAGGACCAGGGCGCCAGGCGGGGGCTCATTAGACAAACTATGACAACAAGATGTTGCCCTTGAAAATCAATTATAAACAGAAGAGCGTCTGCATCTGTTTCTGCTTGGAGTTATGCAGAGCTGTCTGTCTCTTTTTGTTTTTTTTAAAAGGTCTGAGTCCACTGCCGCTCAGATGGTCGTCCCTGTGGGATTAGTGATGGCACTAAAGCCTCTGGGACAGTGCTTGTAAATCACAGCAGATGAACTGGGGCGATGACAGGTCTGGGAGGCCTCGGTGATTTGACTGCAGCGTTTATTAGAGCTTCCTCGGAGGGGGGTGTGCTCTCATTATAGGCTTCTTAGTGTTCCCCCCAGTGTCAGGCATGTAAAACTAGAGTAAAAAATGATTTTTGTGAGGGCCATATGTGAGCAGAAGGCCTTTTGAATGGGCCTTTCTTATTAATGCCCATTAATGACCCCTCAGCACTTTGCTTACACAACCTGGGGCCCAGGCTAACTTCAATTGATTCAACATGTCACCTTTTCACCACTAAGCGCCAAGGAGCTGTGTTAAAAATAGAAAACTCAGTAAATTCCTGGACCTTTGAAATGACTAGAGAGACCTGTTTTCCTCCTGACACACCAGCGCCACAGTTAACCAGACAGCCTGACACAAAGCCTGCCCATCAATCTTACTGACGTCTGCTCTTAACTTGAGGATTATTCGTCTTTGCTTGTCTCAAAAGTTGGGTTTATTATTTTTAATCAATGCCAGTTTAACAGAGGATTGTTAAGATCACTTCAGACTAAAGATTTAGTATAAAACAAGACTATTTTAGAACACTGCAGGGAAGAGCTGCAGCTGTGTGAACTTAGTCGTTGCAGTTCAAATCAAGCCGGATGATGGTGATTCTGTTTGCCTTTTCTTTTTACTCAGACAAACTTCCAGGGTTCCTGTAGATCCTTGAAAAGTCTAAAATAGCCAAAAATTGCACATTTGAAATTTGAGAGGTCTTAAATTTTAGCAGACACTTGAGTTAGATATGTCCTTATTCAATCTTTGTTTTCCAGCCAATCTTATTCTATTTCAATCATCTTCCCTCACAGATTGTTGCTTAAATATTCTCCATAACTAAGGGAATTCAGTGTTGGATGTTCTAAATTTCTGGATAATGACCCCAGACCCCTCTCTGATTTTATCTGACTCACTGTGAAAAAACACACCCTGTTGTTTGTGAAATACTAGTCCAGTTCTCTAACATCTGGGCTACCAAGTTGACCACTTCAACATTTCCTGGAACCCTACCTTGTTTTAATAGATCTTCCCTGACAAAAAATTATTATTCTGCTTTTTGATAGTTAAACTATCTAAAATTAGAATAAATGTACTGTGTTTTGATGTAACAGAGCAGTGGTTATCAACCTTTTTTCCACTGAGGCCCTCCTTTGCATATGTAGGTTGAGCTGCACCCACCAGGACCCACACGGAAAAAAGTGACATATTGCTGTCAAAAATACACATAACTTTGTTATTGTTGATCGTTTGAGGCAAACACAACCACAAGTGTTATTTGCAAAAGACCTTGGTATGCACCATAAATATGGGTTTACCAAAGTAATAGAGAAATTAAATGGGCCAGAAATCATCAAATTTGGACATTTATGACCCAAATGATTATTTGCTCTATACCATTTGACATTCAAAACTAATTCCTGGTCTGGTGTATCGATAAATCTCTGTGCAAAAAGTGGTTTTAATTTTTCTCAGTTCAGGTCTAAAGCTTGTAGGAACCCTGACTACTCACACAAAAAAATATTCTGCCTGCTAGATACTCTGGTCCTCTCTAGCAGCTTCATGGGTAGGCAGCATGTGCAAACTAGCTAATAACCGAGATGAAAGTCAAGGCTGATATCCTACTTATAAGATAACCAAGCTAGCATTTTTGTGTTCCTGTGCCATGAAATTGAGTTGCCAGTTTATAATGCGGGCGCAGACACACATGCATGAAGCATCTTTTTTTGAAGGGTTGTGGCTCAGTTGCTAGAGTCAGTTGTCCCGCAATCGGAAGGTCGTGAGTACGATCCCCATGTTGACATGTCCTTGGATAAAACACTTAACACTGCCTTGTTGGTGGTATGTGGGTATGGGTGTATATGAATGGGATAAGCTAATACCAATGGCCAATTCTCCTTAGCAACCTCTGCCATCAGTGTGTGAATATGGAGTGAAGGGTGTGAATGGGTTGGTGGGACCTGCGCTTTGAGTTGTCTGATGACTAGAAAAGCGCTATAAAGCCTCAAGTCCAATTTCAAAGGGAACTGGAGATGACACCCGAAGATTTAATGGTCACTAGCATGCATGCGTTGTCTCCTCCAGTTGCAGCGATGTGAGCTGACAGGCTTTCAGAATGCTGCAACTGTCCCAACAGTTGCAAATTTTAACTCATCATGAATTTTGATCTGCACTGGGTTTACCCTCTAAGACTGATGTATATAACAAGAAGAGACACAGGTTATTTACAGTAAAATAACTTTTGAACCATAAGTTGTAGCCACTTACTTTTTACCCTCTGGAAGCCCACCATTGTGCCGTTCTAATGATGATATCCATGCCTTCATACCCTGTGTAGAGGCTTCTCTAGCAAGCCTGGAACTTTCTGGGGTCTTTAGAGATGAAATCAACAACAGTAACTCAAATACCAAACGTCCTTTTATCCATTTTCAATCATTTCTGCCGCTATCCTTGCATCAGCCACCATATTGTTTCCCACAGTAAATGTCATGTGGGCTGTTGCATCATACTTTTCCAAACAGTGAATGTCAATACACTTAGATTCTGGTGGAGATGACCTGAATAGCTCATAATGGAAAGAAAGAGCACCACGTGAGGCTCTCTTTGCTGCATGTGAAGCCAGGAGATGTTAGAATATGAACAGCCACACCCACATAATACAAAGTAATGGCTTTCACCAGCGAAACCTGGTCAATGTAAAAGACAATCTTCCTTAAAATATCAGCTTCTTACTGTTTGAAGCTGAACCTCCAAGACTTTAAAGTTGTCCATTGTTCCTCTAAGTAATTTTTAACTGTGACTCCAAAGATACCAAATCCCAAACCCATTCCCCAACAATGAACCCCCATAGGACCAGCATTCTCTGGCTGCTTTTACTCTGAAAACCTATAAGTCATCACCATCACACAATACAAGCCTTCTCTCCTTTGTTTTTTGTTTCTCCCTGGAGAGGATGTTTACGGCCGGTTCATTTTTTCAAGAAGCAGTGAAAGCAGCGTGATAAAGGCCCTCATACTGAGACCACCACCAGAGCTAAAATAACTGTAAAGAGTCTCTGAAAGACCCCTTTGGGTTTAGCAGACCTCACAAAGTCCTCCTATTGTTACTCAGCCATTCCTCTCCTCCTCCATCCATCTGTTCTCCAGGTCCTGTCTTTAAGGCCACCTTATGGTCAGGAGGCATTAAAAGCATGTTAAGCTGTGTCATTATTCACTGGAGTGTGTCGAGCTATTATCTATAAAAGAGCAGTTTCTCCACTTTAAGGGGAACTCGCCAAATCCACAATAGATAGGGTCAGTGTGGTGTGTCCTCAGTTTACCAAAAATCCCCTCGTAACAAATGTAATTTCCAGATAGCTCACAGTTCATGCTGTGTCGATGCTATAAGCTGTTCCAAAAAAGTTGGGGCAGTGACAAGAAAAAACAGGGAAAGTTGTGGACTTCCCAGAAACACCTAAATAGTCCACAGTTTAATAGCTGATGATAGTAACATGATGTGGTATTAAAGAAGCACTCCTGAAAGGCTCAGTCATTTACCATCAATGATGGCAGTTCTCATCTTTGGGTAAACAGAACAACAGTTTAGGACAATCATAATCAACATGTATTTGAAGAAATTTAGAGATTTAACCATCTACAGCTAATTTATCTTTAAAGGATTTAAAGAATCAGGAGAAATCTCTGATCATAAGGGATGGGGTTGAAAACTAACACTGAACTGGTATCATTCTTAAATGGACAGTACAACACTTTGAAAAAACATTTTTCACTTAAACCAGTTCATTGCTGCATCTACAAATGTAATTCAAGACACTACCATGCAAAACAAAAGCCATTAATCCACATCCACCAGGAGCTCTGATGACTTCTCTGACCCTGAGCTCATCTGAGATGAACAGACGTGAAGTGGAAAAGGGTGCTGTGGACTCACAAATCCACATTTCTAATTGTTTTTGGAAATACTGGCTGTCAAGACCACTGAGCTAAAGGGGGAAAGGAACATCCAGTTTGTTATCAAGGCAAAATTCAAAAGTCAGCATCTGTGATGGTGTGGGGGTGTATTAGTGCCCTTGGCACGGGTAACCTGCACATCTGTGAAACCACAATTCCTGCTGAATAGTACAGATTTTGGAGCAAAAAAATAGGAATAGCGGCAAGCTGGCTATAATGTGTGCACTGCAGGAATAAATAAATATTTAAATACTGTTGGGAAGAAATTCTGAAAACTCATTTGGGGACCCAAAAAATTTCTCCCACGACCCAACTGTGGGTCCCAACCCAGACTTTAAGTATAGTTTACCATACTCGTACTTCTTTGACGTCAAACCAAAATACAAGTAAATGGAAGTATTTTAAATGTGTGCTTTATAGAGGTGTGACCAGATCTCGGATGAAAAATAGTTTTACTGATATAGCTTTTTGTATTTCAGTCTGTTGTAAACAGTGTCTAAAGTACTTTCAAAATAATCTAAATGCTTTTATTACCTCCGCCAAGGAGGTTATGTGATCAGGTGGGTTTGTTAGTTAGTTTGTTAGTTTGTTAGCAACATAACTCAAAAAGTTGTGGACGGATTTTGATGAAATCTTCAGGAAATGTCAGAAATGGCATAAGGAAGAACTGATTAGATTATGGGAGTGATCTGGATCACCTTCTGGATCCAGGAATTTTTTAAGGGATTCTGTACTATTGGGAGATAGGGCTAATGGTGGAGGTTTGCACTGTTACCACTTTACACCAGGAGATGGCGGACATGAGTAACTTCAATCCAAGCAGTATTTTGGCTGTGTTTCCATTCAAAGTTTTGGAGTTTATAGAGTTTGAAAGACGCACGCCCAGTCGAGGAGACGAGTCGGAGCATAACAGAGAGAAAGACAGCTAATTGTAGCGAGAATACTCACAATGCTGGGAGGAACAGAGGAATACTCACCCTCTCCAGTGACTTCCAGTCATCCAGTGAGACCATGGGTGAGACTGTCAGTGCATCTGTTGGCACCAGCAGGCAATGCTTCCACCATGATAGTCCAACTGTAGTGAAGCCAATGCTTTGCCTCATTGTGTTTCCACCCCACCGGGGTGAATGCCGTGGTGGGGGACACATGGGGATAGATCTAGGAATTTTTTTAAGGATTCTTCACTATTGGGAGATACGGCTAATGGCGGAGGTCTGCGCTCTCTGAGTGCTTTTCTAGTTATATAGTAATTGTAGCAATGAGTGCATAGTGTAGTAAAGTAAAGATGTGGAGGACTATTAAAATGGAAAGTTTGATTTGAGGAGCATTAAAATGTACAGACTGAGTCAGAGTTAGACAAAACAAACTGTGTGTAAGCTTTGATAGCCTTTTCAGTACAAGAGGAGTTAGTTTAAACATTTCTGAAAAGACCTGAATGCATCACAATTTTGACTTCAGCTGTATAAAGGACGTATTATCCACCCATGTATTTTTTCCAAAATTGAAAAGGTGTAAAATCTCGTCTCATCTCGTGAGATAAGAGTCTTGTCACACCCCTAATGCTTTATCATTATTAATCACAACATATTTAATATAAGGACTTCCAAAAGATAAAAATGTTTTAATTATTATTAGTACACTAATTTGAGTTTTCAACCATTTTGGTCTCATTTTGGATTTTTCTACTCTTTTAAGGTAAGGATAATTGACTTTTGGTTTGGATACAGATCTGTTTTTAAAGAGGATTGAAGATGAAAGCATGAACTTAGCCACAGAAAAAAGGAACTTGTTATGGATTGAAAAGGAAGACACTTGCCAGGTTTTACACTGGTTAGCACACCAGTAATAAAACAAAAAGAAAAAAGTCACGGATGCCGTTTGCTTATTTTCCCAAGACAATACCAGGCCACATTCAGCAGGAGTTACAACAGCATGGCTTCACAGTAAAAGAGTGAAGCTATTAAACTAGTCTAGACCTGAAAATGCATGTTGCATTATGAAGCACAAAATATGACCACAGAATTCCTGCGCTGTTGAGCAACTTTGAATAAACATCAAGCAAGAATGGGAAACAATTCAACTTTCAATACATCAACAATCAGTATCTTCAGTCCCGAGACGCCTACAGTGTGGTTACAAGAACAGCTGATGTAACAGTGGTAAACTGTCCCATCTTTTTTGGACAAAATTGCAGGCTTCATAGTCAGAACGTTTGCATATTTCCAAAAGAATGATACAGTTAATGAGTTTAAACATTAAATATCTTGTGTTTGTGTTGTATTCCATTGACTATGGGTTGAGAAGGATTTGCAAATCACTGTTTTTTGTTTATATTCACATTTTGCACAATTCCCCGACTTTTTTGAAATTGTAGTTTCGAATATTTGCATCATTCCAGATTGAGGATGGAGGTTGGCATCTTATGTGACTGTAGATTCACCTTTGCCTTGTAGCCCCCAATTGGAGCATGAGCCCATTCCTACCTCAGCCTCTTGGTTCAGGAGCCAGATAGAGTGTTATGAAACAGGATGAAAATAGACATGAGATGCTCTTAAATGTGTGTTAGAAATGTTTATTTTGACTTTATATAGACACTGAATGAGTCTAAAATATCTTATATTTACTTTAATTATATCAAGCGAGGAGGAGGTTTTAAATTGACGATATATTTCAGATAAAAATAAAGAAAATTATAGAGCTGAAATGCATTAACCAGAGCTTCCAGACTAATGTTCAGACAGCGGGACATGGAAGAGTGATTCCTTGGACTTGAATCCCCAGAGCCGGTCCAGCTCTCACACTCATCTGCAGAGAATAAACTAGTCCTTGATGCGATAAACAAATATTATTCATTCCAGTCCAGAGGAGGGGAGGGAGGCCTGGCTGTGTGTGCACTCGTGAATGAGGCTGTTTGTTAATGTGAGGCCCTGACACTCTGTTAAGCATGTCAGTCATCTCTCGCGGTAGCTTCCAGATTACTCTACAAAAGATTATGGTTTGACACAGCGCCCTGCGCAGCCATAAACTTGGCAGGTTTGACGCTGCTCTCAGAAAGTGTATTTCTGCAGGAGCGAACACGGAACATTGAAATTGTATAACTACTTTAGGAATAAATAACACGGTGTAAAATCCCGGCTATAAACCTTCTTTTTCAGCACTCGCATAAAAACCAAACCCAAGGAGGTTGACCGGGTCAGCGCTGGATGAAATCTTGTAGAGGAGCATATAATGGTTATCTCCGGTAATAAAGATGCTCTTGTGCAGGATATGCGATGGCCTTGTGTGTATTGTTGGCATTCATCAGGCCCTGCATCTTGATGGTGCATGAAGATTACACCGTGTAGCACAGAGGGAGCTGGCAGTGGAGAATGAATGAGATGAATCAGGAGAATTGGATGCCCAGCTTGGATTGGAGTTCATATATAACACCTGTTATTAGAAAGGATTTTCTCACAATAAAACTTATCATACACGTCGTTTGATTCTGTACATGCACAGTGTATGGTCTCTGCAGAATTAGACCCTAAGTTAGTCAGCAGGGAGTGTTTTTATTAGATATGATCTGTACCGGTATAATCGCCCTCCTGGGTCAGTAAAATGTTATTGTTCGAGGAAATGAAACACTGCCACGAAACAGACAATCATGCTGTTTTATTATCTTTGTTTCAATAAAGCAGAGCTGCAAAGTGAAAGCAGTGTAGAGAGTATTAATCAGAGGGTTTCCATCTTGTTGTCCGTGGCAGCCAGGGCCAACGACATGATCATTCACATAAATAACGCTCCAAACAGCCGGGCCAGTCAGAGGACAAGCAAGGGCAGGAGGCAAAAGGCCAGACATTGAATTAGACAGCAATTCTGGAATAAATGAATCAAGTCTGCAACTCAGATTTATCGGGTGTTTGGTGGAGCTTTTCTGGTGTCCTGCATTTCAGTGGGTATAAAACTCCAGCTAGAGTTTATAAGAAGTAAAAACTGGGGAACTGAGCAGAGGTGGTACAGACCTTAAAGCAGGGCTGATCAAGTACATTTATACAAGAGCCAGCTTTTTTTAAACAGGCAATTTGAGGGCTGAACTTTCAAATAAACTAAAGAAATTTTTTAAATAGTCTACTTAACATATTTTAAATATATTTTAAATGTACATCGTTTTAGGGGGCGACTGAGGTATTTTAGCTAAATATTTCTGTGGCTGTCATGTTGTCTATGCTGTGTAGTGATAAATGAAAAACCTAAGCAGGAAAATTGCACTCCCAAAATGCCTGAAGCTGAAAGTTTCCATAGAAAACTGCAGTTTTGATCAAGAATGAGCTGCTAAATACATGTTAAACATGCATTATATTTGCTAATAATGGCTTATAGGCGTATGAAACATAAAATCATTCCTGATTAAATCGTTTCCATCTAAGTTGTTTTTGGTTGTTTTAATAGCTGTAGGAGGTTTATTAAAAAAGTAAAATAGAAATTAGTGCAACATTTTTCCTCTAGATTTTTTACCCTGCACATATTTTGAATTTGATCATGATCTGGGGCAAATGAGCAGATATGGCCCCCAGTTGATGATCACTGCCTTAAAGGGATATTTAAGTATTGATGAGAGAGTCTCTTGCGCTTCAGCTCCTCCACAAAGTGGAGGTTGGTGCTCACAGGAGGACCAGCAACTAACAGAAGTGTTTCAATGGATCTACCAGATAAACCCAATGAGGAAACTGGAGCACACGAATCACTTGATGACATTTAATCAGGTGCAGAGGACTAATGTTTCGTCACGCACTGCATCTTCACCAGAGTCAAACAGTAATGGTGCAGTTTGAAAACCTTAAATACCCTCCTAAATAAAGAGTTGGGTTTTAAAGGGAATTGACAACAGTCATGGCATTAGCCTCATGTGATTTCAGTGAGAGTTGCCCCTTGGGGAAGCTAGGTTTTCATACAGTGAAAATAGCATACCGGCTGTAGCTTGTCTAGTTATCTGCCATTAGAAGAATAAAGCAACGTACATAAACTTACCTGGATGACAAATTTCCAATCAACTCCTGTGGTGTGAGTTGGATTTTCCAATTTATCTTTAGAAAGCTGAAGAAGGTCCCATGTTCAGTAAGGCAGGGAACTCTGGATGGCGAGTGATGCAGGCTGCAGGCAACTATGCGCTACTATCCTGGATCAGAAATTCTCGGAATTGAGTAATTGTGATTATACCTTTTATTGTCTTTAATTTATCCATATTTGAGCACTTGTTTGTCTGTTTGTACCATATTGTTCAATAAAATTTCTAATAAAAGAAATATCAAAAATCCTGGATCAGGAATGTCCTGGTGTCTCATTTATGAAACCAGGCTTAGACTTATGGAATCCAGACTTAGTTTGTGTGCCAAAACTTTGGAAATGGCCTACACCAAAAATAATTCCGATTTTTAAAACTGTGCCCATGTGCATATTCAAGCAGTGTTCTCTTTATAAACCCTGATCAATCTGGAAATGTGTGTGCGTAGATCTGCCTCCTGTTACACCCTCTACAGGCTTACATTTAGCCTTAGACAGTCAATGCAAAGCTCCTTGTGAATGAGAATGCATAAAAGTTAGATCAGAGTTTTTCAGCAGTGAGTCATGACAGCAACCAGAAAGAAATTGAAGAAAATAAACTTTCTGATACTGAAACTGAGGTGCTTGCGAATGAAGAGGTGATTGGTAAGAACAGTCACAATCTAAAAGAAAGATAAATTGATAATCACCATGTTTCCACCATTTATATACTCCTCTTACAATGTACAAAAAATCCACTGTTCACCGTTGCGCACGAGTTTCACTACAGCTGTTTGTTTATGGAGCCCATGCTAATTTCTTCACATAATTTAAGATCTGTCTCCCACTAGAGGACATTATTAAGTTTGACTGATCTTTATGAAAGGTGAAAGCAACAAAAATTCATCATTTATTATTTACAGTGCAAAAATTTTCATTTATAATTTAAGGAAAGGGGCCCAGAGGGTGAAAATGACAGGAAATAATAAAAAATGTATGTGAATTAAATTATTAAGTGATAATTTTTTTGTGACGGGACAATAGAAGTGATATTCCAGTAACTAAATAATCGTTTTTATCATTTACAACAAGTGGTTACCATGACTTTGACATTTATCATTTACAGTGCATTGTTTTTGTGTCTGCTGCCTGGAAGAAAGATCACACTTCCTCTCAACTCTTGACTTAAATATCTGAAACTTCACAGCAGCAGTGGAGACAGAACTGAATTACACTGGTTGAATGATGTAAATAAACAGTAAGTTCATTCTATTTCAGCATTTACAACAAAAGATAAAATGGGACAAACACTGAATATGAGCATTTAGCCATTATGAAAAGAAACATAACAAACACGCGTTTATTTTTATTTTCTGGTTTTACTGTTTGTCTCTGGAAAATACAACAAAAACATCAAGTCTGGCAGTATAATAAAGCATGGATGTTAAAAAACAGTGGACGATAATTAAAAAGTAAATAAATATAGACTTCATAGAAATATAATATATAAATATTATATATAATATAAATATAACATTTATAAATTATAACTAATGTAACTATATTGACGCATTTTGTGAGGCTTTTTCAGATCTTTTCATACTCGTATCACTGTTAATATTACATATTCACGTGTTTTCTATGCACACCGGCAGTTTGACGTTACGTGCCCCGGAAGTATTTCTCTTTACCTAACGAGGACAAAATGGCGGCGCGCTGCATGTGAAGGGGTCGGACGAGGTGAACGGGAGCCGGCTTTATGATCCGAGAACATGTATAAAACGCCATGCAGCAGATTGTCAGGTAACACAACAACCAGTTTGATATAATCTTATACTTGCCGCTACTTAAAAATGTATTTTTGTTTTATTCTGCTGAAAATAGCCGCGGAGGCTAAGGCGGAAGCTAGCAGCTAGCTGTAGCATACAGTTCTCCGTATAGAACCTGAGATGTTTGTTTGGAGGCTAGCAGTGACCTTAAATAGAAGTCAGGCACATCTGTACAGTCCAAAATTAGCGAATTAATTCTTGGTATTATAACAACAACACATTTGCTCTGTAATGTAACTCTTGTGCTAACATATAGCATGTTAATACAGAGTGCTATGTAATGTTATGAGACATGTAACCGTTACATGACTGGTCGGTGAGAGGAAGACTTTCACTTAATTCAAGACAACGACTTCCTCTTTCGCCTTATAAAGTTGATACGTGTAATAATAAAGGACCTCTCTTATATAGTTTAAGTTGCTGTTTGTGTTTTTAACCAAATAGATGACTTTATAACGTGAAGGACTGTCTAAAAGACCATAACATTGATCCAACACCCTTCAGAGTGTCATTACCAGTCAGTACACTAGCATTAAAGAAGTGTTGTTTCTCTGTCTTTACTGCCATTTGCCATTTTTATTCAAGCTATATAATAGATAAACCTGTAAATCAGTGTATTAGTTTATGATTTAGGCACTTATCCTCTTCAGACTGTTCATTTGTTGTATTTAAGCTTGGCAGATACCATAAAAATACGTAAACCATAGTTCTTTTGTTTGCTTTAATTTTTATGCTTTTTTTACCCATCAAACTGATTTACTCTTGAGTTTTTAAAGTTTTACTTTTTAAAGCGGATTATGATTCAAGACAATGACATGCTATAGGCTATAATTTTCATTATTGGTCGTCTTTCTCACCATGTGCAATATTTAGGCTCTTTTTCAACAGTGTTTTCAGTGTGGTCACTATCTGGTGTTTGCATTCATGAACCAGGGGTCTGTATCTGGACTACCATTAATACTGTTAATAATGTCATCACTGTTGTACTTGGCCTCCATTGTCACATAACTCAGAGTCTCTCTATTACGGCTTATCTGCTAAGATGTTTGTTTGGTTATTTAGATCCCTATCAGCTTTTGCACAGCAGCAGCAATTCTTCCTGGGGTTTACTCAATTCCAGTGTGAGAATGCAAAACATTCAGACAGATAATAACACAAACATAACATAAACATCTTAATAACACAATACAATGGCACAGGTACAAACACATCACCCACGCCCTAACAAAAACACACAACTATTGTATTCAAGTAAAAGTACAGTTACTCTGGTTAAAATTTCCCTGAGTAAATGTTCTATAAATCTACTAATCTATTAATCTAAATTAAAGTACTGGAAGAACTAAGTCCTGGGTAGAGGAGCTATGGAGGGGTTATACAGTAAATTATGATATGTCCTTATAGGCAAGACTGAAGGGAGAATAACTATCCAACCAGGTTGTTCAGGTAAAGTCACACCTTTATAATAAAGTAAAATACACGGCCATATCGATATTCATACAGAGTTAAGTTTAATATTTTCAAGTGTTTATAGTGATCCACGGAGCTGCAGTAACTCAAAAAAATCTGTGTCAAGGTTGATCTCCTGTGGTAAGGGCAAAGCAGAAAGTCAACCTCATAGTGTGGCTATTCATACTGATAAAGAATAACCTAAGCACTATACCTCCTTTAGGAACACCTTAAGTCACAGGCAGCAACTCTAACTCAGCAGATAACTTCAGTCATGCTGCAAATGTGTCTCACATTAAAAACATGACAAAAGAACCCCAGGACTGAACAACAGAGGACATCCAAACACAACTTAACACCACACCCAAGGACATAACGGGGAACATCACCCACATATCCCCCCAGAATTGACATCAGAGTGGGTGGAGCTTAGATCAGTTGGCTCTTCAGAGTTAGACTAGCAATGGAGGATCAACACTGTCAAATAACTCCAACACTGAGAACCGTTTCACTCAGAACAGAGTTAGAATTACACTTCAGGAGTGAAAATCAACTCAGAAATGTTCAACTCTTACATTCAGTTTTGGCTGTTCATGGATGTGATGTAGAATCTTTCTGTCTTGTTTGAGTTTAATTCGTGTTGCTCTACATAGTTTGGGAGTGAGTTCCACTCTTTTATAGCTGTGTACATCACTCTTTGTTGTCAGGCTGTTTTAAATTTACGTAAAATGAAACGGCCTCAAACTGCATGTCGTGCCACATAATTGAGTATCTGTGCACTAAATGACAGCTTTTCATAGCAGATGAAAGGTTTTTTTGTTGTCATAACATTTCTCATTAAAACCATCAATTAGTACATCAATCTGTTTCAAACTTCCAACCATGAAAGGCGTTCATGCATCTTAAGGACGAGTCTTTGAGTCTCATCCACCTGACAGTTTATAATACGCTTCATTTTCTGTTTTTGTCATTCACTTGATGCTCTTTTGTGGCTCTATTTTTAGTACTATGATGGAGCAATCTGGCACAGAAAATTCTCTCAGAATTAATTCTTATCTTATCTTACACTTGTTATTTATTACATGCTGCATGTTGTTTTATTTTTAGATTATTTCTTGCAGGTTTTATCTTTGCATGTACATGTTCCAAGAATTCTCTGATCTGTATTTTTGTCTGTGTTCATTCCTGGGTCATTTATGCAGTCCTGTGGTTTGTTTTTATGTTAACAAGTAAGATTTACTTTTATTGTTGATTTATCTACTGTCAGCAGATTGTTTGGTCCAAAACCAAAATAAAAATTTTGAAAAGTGGTCTTGATGAACTTGAGATTGGTTTGTCCACACGCATAATTTTTCATCTTATTTTCCATAAGATTAATGGAAGGAACTGTTGCTCTGAAAGTTCATTAAATAAACTAAACCAACTGTGTTTGTTTGATTAACTCAGAATATGTTTTCCTCATTTCTTTTAGGTTTAGTTGGTGTAAGCGTGAAACAGAAATTAATTAGATGCAACCAAAGCGCCCGTAGTCTTATCCAGCTGCACAGGAGAGATCCGTCAAACTGGCTGACGTACCAGCATCTCAACTTCCTCAAACGCCAGGTAACCATTGCAGGGTTTAGTATCTTCTTGTTCTTTTTTTTTTTTCAGTTTCATCCTCATGATTCTGTAAATATTTGCTGTTTATTATATGTCATATGTTTCCAGTTTTATTGCTGTAAGTTCTCCCCTAAGTCCCATGGCTTTTCTGTTTTCTCTCCAGTATGTAACAAAGAAGAGCAGCGAGCTTCACCAGCGGGCCATCCCCAAGCAGTCTCCCATCCTGACCATCGTGGATGAGAGAGACGACAGCATCGAGCGACAGGTGCAGAGAATACCAACTATCGATCCTGTGGTCGCTGATGCAGAGACACAGGCTGAGGGTGTTATCAGCAAGACACAGCCAGAATTATCCTCCTTAGATGCCGCTTCACCAGATGTGACAGCAGAGAAAGTTCTAACTTCAGTTGAGACGCCTCATGTTCACGTGGAGTCGGACGAGGCGAGAGAAGCTCGACTGGACAAACAGTGGAAGATTCTGAAGGCTGATGTGGCCGACCTGCCGGATATTTACGCCAAGCTTGCCAAAATCAAACTCACAGGTAGAGAGCTCACTTTGTCATTTTGTATTCATTCATACAACAAGGAGTTTTGAACATTTCTGGAAATGTGTTATTTTGGTATGGAGTCCAAGAATTGTAAGATTATCATTTTTTAATGATTTTTGCTTTTAAAATAAACTTTGAGAGGGAATTTCTTACACCAATGGTGATTGATAACACAATCAATTGTGATTAAATTAATGTGTTTTCCCCCTTTATTCAGTAGGAACTTTAAAGATTAAATTCACACTGGTAGATCAGATATTGAACATCTTTTTTTACCATTTTGACTCAATTTTTGATCATTTCTTGCTGCTAGCTTGCAGTGTTAATTTTGCTGACTAACACTGTGACTAAAATGTTCATCAAATACCTTTTTTCCATGACAAAAACTAGACTAAGACTTACAAAAGTAGATCTGTGATGACTAAAACTGACAAAAAGTAAGTTTAGTTTTTGTCAAGATGACTAAAACGAGACTAAAATGTAAGTTAGTTTTCGTCGGACATTCAGAATCTGGGGTATTTCTCCACTGTGGGTAAATCTGTCAAAAAACAGTCCATCTGTATCTATTCTGCCTCTTAGCTGTAGAAAGCAGGGACCCCAAATTTGGCAGGGTGTGTAGAACACACTAACATGGTTTGGTACCAGATTTAGGCAAGAAAATAAATGCTTGAACTAAAAGTAAAGTCTAAAATGTGAGGACTTTTTATGGACTAAAACTAGACTAAAACTAAAAAGGGTAGAAATGACTAAAATGTGACTAAAACTAAAATACATGTTATTTAAAGACTAAAACTAAGATAGAAATGAAAAATAGCTGCCAAAATTAACAAAATTAATGCTTGAATGCTAGTAAATGCTAACAAGCTATATTGTTTTCCCAGAGTGCTTTGTGAAGGGCTGTCAACCAATGACATGCTTAAACGTGTAGATCATTATGGAGATGGCCTGAATAAAGCATAATAGAGAGAAAGAGAGATAGAGAAACTGTGATGTGGCTGTCTGCGTCATTGTTGTTATATATCTGGATTATACCCACTTATTTTTTTTTGTCATCATAGAGTATAACCACTTCTGCACACACTACTACATTACTGGCTGATGCCCAGTGCTCTGTATTTGAATCAGTGTCAGGAAGGAGAAAAAATGGTATTTGATCATCTCCTATTTTAAACGTTGGTATCGATATTTGCCCTCATTTTCACGATTGGTGCATTTTTGCTGTGCGCTATTCTTTAATGTCATTAAAGGGAAGTTCCAGTTTAAACAGGCCATTTTAAAATTCACCTGTGAATTTCTGCTTTGTGATTTCAGCTCTGGTGGTAACAACAGCAGCAGCTGGCTATGCGATGGCTCCAGTACCATTTGACCCCATCATCTTCTTTGCGTCATCTTTGGGAACAGGGCTCGCTTCTTGCACTGCCAATTCAATCAACCAGGTCAGTAACCAGAAGGCTGCTTTCAGAGTTTAAAGTTTGTTCAATCCGCAGCAAGCCAAAAACTGTTGGTTTCTGTTCATACTCCTATCTTAACAATTCATAAATGTACGAACTGAGAGGTGATTTAGTGATTGGACAGTTTTGGTGACTGAGGAATTTAAATCCTTTGATTTTGATGCTTCTGATATAAAGTATTATATTTGTCATTTTTTGTTATGTTAAATTTATAAATAACTACAAGAAAAAGGCTAAATTGATCTGGGGCTTCTTTCTCTATGATTGCTGTTGCACACTTTCAATAGAATTCATGAGCTGGCATGGAATTAAACACACACACAAATTTTTGCACCTGAAACAGGGAGAAGAACTACCGTGTATTGCATGTGGGTTACTAACTGACTAGCTTAACTAAGTGTAGCCTCAAGAGATCCCTTAAATGGTTTCCTATACAGATTTCTTTATGAAAAACGAACATTAGGCGTTTAAAAATTCTCTGCAGATCATAGTGTGTAGGTTTCAGTCCTCTTGTACACTTACTTCACTGTTTTTTTGTTGAGTGTTTTTGCACTCATTTAGTCTAATCACAGCACTAGACTGCTAAATGTGCAGTGCTTTGAGGAGTGATGAATGCCACTCAGCCGAGGAGTTTGATCATTACTCACAAAAAAGCAAATGTTAGCAGTGAAGTAAGAATTACTGCTGGACTATACAGGTGTATCTAATAAACACTGTACAAATAATTCAGCTCTGCTTATTTACTTACATGACACAAGTCCCAAACAGTATCAAGTACGGCTTGTATAATTGTTTCAAGACCTTCAAACAGTGCAGATGTTCCCGATCATAAATCTGTTTTTATTTTAAGCACCAATTTCCTTTTGGAAAGAAAACATTGATGATTTGACTCAAATCTGGCAGAAAATCTGTCAGTGTTATAATGCCCAATACATCTTTAGTTGACGTGCCATACAAACATGACTCTGCTTGTTGAAGGACTAACAGCTAACAGTTAAAATGATCCCTTTGTTCTAGAAAATGTTTAAAGAACGAGGACATGCCCTCTTTACTCGCTCTGCATCCCTCTTTGGCTACGTATTTCAAAAATGCACCTATCTGACTGTGATGCCGTTGTTATTTTTCAAGCTATAAAGCTAAAAGAGCTAGTGAGTAGAGCTAGTTATATAATCGGGTGCTCATTATATTGTCTATTGTTGACGCTGTACGCAGGAATTTGCTCCGTGACTCAAGAATATTAGAATAATTGGCAACCTTTCCTTCATCCTCAGAATGAACTCTACTTAGTCGTGTATTTGGCCTGTAATTTGGCAAATACCTTGATTACACTAAAGGTTCCTGCCCTTGGGGCCAAATAACCCATTGTCCCCCTGCAGAATTACTCCATCAGTGTTTCAACTGATGTCTACATTGTGTTTGAGAGAGTTTTAAATGCTCTGAGACTGAGTGCCTGCAAGTTTGCTTGTCAGTGCAGCCACCCACTCCCCTCAAAATGAACAAGTTTCAAGCTCACAGTGCAGATAAAACAGTCACTATTCAGATTAACTACAAAGAAACTCCATAGTAAAACCTGGCAGTCAAAACTGACAATCTGAGACACTCTGATGCAATAGAAACATCCTCTATTGAACATGGATGTGGGTCATTGCATTTGACTTAGCTACAGTGTGACCCCTTCCTATGCTACCTCAGGATTACATATGTGGATATAAATGTGCAAATGTTTGCACACATGTTTTTGTAGTCATGCCTGAATAGTCCCATCGCTTGTTTAATATTGTGTTGTTCATCTGAAACAGAGCGGCTTTAACTCCTCCGTGCTCCCCCACTTCACACTGAGCAGGTGTGTAAATATCCTCCAGGTATTTGAAAAATGTCCCCCTCTCCTCATGCCGCTGAGAGTGGCGTAGACCCGAGCTCCGAGCCGTTCAGAGCGATGAGTGATGAAGAGGCGGCCGCCACTGTTCTCACTGCTCATACCCTGGGTGTCCCTTTATCTGCGAGCCCACCCTCACATCAGTCCTGTCAGTCTTCATTTTCTCCGCTAACGCCACCTGAGGTTAGGATGCCACATGGCTTCATATTTCATTGAAACAATGTTGTTTTCCTTTTGCTGCGTCTCTGTCGGCCTCCTCCAGTCGGCTCCATTTTCAAACCTACAATAAAAGGTGAAGTTCAGAGCACATGCTGCTCAACTTAGAGTTGCAAATTGGATAAGTGTGTGTTAAAACCTGCAGGAGGTACAGAAAGTCAGGGCTTCTAAATCTGGAAGTCCAGACCTGCTGTTCCCAAAGCGGGGGACTGCAAGACATCCAAGCACCAGCTCAGACTACACAAATTTAGCCAGATTTTGGTCTGACTGAAACTAATATGAGCATCGGGAACGACTGACACTTTGGTATTGTGACATGATTAATGACACGTCCAAGACGAGACCACAACTTGACGAGACTAACATGTCAGAATTTTTCTTGCATCATCATCTAGTTAGACATCCTATTTTTTTTTTTTTTTACGTTATCACATTTATACCTCAACATTCGTTTGATCATTATCAGGCCCATACCTGGACGCCAATGTACAGTGAATGGTCGGGATACACCTGTAGTGTGGCAGGGTAAGACTTTTGTTCCATAGTCTGACACAGTGCCGTCATGAACATCTGAAAAATCGTGTTCTCTGAGCCGGCCGTAAGGGAGATCTCAAGATAATTTTCTAAAAGTCAAAGAAAAACAAGGACTAATTTCATATGGTATATTTTACCCATTATTGTAAAAATCTTTCCAAAATGAGTGAGTTCAAAATAAAACCATTGTCATCGTCATAATATCCTGGAATTTAACTCTCTACACTACAGTAATAATGTAGAGTAGGGGTCAACTGATATGGATTATTAGTACTTCATGAGATCAATAACCAATTATCTATACCAGCATGGATTTAAAGCAAAATGTCAGCCCCAGCTGGGAATAACTACACAACAAAACAAAAAAGCCCCCAAATTAAACACAACAAAATAAAAGCTCATATCACTATAAGTGGGGAGGATTACATTTTGAAAAAAGTTTCAAATTTCTGAAAAATAAAATCTGTATCTCTGTTGCTTTAATAAATAATAATAAGTGTATTATGATGTAATATAATACTATGTTTTTTTAGGCTGTTTTGTTCTTCATTTTGTCCCCTCAGACTGGGGACAGTGGGGGTCCCTTGTATCTGGTGCTGTTATTTTTGCGGTCACAGGCTGTAAGTGTAGGAACCTTTGGTTGAGGCTGAAATCTAAAATATTATATGCATTTTAACATGTTTTGATTTAGAAAGTCATCAAAATACACTGAAGGGTTTTATATCTGATTTTCTAAATCGACCTATTCAAGCTCAGTGACTGAGAGGAGGCCTTATCACAACAATACAGATGTCATAGAGTAATTCAGTTTCTTTTGCATTAAATGTGGGTAAATGCTCTGTATGTATGGTACTATAAGAATCTTTCACATGCTTTCTATGGAAAAATATACACTGAATAGTAAAGAGATCTCAGTAGAATATAACTTCAACATCCCTCTGTGTTTTCATAAACGGTCCTGTGTGTATTAGCCTGAAATTCATCAGTGCTCGCTCTGTCTGAGGCCAAGAAATCCTTTTATGTGGCTTGTAGCTGGTATGTGAGCCTCAGCCTTCGCATTAGCTGACTTCATTCTGCTCACTAATCCCTCTCTCTATGTGGGGACATTTTGCGTGTCATCATAGTCTTAATTGACCAGAACTGGAGATGGGATTATTGTTTCAGAAAATTAGCCACCTGTTTATAAGAGAGGCTGACTTTGAAGTTATTTTTGTGGATGTTGTGTGAGGGCACATCTTTGATAAAAAGGTAATTTAAAGGAAAAACATCATTAAAGACGGTAAATGTATTTGTTGTTGGTTGCTTCTCGTCTCTACTGCTCGTCTGGAATGAAAACTATTCGCCTTTGTACCTAAGAAGCTGGTGTTGCTTTGTTTGGAGAAGAATGTCATTTTCCTGGCTATAATTACACACACAGAGGCACCAAGGATGTCATGTGTGACACATAATTACCTGTTGTGTTGCTGCTGTGGCAGCACTCTGTACTTTTTACTACCACCAAAAAAAAAGTTGTCAAGATCCTGGAGTTTAAAGCTTTGAGGACAAGTCCAATGAGGGGGCGACCGACTTTGATATATCAGCTACAAAAACACAAGTACAAGGCACTGAATACCACATTTTAAAACAAAAAGTTGTTTAAATATTCGATGGTATTGAAAAGCACCAAAACTTTAAATTAATAAAAGTTGTTAATAGAACGGATCAATAGGATAGGAGTGAATCCAATTATTGGCAGTGAACTACACACTGTCTACATTGCACAAAAACACAATCGACTTTTCAGAAACCACTGAATTTGCATACAGTTTGTTTAAATCACATTATTAAAAAAGTCACATTTGTTGCTCATTCAAGGGTTGGAGATTTTACAAAGACTTTTCCATGTGGTTAACTGTTTAAAATATAAACTAAAAATGTTATAATATTCGGTTGTTCACATGCTTTTTTCAGCAGTTGTCTAAAAAGACACAGCCTGCCATTTCATTGGCAAGCAGTGCAAAAAACATGCACAAAAACAAAGGCTACAAACCAAAATATTGCCAGTGTTTTGTGCAATTTAGACAATTCATTTGCAGAAGTTTGGCCTGCAGTTTCTACCCAACTACCCAATTTTGGGTGTCTTAAACTTCTAGTTTTGTTGCTGTGATACCAAAGCACATACTGAATAAATAAATATAATTTTAATTGTGAAACTGTTGCAGCCCTACTGCTGCACACTGTCTAAACAGATATTTTAGGGATTCACAATATTATGGCTATAATATAGAAATTAGCCGATATTTGCATAAAAGTTAGATATCGTACATGCAGACATTAAGATTTCTGCCAATATTTACAGCCAGACTGTCTACTAGGGGAGTGTATAAACTCTTGTATGTAGTTGTATAAATTACTTAATAACTGCTTTATCGTGGTTGAAATCAATATTTGCACATTTAATTTTGGCAGCCAGACCAGACAAAGCCTCGCTTTTGGAGCCCTTCCCCAATAGGAGGAAGCAGCTATTAAACTTTCAGGTATAGCAATTTTCTTACATCAGTGTTATCCATGATGGCTGCTAGTTTCTGATTGGCTGGAGTTAGTTTTTTAAATTTAAAGATTGGTACAGATTTGCAGTAGTGAATAGCATCTGGAAAGACATACCTGTAGCCATTATGTAATAGCTTGATTTTCCCTTTCGTTTGCGCATCGCCCAACTATCCTGCCAAGCTTCCAGGACCCCCTATAGTGCCCTCCCAGGACCCGAACTTTGCAGAACAGTAATTTTGACAGCTTGGTGGAGGTTTACTTGACATTTTTGGTCATTAAAATGTAGAAAGTAGCTCATAAAAGTGCCTGGGACTTGTATTTTTGCTGAAGTGGAATCAGCGTGGGCATTAACAGATTTTTACTGCCATCATGCCAAACATTAAAATTTGCAATTCTGACAACCCTTTATTACTAAAAACTCCAAATTGCACTAAAGCATTGAAGAATTTTTGCAGTTTATCCAGTAAAATGGTTTCTTTTTCTCAGGGTTAAAAATTTGACTTAAGCTGTCCTGTGTTTTTTAACAGTTTGGGACCTTTTGATGTTGTTCATCCTGGAAATAACTGAGATTTTATTTTAATTTGTTTAACTTTGACAGTCCTAAAGCGAGCGTGCTTTTTCAAGTCTGCTGTCAAAGACACACCTGCACCTGTGTGTGACTGATCTCAGCGCTGTGCTCATGTGTTTGTTTAGATAATCCCTCCATGAAGAAGTGGAGTTTAGCGGAAAAACAATCCAGAAATTACTTTCAGATCTTCTTCCAGTTTTTTTCTTTTAAATTAAACTCTTTCATCTTAAAAACTGTTGCTTCAGCATGAGTGTGGTTAGTCGTGATCAAAGCTCGATGTCTATTTCATATGAAAAATCAGACAAAAGCTTGATGAACAAATCAAAGCAGAGAAATCCGCCGGTGAAGATCACTTCCTATGGATTCTGCTGCTCTGCCCTAATCCCTTAATGCTCTGCATCTAAAGAGGCAGAGGAGTGTGCGAGTATGCGACCACACAGCTGTCGAATTACCTTGAGGAAAGGAGGGAAAAGCCTGGAAGGAAAGAAAAACACTTTGGCTCTTGGAAGTGGCAGCCAGACCTTCATCGGAGCTGTCAAGAGCCAAGGCTGCTCTTTGTCCCGATGGGGAAGTGGCCGTAGGGCGAACAGAAATGTTGTGGTTTCTTTTTAAAATGTTTCTCCATTTAGGAAACTGATGGAAGGGTGTAAGCACTCGCAGTCACGTAACAAAGGCATCTCAGCGTCTACAGTTTCTCACCACAGTCAGAAGTCTTCATGCTGTCATGTCTTAACTTAAAATCAGGGAGGACAGTCAGCTCCAACAGCAAAAGGATGTTGTTATCTAAGCTTCCAGTTCAAGAAGCTCTCATGAGCTGGCAATAATGTAACTCTTGTTGGCAAGCAGTGTTTGTTTTTGCTCTTGTCTAGGTGCTTAGACTGATTTTTAAACCCATATATGGTTGTTTATCTGAATAAGAAGGGATGAAAAACTAGATTTCTTTTCAAGGATTGATCAGATAAAGCCTTTGAATATTATTTATAAGAATCAAAAGCTGAATTTTCTGCAAGATTTGTCCATAACTACCTGGTTAGGTCTAAAAAATACTTGCACATCCAAAGAAAGCTCCAGTTAACAAAAGAATATTGGCTTATCATACATGACTTAATCAGAAAATACCACATTAAGAAAGCTCTATTTTATGGATCCAAACAAAATACACAGTTTTTAAGTGCTGAACATTTAGATTTTAGTCTAAAAATTACTCAGAGGTGATACACCTTTGAAATGGATCTAAAATGGTAACCACAACTTGTCAGGTGTAGTCACTGGCTTATTTTACCTGCCTGTTTGAATTTGGATGTGCATATTTACCTTCTTAGACTAAATCTGTCAGAAATGTATCTGCTTGTAAAACATGCTACCTAATGTGTCACTACAGAGCTCCTGCTGTCCCTGTGCTGGTCGTACCCCGGGCTAGTGCCAGGAGAAAACAGTGCTGGTTGTTTTTAGGGCTCGTAGGCCCCATACCAGCCATCGCCTCCGCAGGTGTTCCAGCCGTCATTACCTTCCAGTCTGGCCACTACTTCAGCTAATTGGATAATTGGGTCAGACGAAAGTTTCAGTCTGACCCCTAAAGACCCCCCGGGCTGTTTGAAGTCCCCGGCAGAGTATCAAAGACCAGATCTGGTCTCTTACTGTCACACAAGTCCTGCTCCAGTGTTTTGACAGCGGCTGCAGTGTAAGTCACACCGCGTCAGCTCCATGTTTGTTTTGACGAAAATTCGAGCTGGCGTGCTCTGCGGCTGCCGACTGTCATTCCTGCTTTCGTGACCATGACAGTCGGTCTCCTTTTGTGTCTGCGTCTCTCGTGTGGTGAGCTGTCTGAAGCTGGCACGCACAAACGAGCCCCCACACGCCCCCCGGCCCATCCTCTGCTACCACTTCAAGCTACGCCCTCCTCTGGCGCCCTGTGCAGGCATGCATTATTTACCCTCCTGCATGCCTCCTTCTGTGTGCGTCTTGGTCAGTCCCTCAGTGTGGGACTGAAGGGGGGATTATGTGCTATCTCCATGGTGTGATCGCATGGTTTATTTACTGCTAAAAAATAAGTATTCTGCTATAAAAAACTACACTTTTATCTTCCAAATATGATGAAAGAATTTCATAACTTTTACAAGAACATGAACATTTTTATGTAAGCCAAATCAGATCTACAGAAGCCCAAAGTGAATGTGCATCCAGATGTTTTTAGTCACTTCATTTTCCCATAAAAATGTCATTACTGGCTGTCTTTAAAGATATTGACTGATTTATCTAGCTGAATCAAGTTAAACCAACTTCTATGTCTGTTTTGTGCTTTAGCAGGTCTGGAGAGACGAGAGAAATGAGATGAGATCTCTAGAAACACAATCAAAAAACATGTACTACAACGGACCAATGAGGATATTAAATCTCTGGTTGCATGTCTGCTTTAGGCCTCCATAGGGACCAGAGCATCCACTTAATGCAGCACAAAAAAGCCATGTAAAAAAAGCTTTGAATGATCAGTTTTGACTATGACTTGTACAGCTACATTTAGAAGCTTTTAGCCATTCAAACAGTGAAAATGATTCAAATTGAAAGCTCCTGGGTATTCTGTTAATCTTTATACAAAATGACCTGTCATACAAAATCAGATTATCAAGAGGCAGCTCATGCTTTACATTTTAAAAGCATTTCAGGCTCCTCTGAGTCTTATGAAACAATAGACTACTATTTTGAACACAGGCTTGTGATCTTCATCTTGACCATATCTCCTTTTGTTAGCAGCAGCAGTCATCTTGTTTGAGGCATTAATCCACATATTTTGAGGTCAGGCTCAGTGCTGCAGCTTGAATTGAGATTGTAACACAGCCTGGAGAGTTCCTTTTTTTATGTTTGTATAAAATCAACTCTTGAAGCTCATCCAGTGAATTACATAAATCTGAACTGGCACAAATTAACAAGCTACACATGCTGAAAGCCCCTCAGTAACACTTTGGTGTATTGGTTAACATCAGCATAGTAAACTGTGCTGTTTTTCTGTGTATTAGTTTTTGTCTCTGTGGTACAGTGTATTTGATCTAAAATGAAACACTCACTATGAAACTCAAACTCTTAACTGTCACCTTTAATTGAATGTTGTTTATTTCTGCACCAGATGAAAATCGTTGGGATCGCCCTCGTGCACTGTCCAGGGTACAGATAGTAATCAGATATGTCAACATAAACTAAAAGCCTTTAGTCATTCTGAAAGTCATCAAATAACACTTTGAACAAATCCAATATGAAGCAGTGTTGGACATCGGAAACTTCTACTTCTTCTGTTCAGCATGTTTCTCAAGTTACATGGGATACAGTTCTCCTGGGTGGAGGCTATGGATAGGTCAAATACTGCAGTATTCTGACTTAAAAATTGTACTGAAAAACTGAAAGAAAACATCAACATTGTAGTAACTAACACCATGCTTTGCCTCTTATCTTTCAATATTTTGCAGTCTCAAACTTCCCACAGGACTGGAGGCACATGAGGTATGACATGGGATGGACAGGTGCATCTATTTAACATTGGTATTGCTCAGTTGAAAGACACCTGTTGGCACAAGAATTCACCTGTTGGACAGGTGACTTCCTGATATAATAGCAGGGGAAACACTGGGCTGGATTCGAACGCTGGCTACAATCAGCGACAAGGGGCAGTACTTTCGTGCACGGCGGAGTTATGACGTAAGCAAGCAGAAAGAAAAGGCCGGTGCAATTATGGTGGAAGACATTAGCGTGGATGCTGCTATAGCGCCAGTTTTATCAGAACTTGACGACATTTCTTCGTTTAAAGAAGAACAAAGAACTGCACTGAGTTGTTTTCTTTTCAAAAACGACAAAAGTCTACAGTCGCCATGGCATGGAGGTACTCCTTGGTAGTTGTGCACCTCGGTAGCGGCTATGTCACATGTTTTGTTTGTCTGATTGGCCTGTAAAGATCTGACAGACAGAACGTTCATCCAATCACCCTCCAAGTTTTTCTTTTTTTTTTTTTTTTTTTAAAGGCTCTGCCCTTTTCCAAACGCTGTCCATAGAAGGGTTTCCAGATGGATGTGTTTCTGGCGTGTCAGGTTAGGTATCAGTATCATCCCTGATTTTTACAGGCAGTGCATATCTGCTGAGATTCTGTCATAACTCAGCCACCATCCTGTTTTGAAATCACCAATTGTAAAACTTAAGATGTCTAGATTCACTGAAAAATGATGAACACAGATTTATTTTTAGAGGCAGTAATAGGTTATCCTTAAATTAAGTGTTCTGGAGCATAATCACAGGCTGAAAATGAGAATGAGTGACTGTGCAGAAAGGATCTGTTTAAGGACCTCTATTTTTTAATAGTCATTTATTTTTGTGAATTTCTTTTATTTTTTCCAAATACACCACAGATTTTTATTTAATCAAATATTTATACAGCAGTTGGTTTCATCTAACTCCTGGCGCGGTAGCCATTTCTTTCTACAAAAGATGTTTGCGTTTTACTGTATATAGACTGACATCTGTTTTGTATTATAAACAAACAGACAGTGGTAGTAGGTTAAGGTCATACATTTTTGCTTTTGCTTTCTGCTGTGTGTAAATGATCTATTTTCAGTTTCAGTTTCTTGACAAGGCTTATTCGACAACACTGCCTTTACTTCCCTTACCACATTCTTTGTCTTCATTGACTATCATGGCTGACTGCCTTATCACATATATCTATTTATCCACTTCTTCATCTGCCTCTGTGGGGCTGCTGTCTGACTACACCTCATTCCCATCTGAGCCCTGCTTAACTTCACCTTTTTTCCCCTCTTTAGGTTTTCTTATGTGGTGGTTGACTGATCTTCACCAGTGGTACTGGGGTCACCAGTTGGTGTGGTGTCCTTAGGCTGCTGGAAGGTGACTGAACCCAGTTTCTTATCTGTTTCTTCTCCATCACTGACATCCTCTGATAGAGCTGGAGAAACTGTTCCACTGTTTTTTTGTGAGTTAGTTTCTTTTGTTTTTGAGTCATTCTCTGGTCCATTGGAAAGTTGCTCTTGTTGTGTTGTATCTGAATTTTTCTGGATCAGAAACTTTTGAAAAATTCTCCCTGATAGACTTCGTCAGATTCATTTTTGCTTTGTAGATCTGTTTGATTGGGTTCGTTGATGGTTGTGGGTGCAGTTTCTGCCTTAGACTCTTTCTTTTGGTCACCACCAGTGTCTTTGGGGTCCAAATCTTCAGAGCCTTCAGTCAGGGGGGGCTTTGTCTGAATGTTATGAGGTTCTTTTTCTGTGGCTGGAACAGAAGGTGTTTCCTCACCCTCTCTCTGGTTCTTTTGTGGCTCTATTTCTGCATCTTCTCTTTCTACCACCATCCTCTTGGCTCTTTTTACCGTCCTGGACTGGAGAGCCAGGTAACGGGGTAGATGGAGGAGTGGGTTCTCTGTGAAGAGGAGGGCTGTTTCCAACTCCCTGAACAGTTGTCTGATCAGCTCCTGGCTGTTCAGGCGTGGGTTTAGGATCAGGTGTTGTGTTCTCAGGTTCTTTGCTACCAGCTGGGTTCAGTTGATTTTCTGTTTCAGACCCTGAGAGGTCAGAAGGTTGGACCTCTGCTTCTGAGGATTCTTTGGCTTGGTCTTCTTCTTGATCACTTCCATTGTAGTTAGTATGAAGACTCTGATTCTGTTGGAGAGATGGCTCAGCTTCTTCTTTAGTACTTCGTGATTGCAGTCCTTTGCTCTGAATGTAGCTGTCTCACTGCTCAGAGGGTTGCTCACTGTGCAGGCATAGTCTTCATCAATTTGTGTATCTCCCAGAGATATTGGTCATTTATTTCCTGGATGTAATTTTCCCTGTGAGCTCCACACAAACTTCATCAAGGGCTCAGGTCGTCTGGGCTCTGCGGAGCACAGCAGCGTCGCTTTGACTTCAGACCCATCGGTGCTGCTGCTGTCGTTTAATTTACAGGATATTGTTGGCGTGGCAACCTTGTCTATGACCTCCAGTTTAAATACTGAGCTATATAATTAATTGTTAATGTCTACTTCCACTTCATAGTCTCCACTGTCTTCATATCTGAGGTCACTAATTTCAAGCTCTGCTGTGATCCAGTTAAGAGTGAGCCTGTTTCCATACAGGCCATAGACCCATATATTACTGCCACCACGCTCTACTATTTTGTTGCCGTTGTGTTTCCAGAGAATCGAGTTGGGCCGTCCAGGAGTGTTGGGCTTCAAGTGGTCTCCCTTTCCCTTCAGGACATACTTTGGAGTCTGTCCAGCAACTGGGAAGAAGGTTAAGATGAAATAAGCCAGGAAATACGACAGACCCATTGGAGAAAGGCAGAAAAAGTTACAGCTATGCTGCTCAGCCAAAGTCGTACACTTTCACTTTGTAGTGAGGAATGAATTAACGGTCCTCTTCGACGATTTAGTCACTTCAACTGCTCAAGGGTTATTTTTCCTCCAACAAGTTTGGACGGGTTGACCAAAAAAACCCCTAGAAGCAGAAGCACAGGTAAGACAAAGGTGTGTGCCCGTGGGGCAGAGAAGCTGGGCAAACAGTCCGAGGGAAAGTGTCTTGTCCAGGTATGACATGAGAATTTCGGTCCCCTGTCTATCCCCGACCTTCACTAACATTCAAAATTCACCCTTTGTTCCGTTACATAGCCAACATGCTAGGCTAACGCGTATGTTATCTTTGGTAAAAGACTACTTTGAAGCCAGGAAACCTAAAATATCTCATGTAAAAATTGAGGGAAAATGTTAACGCTTTGTCGTTACCATGGTCACATCTCTGTTTTTTTGAATTTTAAAGAAAATTCAGCATGTCTGCTCAGGAATAATAAGTCGCTGCCTTCTGGTGGTTTTATGTTACACTGCTGTGTGTGATTTACCGCTTACACTTCTTAAAGAGTTGGCTGTAAATGCAGCCATTCTGGCCAACTTTACAGCCCCAGTATTTTCTGTCCACTTTTCAGACAGACTGGGGGTGCAGATAGATCTCCATCAGCGGCTCGGTAGGTGGTGGTCGTCAACCTCAGGCTGAGCCGGCGGCACATTTTCTGTGCCCCAACAGTCAAGGCTGCCTCAACAATTTTCCAGAATAGCGCTCTGCTTGTTGTAGTTTGGGGTACCTCACATAACACGGTGCCTCTTAAGAGGATCATTAGTTGTAACAAGACCTCGTAGCCGCTAAAACCCCACCGACCATCGTGCCCTTCAAAGACAATGAAAACCTTCCACTGCAGGGTTCAGGTCTGTTCCCTGCTGAGAGAGAGCGACAGAAGATACGGTTTCAAAGGTGGCTGTAGAATGCCTCAGCCATGATGACATTGCTGTATTTTTTGTGCAATTTATTGTCCTTCCTGAGAATTACCCCCTACTATACTCATACCAGAGAGCATTCTATAAATCACAGCAAAACCTGCAAAACAAACTCCAGATACGGCGATCTAAAGTTCTGATGTGGAAAAGTTCAGAGATCTCTCAAACAGATGGAGATGTAAAGTGTTAGCGCTGGTCGTATTAGTTCCACTTTCTGTCTGCTATAATTGACTGGTCAGGAGCATTTTTTTTTTGTCTAATGGTTGTGTGTTGGACATTTTTTGGAGTTAAAGGCCAAACTCATCAGAGGCTTAACAAAAAAAGGCAGATTAACAACAAGCTGAGCTCCATCCTTGTTGCAGATGCTGCTCTTAAGCTCCTGTTTTCTGACAGCTTCGTTAAAACAAAAGAACTAGCTGATCTTTGACACTGATACTTGACGGTTTTTTGTTCTAAGCTCTCCACCAAGCTGTTACTTCAGCCCCGGAGAACGATGAAATTCCTTTTTAATTGCCAAGCAAGATGGCACTAAAAGGGCTGGATGGGTATCTGTCTTTGATTGCTGGATTAAACTGAATATTTAACCAGACAGGCCTGTTTAATAGTTAATTTCTTTAAAGGCTTCTGTCTTAGCCAACCACGGGGTGCCAATCCGTTTCAAAGTGTACAAATGAATCTCCTGCAGCCTCAGACAGAGACAGATGCTTTCCTCTGATAAAGTCATGGAGGGTAAATCCATCTATTACATACCCCGGAGATAATGCCTGAGGGGGAGATGGAGCAAACACTGTTGCTAGGCAAACTGTTGGTTGGGGCAAATACAGAGATACTCTGGTTTCCACTGATGCTTATTTAGATAGATAGAAATTGTACACTTAAATATAAGGAAGGGATTAAACATTTAAATGTGAAGGGAGAATTTATCCAGGTTGGAGCTAGAGGTAATGAGTTTCTTTATTTTATTCAGTCATTTGCAATCAAATGTACTTTATGGTGCTCTTTATATAAAGCCTGGTCTCTGATGAGAGGCATAAAACACCTTTTCATATCGTGCAGCTTGTTAAACCTTTCTTTTCAAATTTACGGAGCTACAAAGAGGCATTTTATAGACTTTTTACAAGTGCTAAAAGAAAGCTTTTACACTAATACCATGTATTTTTCATTCCATTTCTTTATTTCAGCACGACCTCGGTATCAAATACAAGCTAGATGACTCTGGACAACATTTCGACTTCAAAAATAGTACTATAAAATGTTTTTGACATAAAAAAAAAGTATGTTAGACTTAGGGATGAGTACTCATATCTGCCCACATTACCCACATGTCTGATCCCTTTCAAGCTGAATAAAAGCACAGACAGTGTCTGTAAGGTCTTAAAAAGTATTAAAAGTTGATAAACCAATTCAGTGAAATTAAGGCTTTTATAAAAAGTCTTAGTTTGCAGCAACAACTGCCACGCAGACCAACATAAATCACATTTTAACTAGACAGTTTGAAAAACCTTCCTTATGTTCTGTTAGCTTAGTAAGCTGGTATGATGGGAGAATTCACACCCTATGCAGACTTATGTAAATAAATGATTAAGATGAATAGAACTGAGCTATAGTGAGCTATAGCTTATCAGCTACAACATTAAAGTGATCATTGACACATTAGTGCATTAGAAGCTTAAAGGTATCCTGAAATGGGCATTAATTGATAGGATTTAACTGCAGGACAGAGCCTGTAAATAGATATTTCAAGACTATGGTATTACAATGTTTGGGCTACTTGGGTAAAAATTTTGACTTTCCATCATCAGCTACCTTACAGCATTGGTTCCCAACCTGGGGTCCGCAGGCGCCAAAGATCTTATGGAGGGCGTGAGGCTTTGTCTGCTCTGAGGCTGCCAAAATTAGATTTGCAAATATTGACTAAAACCACGATAAAGCAGTTATTAAATTATTATTAGTTATTATTAAAAAGGTAATTTATTAAGAAAAGCATGTATCTTTTTAAGGTCTTTCTTCTCATAGTCGAATCTCACAGCTTTATTTGCATACTACAATTAGAAATACTCCTCGCATTTTCTTTTCCATGTTGCCACAGTTTTAACGTGAACTAGCTTAAAACACAAGTCTTAAAATGTATGAAGGTCTTTAAAAAATATTCAATTTTATGTCAGATTTTCTGTATATACCCCGGACAGATGTCTGTGCTTCATTTCGGTACCCCTGCCAGTCCAAATGAAAGGCACAAACTACCTTATGGAAATTGATGTAATTTTATGCCTTTGCCCTGTTGTGTGCTTATCTATTTTATTTACCTTATGATATGTCTCTAACACAGTGCCAGTAGTCTTTGCTTCAAGAGTTTTTCAGGCCTACGATACCGAGACCGCTTTAGTTCACCTTCCCCCTTTAATATTTCTAATGGACTCACTTAAGTGTGCTACAGCATGCCACTTCTATAAAGTTCCAACCAAGTTATCTAACAAGGTTTTTCAAAATCAAGTTCTGGTTGCTGATAATTCTTCTGTTCGGCCTATGACAAGTCTTGATCATACCTCAAATTTTCTGTGGCTTTAAATTCATGTCAGCTAACTAAACAGATAGAAATAGGCACTCTTAACATAAAAAAAGATTGATACAGCTTCCCTTTGTGTTTCTTTGTGTTACAAGGTAAAGTACAATACAGACTGCTTGAGTTAAGGTTGTAAGAAGACTTTTATCACCTCACTACATTTCTATTTTTGATCCCAGCACACTCGAATCTTCACAAACAAAACAGACAGCAGTTAGTTCAAAAGAAGACAAGAACGTGGCTTGTCAACAGCATGTCGTCATCTTTTGTGAAGACTACTCCCCTCACACGCGAAGTGTCTCTCCGAGCTTTGAGAGCTGCAGCTTGTTTGGGCAAACACGCCTCATCACAATAGTCAGCTCCACCTGAGGGGATGAACATGACTGAGTGATGGGCAGGTGGAGTCCCTCCTCTACACCTCACTGATTAGCCTTTAGTTTCTGACAAAACACCGTGATTATGGGCTTCAGTGACCGACGAGGGGAGATGCAGACACCCAAGAGACCTGAGTCAGAGGAGGGGGAAACCACCCGCCTCAGCTCTGTCTGGCTCCACTGAACCTTTCTGCACCTTTACTGGAGGGAATGCCTGACCTCATACAAGCTGAGTAATGCTGTTACAGCAGCGACAACACGCCATCTGACGGAGTGGTTTTCTCTCCCTCTCTGAAGTACTTCTGCTTGTAGCTGTGAGTTTTTAGGGGGCTAAAGTACATTCTCAGTAGTCTTGGTGAACACCGAAGGATCAATATTACTAAAGAACCTGTCCTAGAAAAATATGTTTACTATCTGATCTGAAAGCGGAATTTTAAAAGCATGCAGGTATATTCTGTTTATTCTGATTTTCTGTAGACTAAAGTATTGGTATTTGACACCAAGTATTTTGTAATCCCGCCACACAAGCCATTATTAGATTGAACTGCTGTATTGTTAGTATTCTGCCCTATTATGTTAGAACCTCCAGTCTGCAATGTTTGGGAACTGTATCAGTAGCCAGTTAAACACAGAGCTCATGTAACAGCACAGTAAGAAAGTCACATTTACACAGAAACACTTCTCTGAAAATATTTTATTTTCCAGTGTCAGTTTCCAGAAAGTTTAATCATCATATCATATTTCCTGATGTGGGCATTCACAATAAAGCGGTCAAAAAGAATACAATACACTTTTGTCACAAGGCTGTAGCGCTTGGCTATGAACAAACCAAGACTATCCACAGCTCACAGCATGTGTTACAGCCCCAGACTCTTTGCAAAGTGAGCACACTAACTACATTGCCACACGTTTTACTTTTTTACTGTAGCTGGGGTTTCATTACAGTTTTTTGCAAAATAAAAGCAATATTTCTTAAATTTCGACTAAGTGCAATTGTGCTTTGAATGTGTTTCCATTGAAGGGAGTTTTGGGCATGAGCCTCGCAATTCTCATAAAATCTAATCTCATGAGACTCTGCTGCAAGGAATCTGGACACTCAAAACCTGTTGCGTGTTGGTACGATTATGATGACATCACAGCGGTTGCCTTGGTAATTTTGAACAAAAGACGAAGGCAACGGATGATAGTTCAGAGGCAAAGTCTGTTTATATGGCAAAAGCCACGTATAAGGTAAGCCTGAACTTAAGAAAAGTCTTGTCTCCTCTTCTATCCACACATACTGTGCCATGCTGTCTCGGATTGAACTGGTCATGTGACAACGTACGTTATGTCCTGTGACTTGTAAATGAGGAAAAAGTGTTTCCATTGCACTTTTGCAATATATTTCTATATATATCTATATATTTCTATATTTATCTATTTATTTCTATATATATCTATATATTTCAGTTTTGTATTGTGCTATTTAGATTTTTATGCATTTCTAAGGGTTTATTGGAAATACAGCTACTTTTGCAGATTAAGTACATCCCCATAAGTAGGTAATGTTCAGTTAATTACCCGATTGCTTGTAATTCCAGTCTGCTACGTACTAAGGACTGGGCTCAGACTGAGCTGTTGTCTGTCACGTCACTCTGCTTCGGCAATGCCTCATATGTGCGCTGCAACACAGTACATGCATTTAAACCAGTGATGATGGTGTTGTAAAAATCAGTTTACCTCTGATCATACTGATCCTGGTTTCCTGTCCAACACTAGCAGATATTGGCTTAAAAAGTTAAATTTCATATTGGCAGATGTTAGAATTGTGCTTGTATTTACAACTGATCTCTCTATATCTACTGCAGAAATCAACTATATGCATGAATAAGTTTGTGCATTTTAGGGCGGGACCAACAGAAAGTGCGTAAGCAGAATTCCTTTTCTTCTGTTCATCTTCATTCCTTAAACTTTAAAGTGTGTTTTAACATTTGAATTGCATTTTTATATTGGTATTGATGTTGATCTGAGACAAGATGAAATTGTAAGTATTGTCGTATCCAATATCAGCAAAAATCCACAATTCTGCATTCCTAACTTTATTATTTTCCACCAAACTTGAGATTTCCCTCTCTATGTGAAAGTAACTCGGCTAAAGAGGAGTAGGAACAGTCTTTTCAAAGCTGAGATCCGTGGATAATTAACAAAAGCTGGCCTGTTTATGGCGTACCCATGAGCCAACACTGAATACTAATTTAATTCTAATGGAGAAGCTTTCTTTGGGCCAAGGGTGTCATTGCTGGAAAACTAAAAGGGGTTACGAGCATGTACCAAGAGGTTTTGAAAGTCTTGGGTGTTTCTCACATTCACAAAGTCTCGGTATGACGCTTCATTTTTTAGAATCAGTATTTACAGTGAGGGATTTCTTGGCTTTTTTAACTATTTAAATTGACATGTAAAATGAATGTTTCTTTTCTGGTTATTTATAAGCTCCAATTTTGATGCCTTTTAATGTCTATTCTTTACCAGACTTCATACAGAGGACTGTTCTGTACACGTATTCAAATAAGCATTACTTTTCCTCTTATCTATTTATGAAATACATCACATTACTGGTAAGTGTTCAGTGTTACTGTGCATTATGAAGATATCAAACCATCACCAGGGACGTCCCCTACATTAAGGCTCACTGTTATTTCTTACTACTATGTATTTTAAGTAATAGTTTCCGTGATTCCAGCTCCCTCTCTGAATTTTAAAAAAGGCTTTTAGCCGGTCTCCAATGTCTGTTATTCTGACTGAATTTCCTGAATCTTAACTGCCACCCTAGTCTTCACTCCTTCATTATGTAATCACACAGCATACCTGGGATAGTTGAGGAAGTCACAGGTGATCTTTTGCATACAAAAAAGCTTTGGCATGGCCTTGGCTTTGTTTGATTTTTGCTCATTATAGTTAAATTATGAGTAGATATATTCTTTGCTGTGCAAACACTGAAGGCTGCACTACAAGAATCTCTAACTTCTAAATTTAAAATTTAAAAGTATTCTGTTCTTTTAATGTCTCAGCAGCGCTTCCATCAGAATGATGATGCATCAAGGCAGTGGAGGCTGCTATTTACTTTAAGATGACAGAATTTATTTGGCCTTTATTTCCTTCCACTCTCTTATCTTGACACCCACAATCTCCTGCAACTCTTCTTACCAAATACCCAACTCTAAGGCTGGGCCCAGCCATCCTGAAGGAGCAGCGGTTCCACTTTGAGACCCATGTCCGTGCTCTTCACCCTACCCCTAAGGCCGAGCGCCCCCCCCTGTAAGGAATCTCATTTCATGACCATAGATGAGGGTTGGGACGAAGATCAGCTGATAAATTTAGAACTTTGCCTGGCTTAGCTCCCTCGTCACCAAAATGGTCTGGTTCAGTGTCTGCAGTTCTGCCAACACTGCACCAATCCGCCTGACGATCTCACGGCCCATTCTACCCTCACTCTTGAACGAAACCCCAGGATACTTCAAATCCTTCACTTGCTTCCCACCCGGAGGGAAAAATTCACCATTTTCCGGCAGAAAACCATAGAGATGAAATTCTGAGGTCCTCAAACCAAAACCCTCCTCCCCATGACTACACCTTAAGATGCATTTTTGCTTTATTATGCTACTATGTGGGATGGAAATCTAGTCTCACAGTTTTTCTGGACAAAATCTTCACAGTATTACCCAAGTAATCATCACAAATGCATAAAAATTACCATAGACACTAGGGGTGTAAATCACCAGTTTCATCACGATACGATACAATATTGGTTCTCAGAACGATTCGATATTTGCCGATAGCACAAAGTCTGCCACGATTCGATTTCAATTCAATTCAATTTCGAGGCCTGACGATATTGTGAACCCATTTACCACAATCTGTTACTTTTCACATAAAGGAAAAAAAACACAATATTAGGACTCTCTTGGCTGCTAGCCATTATCCGCTATCCGCGCCTAGCGGCATTGTGACTCGTGGATAGGCGGAAACTGTCATAACCAAGCACGTGGGGGGACTTTCAAAATAAAAGCGTAAGGTAAAAATGGCGATTAATATCCATGTTTATACTTTCAAGCGATTTGACTGAATCATTGCTCAAACAATTGATATATCGATCCAGATCGATGAATCGTTACACCCTTAATAGACACTGGAATCCCTTTACCTTATACTGAAAGATCCTTACATGGACTTTTGTTTTGGAAATGGCTGCACTAAAAGGCACACAAGGCTCAGTGAGTCTGCCTTTGAGTATACACCTCAGTGTTGCATTACTGTTGTGCTGTCAGTGTGTCGGTCCACCTGCTGTCTTCCTCCAGCCCTTCCTCTCTCACCTGAGGAAGTCATCCTGCTGGGTTGGGTGTGGACCCCCGTCTGTCTGTGTTTCAAAGGAAACTCTGCTGCCATATGATGGCACGTTCGTCTGTCCGACAGTGTTGTGTAATAACAGATGATTAGTGTTCACAAGACAGACCAAAGTGTGTCTCAGAGGAAGCTTAGCTACAAAATACCAACTGTGATCAATGTACCTATCTGTGTACGCATCTGCTTCTGCATTTTATCTTACAAGGCTATTTTGTAGCAAAACCAATTGATGGATAAAAAAAAATGTTTCCATTGGTGTATGACTTAATCCCTTCTATGAATTTAAAACTGTTTCCTCTTTATTAGCCCGAGCTGATGGCTTTTACCAACATCACTGAATCATCAGCAGACAAACCAAGAGGATGTATCCACTGTTAAAGTGAACTCTGCCGTCACTAGTATCTCATTCATTCATCAAATACATTTTCAAGGTGCAGAGTTCACTATTTTTCTTTGCAGTTTACGTTATTGTCATGCAGTGACGCAGACCTTGTGTAACCATTCAGATCCATTCATGACACACTTGTCCTTTTATGGCGTTCTCTTTCAGCCCACATCCCTCCAGCAATGCACAAAAAGCCTTGAAGCTCAACACGTGTGTTTTTCTCTGAACACTGTCAATATAACCATGCAGTCATTCATTTAAAAAGAGAGGTAACCGCTCTGTTCCCATTCATTTTACACCCACACAACTGCAATCACTTAGAGAATGATAGGCATTGAGGTGCATGAGTAGTCATAACCCACACTTTGTGTTTTACTCTGAACTTCTTTGTCTCAGTAACACAGATCCTGGGGATTAAACATTTCCGTCGGCTCTGTAGTGGTACCGTGAAGGGGGGGTGTCCTTTGCTTTGCTCTTTCTCCTACTTGTAGACCTTTTATCTCCACGCTGCTCTGTTGGTAATTGCTTATGAAGAGACTGGGTGGGTAGAGGAAGAGTGGCTCCAATTTCACCAGCCCACAATAGTTAATGGGGCTTCACTGCTTTGAAATGCTGCCTTTGTTTAACACCGTTTCATCCCTGAGACAAAGAGATTTATCTTTAATGTTTAGCTTTAAAGGAGACCAAATGACTCTCTGAAAGCAAATCCTATGACACTGACAAGTTACTAGAGCTTTACTGCAGTCTGAATTTTGTCATTAGAATCAGATTAAGCATGCTTTAATGTTTTAGCTTTAATATATAACTGTTTGACTTTTGCATCAGCAGGGACAGTGAAGCTGATTCCTTTCTAAATAGTATCCATCTGGTTAAAGGATTCAAGTCAGTAAAGCTAACAGCTGTTTGAGTTGCAGACCCTAAATATTGACCTCCCCCAAGCCAGTTTCAGACTGGTTCAGAGCCAGTTTAATCTAGCACCAATTCTCTTGGGGTTTTTCCATTAGATTGAGCAGCTTGGCTCTACTTGGTTTGGCCTGGCATGACAGGGAATTTGCTTTTCCACCACAATCGAGCTACCTGTTTGAACGCAACTCTCAAGCTTATGACGCGGTATTTTGAGGTGATAACATTGAATAGCTGCGCTTCAGTAAGCAGGATTTTTTTCAAAAGCTTGCCATTGTTTGTACTTCAAAGTTTCTTCTTCTGTTGGTAATCCTGCAGGTATTTCATAGTTTGGTGCAGCGGTTGCTACTTAAACACGTCTGCAAGGCATCCATGAATGATGACAAGCCGCTGTGACTTCACTGCTGTACACTCGGAGACGAGGCGGGCACGCTTGGACCCTGCTCCAGAGCAGGATTGTTCTGGGCGTGGTGATAGAAAAGTGAATTAGCACGGCTTGGTTTGGATTGGTGCAACCTCAAGTCATAATGGAAAAGCCCCATCCTGTTTTTCAATGAACTGGCTCTGAGCTTAAAAAACCTGGTTCCTGGGGACTCCTTGCTGGTCTAGGAGAAAGCACCAGATTATTACATTGGGTAACCAGGAAGGCAATGATGTAAAAACAACAAAAAAGATATAGGGAGTAGGGGTGCACCAATTGCAATTTTCTGGCCGATCACCGATCTTTAAAAAGCCTGACCTGCCGATACTGATTTTTGTTTTATAACTGACAGCATACACCTTCAATGTTCCAATCTTATTTTATTGAAAAACATTGAACAATACCCGTGAAACAATACAAACTTGTTGTTTTAACTGCACATGAGGTAGTTCTCTCAAATATAAATGAAAAGTTTAGAGCATTGCTGTCCAAATTATTAAATTATATCAGTTCCTTTAGTCTTTAATTTTTCATATTTTAGTCGGTAGAGGTACGTATGAAACCGATCTTATCCACCGATCTTATCTAAGTATCGGCTGATCACCGATCCCCCAAAATTAAGGAAATCGGCGTTGATTCCGATTTTGGACGATCGATCGGTGCACCCCTAATAGGGAGCTCCAAGCGCTACTGTTGCTAGGAAACGTAGACTCCGACAGTTCTTGGATTGAACCAATATTGAAACAACTCCAGAACAAATGATTGTGTCCACCATATTGAATCATCTTTGTTTTAGGTCATCAGTATTAATTCCTTAAACAGAGTGCAGTTAATGTCCATATGCATTGCTTAACTTTATTTTTAGACTAATTGCATGCTTCATTGTCCCTGTCAGCACACCTGAGTTCATCCACTGCAGCGTCTTCCTGCAGCCACTGTGGTGTGAAATAAGTCTAAATCTGAATCTGGACTCTGGATTTTTATTGGCCAACCAGATTCTACAGTAAAACCTTGTAGAAAGTTTCATATACATATATTTTTTTTAGACTGAAATTACTAAGTCGCCCTGTCAATACTGCAGGCTTACCAAATGACCCTAACCCTAACCCTAACTTGAACATTATCAGAAGTCATCCCAACAAACTGAGCTCTTCTTCTCTCCCATCCAGTTACACAGGGAGCTGTCTCATGTTAAATCCTGACAAGAAGAATCTCTTTCACATTCAAAGGACAGATGGTTGACATCTCACTTTAAGAACCCGTCAAGAAGCTAACTGGATATGTTTCTACTTAAGGGGATAGCGGGCGAGGGGACATGGAGAATATGGCAGAAAGAAGGATGGGTCTCGGGGGGGGGCAAAGCTCTAGCAGTAGAGGAGGACAGACTCTGACAGGAAGTTTGTCACCCTGTTCACAAAGTCTCATCCTATTTCCTCCAGCAAACAAGCCTGAAACTCATGGATGAATTATTTACTCATGCTTTTTGCCTCTGTTTACACTCTGATCCCTTGTGTTGAGAGCATCAGAGAAGATTCCAGCTGTGTAACTTTTATTTCTTTTAAATTTAGGGTCTTCAAAAGACAAAGAAACAGAGTGAGAGGTTAAGCAACACAAAGGGAAGTTTTTAAGAGAGTTTGTAGGGCTGAAACCACTTCTATTTCTACTTTATAATCCAGGATAAAACACTTCTGAGGCATTTTTGTACTTACTTGTACTTCTTGAGGCCAGATCCTTGATATTAACCATGTGCTCTCTTCGTCTTTTCATATTTGGATCAAAAACAAGGAGGTTGTGAAGCTGCTCTCTTTTATCTCCACTGGAAAAACTGAAGATTTAAAGCTTGTAAATTCACCAAACTGTCTGTACACATTCTTTCCAGTCTTTTCCCTCCTTGAATTGCTTTGTGCCCCTCCAACCTGAGCTGGCTGCGTGCTATCAGACGTCTAGTTTACAGAACACGCAGGTGAGGAGAAAGGGATGGAGGACAAAGATGTTGATTGAACAGTGCGAGTCTCACTTTGTGTTGAGTTTGTCAGATCTGCAGGATGTTTTGACAAACAGCCCCTTCGTGGACAAAGCAGGCAGTATGAGACCTGTGACCCATGTCCCAGCATGCTGCTGTGTTCACCACAGGCCAGCGATAAGAAAAAACACCCAAAACAAGGCGAATAGTTGTCAGATGTCTGAGAATTGCTGTTTGACATTGCTGTGTCTAACACTGGAGCCAGAGGTGGCCATATTAGATGGGCTGGAGAGGAGAGAGGGTTTAGACCCTGTTATGTCATCAGCGTTGTTATCAGATAGCTAATTAGGGAGTCAAAGGCTGGGCTAGTTAGACGTGTGAAGAGCAAGACACTAAAACATGCCTTTGAGTGACAACAGAGAATACACACTACAATATTGCTACCAAAAATGGAGCAAAATCTTCTTTAACAGTGTGGCAGTACAGTTTACATAACTATCAGCCATATTATGTGACAATATTATGCAGTTCATTAGGAATACATTTTACAATATCAGAAATATTCTTCCAAAAGCAGCAGCAGAAACCAGTTGGGTGAATCAGCTTACACAAGCATTTATGGATCATCTAGAGCCCGTATTATGGATAAATGTGGGTCTCAAAGACATTAATAAATAACTTAACGCCTGTAAAGTTATCATAAATGCTGGGATTGACTGTTAAGACCAATCAGATTGTAGTGGTGGGCAGTAGACCAGTTTTGATACTGTTGCCAGTAGAATTTTGCCATGGAGTAGATTTTTAAAACACCCTCATCACCAGTTTAAATGTGTACTTTACGTTGTAGTGCCCATGCGAGGCATAACTGATGCTACCATTAGCCAAGCAAAGTGATGGGACAGTCAACAGCTCAGTCTGACTCCAGACAGCAGGAGGTTTTGCTCTAGCATTATGAACAGTAACTAACTGAATGGCACCCACTTGTGCCGTTGAACCTAACGTGCAATACAGTAAACAGGTAAAAAAAATTCCTCCCTAAATTTTATGTCTGTATTAAAAGCAACAAAGTGAATGTGTTCACCTTGCAGAGCGTATCTGTCTGTCTGTCTGGGTCTTCAGCACAAGCTGGGTTGGCTTTGGTTGGTTTTAGCCCAGTGTTACAATGATTTGGCTTAGATAACTGTTTAAGGTGTGTCTAAACTTGTGACTCTCCTGATGTGAATCCATGTCGAGTCCAGTGTTAATTTTACAGCTATGTTTAATTTTAGTCTTAGTCTTTAGTTTTTTTTCACACAATAGTCATTTCTACACTTTAGTATAGTTTTAGTCAACAAAACCTCAAAAACATTTTCGCCCAGGTCTACCAGATTGTCTATCTGTGTAAGCTTGTAGTAGCCGGAAATTAGGGTAATGCAAGTTAGTCAACTATTAGATTAGTATTATTCATACATTTTTTAGTCAATTAAACTTATTAGTATTTTCATAAATGTTGGCCACAGTGCCTATAAGATGTTGTGCTCAAGCTGTTCTGCAGCCACCCACCACTAGTCGGAGCTGTAGCTCCACTTATAGGCATTCTATGTCCGCTTAAACGTCAGGAAGTAAACCAGCGCAGTAGAACAGTGGTTCACAAAATGCCATTTGGCAAAGTATGTTTTCAGTAGGTAGAGATGGTCATCTCAGAAAGGTGTGGGTTTGATTCCCCAGCTCCTTGTGTTCTTCACCACCGCTTTATGTGTGTTTTGTAAATGGGTATGGATGCGGATTAACAGGGTGCGGGATTAGCTAGTGTGAATGGAGTGAGAGGGTGTAAACACTCTGCAGACAGAAGACTGGACCTCACTATGAGTTGTTGTCTTCTTTGAGGTCCTCTTCATTTTGATTCGAGGGGCTTGTTGAATGAGCCCGTCTGGATGAAGAGGAGGGCTTCACCACAGGTCACTGCCTCAAATACAAATCTACCAGAGGCGCTGACGGCTGCTGTCATGTCTGAGAGAACAGCGAAGGCCTTCATCTGCGTCCACACTTTATCACTTCTCATTTCCAAAGGCTGTGTTTCTTCAGGACAGGAGCGGTATCAGAGCTGACACATACTCACAGCCGTTCAGTCTTCTTGTGGTCAGACACAGCTGCAGAAGAAAAAACCTAAACACTCACATTCCCTCAAACATACACACGCTCATACACATGCCTCTTCTCTAACTAGAGCCAAACTGTCGAGAGGCTTTCAAACTGCATGTCATGTCAGTCTCACCCTCGCTGATATTTAGAAATGCCCTCTGATGGTGGAAGGGGACTGTTTATTTCTATTTAAACAAGTGACCACTCTCACACAGATGAGTTTTCTGTATCCAGCATTCACAGATATCTTCTTCCACATCGTGTGAGACTGAAAGTAAACAGCTTGAAGTTGGTGCAAAGGTTTAGGCTGATCAGAGTGGGAGTGAAATGATAAAGAGCACTCCAGCAGAGGAATTGGTTTTGTTTATATGGTTGATATGTTTATAGTAGAGTGGAAATGATTGGTCAGACGAATGTCCAGCTCTGTAATAAATGACACCAAACCCAATTAAATAAATGAAGATTTATATCAGAACTGCAGCCATTTTACTTAAGGACATTTGGATTTACTCTGAGCTCATAAACCAAGCAGTTCCATACTGAATAGATCAGAAACTTTATTTCTGCTTCTCACGTGTGCAAAGCAGAAATGATGAGAAGTTTTAGCCCCTTTAGCATGCTAGCTGACTTTGCTGTGTTATCCAAGTTCATTGGATCAGTTTTATTCAAAGTTTGGACATTTTTTTTGCCATGGAAAAACATCATTCCTATTAACATTTAATAAATATATCAAATGTTACAGTTAATCTTAAACAGCATGAACTACCATTAAATGTTAGATTTTTTCAAAACAAATAACATAAATGTTGTCTTCCTGTATGAAGGATGTTTCCACCAAGGCCTCCTCCTTTATCACTGTTTAATCTGTTAGAAATTAAAGAAAATAAGTCAGCAGATGTTGATTTTTCATAGCAGATACCAGTAGTGATTTTTACTAGATAGACTGATCGCCGATATTTGGAACCAATATGTATATGAAGCAAAAAGTAACTTCTAGGAAGTTTTAGTAATTTCATTGTTAGATTAAGAAGGTGAGGATGTGAGCCTCTTATTCCAAAATACATAAATAAACTAGCCTGCCATTACTGATTACTAAAAATAAATAAAGCTATTACTTTTATGACATATAGCCAATCCAATAGTTTAGTAGACTGTAAATGAGGAAAGACTGTGGTGAGTAAAAACAGGCAAAGGCGCTGCTCACTGCAGAGCTGAATTAATGTGCTTTCTAATTAATGTATTTATTTTGCAATCTTTAAAATAAAATGCCAATACAAGCAACCGACCAAATACTAAACATCAAGCCCAATAAACAGCCAGACCGATAATCAGTCGGCCCCCCGAAACAATCATAAAATATCTTATTTCTTCATATCACCACTTTGTGTACTGGCGCTCGCTCTCATTTGACTTTCACTGTCTCTTCCTGTCAGTTGAATTCAACAAGATTTATTGGCATGGAAACATCAGTTTGCATTGCTAAAGCAATTTACAAATTTTTAATAGTAATTCTAATAACAGAAAAAAGTACTATAATTGGTATATGTATAAATAAATATGTGTAGGTGGACCTGCTCATGGAGGTGGTGTGGTGTTTCAGGCTCTCTTTTGGTCACAACAGCTCTCTTCATCCAGCAGATCTGGATGTCTGTTCACTCTTCAGTCTGGTGAATTCTTTTTGTTTGCTGCTGAAAAGTGAGAACTTGTCTGTGATGTCCTTGTGTAAAGGACAGGTGGTTAAAGAGCAGCTCTGTTTCCACTTCCTGTTGGCTACAGTGGTTGCACACTCTTTCCTCTAAGAGATCCAGCTTTGTCTGAGGTGCCCCCGTTGATGGCAAAGTCGTGCTTACTGAGTCTGTGCTCTCTCTGCTTGCGGCAGCTTTGCGTTGAAATTCTGATTTTCATTCTGTAGCCTATATCTGTGTAAAAATAACAGATATTGTATTGTATTGCTGTGCGTCTCTCTGCTGTCACTGCCCTGTCTTTCTTTATAAATTTACTTCAGTAAATCTTCCTGCAAGTGACTTAATCTGTTTTATAGCCAGAATATAAGCAGTCTCCAAGGATGAACTGAACCAGTGTTTTACTTTGAAAATCACAGACCTGCTGTGTGTATCTTTCCTGTGACATATTCTACCAATGTGGGAACAGAAAGCTTAATCAGTAGCTGAAATTTAGAGAAAAACTCGATTGGCCTGGTACAATTTTGTTTGTAGCTTTCAAAAGAAACAGACTGCAGACATGTTCTACCAATGTAGACACACACATCTGCTAAAACAAGGACATTTTGGCTTCCTCTTTATTATCTTCCTGTCTATTTTTGCCAAGAGATGTGTGAAGCTTGCGGAAAAAATAGGTAAGCTGTATTCCTCTACTTTGCCCGTGCATGAGACGTGGTGCTCATTCAGGCAGTCTGAAAGCTCTGACTTGTAAATATGCAAGCCAAAATAAAAAAAGTCAGGCTGTTTTGCAGCCAGGACATGTCTCTAAAATGCAGAGTTTGCTGGATTTGACCCTCAAACAGAGGTACATCTTAAAAAATTGATTTTGTGCAACATTTATGAAGCTGAAACACTCTGTGCCCCTTAAAATCCTTTAAAATAAGTTGTTAAATTCATATTTAAAGGCAGGGTGCAGCAGTAGTTTCTTGTACAGGGACTTTAATTAAACATGCCTTGTAATAAAACATGTCTTTGAAATCTGATGCCTTAATCTGTAAGATCTGGATCCTCCCTCACACATGAAGGCTCTGTGGCCGGGGTACGTTGCAGCATTAATGATGAAAACAGTGATTTGATTCGACATGCACACATGAACTTTGGAAACACTTCTAAAACCAGTTCTCCTGCCTTAGAAGCTTAAAACAGCCAAACAGAAATAGACAACAGTCATTAATCTAACGTTTTAAAACTTTTCTTTATTCATGGATGCAAAGACGCTGTCTGTCAGAGCCGTCTTTGATCAAACGAGTGAGAAGAAAAGCAGCATGTAAGAATAATCCCGTCCTTAAAACGTTTTCTTTTTTCTGACGTTCAAGCTTCATCCGTTTTTGTCTGCTGCTCCTTTTCCCCTCTTCACTCCTCAGACATTCGGAGTACGGCGTGCCTCCACAGCGCGGTAAATGTTCCCAGATCCTGCCCCTATCTCCACAGGCAGAGGGACCGATTGGGGCAGAGGTAACGTGGCTCTGCTCAGCATTAATTGGCTGATTAACATAAGGACAGTTTAGCACTTCACTGTCCCACACTCAGGCCATTAATCAGGGGGGAGGCTGTGCCAGCTGAACCGCTGCCAACTGCTCCACACAGACCACTAAAAAGAGAGGGGGGAGAGGGGTGGGCTCCACTCACAGGGAGATGTGATGCGCTGTTTGGCCAGACGGAGAACTGCAGTCTGCACGATGGTGCCGAGGAAGAGCGGAAGGAGACTAATCTGTGCTGTTAGAGAAGTTTACAGTCGGCTAGATGCAGAATAGAAGGAAAACGCCCAATGTTTCTTTCAGGAATGGCACAAACATTTCAGCTTTCATGTCTGATCACACCAGCAGATCTGCAATCATTTCATCACATCAAAGTTTCTGAGAGGAAGAAGAAGCAGAGAAATATCTGCAGCTGTCTGTGTGCAGCATTCCTGAGACAGACGGTGTTTACGGTTTTTATCCTCACCTCTGCTGATGACAGTGAGCTCTAAATATCAGACTGGAGTGATGGAGGTGTCCTTGGGGCTCTTTTTTTTAATGCTTTAGGGCCAAAATATAAGACATAGTAACATTTTTGTGTCCAGCTGTTGAGTACCATGAGCAATCTTTGCAGAGAGATTAAATGTTTTAGGTCCTACCAGCAGTTTTTCATCTTTCTATTTCTGCGTAAAAGGCTGAAACACTTTTACATGAGTAATATTTTTCATTTAGAGTCTTACAGAATTATTTAGCAGATGCTTTTGTTCAAAGCAACGTAAATCTGAGAGTAAAAACAACACAAGCAAAGATCTAGACAAGAAGAAACAACATCAGTAAGTGCCACAAAGAGCTTCAAGTCCAATTGGTCGCAGGTGCTGCCATGCAGTGTTAAAGGCAAAGCACATAAAGTATACAAGTTTTTTTGTTTTGTTTTTTTTTTTTTTTTCTTATGAACATTAACAATGAAACAACAAATAATCTCTGTGAGATCTCTCATCATCACCATCCATTAAATTGACTTCAACACAAATAAAGACCAAAGTACCGAGTGCTGGGTCACTCACAAAGAGCTGGGCATAAAAATCCCAGAAGTAGAGCAGGACAGTGCAAGCCAACTGTAGCTGGGAGACTCATTCTACCACTGGAGACAACAGTGGAGAATAGTCTAGCTAAGACTCAGTCTACCACTGGAGACAACAGTGGAGAATAGTCTAGCTAAGACTCAGTCTACCACTGGAGACAACAGTGGAGAATAGTCTAGCTAAGTGCATAGTGTTCCCTAAAGAGCTGGGTCTTTAGCTTTCTCTTAAACGTAGAGAGGGACTCTACGGAGCAAATGGAGTTGGGTAATTCCTTCCACCATTCAGGGACGACAGAAGAGAAGAGTCGGCTGCTGGCTGAGCGTAGCGGGCGAGAAGGAGTGTAAATTGGTGTTAACAGGCTCTCTAAAGCAGGGGTTCCTAAACTTTTCATCCAGTGACCCTGAAAATAACGGCGTCAGAGATCAGGGACCCCCATCTTCCCTCGAGGAGGATAAAGGGCACGATGTTGCTCAAAGCACCATGTATAAAACTTACATTTTAGGTATTTTTTAGAACTTTTACTCACATTTAAGCAAAAATGTCACTTGATAACTATTTAAACTCTTTTTAACAACATTTTTACAAAAGTATATAAAACATGATTTTATCTCGTATCAAATTTCTCTCTGTTTTTTGGAAAGCGTCCTGCGACCCCCCTGGGGTCCTGGCCCACACTTTGGAAACCACTGCTCTAAGGAAAATATATTTTACAAAGTGCAATACAGTTCTGATGACAATTTACATTTATTAAAGTCAAAAGGAAAGAAGTTAATGAAATAGAATTTTGCCATAATTTAGGTTTAAGGATCCTCTCTAAGTAAACTTATTTCTTATACTGTAGTTCATTTTTATATTCCTGTTTGTCAATATGGTAAAGAAAAATTTCACATTCTAGCAACAAATAAAGCTCCATCATTCACACAGCGTTCTGATGAAGCCTGAAAGTTGGACTTTTACATTGCAGGAAGAGGATCTGTTTCTAAAAGGGTGTTCTTTTTTAACTTTAGCAACCATGTTTTGTTTGTGAGTTGATCCACTGTAAAAATCAGACTTTTTCAAACCATCTCTGGACCTGGAGAACACGTTTTAAGGGATAAAGCTGCTTCCATGCTGCTCTCGTCTTTCTTTCTACTCCTGTAACTTCATTCCTTCATTTTAAAATCCTCTTTTTTCATCAGTGTGTTTTTGCAGCCTTATGTTTTATATTTTAAGGCTTTTTTTCCTGCTTCTCAGCCCCTCTGCCCTCCATTTAGACCTGCTAACAGTTAAATAACCACTTTGAAAGTGTCTAACAGGTTCTTCAGGCAGGCTGTGTAAAATCAAAGCATTGCTGGCATAGCTCCGAGTCTATTCATTTAAGTCGAGACACATCAATAGCATTTCTGTGACAGAGCAGCGATCCAAGTTCTACCGCAGAAACACCTTCAAATGACCTTAAACTGCCATACCAACGTTTTTGTGTTGGCTGCATGTGTTGTCAGTTTTTGTTTCGTTCCTTTTCTCTCATTTGACTTCAAAATGTCGCGAGTGTCTGCCAGAGCAGTTGAATTGACTTCTGAGGAGAGCTTAATCTATGTAAATCTTTTGGCTGCTTGTTTGTCAAGTGGTTGATCAGAGACGGTTCACAGGCGGCGTTGAACGGAGCTTTGAGAGCCCTCGTGTTTTTTTCAAGTAGACTTGGCTGGCGTGTATCGGAGCATCGCCCGCCCCGGAGGATGTTTGATTCTGTGGTTAAGCTCCAGTGTGCAAACAGGTGACACTCTGACAAGTGATGACTTGGTCTTTCTGTTGGCTTTAGCTGGTGCACCTGGGTTTCTGTGAGCGGAGTGACAGAGACGTGCTGTTTAGACCAGCTGATGTGTCTGAAAGCTGAAGCTGTGCAGCTGCTTCAGAAATGAGCAGAGATGCTCAGCTGTGTCTGTTGTGTCTGTGTGCTGCTGTAGTCCTCAGGAAGGTTTGTTCAAATGTAATTACATAACTATCACTCCAAAATATGGAAATCTGCTCTTATTTAGGGTCCATTTTTTGGCTTAGAATGAAACATTGTAGACACTTTGACAAACCCCCAGCCCTTGAACTCCTACCTTTCCAGATGCCATAAATCATATCACTTTACAGAGCCAAGCTATCTTGCGTTTCTTCCGTACCAGAAGAGGAAGTGCCTCCCTGCAGCCTGTTATCAATTGAGCCCTGGTGGTTGGCAGTGGATCACGTTCAGTCTTTGATAGCTCTGAGGATCTGGCAGCTGAACACCCCCTCTCCTCTGCTCCTGCCTTTGGTCTCGCCTCCTTTCCGTCCCCATCATCTGGCTGATAATTGTCGCTATAGTTATGGGTTTCATGTGTGAGTGTTTGTGTTCATAATTGAAAGCAGCAGCAGACGCCATCACTTCCGGGCCAGTCCACACAGTCACGTCTGTGTTCCTGTCCTGAAGGGCTGGCGTTCATCAGGGCGGTTTGATCAAACTGTTATCTGATCTTTTGTTTGTTTGTTTTTTTTACTCCTACTATCAGGTTTGCTTCTTTCAGTTCCACAGTTCAGGGTTCTGTCGTTGAGTGAATCATGAAAAGAGCCGCTCGCATCCTGAACAGCAGCTGATGTTTCAGTGAGATGTGTCAGGGTTTGTTTGAGAATGATGCAAGCAGAGTTACGTCAGGATCAAAACAAAAACAGAACTCAACTCTGAATAAGTTTAACTCACCTTCCTGACACTCTCTGAACAGACTGTATCGAAAATATTGGGACACACTGAGAATTTAACAAGAAAACCACAAGCAGAGCTGCAGAGTTTAAGGAGCTATGCAGCTGACAAGGGAGTTTGCTTCAAAGTCTTCATTGCAAGAGGCATCTAAAAGAAGCTGCTAAGTATGCAAATTAAATGGGATTTTGAGAGGTAAAAATGCATAAAGAGAATAAAGTATTAAAATAAATTTCTCAAAAATAAAGATAACAGGCATTCAGATTTACATAACTGCATATAATCTATCATAAAAGTTGGTATGCATATAAAAATGATGTAATCATTACATTTTCTGAGTAGTATACTGTACAGCAGGGCATTAGGACATTTATATATGGCAAAAACCCAAGTCAGTGTTGTTTTGATTGATATTAGGATTATTAAACATGATTAGTCATTGATTTTACAACAGCTGCATCACATTCATGCATGATGGACAAACCCTGTTTTAAAAGTGTCAACATTGCGGCTTGTGCTTCAGGTGGACAGAGGCACAGGCAGAGCATTTCAAGAACCTGATGCAGCGCAAGACAGGAAAATATCAGGCACTTTTAAAAACCTTCACTTCTCTGAATGTGAAATTTATCCACGAAAATGAAACAGTTTACTATATAGTACATTCACCTAATGGAGTTCAGATTAGATGAAAAGATGCCTCAGTTAAAAAAAAAAAAAAAAACATCGTAGGCAACGCTCATGCTTTTATGAATTGCGTATGCCTTTAAGGATGCCTGCAGTCAGTATTATTGCAGTAAGCTGCAGTATTTTAAATTATTTTAAGAGATTTTCTAGGGATGCACAACATTGAATTTTTGAAGATTTTCCATATGCCTGTATTTAAAAATGTATCTAAACTAATATAGATATCTACATATAGAAATATCAATCTAGTTCAGATCCATAAGCTAAGTTTTTAAAACACCCGGTAAAGTTTAAGGAACAAGGATGCACAAAGAAAAGATATCAACTGATTTATGTCTGTCCTGCCAAAATCTTCCAAAACATATTCATACATACTGTCAATAATTACAACAATGTATAAGTTGTAGATATTGTCAGAGATTTTTGTATCTGTAGCTACTGATAACTTATTTACCTACGATCTGCTGATTCAGACATAATGCTGAGAATATCATGCATACTGAAGATTTTCCCTGTTCGAACTGAAACATATTGCATTCACATGAGATTTATTTTTACTCTATGTTTTTCGGTAATTTTTCATCTGTTTTTCTGACTTAATATTTATTTATTTATTTATTTTTTACGGTTGGAGATATAATTTATACAAAAAAATAAAACGAGAGGAAATATTAAGACTGAGAACCAGAAAAAAAAAACATCTAACATAGAAAATGAAAGAAACTTTTTTTTACAGTAAGAATATAAGTATTTTACAGGATTATTTTTTTACTGTCAAAGGGAAGTTTTTAAAAACTTGTTTTACATTTTCATTACAAAAAACCCATACATCTAAAATAGAAGAAAAAAAATCTTTTTTTTACATAGTTCAGAATGAAAGTATTTTTATCTTTGTGCAGTCAAATAGAGTATTCAGGTACTTCTTCCTCCACATTTTCATTAAAAAAATTAGATAGAAAAAAACTGAAATTGTCATTTGTTAGAGATTGTGGTTTTAAATGAAAATGAATAATTATTATGTATTGGCTGCTATTCATTCTTATAAAATATTAAATTTGTAAAGGAAAATGATAAAAGTGATATTTTGAATTTTTATTGCCAAGGAATTTGAATTAAAGAATTATATTTCCATCATAAATTAACTTCAAGGTTATGTCTCTTATGTATGACAAATAAAAATGTTGAGAAATGTTATATAATGTTAGAATTGTTTGATAAACTCAACACAGTGATATTTTGTATTGTATATTGGGTTATTTATAATAACATCTGTTTTTATTCTTTTTTATTTCTTGTTATTTTTTAAAGTTTTTAAATAAAACCTGCATCTCTTACTCATTAATATCATTAACCACTTTAAACTCAACCAATTAATTATTTACATGAATTCTCTTTTTTTTATTTGATCTTTTTTATATTATTTTATCTTATTCTATTTTATTTATTGTGTTCTTTTGGTTCCTTCTACAGTACAGATGTTGATAAAGCTTTGGTGCCAAGGGCTGTCACTACATGATGTTTTGTCTCATTTTGACACAGCCATGTGACCTTGCCTGGAGGTAGCTGACCTGTTCTCCAGTTTAAACTGATGAACCCTGAACTCTTCCTGTAGACCTACCTGTAGCAGCACACGTGCATTCACACCAAACTCAAATGGCCCGATAATCTTAATGCCATCGCCGTAACACATGGCAGCGCTGGGCGGAAATAATGACATGGAGCTGAGAGGGCTGCTGATGTGAACCAGATGAGGAGCTCTGACTCTAAAGGCAGAGAGAGAGAGAGAGAGCAGAACTGGACAAACTGTGAAACGACAACATAGCACTCACAGCGGGGTGGACTGTCTGACTTTATCGTCAAATTATCCGTAAACATTAAAACAGCTTCATCCAAACAATGACAGCGCTGTGGAAACGTTCCTTCGTGTTCTTCTTGTATTTACTGCACAGGTGCATTAAAACCTGCAGGCTCTTAATGCACAGAGCACAGCTATACACAGGAACAAGCTTTTTATTTATATGATGTTCTTGGAAACTAAGTAGATCCTTTTTATGGGCGCCGTGTTGCAGCGGGCTTGGCCCCGGGCCCGTCTGAGGCCTGGTTCAGCACCGCTCTGCTCTGGCCTGGCCACAAAGTGCATTTCTCTCTCATGCGGCCCCTGACCTCCTGACGCATTTCCTGACCCAGGAAATAGAATTAACACCTCAGCCTGGGCTTTCGGAGTCCCAGAGACGCATAAAACAGCTGTCCATTAGCCGAGCTCCGTCCAGTCAGGACAAGCTAGCTAATGCTGCGCTACGAGTGAAGCAGAGATGGAAAAGGGAAGCAGGAGATTTTCTTCGAGCTGATCCCATCGCCTGGTTTAAAGTCTTTTTAGTGCTTTAATGGTTTAAGTGCCTCTGCAGTTTTAGCAGAAACTGGAGCCAAAGAAGGAGTATTGTATCCCTGCTCGTACAGGTTCAGTGTTCCTCTTGAAGCCCTATGTCTCATAGCTGAGACATAGGGCTAAAAATCAGACCACTGTGATTATTTAAGGAGGATAAATGAAACTATATAATAATTGTTAGTTGATAATTTCCCAGGTGTTTAAGCCTTACAGGATTTCAAACAAAAACAAACTATTTACTCAAGTCTCCTTCAGGGATGGGGCATGCATTTGAATATTTGAATTGTCATTCATTTATGATTTTTTACATTAAAGGATTGAAAAGACTTGAAGCAATCTTTAATCTCCCATTACCTTCAACAGCACCTGGTTTGTAACGTAGTGTTAGTACCAGATGCAGTTGGTCCATGCTTTTCTAAATGCACCTTAGAATCAGTAGAGTCTGCTATCTGGTTATCAAATGGTCTGTTATGACTAGCTAAGGTAAGGCTGGGCAAATGTCATGAAATCACAGTCAGGCCTGCAATTTTCAAATCACAAAAGGTGCAATCTGTTGTATCCCTCTGAGGCTAACATTGTTGTGTACAACAAGAAGAGACACAGTTAACTTCTGAACCACGAATCTGGCCTCTTTTTCCCCTCTTAAAGCCCCCCAGTTTTGCCAGTATAATGACGCTATCCATGCCTTTGTTGCCCTTACAGAGACTTTTTTCTAGTGAGCCTGGCACTTGGATGACTTTCCGGGGTCTTTAAAGATGAAATCCACCCCAGTAGCTCACATGTTGAATGTCTTTTTAATGTGTTTCTGCTGCTTGCGGATAATGCTGTTTTCCTGCAACGATTGTCACGTGGGCTGTGACAACCACTGACAGGCTTTTCTATCAATACGTCATGCTTTGCTAAACTGTGCATACCTCAACACTTTGATCCAGGAGGTGACGGCCTGAATCGCTCATATTGGAGAGAGAGAGAGAGACAGGGAGCCTGTAATGTGGCCCTCTGTGTCACTGCAGACAGGAACGGCTTCAAGCAATGGCTCAAAAACAGGCAAGAGAGAAAAGTGCAGGGGAACTTTTGTAAATAGGTGAATAATTTGAAGACTTTTTGTCACAAAAAATTGTTATTTTTACACTTTGTCATCCCGAAGAGATGGGAGATCAAGTTTGTGCAAAAAAAAAAAGGCTAAGTCATTGTTGTTTAATATGTGGCCAAAAATAGACAAAAAGTGGTGAAAGGGGTTAAAAAGGTGCACAAATAAATAAGTCCATTATCAGAACCCAATCATAGCTTCACGCTTTTCAGCTCCAAAATGAAGTAACTGTTAGCCAGGATGCTAGCCATTATAATCCGGGTTTTTCAAGGGCCAGGTCAATTCTTCAGACAGGCCTGCTTTCCAGTAAAAAATAGGCCTGCAGTTCAGGATTTACTTCACTTGCAAGCAAATAACTGCATACCCACCTGCTGTTTGCACCTCCTCTATTAATTTACAGGTTCTTCTATCAGCCCATGTTGAGTAAACATGTCTACTTTGTCCTTTTAATGCAGGTAGATATTACTATGATCTATGATTTATTGCCCGTCTCTCCTCCAGTCTTTATCAGAGAAAGCTTATACCTAATGAAATATTTTTAGATCTTTTTGTCTTTGCTTTGTATTTGAAACTTTACTCCAAGTCCTACTCCAGTGTTGTGACATATCTCGTTCATCAAACCAAAACAACGCAGCTCACTCTAATGTTCTTAAAACTATGCCATTGAAATCCTACGCCTCCACCATCCACCAGAGGTTTTTAATATTATGTTGGCTTTCTGATGTCATGAGTGCTGTAAATCTGGGCACGTGGGTTTAAAAAAGAAAAGTGGATTATCTGTTTATTAGATATTTTATATGGCCCATATATCAGGAGATATGGATGCAGATATGCTGTAGTTTAAGTGCTTTATCTGGTTTCTTCATTAGTCAAAGGCTCTTATGCAGGAAAGAAAGCACACACATCTCTATGCGTTTTTACCCTAAGACACACACTATTACACACGTACACACAGATTAGCCAGTTCCTGCGTTTAAGCACCCCATGTGTTTGCATTTTAGTCACACATTGCCAATCTCATGGGAGCACTTTGAAGCGTACTCCTCCAGAGCAGATCATAAAACAGGAGTATAAGTAGTTTTTCACATAGTTGTATCCCAGAACGCCCCCAACCACCTTCACCTCCAGCACCGGCTCAGCCTCCCACCCAACAGCTTGGCGCTCCACCTTCCACCTACAGTCCATTTACTCTGACAGGAAAGGGCGAGCTCTTGGCTCCAAAATTTTCTGTTTTAAGCACCTCCACTCATCTAGTTTCTCTCCAGATGTTGCATAACAATGCACAGCAGCAGCTACGGTGGAAGTTTTTTTGTCATTTTAAAGTCACCAAGGTGATTTAAAATCCTAGTAAAGTTAAAGGAATCAACACTGGAGAGTGTGAATTCAAAGAGAATTGAATCACAGTAGCTTTTCTTACAGCCAACTCTTTTGTTTTGTTAGCACTTCATATCAATGCAGTAAAAAGTTTTGGTTGTTTGCTTGTAGGATTCCAACTTTTTCACTTAAAAATGCTTAAATTTTAAATTTTCTAAAAGCACATCTGCTCCTTTTAAACTGCAGAGTAGGAGGTGTGGGAGAACCATGTGAAAACAAATCTGCATCTGTATTGTTGCCTGCTTTAACCCCAAGAGTCAGACATAATCACTGCTCCTGATAATGGCTGCTTGGAAAGGGATGGATGTATTCGTGCTGTGAATAAACCATTGTTTTTTTGGTCTCCACAGTACTTTGAGGTGCCGTTTGACTCCAACATGAACCGAACCAAGAACCGTCCACTCGTCCGAGGACAAATCAGGTACAGTTTTCTCTCTTTGGGCTTATTTTTGGGGTGGGTGGACAATGACATTTATTTTTGCAGTACTGTCACTCCAGATTTAGTTGTAGCTCTGCTAAAATTCATGTAAATTAATGATTAACCCAAGTATTTTTGAAAATCTCTTTACAATAGAAGCCCCCACTTCTCATGTTGTTGAAATGCTTTTATTATGAAACAGCCATATCAGGAAATCTGGTTAAGATGCTTGACCTACCATCACAGGAGTGAGACAAACTTCACACCACACTGTCTCCATTGTTAGAATAAATGTGTGCTAATTGAAAGAAGGATAAACTAAATGGGTGAAAAGGGCCCACACATCTATTAGGTTATAGACTGGGCACCTGCCTTCACCGGTCTTTTGCTAAGTTAGGCCCGCAATGCAAGAGGGCTCATCAGTAAGCTCTCGTGTCCCAGACCCAACCCCCTCCCTGCTAGATCTCACTGCCTCAACCACCCAGATAATTTTCAGTACAAATGCAAAGCAAACTATCACACAAACATACACATATCTCTGTTGAAATTACAGAAGAGAGAAGACAAAAAATTTCTATCCGAATGGACAAAGTGCTATCTCTTGCCAGCCAGTTAGGCCGTCTGCTTGACCTCCCCCTAGACCCCCATTTACATGCAGGAAGGAAGGGGGACCGTTGTGAGAAAGAGAACAGGAATGGCAGATTCAGGGTGAGAGGCCGTTTAGGCAGTCACATGCTACAAAATAACATAGCACAGTTACTTAAAAGAGCATCCTTATGATTGCATATTGGTTAGGTCAAGCCCCACGTACAGAAACTAGTTTGAAGTTAATGGCCCCAGTTGAAGTTCAGGACCACTATCACTATCAATCATTCTAATGCTCCAAACAATACAAAGAATGAGGCTTTCAGTCCTGCAGCATGAGCACTGAGGACTGTAGCCTCTGTAAATGGGCACCTGCTCTACTAAACGAGCTAAACCAGGACGGGCAAATTCCCTGGTAATACTGACTCCAATATAATATACAGTATATATAGATGGATGGATGGATGGTTGGATCAACGGACCACTAGATGGATAAATGGATGGACAGCTTGTTGGATGGCTTGGTTGATGGATGGATAGATGCAGGGTTGTAAGGATGGACAGCTAATTGGATGGATGGATGGGATAGAAAGTCAGAAACCTTAAAATTTTTAGTCACGTTGCCCACCTCTAGCTTATTTTACTACATTTCTCTGAGAATTGTATGCATAATAAACCTGGTGTAGGTATCCTATTTTCATTTTGACTTTTAAAGACATCAAGCAGTGACTGGAGAAGAGAGTGACAGAACAGCTCAGCATGAGTACAATTTCATTTCAGTGCAAAAGCAGCAAACACTCCATGACAACCACTGAGCCTTCAGAGCTGCCTTTTTCTTTCCATTCACCCTGGACAGGTGACAGTCTGCCACTGGTGACCTTATTGTGTGTGTACTCAGACCATGTTTGATGAAGCTTACGCCTTAAATAGGATGGTAACCATACTGATTTGCATTCATCTGTTTAGCTTCCAGTTTTATGGCACTGATACCAATAAAAGCCATGCATGCCAGCAGGGACGATCCCCTGCTTTACACTGGTCAGGTGTAATAATAGCTAGTTATCAGATAAGGAAGGAGGAGGCATGTGTTGTAGGTCAGGGTGTAGTTTACCTCCTTAGTTTGCTACCTCCTCTGTTTAGATCTGAGATAACCTCTGCATTGGTGCTCAGTGAACTGCCACGCTCTGGATATGCTCGTCTCTAAATGCCTCTTCAGGCGTCTGCCACCTTTAAGCAGCAGACCAACTGATGTCAACTGATGCATGAACCAAAAAGCACAAACCAGCGACATGCTCCCTTCAGTTATTGTCTCTGCCAGGAAACAGCTTTCTTTGCATTTCACTTATGCAGGAAAAGCTTCCTTTTCTCTCTGGTTTTTATTTGCAAAGAAAAGCACACGACCTACTAACAGAAGAGCATAAAGCCACTCTGCATTGAAGACATCTGTTGCCTGTTGATTTATACCAGCATCATTTTCATTTTATGACTGGAGAGATTGTTAGTACCAAATCATCCCAGGTTCAGGAATTCTCCACTGACATTTTGTTTAAAAGTGGATGCTAAGGCTCTTGAATTGTTGATTGAAGACGCTCTCTCTGTCTAAACACTTCTGTGGAGCATTCAGTCAGTGTGTCCATCTCTGAGTAGAAACATTAGACCTCTGGCTCTTTGTCTGTCCTCTCTCACTCATGTCATGTTGTTTAAAGACAGAGAGCAGATGTGAGGCGAGGCTGTCCTGTCAAACAAACATCACAAGGCCACATTTTACAGATCCACGGTGTCCTAATGGCTTTATGTTGGCTTAAAAGACACTCCTCTGCTACATCTGCAGAGAATGTCAGCAGAGGAAGCTGTCTGTCTATACATCAGGACTACGATGGTGTATCATCTTCATCACCTTTGTATTTTTTTCTGTGAAACAAGGAGGACAGTCGTTGCCTTTGTGGTGGCTTTGGGAACTCTGAGGTTTCCTCTTGTAATGATGCTGAACAGTTTCATCTTGGTCGGAGAATGATGTAGATCCTTTATCAACTGGTGGGTTGGGACCCAAAACTTTTGTAAAAGTATTTCCCAAGTGCTGTTAAACAGAGAGAGGAATTTTTTACACCACTTTTCCAAACATCCTAGGTTTATTCTGGATGCTTACGTTATTTTACTTTGCCAGACCAAATTACTTCAAGGGTTAAGATGATTATCCCCTTTTAGAACTGACCTTTTCATTGAGCCATAGCACAAACCACTGTTGTGCAATGGCATGCTTGGTCTTTGTAATCTTCAAAGCTTGTAAAATCACAAAAAATTGGGGGGTTATCTTCCATTTTATACACAGTATAAAAACTTCAGTAGGGATTTGAGCTGTCACTGAGAAAGCATTGTGACAAAAATGAAAGAAGTCAGTTTCAACTTGAAAAAGAGAATTGTTGATGCTTACAAAGGTTTCACTGAGTTTCCAAGTGTCAAGAACTGGAGTGAGAAGTGTCATCTAGAAATTCAAAGAGAGCCACACAGTCCAGAACAAGCCTGGAAAGGGGAGGAAGAGAACGATTGCAAAGACTCCTGGGAAAAAACTAATGAGAGATGTGTCTAAAGACCCCAGAACAACTGCCAAGGTACTTGTGAATGACTTTGCCAAGTCAGGGAAGTGTTTAGAATACAATAATACAATACAATTCAATACAATAAAATACAGGAACTTTATTTATCCCCGAAGGGAAATTCAATCATCTGGGAGTCTCATCTGTTTACTTTAGAATTATACAGTCTAATTGCTGATGGTGTGAAAGATTTTCTAAATCTTTCTGTCCTGCAGTGCAGGGATAGGAGCCGTCCACCACCGTTGTTTCTTTGCTCATATGAAGTGGATGATCCATGTTTCTCAGAATGGCCTCCACCTTGCTTACTGTGCGTCTCAAGACAATCATTCGAGCCCTGCACCAAACCAAACCAGAGCTCTTTGGCCATAGAGATGTTGCTTATGTTTGGAGAAAGAAGGAAGAGACACACAACCCAAAGAACACTGACCCCACAGTGAAACATGGCGTTGGGAGTGTTATACCGTGGGGATGCTTCAGTACATCTGGAACTGGGAATCTTGGAAAGGTGGAAAGGATCATAAAACTAGGTCTGGGTCGTCGATTTGTCTTCCAGCACATCAGTGACCAAAAACATACGTCACTCCTGTTGAAGAACTACCTCTAGAAGTCCAAAGTGAACGTTATTGAGTGGCCTGCACAACTTGAATCCTGTTGAAAATCTGTGGGGTGAACTGAAGACCGTCCATGCCAGAAGACCATCAGAGCTGGAAGAGCTTGAGAGATTTTCCAAAGAAGAATTCCTCAGAAGACGAATCTGAGACTTGTTGAAAACTACACCAAACGACATCAGACTGCAACAAAAGAGAGACTGGCAAGGAAAGCTTTTTGCGATAGATCATTTTTATCAGGATTAGTTGCTTTGGAGTTCCTTCATTATGAACTACATCAACAAGTACTCTTTCTCTGCTGTGTACAGTTTAAGGAACAACCTTATTTTGTCTGCCCAGTAGTTTTGTAGGTTTTTATAGTCTTTTACAGTTTTATGACTTTCCGTCCAGTGGCTATATTTTCAGGATTTTACACATTCGGAAAGTCCAGAATAGTTGTTTTCCACATTTTGTACCCCCCCACCCCCCTGTAACCACTTGAACATTTAAAAAGTAAGTTAGGAGTAGATTTTTTTGTCTCCTACAGGAAAAAATCCCTTGTTTTATAGTTTTTGATCTCTGGCCTTTAGTGTGATCTTACTAGAAGGCCACATTTTTGGCTTCTAGTACTGAAATTATCCAACTTGATCTTAAGACTTGGATTCCTTACATAAGCACGGGACAGCAGCACACCTCAGGCTATATGCCACACTCCCTCCTGACCCCCACTGAGTCAGCCGACAGCCACATTATCGACAGCCCATAGTTGGCCTAAACGGCTCCACCTCAGCCCACATAAATCAGACATAACACCCCTAATCCCATTAATGCCCCTGTCTCTCTTCTCACCACACCAAAAAAAAATACAAGCTTTTTGAAGAAAAAGGCCTGTGTTTGGTCAAGATTTTAATCTAGTCCTCTCTTTAATTTATGGAGCATTTACTGGTGAATCTGAACCAGACCTCACCATCACTGCTTTCAATAAAAGACGAGAAGACGAGGAGGAGGAGGAAGTCTTCATCCGCCTAAAAGCCTGAGCTGTGGTGATTTTTCTTCAGTTTGATCTCTGGAGTGTGTGCACATGCTCTCTATCTTCCAGGGCTACTTTTATTCCTGACAAACTCTTATCAGATGAGCTTCTCGTTTTGAGGCTCGGCCATGCCTGGCTGCTGACTGTCAGTGAGTGTGTGGCCCTCATGAGTCTGTGAGAGCTGAATTTGTGGAGCTATCTTTGTCTTATCTGCTGTCTGCACAAGCCCACTAAACTTTATCATCCTGTTATTCCCAGAGCTTTTGTCTCAGTCTGATCTGTGTATTGTGACCTCCGTTTTATCCAAAGTCATCTTTTAAACCTACCTTTGTACACTTTTCCTCCTTCTTCTGATTTTACCAATGCTTACATTCTTTATTTGTTTTCTGTCTCTTCTTCATATCAGCCCCCTCCATGCCGTCTGCTTTGCTGTGGCCTGTGGAGTTCCTGGAGTCACGCTGCTCACGCTGGCAGTAAACCCCCTCACAGGCTTCCTGGGGGCCCTCAACATCTTCCTCTACACCTGCTGCTACACTCCCCTAAAGAGGATCAGCATCACCAACACCTGGGTGGGAGCCGTGGTGGGTGCTATTCCTCCTGTCATGGGCTGGACGGCTGCCACAGGTTGTCTGGAGCCAGGTACAACCCACCCGCTGGCATATAGGGTGTTGACAGACACACATTTATAAAGTAGGCTAGTCACATTACAAGACTTTCAGACTTGGATATAATTCAAGTAAAAACGTTTTGATACTGATACCCCTTTCAGTAACATAGCAGTGAGTCATAGGCCCCAGTACTGGGTATTTTTTTGTTTTATTATAAACAAAAACCTCAAACGATGATCTCTTTAAGATCTAGTGTTTTTCACTCCTGTACTTCTTGATACTATCCCTCGTTAATGCTGCATTCACGCAACATGGATTTGAAAACAGGTATAAGGGTAAGTTGCTGTTTTAGGCATCAACACTCAGCTGATTTAATGTTTAATGTGCACTCAAAGTGTTATTGTCTGACTGAATGTACTTGTTATTGTATAAGATGGCACACGGAGGTATAACATCTCCATTCATGGCTCTGGCGTTAGTAGAATATGCCAAATTACAGCTATAATAACTGCTTTACGGCAGCTACAGTAGCTCATAAGAGACAAGTAAACATTGGCTCCGACTACAAAAACTCAGCCAGAGTTTGCCCAACTGATGCGTCACAGCTCATCGTCAAATTTCAAGCCTGATTAAGCACATTGGGAACAACAATCAGTATTGTAGTGTGACATAATTTATGAAAGGTCCAAGACCACTGTTCAACAACTCTAGCATGTCAGAATTTTTCTTGCATTGTCACACCCTGACATGACGTCAACAACCAGACTCCTGCCACCTACCAGCAGGAGAGCATTTGCTCTTTCTATCATTTACCAGAGTGAAATCAAGCAAGCTGTTTACCTACAGTGTATATTAGGGCTGGGCAGTTACCCAAAATTAGATTAAATGGCATCTGCAATTTTCAAATTGCAGAGAGTATTTTTTTAACCTGAAATTTGTGCCAAAATACTAGTTTAGAAGTTTTTTTTTTTTTTTTTTGCAGCGCAGATGTTATGCATGACATATCATGCAAATCACTCAAGTGCCATTTTTAGAAAAGTCTACAAAGAAATCCTACTTTTTTAATTTTTGTACTTTTTTCTTATGGAATATGAGAATGACATAAAAACTATCCTGTCCTTCAATACAACAATTCATATCCGATATGGTCCGATATTTTGACAACTCAAAATCATCACAATTTTATTTTTTCAGCCCTTGTTTAATGAAATAATGTGTTGGTTATACTAAAGAATGTTTTATTGCTTGTGTTTGTTGGAAAATACAAAGGTGAGGAACTTGAGGAAGCATTGCATATCAAATCACAATATTGGAGAACAAAATGGCAATTAGACTATTTTCCCTAATAATTCAGCCCTAGTGTACATACTGTGATTCTCTTGACATTGTATCACATTCATACTCCAGACTCAATTTGAACTTGCACACAGTCTCATAGACAGTGGTGACGGCCAAGACGGGACAAGATATTTGTTACATAGTCTGACATGGTGCAGTCGTGAAAGACCAAAAAAATATTGTAGTCTGAATCGGCCTTAACTTATATCCTCTGTGGGGGTGTATGCTGTTGTTTCCCATTTACATACTTTAGTCGTTGCTTTTTTAATTCAGTGAATGCAGAAATTTGGTTGTGTATTTTAGTTCCTCAAGATCACATAAACATTTATTTAAATGGTGTTGGTAAGATTCAAACGTGTGTCTCCTACACCGAGGTAACTTTTGGTTATTCTACCTTGAATGGTTATGACAGTACGGTTAATATTCAAATCTGCTAAAGGAGCAAAGATTTTTCAACTTTTCCTTCATTTCCTCCTGAGAGAAATTTGCTTTGCAGCCTTGCAAAAAACATGGAACATGGGAAGCAGCCACATAAACTCAGACACAACACAGAAATGCATAAATACAAAGAGACCAACATTTAAAGACATCTTTGGGCATTCATAGTAATAGAAGAGCACTTCATGATATTGTATGATGTTGTGGCAGTTTCTGGAATTCCAGGGTAGATTCGCCACATCCAAAACTCGGGGGTTTAGTCACTGGTGCATAGTACTTAGTCCTGTATTTGAGAAAAGCTGAGCCCCCCAAAGATGGGGAAAAAGGAGATAAATGGCTGTCAAAAATGAACAACGATTTTAATACTTTTTATGATCAGACTCTAAGAAATTAGATCTACATGTTTTTTGTTCGAGGATACTTTTGTATGAACTACAAAATAAACATTATATTGTGATTGTAGTCATTATATGCAAATCTAATTTTGTCCAAATCAAAGCAGACAGTACCCTGCAACAGCCTTTGATATCGTATAGGTGGGAATGTATTTTACATTGAAAAAAAAAAAAACATCAAAAAATGGTTAGCTGCCCAGATATAGTTATAAAACTACTGCCTCATAACCATTTTCAGATTAAAATGTGTAACTTTAATCCCAACGTGCACAACATTAAACATAGATTTCAGTGGTTGGCTTTTAATTCAGCTGGCTGAGTGTGAATTAAAGGAACAGCACATTAGTTTTAAGTCCTTCACACTCAGATCATTAATCCTCTCCCTCCTCGCTCTTTCACCCCCCACCCTCCACCCCCCTCCTCCCCAGGTGCCTTGTTGCTGGGTGGTTTCCTGTACAGCTGGCAGTTCCCCCACTTCAACGCCCTCAGCTGGAACTTGAGGGAAGACTACTCTCGCGGTGGCTACCGCATGATGTCCGTCACCCACCCGGGCATGTGTAAGCGTGTGGCTTTACGTCACAGCGTAGGTCTCATCGGCCTGTCTACGTTAGCCCCCCTTTTGGATGTCACCACGTGGACCTTCCCTGTCATCTCCCTCCCCATAAACGTGTATATCAGCTACTTGGCCTTCCGCTTCTACCGCAAGGGAGACCGCAGCAGCGCCCGCAAGCTGTTCTTCTGCAGCCTGTGGCACCTGCCCATGCTGCTGCTGCTGGCACTCACCTGTAAGAAGCCACGTAAGGATCCTGAGAGTCCGGCTTTACCTCCACCTCCTTTAGCACTGCAGAGCTAGCTCCCCTCATAGACCCTTTATCTCACTGAGACTGTCCCTCAGTGTCTCTTTTAACCACTTGTTATTTCTCAGAGCAGCTGGATGATGGACTCCTGATTTAATCTGTGTTTAATTTAACCCAGCAGTGCTCATCGAGATCAGGAAATGAGCTGGAAACAATTGGATCAAAATTAACAGAAACACACAGAATTATTACACCAGGTTGTAATCATTTCAATGCGTGTGTACTCACTGTATATATTCTGTATTTATTTATGTAGAGGCCCAGCTGTTCCTCTCCATGTTGTACATGACTGATGTTAAATGACCCTGTACAGTGTAAATTGCTCGTATGGATCCATGCAGGGAACTCTGTCTGCAGATTTACATTGCATTGTGCAAATGCAACATAGAGGAAGAGAATATATTTATAACAAAGTTAGGGCTGATCCTGACTTAGAATTTAGTCAGGGAAACCTGATTTTGACTCCCATTTAATCTCCACAAGAGTCAGGTCTTACCTGAATGACACTTATCAGTGCTAAAGTGAAGAAAAAAACATCTGACAGCTGTCCTTGTCTGCTAGAAACTCCTTATATTTTAAGTTAATTCTTTGAAGCCCTAGCTAAGAGCTGCTAAGAGATTTTAACATTAAAATGCTACATTTAGCATTTTTAGCAGCTTGATTTACCATGTCAAACATGTACCATGTTTGTTATGACGGACTCTTCATAGATAACAGTGCTGACTTTAAAAGTTGTGAAAGAGAAATACAGAAGGGACCTAAATAATGAGAAGAGCTAGTGAAAGCTCTGCTTCAGTCCACCTGAGAGTCATCAGCCCTTTTCATATACTCACTCCTGGAAATATTGAGGAAAAACTCAGGAAGTAGGCCCCTGACATCTTCTGAGTTACTCACATAAAAAAAACTTTTTGTCCTTTTATCGGTGCTTCCTATAGTTTGACATATTTACTATTAGAGCTGAAGGATGTATTGTTTTCAAACTGCAATTGCAGTGTGCAAATATGCAACATTTGCAGTGCAGGACATGCATTGTGACCTGAAGTACATCATGCTGCAGCTTCTTAATTTTGGTGCAAACCAAAGCTGCCAGTTTTCTCCTTTCTATGGATTTTCACTATAAAAGTCTGCCTGATATCATCAAGGCAGATCTTAAGTGAGTGTATTCTTCCTGCCAGCAGCACCTCATCCCGGGGCCCTTTTTATTTAACCTTTATTTAGCCAGGCTAGTCCTACTGAGACCGGTGACCAGTCCAGGGTGCACCCTTCATCTTGCCCAGTGACATTTGGGATAGGCTCCAGCCCCTTGCGATACCAAACCAAATAAGCAGTGTAGAAAATGGATGGATGGATAGTCCCATTGAGATCAGAGAGCTCTTTTTTAAGGAGACCTGACCAAGAATAGCAAAAGTGCTCATACAGCTGGAGCTAGACACTGATGAGATGTAATGGAGGTGGCTGGGGTGGAGGAGGGATGCAATGTTCCCATTGAAACAACAGACTGACTGCAGAGGAGAGGAGAACAGATTTTAGAATATGACAGAAACAGGATGATTGTATCAAGAGGTCGTGGCAGAATGGGATTGGCTCAGAATTTGAGTAGATGCCCATACCAGCTGATAACCAGAGCAGGGAACAGCAGAAAAAAGAAGACACGTGAATGAGTGATTGTTAATGAATGAGGGACGTATGGGAATGAGCTTGAATTTACACTAAGCTTTATCACTATGAGCATTTATAGATGTTAACAACAACTTCTGGAACAATGACGCTCAGAAAGTTCTGATTCAAGAGTTTTCACAAAAGATTAAAAAATATTTAGAGTCTACAGGTTTTGCAGTTTCAAGTTAGTCTGCAGATTGTTCCAAGAAAAAGGGGCAGAAAACCCGAAAGCCGCCTTCTTGACTCGGTTCAGACTTTGGGAACAACAAACTGCACAAAGTCAAACAAACTCAGGTTGTGCAATCCATCTGCCAAGATTGGAAGAGAGGAAAGGCAGTCTGGAATCTGGCTTTTATAAATGAAGATACACCAGTGTCCAAGATGAAGTGTACTCAAAGAAGAAGCTGACTTTAGAATACCAAATAAAGGTCGAAAAGCTGGCTCAGCTAGTCTCTTTTTGTCATAAAAGGAGAAACAGGACTTTGACCAGTCTAAACCTTAGACATCCACTCATGGTTCACCTCAGCGGCAGGTGTGCACTGCACTTTGAGAGTCACAGTAACCAAACATGGTGAGTTTTCATCTTAAGGTCACACTCATGGCTGATCATGTACTGTATGTGGCTTTGACATTGTTAGAAATGGTAGGTGACATTTAAGATAAAAAAAAAGTAAGCAACAAATTTTAAGAGTTTATGGAGAAACATGTTCCTCCATCTCTTCTCTCTTGCTTCTTCTTGTCAGGAGGCTGGACCCAGTGTGTTATATTTGAAATCTTAAAATGTCTTAAAGACCAAAGTTTGAAAAAAGAGAATTCAGCTAATGTATTGTCAGGCCAAAACCTTGTATCTCCATTCTTCATGATTTGGATTGTTTTTTTCATGAGTCAATGCTATTGTTAACCTTTACATCCACCAGTTGGTTTTAACAAAATTTACAGCAGTATAAAGCATCAAAAAGATGCCAACTATGACCATTCAGTGTTAAGTTCTTGGAAAAATGCAGTGTATTGTTCATTTCCTGTGTGATTTGGAGATACGAGGTTTGTCCAGATACCAGTGGTACATTCAAATCTACTGCAGTTGTCCAGTATAATTTATTTTCACATTTGAAAATTGCTTTATTTACCTATTGCAGAACAAAAAATAGATTGCAATTTCAGTTTTTTCAACCATATTCAAGAACATACAGGAGAACAGAAAACTTAATGAAGCAGCCTTATTATCTACGCTGAAATCCCAACATTTGCGTACAGTCTCATGCACCAGTCCCGGGATATCAGTGCCATCTCCTCTCCTACTAAGTCATGTAGAAATCTTCCTGAATATTTTCAGCTCCATTCTCAAATCAGCTCACCCCAACTCCAGGTGGGAAATTCACAAGGGATGTGAGAAGAAAAAATACCCGACCAAGTGGAGGTGTAATATCCACCTGTTAGCAGCTCAACTAAAACAACTGAAGGAAGTTTCCAGGAGTTTTCTGCATATGAAAAGGGCTGAAAAAAGTCTGATTGTGCTCCTTTCTGGGTGTTTTAACGGTTTGATTAAAGTTTAAATGAGTCATTTTCAGCTTGATTGATTAAAACATCAACAGTTTAGCTTCTGGTAAAAAAAAGAAAAAAAAAGAGGCAGAAAAAAACAACTTCATGGTCATTTGGAGACTTTTTTTTGCTGTTTTCAGCCTGAATGTTGTTGATCTAGCTCTAACAGCTTTAACAAAATGCAGCAATTCAGCTGATATATGGGAGTCAACTTTGGGTCTTCCTGACTCATTTTTTGAATCATGGACTTCTTTGAAATGTTATGAAAGGCTTTGAGCTTTGTTTTCAGATTTTAAAAACAGGACAAATACAAAGTTATTCTGAAGCAGCTGTTGTTCGACTTTGACCTCAACCCTGTTACTTGACTGTTTTGAACGCCTCATTGTATTTTGCAGCTCTGCAGACGCACTGATGGCTCATTTATGTAACGCAGCACGGTTAATTCAACACGGTTGTGATGCACCAAAACAAGGAGAATGCTTAACCTCTGTGAGAAACACGAGGGCGAATATTCTCTGACAATAAAACACGTCATGATTGTGAGTCAGTCTTCTGTGTCATCATTTACTCCCCTCCTTAAAAATCAATTTTACTGTATTAAATAGATGGGTAGAGGATAGAGCCACACACAAACCTCCATCACGCCTCGTTAGGTGGTGGTGCAGGCTCCACCTCATATTTGGATTTAAGTTTCAATTAAAGCCTTAGTGGATGTGCTGCCTTTAAGCACAATCACCAGGCCACCTCTGCACCTGTCACTCAACATGTGCTCCCCTTCCGCCCTTTACCCCTAGTTTTGGTATTTGGTTACATTTCCATCACCACTCTAACAGAAACAAGCGGCCCCTTCCCCTCTCTGCCATCCTCCATCCATAAAAAGAGAGCAGAGGGGGGGCAGAGGGATTTTGCCAAGGCCGGGAGACCTGAAACGGCTCGACATCCTCATAAAGTGTCCAAGCGGCCGGATACGGAGTTTCATATCAGAGGCTGAAAGGAGAGCAATGGAGCCAGCTGTTACAGTCAGGAGAAAAGTGGAGAAAACACACATGAACACGGAAACCTGCGCTGGGATTGGATGTCGGACACAAACCCCGAGGATCAGTGTGGCGGCCTGTCCTGGTTTACAACATCCGTTCCTACAGGGACGCCGGGTGGCAGAACAACCTCACTCTCTTCTCTGGACCTTCCACTCATACTTTTATTATTTATTCCATTACATTGCACTGAAGTGTAATATCATTCAACAACAGGCTTTTGCACAAGATAAATGTTTCAGGGCTTATAAAGTTTTATCCAAAAATTTCATGCAAGTTGTTCAAAAACTAAAAAAAAAAAAAAAAAAAAAAAAATACAACTGCCAACAAATGAAGTTTTTAAGCTTCTCTTTGCTCCAAAATTATCACTGTCAAATATTCTGCTGAGTTCTTTTAAAAATGTGAGCTTGATTTTGCAGAATGATGCAAATGCACACTTTAAACCTGAATATTAGAATAACTGTAAATCTGAGATCCTTCTGTATACTGTCGTGATCAACAGCTGTGATTTTAAGACAAAAAAAGTAGTTTAAATGTTGCTTATTTAACTCGCTTTTCCGAGTTTTGCACCTCTTCTACAGTTGCTTTTGAGTGTCATTTGTTGAGCCTTCTACTGTAAATATATCTTAATATTCAGTGTTAGGTCTATGGCTGAGCTTTTAACTGTTGCTTGAGTCTTTTACCTTAGATTCCCCTCACTACTGCTTTTTTAAATTATTTAAAAATTAAGTGAAAGTTTTAGAAAAAAAAAGACTTCAAGTAGCCCAACTGAGTTGTTCAAAGACTCTCAGAACAAGAGGTGGTTTTCCTGCCCCTTTCTTCCTCAAAAATGCACAAGCATCACTTTCAGCTGTAGCAGGCTGGTCATGGACTTGAATATATTAGTAAAAACACCTAAATAGAGCTTGTACACCTTCCACTTTAGAATTTCAATTACTTTTTAATGCTATACTTGATGTTAAAATCCTGCACACTGAGAGTAAATCTAACTAGAGTCACATTTCAGGTTTTTTCTTGCCTAACATGTAAAAAACCATACTTTTTTTGCCTTATTTTTTAAGAATTTTATTGTGGACAGCGTTCATTTACACACTACTCCATCACTTTTGGAAGCTTTTATGGTCTAATCAACAAGTCTACTTGGAAACTTGAGACCTTCACTGATCAGTACATACACACACAAAAAAAGAACTTCGCTTATGTACAATGATAATATTTTTAAATGAAAAACCTTGGTATTTTCCTTGATTGTTGTATTTTTATTGAAGTTTAATGAAAATATATATATATTGTAACTTTTCACTCTCAGGGACATTAACTCATCCTCAAAGCTGTATTTTTATTTTTACATTTGATTGAACTGACTTAATATTACGTGATTATAATGCTGTAACTTAAGTTTAAGAAAAAAGTGGTATACTGATGAACAGCAATAAGTTTAAGGCTACCTTTGGTTCCCAAATGTCTCTAGTTGAGCTATATTTCAATATTTGAGCAACTTGCAGAGTGGAACAATAAAGGTCTGTTTTCAGCTTATTATGTCATGATTTTAACTGTTAATGATTGAAATTTTGAATTTTTTTTTAGCTTATTTCATGTTTTTGACTATTTCATACTCTCAATTCAACTTTTTGTCTCATATTTTTAGCTGACTAGCTCATGATTTTTACTGTTTATCCTATAATTCCAATTTGTTTGTCATATTTTCAGCTTATTGTGTGATTTAAACTTGATACTGTAAAGTCAACTTTTTGTCTCATACTTTCACCCCATTATCTTATTATTTGAACTATTTATCCTATAATTTTAACTATTAGTCTTATATTTTAAGCTTATCTCATGATTTAGTTTTTTTGTACTGTAATTTAAACTTTTTGTCTTGTATTTTTTCTGATATTTTCAGATTTTATCATAAAATTTCAACTTTCTCTCTTATATTTTCATTTAAGGTCATAATTTTAACTTTTAATACTGTGATTTAAACTTTTTGTCTTGTATTTTAAGCTTATCATGTCATTATTATAACTATTATCCCAGAATTTTAACTTCAGCATATATCATGATGTATTTTTTTTACTGTAATTTCAACTTTTTGTCTCATATTGTTTTTCTGATATTTACAGTTTTGATCTTATAATTTCAACTTTCTGTCTCATATTTTCATTATATGTCATGGTTTTACTTTTTATAATGTAATTTTAACTGTTAGGCTCGTATTTTCATCTCTGTCTCATATTTTAAGCTTGTGTCATGATTTTAACTTTTAATTCTGTAATTTCAACTTTTTGTTTCTTCTTTTTTCATTGTGTTTCTTTATATAACTTTAACTCATTATTTCTGTCTTGTTTTTACTTTAAATGTCACAGTTGCAACCTATTAGTAACAACTTTTTAAAACTTTTTATCTCTAATTCTTACTTTTTATCCCATGATATTAACCTTCTCTCAGTATTTTTACAATATGTAATCATTTTTTCACCATCATTTTAACTTTAGTTATTTAGACTTTTTGTCCCATTGTTAAAATTTTAATGCAACTATTTTGAATACTTGGCTCAAATTGCTGAGGTTTTTCTTTTCTTTCTTTCTTTTTTTTTTTTTTTTAAATTTTCCCTTCTTATATATTTTCAACTTTGTTCTTGTTTTGTTTTGTTTCATTTTTTACTGGTGTTAATGGGCTTCCATACATGAGCCAGCAGCATTTCGTATTTGTCTCTCTTATTTTACTAACTCACACACATAAAATCATGGACATCCCCCTCTGTCCCAGTGCTACTATCAGCCCTTAAATCACTCATGTTATTGGCCGCTTCTCTGTGAGTCTAAGTTTTAACGCCAAAGTCAACAAAGTGAGGAGTAAAAAAATATGAATCCGTAAACAGCAGAGTTTCCTCCAGCAGGCCCGGATCTGCAGCTTTAATGTCCTCACATCAGAGGAGGAAACACAGTCTGTCTGTCTGTGGTAGAGCTCCGATTCCTCCAAACCTGCTCTGAAATCTCAGGATGACGGATGACCTCTGCTCCCGCTTCAAAAGGTTGGTTATTATTTCAAAATAAAACCAAAGAGCTGCAGTTTGATCCTAAAGCAATGTTTTTAGAGTGAAACTGGACTACATGAGGAGGAAAAGTATCATTGAATGAAAATAGATGCAAAAAAATAGGTTAAATCTTTGAAGCAACAAGTGATTTCGCACTTTATGTGAGCTAAACCTCCTTTATAAAGAATTTACATTACATTTTTATAGCGTTAAATCAGATGATGCCGTCACTGGAAGTTGTTATAATGACTCAGACAGTGAATTCGGAATCATTGGTGGAAAGTGCAACCAAAAGTGGGGAAATAAACGTCTGCATGTTCAGGACAGGCCTGCATAAGCACAGTTAGCATATCTGTTCGTTTTTAAACACAGTCTGTCAGTGGGTTTAAATTACAGATATAGACTATGACTCATCTACAGCTCTCATTAAACACTCACTAAAAGTTTGCTCCCTTTTTTGTTCCCCGACTTTTAAATAAAGGGCATGTTTCTGACGTCGAGCATTTTCTCTGATCTCTTTGATATTTAACAGAGGTGTGTCAAGGATGACTTAATTATTTCCAAAAAAGGACAAATTTCAGACAGTAACAATTAGAGTAGGCTAATTTAGTAGACCAGTAAAATAGGTGGAATAATAGTTCTCTAATGTCGCCTACTGACTCCATGTTTAACTTTTTAAGTCCACTAAAGTTAGTGTATTTATGCTAACCATGCATAAACACAGGCTAATCTTATGCTAATTGGCTAACTCCTTACTCAAGTTCAGTCTAAAAGCAATACTTGAGTTTATTTTACTCGTTTTTTTAATCAAATTAGCCTATTTTTTCCCTCTAATATTACACATTATATTATGTTTCAGAATTGTATATTGCACTTTGGTCAACTGTGGTTGTTTAAATGTGCTTAAGAATAAATTTGAACGTAACTTGAGATGTCGTCATCACAGGAGACAATAATAACAGACCAAAACCGTGGATATCATTTTCAGCAATTATAGGGACTATAAAAAAAGACTATTAATGGGCTAAAATAGTCTTCTCTGCCCTTAAAGGGACAACACCCAATTCCACCTGTTGAACTGGTGATTTTATCAAGAGTAGAGCTTCTTTGTAAGGCTAAAGGTATGCGACACATGCGCAGAAGCTTGGAAATGCTGTGAGGAAAAACGGCAAAAGTTAGTAAAACTACGTCATAGGCTAGGAGAAGGCATTTTCAATAATGAAATAATACAAGGGGCGAGGAAAATGCATAAAAACTATCTAAAAATGGCATTCAAAGTTTTTAATTATAGTTTGTTTGACAATATTTTCATATGTGTGCGGACTGTTATTACCTTAATCACAGGTGTCCCGACGCGTTTTGCTGCACGGAAACTAAGCAATAATAATTTTAATTGAATTTATAATTAGTTTCTAAAATGACCCATTTAGTTCATAATAACTCTTTATGCGCCTTTTCTTTTTTTTTTTTTATATGAGCCACAGTTTACCATATGTGATCTCCATTAATTCATATGGAGAGTCAGACCTCACTCAAAATTAACAGGCTTTGTTTACGAGCCAAATTGTCTTTTGAAAATTGTCGGTATTATTTTTCCCAACACTTTCCCCTTTGTAAACTATTTTATGAGAATGATTTTAAAGTTTTCTGCTGTTTGTTTCAAATAAAACATGGCACAAATTGTTCTGCTCGTGTCAGAATGAAACAGCAGGAAACAGTTAAAGTCGTCTAAATTCATTTAAACGATATGTCAGAGACATGAGAAACGGGAGTTAATTAGCTGCTTTACCCAATAAGAAAGTTTTCCAAACTCTCAGCAGAGTCCCGCACACACGCGCCTTCTCCATACTGAGGCTCCCACGGCTTGTACCGCCCACTCTTACCTCTGATTGGTCCGCTTCTATCAACAAACGGCTGTGTATCAATTCCCAGCGCTGCTATTGGCTGCCGCTGCTGTCACTCCTGCGTATGTGTCTCTATAAGGACTCTTGCTCCAACGGCAGTTTTAACAAACCTGAGATGAGCTTGGAGCTGCACCACAGAGAATATTTCCACTTTTAACGACAAATATGACTGAAAATTGCTCCATGCCTTTTCATTCCTGGATGTATGATGCTCTACGGGCTTATTTAGAGTAGTTTTTGTTTTTATTTGTGAGTTTTATTTATTTTTAGCGGCAGGTGAGCATGAGTGTCATTTTGCGAGGATCGCCGAGGTGCCAGCGGGAGTGAGTTGGGCAATATGCGCCGCTGGGAGATGATTTCTACCCGACAGGCTTATGGAATATAGCCCGGTTTGTCACAGCCTGTATGCCCCCTGGTCCAGCCCCGCGAAGAAGAAACTACTTCTCCTCAGCATCATGTTTTTCATCTGGGTTTACATGCTGTACTCCTGCGTGGGCTACTGCTCCACCATGCCAAGTTTGGTGGTGGACGGTTACCGGGGCAAGGAGACAGGTTCCGGGCTGGGTAAGAGGACAGAGGGCGGCAGGACGGAGCTGGTGTCCCGGCTGCTGGGTAAACCGCAGCCGTGGGAGGATGTAGAGAGCGACTACGAGGAACCGTCCATCAGGACCGCCGCGTCCAGGGACCTGCTCAATAACGAGCTGGACACGGACTGGGACGAGATGCGGGAAGAGCTGCGGGGAGAGCAGCAGAGAGCTCCGGAGCCAAGCGCCATGTCGAGCTTCTCCAACGGCTCCGGGAGCAAGAAGCTGCCGCAGGCGATCATCATCGGGGTGAAGAAAGGAGGGACCCGGGCCCTGCTGGAGTTTCTCCGGGTTCATCCGGACATCAGAGCCGTTGGAGCGGAACCGCACTTCTTCGACAGAAATTATGACAACGGACTGGAGTGGTACAGGTACATTAACTTATTTTCAACTAATACATCTTGATTAAAGTCAAATTGCTGATTTAATACATCGAAAAAGACCCTAATGTGACTAATTTTGATTGGTTTTATTAGGCTAATTAACAAATAAAAGGTGGTAGCATGGGGTGCTGTTGAAAAGATATGCGGATACTGGTCAGTTTAAGGGTAAAAATGTATATAGCTCGTATTTATTTGATTTTTTACGTCTCAGTTTAATTCTTTATAAATTCCCAAGCAGTCTCGCAACCGTGGGGAGTAAATTTTCTCCAAATAGCTGCACAAGGGCACCAATTTTATCTCAATAAAAGTGCAAAAAACTGGAAAATACTCACATTATTGCAGTTACTGCACGCGGGGCCGTTAATTATAATTAATGCAGTGACAAGTGACGCACGACGTCCAACGTAGAACTTATTTTATTTGATACCTTCGGAAAATAATTGTATTAATTGTCGGAAAATGTAACCACCTCGTTAGTTTAGGACGTTTTTCAAGGCTGAAATAGGTTTTTGTTATATCGTGCTGCTAAACGTATATACTGTTATTTGTGCATAAGATATTTATTACAGCCTTTAAATACGTTTTCTCAAGTTTATTTGAAGTTTTGTTCGCATTGTAGAGAATTTTCTGTAATTCCTGAAGCACCATTATCACAATGGGAAGCTAATTCGCCCCAACATGCTTCAAAATGACAAAATTTTGTCTTAATAGAAATGCTCCAAATCAAACAAATTACTCCCTTAGTACACTTATTATCGAGTAAACTCTGAGATTATAGCAAAGTGAGCCTGTTAAGCTAAATAAACATGGTGACAAGTGATGCGTCCAAAGTCTCTTTACGCCTCAGGCGGTTGGCTCGCGCACGTGAACCCTCCTTTAATTAGCCGTATTTGTTGTTTCATGGTTAATTCATTGAATGCAGACTCATTTAGTGTTTTTAATTTAAAACATATCGTCTTGTGAGATATTGTGAGCGTGCTCGGTGATCACAGTGAGGGAGGCTGACGTGTTTCTGCGATGTGCAGTGATCTCTATTGGACGCAGGGCTACATTGCACCTTCGCGGTGACGAGCCAGAAGGCTTCTGCTGTTAAGCTGAAATGTTAGATTTGGTGTTTTTCATTCTCATTGCAAAGCTTGGAAAAATAAAAGTTATTTGGAGCTGCTCCTGGCATTGCAGTGACTTATGTAGATTTTAATAGTTGAGCTTGTATGGGACAGTGTGACCATAAATGTGTGATTGTGCAGTGCAGCTCAACTTAAAAACACAATTTGCACTAATCGGCTCATTTCAAAGATCAAACATCCCAAATCCCCCCTGACTTCTTTAAGATAATTTTGGGGACTTTTTAAAGGAAAGTGTACAATGTTAGTGTTTTTGTGTTGTGGAGTATTTAACCTAATAGATCTGAATGGGTTTATCCCGTTTAGACCATTGTAATGTGAATGGGACCACGGGCCTCACAGCCCACGCTGCAAGAAAACTGCATCTGCAACACAAAGTGAGGAACAAAAACCTGCAACAATACCATTTAAGATCCTTAGAGGTTTACAAACTAACATTATCCTCTTTATTTACATTACAAAGTGCTAATATAACGAGCCGAGGGGCCGTTGAGCTTAATGGCTGCATTTGGGAGCCACTAAAGCGCCATATGTTATCTTAAGATGAAAAATAGCTTAAATATTACTAACCCTCATTAAATTTTCAATTCATTTTAGCAGAATAAATATTTTAATAAGATTAACATTAATGTTTGATCAGGCTTTTGTTCATTCCTTTATTTTACCCCCTATAAAACAACACAAATGTAGCCTATATCTTTACATGAATAGTGGTTTAATCAATGTATTGATCAGCGACTGGAATCCACTTCACTTTGCAATTTCTGCAGCCCTTTATTTTGAAAAAGCTCTCAAACTCAAGTCAGCAGGTTTCACAAAGTTCAGTCTAAAGTTGGATAACTGGAGAAAATCTGAAAAATTGAATTAATTAAAAAGCCATTGAATTTTGTGGCCTGTTGAATAAAAACAACGTTTTCTCCTCATCAAATATGCAAAACAGGCAAAAAGGAGCCTCAATGTACAGCAAAGTAAGAAAAGAAGCTCTGAATAGGGAAGTGAGTGTTGGCACATTAGAGACACTGTTTTAATTTGGCACCACGTTCCTGCTTTTACGTTGAAAGCTACACCGATTTACTGCAGGCCATCTTTATTCTAGTAAGCGTTTGGAGTAGCGCTGTTATTTAACTAACTTCTCTGGACGGGGAGTGGTGGAAAAGTGCTGTCTGCTACTTTTTAGGCCGTGAAATCTAATACATCTCCAGTCATGACTCAAGGTTTTCTGCTGAGATAGAGTGGGAGCGGATCCTCTTTCCTTTTGCTCACATTTTCTTTCCTCTCGGTGCCAAAAAGTAGCTGCATGTGTTTGTTTTTCTTTAAGAAGAACGATTTTGTTTTGCTTTCACTTTAGCTGTGTGCAGCTTCAGATAATGTTGTGATATGAGGAATTTTATGCTGCAACAGGATATCTGAAGAGTGTAAAATCCATTAGATTGTTTGTCTCTCATAGAAGTGCTTTCGGGGTGTATTTTTGAACAGTGAAATCTACTTTTATGGATGAATTTCTGCAAGAAATGTTATTTTTGTGGAGAGAAACTGGTGTCAGCAGCTCCTGTAGGGGAGAAAAAGTATTTTTTTTTACCAGGAAGATGCACCTAGAAAAGAAATCATGCGTCATTCATTGCTGATTCTGTAAAGTTTCCCATTAGGAGCAAAGAGAACGCTGAAATGTTCCAGACGGAGGCAAACTTGCGTGGCATTGAAATCCATTCTGTGGGAATATGATCTGATCACAGCGAGGGTCATTCACGGAGGCGGTTACAGACACATCTATGTGTGTTTTTGAGTTGAGCAATTCCTGTCCTTGTTTGTTCATTTGCACAATCTCTTTCTCTCCCTTTGCCATCCACTTTTGTAATGAGCTTGCACCATCTTCCCCCCCCAGCGGACGCACATTTAGAGCTGGAATTCCACCAAGTAAATACAGCCATAGAGCGAGCAGAAAGGACTTTTTAAGGGGGGAGGAGGTGGCGAGAAAGAAAGTTTGAAACTGAATGGAAGTGGTGATAACAAGTCTTATTGTGGATTTCTGATGTACTTTGACAGTTTTTACTTGTGCCAAAGACAAACACATGATTCATGCTTTTGACCGAGGGGTCCTTGTATCAGGAGGTACACATTTTCCCAGTGAGGTCATGCATGAACTGGCCCCAAGGAACACACATACACACATACACTGAGGGACATAAAAAGAGAGCGTGTGAGCTCAACAGGATGGTGTGAACAGGAACATGGGTTCATTATTTCTTGTTTTGTCTCTGCACCTGTGTGGTGAAAGTTGACCGCTGTTATCTGGCAGTGATAGGCTTAAAAACTCCTTATCATAAAAACACACTATAATGGCAAAATCAATAAGTTAATATGTAAAAAGATCAATAACTTGTGTGGAAAATATCAAAGGTCAGAGGCAGCTGTGTGTGCATTTTGAGAAGCAACAACTTAAATCATCTTACGTGGCATTTGTGGCTTTGGACGTTGTGCAGCAGACTAATTTTTACACTTTTGAAAAGTTTGAACGTGGCTTAAAACACAATCAAATGGTTTAAAGGGGCAGAAAGACAACTTTCCAAACTATGACATAAATCCAGTGGAAAATATAATCTAAAATATAAAAAAGACAAAATGAAGGCCACAAAACTCATATAAATGTAACCAAAGCTTTTGCAGCGAGTCTCTTTTTGCGCAGATTTCTAAAGATTGAAAAAAATGACAAATAACAGCTTCACAAAGGCAATTAAAGACAAATTAAACAAATAGTGAAAATCCCATAAATTAAGTAATGCATTTAAGAAAAAAAACAGAGCAGTTTATACACAATTTGGCCTCTCTGAGACATTTTGAACCCCTGGTCCCATCACTTAGTCCTTCCTCTGTGCTTTACAGGCTCACATCTAAGGGTTGTCCCGATTTTTGTTGGAATGGAGAGGTGGAGTAAGATCCTAGGGCTACATGGCCTTTCAAAGGGAGATTTCGCAGAGGCACACTCCAAACAGAGTGTCATGGGAAATCTTCCAGGACTTCTCGACTCATTAGCAAGATTTGAAAATTACAACAACTTAATATCAGAATTTAACGTTATTCAATGCACTGTGGCCCTTTTGATTTTGAACAGGCTTGTCGAAAAATGTACTCGTAGTCATGTCGGTTGTCATGTAAATGCTGTTGATGACATTTAGAAGCTTAAAGGGTCGTTCATAATTTGTAGGGGAAGATTTCAGCACTTACAACTCTGTTTCAAGGAGAAATTGTGCTGTAGAAAACAAAAGGTAGAGATGGAGCTAAGCCTTGAGGTAACGTGTCAGATTTAGGGCTGCAAAATGCTGGAAAAACTGCAGTATACATTTCTTTCTATGATGCATCTATTGTGCTATAAAAACACAGGAAGTTATCCCAAGTCAATGCAGTATGGTTTTATAGGCATATGGGTAATGTGTTTGAATTAACATAATTATCCAACAGTTTTATTATTTATCGCTCATTCTTCTTTATTGTAGGATGACAAAAACTTATCTGCATGCATTGATATTGATCAATTTAGTGATAAGGATTTTAGATGCAATATAATGGATGTTTCCAACATGTTTCTCCTGGTCAGGCTTGACTGTAGACAAAGCTTGGTCCCTGAAAGTCCATGCAAATCGGCCCTCCTTAGAAGTCATATAATAATCATAATGCATGCAAGTTGGATCGGTAGCATTAGCGCTAGCCCCATGGCTGAATATGCCACTTGGTCCTGGTCCAGTTGGGTTTTGCTGCTGACTGAACTGAGCTCTGACTTGGACATACTGGCCTTACAGTTAAGTCTAACTGGACGATCTATTTCATCATGAAACAAACAAAAAACAGTTCATACAATTTTAAGAAGACATGATTTACATTTCTAAAACAGGCAGCAGTAAAATGTATATTTTTGTTACTTTAATGAGCATTAGAGAGCGTTTAGCTTCAAATAAACATTTGTAGAACAGACTCTGTCTTTGCCAAGCTGGACCCTAGAAAATTTTCTCTTTTTACCCCTTACGGGTGGCCTTACTGCTGAATCCAAATAAACCCCCCAAAAATATTTTTCACCCCTAATTTGGCACAGACTAATCTAAAGCAGATAGCTGTCTTCAGCTTCCCTGACATGGTGTGGGAGCATGACTGTAGCTAGACCTATGTCTAACAGGCAAAATTTACACATAGAAGTGAGAAAGTATTCTTCCTTTGACATTTTTCTCAGTTATTGCAAAAAAGTTTGCCACTGCTCAGTGTGATAATTAGCTGACCGAGCTAAATTCAAAACTTTCTGATGACTTAGTGAAGGCTTACTGCAGAATAGAAATGAGACTAGTTTTAGAATACTTCTGTGTATATATATAATTTGCTTCCACTTCTAACAAACTTCAGAGTCCACAAAGCCTTCCTGTCTTTATATCATTTATAAGCTGTATTGTCCGAGTATAGTCTTCGTTTTAGGAGTTATGTCACATTTGTATGTAGAAAGTGAACTCCCCTCATGGTGCTGCAGCTTTTGAGAGGTATTTTATTTACTCCTACTCTTGTTGACTGCAGCCCTCTTCCCATGCTGTCAGTCTGTGGTGCACGTCGCTCTCTTCATATTCCATTTAGCGCTATTGGCTATGAAGGGGCTTTGATATATAATTACTGTTGTGTGGTTTTGCTGTCGTGTCGCGGGCTCTGGTCTGAGCTCGCTGTCAGGGCCCGGCAGTGTTGGTGCTGGTGCTCCTCCCTTGGAGTGACTTTAGCATTAAAGAAGGAGCATATTAGAGAGCACACACACGCACAGTCCAAGGCCACATGGTGGTTTGTGTTGCATTAGGATGCTTCTTTTTTTTGTGTTACTGTTAAATAAAACTCTTTGGAATGTAGCAGAAATGCAAGATATTTGTGGAGCTTCATTTCAGGGCTTTTAGTGTGTTTTGATGATGTTTGATACAAGTTAAAGGCTGCATACTGAACCATGTAATTATCAGCCCTTATGTGATGTGGTTTATGATCAAAGTTTAGGCTGCAGAGAGACTGCTGGGACTGGATCAGCGCCATCCCTGTATCATAGCTGTGATAAAACACCATGGAGGTAAACAGTGCCACACACACTATAAGGACAAGTGGAGCATTGTTATAAAAGGGGCTCCCTTTTAGGAAAAATCATGTTCCACTATAAGGACAGTCTGCTCAGTTTGAAAGCCGTTATCTAAAGGCCGGGCCCCCCCCCCTACGGAGCCAGACTGCAGCTCCTCGCCGTGTCGGGGACAGTTCTGGATGGGTGCACGTTCCTTTATCTACTCACTGCAGGGGTGCTCCTATTTCCACGTAGGTGACCCGTCAACTGACCTCGCCCTTCTTCCTCTTCCCTAAAAGAGGCCACCTGGTTCTATAGAGCTGGCATCAAAAACACAGAGATGAAGTTTGCATACATTGGGCGTTTTCTGTGTCAAACTAGCGTGTGAGGCCACAAATAGTTTCTATCTGCAGTCACAAAAGAATGAAACACTGACAGAAATGTCGCTGTGGCTTGGCTCCTCTGGGAAAGCTCTAGTATTGATTGGTCAGGCCTGATTGGAGGTAATGTGCAGAGCTGGGTTAAGGGTCTTTGACTGGGGTCAGACCCACGTCTGCTCTCTGACAGAGTATGTGTGCTGACCATCTGCAGGGCTGCAGAAAGCTGCTGGATGCTACAAGCCCCACTGGGGATTTTACAGCACAAAACAATGGCATGACCGCAGTTTTAAAGCCTCCTGATTTCTATAAATGACTCCTCGTTTTGGTTTTGATTTAAAACTCAGCGTATGACAGAATCAATAAGCTCTGAATCTTTAAGTGGCTCTAACCCAGTTACAGTTCTAGCAAGGACACAGATGAAATCAGATGATTAGATACTTTGGCGCTCTGATTGTTTCCTGATTCCTGGAACTCCTCAGCTCCTCCAGGGGATCGAGCGCCCGGCCAGCCAAGCGTACAGCTGACAGCAGGTTCACATCCTCTGCTCAAATCCTCCACCGCAGCGGCCAAGAGTCTGAAACTGTGCCTCTGTGTTGGCTAAACTTCCACTTTGAGCTCCCAAAAGAGTGGATTATTCACCAATAGTACCCCCTCTTCCTCCCTAAAATATCAGCCTCTGCTTCTCCCCGTCTTCCAGCTGCGCACTTTCACTGCTGGTGTGTAAGAATAGTGTCACATGTCATGCTCAGTTTGTCCAATCCTGGGCGTGGCTCGCTGCAGGCCTCACTGACCACGAGAAGCCTTTGGTCAGAAAAAAAAGCAGAGGCCCTGTCTCTTCACTGCTGAAGCCTGCATGGTTCATCAGAAACGGCGAGTGATCAGAGGGGGGTGGAGAAACAGAGAAAAGGCAGCTTTTACCCCCAAATTACAAGCGGTTAATTGTGAAAAGGGAGACCTGTGGAGAGAGGAGTGGCAGCTTTCCTCCCCCCCTTTACCTCCTCTTGGTGTCCACTGAGCTCTACCCACGCTGCTGAGGACAATATGGCCGCCGCAGACAGGAACCTCCTGCTGGAGCTGAGGATAAAAGCCACAGGAACTTTCTGTCAAACACTCACACGGTGCATGCAAACAGAAAAACAGAAAAAGCGTGGGCTATTGTTTGGGCTCAGTCACTCACTGAATCTTGTGACAGCTGCTGCAGTGTGTCTCCTACTTCCACAATGAAAAATACTAATAAAGAAGTCTAATGAAATAGATTTGGAGGAAGGAAATGGTGCACAATCCCTCCCTGTGTACTGCGTGTGAATTAGCCTCTTTTAACAAGGTGATAATTTGGATGTTGTCAGAACAGAGCCAGGCGCCCTCCCTCTACAGTTTAACGGTCATTCACTGCTGCTAAACAAACACTATTTAGCACATTATAAAGGTTCCCCTGGAGGCTGGAGAAACAAACACTCTAATATAGTTTTGTTAATTATCCCTGTGAAGTCCTCGCTGCTTCCTAAAGAAGAGAAATGGAGTCTGTGGAAAAAGAGGAGAATGTGATGACAGTAAACCTGCAAAACCGTCACATGTCCCAGGTATTAAGTCCCAAAGGTAGCCATTAAGGTGCAGGAGAGTGAGCCTGCCTCTGGGAAAAAAGAAGACGTACATACACTCTCAGAAACGGAGAGAGAGAGAGAGAGAGATAGTGGCCAAGGTCTCCTGAGGTTTCCATTAGCCTGGCAGTAAAAGAGCAGAGCTCATTAGAAGCCCTGAGTTGTCTCCCTGTGCAGCTCGGCAGCTCGACACTCGTCACTCTCTCCGTTTAGATGAACTCCCAGAGCTGCCGGGCGCTCTCATAAGACCTGTAAGAACACTTCAACTCCAAAACAACCTGGCCAAACTCAGCTCACTTCCAATTATTTTCCACCATGAGGAGTTTTTCGCTCGCTTGTTTAGCTGATCAGAATCAGACGGCTGGGCTGGAAACTGTAGTGCAACTTTGGAGGCAGAAAAACCGATGCATCATTATCAAACTGATTCAGTTCTCTAACTGGGGGAGTTGGAAACAGAGCTGATTAGACTTTTGTCAAAAAAATAGGTCATGGGTTTAGAAATGAGTAAGAAACTATATCCAAAGTAGATTGATTCTCTTAGATCATGTCACTGATGTGAATAAACCCTCTCTGAACATTTTAGCCTTGTTATTTTAGTTTGTGTAGCACTCTGAACATTTCTGCTTATCATAAACGTATATTACATTAACATTAATTCATATTTACTTTAGAGGTTTTTATTTTGTTACGAGGAGCATTTTCCCTGGACTTTTAAACAGTTACCTGAAGCGTTGATACAAATTTCCCATAACTCACCTAGAATAATATTTATTCAACCTGAACATTTTTTAATAAGTTACCTTTACACAGTTTTATTTTATCAACCTAAATAAGATGTCAGTCCTTAACATTTTCATTTAACTACCAAGGATCTTTACAGTTAAATTGCCATGAACATTTTTAGGTATGGTCTTTGAACATTACTTTGTTTGCCCTAAATGTTTAGTTTTGTTTTTCTGACCCTTACTACAGAGTTGGCCTGAACCTTTCTACTGGTGGTGTATAGATAATTCGATATGGCTCGGTTAACCGATCTTAGCGTCAGCAGTCCGAGTGCATTTGTCCGTGGAGCCCTGGATCGGTAAAATGCAGCACAAAGTGGTCTTGGGACCGGTTTTAACGTTAGAGATCGGTTCATTGAGGCGCTGCTGCTTTTCATAGCCCATTCTGCCATGCTCTGGTTCAGCGCCTTTAAACGAGAGTCCTGTGCACCGTAGGTGCTTGGTAGGTAGCTGGCAGCTGGATGTGTTCGGTCCGGTCGTCGCCTAAACGTCTTTCAGTTGCAGTTCTGCACCTCAGGAAAAAGTCATGTGGACTTGAAGGTTCAATTAATCACTCTAGGATTGTGGGTACTGTAGTATTCTTGGCAGAGATTACAAATAAACTGATTTCCTTAAACAGAGGGGTTAATGTCCTACAAACTTTACTTATGGAGAAAATGAATTGGGTTTTCACTTCCAGAACCACGCCATTGAGCTCTACTGCTAATTTCTAGCTCTTGTCCCTAGTTGGGCCTCGAAACACAGTTCATAATATGTACAGTATTCAGAAGCATAAAATGACACACTACTTTGTAGTATAAGGATTCAAAAAATACATATACCACAATAAATCAGTACAAAGCCTACATAACCATGTGGCAACCAGCAACCCCCTAAATATCATCTTTTTTTTATTTTTCTTTTTTGAGATTGTTATAACCTGAACATTAGCCTATTTCACTTTAGTCAACTTTGATCATTTTCACCCCCCCCCCCCCCAAAAAAAAAAAAAAAAAAATAGCATACCCAATTACTTTTTGACCCTGAAGATTTTTGACCAAGTTACCACAAATAACTTAAATCTGCTTACCCGGAACATCATTTCATATTAACTCTGGAGATTTTACTTTGTTTTTGTATACATCTTTACTGAGTTAGCCTGAACATTTTGCTTGTACCATCTTGAATTACTTGGTAATCTTGAACAGTTTTACTGAGTTGGTATAAACATGTATGTGTGTATATGGTTATATGGAACATTTTTACTTTATGACCCCCAGTTTTGACATTTCCAGGACTATTTCTGTTATTCTGAACATTGGTTTTTCTGGAATTGACCTTTTTTTTTTTTCTTTTTTTTTTTTTAACCAAGGTTGATGATTTCACTTGCTTTCCTTCAGAATTCCAACGTAATTGTTACCTGTAACATTTCAATATTGGTTATCTTATACATTTTTACCTGGTAGGGGTGCGCGGTATTTGCGGTAGATGGTATACCTAAATGTTATAAATTTGGCCTTCGGTAGAGATTTGGACTCTACCGACCAATCGTGATAACGCTTGTTAATGACGTCATCGTATCTGCCTCAGTGTGAGTTAGCAGGCAAAAACACGTGTTTTTTCACCTCAAAGTCTGATGGCTGTACCGCAACTAAGTCAGTGTGCTGACTCTGTCAGCCTGTCTGGGGGTTTAACACAAGCTAAGTGTTGCTTTGGCTGGTCGCAGAGGCCAGCACTGCAGCTCTTCCTCTTACAACGGCATGAACAACCATTTAAAAGTCTATTTTAACTTTAACTTATCGTCAAAGGCAAGAAAAATGCCATGGTATGATTTTCAGGCCATATCGCCCAGGCCTGTTATCTGGTTACCACAAACAATTTTACACAATTACTCTGTATTTCTCAGTAGTTTTCGCTAACTTTGAACTTTAAACTTAGTAAGCCTGTTTTCATTGTTTCCATTCTGAATATTTTCACTTAGCCTAATATATCTGAAAATATGACTTGCTTACTCTTAGTATTTTCAAAAATCAGTGATGAAATCTGTTGAAGCCAAGCTGTGCATAAATCTGTTATAACTAACTTATTTCTTTGTTTTCTTCTATTTCTGATTTACTTTTGTACTTGGCCAGATCTCCATTCCAAAAGAATTCTTTGAGCTTAATAGGAAAAAGCTGCTTATATCGAAGTTATTGTTGTAGAACTTGTGGAAATTTGGCATCAGTGAACCTCTGTGATTTGTATATAATTTGATCCAAATCAGAATAAAATTCTATAATAATTCAAGAATAAGAGCAGTAGAGGATGGAACATCTTTGGCGAAGGTTTGTGAGAACTTTCCACCTCTGGATGTGCTTTGACAAAGAAAACTTTAATTTAGCTGTTGAAAAGATTTATGAAAACATACATCCTCTTCAAGCCAAGGGCTGACATATAGCATTAAGCTTGCCTTTCTCAAATATCTCTCTTTTTGAGCCTGCTCTTTTTTTTTCTGCTTTTACTGCATTTACAAAATAGCTCGTCTGTCTGGCACAGAGTTCGAGCAGATCCCGTTTCACTCCTGGAGATACGGCATAGGGGTGAAAACATTTGTCATCGTGATCACAAACCACAAAGAACCTGAACCTGAACTTCTATCTCCCATGTCTGCTTTTGGCAGAACTTTGTAGCAGAAATGGTTAAAACTGTCTCAAACAATAATTATCTTGTCCTCCAGGCATTCTGAGATATAGTGTGAGACATCTCGGCTGAAATCCAAAGAAAACCGAAGGATAGCCTGAGGATTTCAGCTGCCACTCTTTCCATCTCCAGGTTAATTGTCACGACTGGCGCTATCCTCACTCAATTTAGCTAATTATACGTTTGCTCAGGAGGCAGGCTGTCTTCAGGAATTTGTAAACCATTAACCTGCTCTAACAGCTGCAGTGTGATTAATGGAAGCAAAATAATAGTGCACATACACTCTCAGGAAGATGATTTTCTGCTCACTGAGTGACATACAGTAAAGAGGAAATCCCCTCTTTCTCACTGGTACACTTTGTAGTTCACCTGCCTTCAAAAAGGTGTGCAGGCAGTTACGGTTGACAGCCAATTCAAACAGGATGCAAAGTAGCTAGCTCGCTCCCTCAGTGTGAGTGTGTGCGACTGCGTGAGCGTCTAGGGAGTGGGGGTGGTGGCATCTATGTTCTTGTGGAGTCTGTTTCATCTTTTATTCATCTTTGCTGTAGCTAGATCAAGGAGTCATGTGCCTCTTGGTGCATGTCAAGTGTCAGGAAATCAGTCAGAATGGCTGATTCTGGCTGCACAGCCACACAAAAACCAGCCAGAAATGCCAACACACACAAACTCACACATGAACTGAGTCTCCACCTGCAGCCCTTCATTGTTGTTTGCCCTCTTTGTTTTTTATCCTCTCACGGTTCATCAGTTTATTCCATCTGAGCTGTCAGTCAGTCACACCCTGGTCCTGATGGAGCGATGGGCAGTATTTCAAGTTTTTCAGGTTCCTGTAAAACAATAGAAAATATGTATTTTAGGTTTTTGTATAACAGATGGCCATGTAATTAACAACTGGGAAAAAATTCAGCGATAAAAACGTCTTAGTATAAAAATTACATTTCAGAACCATGAAAAATAAGGCAGGAATGTCTGCTCTAGGATAACCTTCTTATAGTTCAAAGGTTCAGGGCCCAAAAGTGTATAGTGATGTAAACTTCTGTTTCTTTTCTGCATTTATATTAGACATCTGAGTCAAAAGGGTGCTACTGGATATGCTCCGACTCCTAATATTGCTCCTTCAAAATCAAAGTCTTTGATCAACATGAGAAGTGGGGACTTTTAATGACAAATACAGCATAAATGTAATGTGTCTTTAACTGAAAATATGAGCAAAGCGACAGCACAAGATGTGTTAGTTTATTTATTTATTTAGCCTTTTTTAGAGAGAGATGGGACGGATGTAGCTGGAAGCAGGGTTGAGAGAGTCAGATAACATGTTGAAAGAGCCACTGACTAAAAGTCCCTGTAAAGTGAAATCCAAACTTTGTGTCTAAACACACTAGAGATGTTGGAATAAGGCTGCTACAAAAATGTAAAAACACTGACATTTATGTGTGACTGAGTGTTTTATTTAGGCCGTTTGAATTTTGTTCTTCTCCTGGCTTGGTTTTATTTGGGCAGGGCAAATTAAGGAGCCCATGACATCACCAATCATGATGTGGAAATACCCCGTCCCACCGTAACGCTACAATGATATAAAATCACTGAGCATTTCATCTCAGTACAGTCTGTTTTTAGCTGATGTACTGTCGTCACTGAAAGTTGCATCCAGTTCCATTCTGTGTTTTGTTCATTGTGAGGTAAATTTCCAAAATCTATCACCCATGGTGGCCCACGGGTCATTAAAAGCATTACAACAGACGGATTTGTACCAGAAAACAGTAAATCAAATCCCCAACTCCAGTCTCTCTGCTCTGACACAGAGCCAGGCAGCTGTGCTCTGATAGATGCATTTTTAAAATTTGAGAGGATCATATTTCTCATGATTGGGTGTGGCTTCAGCTCATTCAACTGACACACCCACACCATCCCACTGCCTCATTTTTCATGATTTTGAAGCTTAATTTCATAAACTTAGAGATGTTTTTCACGACTGAAATTTGGCCTGGTGGTTCATACCATAGTGGCCTTTCATACAACAAACCTAAAATAAGGATTTTTTTACCACTTTACAGGTTCTTTAAAGATGTATCAGTACATTTATTCATTTCAATTGATCTAATTTAGGTGCAATTAGATTTTTTTTTATAAAATCAAGATATTGATTCCTGTTTGAAACCATGGCAACAAAAATAGAAGTCATAAATAGCCAATATTGGGCAATTTCCTGCACACTGTTGATATTGCACAAATATGTTGCCAACAATTGGAAAGTGGTTGGAACTGGCAATAAGCAAGGGGTTCCTCCTCCTTTTCCAAATATTGCCAGGGAGTTTGTTGAATTTTGGACATTGTTGTATTTCTTCGTTTTAAATGTGAGTGAAGATCATTAAGATTGTCCAGTTTTTGATTCTGTTAAATGATAGGAATTTTTTGACTGTAAAACACATTGTAAGAGTATTTAACAACCTCAACATATGTGAATGTTTCCATTATTTCTGGACAGTTTAGATGATGTGTAAGAGGTTTGGAGCTGCACAGCGTTGCAGTGGTTTGCACTGTGCATCAGTGCAAGAAGGTTCCTTGTCCAAATCCTGGTTGGATTTCGCCTTCCTGTGCAGAGTTTGCATGATCTCATTGTGTATGCATGGGCTCTCACTGAGTACTCCAGCTTCCTCCCACAGTCCAAAGACATGCTTGTTAAATTATATGGCAACTCTTAACACCTAATGACAGATTGTGGGATCAGAGAAGTGGGACTGAAGAGTTTTTCTGCAGTTTTTTATAACTAGAAATAAAAAAATTGCCTAATATTGGGCCTCAACTCTTTTTTGGCAGCTGTGATATCAAACAGGTTTCAGTCTAGTTTGATTGTTACCAGAATACACTCATTGTTTAAATTCTGGTATTAGTTAATTCATTTATTTTGTTACAGAAAAATATTGAGATAGACACTGTGTGTCGCTGTTTGGCTAAAGAAGATAAAGAAATGTCTTTCGGTCCATTTTGCCCAGCCCTACTCATCAGTTTTTTCCATCCGTGCTGTCACTCAGTCACACCCTGATACTGATGGAGCGGTGGAATGTGTGCCGAGCTCCGCGCTAACACCTTCCGCAAACACAAAATGCAAACACAAACACACTGATTAAAGGGGATTACTAGGGCTAAACAAATTCTGGGTAATATCTCCAAGTGGTGGATTTCAGGGAGTGTTTTTGTGGGAGTTTTTTGGAGTCCATGGCGCTGAGGACAACACAATAAGTAGCTTGATTGTTGCGGCGGTGTCAGGTGACTCATCTTGTATCGTGTGTCAAACAAAGTGGTGAGATGTTGTGTTAAGTGTTACCAAAACAAAGAGGTCTTTCACCTCTGTAAACCAGGAAAATTGAGCTTCTTTTGGGGCAGCATTTTCAGGAAGAAAAAAGCGACACTTCTGTAAGCTGTTGCACATTCATGAGAGAAACAGAAGGAAAAGGAGGAGGAATTTCTTTCCAGCCTCCACCATCCCTTTCACCAACTCCTCTGTTTTATTTATACCACATGGTGGGCTCCCTCGCTTCACTGCAGGGTTATTAACACTCGGTAATTCCAGGCAGCCGCCTATGGCCACAGGCCGGTGTGGTTCCAGGCCCTGAAAAACCCTTACGGCACCACACATTCCTGCGTTGTTTCCCAAAGGTGCCAAGTAGCAACAGCAATACTTAAAAACAGATTTTCCAAGTTGGGAAAATGATAGTTACTTATTGAATTGAATAATTTGTGCTTGTCACGCCTGTGCGATGCTGCCCATCACAAGGTGACCACAATGGTAGAAAAAGTATGTCTCAGCCTCAGTTAAGCATTTTGAAGACATGACAGAGGGGGATGTGAAGCTGTGGCTGGGGGGGTAATATGCTGTTGGGGTGTCTGACATGTAGTCCATGACATTATATGTGGTGGTTAGCTCTCTATTTATTTATTCTAGCGCGCTAGTTTCTGATGTTGCCTCCAAAACCAGGCTGGGTTTGAGCCTGAAACCAGTTTAGATGGTCCGTGACCGCAACCCTGACTCCCCCTTTTCTCCATCTTTTTGGACTCACATTCTCCCTGTCATTCACTCTCCCTCTCCTACACACTCAGCTCAGACTCCATGATAAAAAATGCTCCACTCTGGCGAAGCACGACTCCCTGATTCCAGTGAAAAATGATGGATGGATGAGTTGCGTCGGTGGGGTTAACTGCGTTGTTTACATGCAGGGTCAGCGGATTCCCAGGCTGCTCTGACATGGTGCAACTTCTTGATGGAGTTAAGGGTCTGGGAGCTGCATTTATCAACCAGATTAGGAGTCTAGCACAGGGGGGTTGGTTATCAAAGTGTCACAGAGCAAGATACAAGACCAAGGCTTTGACCAATTTTGGCCATTACACTGAGGAATATGATGTTCTGGATGAGCTTAAAATGCTGTCTGCTTCATTATACTTTGACCTCAGATCCTGTTGTGGAGTCATTCACCATTTCCCTCGAGACTTCCTTTGTTTCCTCTTGTTAGAAATGTCCCAATCAAGAATTGTACAGCAAAGCCTGAATATGCAATTTTAATATCTTTCCTAAAAGTACTCTTAAAGCAATTGAATTGCACAGAAAGCCTTCTGAATGCACTTTTCGCCTTGGGACCCCTTATAGCAAACCATGTATGGTGCCCATTTTAAACATATTGATCACTTTATGTTTCTTACCAAAGAAAAAGATCAGTTGGATGGAGTTATATTGCACTTTTAGCCTTCCTTTTTGGAAGATGACAACCAATTATCAGCCTGGTTTATCATTGGAGCTGATATTGGGCATTTGGCCGATAACCCGTATCCAAAGTGCGCTACTCAGGTTCATCTGTGAGATGTGTCTTCCCTTTTGACTGTTTTTATTCCTCACACTTTCACCTGATAATCCTGCCTACATTTCTATCTGATATCACAGACGTCACATGTGTAATAGGCAGTCAAAACTGAAGCCTGTTTCAGACTGGGTGCGTGTTTGCTGCGTTTAGCTGCAGCACATATCAGCTCTGGGTTTCACTGTCACTGCTATCATACAAGAGACCTTTGTTCTTTGTGTTGGCTCTGGCTTCCTGCTGTCACAGCCCTGTCTTTTTTCCTAAGTTTTACCTCAGTTAATCCCCCTACAAGTGACATTATTCATTGTATAACTGAGCCGAGAATACAAACATTCTGTACAAACAACATGAGTTACTCCACATAAATGCGATACTGGGCTTTTGCTTTGAAAAGCACAAACCAAAAGAGTAATTATACTGTGTTTATCTTCCCCATGACATATTTTATATATGTAAAAAACTGAACTTCACTAAGTTTAAGTCTAAATTTAAAGAACAGCTTTATTTGACCAACGCATTTCGGCTTGCGGACGTCATCGGTGTCATCAAGTGACATTGCAAACATTCTACCGACATGGGCATAAATATCTGCCAAAACAGGGTAAGTATGGCTGTATGTGTATCATTTACTTGTCTATTTTGGCCAAGAGACACACAGGTCACAGGTCACGGGAAAAAATAGGCAAGCCTTGTGTTCTCTATATTCTCAGCATGTGTGGCGACCGTGCATGGGACACTGTACTCATGCAAGCAGTCTAAAACTGCTTGTTAACATGCTAGCCATGATGCTGCTGAGATGTGGCCGCCAAGTGTCATGTCTGAAGTGATTGAAGCACCATTGACTCAAACCCTATTGGTTCCAAATATCGGTTATGAGTCCTGTGAACTTCTAATAGTTGGTATCAGTATCAGCCCTGAAAAATTCATATCGGTCGACCGTACATTTGAGTCATCTCCCAACATCTTAGATTTAAAAGGAACTATTGAGCAATGCTACTGATTGCAATTTAAGTTGTAAAGATGCCAGTTTGGCTAGATTTATTTTTGGGCTTTTATGCTGTTATTTGGGGGGACCGTGGATGAAATGGGAAATTGTAAGAGAGAGTGAGAATGGATTAGACTTGGACCTGGACCACCCACTTGGAGATCTATAGCTTCTGTGGGCTGCAACCCAGGCACAAGGCCAATGGTGTCCTGTAAAGGTTGGAACTATAGAACAAATCAAGATCAGCTTGCACTGAGAGATTAGGCTTTATTTGGGGTAATTCATCTTTTACCAAGAACAGTTGGGTCCAAGAAGAAATAATCAGCCCAAGGTCCTAGTCTTTAACCATTACTCCAAAGGACATTGGCCTGGAACTCCTCATAGATGGCTGTTGTAGACATACTTTGACTGAAAACCCTGAAATGGAAACTGAGAAAACATCCCATTGTGATGCATTTGAACTGGAAATAGATCTAAGTGCTTAGTGAATTCAGTGTATTTTATCTCCCATTTGTACGGCTCTCCCCTTGGTGGAGTGGACTTTTCAACAGTATCTCCAGTCAAGCAGCAGATATGGAGGATAAAAGTCTGCTCCATTTACAACAGGCTTCTTTGGCAGCAGCACTTTTCAGAAAAGAATTTAAGCTTTCAAAGAGCCCCCCTCCATATACAATATGTGTGCCCCTCCATCCTGGTCTGACTGTGTGATACTAGGCCAGCCTGCATTATTAATCTCTTCAGCAGACAGATGATTTGGAGGGGCTTCCACTCAGCCACCTTCCTGGGTTTCCAGTGACACCATTATTCAGTGAAGCCTGTTAATTTGAAACCTCAGGCCTGGGACGAGCGCTGACAAATGACTCTGATCAGGCTGATGAAGCTCAAGCATCACTTCGGGTTCATCTCCTGGCGAGCTTGGGGTATGAAGTTTCAAGCAGGTGTGATGGATGTTGTAGAAACGGAGACTTTCTCAACAACAGGTGCAAATGAACGGACACTTTTGGTGCCAAAACACGCATCAAGAAGACTTCACCAAAGCCTTCAGAATACTCTACAGCAAGATCTCAGGTTCAAGTTGGGATCCGTGACTCCTCTCAGCCAGGAAATGAACTGTCAGAAACCTCTAAGTGGCCACATTCTCACACCTGGACTCCACTCCAAGTACTTGACAGAGAAAGCAGATGAGACTTCTGTGAGCCCAGCCGGAGCTCTTCTCTCCTCTTTGCGCTGTAAACCATCCTCTCTATTCTTTAATTTACAGCCAAAGCCGTGCTCTGTGGTTAAATATAATGTCAGACTCCAGGCACATTGGACTATATTTCAAAATGTCTGGCTTCTTCAAGTGCTACTTTGAAAGTATTCAGTGAGCCAGTAGCTGCATGCATTCCTGCCCTCCTTGTAGTAGCCTGAGTGAGTGTGTTAGATAAACACGATGCTCTCTTAAGTTTTATTTCATAGCATTCAGGCTTTTCCCACTGTGAATTGAGAGGGAACTGGAAATGAGTGCTTAGTTATTTATGAATGCCACAAAGTTTCCAAATTTGCATGTATAATCCATCATCCTCTCCGTATGCTTTGTTGTTTGTAATATATGCATTTGTGCTAAACACTCGAATGCTTGTTGTCTTCGATGGTAAAAGACCAAATTTACACCCAACTGTGAAGGAACAAGCTCTGGTCAAGATCCTTATCATCCAACGAGAATAAAGATGTTTCTTTGTATTTCCTGAAAACGCTTGTACGTCCATTGCGCTGGTTCATGTGAAGTGCTCGCTTAAGAGGCTCTTAGAAAAGAAAGGGACTCTTTCAGTACCACTTCACTCACTTCCTCCCTCTCCTCCTTCTTTCCACTTGTGAAGTGTCACTTTGCTATCAGACCTCAAGGCCTGGCTGTCAAGGGTCGAGGGAACTTTGGTGATCAATGTAAAGGATGTCGGGGTGAAGAGAAGAAACCAGCATGGTTAGATGCTGAGAAAAGTTGGGCAGCACTGATCTCCCCCTAAAATGATGGTTTATTTGACTTTCTTATTAAGGATTATTTGGTGGACTCTTGTTTTGCGCTGTTACCTCCTATGGGAATATGGACACTCGCTCCAGGCTCTTTGAGACCACACATCTCAAGCTTGCAATGCCCCTTTGACTAAAGCCACACCCTCCCTTCTTGTTGTAGATACAAAATGCCTCCTGATTTGTCTGTAGTCAAATAAACAAGCCCTAATTTGAGATTCAAATGCTTTCAACCTTCAGACATGTGAGACAATTGAAAACCTTTTGTATCGAACAGCAAAATCAACAGACAGCCGCCAAGTAGCTCTTTCCCTTTGTCTCAGAGCGAGCTAGACATTCTGTCAGGGATGCTGTGACACAAACGGCACAGTGGCAGCCCGTTATCATCAAATCAAACATGACAGGAGGGAGGCAGAAGCATCAGACAGAAATAACCCCTTTTTCCTGTCTGCTGTTTATCTCCAGCGGGATGAGGGCTCTTTAAAACACAGGCCAAAGGGCCACTCCGCCGGGCCCCCTGTTTGATGCTGTCATGACAAGGCGTCTGCTTTGTGTCTTATCGCTGTTTTTGGCATGTCTTTAAACTTGGGGATATTCTCAGTGGACAAAAGGTGCTGAGAGAAATGGAGGGGAGAGAAAAAGACATGAAAAGGTAAAGAAAACAACAGGAAAGTTTAACTGTAATATCTGTTATCAAATTAGGTTACAGCAGCTTGTAAATCCACATATTAGGCACCAAAAGTCTTAAAGCTGGAGGGTGGCTGCCCATTTTTGTAATCCTCCCCTGACATTGCAGAAAATCCTTGTATCAATGTTTAAATCCTGGAGCCAAGCAACCAGCTACCCCAAAACTGATCAAATATTTGATTTGGCACAAGAAGAGGATCGGATTGCAAACATTTTAGACTGTGTCCATATTTTCAAAGCGTGAAGAAACAAAACATCCTGCAATCCATCAAAATTCCCTCAATTCATAATGCATCATAGCTTTTCAAACTTTCAAAATGGATTATTGACAATAAGATGTTGTAGTATGTGTCAAGTGAATAACAGGGAAAGTTTCTGGGAGAATCTGTCATGGTGTGATAAATGATTTGCAGGGGTATCTTTGAAAGCTACCAGTAGAACATAGGATAAGATGACTGGTAAGCGTGCATTTTATTCTGGGTGAGAGGGAGTTGTATTGGGGTGGGGGTGGGGGGTATCGAAATGAAATATTGATGTGGATGTTTTTAAAAAAATATTTTTAAGAAGACAGCATCATCCCTCTCTGTATTCATACATCTATGTGCAACTCATAGGATTAAGTGAGCTTGCGTTACTCAGATATGACAGTTTTGAGGTAACTTAAGATGTTTATTGCCTCTGTAACTCCACCAGCTGACTCTGATTTGTGGTCATCCACAAGGTGAGTCATAAGATATCATTTAGTTACATGATTCTAATGATTTCTATCGTTTATTGAGTAAAATATTCAACAAACTGCCACACCGGGGAAACTCTATCCCATATCGTGGTTGCGTTCACATCTCATTTGAACTGTGCCAGAGTCCAATTGAATCGCGTCCGAGTCCACCTCCCAAAGTGCACCTGGGTGGTTAGTTTGCATTCACATTAATTGAAACTAGGCTTGGGTTCAAGGTACTCTGATTGGGGACAGGGTCCCTAGTGTGAAAGCATCCTTAAATGTAACAATGCCAATCCTTGTTCTGCAAAGGCCATCTTTTTCTTTTTAACTCACTAGCTAGCGATTGGATTTGGGCTCCTTATAACAGTTGAACTGCATAGTTTTCCTGTTTTAAGCCTTTAAATGTGAAGATTGCATCTGGCCAATTTACCAACAGCCATTTTGTTGGAATGCTTTCAGAAAGGGGTGGGCCAATGTCGTTTGGGCAAAGTACCCAGATTGATTGCTTTAATCAATTAGAGACATGGCACTGACTTTTTAGAATTGTTGGTAGAGTATTTCTTTGCTCCTAAATTGCAGGAAAACCACGCTTTTCTTAAAACAAACTTGTGTGTCTACAGGAGGAAACAGTCATTTCACACTTGGGTGTCTTGTAAGTCTACCTTGAATGGTTATCAAATTAATACTAACAAAAATATCCACTATGGGTGGGATTTTTACTTCCGGAGCACCCCTGTTGAGCTCTGTTGGAGTTCTCGGTATCTAAGGGAAACGGGAGGTTGTTTGCAGGGCAATTTTGGCACACGTTCTACTCAAGAGCCCTCCAAAGGACCTCTCTCACTTGAGCTTGAGAGGGACGTAAAAGTGCTCCACTCAGGCCTTGATAAGCACCCCCCCTTCTTCTCCTCTATCTGCCCCCTCTCTACCCTGCCCCCAACCCCGCCCCTGTGCCCTGACCACTGCCCTGCTCACCCCTCTGCTCTGGGACAATGGCTGACTTTCAAAGAAAAGCAGGAAAAAAGAAGAGCCTGGTGTCACAGAATTGCCTGTTTGCTGACGGAATCTTTGAAAGCAGCACCTCATAAATCAAAAAGGAGCATAATAGGCATTGTTTCTCTAAGAGCTACTTGTCCCACTAAAATTCCCTTCCTCTGTCCCCTTTCTGTCTCTTTTTCTAGCTAAAGAGTGGGCCAAGTCAGAGGTTTTATCAGGGGGGGTCTCGTCTTGCAAATTTGGCGCCTTTTTAAAGGATTCCTCACCACTTTCTTTCTCCCTCGCTATCCAACCATCTCCGTGTTTTACGCTCCTCCAACCCCCAACACTCAAGGATTCCCTGAGCTTGGATCAGCATAATCTATCACTATGCACATTGTAACTCAGGCCTCCTCCCTATCTCCACGCCGCATTGTCATTTTGAAATCGGATTAGACGGGAAGCCATTTGCCTCTTCTGTGTCAGTCCTGGACTCTTTTTGTATGTTAGCACAAGGAATGACAAAAAAGCTTGCAGCTCCTGTCACCATGGAGAGAATGACGAATAGCGTGCAGCTCAAGCCGAGCATGCTTGGTTTATATATTCCTAGAAGATGCTGAAGAGGTGCTGTTTAAACAGTTTGAAGTTGTGGCAGGGAAACGGATGTGCATGTGCTGACAGCGTGTTGTTTGCAGAAATGGTGGAAGGGTCTGTCAGGCTTTAGCATAAAACCACACACTGTATCTGTTTTGATTCTGACGCTCTATTAATGAGCTCGGGCCCCGGACTGCCTTCACCCCTCTGATGTGTCAGCAATCAAGAAGATATTATCATAATTAGATCACTGGCTCTGCATTAGGATTACACAAATCTGCCAACACCATTTCCACCAGGCGTTTTATTGGTTACCTGACGTTACCCTGGGTATTTTTGCCTCTCGCTCACCATTCTCTTCTCTCTTGCACACAAATACGTGCAGAGATGGAGAGCTGATGTTCCATGAATTAGCCATGAGCTTGATGGACATGAACTAGATTCCAGCTTTTAGAGAATATATCTAAAGGAACAGCTGAAGCTCTGGGGATGAATTCACTATTACAGACTTCTGATTGTACTGAATAGCCTGTGCATTGTAGTTTTTCTTACCTATCTTACTGTGTAAATAGTCAGTCTAGGATTACATAGTGTTTGAATGGGGTTGACTACAATAGTACTGTCTACACAATAGAGTATCAGTGTTCCTGTAGTAACAATTAGAGGGGATGCTTGGGGTACTACAATCTAACAAGAGTCTTATCAGCAAGTCTGTTCACCCTGATACACCAGTGCTTTCTTATCTAACCCCTCTTTGTTTATTTTTTACATTGTTGGGTGCCTTCTTTAATTGCTTATTTATTGTATTTGGTTGTGGGTAAAGGGGGGTTTTGGGTGTCTTTTTTGTTACAAAGCTAAATGCACTTGGTTGTAATGTTTTAGCTGTCCGTAACCCCAACCTTAGCTGTTCTCTTTATGAATTTATGGTCTTTATCATTTGTGTCAAGTCTTCTTTAATTAAGCATGATATATGGTTTATAAGTTATGGTCGTTTTTAAGCTGAAGTTACATTCAAGTATAGTACTCTTGAGGTTTATCACAATACCAGATATTTTACCTTCATTAAAAGGCCAAGTCCACATGTAGGCAAGCTTTATTGAAAATTGAGGCTTCCATACTCGGTTTAAAACAAAAAAAAAAACATTAGAAACAAAATTGATTGTCCTGCACTGATGTGATCTTTAAAGAGCATGCTGTGTTGACAGAAGTCTGTAGGAAGGAGAAAAGGAGCACCCTCCCAAAAATAAACTTCTTAAGGTGCACAACAAAAAGACTTACTTGATTGAGGCACTTGTCCCAAAAATGAGGGACAGACTACTGTCAAAACTGAGACGTCGGCACTCAAAAATGTCCTTTAAAGCAGTTTTTTTTAAGCAAAGCACAACCAAAGCTTTCACCTCGTGGTTGACGCTGAAGAAGACCACAAGTCAAATGCATCCATTGTGTCTTGCCTAAATAAAACAGCTTAAAAGGACATTTTTGAGTGCTAGCATCTCAGTTTTGACAGTAGTCTGTCCCTCACTTTTTGGGACAAGCGCCTCACAAGGGTACTGTGGCATTGTCCTTGACATGCAGAAATTGTCTTTCATTTCATTTTCAAAGTTGTCCCACCAACCAACCAGGGTCTTGTCCAAAACCGCTGATATGCTAGGATAAATAAAAACAATGTATGCCATTTTGCACTGCTAGCAAAGGATGTCAACATTTTATGAGAGGGTCTCCAGATATATAGACAAGCAAATGACAAGTCACATTGCCTTTGGTTTCTGATTTACAATGGTGGCATTTAAAAAGAGAGGCAAACTTCTTACTTTCCCCACTGACTACTCTTGTGTGCTAGGTTTTTCTATGATGTATGCACATTTTTTTTTTGTTGTTAAACAAGTCTGGGCACCACTGCTTTAAGGCATGACCACCTCTGATTGCCAAGTTGCTACCATGGTGGTCTATTAACCAAGAGAGACAAATATGACTTCTTCCAAGTCTGGTCTTGTCCAAATAAGTTCTCATCCAAATTTGGTTTTGTCCATTTATGGTTTCGCCTGATTCCAAAATCACAAGATAGCAAAGATAAAAATGCTGAACCTCGATGCCTCAAATAAGTGAGTAAACAAACCAACTGATGACATCACAGCGGCAATGTCCACCTCTTTTATCCAGTCTATAATTTAATCCCACGCACATCAAACCAACAAGCCTTCTCCTTTGGACTGTGAAAACTGATCCATGTCCCAATGTCAGTCAAACCACTCTTATCGCCTCCACCATAATCTAGACTCTGCGGTCGGCCACCAGCTCTGAAACTTAATGCCGGGAGAGCCGAGAGCGTTCACTTTCCCTTTAAAACCAGTTGTTCTCAAGTACCTCTTGATTATACGTCTGCATGTAACATATCTGTGAAGAGCTCAGCAGCCAGCCCTCATCCAAAACCAAACCCACTCTTGTCAAAAAACAGATTCCCTTTCTGAAACAAGACTCATCATCTGTCAGCAATGTTGCATATTTGTACTTTTTGCAGGCCTGGGTATGGTGGGATTACTGTGCCTGAGTCAGCATGGTAGATAAAGAGTTTTTTCTCTGATGGTACGATGACAAAGGGTGAATTTTGATGATGTTGAACAGTTTTGGAATATGAAATCCAGCTGTGAGGTTTGAAGAACAATAGAGTCGAGGCATGAGATAATGGGATTCACACAAAGTTTAAAAAGTGATGGATGGATTTAAGGGGTAACAGAGCAGCCTTGTTAGATTTGAATGGCAGGGTACTGAGGAGTCCTAGCAGGGGTGGGAAACCCTTCACGTTATCCCTAATATGGTGAAATTCAGGGCCCCATCATGTTTAGAAATTCTTGTAAATGTTTCCCTTTGTCTGATTATGTGGTAAAAAAGAGTTTTCTGTTTTCTGTCAGGAGTGAGATATCTGATGAGTGAGTGAGCATGTTGACGTTGGAAAGCTGCCTGCACTAATAGGCTTTCAGAGCCCTATAATAAAGCTAAACAGGCTCAGTGAGTCATTGATTACAGAGCACTGTACACTCCATCAACTTGATTACATTATGCAAGACTTGCTCCACCTTATCCTCCTCCTAACCTAATTTTTTTGTCCTCATATGTCTGCAGGGATCTGATGCCCAAGACTCTGGAGGGCCAGATCACCATGGAGAAAACTCCCAGCTACTTTGTGACCAGGGAGGCTCCGGCCAGGATCTCCGCCATGTCCAGGGACACCAAACTGATCGTGGTCGTGAGGGACCCGGTCACCAGAGCTATCTCGGACTACACTCAGACTCTGTCCAAGAAGCCTGACATTCCCTCTTTTGAGAGCCTCACCTTCAAAAACAGGACTACAGGGCTCATCGACACCTCATGGAGCGCCATCCAGATCGGCATCTACGCCAAGCACCTGGACAACTGGCTGCAGTACTTCCCAATGGACCAGATTTTGTTTGTGAGCGGCGAGCGCCTCATAAGCGACCCGGCTGGAGAGCTGGGCCGCGTTCAGGACTTCTTAGGGCTCAAGAGGATCATCACGGACAAACACTTTTACTTCAACCAGACCAAGGGTTTCCCATGCCTGAAGAAGGCCGAAGGCAGCAGTAAGCCTCACTGCCTGGGCAAAACCAAAGGGCGGACCCACCCGAACATTGACCCTGAGGTGGTGCAGAGGCTACGGGACTTCTACAGACCCTTTAACATGAAGTTCTACCAGATGACGGGACATAACTTTGGTTGGGATTGATGTGAAATCACTAAAGACTTCTTTTGGAGTTTTTTTTTTCTTCTGTGATTTAATGGCAAGATGTGGAGATATTGCTATATATATGTAAAATGTACAGAAATCTATTTTATAATAATTTATTTTTATTTCTAAGCAATTAATTCACTAAGCTGCCTAACCATATTTGTACATAACATCCGGCCCACATGTTTTTAACATTCCTCATTTTTATTTTGATCTCTCTCGCTCCTCCCTTGTGGTCCTGTAAACTCAGCGGATTTATCGGTGCTTCGTATGCAGATAATCAAGAGATGACTGAAGATATAGGGGTGGAAAATGAAAAAAAGCACCATATTACGGGTACAGAGTGCTCACAGAGAAGTGGAGAATACCTTCCTCATTTCATCATCCTTTTTAATCCTTGTCATACTCTCTCTGCGTTTCACTACAGCACAAATTTTCAGTTAACTTTCCCACAATCCAATTTTCTGACACTTGCATAGGCTTACGGATCTTATGTCCCTTTCCACTCAATAACAGCTTGATCAATAGGTCTAATTGATCCTCATTGTGTCACTCATGCTTAAAGTATACAGCTGCCCTTTCATTCTCAGAGCTCCTGCTGCCTGCTCTAATGAATGGCCCATCCATCAAGCGGTAAATCCCATCTCGGACTGCATAAGGGCCCATGTTAACATTATGCTAATCGGGTAAAGGTAACGGGCAGATCGATCGAGCCTCCCGCTCTCTAACTCCCCATTAGGAGCAGCGTTGGCTGAGAGCCCAGCTCCTGCCCTATCCACTCAGTTCATAGGTCACACAAAGTCTCAATCAAATTTCCTTGAGAGGCATTTGATTTGTTGAGCAGAGCAGGAGAAGGCGGGGAGCGGGTGCCTTGTTTTCATGGTAAAATCTTAGCGTGAGGTAGCAAAGGCATATCTGTCAGAGCATAAAGATCGAAAAGATGACAGACAACAGAAGCAAGGCGTCGCCTCATTGAAATAGCTCCTCTTCAAACAGACACCACTTCTTAGATCCCAGAGTAAAGAGATCAAAGGAACAGGAAAGGTTTTTGTGAAGCGCTCTCAGCATGGCAAGATTAGCCTCAGGCCGGGTTTTAGAGTCTCCGGTGATCGTCAGAACCTCATGTGCCATCGTCCATGGCCGATATACTTTATGCCTTATTCACTCTTGTCATTTTCATACATCTCATCTCTCCTCAGCAGATCTCTACTCTCTACTTGTTGCCAAAAAAACAAACCCTTTGGGTTGCTATCATCTTTCACACAGCTTGAATCTCTGTCCCCGCTCTTTCCCCCTGTAATGCTTCTTTGTTTTCGTCTTTCTACTTGAATTCTTGATATGCAAGAGGGAGATAAAGCGTGGCTATCATTCTTTGACGTGCTGCCTCGTCTCTCTGCAGCGGGTGGCGTGTTGTAATAAGGGCATAGGAAGGTGTCCATGCTGTGCTGCGCTGCGCTATGCTATGCATGCTCAATGCGGTGGCCATTAAGAAAACGCAGGGATAATATAGAAGGATTATTAAGGCTCATTTATGCTCTGTGGTAATGTCATCCGTATTTCAGCAGGTTATCTGGAAGCGTACAGATGTGGACCAAATATTGCTGAGTTTAAGCCTAACCAGCAAAACAGAATTAAGAAGGGTACTTTGGAAAATGTTTGAGTCTTTTTGAGTAAAGATTACACAAGAACTCTTTATCTGCAAGGAGTCTTTTATACCTTAAACAGCCAGCAGGTAAAATTTATCTTTTCACAGAGGGAGTACTTAAACAGCAAAACTTCTATTGTTTATCTACTGGGGTGAAATAAAACAGAGAAAAAATTGTGTTTTCTGATGGGGTAAATTTTACCTGCATGGCAGTTCCAGGTATAAATGTCCATTTTAAAATCTGTATATTTTTTTGAAAACAGTTTTTTAACAACAACAGGTGACTCTAAAAGTTTTATCACTATGAAGTTAGACAGTTATGAAACACTCCTGGGTAAATTTTACCCAGTGGCGCTTCTAGGGTTAAACATGTTCATGGCATTAGCTTGGCCAGGCATGAGGTCAAATGGCAACAAATTGGCTACACAGAGATTAGATAATTGTCAGTCAGATGGCAGAAAAGGAAACCACAACCTTTAATGGATGCAAGTTTTAACATCCACTTCAGCATGAGAATGTTTGGCTAATGATGGCTGAATCATTAAAGACATAAGGATCTACTTTCTTGCATAAAAGGAGCATAAATGAGCCTTAAGCATCCAGAGGAGGGCTTCAGACTGAATGTACACAACCGATCCTCACAACAGAAGTCCCTCCTATCTTTATTTCAAGATCAGATTGTCGCATTAAAAAGTTAAAATTTGATTGTCCCTGTTTTCTTTGGAAAATTTTGTGCCTCTTTAACTTTCCAATCCAACACAGTTAGCCTGCTTTTGTCTTTATAACAGATAATCACTCTAATTTTACTGTTTGTGTTCTTTTCCAGTTAAAACCAGCTGTCTGGTTTAGCCTCAAACCAATGGTTGTTAGCAGGGGAGATGGAGGCTTGTTACACTGTATTTCTATGACTTTTTGGGGCCTATGCGATGATACTCCTTATGAGAGTTTATGTACGTGGAGAAAGCCTTCATCCCCCCTCCTCTCCTTAGTGCAATGTGTGATTTTAACAAAGCATTTATGATGACCTCTCATAGCAAGGCGTCACACTCTGGAAGGAAAAGTCTGTCTTTTTTCCCTGTAACTGATGGAGAAACTGCATTTGAATTCTGTTAGAGTTCACGTTACTGAGGGGATGTCTGACATTTAAAGAAAACAACTGGCACCCATGGGTCAACTCCATGCAGCCACATTGGTTTTATGGTTGAGTTTTATTCAACCAGTTTTGAAATCTAAAAAATGTTAGAAATGTTTGTCTTACCCACATTATAATATGTATTTAGACTAGCAGATCTGTATGTACAAAGATGAAAAAAGAAATGTAAATCAAGTATTTTGTGGTATGTACATCAAAGGAATTAATTTTACACAATGCAAAGGAGAAAATGGAACAGATGTTTCTAGATGATTAAATACTGAACATTCATAAGATTTCTTTGTATGAAGAAATAAATAAAAAGTATATATTTTACCAAAACCTCTTTTTACTGACTTTTATTTCCTTTATACTTTAATGAGTTTTATCTTTGAAATAGAAATAACACACTCAGATGAGAATTCCTTGTTCATGATCATTTTAAGGTTTAATTAAGTCACACAAATTCTCTGACTAAAGAACCAGAACATGGACTGACAGTTTGATGTCTTGAATAATTATCACTTAATGCTAGAATGTTTTTACCATCTCATCAACTGAAGGGTAATGGTCTGTCATAAGATTTGATGAAACCAGAGGATTTTAATGCTTTTAACAGACTTAGTTATTCAACTGAGGGAAAGAAGACAATTTGTAGATGAAATTGTACATATTTATTTTATTTTATTTCACCTTTTCTTTGTCAAAGTGTGTATATATTTCTAAATGATGCCCGTCTTTACTCTATCACCCTTGACACAGGAGTTTAAACTGCAACTGGACTCTGATAAAGAAATGGTGCTATCTTTAGGCTTAGTATGTTAACCAGCACCATGCATTTCCTGCCACAGGTTTATTTAGAATAATTGGATATGCTGTATGGGAGCGTTCTTCACTGCATTTCTCCTTCTATCAATAATAAAATATAGTTGGCTTGTATCTGCAAGAGGAAACCTGAAGACCTGGTTCTCTTTTCAGCATTTCTTAACTGCTTTTCACCACTTATTGGCCACTTTTCATCTGTTAAATACTCTTAACCATTTTTTTCCCACTAAACCAATTTTGCTACATCTAACCAATACTTTGCCTCTTAAAAGCAATTTTTGATACTTTTTGTCCTTTTTGCCACTTTTTCCTGCCCACTTTAGCCTCTTTTTAACCAGTTTTTGCCACTTTTAACCAGTTTTTGCAAATTTTAACCCATTTTGGTGTGTTCTGAGGTTATACTTGTGTGTATTTTTAACCACTTTTTAACTGATTTTCACAAATTTTTGCTTTAAAAAAAACCAACATTTTTACCACTTTAAATCTGTTTTTGCTACATTTAATCCATTTTTCTCCATTTAAAAAAAATATTTTTTGGCCCCTCTTCACCACCTTGTCCCCGCCTGTTTTGGCCTCTTTTTGCCACTTTATACCTTAGCAAATTTTTATCCACTTTTGCCTCTTAACGCCACTTTTGCCACTCTGAACCCATTAAGGGCACTTTTTTTTAACCCCTTTTCATCGTTTTCAACCTCTTTTGAACCCACTTTTGCCACTTTCTGATCCATTCCATCCGTTTTTCTGCTTTATTTTCTACATCCTGACTATTGTGCACATTATGGTTTGGGTATGAAGTTGGACATTAATTTCCAAATGGTTTTGTTCAATGTGCTCACTCACATTGTTAACATTACCAGATAAAGGCAATTCTCTTTTTGAAAAAGGTTACATGCATAAATTAAAAAAAAAAACTTTTTTATTTTGATAAGAGTGGCTATTGTTCAGGTTAAAAATAAAATAGTTTTCACAGCTTAACTTTCAGTAGACCATGATTTTGCAGACCTCCATTTGGCTGGGCCCCTTATTTGGGGCCACAGATTTAGATTGACTGGCCCTTTAAGTGACTGATGCCTGACAGTCAAGACAGAGGGCTGCAGTGCTGCATGGCAGCTTGCTTCTAGTTTAGGGAGTACCTCAACAAGCTAGCCCCAAACAGTTGAATTATGCAGCTTCAGAACATTTCTGAGTAAATACACATATATCTTACCGTCTGCTGCTGCATTTGGAACATTTCCTTACCTTCAAACATCAGCTGTGGGCCACACAAACCTACACCCAGTGATCTTCTGTCAATGACGTAGCAGTTTGGTGCTTCAGCGAACTGTCTGCACAGGGTTGATCCTGTCAAGAAACAAGTGACCTTAACATTTAAGGAGAATTGTGAAGTTTGCAATCAAGAAGAAACTGTGGACTGTGTAATTCTCACCTGCTTTCAGGATGTGAATGAGAGACAGTTATTAAAGAGCAATCTAAAGCAAGAAGGGACTGAACACATGGACCTGGAAACAATGTTCTCAAATAGCTCAGGAACATCGCTTTAAGGCACAGATTCACCTGACTACACACCACCAGACTCGTGTCTGTGATACTCTGCTTGGTTGTGGTGAAAGGAAGAAGAACCAAGGACCTCTGCATGACAGAATCAAGGTAAGCCACTGCTTGCACAAACTGCCTTTGGTAACTGCTTGTATAAACAGTTTCAGTAGCTTGTTAAGATGATGTTTTTTGCTCCTTTTTGTCCTAATTGCGTTTGTAAATTTCTTGTGTTGCTGCTGTTGGTATCTGCTGGTGGTGACTGTTCTTGGCATCTGCTTAAGATTACAGCTAGTGCCCTCCACTTTTCCTACCTGCTGTTGAGTGCTTAACTGCTGTTAAGTAGTTGATTACTGGCTGGCTAACTTCTGTGCTAATATGCACTTCAGAGATGCTTGTATCTGAGAAAAATATTCTTAAATGGCTAAGAAGAATTTGTTTGAAGGCACCTGTTTGTGGAATCTGCACCATGCTAACTGTTTTTAGTAACAGCTCTGTCTTATGCTGCGTTCCATTTACCTCGGAGATTGAAAGTCGAAACTGGGAATGGCGTCACATTTGTCAGCAAAAACGGATTTCCCAGTTGTTTGCGTTCCATTTGTCATAACCACGACGAGTTGGGAAAAAATTGAGTGTCTCACTGTCACTTATTTTGGTTGGATGTAGAGCAACTCTAAAATGTACAAACCGGCTCCGAAGTTCAGTTAAAAGAAAAGGATGTAATTTTTTATTCAGACGATGGAAATGGAAACTGTCAAAAGCTTCATATGCTATGTGTACGGTAAATGGACTCAGAAGTTACCAAAGAAGTCACCACATTTTAAAGAACTATTTAAAATGGAAATAGAAAATTATATGAGCTCACTACATGAAACACAAAAAAGCAATGAAAACTCTTGACATTAGTGAATCCCTAAATATGTTTATTTGATTTATAGGTACCACATATATATAGTGTTTTAATTCATATATACATGGGTAAATCCTTTAAATAATGTTTGTAAGTATGCATGTATGTGCTTCACATATGTGTATATACATATATATATATATATATATATATAAAAACAGCTGTAAAAATGACGAATGCCATTCTTGCATTAGCCTATCATTGTTTTTAGTCGGAAAAACAAGTATACGAGTTACGATGACAAATGGAACGCAGCATATCTGCTGCTGTTAAGTAGTTGATTAATGGCTGGCTAACTTCAGTGCTAACATTCACGTTTGAGACGCATGGATCTGAGAACAGTATTCTTAAATGGCTATGGTACATTGGTACATTGGTTTGAAGGCACCTGTTTGTGGAATCTACACATTCTAACTGTTTTTAGTTACAGCTGGTGGTGACTGTGTTTGTGTCTGGTAGTGGAAACTTTTTCTGTATCTGCTTAAGATTACTGCTTCTGTTGACCACTTTTCCTGTCTGCTTGTGCAAACTGCTGTTGTTAAGTACCTGATTACTGGTTGTGCTAACATGCGTTTTTGAGACATGTGGGTCAGAGAACTTTATTCCTAAATAGCTAAGAACATCGGTTTTGAGGCCAGATTCATGTATCTACGAACCATGTAATGCTGCATTTGGTTGCAGTAAACTAAAAAGATGGAAAACGACAACAAGGGACCTTTGTTCAACTGAATCAAGGTAAGCTAGGTCACTGATTGTGCAAACTGATTTTGCTGTTGGCTTTTGATAACTGCAAAGATAACTGCTTTTAATATGTGCTTGTTTAAACTGCTTTTGAAAAGTGCTTGAAAAACTGTTTTTGGTCATTGCTTGTCTTAAATGCTTTGGATAGAGGTTTTTGGTGCATGTTCATGCTAGCTGCCTTTTTTACATGTTTTTACATCTGCTTGTGCTGACACTTGGGCTTACTTCTTTAGATAATGTTTTTGGTAATGCTTTTGATAAATTCTTGTCTTCACTGTGTTTATCACTGCTTTAGATTACTTTTTTATGGTCACCTCTTCTCCGAGCTACGTTCGACTACAGCTTAAAATCTGTTTTTGGTTATGCTTTTAGTTACTGGTTGTTCTAACTGCTGTTGCGAACACGAAGGCTATGTTTGAGTTGTTGGCTTTTTCTAGCTTGTTGTCATATGCTAACAGATGCAGGTGTTTGGTTGTGTTTGGAATTCAGCTATGTTCATTATTTGCACTGATTTTGACTGTTAATCAGTTTACAACATTAACAAACCTTTCTTGTGTGTACTTTTACCTGTAATTGAACTTTCTGGTGGCTAATTTGAAGTGGAATTGCTGCTTCATGTTTCTTTGGTGGTTGCTGTTAAGTTTTGGTTTTCCCTCAGAAAACTGTGCAAACTGTGTTGTTGATTATGATGAGTACTTACTTTAGACATTAGGAATATCTTGTTGCTAGTAGGTAGCCCATTACTGTATCTATTTAACCTTTTAGTAGTAACTTGTGACATAGCTATTTGGGATGGCGGGGCTCTCTTCCATTTGAGCGACTCATGGTTAAAGGCTCTTTTGTTGTTTGTCTTTCATGCTTTGCACACATGCTTTTACTCAGCTACAGAATTTTTGGCTTATTTCAGTGTGAGTCTAATGCGTGTGAATGTTGATCATGTATATGTCTTCTTATAACACACACTTGAATCATTTTTACTTCTGCACACACATTGGGTAAAACGCAAACCATTGGCGGTGTTTCAGTCCTCAGCAATGGCTTTATGTGTCCTGTGGATTGTTCATTCTCTTATGCATCTTAATTGTTGGTCTCCTGCATCGTGCTTCATGTTACTGCAGAGTAAACTTTATGCAAATGTGAAAGTCTGCTCTTGCCTCTCCTCTCTCTGCATAAGGCAATTAATTCTAGAGATTTTAATGTAGGGATTTCCTGCTGTGATGTTTCTGGACTGCTGGTTTTCAGTGATTCTCGTCCCAGTATGTCATGCAATAAAAACAGATCAGTACGGTAGGTCATCATACTATTCTGCTGCCTCTGGTGTCATGTTGAAATTCTGCTCTACATAAGTTACATTCATAAAATAACCACATTGCAAACATTACAGCCCAAGCAACATTTCATAAAGGAAACCAAGAAAAGGTCAGAAGTCTTTTCCAGGATTGAATTATGTAAAGACTTATTTTTGAAGTAGTTAGATGAACGCTGGCTTGCTTTAGCTTCATTAGCTTTAGCTAAAGCTAACATAAATATGCTAGCTACATAATTAATGTTACTGCATGAGCCAATGTAGTTAAGTTAGCTTTAGCAATGTGAACTTTAGCAAACCTAGCTAAATGTACGGAGCTACATACATAATGTACCTCTGTAGCTTACATAGCTACTTTGTGGGCTTAGCTTTTGCTACATTAGTTACGTAGCTTTGTTATCTATGGTAAAGTTAGTTTAGCAATGTGAGCTGTAGCAAACCTAGCTAAATGTAACATAGGTACACACACAGCATGCCTCTAGAGCTTACATAGCTACTTTGTGAGCTTAGCTTTTGCTACATTAGTTATGTAGCTTTGTTATCAACAGTTAAGTTAGCTTTGGCAATGTGAACTTTAGCAAACCTAGCTTAATGCACAGCGCTACATAGATAAAGTACCTCTGTAGCTTACATAGCTACTTTGTGGGCTTAGTTTTTGCTACATTAGTCAAGTAGCTTTGTTATCTACGGTAAAGTTAGTTTAGCAATGTGAGCTTTTGCAAACCTAGCTAAATGTAACATAGCTACACACACAACATACCTCTAGAGCTTACATAGCTACTTTGTGAGCTTTAGCTTTTGCTACAGTAGTTACGTAGCTTTGTTATCTAAGGTTAAGTTTGCTTTAGCTATGTGAACTTTAGCAAAACTAGCTAAATGTACAGAGCTACACACATAATGTACCTTTGTAGCTTACATAGCTACTTTGAGAGCTTAGCTTTCATTACATTAGTTATGTAGTTTTGTTATCTAAGGTTAAGTTAGCTTTAGCAATGTGAACTTTAGTAAAGATATCTAAAGCTAGCTTAGCTATGCTGATAGCATAGATAGGTAGCTTACATAGCTGCTTTGTCAGCTTCACTTTAGCTCTGTTTGCTACGTGGCTCTGATATTTACATTGCTGGCTTTTTTCCTGTTTACTCAGCTTGATTAATTTTTTTTGGTATTTTGCAGGTAAGACTTTTGACTTTTAACTTTGGTATCCTAAGCCTTACCTTAACCCTAACCCTAAACGGAAGTTTAATCAGATTGTATTTTGCAAGTTTTGCGTGTATTTCTGTTCTGAGCTGTAGGACGGGAGAGTGGCTGTCAGAAATGAACCGTCTGCATCCGGACAGTATTGGAAAAATGTGCCTGTTTGGACTTAAATGGAACAAAACATGAAACAGAACAAAGAAACAGACACAGATCCTTCACAATAAAAGCACATCATAAACTTTTTTCACCAATCTGGCTAAATTTTAATTTCTGCTCCCTGCTCGGCCTGCTGCTGTGGTTGCTGGAGGTGGGGGGTCTCTGTGGTTTCAGGTGACCCAGAACTGTGTGGGAGGTTTGGTTGCTGCTGCTGCTGGTGGTGGTGGTGGGTCTGCCATGCTTATCGGAAATGCCCCCCATTCACCCACACCCTGCCTCCCTATAAAAGCAGCCAATGTTTCCTCATGGCTCATAATGAGATACACCTCCAGGGCTGTTTATTTACAAGGCTCTGAAGCACACCTCTGTGTATTAACAGGGCTGCCTTTCACAATATGAGAGCTGATGTGTTCACAGACCTATCCGTGATGAGGATGTTGACATCCACAACTAAATGCTGGTTCCTGGTCATGGGGATTTCAGCCATGGTGGTAAATATCAGTTTAAGATCACGGGTGATGCGGCAAACACAGCTTCCTGATTTTCGACCAAAATGTGTGTATAATTTGTGCAATCAAATCAAAAACTTCCAGTCAGATTTCTCTATTCTCCAAGTGTGCAGACATATTGCAGGTTTTTAAAGTTGTGTAATGTATGTGGACTGATCTAGATTTTAACATTAAAAATAGCTTTGTATCACTGTTTTTTTTTTGTGTCTCAGGGGTATAGATGCTCTATATCAGACTGACACATCCTCCTGCTGGTTGTTTTCTTGGTTTTGTTTGTGCAACCTAAAAGAGACCAACTCAAAGATCCCTCCTGCAGGATACAGCTTTAAACAGGGCTCATTCAAATCAGGAGTTCTTTGAGATACTTCTGTAATGGGACCAATATGCAACAGTATACAGAATGTTTAAGTCCAAATGAGCCCTGCCAGGGCCGTCTTGGGTGGAATGAAAGTTTTTTTTTAAAATGCAGTTAAACTTCCCATCCCAGTTAGAATTGGCTGAACTCGACAAACAGTCCTGTTCATGCTTTCCAGCCCCCGAGGAAGAGGTGGGCTGTAATGAATGGAACAGAGCAGAAATCCCCACAGAGAGCACGCTGTGATGTAGTGGCAAATAAAAAGGCAGGTAAACTATTTCCTTCCTGTCAGTCACTCTCAGACTTCATCCTGAGGGAATAAAAACACTGTGATATATGTAACAAGGCATCAGGATCAGCGGGGTTTCCACTCAAGAGTTGGTTTAGAATATGTGCACCAATATTGAAAATTTGGGCCAGCAAACAATGAAAGAAAATAAATTATCTGGCATCAGCATAATCGACCTGAGAAACAGCACGAAGCGACACAGTGGCAGCACGAAAACAGGAAGTATTGCTACATGTGACAGAAGCACCCAAGCTTCAGTGTTGATTGGCAAGTACCTGTGTGACGTCTAGCCAATCAGATGGTGTCATGGGCAGGACATTAGGTGAGATTGGGGAGAGTGAAAACAAAACCAGTGGGGAGGACAAGCCTTGCAGTGGAGCCAGATTAGTTTACATTTTAACTAATGAATTGCATTGGCTATTGGTAAGATAAAATGCTGATTCAGGTAATCAGCCAAAAGCCAAGTATCGGCCCTGATAATCTGCCAGGCTGATAGTCGGTCAACAGCAGATGCATCTGTTTATTTAACCCCTTTTAAAAGTGTAAAACTCCCAGTTTTCCAATATTTCTGTTGTGTTTGTCCATAAAAACAGATCAGAGTTTGTCCAGCATGGCTTCTTTTGGTTAAAAACCCCGGCAGATAGGCAGACCAGATGTACATGAGGACTTCATGGCTTTTCTACAGCAAGAACTTTGAGAAAAGTGTTCAGAATGTCTGTCAAAGTTTAATTAATTTGCTTAAAATGGTGAGAGAATTTTCTCACTGTTCTCATGCTGGACATTTCAGGGAATTTGCTTGGTAATTTTCATGAAAATTAAGGGCATATGTTTTTATTTTTTGGAGTTTCAGAGTTATTTTTTTCTCTTTTTGGCATATTTATGGGAAAGTGTTTGGATGTTTGGGGATTTTTGGGGGGAAATTTTCAGGTCTTTTCATAGAAAAAAGGAAGTTTATCTGTAAATATTTCGGAATTTGGGGGTGGGGTTGATCTTTTCAGTTTCAGTGACATTGTTTTCTGTCATTATTAGGTTATTTTGAGAATATTTTTGTACATTTTGCGGAATTCATTAAGAGAGCTTTACAATTTGGGGACATTTTTTAAATTTCCAGGAATTACATGTGCTTTTTGGGGGAAAATTTGTATTTGAATGTTCAGGCTTTATAAAAAAGGTTCGCTGAAATATTTGGAGACTTTCTGAAGAAATTTTGGGGTACTCTTTATGGGAAACTGAAGAATATTTTAAATAATTTTAGAAGATCATTTTTAGGTAATGCCCTTGACATTTTAGGGGATTTGTGTGTATTTTGGAAAGGAAAAATTTCCCCAAATCCCTGTTCAAAGACAAGTCTGATGCTTTAACTTATCAGGTCCTACTTATCCTAGGGGAATTAAACATGCATTCCAAACAAAAGCTCAGGTCTCAGTAGGTTTAAATAAGTCGACACAACAGATAAACATCTGCTACTGACATCGGTTCATGCTACGTTACTAGCCGATGGCCAATGTTTGTCAGCAGGGCCAGTATTAGACTGATGTTGAGCTGACAGTGCATCCCTATTATAAATAGTGATCCAGTGTTGGAACCAGAAGCAAAAAGCCAGTTAGCTGGCTGAATGTTATAATGTTATAATGTCCGTTTTAAAGGCAAATAAAATGAATTTTGTTTTTCTTAGCAATATAGAATAACTGCTATGACTTAAATGTGTGCTTAAGTTATCAGAATGTGTATTTTGGTTGCACTAATTGGATTCTTGTTTTCAATCTGTAGATTAAAGTTAGTAAAGAACAGTGTTGTTTGAATAAGGATGACTTTTACAGTCCTTTTATCATGTTACGCTGCCACCTATAGGTGGTCCCATGACACTACAAAGCTAAGTACACTGACCAACAGCTAAACCAGCTGAAATGAAAACATAAAGTATTATTGAGGTTGTTGTAGGTTTTCAGCAGTGACTGGAAGCGAAAAACTTGATCAGCGCATCCCTACTTTAGTGGCATAGATGGATTGATCTCACACTGGCCATTTCAACATTATTTTAATCCTCTGAAAATGCTTAATTTTTATGGTGATGTCATAACTGCAGTGCCTTTGAGACATTCCCCTCATCAATCTCCTATTTGGACTTCTTTGTTGGAATTTAAGAAGGTGATGTACAAGGAGCCAACATGCTTCTGTAGGGAAGGAAGTTACATCATTGACTATGACGCCTCTAGAATTTACCATCATCCTCTTCTTTATACCTGCAGATGAAGTCAGTAACGTCTATGAAAACTGCTACAGGGGAGGTTTTCCTAATGGCGCTGCTTCTCGTCAGAGCCACTTAACCTCCATAGAAAAAGTATTAAACAAAGCAACCGCAGTGTATGTTACAGCACAGTATGATAAAGTGCAAACGCAGCTATCAGCATCCATTGAAGCTCAGCAGAGTGTGGTTTTCAGGCCCAGCCTCCTCCTCCTCCTCCCCTTCCTCTCCACAGGCAGGTAGTGGCTTGCTTTCATCAGAAACCATCGCTGATATTTACAGGTCTGGAGCTGGATAATTGCTCAGCTGGATCATTGAAAGACACACCGCAGAGGAAGACAAACAGGATGTGGTATGAATGACGGAGGGAGAAAAAAGGAGCTCTGCTTGGCAGGTTGAAGTGGAGCATGTACTCCTTGGCGAGCTCCCAGCTTGTCCCCTGAATCCTTGCCACCTGTATTAACTCATGACTAACCTGATTAACCTGTTCATGGATCCGACTGACGCAGATACAGGGGTGATAGATTTCTGGGCTGGCGGCCAAGCGAGCCATCTTGAAGGAAATGGTTTGTGTAATTAACAGAGCAGCTCAGCAGAATGACAGGGGGTAATTGTACCGTATGCAGATGATGTCTTATTGTCATCGCGTGTGCCTCCCGGGTTGTTTTGGGTACAGACGGCTGCTGCTCTGGGCTCCAGGATGGGAACAGACACCTGGCAGCAGTAGACACGTGATCCCCTCTCTATTGACACCACGGACCCCCCTCCTCCCTCCCTGATCAAACCCCCCTCCTCACTCCCCCTCCCATCCCTTGATACTACCTCCAGAGCAGGATGGTGTGTTTGATCATATTAGCTTCAAGCTGCCGCAGAGCAATTGCACAATATCCAAACAGACTTGTCACAATGGCTGGAAACATGGCGAAGAGGCTGCAGGGGGGAGCATTAAAAATTCAGCTGTCTGCCCAGCTCTCCCTAAAGAGACCAACATGGAGACGCTCTTTAAGGAGGAAATGGCGGGCAGCTACACACGCGATCTTACATTTTAGGGTCTGAACCCCTTGTTCAGTCTTTAACCTATGCACCATGGTTGGTTTACCCCAAAGAGTGCCAAAAAAATCCTCTTTTTTTTCTTACTTGGTAAAAAGAATTGGAGCCCTAAGCGAGCATGAATCCGTACTGTTATTTTACTGTTTTCTCTGGTTTTGTTTTCACAAGATCTTGACTCATTTATCCAGAAAAAATGGAAATATTTTCATTGAAAATATTTTAATGTTTTTCTTGAGATTTTGAGAAATGAACTTATCATTGGAAAATAAGTGGTGTTATTCAGAGATAACAGGATAAGTGGACAACTCAATAAAACAACCAGAATGTATTTGTTATTCCAGGAAAACAAGGGTTCAATAGAACAGATGGATGTGCAGAACTTTTAAGACATGCTCGATCCAAAAACTGAGGCCAACGTAAGATGTGCAATGGTGAGTAAGGAAGGAGGATTGGCACAACCCCCGCTCATGCTCTGGATGTCCTTACATATATATGGGATGTGTAAGGGGTGAATGTGGCAAGTAAGCATTGCCTAAGGGCAGTGGCCCATGACCCTGTTGAGGGGGGCGCCAAAGATCTCAGAGGGGTGCGAGGCCTGGTTTGCTCTAAGATAGTCAAACTCATTTTAAGTAAAATCATGACAAAACGTTTAATAAACAGATTAGAAGATGGTCTTTTGGCAAGAAATGACACATAGAGCTATTTCTTAGGATTTTATCAATGAAGCAATTAAATGCATGTTGACTAAAACATGTTAGCATTTTTTTGTGCAGAACTTCAGGGTGCTCAGCTTTCCTTCAATAAAAGTTGAGGGGGCTCCAAGGACGTTGGGACCCTTTGGTAGTTGGGCTGCCATGAGCCCCTGGTCATGCTGTGGATGTCCATAAAGGTGACCTTACACCTCACAACTTTTCCTCTGATTTCAAAGTTGCAGACAAAATTCCAAAGTTGGAGTAAAATCATTGAAGTCTTCTGAAAGTTGCAGCTGGTTCCCGTTCTCTCAGTCGTTAGGTGAAAGGTGGTCATAAGACTCGATTTTTAGCTGTTTTAAGGCGGTCTTTCTTCAGTCTTGGTGTTACGATAATATCAATCATATTTGGTATTGTCATAAGTTGTAAGTCTGGTCATATGCAAATTGTGTTTCTCAGTGATGGGACCATCATCCACGACCAATGGGAGCCGGTGTTGTACGTAAGCACATAAATTCCCTTCATTCTTCAAAATATGAGTGCGAGCGTAGCAGTGTTAATTTTGGCAGCTACTTTTAATTTTAGTCTTAATCTTTGGGTGAAATGTCTCAGTTTTAGTCCCATTTTAGTCATCTCTACCCTTTGTAGCTTTAGTCTAGTTTTGGTCGATGAAAACTCATGACATTTTAGTCTAGTTTTAGTCCATTAAAGTTCACACATTTTAGTCTTTACTTTTAGTCCAAGCATTTATTCTCTTGCCTAAATCTGGTACATGTCATGTTAGTGTGTTCTATCCACTCTGCCAAACCTGGGGTCTTTGCTTTCTACAGCTGAGAGGCAGAATGGCTGCAGCTGCATTGTTTTTTTTCAGAATTACTACCAGTCGAGAAATTTCAGGGATTTTAAATGTCCGATGAAAACTAAATTACATTTGAGTCTAGTTTTAGACATCTTGACAAAAACTAAACTTACTTTTTGTCAGTTTTAGTCATCACAGATTTATTTTTTATTCTTAGTCTAGTTTTTGTCATGGAAAAAAGGCTGTCGAGGAATAGTTTTAGTCATAGTTTTAGTTGACGAAATAAACACAGGAGCGTAGATCATTCTAGAGCTGCTGAATGTCCGCTCAGAACTCAAGAGATTGAAAAACTTTTCTGCTCAGAGCTGCAGTCAGAGCTCTGCACCTGTGTGTTTGTGTGCCGTGTCTGTCTAGAGATATTAACTCAAATACGATCTCCATCTTCTTCTCTATCTTTTTCTCTGCCCAAAAATTGTTGTGAATTTCCATCAGATGCATGATGGGAAATAATCTCAAAAGGAATCGTATTCTAGTCTTGTAGTTAGTGGCCACCAGTCTTTGCAAAATCTTAGTCTGAGAATAAAAACTCAACAGCTTGCCGACTAATAGTCTTCAGATTTGAGAGGGTGTCAGGTGTCAGACTTTTAGAGTCTTTTCAGAGTTTTAGCAAAGTCCTCTGGTGTAAGGCCAGCCTAATGCTACCAGTACATCAGAAGACTGAAAAGATTTGGAAAAGACTCTTGGAAAACTATCAGCTCACACCTGCTCGCATCTTAAGACAATTTTTTAGAGTTTTTAGTCACAACCTACTCTCAGCCTGAGATTGTACAAAGAGAGCAGATCAATAGAGATGACGGGAGCACGCCGTGACTCCAGTAAGACTCCTAAAATTTACTAAAGATTTTCAGTTTTTAGTCTGTGACTGTGAAAATCTTTTGTTGTAAGCCCAGCTTTAGGTAGAGTTGTTGGTGGTAATACCAGATATTAAAAGACACGGACAAAAGAAGTGCCATGGAGCTTGACCTTGGCTGCCAAGCTTGACTCTGACCCCCCTCTCCAGCCCCGGTTTGTGGCACATCAGGCCCGTGATGAATCCTTGACACCCTACATGCCTAAAACCCTGATGTCTTGGATTTTATTTTACCAGGTTTAGAAGTATTCATCTTTAAGGTGATTTATATTTGATCTTAAAAACTAACTGTCCAATCAGATGTCCTTTGGTCTTATACTTCTGAGTATCCATCACCTGGGCTTTTCCTGTATATACCTAAAAATCAAGCTGCTCTGCACGCTGGCCTTGATTTTGCATTGTGTAATAAAAATCATGATTTGTCTTTATTTTCCCTCTAAAAAGATTTTTCTGAAGGATTTTTGTCCTTTTATTTAAGGATGCACAATATTGGATATTTCTCATGCATCCATGCAACATTGTACAGCTCCCAACCTGATAAGTGGTACTGGAAATGGATGGATGGATGGAAAATGTTTAAATTGTTAAAAAAATTGAACATATTTTCAACCAAAGCTACAAACCTTTGTTTTTTGTGCTTTTTCTGCAGCATTTTTGCAATGCAACAATATCAACACAACCCTTTTCATAGCACTGTAGATAATAAGAGTGGGTCAGGCACTTTGGTACAAGCCTAGATGACATTCAGCAAAAAATAGAAACAGTAAAATTAGACCTGCATACATAAACGTGTCTGTACAGTTGGTGAGAGAAGAAGATAAATCAGAGGCTGCACACTTTTGAAGAGGCAGGATTGTCTCAGTGGAATTCCCCACAGTCTACAAAACAGCAGAAGAGATTAAAAAGTGACCTGCTTCAATGAAAAATATAAGTTCAAAAGGAAGGAAGTATGTTTTTATGCAGCAGACTGAGCTGAAAATCCAAATTTAGATCATAAAGACACCCATTTGCATTTAATTAACATTTTAGGGAATAAAAGAGCCGAGCAAACTGACTTCAGGTGGAGGTAAGGTCCGCTGAGAGCCAAATGATCCCCTATATATGGCCTCATTGGCTCATTCTCCTCTTTCTCCCCCCTCCACTGTTCCCTCTGTCTGACAGATGTCAGACGTGCTGCGACAGGCTCAGCCCCAGAGATGTTGCGGTGGAGAGGAAATGCAGGGATCAAGAGGGAGTCTATCTTATCACCACGGGTATAAAAGCAGATTAGCCAACACACCTGAGGAGGAGAGGCCTGAGCTGGTTTTACACCGGGGGTAATGACCGCCTAAACAAAGGTGATGATCCACTGAGGCCCTGAACAGCTGCCCTATCAGGTTTGCTTTTCCTCATATCAGTCACTTACACCTCACCTCCGTCGCCTTTATCGAGCCAAGATCAAGTTTTGGCTTGTCTGTTCTCTAGCCCCTTCCCTTCCCTGTGGAGGTGAATAAGGATACCTGCTTACAGGAAACTCAGATCATTTAAACTTTTCTATACAGCAGCTCTCAGAATCAGCAGTCCCTTGTTTGAACGTTTAAGCTCTAACTAAAATAAACCTATTAAAAGTTTACACTTTGTGCAATAGCAGTTTATTCCATCCTGATTATTCTACTGTGTCATCATGGCCTGATTACTGATCTATTTTCTGCCTCTTTTAAGAATTAAGGTCGTATCTTCAGGAGAGTCAGGCTCAACACATATCAGTTCACATGTGTCGCTTGGCAGCCAAGGTCAAGCTCGATGGCATCTCTTTTGTTTGGGCTTTTTCACCCCCGGTCATACACCACGAGACTGCCGGTGGTTTTCAGTCTTTGGGGCATTCACAGCATGACCAGGGGCTCCTTACAAAACCACTAACATCCGGATGGTTCCCTTCTACCTACCACACCCCCAGCCATCACAGTGAAAATAACCAATGAATTTTATGACATTAGGCTTTCATTCTGGAGTCAGTGCTTCAAATGTGCAGTTTTGCCTGTTCCTCACCAAATGTCAGCCATTTTCCCATATTTTCCATCTTATGAAATTGCATGCTTAATTTGTTAAAATCTTAAAAATAGATTAAAAAGGCAGAAAATCAAAGTTGTTGCTCATTATAATACCCTTAAAGAAAACCCAATTTGCATGTAGTATAAAACACTTTTTTTGCATTACAAAAATCAAAGTTTTTTACTCTAAAATTGGCAATTAAAGAGTCAAATTCTTGAAAATTAATGAATATTCATTATTTATAATCAGAGTTGACCTTAATTTAAAAAAGTAATGCAAAACTGTAATTTTTTTTTATGTATAGTATTTTGTTTCTGTTTTTTTTATAGCTTCAATTTTTGACCACTAACACCCAGGGTGCAACAACATATTAAAATCATAACATTTTAAAAATAATAATGCATAAAAATCAAATCAAACTAGTGGCTCATTCTAAACATATTCAAGGTCCCCTTTAATGAAATTAAATTTGCATGTAGCATATGGACAATATTTCATTTTTCGTGTATTTTACATTACAAACATCACGGTTTTACACTTAGAATGGCATTTAAAGGGTTAAATTACATTTTTTTTTAAGTATTTTTGATCAGGTCTGATCAATTAACGTAAAAGAAGTTGGAACAAATATTAATGTCTAGTATTTTTATTGTTATTTATTAATGCATGCTGCATCTGAGTGTGACGATTTAATCAAATCTTAAAATTAAAACACAAATTACAATTCTTACAAAATCAAAGTTGTTGCTCATTATAATCTCCTTTCAGAAAATCTAATTAGCATGTAGTATAAGAAAACACACGTTTCTTTGCATAACAACAATCAAAGGTTTTTACTCTTAAATTGGTATTTAAAGATTTAAATGATTAAAAATTCAATATTTGAATTCTATGATCAGGTTTGACTTTGATTAAAACAATGATACAAAAAGTGCATTTTTTAAATGTGTAATATTTTATTTCTGTTTATGTATGACTTCAATTTTAGACCGCTTACACCCAGGCCTTAACAATATATTAAAATCCTAAAATTTAAAAAATATAATGATGCATTAAAATCAAACTTTTGGCTCATTCTAAATATATTCAAGGCTGTGTTTATCCCCTTAAAGGAAATTCAGTTTTTATTCAACATATAGAAAATATTTCAGGTTTTTTTTGTGTATTTTACATTTTAAACTTTAGGCTTTTACACTTAGAATGGCATTAAATTTTTTAAATGTTTTTGATCAGGTCTAATCTTGATTAATAGATTAATGTAAAATAAGTTAGAAAAATATAAATGTATTTTTATTGTCATGGGTGTACCCTGCCCCGAGTGTAACAAATTTATAAAATCCTAAAATTAAAAAAAGAAAAAAAAAAATGTATGATGCATATAAAATCAAAGTTGCTGCTCATTACTATCATATTAAAGACTTTAATAATCCCTTCAAGGAATTCCAATTCACATGTAGTTTATGAAGAACATTTCAATTTTTGTGTATTCTAGGTTACAAACATCAGGTTTTTACACTTAAAACTGGCATTTGAAGGGTTAAATTCCCCCAAATTAATTAACATTTAATGTTTATCAGATCAGCTCTTGTTCAATACATTAATGTAAAAAAAGTTTGAAAAACTATTTCTGTCTATTATTCTCATTATTCATGTGTGCTTCCATTTTAGTCACAAACACCTTGCATGTAACTTTTTTTTTTTTTTTTTTTTTTTTTTTTACACCAGTGAGGGTTGAAATAAACTATTGCTGTTTGCCAGTGCTGGTAATTGTTCCATCACTTGGTGATTTCTTCTTCTTGTTTGAATCAGCAGTAAGGTTTACCAGATGCCAGCCCTAAACGGACTGGACAGATGAGCACCAGCTACTGATGTCTGCTCATGCTGACGGCAGATGTGTGTCAGGAGGGCTGATATCAACAGATCCTGATGTTAAAACGCCACATCGGTTCATCTTTGTCGCTTTCTTTCCTGTGTGCGTACTGGCATATTACAGAGCAGACTGTTTCATGACAGTGATTAAAGTGATTCAGTGGCTGACAGCAGCAGTATGTAAGCATATGGGAGACCTGTTAAATGTATGTAAACAGATATGAACAGTCTAATTATGCATGTAAAGGTTGAAACTGGAGACTGATGTTTTATTGCATGTTTAAACATCATAGAGAGCTCCCTGACGTCCAATCATGTTCTCTGTTAGTCTCAGGCTGTTTCAGATTCATGTCTGTCCTCGACGATTGTCCTTCTTCTCACATGTCCTTATTTTTCTTCCTTGAATCGGTTTCTGTTAGCAGGAAGCTGACTCACACACCTGTGTGTATCATGGCAACCTTTTTTTTTTTTTTTTTTTAAAGAGGAAATTTCGCTCGAGTATCAGGCAGGTGGGCTCCAATGATGAAAGAGAATGAATGAACTCCCTGAGTGTTGAACAGATGTGTTGATCCACCTGTGTAAGCTGCCGGGGTGTGAGTGTGCCTCAGCGTGTGTTTTTATTGTGTCTGCTGTTTCCATTTGCGTCTGAGTGATTTTACTGTTTATGTTCAGCTTCAGTCCATTCAGCTCCTGCTCAGGAAGAGAGCCTGGCGGTTCAGATGTGTGATTTATTTGCCTTTAAAACATTTTTATAGCCGCTGCTTGTTTGTGTCAGCGCTAACGTGCTAGCCGACTCCGTCAGTAATGTTGTTGTTCTGTGTAGGTTTATATATGCTGCACACGTGTGAACACGGCAGATGGTGCAACTCTGCATGCGTACTCTCTGGGTATACAGTGTTACCAAAGCAAACAAACACACGCACTGGTGTTTGCATTTTTGCACGTTGTTGTTGGAAAGGGAAACAAAGTTAGATTAGTACTTTCAGTTTTGTGGAAAAACTGCAAGTAAAAAAAAATAAGAGGCATTTCATATCAGGAGCATTTGGATCTGAATGTTATAAAGAGGAAAACACCTAAAGATGCACTGAAAGACACTTCTTTTCTTAGCATTGTTTGTTTAGTACACACATGGAACCCAAAAACAAATTCATCAGATTAAGAGAGCAGCTGCTAAAATGCCATTACAAAGCAGCAAACAGGAATTTGAAGCTGCTGGTGGTGCCTCTGGTGTCCCTCAAACCTCAAGGTGTAGGATCCTCCAGAGGCTTGCAGTCGTGCATAAACCTACTATTCAGCCACCCATAACCGATGCACACAAGGAAAAACGGTTGCAGTGGACCCAGAAATCCATGAAGACTCATTTTCAAACAGTCTTGTTCACTGATGAGTGCCTGATGGTTGGTGGATGGCCACTATGTCCCAACAAGGCTGTGACGTCAGCAAGGATGCGACGGAGTCATGTTTTGTGCCAGAATCTAGGGAGAGACCTGGTAGGCCTCTTTAGGGTCCCTGAAGGTGTGAAAATGACCTCCGCAAAGTACATAGAGTTACTGACTGACCACTTTCTTCCATGGTACAAAAAGAAGAACTGTGCCTTCTGTAGCAAAATTATCTTCATGCTGCAAAGAATACTTCTGTGTCATTGGCTGCTGTGGGCATAAAAGGAGAGAAACTCATGGTGTGGCCCCCATCCTCCCTGACCTCAACCCTATTGAGAACCTTTGGAGCATCCACAAGCTAAAGATCTATGAGGGTGGGAGGCAGTTCACATCAAAACAGCAGCTCTGGGAGGCTATTCTGACATCCTGCAAAGAAATTCCAATAGAAACTCTCCAAAAACTCACAAGTTCAATGGATGCAAGAATTGTGTCAGTGGCATCAAAGAAGGGCTCCTATGTTAACATGGAACTTGGCCTGTTAAGATGTTTTTGATTGAAATAGTTTTTGATTACAGTAAATGTGACCCCCTGATGCTGCAAATTCAACAAGTGACCATTTTCAGTTCTTTAGAACCTGTAAAATGTTTTGAAACTCTGTTGTGCAGAATGATTTTGAACAGTGCATTTTGAGGTTTTTTGTTTTTGAAAAAAAAATTGTTATCATTGGGAGGTTTGTTCAATAAAATTTTAATTATGCTCTAATGGTTGATGAATTGAAAATTAGACTGACTTTAATTTGCATCGTCTATTTGGGAAAACCCGAGAAAAATAGAATTTGCATGGTAATTTGGAATGCAGTGTAATTACATGTTGGGTGTCCAAATTATGGCCCGGGCGGCAAACGACCATCAGCAAATTCTCCCATGAGATGATGAAGCTTGTGCTCAACTGTATTGCAGTTTTTTTGTTTCACTGCTGGGCATTGCCACCATGATGATTCTGTAAACAAACATTTTGACAAGGAGATATCTTGGTTAATAATGTCCTGATGGATTATTGCAGCAACTAACAGCACCAATAGTTTTTTAGGGGCGGAGCCAGTGGTAGCCAGGGCCAACCAGGGCCCCCTGAAATCTGATTGGCTCCCCAAAATCCCGAAAATGACGGTCTATTTGCCTTGTCAGCCATTAACAATCCATTTAGGTGTACTCAGTTGCTAAACATGTATTAACTTACATTGGATTACTTAAATATCCGTAAGGCGAGGAATATGAAAGTGGCCCCACCATTCTTTTAGATTTCTGTGTGCGGCCCTCGGTGGAAAAAGTTTGGACACCCTAAATGACATGAATGTAGGTAACACCCCATAGATGGTATTTGGGAAAAGTGGAAACTTAAAAAAACCCTTTTGGTTGAAAAATGTTCTGTCTGTCACATTTGTCATTCTGGTAATGTGACAACCAGTTATTTTTTATTGACAGAAAAATAGTGAGCTTCACGTTTTATATTGCCATTCAGCTGAAGATGTGGTTTTTTGCTTATATTGCTCAGCCTTAGGGGGCCCAACATGGAACCTTGAGGGACGCCTTACGCATGTGCATCCATCTCAGAGGGATAATCCCTCTAGGGAAGCTCGTATCTGTCGAGTCGCACTATAAACAGCACCTTTAATTCCCACAGAGTGTAGACATGAGTATACCATGAGTGCTCTAAAGTCTGGCGACTCCTGTAGCGTGTAAACATGGCTGTAAACACATCCCTGTTTGCAGCCCCTCCCTATATCCTTGTGTGTATTTGTTTGTATGAAAACATCACTTGTGAGTGCCAGTTTCGATGTGCTGATGCACACTTGATGATGGAGTGTGTGACAGAGTGTGGAGACAGTGCTGTGTGTATGTGCTGGTGTGTATTTTGATTACTACAGCAACCCCCCCTGCTGAGACACTTTAATGTGGTCAGACGCACGGTGACTGATGGCCATCAATAATGCACACGGCGGTGGGATCAGGCAGCTCGGCGTTATCATCAGGGACAATTGGTCCGTCCCAGCTGGAAGCCCCCCTATCTCAGCACAGACGGATGGCTTCAATTTCCGATCGGATGAGGAAAAAACGCGGAAAAAAGCGCTCCAATGGCAGACTAGTGTGGCCCCGAGTCCATGAGTGAGTATCATGGTCCCATCTAATGTGTGATTATTAACATTAGGCTGCTGTGAGAGACAGCCCGGGTGTTAGCGCTAGAAAAATGGGGCTTTATAATGGTGAAAGCATTCACTAACAGATGAGGCAATATCTCACAGTTTGTCAGCGGGGGTCCTTGCCCAGCTGTTGGCATGATAATGTAAGAGAGAGAGAGCAGGCAGAGGGAGAGTCAGGGATTTAGGGTGTCATTTTCTGGCATAAATGTGAAGAAAATGTAGAAAGATTCAGTTTTTCAGCGCGTCATTTCAGCCTCATTGCTGTTTATATCCAACGGTTATCAGTCTGTCATCTAGAATTATGAGTTTATCTGATATCAAAGGAAATCAAATCGTTTGAAATGAGATTTTTGGAAGTCAGACAGAGGACTGTTTGAGAATCTTTCAAGCCAGACTTGTGTGACTAATTTAATTTTTCCTGAAAGATATTTGTCTCTTTTTGTCAAAGCTGGCTGTGGTTGCGTGTTGCACACGTCTGCGCATCAAAGAAAAGAGGAAAATGTGGTCAAACCTTTGTGTGCGAGTGTATACACGTGGGCACATGCTGCTGTGTTAAACCACTGCCTCTGCCTGGGGGAGAACAGGGCTCCATTTCATCTGTATTTAGGTGATGTCACATTCAGACTTCAATGGCAGCATGTCCAAGGCTGCTCACTCAATAAGTACCAGTCTCTGGTCTGGAAACCATTGCCGTGCCACTTCCTCCTGCTGGTCCGTGAGCAACATCCCACTCAGTCCTAATCAGGGCCTGATGAGAGCCACCCAGCGTTCCTACACGGTTGAGGGGACGTTTGAGGTGGTTTTTGGGGTGATGGAGGAGGTGGAAACTGCTTAGTGACTATGTCTCCTGGTCCTGGCATGGAAACAAGCCTTATTTGGGGTTTTTCTTTGGAGATACAAGGACAAAGTAGATGCGTGGGCAATGAAGATGTGTGGTGAAGTGGTTGATTTAGGAAGACTGGGCAGTATTTCCAGAATGTGAACAGTTAGAAATAACACCCTACTAATTGTCAGATATGATAGCTGCACGGCATGAAACATCAACAATCTAGGTACTGTAAAATTCAACTCACTATACTCTGTTTGTTTCATCTGAAAAAAAACAATGGCTTCTCCACCAGCACAACAAATTTACCAGTATAAAATATTTTGACATGCACTGTCATGGCTGCAAGTGCAGCTGCCGCCATCACCCACTGCAGGCAGTGATCATATCCACGCAGCATGGGCCCATTTTATTCTCAAGCTGCATGGTGAATGAGGAAGTAGGGATTATGGTTGGCATCTTAAAAACAATAAAACACCCATAGTATTCTGTAGGAAGGACTTCATTTCCACTGAGCATTCACAAATGTCAAACAGACTGATACAAAAACAGATGAAAATAATGAAAAAAAATCACAAAAAAGATGAAAAAATCACAAGAAAAAAAAATCACAAAAATGATGAAAAAAGACAAAAAAAAATCCTGATAAAAATGGACAAAAAAATAGAAAAAAAAGTTGAAAAAACCTTGTAAAAAATTATGGAAAAATAATGATAAAAAAATCAGGAAAAAATGGATTAAAAAAATGGATTAAAAAAATCCTTGAAAATGGAAAAAAAAACCCACAAAAAATGATGAAAAAGGACCAAAAATTAACAAAAAAAGCAAAAATGTTTTCTTTTTCTTGGCTTTTTTTTTGCAAACCATCTACCCATGATGTCATGATGTATCTACAGTGCTTTGAAAAGTTTTCTTACTTTTGTCAAACTTAAACGTTTTAGATCAACAAACAAATTTTAATATTAGACAAATACAACCTGTTAATGCAAAATGCAGTTTGTAAATGATGTTTTCATTTATTAAGGGAAAAAGCCATTCGACTCTACCTGGATCTTTGTGAAAAAGTCAATGCCCACTAAATGTAATAACTGGTTGTGCCACCCTTGGCAGCAACAACTGCAAGCAAGCAATTAGGTTAACTGGCATTGAGTCTTTCACTTCACTGTGGCCTGCTCTTCTTTACAGAATTGTTTTAATCCAGCAACAATGGAGGGTTTTTGATTATGAAATCTAGTTTAAGGTCATACAATCTCAATCAGATTTAAATCCAGACTTTGACTAGGTGGACTTGCTAGTTGGTTTCAATCTTTGTCCTGTTGAATAACCCAGGAGAGCAGAATTCATGGTTCCATTAGTTATGAAAAGTTGTCCAGGTCCTGAACCAGCAGAGCAGCCCCAGACCATCACACTAACATCACAAAGTATGACTGATACCATGATGTTCTTCTGGTGAAATGCTGTGTTAGTTTTACGCCAGATGTAACAGGACACCACCATATTTGTATCATCAGTCCAAAGAGTATCCCCCCAAAAGTCTCGAGGATCATTAAGATGTTTTTTTAAGCAAATGTGAGATGAGCTTTGTGTGTGATGGTTGGTAGTGTGGTGGACCCAAAATGCAGACCAGAGTGTCAAAGGTTTAACAAATTTGTTGAAATTGTGCAACGGGAGGGGGGAATCCAGAGGTCCAGGTGAGTGAGGAGATCCACTCTGGGTTTCTGGGCTGGTGAGAGGCGAGGAGGGAGGCACGGGAAAAAAGGAGACACAGGAGATGATCAAAATCAAGTTCACAAAAAAACACTGGAGACTAATGCAATCATGCAAAGAGGGTGTCACTGTTAGTAGTTGAGGAGCCGATGTACCGCTGTGCGTGGCAAACAATACACTGGCGCTGAGGTGTCTGCAGCAGAGAAGTAGCACACTTGATTGGAGAGCAGCCACAGGTGTGGTCAATCAGCCTCAGTGCCGAGGAGGGGGAAGGGAGGCCTCGGGGAAAGCAAAGTTGGAGAGCAGCAGTAGCAAACGGAAACCAGCCTTTCAAAATAAGATGAGTGCAACACAAAACCACCACATTGTGTTTTTTTTTTTTGGTCAGCTGTTGTTTTAGCCTCGGAACTCTCCCATGGTTGCCATTTTTTTGTCCAGTCTCTTTCTGATTGTTGAGTCATGAACACTGACCTTAACTGAGTCAAGTGAGGCCTGCAGTTCTTCAGATGTTCTGGGTTATTTTGTGACCTCATGGATGGGTCGTTGATGCGCTCTTGGAGTCTTTTTGGTAGGCCAGCCACTCCCGGGAAGATCCACCACTGTTTAAAGTTTTCTCCATTTGTGGACAATGGCTCTCACTGTGTTTGCTGGAGTCTAAAAAACTCAGGAATGATTTTGTAACCCTTTCCAGACTGGTAGATGTCAATGGCTTTGTTTTGATAATGATGTGTTGCTTTTGAGATCTTTTAGCCTACTTTGCTTTGTCAGACTTGTTTTATTTAAAGGATTTCTGGCAGTAATCAGACCTGGGTGTGGCTTGTGAAATTAGGTCAGCTTGGCATGGTACTAAACAGTTGTGCCAAATTGGAACCATCCTGAATTGCTGGTACTAATTAGGGCCTACGAAGGCAAGAGAAACCATTGAAATTAGGGTACATAATTTTTTTCTTTATTTTTTTGCCTGTGATCCCTCCAAGACGTCAACACACTACCTGTCTGGAGTTCTGTACCTTACATGCAAGACACCTTACTTTTACTGCACACTAACACAGTAAAGTAGAAGACCATCATTTTTTGACTCATTAAACCACAGATGGAGCTTTGACAAATAGGAAGTGAGAACCATCTGATGTATGTTCCTCTCTCCTTAATGACGATTACATCAATTGCCTGCATCACTGCTGTGTCACTTACAGTTTTAAGGTCACTACATTAGTGTTATAAATTTATTCATAGCCGTCACTGAGCTCGGGGGTCTGGTGGGCATCTCCTTTAATAAGGCGCTGACATCTGTCTGCTGAGATTGCCCAATGAGCGTCATCCCCCACAAATGGAGGCCACAGACCCCGAGTGTGTATTTCTGTGCGTCATTGTTTCTGCGAACAACACACACATATTTGCACACTGTAATATCTGGCTGCATGCCATCGACTGGAGAGAAATGAACACATTAGCTCAAGTCATTGAGCAGCCTGCCACCCATACCGAGTCATACCTGTATTTAGCGTCCGGTCCAGCGTGCGACTACTGATTCCACCCATGATATTGAATACTAATGCATTTTTCTTCACACCAGCACACGCACATGTAACTCGCCATCAACAAGTCATTTAAAACATGCAATCTCTTCATTACATGGTAGATTTTATTTCCACTTTTCCCCCCATTCTCCATCTTTTACTACACCCAGCGCCTTAATGACTGCGCTGACAGTGGAGGCAGCGTTTTTGAACATATGCTACATATGAATAGCACTCATAAAAGCACATTCCTCCTTGTCTGTATCATTAGTTCCCATTCTGATCAAACGATGGGAGTCATAGATAGTTCACCAGACTAAATTTATACATTCCAGTATGAAGCGTGGTTCAAACGTTCATTTTTTTTTGTCTTCAGGGCGATGGCTTCTTCACACTAGTTCAAAGGCAGGGAAAAAATCAAATGGGGATCATGCTCTTGATAATGCTTTTGATAATATCTGCATCACAGAGAATCAAATCATGTCATAGTGAGTCTGAGAGTGTGACAGCTGAGGAAATGAAAAACAAGAGAGAAAGGAAGAGGTAGAGGAGTGTTAATGGCTTTAGTGTAGCATACAGACATGTCAGTTAGCATATACTGAGTTTATTATTAACAGGCTGGGTGTTAGAAAAAATTAACCAAATACAAGAACACAAGTTTAGTTTCATTAAATCTTTTGTTTTCTTGGGTCAAAATTATCCACTTTCGCACAACACCTAGAACAAAGCAGCTCAATAGAATTTTAACCCCAAATCTTTTTTTTTTTTCATTAAATCACTGGTTCCTCATTAAAATCATCATTGCTAAAAATCAAGCATCTAGTGTTAGTTCAGGCAGGCCCTGGAGTTTAATGTTGCCATATAAGTAAGATCAGCTGAGCTCACACAAGCCCTCATCAGCTGATTCGCTCTAAGTATGCTATTGGCACTTGTCCTGCCATATTTAAACTGCTCTAGCCTGGCTCTATGCTTCGCTGCTCCCTCTGCAAGCCACTTTTTGCAACCGTCCTCCACCCCAGCACCTCATTTATCATGCCTCTGACTTAATCGTTGTCACTCTGTTGTCATTCATGCCTGCTCTGCACTGAGTTTTTGCTGCAATGGTGAAAAATGCGCAGACTCCATATTCCAACTATAAAAGTTAAATGATATTGGCTGTAAAGAAAATTTGAAGTACGCGTTTCAAACTTTCAGTTTTATTTGATTGTAAATAAAGTGCCCAGAATGCATACAATGGTGTTAAAATAGAGGGCTTTATCAAAAAACCACCAGCCCCTCTATTGAGGTCTAATTAGGGCAATTGATGTCCTCATATTTTTGCACATTGTAATTATCTCAAATCATAATGTAAGGTCTCTCTATTAAAACCCTGTTTATCATGTGATGGTAGAGCTGTACAGTATTGTTAATTCTGTGGTATCATTGTGACAGAAGCATCTCAGTACTGTCTTGGATATGTGGTGGTTTTAAACGATACGTCTACAGGGCAAAAAGTGTCAATTTTTTTAGTGAACAGCTGAAGGTAGGTGTGAACTACATATAGACTGTAGAAAGAATTGGACAAAGCCTGTGTGACCTCAGCCATTTGATTACACTAGGTAGACTCAAACAGCTTTTGAAGCCAATTCATGGCGGCTTCCATATTGAAATCTCCATCTTAACCTAACTAGCTAATGGGACACGTTTTGTATTTTGAACCAGGCTGTAAACCAGTCTATTTCTAGTGTAAAAAAACGTCTTTTTAACGTGTTGTTTACCTGACTCCTGGTGTTTCTGCAGCCAGCTTCAAGTGGACACTCGCGGTATTGCAATTTTTTGCACGTCTGCATTGTCTTCATTTTTCAGGACTGGAGGTTGCCGCTTAGAACTACAGTTCCCATCATCCTTTGTTCCACTTGCTGGCTTGATCTAACTTCGCCAAAATGAGAACCAAGTGACAGAGTGAGATCGTGAAGGCTCCAGTGACTTTGAAATCTGACATGTAGAAGCATATTGGCTTCCTGGTGTCAATGAAAGAGAAAGGAGAAAATTTGACGGACAAAATAAATATGCGGGCACTGGCAGACATCCTTGATGGGGAATGTGAGTGACATGAGGAGCCACAGTCCCTCTTCCCCCCAACAGCATGCTCAACAGATCACAAGGTATATCAGTGAATATATCTCCAAAGTTGTTTTCAGGTTAGTAAACACTGGAGCCAAAGTAAGTATATTTGTTTAGCCTAATGCACACCTACGGCACTTTTTGGCACACATTGTAATTTTCAAAGTACAGGTGTTGTTTAGTAAATGCTGAGGTCACTTATTTCATGTCTTCTTGTGTTGTGTTGCTTTGTAACCAGAATAAATACTGTGCTGTGGATTTGTTTCCGAGGTACCATGAGATTTTATTTGCGCTACATGCCTGTGCCATAGTGCTTTGTATTAAAAATGGTATATTAAAAAATAGGCAATAAATGAATAATAAGAAAACTTGATCAAATTTTCTCTGAGGTGATGATGGGGGCCACCAAAGTGGCGTATCACCTTGGGTGCCAAAAGAGCTGGAGCCACCCCTGCATTTAACCAACAGGCGGTAGTTCGAGTTTCTCTCATAGATTTCTGATTGTTGGAGAGAATTTCTCCTTCATGTTTCAGCATCCAGTGTCTATCCTAAATCTTTCTCCCATGCCATCTTAGGGTTTTGATTTGATTCTTATTCTGAGAATGATAAATGCTTAATGGACTTTCAAAAAAGGGCCTAATAATCTGCCTTTGTTGGACAAGATTTCTGCAGCTTTCCTGCTAAATTCTTTGATGCCATCTCTTTGGAGAGCAGCGGTTGCTGATGTTAATAACCCAGCAAAGAGGAACATTGAGTTCTCCCTGTGGAGATCCAGTCACATGGCTTAAATGTAGCAGTGCTAGTCACATTTTTAGCAGCACGCTGAAATTTTAATGTGCAGTTTTAAGATCACAGAGACAGCATAAAATTTATACTGGATTTAATCGTGTAAATGTGGAATAAGACTTGCATAAAGTAGTATCTGTGTACGAGATATAAACATGAGATAGTGTTACTTTAAAGAAAGCAAGAAAGGAAACTAACCTCACCGTCCTGTTTAATAAGCACCAATAAAGGCGAACAGGGAGACTGCTGATGTAACAGCTTCCGCCGGAGCGTCCTCCAGCAGGGCTAAAGAGGTGAAGGACAGGTAGAGAAAGTGTGGGTGGCCTTTTTTTGGTCTTTATAGGAGTCAGAGGGTGCCATTGTACCCTGCATAAAATGTGTCTCCGGTAAAAAACGGGGGGAAAAACGAGCAAAGATGTGTTGCCTTGCATATTTTACAGCTGCTGGCGAGTGCAGGGAGTTTACAAGGGTGCAAGTGGTGAAAAGACGTACTAAAGGTGCCTTGTGATTTCTTTTCCTGCAGGAAGAGGAAGACAGAGGAAGAAGAAAGGGGAGATGGAAAAAGAGGACATTAAAGGAAGTGCAAAAAAAGAGGAAAGGGAAATTGGGGGTGAGAGTCTGCAAACCCTTTCTCCTCGCTTCCATATTCTGTCCATTAGTGTGAGTGCTGCGCTTATACCTCTCTTCAGGTTGACTTATCCCTCGTGAAGTGTGCCCACGTGGGGGACTGGGAGGCAGAGATGGAGAGGAAAAATGGAAGAAATGGAGGCAGAGGTGGGTGGTAATTAGAAACATCATTGTAGGGTTATCTGTGCATCTTTGCTGCTGGTCCGTTTTTTTATACCGGCGAGAGAAATCACCCCAGCAGCCAATTACAAGGCCTTTCTCTCTCCCTGATAAGAGTGCTATTAATACTTTGGCACTTAACCGGCGATGAATGCCCGTGGATGAGCAATGAAAGTTTATCAACTCCTCCCCAAGCTCCACTTCTTTATTTCTTTCTTCTAGAGAGAATTAACTGATACCATGAGGGGCTATAAGCTCCAGGCGTCTTATCAACTGATTACTCACTAAAACCATCAAGTGCATTTTTAATGGAAAAAAAAAGAGGAAGAGTTGTGTCTGTGGCGAAATCTAAAAACAGCTCTGGGCGAACAATGTTCAAGCACTGTCTTAAATTGTAACAGCCGTGCTGTGGAGTTTTAATCTCATAGCTCCAACAACCCGCTGGTTTGAGGCGGTTCGAGTGCGACGATGTTCTCCGTGAAGGATTTTCCCTCCCTGCAGGAGACGACCAGTTGTTAAGCAAGCTCTCTGCTTCAAGACATGTGCTTGAATTTCTCCCTGTCTTCTCAGCTAATACTGCGATTTATCAGACTATATGATCTTGTTGCGTCTTATGATGATCACTGTGCGTGATTAGGAGATCACAGAGCCATAAATTTGTGGGACTTGACAGACTACAGGGTGCCTAAGACATCAACATGGCCGATATGATGAAGGATGGAAGATGTGCTGAGCCAGACGACACGTAGAACGAAGGCTGTAGCTCAAGCAAGTCACAGAGTTGAGTGCTGCCATGTAAATGAGATCAGCTGATCTCACGCATGCCCTCATCAGCTGACAGCCAGCTGACTTGCCCTAAGCATGCTATTGGCTAATTGCACGCATCCTGCCTTATTTAGACTGCTCTAGACTGGCTAAGCTTTGCTGCCTCCTCTACAAACCGCTTTTTGCAACCCTCCTCCACCCCAGCTCTTCCTTAATCCTGCTTCTGACTCAATCAATGTCATCCTGTTGTCACTGATGCCTGCTGTTTTGCTGCTTCTCTTCCTGCCTCAGGCTTTCCTTGTAGGCACAGGAAAGGCAGTAACGTGTGCTGTTCCTGCTTGATTCTTTTCATGTAGGCTTGTGGAAGGGCAGATTGATCCCAGAAACCACAAATCACAAACTATACTTTATTTTTTTGTCTCTCCAAACATCACAAGAATGAAATGTTACATTAATGCTAATTAATGTAACATTTCATTCATCTAATTAATAGGATTGCCATTCTTTTTTGCAAATCCTCTCAAGCTCAGTCAGGTTGGATGGGTTCCATGGGTGGACAGCCATCTTCAGGTCTCTCCAAAGATGTTTGATAAGGTTCAAGTCAGGGCTCTGGCTGGGCCACTCTAGGACATTCATAGAGTTGCCCCTAAGCCAAACTTGTTGTGTAGTGTAGTCCTGCCTGTGTGCTTACAGTCATTGTCATGTTAGAAGGTGAACATTCAGACCAGTCTGAGGACCCAAGTGTTGCAGAACAGCTTTTCATTTCCAGCTTGCCCTTAACCCTGACCTTTCTCCCAGTCCCTGTTGCTGAAAAACACCCCCTCAGCATGATGCTGCCACCACCATGCTTCACTGTTGGATGGTACTGGGCAGGTGATTAGTCGTGCCTGGTTTCCTCTGGACATAACCTTTAGAACTGAGGCCAAATCGTATAATCTTGGTTTCTTCAGACCAGAGAGTCTTATTTCTCATGGTCTGAGAGTCTTTTTGGTGTGTTTTTCCTACAACTGAGCTTTCATGTGTTTGCACTGAGGAGAAGCTTCTGTCAAGCCCCTATGCCATAAAGCCCAGATCAGTGTAGGGCTGCAGTGATGGTTGTCCTGGAACTTTGTCCCATCTCCACACAGGATCTCTGGAGCTTAGAGTCACCATCGGTATCTTGGTCATGTAAAAAAAGGTAAAGGGCTGGAATAATTAACAGCTAGAGCATGCCTGCCAGTCAAATCAGCCCATCCTTAAACATGCTAATTAGTGCATAAATCTCAGTCTTAATGTAATCCAAGAGGATGCATTTTTAAAATCCACCATGTACAGTTTTAACCAATAGAGAAATGAGTGATAGAGACCAGAACTGTTTATCAGCCAGGCTGTAAACATGTTTATGTGGTAAAGATGAGCGTTTGGCTATAGCATTTATGTAGACACTGCTGAAACTGTCGTTTCTTGCACTTCTGTATTGTTTCCATTTTTTCAATACCAGAGGTTTCATCTTCTTATTTTTACAAGCTCTTCGGGTCAAAAATGGTCAGGAATCATGTTTTCAAATGGTTTCCATGGTTCAATCAGTATTTGTTTATTAGTGTACTTGCCTGTTAACTTACTGAGTGAACTCAATGTGCATTCGCTGTCTTACATGGGCTAAAAATAGCAAGCCAAATACATAAAAGAAAGGTAGGCAAACAATCACTTGGATGCACTGTGGTAAGCTTCTCTTGAAGACACTCTTTCTTGTGGTACTTCAATGTTTTTGGTTGAAATCAGCAAGCTCCAGTGGTGAAAGTTCAAGTTAGTGTAGAATTGACCTATCGCTAAGCTTGGCATCCTGAACTCACTCAGAAAAGTTTATGTTATTAGTTGGGTGGGCTTTAATTATAACCTTTGTTACAGTTAGCACTGATACCTAATTGTCAAACAAAGGAAAATACTGAGAGTAACTACACTTCTTCAGGAACCCTAGTCAAGTCCAGTCGCCACCTTGACAAATATGCAATTCCTAGCTCCACTTGAGTTTGGTTCCATAAGCTGTAGAAGTCCCATTATTACTTGTTTTAAAATGCCCATTTAACTGCTAAAATAAAAATATTTACCATCAGGTTGAAACAACAAACCTGGTCAGAGTAGCTTATGTATAAGCAGAAACTCCAAGGGAAATGAATCTTAAAAACTTGTTCTTTTGATTATATTCAGACTAAAAATGATTGATAATTTGGGTGTGACTGATTCAACTGAAGAATGGACGCATTCAACAGTCACAGAGTGTCAGAATAAATCACTTTAATTTAACAGTTCCTTAACCCTGCTTAATGTCAAATAACTTGCACTGCCTCTTAAAAGCTTTGTTGTTTCCCAAACACTGTAAGAAAGCTAACTGTGGTAAAACACCCCTCGTCATATGCAGATTTGCACTAATTATTTATTTTACTGTAACTTAAACATTAAAATAAAGCTCTTTATAATAAAATGCCCCCCCCCCCCCTTATATGCACATTTACACTAGCTTGTCTTTTTACAGCAAGTCAAGGAAAGCTCACTGGGGTGAAATTCCTCATCACATGTGCATGTATGCACTTTTTTTTTCTATTGTAACTAAAATACTGTAAAATTGCCATCTTTGGGTAAATAGATCACCTCCTATACACATTTATCCATTTAATATAACTCAAATACTGTAAGAAGGCTTACTTTGGTAAGATTCCTAACCTCATATGCACACTTGAACTAATTAACTATTCACTGTGGTAAAATGCTTCACCTAATGTCCACACTTGCACCAATTTAACTATTAGCTGTACTCAAATACTGTAAGAAAGCTCACTGTGGTAAAATGCCTCGCCTAATGTGCTCATTTACACTTATTAAAGTAAGCTATCTTAAATTATCTTATCATTTTAAATATGCACCCACCATCTTTACACTTTAAGATTATGCTTCAGATGCTTCTTGGGAGTACCTCCATCTGTCTTACAGTATTCCTGAAATCCTTTTAAATTGTATTTTTCTCAAACCAACACAAACAACACAGCTTTAAAAACATTGTTTATTCTTGGTCAGGAAATACACCCACTAAGACTGATCCGATTCTAGGAGCTGGCTTGTTGTTGTGGCTCTGACCATTACAGATGAAATAAAATCCCAGGTTGGGACACTGAACTGTCCTTTATGCACCCAGAGATTGACAGCTCAGGGAGGCAAAAGGACAGATCAGCTAATTCATGATTTAAGCATGTTAGATTCTGTTTCAGTGCTGCTAACTGACTAAAATGTGACACTGACACTCAGTTAGGACGTTGATTTCCTTCGGGAACATCCCCTGCTGAAACATCCACCCACAGATCTGTAAGTCACTTTGTACTCGAGGGGTCGACGCCTCCCGTCAGCTGCTGCAGAGACGAACAAATGAGTCCAGATGTAAGACAGTAAACAGCCCCATCAAGACGAAGCAAAGTGGACTCTCTCTCTCTTACTGTCTGGCTCATATCTGCCTGTTTCAGTGTGTTACCTGTCGCTGTGTGCATGCCTGTGTATGTCTACGCTTATACAACTGAGTGAGGGAATGAGGCTAGCCATGCAAAGTTGCTGCGAGGGAGAGATTCTGGGTAAAAGCGAGAGTGGCCCTTAAGAGGGGAGGAGAGGGAGGCGAAAGACATAGCTCCACTGTACATTTACGGATGAAAATTTCATGACGCTAAATCTAGACAGACTTTTAGTGTCAGTCAGGATTACGGCAGCAGCCCGAACATTCATGAATTATTAAAGCGGGAGAGAGATCCCTGGGTGCTCGGACGAGGAGAGGCGATGAGATGAGAGGAGAGAGAAGGGATGAAGCCAGGAGTAAATAAATAAATAGATCAATACATGTAGAGGCAAATAAAGTTGGCTGTAAAGCTGGATGGCACCTTCCTTCTGAGGGGCTAAAGGGTTCGGTGTTTAAACTCTGGCTCTTAGAGGAGGATGTCGGTGCTCGTCTGTGTCTGCTCAGCTCTTGGGTTATAAGCTTGCTGCAGCAGGATGAGGAGCTTGGGAAGGCTTGAGGTGATAAATTTTGGGAGGAGGGGACTACAGGATGACAACTACGGAAGCTGTTCTGTAGATTAGAAGATTTCAGAGTGATGCTCTAAGTAATACAATGGAAGGTTTGCATAGATTTCAAGATATTCATGAAACTGGTTGAGGCACGGCGTCTTTGGAGAGGGAAAAAATAGCTTAAGTAGTTTTTGCAGTGTCAAATTTCTATTGTGTTTATTAGGAGCTGAGCCCCCAGCCCACAGTGATAGTTGTAGTTGAAAGTACAGACCCACAGCCTGACCTCCAATTTCCACATAAAGCGACTGCGCCGGGACCCGCTGGAATCATACTGTGGAGCACATCGATCCCTCTCTAGTCTATCAGAGCAGTTCTACAGCCCACACTCCACCCCGGCAGCGGCGTGTGGTCTATTTTCAGTGCCGGCTGCTGCCAAACCACGTTGATCAGAAAGCTCCAAGTTGCAAGCGTATATTCGGTTCTTTGAAAATACAAAACAATGCACGGACTCCCATTTATAAATGATCACAATATCAACGTTACGTCTCATCCTGCAGTGAGAGCAAAGGTCACAGAGCTACAACAGCGTGATTGACGAGATAAAAATGTTAACTTTTGAGGATATTTAGCCAAAGAATTTACATAAAACCACACATCCTTTTAGCAAACATTAACATTTTAACTTCCTTATGTACTCACTCAATGGTGGAAGCAATGATATAATGGACTTACACTGGAAGGGATGATGAATTAACCCCGAAAGGTAAAATAGTCCACTGTTGACATACCATTCCTGCGTGAACTTACAGTTCTAAAAGTATACTCATGATACCTTCTAGTGTCCTGCATGAGGAAGTGTCCTTTTTTAGGGATGGACAGAAACCTGATAGAAACTACCTGTAGCCATGGGGAGAGGATAACTTTGTCTGTTTTTTGCCATTCAGTAATATCTGCTCTGCTCTATGAATTGCTGGGGTAATAACGGGACGAATAATGCACATCAATAAATAAGTGAGGAAGTTGGCATGCAAGTAGTGTATCATATTTTGACAGAATACAGAATTTCATTGGAAAAAAAAACATGCATGGATGAACATGCTAAAGTAAGTTGTTTAGCCATATGATAATGCTAATTTGCATGTTGACTAACCCATTTATATCTCTTTCCCATTGTGCACGATTTATGTCCTTGATGGCTGTGCAGAACATGAGTGCTCACACTGTTTAAGTGCAACTGGGATGGACTGTGTACGAACTGACTGAAAGTCAATGCAACCTCCAAGTGACTCAAAACTGGTGTCTGAATCGAATTAAATTTGCACAGTATCATTCAATTAAAGTGGAAGCAGGGATAAATGGTATTTCTTTATATCCCAACCTAGATGTAGGACCAGTCAGGTAATGTTTGTATTTGAGTAAGTTTAGATCTTGTGTACAGTTGATGTTTTTTTTTTCCTCCTCCCTTTTCAAAAATAATCCCATCCAAACACTATGTTCTCAAAATCATCTATTTGTAAATAAACTTTTACATGCTGTGGTTTTTGATGAGGATGTATTTGTTTAAATAAACAGGTTCAGCTCACTCATGGACAACAATGTCTGACGTGAAAGTTACAACCTCATTTTTCAAAATTTACACCAACGGGAACTGTGTCTTTAAAAAAAGATGAGCCCACATGAGCATTTTCTGAAATATACATCTTGTTCTCTTTAGTGTCTGTTTTAGCTCTCTTATTTTTTTTTAACATCAGACCAGTAGAGCTCTAAACCACAAAACCATCAGGACTAAAAACGTGAATGTCTTCATGTTTAAATGCCTCTGTGATAGCCGTGGTCCGACTTGCTGGCTCTGCAAACAGGAGTGTAAATGAAGACGTGGCCCGATACCCAGAACAGCTAAACAAATATTGTGGACAGCCGCCCCGCTCCCCTACTGTCCTCTGCTGCCACAGAGCTGAGACCAGGTGAGCTGACACCCCCGTATCCGTCTCACTGCTGGAATGTCAGAGGGTGCTCTGTTGACCCAGACGGAGCTGCCACTCAGTCAGTCTGTGTGAGTGTGTGTGGTGGATGGGGGGGTTTAGTGGGCTTTACTCCGTCTGCTGTTCCTTGGTGGCAGAGGGACGCCTGCAGAGAGGGGACAGATGCAGAGCCTGGCTTCTAGTTTGGTGGATCTACTGTCAATACACGATCTTCTGCTTTCTCACACTTTGAACATTCCTCCCATTCTTCCGATAATTACTCCACACTACTCTTTAGCATGAATTCATTATCTGTTTTCATTTGTTCCTCTTTATTACTGTTTGCAGCAGAAAGCTTCCTATAAAGTAGAACATTTTGCTGGACCGTGAACTTTGGAAAGCATCACATCTATCTTTCTCAAAATCCGCTTTTCAGCTGGAAACTTGATCCTGATAAACACTCCGGTATCCTCCATCAGCTGTGCACGTCTGCAGGATGTGCAGCACTATACTAGCTAATACATGAGAAATTCAAGGCTGCAGCTAAATTTGTCTGTGGATATAGTTATCTGCACATATCTAAGTTGTAACGAGACTGAGCTGTCAAAGTATTTTTGTGCAGGGATTAGTGACGAATCACCATCAACAGGAATCATACAGGCTAATGTAACACACCAACATACAGAAAAAAGCAAAAACGTTTCCTCATTGCAGTAATGTAAAATGGCTTTCAGAATATTGCTGTATAGACTCGTCTCATCACAGATCTTTGCTTTAAACTTGGCTTCACCCTTCACAAAGACAATAGAGGATGGCCAGATAAATAGTGAAACCCAATAGACCTACACAATATAGGAAAAGCAATCTGATATTTCCTAGTTAATATTTCAACATGATGAGGCTAAGGCTGCTATGTAGTCCTGCAACCACAGTTTCACTAAGTTCACTAAGAGTCAAAAATGTCAAAGTGACATCCTGTTGTTTGTGAGAAAAACCCAGAACCCAACAATAATCACCTACAGCTGTAAATAATTAAGAAAATAACTAAATAGTGTTTCTTTGAAGTTGGGGCCTGCACATGCTGACCAAAACAAAGCTACATCAGCTAGCAGTGGCATTGTAAATCTGTGAGCTAACATTACAACAGAAAAAAAAAGAAAAACACAAAAATCAGCACTCATACCAAAACAAAGCAAACAATGGTATTCTAAATTTGTGAGCTAACTCTGATTATTTATCTAAAATATCAGCTGTTCATCAGCAATACTTTTGGCAGTCTAAAATGAATAAGCTAGTTATAGTTAGGCTTGAGTTTTGCATTAACATCTTTTCTATCATGTTGTAATACCATAACAGAAAAATTATGTCTTTTAACAGGAGAGAAAAAAATGTCATGTTTATGGAAGCTAGTCTTAGCACACATTTTCCAAAACTAAGCTACAACAGCCAACATTTACATGTGAAATTTCTGTGCTAGCCTACCTCTGTCAGGCTAACTTTAACACTGGCTTACTAATGTTAAGGTAAGGTAGCTGTGGCTACTGCTGTTAGCTTGTTAAAATGACTCTAACGTTTACATTTTCTATCAACAGTAAATTAACACTACTCTTACGTAGCTAACATAACCCCTGTCCTTTCCCTATGGTAAGCTAGCAAAAATAACTATTAGCTAATTAAGGTCTTTTCTATCAACAGTTTATGCAAACTAACACTACACTTAAACAGCTAACATAACCCTTGTCCTACCAACAATATAGTATGTTAGCTAAAACTGCAGTAACTAATTAAAAAAAAAAAACTATAAGCTAGCTAAGGCCTTTTCCATCAACATTTTATGTGAACTAACACTACACATAATAACCCTTGTCTTACTAACAGTATGGTAGCCTAGCTAATACTACGGTAAAAACAACAATTAGCATCTTGCCTATGTATTTTATCCACATTTCATGTAAGCTAACACCATGATAGTGTACCTAACATTTCTGTTGACCTACTTCCAGTAAGCTGTCTAACAGTAGCTGGTTAAAATGATTCTTAACTAATATAGCTTATACCTATTCTTTCATCATTCAATGTAAGCTACAACCATGATAAAGTCATTTACGTTATTGAGGACATATCAACAATACCAAAAACTAGCTAGCAGTAGCTGGTTAAAATCATGATTAAATAACTCATACTGTAACTATCAACATTTCCTGTAAACTGACAGCACACTTCAGTAGCTATCTTAACTACTAACTTACTTACAATATGGTACGCGAGGTAATACTGCATACTTTGTCAAAATAACTATTAGCAAGCTGTGTATATATACTATTAGCTAACAGTTTATATAAACGTATCCTATTTATACTACGCTTACTGTAGCTAACACAACCATTACTAACAATATGGTGCGCTATAGCTCCAACATCTAGTGTAGGCCGACATTGTAATAAAGCTAGCATTACTGTTGGGTAACAGTGTGGTATAGCAAGCTAGCACTACAGTAGCTTATTAAAAAGACTTGTAGCATCTAGCTGATGGCTTTTATAAACAGCTTAACTGACACTATAGTCTACTTAAATAACTGAAAGTAGCATTTCATGTAAGCTGACACCATAATGAAGTAGACTAGCTAACATTACTGTTGGCTTAACATTACTGTCAGCAACCACTGCAGGCATGCTATCATTACAATTTAATTGTTATTTAAGGTAGGACTGGGTTTAGCTATTTGCTGTTTTCAAACATTGGCCTTTCAGGCAACAATTTAATATGCAGTATTCTCTTGAAATAAAGTATCTCCTCATATTTTTAATAGTTAAATAAGGAAACAAGCTTCTATTTCTTACATTGGTAAATACTGCATACCTAAAACACAACTATATGACATTTTGATACACATTTACATGAGTGTGAGGTCAGAGGACATTGTCCCCAATGGGAATGCAGGAAATTTTTGCAAATCAGAATCCTTATTGGATTAACTTGACTTCAAGGCTTCAAAATACTCTCACTTATTTTCACAGTCCAGATCCTTCTCTCACAATTGCTCTGTCGATGAGGATATTCCATTATTTGCAGTTTCCATGGACACCTGTTTGGAGTTTACCTAAGGTGTTTTAACTCTTGTCTTGAGGCAGTATATGACAGAAAAGGACAGTAAAAAGCATCTTCTATTGTGCCATGCCTGGTGATTATAGTCCTGATGATAAATTCTGAAGCCATACAACAGAACGTTGGTGCAGCGGGTGACAGAGACACAAGCTTGAGATGCACGGGGTACACACGTGTCTATCTCCTGCCATCTGCTCTGCCGATCATTAGAAAGGATGTCACACTGAGATGGGACCCGCATAGACGCATGTGCCCCTCTTCTCATTCCTCTCCCTATCAGTTATTCCTTTGTTGTCTTCAGGCTTAATTTAAGGGCAAATATTAGATTAGATTTGTGGGGGAGTTGATTGTTTTTACTCAGCAAAGGAATCCCCACAAGATGCTGAGGTCGCGCTGCATGACCGTAGGGGCCTCGTCCCTCGTGGCCTGGCATGAAAGGTCAGATGATGCCCGCACGTTGCACACTTGCATATTTATAATTTACACTTTTCTCCAATGCACTTTTGTCTCTTAGGTCATTTGCATCTCCATGCAACCATCAAGCCCCCCTCATTTTGGCTCATCTAAGGACGTTGTTACCCCTCCTCTCCCTGCATGCGTTCCCTGAAATACCCGTCCTGAACACCAGTGCTCACATGTCAGCTCACATGCACAACACTCATCACACTAAACACGTTTCTGAAACAGATGAATTATTATCACACATATTGGATAATTTATAGGATGTCAGGGACACAAGAGGCTCGGGGACTGAGACGTTCTTACTGATCAGTGTTAACAAGCACACTGGTGATCAACAGGCTTGTCTCTGTGTTTGCTCTTCATCTTCAGATCACAGAGATTCAGTATTTGACCTGTGGGACCAGGGGCCTCACTACTACCTTGACCGGGACCCCTAACAGCTTGGGAGATAAATATCTAATCAATGTACAACTATTTGCATAAAAATACAAGGCAAGGAGGATTCACTGAGGAGTAACTTGGACATTTTTTATTGAATTTCAAAGCAGATTTTGCCTCAACAAATTTTTTGCATTTAATGTTAAATTAATTGGCTACAATCAAACCTTGTTCTGTAGCTCACTTAAAATTTAAACAGAATTAGATTTGGATGTTTAATACCATGTCTGATGTATTTGTTCCCTTTTTTCAATAATCAAGCCACACAACAAACTACAATTCCATCCTATAGTTTCTTCTTGTAAGACACATATTTATCAACATTTTTATTAGCTATGACTGGCTGATGGACAAAAGAATTTTCTTTCAACTTTTTCTAGCAGTTTAGGGTGTCATTGTTGCGTTTTACCCCATGATACCAGTGGAAGAAGGGTTCATATAAGCTAGTGTGCTACAGCAACCTGCAGCTCAGCATGCAGCCCTTAGATGACAAGAGTTATTATCCTTTAAGTCAATCATCTTAATTTTGTGTTTTTACAACTTTTAATGACTGTTTTTACGAAGGGGGGACTCTAAAAGAATTCCTGCCACGCATGCACAAATAATGTTGCAGTAGCTCAGCTTGCAGCCCCCAGAAGAGATCTAAGATTTACTGCCCTTTAAGATAACAGGCTAAGAGGAGTCCTCTTAAAGAAATCCTGCCATGCATATGCAAACAATGCAACAGCAGCTCAGCTCACAGCCTCTGAAGCTTTACCAAGGAGCCCCAAAGATGTTGAACTGCTTTATTCTGTTATTCCACTATTTTAAGCATCAAGTCTGTCTTGAGAAGAGGAGAGCTGTGCAATGAGTACTGATTTGAACTCCAGCCTTGTATTTAGAAAGTAGCAGCTCAGCTTGCAGCTCCTAATTTCCTGCAGAGGAGTGTAAAGGGGCTACTTCCTCTAATGTCAAACTTCTTCAGTGTTTTTAACCCCTCTTTTTTTTTTTAACCTTTTTTAATCTTTTTTTTTTTTTAACTGGGAAGAGTTAGTACGAAATGCTGACCCTTATTTGAGCCTTGCGTTTACATTTGTACAGCAGCAGCTCAGCTCACAGCTCTAAAGCTCTACCGAATGTGTCACACCATACTCAGTGTTTTGGGGGATTTCTAAACATAAGGTCTATTTTTTCTGTTGGATATGATGCCAAGAGGAAGCTTGTTATATAAGCAAACAAGTTAGTAGCTGCTCAGCTTGCAGCCCCCAGTCCCCCTGCAGAGAAGTGTAAAAGCGCTACGTATGCAAAAGTCAAACTGCTTGAACCATTGCTTTAACCCTTTTGGTCATAAAGTGTCTTTGTTTGTGAAGGAAGACCTCAGGCAATGATCTTGACCTTTATGGAAGCCTTGCATGTACAAATAATATAGCAGCACCTCAGCTTAGAGCCCCTGAACTTTTACCAAGAGGCCTCTAAATTGTCAAACTACTTTACTCTGTTTTTTCTTTTCCTGTTTTTAAGCACCAAATCTGTCTGTTTTTAAGAGCTACGCAAGGAACCCTGACCTGAATAAAGGCTTTTCATGTAAAATCAAGCTAGCAGCAGCTCAGCTTGCAGCCCCAGTGCCCTGCAGTTGAGTTTAAAAGTTACATCCTCTAATGCCAAGCTGCTTTAATTAGTGTTTTTACATTTTTTAATCACTTTCTCTCATACAGCAGGGAAGACCTCATCTTGCTTTTAAATCTTGCATGTAAAATCAAGCTAGCAGCAGCTCAGCTTGCAGCCTCTGAACCTTTACCAAGAGGCCTCTCAGTTGTCAAGCTACTTTATTCAGAGTTTTTTTTTTTTTTACTATTTTTAAGCACCAAGTCTGTGTTTTGGAGAGCTCTGCAAGGAAGCCTGACCTGAATTCAGGCTTTTCATGTAAGATGAAGGTAGCAACAGCTCAGCTTGCAGCCCCCTTTGCCCTGCAGATGTTAAAAAGTTACTTCCTCAAATGCCAAACTGCTTTAAGAAGTGTTTCTTTAATTTTTTTACTGTTTAATTCTTTAGAAGGTAAGACCTCAGTACGTAACATAGGCTTTCTTAATCGTTGCTTGTACAAAAGATATAGTATCAGCTCAGCTTGCAGTCCCTGAAGCTTTACCAAAGAACCTCAAACTTGATTCTGTGTTTTTGACTGTTTTAAAGCAACAAATCAGTTTTTTTTTTTTGGAAAGGGGAAAGTTCTGTAAGGGACCCCAACCTGAATATACTGTAAGCTTTATATGTAAAAACAATTTAGTAGCAGCTCAGCTTGCAGCCCCCTTGAGAGACATGAAAACGTGCTATAAAAATAGGCAAGCCTTCTATTTTCTAGCTGATTGGCAGTAAAATCAGGGGCGTTTATCGCACACTCATACTGGCAATGTGAAAGCCCTGACTTAACATGCACACTGAAATAAAAATCAACTACCTTTCAAATCAATTACCTTTTACATCATGCTACTTTCTTCTTTTTAAACCAGTTTGAATCATTGTAGTTTACTTGCTGTTTCTCCTTCTTTTCTTTCTGTTCAATAACACCTAAAAAATTGTGAGTGACTGTATGAATATCATATTCATGGTAAAGTTAATCTCAGCATGTATTACTAAGTGCACCATTTAGTAAAGAGGAGATAAATGTGAGGATGTAGTAAATAGGCAAACAGGAAGGTGAGACAAAAAGCTAATAAGGTGATAAAGTGCTGACTGGTTCTCTCTTAAGTAAACAAACAAGTGAGCTGCTGAAGTTAGAGAGGATTAGACTGAGCCTGAAGACGAGCTCAATAAATCACTATCTTCTGCCCCTGAGGAGAGACTTGGCTTACGACACCCTGACCACTGAGCTCTGATAAGAGGTGGAGATAAGAGACTAGAGGAAGAGGAGACTCTGGAAATCAGCTGTAAAAATACAAGGAAAAGCTACATTTGGCCTCTTTGAAGGGAAATCAGAGTTCATTTTTAAGGTTTTCTTATTATTTGACAGGACAACAAAACCCAATGTAAATCAGGCATAATCATCAATTAGCTGTCTCATTTATAGCATTGAAATATTTGGTCTCAGCTCGTTTTGATATCGATGGTCCCGTCTGGTCCTCAGAGAGCTGCGTGAGTGGCGTTGCTCGGACCTTTAGCCAATAAAAGGTCAAGTGAGAGCACATCGTCCACGCTCCGTGTGTCACTGATTCAATCCATCATGTCACAGCTGAGGGTTTGTCCTGATCCATGATGGATATGGATGTTATACAGGCACAAACACAAGGGACTCTCAACGGACGTCCATCGGGAGAACAACAACAAAACAGAGCTAGACATCAGTCAAACGTGATCATGGGAAAACCTGGCTGAACTTCTGCAGAAACAAAGAACATAACGATGATTAAAATTCCATCCTAAAGGTACCCCGAGGAGTTTAATGTGAAGACAAACAACTTTGTTTACATTCAGTGTTTCTCAGCAAAACCCTCTCTGTGTATCCTAAAGGCCTCAAGAACATACCGAATGAATTTACAACACAGAGGAAAATATGCAGACTCTAGTTTGAAGTTCATTTACATCAGCCCAGAGGATTCTTTTCTATTGTTACCTTGTAAGACAGACTATTTTAATTCTCTGGTACTAGTCTTTGGCTGGCAGATGTGTTTTTATGTGTGTTATGTATAGATACTCATGTATGCTATCTGCCACTGAAGTGTATTTTGCATTAGAAAGTACCAATTTTTAAGAAAATGACCCCATACATTGTTTCCATCAGCTACGATTCAAACAAACCTCTTTCCCTAAACTAACCTGATGTCTAAGAATAGAGTTTTGATATTTGGGGGGACAATTTAAACAAAATATCTGCTGATATTGAGAATAAAAAGAGCTAAAGAAGAGCTGGCAGATATTTACCTGATGTGGCATGTTTCAAAGTTATCTGTTAGGCTGGAGTTATGCTCACTGTTAATTATGCATTTGTACTGTTGGCATGCATCTCCTGTGCTGGTTTGCCATGTTGGCTGTGCATATCCTTACAAAGGGGAAGGGGGCTGCAGACGCAAGGTGCACATGTGTGGTAGAGGAAGTGTAGAGGTGGAAGAGGTGTAACAGTCAGCAGAGATAGTTGGGCCTAAAACACTGAAAAAAGTGAAAAACCAAGACCACAATCATCCACATCCAAATGTTGTGTTATTGTTACTGGACTGACAGTCACCAATTAACATGGTCACTAAGTAAACCTAAACACCAGGATAGCTGCATCCTAGTTTACATTAAAGCCAACAATGATTTTTTTTTTTTTTAACCCATTTTGACCAAGAATTCACAAATTCACAGAGTAACTGTACCAGTCTCGTGCACCGCCTACTCTAGCTTCTTTGCTTTTACTGCTCTCTCCTTGAAGCGGGACAGTCTGGCTGCAGATCACAGATCCCAGATGACCCCCCTTGCAGACCACTACAGTGAGATGCCAGATCTGTCAGAATGGATATACACAGTAAAACTTTCAAAATAAAATCAGATCAAACTTTTGGCTAGGGTTAAGGTAACGGTTATATTACCAAAATTTAAAGGTAAAAAAACCTGACCTGCAACATAATTAAAAAGTGTTTAATAGAGAAGAGTAAACAGTCTGCTTACAGGGATAAAAGCTTCCACGATAGCACTCTAATGCAGCTAATGTAGCTAAGGCTAAAGCTAAAGAGGTACATAAGCTGCAAGGATATGTATTTATGTAGCTAAATCTAAAGCTTATGAAGCCAAATTAGTCATGTAGCTTATGAAGCTAATGTAGCTACATAGCTGACATAGCTAATGTGGCTTTGTAGTGAAAGCTAAAGATAAAGCAATGTTAGATTATGCTATGTTTGCTAAAGCTAGAACCCTTTTATGAGTCGTCATCAAGGCATCGCTCCATTTAGCTTAGTTATCTGTAGCTAAAGCTAACAAATCTATATTAGCTGCGTAAGCTGCATAGGTTATGTAGTTATGAATCTAAATCTAGAGCTAATGAAGGCACGTTGGCTACGGAGCTTATGAAGCTAATGTAGCTACATAGCTGACACAGCTAATATGGCTTTGTAGCTAAAGCTAAAGCTAACAAAGCTGCATTAGGTTACACTATGTTTGCTAAAGCTAGAACCCTTTTATGAGTAGTTACCCAAACAGTTGCTAGCTTTAGCTTAGTTAGCTTTAGCTAAAGCTATCTAGTGAAGCTTTGTTAGCTTTCGCTAAAGCTAATGAAGCTTAAGCAACTACTTCTATACTGGATTATACATCAGCCCTTTTCTGTTTTATTTATAAGACGTCACTAGGTCTGTAGTGTTTGCAATGGAGTTATGAATGTAAGAATTTGTTTATGAACACAGTTTAATAGAAAAAAAACAAAAACACCAAAGATGTTGTTCTGGCAAATTATGTTTCTTCTGTCCTGACGGGTCTGACATCTTACTGTTGGTCGCCTCTCCTTTAAAGGGGGAATGCAGACTAAAATCTTCTGCAGCTAGTTTCATTACTATACTTATATAACCCAACTTTAAAAATGCAAAAATATAATTTATTGTTAAATATCTTGTAAAGTAAGAAGTCACTTTTAAAAGCAACATTCCCAGCACTGCCTACAGTGCAAGGTTGACACTTCTGTTAGAGTAAATGGCAAAAAAAGAAACCCACAACAATGGGGTAATACGATCATTCACATATCTACATTTGACCCCGCCCCCCTCCCATGCTGTCACAGTCAAACTGATGCTCTATAAGAAATAAAGTGTGACATTGCACCTCATTTCCTGTGCATCCAAACCATTGTTCTACAGCACCCCTAGTGGTCAAAAAGTAAGACTAGAGTATGTAAGAATAAAATCTATTCAAAGCTTCCTGTTTAAAGCAAAGTTAGGTGAAGACTTTATCCATTATGTGACCTCTCAGAGTCATATCCTTACATAATATATCCATCAGATTATAGGTGCCTTAGTGAGATACTTTCCTCCTCTCTAAGGACCAGGACAGGTCACAGGCCCTTTATTTCTGAAGTGTCCCGTGATGAAGCTGCCACAACCTCTGACAGGGTGTGAGAAGGAGAGGTGAAAGAATGAGGAGAGAAATGGATGAGAAGTAAACTACAAGCTGGTTGACAGTCCCACGACTTCTCCGTCACTTTACAGCCGTGTACGGAGTGAGCTGAGAGAGCTGAGCTGCACCCTACAGAGCTGCCCCGATGACAGGCTCACGGTGAGGTGTTATCACCCCTTTAAACACAGAGAGGACAGGAGTGGTGACAGTTCTCTGCAGGACAGGAGGTGGGAGTAGATGGGAAGTGATAGCAGCTCTTCCTTGAGGACTTCCTCAGGTGGAAGGTGGGGAGAGGGGGAAAGGTGGTGAAGTTCATAATGCTGAAAAAGTCCCAGAGAAAGCTCTATGATATAAAAAGATGACCTAAAAGTGATGGGACAATTTTAACCACAGATCTGGTAAAATCAAGAGCTTACATTAAATTTTCCTGCAATCAGCATCTTCTTATGCATGGAAAACAGGCACATCTCATTCAACTTAATGTGATCAATAGCAAGATGGATTGAGTCATTGTACAAAGCAGAGCTGCTTGAATTTTTGCACTAATATTAGCATAATGTCACCCAACAGGATTGTGAAAGATTGATGGAGAGCAAGCCAGGATGCATGAAATCCAGGGACAGATTTAGAGCGCGGACATCCAGCCGGAGCTTGGATGTCCGCGCTCCTCATTCTATCTCTAAGGCTGAGCCCAGCCCCCCTCCTGAGGAATCTCATTTGGACTGTTTATTCTGTAATAACATTGCCCATAGCTCATGACCATAGGTGAGGTTAGCAATGTAGATCGACTGGTAAATCAAAAGCTTTGCCTTCAGATAGTCTGGTGCAAAGCTTTCAATACAGCTGATGCTACACCAATCCACCTATCAGTCTCATGGTACTCATTCTACACTAACTCAATAACAAGACCCTAAGATACTCCTTCACTCTGGGCAAAGACTCACTTCCCACCTGGAGGAGCAATCCACTGTTTACCAGCAAAGAACCATGACCTCTGACTTAGTGGTGCTGATCCTCATCTCAGTTACTTTGGTGTAAACTGTCCCAGTATTCATGTGAGGTCCACTGCTAAAGAGGCCAACAGAGACACATTGTCTGGTAAAGGCAGAGATGGAATTCTGAGGTCCTCAAAACTGGGAACCTCCTCCCCATGACTTGGGATCTGCTCCACGAAAATCACAAGCAGAATTGGTGCCAAAAATAATACATTTTTATTAAGTGCATGCCTGTCTAGGGATCAACAGTATATAACTGGCTTGATATGAGGCCATCTTGATATTTTCTGAGAGTCTTGGACCTTGTTGTTGGGATTTGGGTCCCTCCATGGGACGTTTTTGGGTAACCACAATCTATCATGATGCTTTTAATTCACTCTTGGCTCCTTATTTACATTCAGGATACCCATCTCACTATGTCAAATTTTGCACTGAAATATCTACAGTATATGGATTTAAAAAGAGAACATTCCTGTATTATATATTTTTGATTAAGGTCGTGTAGTATCTCAGATATTTCCTAAAGTTTTCAAAGACAAAAGAGAAATTCTTAATTTTTGTATTTCTAATGGGGCATGTCTCGTTAAAGTGGCTACCATAGGTTGCGAGATCAATCACCCGAACTCTCCTCAAGCATGGAAACCCCCTGAGCCTGAGGGCTTTGCTCAATAAAAATGGCATCTCTAAAGGTGTTTTTACTAATCAGACTAAGGTTTTATATTCATTCAGAAATTTTGCATAATAAGGGAGAAAGCCATTTAAAAGTGCACTACTGTGTTCACGTGGAAGTGACACCAAAGCATATTTGCAACATTGGATCCTAGAGCACATGCTCATTCTGGGACTGCTTCGAGCGTGAACACGGAAGTGCCCTTTTAAGTACATTTCTCCTTCATTATGAGAAATTATGAAATTAAAACAGAATGTAAGTTTTCTCAATACTAAAAACGCCTGATGAGGTTCTGTTTTTATTGAACCAAATCCTCAATTCAAAACAAGAAGTATTCTCACGCTGGATTAAGGACTTACTGTGTGTCATTAAACTGGAAAGACTATGCCTATACAAATTAAACACAAAAGACAGAACTGAGAAAATTTGGGGTCCTTTCATGGCATTGTACCATATCAATCCAAATATATAGAGACCTTTTTTTTGCTTGGCCTCAATATGTGAAGCTTTATTATTGTGACACAGGTTGTAAAATGCTTTGTGTGACTGTATACTGGCAGCCCTTTTCCTTTTTAATCATCTTTTGTTTGCTTTTGTCATTGTTCTGTAATGCACTTTCTGTTTTACATACTTTCAACTGAAAATTGAAATAAAGTATTAAAAAATAGAAGTAAACAGTAGAGATGGGCAGCGCTGGCCTTTATTGATCATATTGTGTGTTTGTTTTGGTTGATGGCCCCATGGCAGCTGAATTGACATATTATGCATTTAATCAGTCTAACTAATTTAGACATACACTTCATATAGATGCACATCTTTAATGACTGCAGGTGTATCTTGAGGCCCCTTGAAGCACGAAACCCTGGGCTACTGCCCACTTTTGCCTAAAGGTGAAACTGCCAATGATGGAAGCTGTCTTATTTAGTAATTGAAGGGTATTTCCACCAGATATTGATTTCTTAACATTGCATCATTTAATTGAAGCAGTTTACATTTGTCTGCAGGTAAATACCTAGATGATAATGTTAATTTAGAAGTTTAGACACACATTATGTACAATAAGATAATGTGCATTTACTCAAGCACAACAAAATGTGCAAACCATGTTTATGCAGTGGTGGCAGTTGCTCAGTCTGTAATGTCTAGGTTGGGGACCAAAGGGTCACATTTACAGACAACAGTAAGGTTTTGGAAATGTTGCAGGGGAAGTGCCAGTCAACTCCCTGAGCTTTGCTGATCACAGCATCAAACCCTTAACTTCTTGGGTGCTCGTTTTGGTGCAGCCCCCTTATCTCTGTGTTAGTGCATATCCACCAGGATCATATTATTGTGTATATGTTTGGCCTATGTGTGTTTTGTATGTTCACAAATAATAGAAAAAATATTTCTCCTCCAGGGGATCCATGAATTGTTTCTTGTTCTAAAGATAAGGCAGTAGGTGTAATTCTGAGTAAGAGAAGGTGTGAGATTTGGGAGCTCAAATTAGCAGGAGACGAATTTACAAGTACGTGTTGTCTTAAACCCTCAAAAAGAGTTGTGTGTTAAGGTGTTCAGCCACACTTTGAGGTGTTAAAAAACACAATCAGTTGTTGCTAAAGCACTTAACACCACCGCAAGCTTTGGGGATATAAAGGACAAGGTAAGAAAAAGACCAAAAGTGAGAGTAGTGGGTTCAAAAAGATCCCAGAAATAAAGGGCATAATGGGCGTAGGTGAAGGACAAGAGAAATGAGGCTAAAACGTGGGTAGAATGGTTTATAATTTACGAGATTTATAGAAAGACAGACAAAGTGTTGAGGTGGGAAAAGCTGGGTGTATTGTTTCATTTTTTATGAGATTTCCTGGCATAGAGCATGATGGGAAGGCAGGCATGGAGATATAGGCCAGTAGTGTGCAGGGCAGTGGCCGAAAAGAAAGAAACGGGGCCTAGATATACAAATATAAATATGCTGTTCAGTTCTGCCTCTGATTGGATGCCTGCCTTGTATTGAATTGTCTGGCAACATCAATGGATCCAGGTAGAAATTGTATTTGGATAGACGGCTTTTTTGCAGATGATGCTAGAAGTTTTTAGCCATCTTTCCACTTTCTATTGTTACAGAAGAAAGGACCAGTGACAGGGATGAGGATGGAAGAAAGAGGTAGAAACATGTTAAATGAAAGGTAGAGAAACTCAAGAGAGAAAAGGGGAACCTGCTATCATTTGTAATGTTTATCTTTTGTGGTAGATGAGGACACTTACAGAGACAAATTCATGCTAATTGGAGCTCCACGTCCACCACAGTTCTGATGACAGGCCACTGCTGGGGTCAGTCCGGCATCAATCACCCAGGGGTGGCTTCACAAAGCTGGTCCCTCTCTGGAGACCATCACAATGGGTCCACAATGGGCTGTGGTCAGCCTGTGTCTTCCTATAGGAGGGGGTGGACGGGGTCAGAGTGTCCTGAATGGACAGTGGCCAGCGTTGACCCTCTCTTTATTGGTATGTAGAATAATGGACAGTGGTCAGTGACTTGGGGGGTTGTGGGAACGGATTAAGTGGTCGAGAGGATGATGGTCATGAAGGCCATTAGCACTTCTCCTCAAAAAGCTTGTTTGGTAGGGGTGGGATTTGAGGGGCAACATGCCATACAATACAATTTGATAGGACACGATATATTACTATATGATACAAATATATGGCATATAGTGATGATATCATGATACAGTCATTCTGTGACAATTCATGTGTAGCAAGATGGTCCTGTTGTGTCACATCCCTATCACGCTTAACTTAGGGATAAAAATATAAGTAAAAAAAATAAAGAGCAGGATTAATGTTTGTATTCTTTGCAATTTGCTGGTGGGACCCTTGGTAAAAATCTACAAGATGCCACTCTTAAGCTTTTCACCTTTATAAAGTTTTAAATAATCAGACAGAAAGAAAAAAACTCTGGAAATGTATTTTTTAATTTCCAAAGTCCACATGTTGAAGCATAAAGAACATTTCCTTGCGGCTCTCATTGACAAAGGTTTACACTGGAATAATGAAATTTAACTGTAAAATAAGAGTGAGTGCTATCAGGTGGGGCCCCCTTAGGGAGGTTTCCCACTGTCGTTGCAAACTTTGCACATTTTGCACACTAAAGAAGCCTTTTGGATGAAATGTGAAAGGCCGACAAGAACCTTTACCAAGTTTATTTGCTCATTTTCTGGGTCATACTTGGGATAACCAAAAGAGATAGGCAGATCCATATCTGGTATCAGATAACGGTCCGATCGGGTATTGGCAGTGTTGAGTAGCGTTACTTTTAAACCTAACTCATTGAATATTGAGGTAAATACTAAGAAAAGTAACTTGCAGAGTACTACAGAAGGAGCTTTCTGTCGGTACTCTGTCCACATCGTCCATAAAATCCTTGGCTGCCGTTCAAGCCCAGCCTCTTTCTTATTGCTGTGTCATGAACCTGCAGGTCTTTAGATGTTCTGGGTTCTTTAGTGACCTCCTGGATGAGTTGATGCATCCTTGGAGTAATTTTAGAAGGCTGACTACTTCTGGGAGGGTTCACCACTGCTCCAAGATTTCTCCATTTGTGGACAATGGCTCTCACTGTGGTTTGCTGGAGTCCAAAAGCCTTAGAAATGGCTTTGCAACACTTTCCAAACTGATATATGTCAATGAGCTTTGTGCTTCTCATCTGTTCTTGATTTTTAATGGCATTATTTGTTGCTTTTTGAGATCTTTAGCCTACTTCGCTTTTTCAGACAGGTTCTCTTTAAAGGGATTTCTTGATGCGACAGGTCTGGCAGTTATCAGGCCTGGGTGTGGCCAGTGAAAATTGTGCCAAATGTGAAAACATCTTAAGTTACTGGTACTTAGAAGGGCCAACAAAGGCAAAGGAAATCATTGAAAAAGGTCAAAAACGTCATTTTTGCCACGTCTCTTTCTTATTGTTGAATCATGAACACTGACCTTAACTGAGTCAAGTGAGGCCTGCAGGTTTTTAGATGTTCTTGGTTCTTCTTTGACCTCCCGGATGAGTTGTTGATGCACTCTTGGAGTAATTTTGGTAGGCTGGCCACTCCTGAGAAGATTCACCACTGTTCAAAGTTTTCTCCTCTTGTGGATAATGGCTCACACACATTGGAACACAGGACTTCCAGATAACAGGTTTGACTCCTGTATGACACAGTTACTGTTGACTTTGTTTGCATATAGCCAATTTGACACATTTGTTAAGGAAACTGATTTCTGATGACCTGAAGTGGTTTAATGCATCTTTCAAAGCATACTAACCTTTCTGTCACCTCACACCTTCCTCTTCCTTACACATCAAAGTCAGACCTTTTAAAATAAACACAAATAGCAAACCTTTATAGAGTGCTTTTTTTTTTTTTTTTACCGTAACCACGTACAAGTCAAATATGTAACCTGAACATCTCAGACATCCATTTGATTGAAGTTATAAAAGAATCATTTTAAAGAAGCCATCACTTTTCCTCTCTCTGTACATCTTTGGTCTGTCTCTTTCGTGAATCGTCTTTTTATATCCGTTACCTCTCTGAACCTCTCCATCAGGGGGGCTGAGTAAACACTTCACTTTGAATCAAAGAATAGCCTTTAGTAAACACCGTTCATACTGAATCATTTATAAAACTTTAGCTCCGATCAAGCTGTGCTGGCTTGTGCATAGTCTCAAAAACTATTCTAAATGTGCCTCGGATGGTTGAAACATTTAACTTCAGCTGATTTTTAAATACTATCAAATAACCAGCAGCACTGGTAGAAGGTGGGATCTGTAAACACACAGTAATATGAAGTGATTTTGCTGCTTTGTGAGTGTTTACAGTGGAAATGAGGAGACCAGAATCCTGTTGGCTTCACTGGATTCTCTCCCACATCGTGTCTCCTGATGGGAATACTGGAGGATTTGCAGGCCGTGCCGTAATTCCTGCTGTTTCACCTTTCCAGTCTTCCAGCTCTCATAATGGATAAAACACCCCAGAACCCCAAATCCTCATTCTCAGGGGCCGAAGAATGGTGGTCCCAGCCTGTTCCTCCACTGCACCTCGTTTGAGTTATTCCCTTTTTTTAAACCAGAGTTTCCTGTTCTGTCCAGTCAAATTTTACATCACCAGTGTCATCCAGACAGGGTTTTATAATCTAATAAAATACTTTCCCTCATGGTCTTATTTGACCTTTGTTTGGTTATCTCCGCCAAGCAAAAGTCTGGACAGGATCAGATGTTTGCTGCTGTCGATTAGCAGCAAATCTTGTGTTCAACTTTACCCCATAAATTAGTGAAGATTTGCACAGCTGATTTACAAGCTGTGGTTGTTGCTAGTGGTGTTGTTTATCCTCAGTGATCCGTACAGTTTGAGGTCCATCCATCCTTCTGTTTATATTGTGCCCTGTTGAAGACACATTAAAAAGGCTCTCAAGACTTTTTATTAAACATGTTTTCGTGAAAAAATGATGGTTTATTAACACATCTGAAATGATTTTACAGTAACACAAGAATAATTAGAACTCAATTAATAACCTAATAAATAAAAAAACGTACTGTACAATAATCTTCCTTTCCTAACTAACAAAAACAGGTGTAATAGCCTCCAATAGCTCATTTACTCACCCTTACATGACCCAGCAGAAAACTTACTTAACACAGACTTTCAAACCTAGACTAGCATGGTCAGTTAGCAGAGGAGAGAGATGGAGTTCCTTTTGGCTAGCTGATGTTATCTAGCTGGGTAAAGACTTCTGCTGCAGACTTTCACATCTCAGAACAGGAGCTCAATCCACCAATCAGCAGCAGGCTAGAACAGACCTGGTTTAATGTATGCATACTGCATGGAGAGCATAAAGACATGACACACAGCCAGTTCAGGTCAAACAATCCATCCATCCATCCATTCATTATCCATCCATCCATCCGTACAGCCATCCAAATGTACATCCATCCATCCATCCATCCATCCATCCATCCATCCGTACAGCCATCCAAATGTACATCCATCCATCCATCCATCCATCCATCCATCCGTCCATCCGTACAGCCATCCATCCATTCGTTCGTTCATCCAAGCAAGCCTGCTGTCCATCCATCTATCTGTCCATCCTTGCATCCATCCAATTTATCCAATCCATCTGTTCATCTATCATCTCTGGAAAACTTTGATTCTCAGACTCACTAGAATCTTATTTTTGAGCCAGTATTTCGTTTTCAACTAGGCTGAGAAAGTTGGGGCATTCTAGATTATGTGGCCTTTGAGTGGAGCATATCCAACTTTCCAGATGAGGGATAAGAACTTGTCATAGTTTCCTGACTTGTGTGTAAAAAAATATATGTAGAGTGATATTACAGTCTTGTTTAGACCCTGTAACCATTACTGCACAATACTGAAATAATACATCCCACTTTTTGCTGTCTTTGCCACCATCCTGAACATACGGAAGCCTGGAAGAACTATAGAAAGAGATTCAGATCTTATAGTTTGCTGCTGTCACCAGTGAGTATCGGTACTGATGAGCATATACTCTGACATTGCTTTTTTAGCTTGGTTTTCCCCAAAGACCCTCCCTTCAGAAATACCAAACTATACCTTAAACTTAGTCTTTTAACTCCTAAAAAGATTATTGGCTAGTTCAAGTATTCTATAATATGCAACTTGATTGATTTGATGTGACATGTATGAATTTTTTTGGTTGAAAACACCTGCTCATGTGTCGACAGTAGGTAATTACTTCATCATTGTTATTGCTGTTTTATTGCGTTTATCGTTGCTTTTGTCTCCTCCAGCTCTGTCACTTCAGTGTTTATCTCTATCTCACTCTTTTTGGCCATCCAGTTCCCCCACAGGCGTCATTACAGCTGAGCTTGATATGAACTGAAATCTAATCTCTTCCATTACAGCCAGATGAAGGTTGAAACATTTCCAAAACATGGCCCGCCATCAGACAGTAAGACCTCTTTTCATTGTTTTCAGCAGCTCAAATCAAACCTCTGCTGTGAGTGACTTTAATGAGGACCTCTAACAGCCGTGAGAGTTATGGCTACGCTGTCACTGGTTTCCATACCTGAACCAGTTTGCCATCATGGACCCTGGAATCGCCTGGTCGACCCAGTCTCCTTCAGCTAATTATTCCCAACCAAGAACAGTTTCTGAACTCAGACATGGTTCTGATTTTCCACCTCATTTGGATTCTTGAAGCTAATAGAGTTGGCAGAACATCTTCAAGAGGAAAACATTTCTGATTTATGAGTGTGTTGATGGACGGACTTTCACTTTAATCTGTTCCTTACTGCAGATCTCTCAGTTTTGTGGCTTTCTCTCCACCTCAAAAATCTCATCATTGTGTTCTGAACATTGGTGAGCTTGTTTGAAGAAGTATTGGAGAAAATGGTGGTTAGTTTAAGGTCAAAACTCTGACATTTGACATGTTCCTCTTGGAGTTCAGGGCGTTTAAGATGCCAGAGTTAATGTGGAAGCTGTACTAAAGCATTCTCTCCCATTAGTACAGGGAGATAATTGGACATTCCCAGAACTATCCACTGATCTATTGGCTAGTTTCAAGCTGCAAAAAGCATCTGAAGCATCTCTGGACTTGATTTACAAATTCAAGTGTAACTGGGTTATAGCTGGTGGAATACATCCACCTTTTTGTTCTTTTGAACACATTCTCACTCAAACTAGTCCAATATGGCAGCTTGGTAAGAGGCCCTAAACTTCAAAATATGTAGATTAAAGCCAGGGTTACACTTGCTGTTGTCTACATGCAAGCCCAGATTTAGAATGAGGCCCCTGGGCCGTGAGTCTTGGAGGCCCATCCCTCCACCACACAGAAGCAAACACACACATTATACTATTTCAGATTATTGTATGAGTTACCTCAGACATTAATATGCACACCTTCAGTTTTAAGTGCAGTCCCCTCAGGCTGCAGTCTCCCTTCTCCTTTCTTCTCCCCAGTCCCCACACCTGTGTTTGTGATCTTTTAACTTCTCAGCAGGTGTAGTCTTTGATTTATGGACTAAATATTCTTATTTACAGCTCATTGAGGGTTTGTCGAGGGGCCTGTTTTGATGTGATGGCTCTGTAGAAATAAGTGGGGGATTTTCCCATATTATGAGTGCCAGATTTGCTGGAATTTAATTTTGCACGAGTCCTGCAATCTTGCACAGGATCCTCAGTTATATTACAGATCAAAGTCCAGTGATACGACTGACTGTTCCAGTTATTAGTCAGACTCCATGTGTTTCCATGGAAACAGGAAGAACACTCACACAACCCATTTTCATGTTTTAAGAGCAAACTGAAATATCTTTATAAAATCCATTTGTTTTAGTGGAGGTTTTTGACTCTTAACTATCCTAAACCTTACCTTGACCCTTACCATAACCTTAACTTGAAGATTAATCCAGTTTTATTTTGAAAGTTTTAGCATGTATTTCCGATCTGATAGATGCGATGTCTCACAGAAGTGGTCTGAAATCTGCAGTTTGCAGCTTGACTGTATATAAAAATAGTTTTTAGCTCTGAATTATCCCATTATTCACTGTTTCCATGTTTATAGTATACATCCCACACATTGGGTATTTGGCCTTGGCTCTCTAGTGTGCCCTCTAGAGGTTTCCTCAGGTAACACATTGCATACAAGCAAGTATATTTGCAAGAATGCTTTTCTGGAGCTGGATGCTTATGCTGCCTGGCCAAAGAGTACACATGAGCCTGAGTATGGTATGTGCCAGGGCTCTTTGAAAAATCTGATGAAGTGATGAGATAGTAAGTGTATGTTTGCACACCATTCATGCAATTTAAGTATGTTATGTAGCTAATCATATACACCATATACAGTAAAACAATGTAAATATGTTACAATATAATGTACATTAAGTTACTTATTGTCAGCTACTTCAAATAGGTTGACCATGTGTTTCACAAGGGAATTAGCTATTCTGCTTTCCGTGAATAAAGTACCATGTTATATTTATTTATTGCCACCCCAAGTGGACTTAAATATCCCTTCTTCTATACTATCTGAAATCAACACAACTTCATTACAGTATGCTATTTGGATTCAGCTGTTTAAAATTCAACAAGTTTGAGTTTATTCTAAGTGCTATTTTCAAAACAGCAACTGAGAGTGCATATATATGGAGAAAGGCAACCAGTGTCCTATAAAATTCATGTATGTAGCATTTACTTTAATTTATTTAGCTTATTTGTATGCAGACCGTCAGTGCAAACTGTTTGATTTCCAGTAAATCTCCATGCAAATACTGAAGAACTTGCAGAGGAAGTGCCGCTCACTGAAATATTTATAAAGAGCACGCTGTTGCTTCTGCATGAGCAAACCCTTCAAGATGAGCTATGGTTAATTTGGGCAGAAAATGCAGAGTCTATTAATATGTGTATACTATGAATATTTAAATGCCTCTCTTCTTGTGTCAGACGCCAGGGACAGGTGATGTAAGCTGAGCGGGAATGATGAGAAATATGAGACGGGATGCGCCCTCACTGACTGGTTCCTGTGTGATTAAAACGGACCTGTAGACCATCTGATGGCATCAAGCGTTTGATTCTGTTAATGTGAAACATACCAGGAGAGCAGAGGGAGCCCACGGCCCTCCAGAATGAGATTAGAGAGCCTCACATATGGCTCCTAATCCTCCTGATTTAAGGGCCAGTTAAAGCATTTTCCATGAATATGTTTCCACTTCCTGTCAGATAAAGCCTTATTATATGTTTACTGGGTTTACTGGAGGCTCTCATTAATAAAAGTGGTGCTGGTTTTTACAGGGACTTTTGCTCCCAGTATATTTGTGTGCAGGCAAATTATGCCAGATATAATTTAGAAAATTAAACCATGTAAGAAACATTTTCTTGAAGTTCTGCCTCAGATTAATTTCTTATTGCATAGAGAAATTATTATATGATTGACTGGTGACCAGTCCAAGGTGTACCCATCTCAATGACAGCTGGGATAGGCTCCAGCCCCCCATGACCCCCAACGTGATAAGTAGTATAGAAAATTAATGGATGGATTAAACACTTTTCTATGTGTAGTACCAGCTCACAAAGTAGTTGGGATTTTGATTGATTTTGTTTTAGGTGTAGATTAACTTTATCATAAATCGATTAACAAAACCAGGAGGAAAACATGAACTAATACTCTGGTTCTATCAATATTAATGCATATAGGCCAACTGGGAATTATGAAAGATGGATCCAGTTAATACTGGAATTGGATAGTAAAAGCACAGTAGTGGGTGGAGAAGACGGGCTGGGTTGGTTTCTATAGTTGTGTGATTCCTAGAAATCTTTAAAGGAAGGGATGAACATGGTGCCCAAGGACCTTTGACCTCCAAAGCCAATCAGTTCCTCCATGAGTCAGAATGGACATTTGTGCGTATAAGGAGAGACCCTCTCATTGCATTCTCAAGACATTGTGTTCATAACCAATGGACAAACATGAGGCCCAAAGACCTTAAGATTTTATTTAAAACGTCTAATCGGTTCACCCTTGGGTTGAAGTGGGTGTTTGTAAGGTGTTTCAATAAATCCCTTGAAGCATTCTTTAGATACCATGTTTTCAAGAAGGGGATGTAAATGACACCCATTAACCCTGACCTTTTGGCTCTAAAATAAACCAAGCATAAAATGTAAGGAGATTTATGTTTGGTAGACTATTTCTTTGTTGCAACAACACTTCTTGGCAATAAATCTTATACTGTTGGAAATCCTGTTTATTTCCCTTTTAAATGATGCCACATTTGTAAGGAGCATGCATTTGTAGGATGAGCAGCAGAGCTGAGTATGTGGGTTGCACCCATTAAAAAAAAGGCAAATCTTTTCCGTGAATGCCAATAGGCTTGTTTGGCCATTGGCTCTTGTTTGGTGGATTAGATGATTGAAGTCTGAAGAAACAAGACACACTGGAAATTTAACAGTTTATTCATTTAACAATCAGGAGCCTCAGTAGCGTGTGGAAGAACCATACACAGCCACAACAGGCTGGCTCCTCCTCCTCATGCTGGTCACCAGCCTGGTCTCACACTGCTGTGTGATGGCATCCCATTCTTCAAAGTTAGTGTGGTTTCATTGATCCCCCTGGCATGAACAGTATGCCCAAAATGATCCCACAAGTGTTCACTGGGATTGAGGTTTCACCAGCTCTGCGTAGGTTCAAATGTAGTCTAGTTTGAATGAAAGTTCTCATTTACAACACTCTACTAACATTTAAGGTGTTGCACCAGCTTAGATAGTTTGAATGTAAGCTTAGTTATAACTAAAATCTTACACCTCATACCTCCTAGGTGTTACACCTAGCACTAGATGTAAAGTCCTCTGTAAAATATGGCGGACATTGTGAGAGTTCTGACAGACTGGATACCTTGGAGGATGATACTAGCAATTTGGTATCAGTAGTGCATTCTCCATGATCAATAACACTATTGTTTTCCATAAGCGGAGATCATTTCCACCAACCAATGTTGAATTATCTTGTATTATTGGCCACTCAGTGTCAGTGTTGTTATTTTGTACTGGCGCTAAGCTCAGGCTGTAGGCTTTAATAATCACCCTTTACTTAAAGTGTTCTTGAGATATAATAATAATACATTTTATTTATAAAGCGCCTTTTAGATATCATTTTTGCAAACAAAGAATGAATTTGAGGACCTTTGGCCTCCAAAATCAAATCAGTTCTTCACTTAGCCAGAGTGGACTTTTGTACAATGTCTACAAAATATACCTTTAAACCTTCTTGAGATTTTGCATTCACAAGCAAGTGATTCACCTTGATCATTGACCTATGACCTCCAAAATATAATCAGTTCATCCTTGTGTCAAAGTGGACATTTGGGTTAAGTTTTAAGAAAATCTCTCAAAGAATTCTTGAGATATACTGCTCACTAGACAGGCTTTGACGTGTTTGCATGAAGTCTCAAAATCACATGACGACATAAAGTTAGGATTCTTTAGGAAATATAGATTATTTGTATCTTTTTCCAGACTTTATGCTGGATTTTAAATCAGTGATACCACTTTAAACCAATATGCTTTTGTCTGATCTTCAATCTGAGGGTTCCACATGTGTGACATTCAGTCAGAATGACTTATTTGCACCAGAACGAGAAGAAAAGTCAGAACTAAAACAACAGTTACCTACACTAGCAAAGAACCTGGAATTCAACCAACAGACTTAAAAAAAATCCAACACATGTAACATATTACATCCAGGAAGGAACGGTACAGCACAGAGACAGACAAACAAGCAGACATAAATCAGAGCAGGTGGCTCCTGCACTCCACCAGGCTTTTAATTGAATCCATCTCCAGTAGAGCCCACAGCAACTCTCAGCTCATCACATCTGAATCACTGTCCTGCACAGACTAACTCCCTGATAAAACTGGACTTGTATCATCTGTTTCTTACTAACGCGTGGTATCGGTAAACAAGTAGTCATCTGTGGCTCACATACTCTTACACATCAACAGAAATCTGATAACGTCCAGATTTACAGATTTGCCAGCTTCTTTATTTAAAATTAATCTGTTTTGTTTTTTATGCGTTGACTTTCTGCAGAAGCCTTGATCCCTCTGGCGACATGTCGGTCATTAAAAGAAACCACGAGAGCAAACAGAGGGATGAATATTCAAACAGAGCTGCTGTTGGCCTGGTGTTTCCCAGCATGCAGCTGGCCTGATGAAGCGCGGGTGCTGATGACACTGATCACATCTTGACCAGGGGCGAACACTTCCTGTCGCAGGCAGGAGGTGCTGAGAGGTGCACGGACATCTGGTCAGGCCTGCAGGCAAACGCGGCTCGTCGGACCAAATTATACAAAACAATCTCGTTTCCTCTCACAGGTTCACAGCACACAAGGAATCACCTTCTTACACTCAAAAACCCAATTATTTATAATCCTCTGGGCATTGCTGGTGGTTAAGCCACTTAAATGGAGCAATTTGGGAAATGGCTGACATACAGAACTTTTAAACAATCATATTATCATCTAAGATTTTCTTTTTAAGATGCAAAATAAATGAGTAAGATTACACTATCCTACACTGCAGGCACACTTATTATAGGAAGTTAGAAGTAAGCTGTGATTGGTCAACAAAAGGAAACAAGTTGGTAGAGCTGAATGTTGATTTCAAGCCTCTGAGCCTCTTCTCTATTGTACTTGGAGGATTGGTAGCAAGGATAGCCCATGTCACAAGCAAAAAAAAAAAAAGCTTATAGCATTTAAGAGGTGCAACCATGCCCTATTAGCAGGTGAATATTTATAGTGTTAAATAAGTGAATGTGCAAACGAACACAACGATATGCTCTGATGGAAGAATGTGATCGACTGAATTTGCAGAAAAGTTTGCAAAAAATTTCAGCTGAAGACACTCAGAGTATTGAGTTCACACACTTTGACTTTGCAGCTTCCTGAAATAATTTCCTTAAGATTTTATCAACACAGAGTTTTGAGACAAAATGCTCTAAAATTCTGATGTTGGGGCAGCACTCACAAGTATTTGTTTCAAACAAGCAGCAACCTCAAGTTTAAATGAAGCCGATGCAAAAGTGTGAAAACTGCAGTTCCTTCTGTGTCCACTAGAGGCTGGCTGCTGAAACTCCATAAGCCACATGCACCCCCATGTTAAAATGTTGACTTTTACAACTTTAATAAAAATGTTTCAAGCCCAGTTCAGGGAGGATCTAGATCAGATCAGTTCATGCCTTTGTGGACTTACTTTGTGAAAGTATTGATTTTGTTTTTTTTAAGATTTTTTTTTTACATTTTTTATACCTTGTTCTTTTTGTTCTTTAGAAGGATATGAGTTTACATAAGTTGGTGCAGCTGATAGAAAGGAAGCCAGTGGGTTGAAGAGATTTCTTTGGAGGCTTAAGAATGTCTGAACTTCACCTCTTTGTCACACAACTGCTTCTGCGCCTTTGGATGTTAGCAAAAATTGCATCTTTGCTCATTTCTGTGACAGATGTGCTATGAATTCTGTCTAAAACCGCCATGATCAGAGGCCAGAGAGGTGAGCTCTGTGCAGCTGAGTCTGTGTTGCCTTAAAGCAGTGGTGTCAAACTCAGTCACAGGAAGGGCCAGATTCTGGATTCAGATCCAACCTGGGGGCCTAACAGGGTCACCTTTTTAACCATAAACTTTCAACCTCATTTTACCAGGAATAAAATATGAAAAAACAAAACAAAACAAAAAATCTTAGCTCTGATGAAAAATGATTGTGAAGTTTAAAAAGTTAACAAGATAAGTTAAAAGGCTCACAATCTGAGAGAAGTAAATTTATTAGTTCAAAAAGGTCAGAACATGATATTTAAAAATAATGTTTTTAAAGGCAAATATACTTGAAAGAAAATCAGAATCATGCGCTTAAAAGGTCAAGATATGAAAAAAAAAAGTTATTTTGAAATAAAAGTAAAAATATGATTCAAAACTTTAAATTGTGAGTCTAAAAGGTCAAACTATGGGGTTATAAAGTCAAAGTAAGGAGTTAAAAATATAAGATAAAATACAAAATAACTGCTTAAAAGGTCAAAATATGACTTAAAATGTAAAATTGTGAATCTTAAAGCTCAAAATATTTTATAAGAAGTCAAAATTATGACTTAAAATGCTCAAAGTACAAAATAAAAGTCAAAATCCCAAGTTTGAGTCCTAATTGTGAGATACCAAATTGACATTAAATCACAAATTAATTTCTATTCCCAAATTCCTGACTTTTCATCAAATTATTTTTACTTTTTCAGATTTTATGACTTAACAAGGATATCTTAATCAAGGATAAGTTTGAATTGTTGTACTTGAGGAAATCTAAAGACCTCATTCTGATAGGCCGGTGTTAACAGAAATAGGATATGATCTTGCGGGCCAGATTTAATTGTTCCACTGGCCGGATTTGGCACCCGTGTCTTAAAGGAACATTTCAGTATTTTTGAAATTGGGCCGTATGAGAAATGCAGTAGCAGAAGAGGTATTAGCCTTCAATAATTTCAGTGAGCATTGCTCCTTTAAGAAAGACTCGCTGGTTGTACCGCCAAGGAAGCTAGGCTATACAGTCTACAGTTTGTCTGCAGAATTTAGCGAGTTTTTAGTAAAAATGGGCCACAAAACAGTGTTGGCTCTAACTTTTGAAAACTTTCAAGGCATTTTATTTTTTACCCAGAAAGCCTCTCTGTTTTTGTCACTGTTTTGCTATGCAGGCTTTAGCTGCCAGTGGGGTGCTCTTGCATTGCAAAAAAAAAAAAGTGACAGGAGACTTTCTGGATATAAAATAAAATTCTTCAAAAATGGCTAACATTGTTTTGTGGCCTATTCTTACCATAAACCTGCTAAAGGCAGTGCAGAAACTGAACCCATCTGTTCTGCTGTATAGCCTGTCGTTTTCAAGACTTTTCCTCATAAGCTTTACTATTAAGAATGCATACTTTAAACATGTCATCATCTCTGTGGTGTTAAGTAAAACTAGGAGGTTAACTTTAACACAGTCAGAAGTTTTTTCTGTGTAGAACTTGCAAAAATTGATAGACCTGGTTACAGATTTGACTGTAAAATCTCGCACATGGTTGGTGTTGTATTCCTATATGCTTAACTGTGACGGCCTCCTAGATTAGAAGCCTGATGGCTCATCATAGTAGCCTGCGCTGGTGCCCATTGTTACAGCCTTATGCCATTGTTTTAAACAGTATAAAACAATAAATCTCAGCACAGGGCTGGGCAACAGACGGCCCAGTGCCCACATACAGCCTCCATCCTTACTAAATGCACCCATAAAGTCAATTTTAAGTAACAGTAAACCATAAATATGAAGAAAACATGAAAAGTTAGCTATGAAGGGCTTCCGGAGCTGTCGACTGAACCCCACAATCAAAGACCAAATACAATAGAGCATGAAAAATAGGAGGATTTCTTTGATTATCTTTAATAATCTTTGATTTCTGGTGTTTTGGTCTAAACAAAAAATAGCAGATGTGATTGGCTGGAAATGTTGCTACAGAAGAAGTTTCAACAAACATCGAGAAAGAGGTAAATACACTAGAAAAACTAGCTCATTTGGCTTTAAATCTGCATTAAGCTCATTAAATATAACATTTTTAATTGCATTTGTGCCACTGAAGATAAAAGTGAATCTAACAAATATGATAAAAGCTATACGGTTGCTAATTTCAGTAAATTCTAAGTGTTTATGGTCGTCTAAGTGAGAGAAGTACAGCTCTCTTGGTCCCCAGAGTTACCCGTCCCTCTTCTAGCTGATGCTTTAGAGCTGATGCTTTAGAGGTCACACAGGGCACCGCTATAGAACTGAAACTGTTGCATAAGCATTTAAACGCCCTCTCAGTGGGTCTAACATGATCTCAGCGAGGCTGAACAGGTTGAAGGCCAACCTGCCAACACATGCAGAAGATGAGGTACAGATGGACGAGCAGAGGGATGAATGTTAATCTTTTCCTTCCTCACATTCTGTCCATGATCGCCAATATGTCCACTAAAGCCAGAGCAACAAACTGCAGCTTCTTCACATCAATATTCTTCTCACTTTTCCTCTCATACAGAAGTTTTTCACACAAGACTTACAGTTTGGTTTGAGGAAAAAAAAAGCTGAGACTAATCTGCCTTTACTTTGCATTTTGTGACTTACATAAGGCAGCAACAGGGACCTTTTTGATCCCTCTAATCCCCCCAGTCTGTCCTTTTATGAACCCCTCAAAGTCTGCACTCTTCCAGCCCCCCTGAACCTTAAATCCAGGCTTTAAGATAAACACAGGAGGAAATTCTGCTTCCTTCGCAGACCCTTTGGCCCTCTGATTGGCATTATATCCTCTTTTCCTGTAACTTTCTGCACATGTCTTATCATTGGACCTCTTATCTTTTGAACCCAGGTCGTCAGAAAACTTTGTCGTACTTCCATCTTCTCCTCTTTTGTGTCATTTTAAACTTTAATCTGCCGTACAGCCGTCATCTCCTCTACTCAGTGATTACAGCAGCACTCTGTCTCCAGTCTGGCTGAAGTAGACCCCCATCTCCACAGCCCTCCAGCCCCCAGACTCTTACCTCAGCTCCCCGGTGGGTCTGATTAGCCCCCTGCTGAAGGGAGCAGGGTGTGTGGCTTTATGAGGGGACTTTATGAGGGACTATTCAGCCCTTATCATCACAGAGGAGCTGAGGGCTGATTCTGGACTGGGAGGTTCATGGAGATTACTGCCCAGATCTCTGACTGGCAGGCAGCAGATTGCATGGACCATAGTGGTTGATGGGGGCAGATGGTGTTTTCTGGTTGAGTTGGTCGCTGCAGGATGCAAGTATGCTGACTGTGAGGTGTCAAGTCCAGGAAGTGCATCGCTACAGTGCTGTGCCCTATTTATTGAAGGTGGCGAAAGAATACACATTCTTTGCTTATGGTAAGGTTTAGCTAGTTCTGCATGTAAAACAGTGTGTTGCAATGCATCCCCATTTCCAAAAAATACTGTGCAAAATATAAATAAAAACAGAATCTAATGTTATGCAAATCACATAAACACATATTTTATTCACAATAGAGGATAAACAACATACCGGATGTTGAAACTGAGACATTTTACCATTTCAGTTTGAATTTGATGGCCACAGCATATCTCAAAAAAGTAGGGACAAGGCAACAAAAGGCTGGCTCAGTAAGTGGTATTAATGGAAAACAACTGGAAGGGCATTTTGCAAGTAATGAGATTTTATTAGCAACATGACTGGACATAAAAAGAGCATTTTAGAGAGGCAGAGTCTCTCAAAGTAAAGATGGGCAGAGGTTCACCAATCTGTGATAAACTTGCGCCTAAAACTTCCCACCATCCATAGTACATTATATCATCAAATGATTCAGAGAATCTGGAGAAATCTCTGTGTGCAAGGCACAAGGCTTAAGTTCAATATTGGATGCCTGTGATCTTCGGGCCCTTAAAAACAGGGACTGGAAATCACTGCATGGGCTGAGGGATGCTTCTAGAAATCATCGTCTGTCAACACTGTTGACCGTGCCATCCAGAAGTGCAAGTTTAAGCTCTGTCACGCAGAGAAGAAGCCGTATGTGAACATGATCCAGAAACACTGCTGTCTTCTCTGGTCCTTTTGAATGGACTGAGGCAAAAAATGGAAAACTGTTCTGTGGCCACATTAATCAAACTTTTATAACTAGAGAGCTTTTATCACCTCACAGTCCAAAAGCCTACATCTCTGATGGTATGGGGTTGCATTATTGCCCACAGCTTACACATGTGGAAAGGCATCAATGCTGAAAGTACAGTACCAGTCAAAAGTTTGGACACACCTTGTTATTCAAAGATTTTTCTTCATTTTTATTATTTTTTACATTGTAGATTAATATCGAAGTCATCAAAACTTTGAATGACCATGTATGGTGTTATGTGGCAAACAAAAAAGTGTTAAACCAGAATATGTTTTATATTTTAGATTCTTCACAGTAGCCTTTTTTGCTCTGATGATAGCTTGGCACACTTCTGCCATTCTCTCAGTCAGACTTATGTGGAAGTCATCTGGAATGGCTTTACAACAGTCTTGAAGGAGTTCGTAGAGATGCTGAGCGCTCGTTGGCTGCTTTGCCTTCTCATCCCAAACCATCTCAGCTGGGTTTAGGTCTGGTGGTTGCAGCACCCCATCGCTCTCATCCTTGATCAAATAGCCCTTACAAAGTTTGGAGGTGTGTTTGGGGTCACTGTCCTGTTTAAAAAAAACAAATGATGGTCCCACTAAGTGGAAACCAGATGGGATGGCATGTCCCTGCAGAATGCTGACAGACAGGTGGAACCAACAATTTCAAATTTGGACTACAGTACAGATTTTCACCAGTCTGATGTCCGTTCCTTGTTTTTTTTTTGTTTGTTTTTGGCCCAAGCAATTCTCTTCCTCTTCTTGTTCTTCCTCAGTAGTGGCTTCTTTGCAGCGATTCGACCATGAAGGCCTGATTCACTCTGTCTCCTCTGAACAGGCTAATATGAGTGGCTGTTGGTTTACGGTCTCTAAGGCTGGAAACTCTGATGAACTTATCCTCTGCAGCAGAGCTAACTCTTGGGCTTCCTTCCCAGGTTGGTCCTCTTGAGTGCCAGTTTCATCATAGCATGTGAAGGTTTAAGGACTGCACCTGATACGTCATAGATTGACTGCTTTCATGTCTGCTCCTTACCTGGTATCTCAACCCATAGCCATAGAAGCAGAAGGAGTTGGTTGAGGTGAGGAGCTCGTTTGCATTGAACAAGGCAGATACAAACAGACTGATCAGAGAAAGGCTGGTTAGAGCTGCTTTATACAGGGTTAAAAACTCCTCTGGTGCTTGATCAATATAGTATTTTGTCAAAAGTATGGTATGTCACCTTTATGCATGTCCTAAAAATCATCTGAAAAATCCACACTAAAATACAGGAAAAACTGTGAGTACATCAAAAAGTATTTGTGCCTTCTAGCTTTTGATCAGTCATTCATCAATGATATTTCTGTTTGACATGACTGCATGAGAGAGCTCACCAGCAAACATCCAATCCAAAGACTCAAATAAAAGCTCAACAATGATCAGATTTATGACAGTAAATATCAAGCTTTATTTGCAAATTTCATCCTTTGACGTTCATGAGGCGTCGACTCTGTGATGTCTTTGTTTTATAAAGCAGAGTCTGATCTAAAGAGCAGGCAGCCTTCTTATTGATCTGTTCTTGTGGAGGAGACAGATGAGTCAGGTGAAGAGCAGCAGCGGGGGGTTAAAACGAGCCGAGAGAATATCTGTGATCTATCACATCAGACACATCTATAAACAGCAGGGAGACCGGAGTCTGGGTCTGATCTCTGACAAAGAAGCAGAAAAGAAGAATTAAACTTTTTCAGAGTTAGCATGGACCTGGCAGATTCAGTAGGAGCTTTGCCTCTTGTTTAACACATTTGGTTTAGTACTGGGGTTAGGAACTGAACATTCTGGACAGAGAAACAGAGGGGAATTTCTTCAGTGCAGTATGCATAGTAATGTGAGCCATAGGATGGATGGTCTTATGATATCAAACAAGGTTTGAATCAAACAAATCTGCTCTGATTAGAAAGCCAGAGCTGCCACATTGCTGTAAAATCAGCAAAGAGAGGAAGGCTGGAGCGCTCTAGTGGTGTTTTTAAGGGTTTCCAAAATCAGGCAGGAATGCAACAGAGAACGGTCCAGTATTTCACCAAGAATTTGGTTAGAATTACAAAAGTTAAAAGGTGAATTCACACCTGAGCTGTTTAATCCATTCAACATGAACTCTGGTGATCTTTGTGGGTGAGTTTGTTTGGTTTTTTTAGCTGGTGTGAATTCTCAAGCAAAGTCTGATCAGACTGATTTTGCTTAATTTTGCCTGGTGGTAGTTCAGAATCCAGTAGTCCTGTACCTTCAATGTTACTTAAGGTGTAAGTTTTTAAAGCAAAATACACATGAAAAATATCAATAGTATGTACAAGACAACAAAAATGTTCCTATAAACTCATCTTTATTCATTAAAAAACTAAAGATATGCAAAAGTTGATCATTAAAAGCATGTGTTTCAATCAAACCTGTTACCAAATGTGTAATATCAAGCTCCTAGCCATGCAGTCTCCATGTGCAAACATTTGTGGTACATAATAGGTCATTCTGAACAGCTCTGTTACCTCAAGTGTAGTGCTGTGATGGATGCTACCTTTGAAATACAATGGTCTGTAAAACCTTAACCCTGCTGGATACTCCACATTGAACTGTAAGTGATGTTATTAGAAAGTGTTTAGGAACAACAGAACTCAACCAGGAAGCAAGAAGACCATGTAAAATCACAGAGTTTGGTCAATGACTGCTAAGGCACATGAATGTTTCCGATCCTCTGCTGATTCCACAACTAAAGATTTCTGAACTTACGCTGGTATTAATGTTAGCACAAAAACTGGAGCTTCATGAAATGGATTTCCCTGGTTGGGATGCGTGCAAGCTTTACATCATGAAGTCCAATGCCAAGCGCTGGATGGAGTTGGAGTCAGATGGGTGATTCTGGATTTGGCAGAGCCTAGAGAACATTACCTGTCTGACTCCACGAAACTGTAAAGTTTGGTGGAGGAGGGATAATGGTATGGGGCTGTTTTTCAGGGTTTGGGCTAGACCTCCTATCTCCAGTGAGAGGCAATCTTGATGCTTCAGCATACCAAGACATTTTAGACAATGCTATGCTCCCAAATGAGCAGCAACAGTTTGGAGAAGGCCCTTTTCTATTCCAGCATGACTGTGCCCCAGTGCACGAAGCAAGGACTATAAAGATATGGTTTCATGAGTTCAGTGTGACTTCAACCCCATCAAGCAACTTTGGGATGAACTGGAATGGAGATTGTGAGCCAGGCCTTCTCATCCAACATCAGTGCCTGACCTCATACATGCTTTACAAAATGAATGGGCACAAATTCCCACAAAAAACCCCTCTGCATAACCTTGTGGAAAGTTTCCAAGAAGAGTGGAGGCTGTTATATCAACAAAAGGATGACCAACTCCATATTAAAGTATTTACAATGTGATTACAGTCCCTGATGGTCAGGCGGCTGAATACTTTTGTTGATTTTTGAGGTAATGTAAGTAGCATTTGCAAATTTAAAATACATTTCAGTTCAAAAATTCAACATATTGTAAATTTAAAAGGATCATCAGTATTCCAAACAAGGAAGTGGGAAAGGTTACAGCCCCCGGCCTCAATGTCCCAACCTCTGAATTTTTATAACCCATTTTATAAACAGCTGTGTGAGGTTTGTGTTTTTCCTCATGCAGCATGTGGTCCTTTAGATTTTACCTGCAGAGCTTTGCACATGAATGGAGATTGAAAGCAAACACACCGGAGGATCATCCCCCTTTTGCCTGAGGAAATCATGATCGGAAGTAAAGAGGCGGCTCTGGGAATGTGGGGAATCCCACACTTTGTTTCTTTTTGCAGTCAGATGAGGAAGAAGGGAGGGAGGGAGCGGGGGGTGCATCCTGAGGTCTCGTACAGGTGGATCTTTAAAGCAACACACCTGGGAGTATGGGGCAGGAATCACATAAGGCAGCTGGTGAATTAAAAGTAAGAGTTGCTTGCAAATGTAGGTGTAATTATCAGTTAAACAGAGTTTGCATGCATGAACTCTTCATATTGTATGATTGCAAACAATCACATGTAAAGTGTGTCACATCTCTGCATAGCAAATCAAAAAAGGCGCTGCATGAGCGACTCCCTGCAGACACTCTGATGGCCTCATACTGAGACCATTAATCAAATTAGCAGGGTGGGAGTCTGATTTAATAAAAGGCATTCATCCTGTTCTGGGGGGCAATTACCTTCACATGTTATATGATGTAATTTCATCAGCATTTCAAAACACTTCTTTTTTCCCCTCCTCTTCTAGCGAGCCGGATAAAAGCTCGACACAAGATGAATGTTTGGGTTCGAAAACATCTGCTTCATTTTCATCAGCCATTGAATCACATCGATCATGCATCGCCAGCGTGTTATTGGCTCATCCTGAGGGAAATTCCCACCTTTCAGGGGAAATTGCACAGCGCTTTCAGGTGAATTGGAAGATCATTCACACGAGTCTTTATATTCCGACACTTGACGGCCTTGTTATTCATTTCAAACTTTTAAAGTGGATCCAATTTCCCAAAAAATCACTAAAGCGGTCATTTTGCACTACAGATTCCCCATGGATACGCTAAATTTTCAAGTTCAGGGGACAAACATTTGACAACGGGGCTCCAAAAATGTCTGGTTTAATTCAAAATCTATGGATTTTTCAGTGGATCTAACGTAGACCTAGTTTAAAAAGTGATCAATGCTCTGATTGGGTAATTGAGTAGGTCCTGAATCCCCCAGCTGAGGCAGAGTTAAACATTCCCCAAGCAGCTGCGCCTGCATTATTGTAGTCATCTCAACCTCCAAACATCTTATCTGTTAATGCCAAGCCTCATCTGTTTGTTCATCCAGTCATATTTTTCGTTTCAGCGTCCAGATCTGGTGACAGAACATTAAAAGGTTGGCTCACAGTTTTGTTTTCCTAAAGAGTTTTTCTCTGCCGAGGCCTGAAAGTGAGCGTGAAGAGCAGACAAAGTATTTTTTTTGTCACAGTTGGACTCGGGGGTCTATCCATCACCCCTGTCAGTGTCCGGGCTGCACCCTCGCATGACTTACCACAGACACATCTGCAGAAAATACGCCATGAAATTGTGTGGCTCCTGCACCACCGGGGCCATCTGCAGCCCCCTCCCACCTTCCTGTAGTCCACTGGGGCTGCATGTCAGTGGGACAGCTTCACCCAGTGGGCTGCCTCTGGCTGTCATTGGACGGTTTTTTGTCTGTATGCCGCGAGAGAGGAAACTGGCACCTGGGCACGACTGTCCTTACATTTGTGTCTCAAGAACAAAGACCATCGGCAGGAATACATTTTAAATATTATCTTAACTTGACATTAAGCTATCAGTTTTCTTGTAGTGTTTATTTCAGTCTTTTAATACATACTTGATACAGTGCCTATAAAAAAGTATTCAATAAAGTATACAATCAGTATTCCTGGCTACCATTACTCCATGAAGACAAAAGAACACTCCCAGCAACTCACAGAAAGTTGATTTTCTGCCAATATTAACCCTTTTGCCCCTTCTCTCCTATTTTCACCAATTAGTTTACCAATTTAAACATATTTTTGCCATTTTGGCCACTTTTTGACACTTTTGACCCATATCTGCCCCTTTTTGCAGCTTTTGAATCTTTAGATCACTTTTCACCACTTTTTCTGCCAGTTTTAACCCTTAATAATCAATTCTTGCCACTTTTAATAAATTTTCACCAATTATCTGCCAATATTAACAGCTTTTTTGCCACTTTTAAGCCATTTCAATTGATTTATTTGGCAATTTAAACATATTTTTGCCTCTTTTTAGCCATTTTGGATTCCCCCCCCCCTACTTTTACACCCTCTTTGCTACTTTGAACCAATTTCATTGATTTATTTGCCAATTTTAACACTTTTTTGCCACTTGAGCCATTTGGTCACTTTTTGTGCTACTGTTAACCCTTTAGTGCATTTTTCTCCTGCTTTTAAAACATTTTCCACACTTTTGCCACTTAAAACCAATTCTTTTCCCCCAATGTTTTTTTCAGCCCCATTGATTTATTTGACGATTTAACATCTTTCTGCCACTTTTAAGCTGTTTTGGCCACTTTTTTTTGCTACTTTTTCTACCCAGTACTGTGTTTTTATCCCACTTCTAACACATTTTCACCACTTTCATCACTTTTAACCAATAGTGCCACTTTTTGTGCCACTTTTTATTCATCTTTGCCACAGTCCGCCACTTTAAATAAAAAAAGATTTATTTTTGTGATTTTTGTGCCTTTATTCCATAGAGGAGGACAGTGGATCGTGTCGGGACGGGAGAGAGAGTGGAAAGAGACATGCGGTAAAGGGCCACAGGTCGGATTTGGACCGAGCCGCCCGCGTACATGGGTATCGCCTCAAACCACTAGGCTGTGCGCCCCTCTGTCTCTCTTTTTGTGGCCTTTGAATTGTTCTGATCAGTTTTTCACCACCTTCAACCAATTTTCACCACTTTCTCTGCCAATTTTGGCCACTTCTTTGCTACTTTTAACCCATGTCCACCAATTAATTTGCCAGCTCTAACCATATTCTGCCATTTTTAATGAATTTCTGCTTTTCCCCCACTTTTAACACATTTCACCACTTTTTCCCCGTTTTTAACCAGTTTTTTCAGCTTTTTTGCCACTTATAACTAACTTTGGCTACTTTTTTATCAACCACTTTTAAGCCATTTTCACCACTTGAATTTACACTTGTCACCCATTTTTGCATCATTTTATGATCTAATTAATAATTAATAATAATTTGGTATCCTGACATTACCTTCCAGATGGTTGAGTTAATGTGCCCATCCACAGTTATCTTTACCTAAAATGTTTATTCTGTTTAAGAAAAGAGAGTTTATATCTTGGAAAGGCTATATTGCTACAGCATTGATAAATAAAATTACTTTTTGTTCCTCTGATAAGAGTGATTATTATTCAGGTTAAAAATGAAATATGATCATCACAGCTTAACTTCACAATGATTTTGCTGACCTCCATGGTCCCCCCTTTGGCAGGGCCCCAGAAATAAATCCCCTTTACCCCCTTCACGGCCAGCCTTGGGTGAAAGTATGGGTAGATAAAGTGGTGTAGATGGAATGCTGCTGAACTGACCAATTTTCAGAATTAGATGAAGTCAGTAAAGGAAAATCATACTTTCTGTAACTGTATCTATGAAGTTCCCTCATTCTGTAAAACCATACTGGAGAACAGTCTTGAATTATTTTTCAATCCCTTAAGAGAGCAATTTGATTTTTTTTTCTTGGCACTCACTCTCCTGTCATTTTTCTGGGTTTTTGCATTTTCTGTATCCAGGAAGCATCAACTCACCCTATTGTGTTTTAAGGCTTACTTGATGGTTATGGTGTGACAAGCTGTGGTTTGGTCTCATTGTTGATTTCCTCCAACAACATCATGTGGTGCCACGGCAGCAATTTCACAATTACGCTAGCAAATACGCAGTTTGAACTTGGAAAATCTTTCATTTTTGAGCCTCATCACAGTGTCTCCCACCATTATTCTTTTGTGTACCCTAATCTGTCCTTCAGTTTCAGAGAGGGATAAATATATTTATTCTGACTTTGGTTAAGCCTCGCTAGCTTCTTCCTTCCTCCAGTCTTTCCTACTCTTATTCCAACTCTTGATCAGATTTAATGATTTCAGAGTGGTGGCCTATCTTGTGGTAAATAAAGAAGAAAATCCTCAGGCTAGTTTAAAACTTTTAAAATGAATGAATACTCTGTGATTTGCCTTTTCAGCTAGGTTAGCATCACTTGCTATCAGGCTCTTTACTTTCTCTTAACTTTACATTTGGATTAAAGCTTGAAAATCTTTGTTTTCCTTGTCAAAGTGTCATTTTGTGTGCCTTTAAATCTTAAATCTTTAAATTTGGGTGTATGATGAACCATACCTAGACTATGCTAGCTCCTCCTTGTAGCGGTCCTTATGCTAAGCTGGGGTAAATGAGAAAAGTTCCTGCTCCAATCTAGACTAAAATTAAGTCAAGGGAGTCGTTTCTCAGAAAGTAGCCTGTTGTCTTTTTGATGCTAGCTATGCTAGCATGTCCCCTCCTTTTTGTCCTTAAGCTAGGCTAAGTAAATGCAGTCCTGCTCTAGATTAATATTTTATTCACAGAAGGTTAAGTCACTATTATCTCAATTTAGGACAAAAATATACAAGTTTACTTGATGTAGATCGTGCTTAGGCCTAATCAGTAGACCTGACATAAACTAGGTTAGCATTACTAGCTAGCACGGCAAGGCCTTTCCCTCCACTGTTGTTCAAAGTTATCGTCAAATCTTGCATTAAACAAATTTTAAAACTTTTTTGCTCCTTAGGTTGTTTGAAATTTCTTCTATGGGCAAGGATAATACTCCCAGCCAACAGGCTACTACCACGGCCTTTCCTTCCTCCTTACCTGGAAAATCTTTCATTTATACCATTGTTTCAGTGTCAGACATGTTCATCTTTTTCATTTTCATCTTTCATCAAAATGGGAAACAGTAATTCAATTATTATGATGATACTGGCATTGGGACAAAAAAATTCCTCTCTAAAATCCCAATTTTTCAGGAAATGATATAAAAACACTGTATTTTTTAAATTATGTAACTTTAAATGGTCATACTTGGCATCTTTTTCCACCTTTTTAGCTTAAAAATTTGTTAAAAAAAAAATCCACTGATGGAAAAAAAATAATGAAAAACAGAGATACAAGGTTTTGGCCCAATGCCAGCACTACTCTACTTAGTCATCTTCTTTCCATCCTTGAAAGGGTGTTTTGGTTTTTGCTTTTCTAAGTTGAGTTGTCTGAGGTACCTTGTGGTTTTAGTGCCATTATCCCCCAGTGGTTTTAGTCAGAGTTGCTCCTTCATACTGGACATATTTTGGGAACTAGACTATACAGCACCACGTATGGGTGTAGCTGGGTCATAGCCAAGTAAGTTTTTGGCTGTGACATTTTTTTTTCTGATAAATAGACAAGCTACAGTTGGCATGATATATTTACTTTATTAACATGTTGTATCAGCTGTTGAAGTTGAAAAGTGAGCTGAAATAACTAGCTTGGGTTGTTTTTTTTCTCTGATGAAGCCCGCGGATGCAAACAGCTGATCAGATATGCTGAGGCCAGGAGTACACAGCTGGTAGCCAGAGCATTTAAGCCAGCATTGTTTGTCGGCCCATTTATACCTAAAAGTCACTAAAATATACAGAAGAACTGTACCCTTAAACCTCAGTGGCGCTTTATATCCTAGCATCCCTAAGAGCATCCTGTATAAAGGGGTAATGCTAACTGAAATCACTAGAGAATAATGCTGCTACTATCTCCAAGTACCTCACACAACTCAACTTAAAAAATACTGAAATATCCCTTTAAGCTTAGCTAAGCTAACTCACTCCTGTTCTAAATCCACAGACATAAGAGTTCCATCCTTCCCCTCAATTAAAACCAAAAAGTATAACAGTTAACTGTAGGTATTGTATAGACAATTTTTTGCCACTTTTCGTCCATTTAAGCTACCCGTTGCCATTTAATACACTTGTTTCCTTTTTTCCCAATTTTTGCCCTCTTTCACAATTTTTTTGTCATTTTTTTCCCAATTTTTGCAACTTTTATCCAAATTTTTTCCTTTTTTAACCATTTTTTGCCACTTATGTCCATTTAAACTATCCATTGCATTACATACCACTTGTTTCCTCTTTTTTTTGACCATTTTTGTCACTTTCCCCATATTTTTTTTCCACTTCCATTTCTGCTACTTTCTGACCATTTTTCCACTTTTCCTCCCCATTTTCCTTTTCCCCCATTTTTTGCAGCTCTTTGACCATTTTGCCACCTTTAACCTATTTTTATTGCTACTTCAAGCAGTTTTTGCCACTTTTCACCTCTTAGATTTTGGCTATTTTTCAAAAATTTGGCTCTTTGGTTGAGTAACACTGCTCTATAGCATAGTCCTTACAGTAACTATAAGTCTATCCATTTAGCTCAATGCACAGCAGAAGAAAAACCATCTTTTTTCTGGTTTATGGTTCCGCGCCTCCCCTGAAGCTCTGTGGCGCCCCCCAGGGGAGGCCCGCCTCACACTTTGAAAACCACTGTTATAGACTAAGTAAAACATAGGCTTTGAGCTGGGATAGCATTTGTAGCTAGCATGGCGAGGAATCAGTCCTGCCCCTTGTTCAAAATTAAATGCAAACCAAATATTAGAAGACTGTATAAAGACTTTTAGCATTGTTTTTCAAAGCTGGGTTGAAATCCCTGCCTCAAGCTTGCTTTAGCTAGCAGGCTGCTTGTGAGTTACTTCCTGTCTGCTTTGGCGTCAGCTGTAACCTGTAAAATCTTGCCTTTTACCTTTGTCACTGAGTCCCCATTACTCTTCTGCATACCTTACTCTGTCTTTCATCTTTATCACGGATAGATTCCCCCTGTGAGATCGCTGCTCGTCTTTATCTCGGCTCCATGGAAGTAACTGATGTCCTAATGGAGTGGAGTAATTGAATAATGGTCCCAGGTAATGAATTTAGCACATTTGGTCTGAGACACCCCTCTCAGACCAGACAGGTATTATCTGCTCAAAGATCCTGAGGCTAGGGTTGCCAATTACACGCCACACGAGTCTCCAAACCCACGACAGAAGAAAAAAGGGAATAAAGAAACAAGTAGCAGCCATTTTTACGGCCTGTCTCACAGGACAGGCGGCGTGTCTGCGAGTGCGAGTGTGACAGAGAGAGGGAGAGCAAGAGAGAGATTGAAATGAAACAATCCTCCCCTTATGTCAAATCAGATTGGAACATTCTTGCCATTTCACACCGCCTGGCTGAGATTATTTGGGAGTCTTAGGAAAGGCAATCTCGTCTTGCTGCAGGCGCTGTGGCGACTAAAAACGCTGTGATGCGAGCTCGGCCCTGACCGATTCGACAAGTGAATTCCCCCGTGCTTCTGTGTGTGAATGTTATGAGAATACTTGCCCTTATACTTAACAGGGTTAGGCATTTTTATTATTCCTTCTTAAATAGTCCATGTTTTAGCTGGAACGGGAGAAATCTCGGGGGTGTCCACCTCCCCTGCTCAGGTGTCGCTCCTCTAGGGGGTTTTGGCCTCCCCCCACTTCACCACTGCTTCTCTCCGTCCCGCCACACAGCGAGGTATGTGCGGTTTTGTAACAGGATCGAGACACTTCGGCCAAGCAAAACAAAAGGGAAAACCTTAATCCAAATTTGCTGTCTGAACAGATAATTCAAATTCTCATTTCTTTCAAGCGTTATTTGGTGTTTTTTCCTCTCGGGGTGGACTACTGTGTCAGAGAAGTATGCGATGGGATTTTTGGAGGGCAGGAGCTGGTATGCTTTTCTTTGATCATATCAGAGGAAAGTGAGTGTGTCGGCCGGGAAATGTGAGATTTTTTTAATTAAATGAAATTGATTTCCTCCATTTTTTTACTTGACAGTGAGAAAAATGAGAAGAAAACATTGGGTTTTATTAAAACTCAAGTTTGCTCATGTAAAGCAAATGGAGACCAGCTGAATATATATGTAGTGGACGCCAGCTAGAGTGGATTTTATAGAGAAAAGACATCTTAGTAGTGCATGATGCATTATAGGGTTGTAAAGATTATTTTTTAAGCTGCATTCCTGAAGATTTTCAGCTACAGCCAATCACCGTATTTACAGTCAGTAATGACCGTATTTATGGAGCTGTTTTTAGGGCATACCCACACTGTTAATGTTCATAAATCTACTCTAACATTATGAAATTGATTGCCCTTGCTGTTTACTTCAGGATTTCTTTACACCGTACAAGTGTTGATGCAAATGGACCGTCCTCCAGCTGCTACTTCACTTTAAAGCTAAAGCAAGATAGCATTTGTGTTATTGTATAGTATTAGGAGGCTGCTGGAAATGCAATATGTTTGTCAATGGGGCCAACAGTAACCATGATCAATAGCCAAAATGTTTTTCTCTCTCTTTCTATAAAATAAAGTAAATTATCAGAGTGGATGGTGAATGTTTAGGCAGTTTTAAAGATTTCTTTTGTAATGTCACTGCACTGATAACAGTTACTTTAGCTGCTACTGTTGTTAAAGTCACAAATCCTAGCACCCTGGTCAGGGAGCATAACCTGGTTCAGCACTTTGCCCCGTCAGCCTTGGCCCTGTACTGCTCTGGCCTCCTGATGGCCATCGTCCAGGCCTGCACCACACCCATGCCCCATATCTCCTGCAGCTGACCCCTCCACAATGCACGAGTCGTCGTCTCTGTGAATGGGTTGGTGTGACCCATTTACCAGGCCACCAGGTCCAGGGCACCCAGTGTGCAGTGATGCCCAGTTTCCTGTTGAGGTGAACTCTTATCCAGCAACCAACCCTTCCTATCCCTGCTCTCCTGAGCATGTCAGCATTCGACATCAGATCTCACCAACAATACCCAAAGATGTGCTGAAGTGTTCACAGAGGAGTAGAGCTGGTGTCTGGCGATCAGTCGAAGTCCAGGCCTCACAATAGTACAGTAAGGCCTAGAAGACCATGGACCTAAAGACTGACTTTTGTCTGTAGATACTACGAGTGCCACGCCGCCTCACCCAGCAAACCCATCACCCCAAGCGACCAAAGATAGCCAGTCTGTAGGAGGCATCAACAGATGAATGATTACGCTGCCAAGGTGGGTGAACTTATCCACAATTTTCAGACAGATTCCATGGCGGCATCTGCAAATACCTAGATCTTCATTTTAGCCAAGGAGATTCCCATGCTATTAAAATCTTGCTTCAAACCCATATCCTACCTCTCTTCATTTGGCACAATTTAGGTGCCTTACTTGGACATTTTACTGTTTGTATCTCAACTTGTGTGTACAAAAGGCTTAATTCTAGACTGCCTTGGCCATTAAAAATGTTAACTGGTCAGTTACTGCCTGCCTGTGAAGCAGCAGTAATATCTCTTGATCCAAGCTGTCAGTGGGGAAGGAGGAGAGGAGTACACTGGGAAAGAGAGCGCCAACCTGTGCCCTGATCCACTGTGTCCAATAGTGTAGTGCAGTATAGTTGCAGGTATAGAGTATACTCTCTTGTTTTTCAGTCTCTGCAGAGTATATCAGCTTCTTAATCAGGATGGTGCAAGGACTTTCCATAACACTTTGTACACAGCACAAGACGGTTGTTTTTATTTATCAGGTGAGAACCAGGAGCCCGGCGTCTGCCTCCATACAGAGTAGGATGGCTTTGTGCATTAATCCACGCTTAGGTTTCCTCTTATGAGTACGCAGCAGTTTTGAGTTGTTGCATCGGCTTAACTGTCCCGTAGCAACCCCTTGTGTGTAATTTGGCAGTCACAGGATGCACAATGTTAGTTTTTTTATTAATAAATGTTGTCTGGGGTGACGAGATTTTTCAGATTTTTAAAGGTTGCCTTGTAAGGAAAAGGCTGAGAAACACTGCCGAAGACAATTGAGTCAATACTCTATACGAAGAATTCAACATTTTCTTTCATTTTTAGTTATTTAGAGAGAAGTCAAACTTTTTCAGACCACAGATTCTTAGATGTGAGGATTTACAGCGTTTTTTCTTTGCCTTTTGTCAAAGAAATTAAGTTGAAGTTGTCATGTTGAAGCCTTTAATGGACATTAGACATTAAAATATCAAGTAGAAGAAAAAAAATTAAATAAATGTGAAAAGCAGTTGTTATTTGCAGCCAGAATTAAATCTATAATACATAAAATCTACAACCCCAGTTCCAAACCACCCCCCTCAAAAAAAAAAACCAAACAAACAAAAAACGGGGTGCTGTGTTAATACAAACAGAAAGCAGAGATTGACAAATCTCATAGACTCATATTTTATTCATGGTTGAACATAAACAGCGTATAAAATGTTGAAGGTGAGACATTTTACTATTTCATGGAAAATATTTGCTCATTTTGAATTTGAAAACTGAAACACATCTCAAAAAAGTAAGGACAGGGCACAAAAGGCTGGAAAAGTAATTGGCAATTATTGAAAGCAGCTGATTACCCAGGCCCACAGCAGGGAGGAGCCCTTGGGAATCTGCAATGACAAGTATGTTTGTATGTATTTTTTCTTTGTAGTTAGTGTCATTATTGAATCAAAAGTGACTGATGAATGAAATGAATAGGTCAACAGACTGAAAATTTGTATCAAATAGAGTAAAGTGTAATATTCTTTCCCTAGCTACGCCCCTGGGCTGTATGTGTGCACAATCCTGGGCCAAAGCTCTTTTAAAATAGAGTGAGGGAAAATGGATAACTGTTCTGTGGTCACATGAATCAAAATTTGAAATTTATTTTTTTGAAATCATGCCTAAGAGGGATGGTTTGGGGTTGCATTAGTGCCTATGGCGTGTGCAGCCAACACATCTGGAAAGGCACTATCAATGCTGAAAGTATATAGAGGTTTAGAGCAATGTATGCCACCATCCAGATGTGACTTTCAGGGAAGGCCTTCAGAAAGACAATGCTTAACCACATACTGCATCAATCACAACAGCATCTGCTCTTGTTGTTTTATTGATTTACGTGCCAAATCATTATTCATAAACCCTCACAGATCTATAGACTTATGCTAACACTTCTCCTCACAAACACCACCACACACCCTAACACGCACACAAACAACCCCGTCGCCCCCCTCTCTGAGTCTGTTGACGCTTTTGAACCCACGGATTCGTCACAGCTGAGGTTGTTTTCTCCTCTTTTTTTTTGCTTTCCTCCCCCCTCCACGCTGCAGCTGAAGTAACTGCACTCCACTTGTTGCTACGATCCCTGTCTGCACCTGTCAATCAAACCTCCTGCCGCTCCCTCCCCCTTCTCAAAGCCCCGCCCACTCCCAACACATCACCCCCTCCTCCATCATAATAACACTCAGCAGGTGCAGAGGGCAAACATCTTAACAAGCCAGCCAGGCCCTATAAGGTTTTCTACCCTTTCCTTTGGACACTTCTAAGCAAAATAAATAGTATGTTGTTATTCTTAGAAGAAAAAGGCGAGGAGAATGAAGTGTTTAATTGTTATGTGATAAAATGTTCTCAGTGTAAACACCCTAAAATAATGCTGTTTTTCCCCCTCTGTGGGCATGATGTAAAAATTCCACAAATGCCCATGTAAAATCCTTGTTTTCCCTCCTTGTGGCATGACCATAAAAATGTCCTTTCCTCCGGTTGTTTGTAAGAGTAAATGATCATTGGTGTGATGTATGCTAGGAGGCTGGAAGCTCTCATAATAAACAAACAGCAGAGTCTGAATGGGTGCAGAAAGCAAGCCGGTTTGTTTGAATTGCACTCATGTGTAAGTTCAACCACAACACCGTAAAGAGCTCCTATAAACTTGGCAGCATCCACCGTTTAAAGTTTACACTAACAATAGTGGAAATATGTATTTCTCACTGCTGTGGTGCATTTTTCCCAGCTTAGATATGCATGCTTTCCACCATATATTTGTTTAACTTGAAGTAATCAAATCAATTCTTTCTGTATTTATGGTTCATATGTACACTCAGTGCAGACAGTTTGCTTTACACACACTGGCGACTTTAAAATATGCAAACATGCAGCCCACTTTTTTATGAGCTGTGAGGTCTGTTGAGGTGTTTCTCAGGTTTGTGTGCTTTTTGTTTCACCACAGAGTGGAAATGTGAGCGACGTTAACGTAAACACAGCTCTGAAACAGCAGCGCGGCTCTCTCTGTCTGACTTCATGTTATATTTAGGGGCACATGGTGAGAACACAGCTGCACAGGCATCATTATGTCATGCTCTTTGTGTGCTTGCATGTGCAGCTTTGTGTATTTTTATCCGTCTTCTATGATCACATATATAGAGAGAGGGGGGCACTGTGCATGTGTGGATCTGCACTCCTGGTCGATCGATGGTATCTTGATTAATGAGCACTGAATCCTGGCTGACAGGTCCCCATCTTAAAACTTCTGTGAGGAACTTTTGGTTTGTGTTGATTTCAGCAACACCTGTCTCACCTGGAATTTCATCTCTTTCATCTCATCTCATCTCATCTTGCCCAGGAATGCTTCTATGTAGCGTTGACGTACGGCCCACTGGCCAATGTGGCGTTTATGTATATTATGTCTATGGTTACGTTAGCTTTAACAATGGAAGCTTTCACAAATGTAGCTAAACCTAATTTAGCTACATAGATAAAATATATTACATAGCTGCTTTGTGAGCTTAGCTTTAGCTACATTATCAACATCAACTTTGTAGCCTAGTTATCCTTTGCCAAGTTAGCTTTAACAATGTGAGGCTTAGCAAATGTAGCTAACACTAATGTAGCTGCATAGATAACATATCTACATAGCTTCTTTGTGAGCTGTACTTCAGCTATGTGATATACGTTACCCACGCAGCTTTGCTTGGTTAGCCTTAGTAATGTGAGCCGTGGATAATGTAGCCAAAGCCAATGAAGCTGTGTAGATAACATATATACGTAGCTTACATAGCTGCTTTGTAAGCTAAGCTTTAGCTAAGTGATATACATTACCTACACAGCTTTGTTATCTTTATTACCTTTAGTAATGTGAACCCTAGCAAATGTAGCTTAAGCTAATTTAGCTGCAAGATAACATATCTACATAGCTTACATAGCTGATTTGTGAGATAAATCTTAGCTACATGGTGTACGTTACCTATGCAGCTTTGTTATCTCTTGCTAACTTAGCTTTTGCTATTTTGTCTACATTAGCTAAGTAGCTGTGTTATTTGTTATTTTTAGCATATCTGAGCTTTAGCAAATGAAGCTAAAGCTAATATAGCAAGGTATATAAAACATCCATACAGCTTACATTGATGCTTGTGAGCTTATCTACATAATCTATATTAACCAAATAGCTTTGGTCTCTCTTGCTAAGTTAGCTTTCATTACAGGCTGCTTTGTGGGCTAACATTTAGCTATATTAGCTACTTAGCTTTGTTATCTGCTTGTTATGCAGCTTATGAGCTTTGTCCTGTAGGCAGATTGTTTACTCTGCTTTAATAAAAGTTTTGTAATCATGTTTTGCCGGTCAGAAGAAACAATGATATGTAGCCATGTAGAGGATACAAGCCGGTATTCTGTCAACATCAGCCCTGCATTACCCACAATCCTGGAGTAACACAATGTCTCCGATTAGCAGAGTCTGCTGGAGCTGCAAGCCTTCTCTCCAAAAGGCTTCTTCAGTTCTATAAATGACTGGGCCCAGGGCTAGAAATTGTAGCCTCTGTTGACCATTCGTATGCTAATGATCTGGGTAGTCACCTGAGAGTTGCTAGCTGAGTCGTTGATGTAGATTTCCTGAGGGCGTGTCCCTCCTTCTGGGCCTTTTCCGGTTTGCAAAGGTTGCCTGATGTTGGGTCAAGTGATCCAGAATGAAAGTGTCTGGATGTTGATAAAAAGAATCCAAGGCTGCATCATGTACACAGGTGCTGTAGTCCACCATTTCTGTTTTAGGATGTTTTTTTCCAGCTTGACACATGGTTTCCTTGTAGCTGAATGATCCTTATGATCCTTTTAAAATGTCTTTGGTTGTCAGTAGGTTAAAATGGATCTGCTTGGTTTTTCTGGGTGTTGTTATTTTAATATTAATCCTGTCTTTAAAAGCGTCTCTCTGTCTCTCCAGGAAATAAGAAATCAGCCTTTCATATTTCATGAACCTTTTCCCCACGGTTACCTTTGGCGATCTGCTGAGTCGACACCTCTGCAAAAAACATCTTTTGCCCTAAAGACCGACAATCGGCTGTGATCACTAATGAACCTCTTTCATTCCTAACGACAAACAGTCACTCCAGGGGTCCAATCAGTGTTGACACGTGTGTAAACACTCACCACATCCTAAAATCTCAATATCAGCACATTCTCCCATTATGGCTAGACTTTCAAGGGAAAATTCCTCTGAATTAAAGAATACCAAGAAGGAGCTGCAGGCAAAAAGTAGTAAAGGAGAAGTTTCAGGGTGGAAGGCTTGCTGAGTGTGCAATGAAATTAATGCACATTCCTCCACTTCTGAGGAACATTTTTGGTCCATTTTTGCAGCTGTTTGCAGAAAAAAATATGGATTTCTAAAGTGTAACTGAAAGTGCATTCATTAACTTGATTAAAGTGATAGTTTAGTACCTTCAAAGTGGGGTTGTTTGAGATACTTGTTTAAAATAAGGTGTTCTGGCTACAGGAGGTGATGGTCAGCTAAGCCTAATGAGAGACTAGCAGGAGTGCAAGTGGGAAAGTAAGGTTATAGTCATAAGAGGTTTCATCTTCAGGCAAGAGGCCTTGTGCTCTAAGGGGCCTTAAGTTATCAAGACCCAATTCTGAAGTTTTGACAGGTATGGATTTTGACTCTCACGGCCAATCTGTATCGTTTTTAATCCAGTCACTTCTTGGAACTGAAAACCTACAATTTTGTCTGATATTTTTCTACAAAGATCTATCTTTAGGTTGCAGGCGTCTCGTCTCCATCATGGGTTGTTGATGAACATTTCTCCTCATGATTTCTATGAACCATCAGATAGTTATCAGAGAAGAAATCAGCCAAGTGAAGTAAAGCTTATTAACTATCTGTATGTGATGTAAACGACTTCATGCTGTGGTGAGTGACACTAATCTGATATTACATCAAATCAAAGGAGAAATCATTTTTAGGGAGTGTATGTCGGTTCTGCACATTGTTGCTTCAGTGTTGGTCCTGTAACGCTCTGGCATCCTGATGGCCATTGTTCAGGTCCATGTCCTATCTCTCCAGGTATCTTCCCAGCCTGCCTCTCCACGGTGCATGTGGCCAAACCTGATGTCTAGACCAGCCCACTGAGTCCTGGATATCCAGTATCTGATGAGCTGGATCAGGCCCAAGAAAGTGTGCATGTTTCCTGTTGAAGTGCAGCTGCTGTTCCTGCACCAAGAAGCTGACCCTTCCCATCCTCATTCTCCTGAGCACATCAGCACCAGACACATGGTCTTGCCAGCCATACCCAAAAATGTGCCAAAGAGATGTTGTCACAAAGGAGTCCAGCTGGCGCCTATGGCTTTCAGCCAATGTCAAGGCCTTACAAGAGTATTGTAAGGGAGTACCAAGGACTGAAAGACGTTCGTCCTCATGCTTAGATACTGGGAACACCATGCTGCCTTGCTCAACGAACCCACTGCCCAATGCATGTCCTCACAGCCAAGGGATCCATAGATTAAGCTGCTAAGTTAGGTGAACCGCTCCACATTCTCACCATTCACAGACACAGATTCAATGGCAGCATCCAAGGCATCTCCAAATTCCTGGATCATTGTTTTGGCCCTTTAGCATCCTCCCACAGCGAGTTACAAGCCCCCACAAGGACACCTACAGTCTCTTCACAGTTTGCTGCCCCTGTTACCGTCCCATTATCCAATCCATACAGGTACTGAAGAGTGTAAGGGCTAAGACGCACCTCTGCCTCACCACAGAGTCAACTGGGCAGAAGTGAGAGGTGGAGCCACAACACCTCAAAGCATTCTGCCAGGCTTAAGGGCAGCTGGCTGAGCGAACATGGGAAAACATGGAAACCCTCTTTCTGGGGCTCTACTTCATCTCTGAGCTGCAATGGATTAACTCAGTTTGCCTTGAGCTGCACTCTACACATCTGCTATTACTTTATCAGCATCCACGCTAATCTCTTCTGCCATAATTTCACTGGCCTCTTGTCACTGCATGCTTACGTCACGACTCCACCGCGCTCAGGAGTACTGCCTCTTACTCCTGATTGGTTCTGTCACTTTCTTACACGGCCCAATCAGTTCAAATGGGAGCTTTGCAAGATGGATTCACCCTTGAGAAATACAGAAAATGTGCTCCTGCATCACCCCAGAATCAACTGGGAAAAAGTCAGAGGTGGAGCCACCACACTTCACAACACTCCGGGATATAGGGCAGACATCAGCTGGATGAGGGAATGTTGGAGCCTGCAAGGCTCCAGAATCCTCCAGAGGGCATCCCTACTCACTGAGTTGAACACCTTCTGGTCAACTAAGGCTGCAAGCAACCCTCTTTCTAGGGTTCTAACTCAACCTCTGAGCTGCAATGGATCAACTCGGTTTGTCTTGAGCCCTGCACTGCAGGTTAAACCATTGTTTTAAAGGTATACCTTATCTGATGATTTGCTTGTTTTACGCCCATGTTGATTCAAAGAAGCGGACTGTGGCGTTGCTCAATGTCAGAGAAGCAGCTGTAAACACGGTTGCTCAGTGCACTCACCAATCAGCTACAACCAAGTAAAGGAAAAAAATCTATTGGTATAGATATAAGGCCATATCGCCAAGCCTAATGTATGCCAAGTCCAGTGGCATTCATGTTTGTGATAACAAATATCTTTTTAAAAACATACTTAAAAAACCCGAAACTGTCACTTCAAGATGTTGCATAGAACTCTAAAAAGGATTTTTTTTTGCAGGCCGGTGCAATTGCATGTTTTAAATACAGGATTCACACAATGAAAAGCAAGTAAATTAAGGTAGGATAGTAATTAAGGTAATAAAGGTATGACATAGTATAGACTATTCCTTGCATTAGATACATTTCAAACTTACAGAATTAGTTCAGCTAAATTATATGCAAAAAGTTCTATAACTGGCTGTGAATTTTGTTTTAGTTTAAATATGCTTCAGTGTTCAGATATCAGTCTCTCTGATAAAAAAAGAGACGACCATTTCGCTGGGAGCTCAAAGAGTTGAAGAATTACATTTAAAATATTCAACATGTGTGTATATTTCAGAAAACCAGTGTCCCAGTTTTCTTTGGAGCTACTCTCTATTGAAGAAGAAGTTCAGAAAACCACTAAAACTTTGTTTGAAAGCGATTTTTAAAATATTCCATTCACAGATGATGGTCAAACTCCTAGAAAAACAGCTGTGACTGTGAGCGTGACTTGATACATTAGTAAGGGAGAAAATATGATTTTTGGAAATGAGAGAGGAAGAAACGCTGTCTGCTGTGGTTTTTTTGTAACCTTCGCTGATATCCGCTCCATGTTGAGCCGCGACCCTGCTGCCAAGAGCAGATAGTGATGGAGGGGAGGGAGGCCCGGGGTTAGAGTCTGACGGCTGTGTCTGTGTGGTTGGCGACCATGCTGACATGCCTCACAGCGATGCCCACCTGGCTGGCCTTGGCTCCGGCTCCACATCTGTGCTGCAGGCTGGGTAGAGGGGAGATAAGCCCTGAGAGGCGGTCTCTGTCCTCGGGGCCTGACAGCGCCACAGTTCCCTGGGAGGAGGCTGGGGTTCTTATCGGGCCGATAAGCCCACACAGGAAGCAGCGGCTCCAGGACCTGATTGAACGGGAAGACAGAAGGTCAGCCGGACTGGAGGAGGCTGATCTGGTTGGAAGAAGGGTGTTTACTGAAAAAACTTTGAAAAGCAGAAATATAAGAGGGGAATTAAATCTTTTTAGTCTGTATGTAACCCTCTCAGGTGGTTTGCCTGAGTTTTAGTGGGTGGATTTGAGGTCGAGGTGCTTTGAGGAGAATGAAGCAGTGAAATAATGAGTCATACTTTAGGCCTCCTTTTAATAATTCACACCAGCACTGATCTTTCTTTTAGAATCTGTCTGTATTATCCTGTTTCCTTTTTTAGTCTAGATTTTATTTTCTAGACAATGATGAAAGTTTCTTTTGCAGCCCATACAGTTTGTTTCAAGGATTACTAAAGCCTCTGTACCATTTCTTTATAAAGAAAAATGCTTAAAATTAAATCACTGCTCTTGACTTTGTGTTGTCTTTGTGTATGCAGTCTCCACTCGCAAACAGAAGTTCAATAAGGTTGATTTTATACTTTGATATCTTTAATATTTCTTTCGTCAGTGGTGCCATAAGGGTTCTTGGACTCTTTGACTGACCGGTGACCTTTTGCTTGTGCAACAAGATAAAACGTAATGTCTATAGTGATCCAGATAGTGACCCAGCAGTCCCCGCCAATAATATATCTGGCAGGTATCTCAAGCAGAGCAAAGTGGTGCTACTGGTGCACACTGAAGACAGACTGGAGGGCACACAGTAGTACTGCCAACATTGGCTAGAAAAGGTAGTATTTCCTCCGGAGTGCACTTTGTGTGCAGATTGCTGCATAGACAGAGTATGTGGAAATTAAAGATAGGCTAACTGTCCATCCTGGTTTCTATTTAAGCAGAAAGGAATGAAGCAGAGCCAAGATCTAGCTCAAAAAGTCCATCCTGACCCTCCCCGAGTCGGTGCACATTCTCTTTGGAATAAGCCTAACTCATATTTCTTTTTAAGTAGGCTTTTATAATCAAAACTTTACAATGCAATCCTGAGATGTTTTAATGATGGGAATCTGTTCAGATAAGATTGCAATGAGTGCAACATGGAAGCATGTATGACAGAAGTGGCTCATTACTGTTTATATTAAAAATAACAGTGAGGATGAGGAGCTGACGCACAGATATTACTGAACTCAATGCACAGAGCTTTCTGGAGGATCTGCACTCTTCTTCATTTGCTTTATCTAAACTGAGCTGCATTTGAAATAGGGCTGAATGATTTGATAAATAATCTAATTGCGATTTTTTTCTTTCAATATTGCAATATAATCTGTTTTTTTAAGTTTACTGATGTTTTGTTTATTGCAACAAACTCAAGCAATAAATCATTCTATATTACAACAAACTCAATATAAGGTAAAACTAGGGTTGAACACTTTAGAAAAATATGTAATTGTGATGATTTTGACTCATATTGCACATTGGATAGGAATTGTTGTGTTGAAGGGAGTCATCATTTTTCTGTCATTCTCATATTTAGGAAGAAAAATGTACAAAAAGGTAGGATTTTAAACACTGGATGATTGCCTGATTAGTAAATCAACTTGGGAAGTGCGTCTCTTGCCATAATAGTGCAGTGAATTTGCACCAAGGGAAGTTTCCTGATTTATTACAAGAAAAAAATACAAAATCAAAACACAACCTAGACTTAGAAATATAGTTAAACCGCTATGTCTGACAGGCTGTTTTTGACTCACGTTTCGCCTGACCTAACCAAGAAATGCAGCGGGGATCCTGGCCAGACCAGTTTCTGGGTTACGGGCTATGCTGGACTGGTCTCGGGTTCAGACAGAGAATCTAACTTATAAAGTGGAAGAGAGGGGGATTTGAGGCTTTAAGGTCAGATGCTGGATGAGCATAATGGGAAGAACAAATATGAAGACCATGAGTGGTAAAATAGCAGGAACTTGTACTTCAACCACAGTTCTAAATTATTCTTCTAAAAGAAAAAAAATCAGCACAAAATGTGGAGAAAAAATCACATATTTTGTTCTTTTTAAACTGTCACCAACTCTTTGTGTCAAGTTTCACAATAGATTTAACATTTAAGAAAATTCTGAACAATTTTTTTATCTTTTTAAGCTACATGAATGCTTAAAAATATTACATTAACCATGAAAAATTAGCGAATCATTATTATGCTGCATTCATAATATCTAAATGTGTTTTTAAATGTTTTACCCAGAGCTGGGTTTAATGTGGAAGAAAAACTAAACAGCTCAGCCCATCAAAGGCTCGTCAGTACAAAGTACCATGATTCCTTTTCTCCACATTCAAAAAAAAAAAGTGCCAGATGCCATAGATTTATGAGGAAAACTTGAATTTACAGGGTAGAGGGTTGTATATTCAAGGGAAGCAGAGTTGACAGCGTATGTCTGATGTTGCACAATGCAAAGCTGTATCTGATGCTCACATACTGTTACAGGAGGAGGTGAAGAAGTAAAAAGTAAGAGCAAGTAAACATTTTGAAAAAGCAAATCTTTGATGGTGCTTCTAAATAGATTTTTTTTTAACCTACCTTATCTCTTGAGGAGCACTTCCTTTATTCCTCTAAGTTTAAAAAATAAAAGAAATGCCTCACTTTGATTGCAAATATCAAGGAAGCTGTCGCTATGCACGATACCAAGGACAATGTTCTGAAAGTCTAAAAAAAAGTGTGCACCACTTGGTTCCCATTCTCTTTTGATGTTTGTTCTTCCTTCTTTGTTTGGCAAGCCAATAAAAATGTCCCACATAAAGGAGCTTTATTTAGAGTGTTGACAGGAACTTGGGGCCCTTGAAACTTTCATCGTCTGGCGGTTTAAAGTGGTTATAGTAATTGACATCTGATTTCCAAACTTTTTATTGTATTTTTGTTTGACGGGGACTCCAAACTCACCACACATCCTGGAAAGTCAAAGATAATTTCAGTAGAACTGAGACAATAAACATAAAACTGGATAGCCAAAAGATCTACAGATACTGAATGCAAAATTCCCCATGCTTTGTGGATTTGCTGCTCATAAACTAGAACTATCACGAGGCGGTTATGTGCCTCCACGGTTGTTGGTGTTCTGTTTAATATCTCTTTATGATAGGCCAATCAAAAACAGACTGAAATTACTTGTATTTGCTCTGGTACAGCTCCCAAGAGGCGACAAGCTTCTTAGATACACATGGAGAAGGGAACAACAGATTTAAACACTGATCCCAGTGGCCATTTTTCCCAGTCTCTTTTTTTATTGTTGAATCATGAACCTTAACTGAGTCAAGTGAGGCCTGTAAGTCTTTAAATGTTGGTGTGGATTCTTTTGTGACCTCCTGGATGAGTCAATGCGCTCTTGGAGTCATTTCGGTAGGCCGGCCACTCTTGGGAAGGTTCAGCCATGTTCCAAGTTTTCTCCAATTGTAGATAATGACTCTCACCGTGGTTTGCTAGAGTCCTAAATGCTTAGAAATGGCTTTACAATCCTTTTCAGACTGATGGATGTCAATAACTTTGTTTCTCATCTGTTCTTACACTTTTCTTAGATCACATCATGATATGAGATTTTTTAGCCTACTTCAATTTGTTAGACAGGTTTTGATGGTGATTTCTTGATTAAACAGGTCTGGCAGTAATCAGGCCTGGATGTGGCTAATGGGGTGAACCCTGCTTTCCTATTGTGGGCATTGTATGTTTAGATTTACCAACTGGCTGTACTGATAGTGAACGATGATATGTGATCCAGTTTTTGTTTTTAAAGGTTCTTTCCTTCCCAAACACTGTCTTTGGAGTGTTTTCCAGGAGGATGAGGAATAAATTCCGTCCCCTTGATATATGACACAGTCAATTTGGCATGTCAGATTAACCTTAAACTTGAGATATTCCATTCAAAAATGAGAGATGAAAATGTGCTTTATTAGAGCACAACAGGCCCTGTCCACTTTTTCAGAAGCTCTGGTTCCAGAAGTAAAGCTTGCCATTCAGATTTCCCATAGATAGTTAGCAAAAGCCTTTAATGCATGAACCAATCTTACCAGCTACCTGAATACTTGTGACTGTAAAACGTTTGATTTGGTTCTAAAATGGCAGGTGAAGACAGGGAAAAAGGCAACTGTCATTGTTGGCAGTCATTGTTTGTGGTTGTGGTAGATATTTTAATTTAGTGGAGACCGCACCATCAGATGTTGCCGTGACTCACTAGGATTGTGGGTACTGTAGTATTTTTGGCCCAGACTGCAAATAAACTTTGTTTTTCTTAAAAGCGGTTATCTTACAAACTTCATTTTCTACAGGAGCTCAGACCATCGTTTCATACTCGGGTAGCTTGTGGTAAGCGTACCTTGGATACTTCCAACAATATGGCTAGAAATCAAATCTGCAATGGAGAAATGGATGGGAATTTTACTTCCTGATTCATGCTGTTGAGCTTTAATACCTTGACCTCCAAAATCGAACCACGTCATCCCTAATGCATTCTTGACCTTTGTACAGAATTTACAGAAAATCCCTCAAAGTGTTCTTAACCCCTCAAAGCCTGAAAACACAAATAATAGCCAGAGAATTCTTACTTTTTTGGAACTAAAATGTCCATTTAACTTTGTACTGAAATTTAGAAAAATCAAAATTTCCATAAAATTTAACAAATATATTTTTAGTACCGCATTTCATTCATTAGGTGTTTTTGGTAACTGATAATCCACTTGAGGGCATTTTTATCATTTATTAGATTTTATTCAGAATTTTTTTTGAGATATCATGTTCACAGAAATGGCTTGGACGTTAAGAGCGAACCCAAAAACTTGATTCCTCCAGCCCTGGCTAATGCTGGCAGAGAAGCATGACTAAAACCTGGTGATTAGATGCCTCTGCAAGGGTATGCAAGACGGTTAAAGTATGGTGTTGGGTCAAGATGAAAGGCTGTGGTTGTTTTTGACCTTACACCTCTGAAATGCATTCATTTTTTCTCTGAGTCGGAGTGGATATCTGTGCAAAGTTTGAAGAAAATACCTCAAAGTGTTCTTAAGATGTCCTGCTCTGAAGGAAGGTAGGGGAATGTGGTTTTATGAGCTTGATCTCTGACCTATGAGCGCCAAAATCCAAAAAGTTTATTCTTGAGTCTTAGTGGACATTTGTGCCAAGTTTGAAGAAAATTCCTCAAAGTTTTCTTGAGAAGTTGAGTTTTCAATAGCCTGGGTGGATAGATGGACAACTTGAAATCATAATACCTCTGGCCTTAGCTACCGCTGGAATTTAGGCATAAAATTTGTAAGATTTTCAAAATAATAAACTGAGATCCAAGCAATTGTTGGCATTTCTGTCAGAGGAAAATGAATGTGTCTAGTATGACTTTTTGGTGGTTCTTGTGGCTGGAAATGGTCAAACCATCAGATATTTGAGGATTTTCCCATAAGTGGTCAATGCTGATTTTGTCTGCAGCTGCACATGCACTCCATGAAAATTGCTGCAATTGATAAGCTATGAGATCTTTTAGTCGTCACAAAAAGCCAACGGTAAGTGGAGCTGACACTGACTCGGAACCAGGCCAAGAGCACATGCCTGTGCACCCACATGGGCAGGTTTGGCTGTGATAAATCATCATATTAGAAGTTGTCATGGGGTTAACATCACTCTCACAAAGCATTTATCCACTTGTTCTGATGTTTTGAATCAGATCCAGATACTTTGGTCTCTGTGCCAGACAGAGGAAACAAAGAGAAAGAAGATGGTGTTGGATGAAAGAGGTGAGACTGAGGCACTTGAGAGGTGAAGGAAAATAAGAGAAACTGGAGAATATTGTATCTTAAAAGGAGGAGAAAATCTCCAAAGAATAAAAGAGGCATTAACCCTAAATTCTATCCTTTATTGTTCCTTTTCAACAGGATAAAGCTACACCTGGAAGTCTGTTCTTTTACCGTTATTTCCTTCAGCCTGCATGTCAACAGCTATTGCAGCGACACATTGCTATGACAAAGAGGGCTAAGTGCTTTCCACTGTTTCCACCTGCCGCAGACTTTTTCTGGTGTTGGCTTGCAGTCACATGAAAAGTTCCCCCTTTTCAGAAGTTTCTTTCCAAAGATGTTTCTAATCTTTTGACATGCTATTTGGAAAATCTTTCCAAATATGTTTCTGATCTGTTAACATTGAGTTTTGAAAATCTTTGTTCTTCCATCATTTGGAGAAACAAAACATAAATGGAGAACACATTTCTATATTATTATAAATGTGACAGAGATAAGAGCTCTGAGATTTCTAACATATGCTGCTCAATGCTACTTAATTCACTGTTCTGAGGACGTAGATCTGATTCTAAAATCATTTTAAACATATTCTTATTATTTCTGATTTCATCGGCGTGGGTAAAAACGTAGTCATGGCAATTTCTTGTTCGCCATGAAACAGGAAGAAGTTTTTTTTCAGGTTTTTAAAATACTCATAGAGCCATGGATCTTAGGAGGTTGAATTAAAATGTGTCACAATAGTGCTTAGAGGAAATTCTGAATTATAAACAGAAACACTGTTTAACCAGTAATACAAATCTGGAGTTTTCAAAGTAATAATCCCACATGTAAAATAGATTTTGCACAAATATGATAGCAGTTGCCTTCTGCAGTATAAAAACAAACTCCTACAAATGTAATAACATGACATTTGCACATATTTATCACATTTGTGTGACAATAAAAATCTCTGGCTTTTAGAAATTTTAATAATTGTTTTAGCTTTTTTTTTTACGACTGTCAGTAGGTTCAAGTCACTTTAAGCTAAAGTCACATCAAAAAACGTAGTCATGGCTATTTCTTGTTCGCCATGACACAGGAAGTATTTCTTTTAATTCTTTAAATACTCATAGAGCCATGGATCTTAGCAGAGTGGATTAAAATTTTTCAAAATAGTGCTCTGAGGAAATTTTAGATAAACAGAAACACTGTCCACCCTGTAATACAAATCTGGAGTTTTCAACGTAGTACTCCCACGTTGATAATACACCTCCCACAAATGTGATAGCAGTTGTCTACTGCAAACATAATGACAAAAATCATACAAATGTAATAAAGGTGACATTTGCAGGCATTTATCATTTTTGTTGGAGGTATAAATCCCCAGCTTTTGAAAATTTCAATAATTTCTCACAATGTAATATAATCATGAAACGTAAATGTTTGTGGTCATTGTTGTTTGTTGTAGCCTTTCTGCAACTGCCAGTGGGTTCAAGTCAGGTCAACTCACAAACTTGTAGTCATGGCAATTTTTGTTCGCCATGAAACAGGAAGCAGTTTTCTTAGCCCTAAAACACTGGTAGAGACGTGTATCCTTGTAGAGTGGATTCAAATGGGTAAAAATAGTGTTCTAAGGAAATTATAAGTAATATACAGAAACACTGTTTGACAAGTAATACTAATCTGGAGTTTTCAGTGTAATAATACCCCAAACATAATTAATTTCCCAGAAACATGATAGCAGTTACCTGCTGCAAATGTAATAACATTTCCCACAAATAAAATAACTACAACATTTGCAGATATTTATTGTAGAAAGGTGGTGACAAACCAATATGAAGGGTTTTCCTTTTTTAAAAGCTGTCTAATATGCATGCTTTCCTGAAAATTCCCTAATTACTGAACAGCCCCTTTAGCAAAGTTTCCAGTCTAGGAATTCTACTGAGGATTTCCTTTCTAAAACTTAACTGGTAATTATTTCCTTTGGCCATTTCCACTCATGTTTTTCACCTTATAAGCACCCCTCTCAACCTCTGCTGTTATATCTATTAATAATGAAAATAATTAGTGAACCCGATGTGAAATTAAAACCCTAAAGTGAAATCTTTAGTGGAAGGTGTTTACATTCTCCTGGCCCTTAGTCTCTCCTCTCATTAAGCACGATATTCAGTCTTTTATTGCTGCTGCACTCCTCTGCTGCTTCATGGAATAAATTTAACATTTACATGTTTTAAAACCAATGCCCTATTTTCCAAAAGCATCAATCAATAACACCTCTTAGAAAGAAACATTAGACATTAAAATGGTTCACTTTTTAGTGATCCAACCCAGATATTACTTAAAAGGCTGCCACATAAAGCTGATGCTGAGCATGTGACGTCAAAACCAGACCTCTTCCTCTAATCTCCCCATCAGTGCTGAGAGAAATAATCTCCTCTCCAGCCTCTTTATTCTCTCCTTCATATGAAACTTCACCCAAACTGTGGGGTATCGCTAAATCTTCTGCTTGTTTGGGTTTGTCTGCATGAGGCTGACTGGCTCTGTTACTTTGAATCACCTTCTGAGAAACTTGTCCTAAGAGCTTTGAAGGCTCTTCATCTGACAGAAGATTGAGCTACCTTCTCTTTTTACTCTGTGAAGGAGAAAATTTCCACAGCAGGTATTTCATCAAAGGATTTCTTACAAAGCCTATCATTAAAATGCTTTTACAAAGAATTTTACGTGACATTTTTCAAACGGTATATCCTCAGAGAGATTTGCACTGCATGGGTTTTCCATTTTATAGACACTTTTGGTGGATTTTGCTGAGACATGTACTTATATTTAAGGAAGAATGCTGATTTTAATCTTTACTACTAATGCTAGTCATGGCAGAGGCATGGTATTTCCAAAGATGATGACCATGTCTAGATATCTTTGTTTTCCATCAACTGATGTCATCTCGTCAATCAACTGATGATAAAAGAGTAGTTCCCAACCTTTTCTTTTCCTCAGGGCCCCCTGCCCATATCTAAGAAAAGCAAAGCCCCCCGGTACCCACTTGGAAAAATACACCTCAGTTTGATTGTTTTGGTCTTACTTGTATGCTATGTACAGTGTAAGGACAGCATAAGCGCACCTAGAGCAGCACAATTGCCTGGCTGGGACTCATGAGGGGGAACAATTGTGCTTTTGCACAGTAGGGCAAATGAAGAGACATTTCACTGATTTTAAAGTTGGGTTGTATGAGTTACTGGCGATAGCAGTCATTAGCCTACAGTGCTTTCAGTGGGCACAGCCCCGTTTTACTTGTGGAAGCAAGGCTATATAGTGCCACAGAAGGGTATAGCTGCTGCGTGTAATTCTGCAAGGTTGAGGTAAAAATGGGCCAAAAACAATGTTGGCTCAGATGATGCAATAATGAACATTTTTGAAGAGTTTCATTTGTCACCCAGAAAACCTTTGTGTTTGGCACTGTTTTGCAATGTGAGTCTTGGCTACTGGCTACGTGCTCTTCCACCTCAGCCTGGATCTCTGGGCTTTGTCAGAGGATACAAGAAGTAACTAAGCCAAAATAACACTCACATGAGTGATTTTAACTCAATGATGTGTAGTTAAATGTGGATACAAGCAATTTTATGAGCTGGACTAAACAGAGGAACTTTGGCAGATGGAGACTAAACGGAAAGACAGACACAGAAACTTTATTCAAGACTATTTTACCTGGTAGTGAAGGTGTGGAAACTGTCAGTCCATGCCAACAAGAGCTACTGTTTTCAGGAGTGAAACTTCCCAAAACTCTTCCTGGACATTTCTGATCGAGGATAGTGACTCACAGATGCCTGCAGCCTGCATCACTCCCCATCCGGAGTTCCCTGCCTTACCGAATCCTGGCGGTATGGGAATTCTTCAACTTTCTGAAGATAGACTGGAGAAACCGACCCATAGTACAAAAGCTGAATGGATATTTTGTCACCCCGGTAAGTTCTTAGCTGTTGCTTCATTCCTTTAAAGCCTTATAATAAGACAAGCTACAGTCAAAATGACATGTTTACCCTCTGAAAACATTGTCAGCCGTTGATATGCTGGGGCATAAAAGCATGTACGTAGTTGACGAAGCTTGCATTGCAAAATAGTGCCAAACACAGGGGCAGGTGAAAGATAAAACACCTCAAAAATATTTGCTAGAGGGGGCACTTTAGCCCATTTTAACTCAGCCTTGCTAAATTACGCAGAGCAGCTATACCCATCTGTGCCACTATGTATATAGCCTTCCTTATAGAACCCAACTTCAAAAATACTGAAATACCCCTTTAATGTGAATGCACCTGAAGAGGAGATGGCAGAGTTGAAGAACCAGTACACAGTGTACAGAAAATGAAATATTTTGTCTGCTCATGGGGTTCAAATACCTAACTTTAAGTCAACGATGTGATAAGAGGCTTAAGTGAGCAGACAGAGCCCTCCTCGGGCTCTTCGGCTCCTTTGGGTTCACCACTGAGTTTTATAAACGGACTAAAAACACCCCCTGAACCAACCAGACATCCATCTTCCTTCATAAAATTCTTAAGTTTCTTTGTTCACTTCATCCTATGAGCTTTTCTCAGCTGGAAATCCATCTAACCTCCTTTCAAGTTGAGTCATAAACCTGCTTTTTAAACCTACAGGATACCTTTCACTGTAAAACAGATTTTCCATGTAGTTTATCAGCCTTTTTACTCCTGCTATTATAACTTTGTAAAGATTTTCATGGCAGTTTGAGAGACATAAATTCCACCAGGTAGCTTCTCTCTCCATAGATATAGTTTTACATGGATGGATTGGCGGATGCATCAGCTTCTTGGGATCTCCTGCCACTGAGACCGGTCTGAGGAGCTACTGTCTGTTCCAGTGTCTGGCTTAGTCATCAGAGGATGAGTATGAAAGCCTGATTGTAACTGAAGAATGCAGCTGAGTGGAGCTGTGTGGCGTGCGGCAGGATGATGAATGGAGTGACATCCTGGGGAGCGGATGAGCAAGCAGACGGTGGATGTCTGGAGTCAGGGCACTTGTCTACCCACTGGACCCCTAAAAATCTATCCTCCTTACTTTCGCTGCAGACCTTTAGTTACAACTGATACTGCTGGTTTCTCATGCTGCCTCTGACTGAGAATTTTACTGCTCTACTGGTGGTGGTTACTTTACATTTTTAGTAGCACACAGTGGTGATGCAAACAAATAATAGAAAGGGGCTTAAATATGTGAGAGACTGTACACTATAACACAGCTACTGCCTTTTTCTTAATAGGGCTTATTCAGAAACAACAGATGGGTTTAAAAACCTAGAAACTGCGGTTTTCTGGTTGAGATTTTTTATTCTGCAGCTCTCTGACAATGATGACTTCGTCAACTAATGTTTGGTGGACTATTTTGGAGGCAGAGTGAATTATAAGCTACACATGTTTATTCATTTATTCATTCATGACATGGGCCGAGGTAGCAGCCACTCAGCCTGAGGTCCACACATGCAAACATGACATTTGAATTCACAACATTATATTAATGAATTGTGTTACATAAGAATGGCCCAGTGGTTTCCAGATCGTCAGGCATAAGTAAAATATTTCACTTACATAACATGTAGTTTGTAACGTGGGTGCAAATCATCACTGTCCAAGTTCTCTCTCATTGCGCTCTGTTGTGTTCTTGTGTACATATGTTTGTAATTGTGACTGTGTGTTTTTGCTGATGTGCGAGTGTTTGTGTGATCCGACACGGGAGGTTTGAGCGTGAAGCGTCCCGTCTGGTCTCAGAGATCATTAGGCTCCTGTTCACAGGGTCCGGAGGGAAAAAGAGGCCATTATGGTTCACAAGGATCATCGCTCGTCCTAACTACTGATCCAACAACATGTCATTTTTCTGGCTGATGTTCAAACGCTCTAAACCACAATGTTACAGCATAATGAAGCTGGTAATTTAGGTTTGAATCTGAAGGGACAAGAGAAAAAAACATAGGAACAAAAAGGTCAAAATTCAAGCAGTAAAAATAGAGGAGTAGACAATCTGAATTTTGATATCGAGCATTTTATTAGGACTGCTGTAACTTATGTGAAGGTCCATTATTGTAGTCTAATGTAGATTTTATGTATGTTTTAATGCAATTATGAAAAATGCCTTCTTTAGATTCAGTTCAGTGGGTGACCACCCTGTCAAGAACTACTCAAAGAATACTAAAATAAGCTCCAAGGCAAGAGAATCCCTTTTATACTGACAGTTTGTTTTGTTCTGATATAGAAAACTCGCATATTGTTTTGCTAGCAGTGTCTGCATAATGTAATTTTAATGATACTATTCTGCAACGTTCGCTAACTAGCATTAGCATCAATGTTAGCATTAATGTTAATGCTGTTCCAGTAAGCTTGGACTGTAAAGCATTAAACAGCTTTGTTAATCTCTTTTTTTTTTTTTTTTTTGCAAAACAAGCACTTTGTTGACATGCTGTCAGAGAACATCTAACATTAGCAGCCATGACTAGCATCAGACATAAGCAGTGGTTAAAGTGCAGCGTATACGCAGTTATACAGATGATATTCACATATTTACAGCAGTGATAATTTTGTTAACGAAAACTATGAGTGTCGGTTGACTAGCTTGTATACATGAGAAAGACGAGCTAAAAGCAGATCTTGGGTGACAAAACTCTGTTGAAAAGTAAATTGACCACTGAAAATAAAACAAGACTAAAATGTGCCGGACTACTGGACTTTCTAATGTCATGATATTTCACCACTGTACAAGCTATATTACAGTTTTTATTCTGTATTTTAAATCATTGTGGGTGTTGGTAGGGGCATTTAAATAAGTGTTTTACATTCTATACTTTGCCGCATCAGCCTTGGTCCTGTACTGCTCTGGCCTCCTGATGGCCATCGTCCAGGCCTGCTGCAGACTGATGCCCCATCTCTTAAGGTATCTTCTCAGCTAGCCCCTCCATGACACATGCGGCCAACCCCAAGTTCTGGTCAAAAACTATGGGTCCCAGGCACCCAGTATGCGGTGAGCTGGATCATGCCTGAAAAAAACTGCTAAAGTGTAGCTGCCACTTTCATGTCCAGCAGCTGACCCTTCCCATCTCTGCTTTCTGTGCACGCCAGCATTTGACACATGGTCTTGCTATCGATTCCCAAACATGTGCCGACTAGAAGTTGACACCAAAAAGTCGAGCAGTCAGTCACCGTCCAGGCCTCACAAGAGTATAGGAGGACCAAGGACCGAAGGACCGACTTTCGTAAGCAGATACTGTGAGTGGAACACTGCCTTGTCCAGTGAACCCAATGGCCCATGTCAAGCTGGTTGATCTCAGCTTCACTGTTAGCGAACTTGCTACCCACTTTCCCCATTATCCAATTTATACAGGTACTAAAGAGCATTGGAGCTAAGACGCATCCCTGCTGCAGAGCTCCAGAATTTGTCCGTTGACTAAAACTAGACTCAACTATTTTTTTCCTAGGATAGTGAAGGGATAATGAGTTAGGACTTGTCATTGTCTTTGTTATTTGGTTGGGTAAGATTATCATGGTCAAAAATAGGAAAGCAGAGTAGAGTGGATCACACTTTGCGGTACTCAAGGATATCCAGCAATGCCGATGCATTTGGCACCACCACTAGTTATCAGCTTTGCTTCCCTCATCATTATTCCATAATGATACTATCTGAATGAGAAATTTGTGCTAGTATCAAATCAAATTCAAATGATTTTTAGTGAAACTGAGGTGTATTTTCAGTTGTTTCAAATGGGAAAAAGACTGGCGACAGAGATTTGTCTAACTTCGTACAAAGGAGGCTAGGGCTTAACAAGCGCCCCTCCCCGGTGAGGGTCGGGCTTAACAAAGCGGTATTTAATGTCATGTTTTAACTCCTCTTTTATAGCTGCATGAGGGTTTAATGTAGATTTCATTCAGAGAGTTTATAGTTGATAACAATAACAGAAAAATCTTTGACATTTTTCTAAGAAAGATGCAGTCAATAATCTAATCCATCTGTGGCTGTTTAGCAGGGCTCATGTACAGTAGATCCTGCAGTCCCGTGGTGCTGATGTAACACATGTCCAGCCTCTATCCAGTCAAATGGCAGTTCAAAGCGGAGGTGAATGGGAGTTAATAGAGATGAATTACGTGGCGTCCGCTCCCGTGGCTGCTCGTCATCACTGACGCTTGCCAGAATCAGTACCATGTCTCCATGTCTTCATCTCACTTAGGCATGGATGGCTCCCTCCTCTGTGGCAGATCTCATACGTATTTAACCTCCCTCCCTTCCTCTTCTCCTGTGCCTGGTTTGCATTATATTCTCCTTAGAGCAACATGAAATCTCTCAGTCCGCGCTACAGTCGACTGGCCTGTATCAAAGGCGCTGCATGGCTCTGAAACCCAACGGCAGTTTGATGATTCTTTTCTTTGCTTCCATTTCCATCGTTAAAGGCGCTGTTTCTGCAGGGTGGCCTGCGTGTACAGCTGCTGGATCATCTCCTGAGTTCCAGGTTTTAATGGTGCCAGAAATATATGGCTTAAAGTTTAGGAGAAAGAGAAATGTCACAGCCATGAAGAGCGACCAACAAGTCTTGACGTATGCACTCACCTGTTAAAACACACGTGCAGTGCAGTAAAAGTGTGACGCATAGGCTGCGCACCATTGAGCATGGATGGATGGAAAGAGAATTAAAGGCACCTTGAGTTCAATGTAAGCCGTCACGTTTTAGGGTTTCTGTTTCATCCGTCCCATTGGAAGCTTTTCCAAAGTGTGCTACATGGCTCATGGTTTAGTGGTGGTAAATTGCATTTCCAGATCATTTGTAGGTTTTTGTTTAACATGTGAAACACCCAATTCCAAAAATGTTGGGACAAGGCAAAAAATAAGAAAGTAAACAGAATACAGTAATTTGCAAATCCCTTTTAACCTATATTCAATTCCATACTGCACAAAAAACAAGATATTTAATGCTAAATATGTTATCAGGAAATATACACACACTCTGAATGTGATCTGCAACATGATCCAGAAAAGTTGGGACATGTTTACACCTGTGTTGCATCACTTTTAGGTTGCTGAACAGTTTGGGGGGTTTGGGGTTTTTTTGTGCTCATAATTTACCATGCATTAGGGGGCCTTCACTGATGTGCAAGTGACCCAAGCCATGGGCCACAAAATTACAGATGCTGGCTTTTAAATTTTGCATTGATAACAATCTGGATGGTCTTCCTTTTTAGACCAATCAAGTTGAATGGAGCGGCACTCCTGGCACACACCAGAGACCTAGCAAAATACATGCAGCAGATTTGTAAAGTTTTACTAGAGAGGGAGCGATTTTTGCAGATTATGCGTTGCTTGCACTTTGCCGTGCAGATAGAGTATGTGGAATTTGAGGGTCAGTACCTCCCAATTGCACACTGGGGAACGTTGTTAATACATTTATAGACCATCTGGCTGTGCAGTCTCTCACAAAGTGAAGAACCTTGTGACACTGAGGTGAATGACTAAGCCTTACAAGAGTGCTCCTTTACAATCATGGTACTCTCAACTGCTACCGATTAACCTACTAATCTGTGGAATGTTCCAGGTGTCTTTGAGCTTTCCACAACTTTCCCAGTCTTTTCTATGCCCTGTACCAGCTTTTTTGGAACATGTTCAAGGCATTAAACTCAATATCTCTTCTCGTTGTGCTGAATTTAAGCTGAAAAGGATTTGTAAATCACTGCAGAAAAGGTTTTGCCACAAATATCTGTGCCAGAAATTGGACCTATTGTCCACTTAAGTGCCCTCAAAAAACCAATTAATCATTCTTTCTTTTGGCTGAAAGCTGAATCTGATATCAGAGAATCTCTGATGTAAAAAGAAACCCGCATATTTTCACATACGTCTGGTTTTTGGACCAGTATTCTCCACACTTACAGCAGACAGATTGTTTTTGTTATTCTATCCAGGTTGTAAGGTGACAGAGACTCCCTGAGGTACCACTCTGTGATGTTGAGCATGCGTGTGTTTCTGCTGAAAGTGTGATAAAGATTTTATTCTCCTAGTCCAGAAAGAAGGAAAAACGAGCAAAATGGAACATTTGTTTTTTCCCTCTTCAGCTAAGCTCCCAAATTCCTGTCCAAAAACGCTTCTGGATTTTATTTCCCAGTCTGATTTTAATGGCTGGAGAGTATAAAGGATGGATATGGTCTTACAAGTCAATTCCAAATGGGGGGAATGTGAACTTCTCTGTTTCTGTTTCGTGCAGCCAACAAGTATGAACAAACTTCTCTCCCCTCAAAAAAGACAGACAGGCTCGGCCTTCCCTTGTTGGAAATGTGTTTTCATTTTTATCAAGAGGTTTAACAGACTTAAAATCTTTCCACAAATATGCACCTCAGAGGCCTCCATCATGTTTTGCGCTCTCTTGTGCATTCATCATTATGCAGTTGAGTCAATATGAAAGGACGGTGTAATCCAGGTTGGTTATGATGTTAGCCGCAAGTGTTGAATGAAGTCTACACCTTTACACTTGTTGAGGTGTTTCACAGCTGTAGAATCCACATGGAACATGCCTTCAACATGGCTCAAGATGTAAATTGAATGTTCGTCATAGCACATTCTCATGGAAAGTCTACTGCCCCCAAGAAGTAGGTGATACGATGAGTAAATTCAATAATGCAAAATATGGCAAAAACATCAGCCATATTAATCATACAGTCTTTGGGTGATTTTGAATTAGGGACCCAGGCCCAAAACTGACTACACTTGACCCCAAAGTCTGGTTCATTTGATCAGTAAGATCACAGGCATACCATCATTCCATGTGTCCTCTTGGAGAGGTAGTTCATGTGGAATAGGTGTGGTTTGCAGGAGATGTGCATGCAAACATGCCCAAGTTGTCAGCAAGTACAGTTGGAAAAAAACCCTTGTATCTGCACACCATTGACCCATTTCAACACTCAAGCTTCATGATAGATATAAAAGTATGTAGAGGATCATTGTTGGCATCTTGAAATAATGAAAAATATTTAATGTGGTCTGCAGAATGGACTCCATTGGCCTTACCTAGCAAAAAGAAATACTGACTTGAGCGACTGCCATAGCTGCATCTTCTTCGTTCTTCTCAGCAGATTTACATACCAACAGCATGCATACTACCACCTACGGTAGTGGACAGAATACATACAAAGTGGGTGAGGTTGGAGGGGGAGCAATTGTGCTCAGGCACTGGTCCAGTCATGCTTAATATAAAAACGCTGTTGGTCACATCACCCTTTGGCTTTTGAAGATGTGTTGTAGTCACCACACTGGAAATGCTCTATCAGCCTAATTTTGCTCGGTCTAAAAGGTGGCAAAGAGGAGCAGGTGAGATGGGCCTTAGCAGCCATGCAAATCCATGTGTAACTGGAGCCTTCATATGATCAGAATTTGTGGGTAATAAAAGTGTTGACCCCTACAGTTTGTTGGAATGAAGATATAAACCATGGAGACGTATTCATTCCTAATTCAGGCTTTAAAAATGGGCTTTTTCACATAGGGCCTCATTCAGACACTTTAAGACCTGCAGCGTTTTGGACTTTTACTTTGGGCTCATTTTTTAACCCAGGTTGCTGCTCAGGTGAAACAGAGAAATTCCATAACCCACTAAAGCCATATCTTCTGATAACATTTGATATTTACGTCGATGTCAGGGTGCTTTCTTTAAAGTGACCACCTTTGAAGTTGATTAGTTGAAGTATGTAGGAGGAGATTGTTGAATTTTGGCCCCATAAAGAGCTCAAAGTTTAGCACAACTCTGAAATCCATTGAAAGTGGCTGATTTTGTGTAAAGTCTTGTGTTTTAGAAGGCTTAGTGTTACCCCTTTTGAAACTGAGTCTCAAAACAGTGTGGAAATCTTCAAGGACTTCAAACCTCAGACGACCCTTCTGGAGACCACTACTGTGAAGCACCGTCTTTGTCAGAACAGAAGGGATGTAATTTTTAATTCAGTCATATTCATTTAAGTCTGGCAGTTACAGTCATGAAATAACCACAATACAAACATAACAGACTAGGTGTAATTTCATAAACAAATTGAAGCACGAGTTGCTACGGAGTCAGTGTTAATTTTGGCAGCTATTTTCAATTTAGACTTAGTTTTAGTCTTTAAATGAAATGCATATTAGTTTTAGTTACATTTTAGTCATTTCTGGCCTTTTCAGTTTAAGTTTAGCAGTGTTAATTTCGCCGACTAAAACTATGACAAAAAACTAAACTAAGACTAACAAAAATAGATCTGTGATGACTAAAACTGACAAAAACTATGTTTATTTTTCGTCAAGATGACTACTGCTACTTTTTTTTTTTTAGATCAAAAACATCACATTGCAATGATACAACATAAAATTATTTTATTAGATTGATGACTTGATTCACCAGATATTTTAAAGATTGCCTTAGTTTGGAGTGTCAAAGAACAGAAAAACATCTTGCACACTGCAGGCCTCCAAAAATGGGATTATTTATTGCACCAAAGTAGTGATGTTTCAAGCAGAGCTGCTCTTCATCAGACGGTTTAGAGTGTCCCTCTTGAAGATCTCCAGAACATGGACAGGCCCTAGTTCTTCTATTCTATGGGGAAAAGTATCATTACATTTAATATGGTGGATTTAATAAAATTCCTTTACCTACATTAGTTAGAGGCCATAATAATTAAGATCTTTTGGCAGCTAAGTGCTATTAGATTTTTACAAAAAAGTCAAGTTAAGACCATATAATTGCATTTAAATTGACTAATGTCCATCTGTAAGTGCGTATCCTCCATGTTCCTCTCAGGCTGTCATGGATTCCTTGAATGAAAAACGACCGTGGGGGTAAATGAGCTGTGAAGTATCAGCTTTGAACCAGATTCTGCTCTGAATTGATGTGGTGTGACTCCTATACCCACAGTGGGCTTTTATTTTCTGGACCTGCTCCCACCTTTTGTCTCTTTAGTCTTTAACTCATTCTCTCCTTTTAAGTGTGCACACAGACAAGGTGACCCGGCTCACCTTATGAGTCCATCCAATCAGTCCACATTAAGATATTACTGCAGACTGTTAAAGAATATAGCAGCAGAGATGAGCAGACAGCTGAGCGGAGCTGTATACTGCGAGTCTTTATGTATCTCACAATCTAGGCCAGATGAATAAAAGATGGAGCCGACGATTTGTGGCTTCCTCCGCCGTCGGAGCATAAAAGTTTAAATGACGATTTAGCATTAAATAATGCGTTGGAGGCAGTATAAGAAAGAACTTCTTCATCGGGTTTGGCACATTAAAAGTTGGCCGCTGCTGACGTCAGACTGAAAAACACTGTTTGATATTGAAATGGCTTGGTGTGTCAGCATGAGCCCAGACTTCTTCGGTGATGCATTGATGAAATCAGTTTGTATTCTTTCCTAAAAACAGCTTGATCGTATGGGGAAGTCATCTTTAAGCTTCCAGAGTATGCTTCACCGTAAAGGACTTTTCATTCCTGCAGCTGGCAGAAGCAGCTAGATGTTGTCTTACTTACGTCATGATCGATCAAGTCTGATTGAGCAGGAGGACTTCTTTGTATTGTTTGAATTTGGCAGTGGTTTCTCTTTGAGATTGAAAGCTGAACCTGTCATATCAAATGTGATGGTTCAAAGTCTGTCTGAGATAGTTAAAACAACCCTGATAAGACTGTAAATGTAAAGCATATGTGAAGATAGAGCGTTCTATTGCTTCCCCTGTATGACCGCTGAAAGGAGTTGTACTTGGCCAACTTCTCATTGGTTGGGTAAAACGGAAAAAAGCTGCACCTTGTCTATTGTCTGTATGTCTGTTGGGATTAGTGCTACCAGCTGTGCCTTCACTGTTATTAAGAGCATATTATGTGTGCATTTGAAGGAGTCTGGTATGCTTTAAAGGCATCGTATTATTATGCATGGCATGTTTTCTAGAAAGTGTCCGAATAATCTCTAGTATTTTTGCAGAGTGGAACTGCACTTTTTACAGATGGATTTAAAGCTGATAAACTACCTGTAGCCAATGAGGAGAGGATGATATTGTCTGGGTTTTTGCCTTCAAGCAGTTTGGAATATGTGTTTAAAGAGATAAAACAGGACTAATATTGCATATCAAGAAATAGCTGAAGAAGTTGGCCAACCAGGAAAGCACATGGGGACATATGAATGGCTGAACCAGCTAAGCTAACTAGTTTAGCCACTGAAATGTTCATTTATATCTTAGTTAACTTGGTTTTCCCTTATCATCCCTTCCTTGTCACTTCAATATTTATATCTGACACTACCAAAATGATCTTACAGCCCTTCATATCGACTGACAATTTCATATCAAAGTGGTCAAAGCGACTGCATATTACATCAAGCTGTTAAATGTGACTCGTTGTAGCCTGTTAGCTAGTTGGCAGCTTGGTCAGCTAGCACACTGCCCCGGTCCCTCCGAAATCTACCCCAAAAAGTTCATTTCTTCAACTACTCGCAGCCCATTCCAGGTGAAAATGTCACAGATTGAATGAGTTTTGCAGGTACGTCAGACATGTCGGAAATTCCCATAGGAATGAATGGACTTCCTGTTGACTTACCTTGGTAACCATACGTACAGAAATAATGCATTATGGCAGAGTGCCTAGATGGAAGCCTGTCCTCTGTGAAGAACACATGAAAGCTCACTTGGAGTTTGCAAAAAAGCGCCTGAAAGACTCTCGGACTCTGAGAAGCAAGACTCTCTGGTCTGATCACACCAAGATTGATCTGTTTTGCATCATTATGTCCAGAGGAAACTGGGTACTGCTTATGATCTGCCCAATACCACCCCAACAGGGAAGCATGGTGGTGGCAGCATCATGCTGTGGGGGTGTTTTTCAGCAGCAGGGACCAGGAGACTGGTCAGGGTTGAGGTAAAGCTGATTGGAGGAAAGTGTAGCGATATCCTCAATGAAAACCTGTTCTGCAGAACTCAGGACCTCAGATTGGGCCAAAGGTTCACCATCCATCATAACAATGACCCTGAGCACACAGGAAGGACGACACCAGAGTGGCTTAGGGACAACTCTGTGAACATCCTAGAGTGGCCCAGCCAGAGCCCTGGCTTGAACCCTATCCAATATCTCTGAAGAGGAGTGTCCAGATCCAACCTGACTGGGTTTGAGTGGATTTGCAAAGAGAACGGCGGGAAATCTTCCAACACCTGTGTGACACTTGTTGCGTCATATTCAAAAATACTCAAGGCTGTAATTGCTGCCAAAGTTGCTTCAACTAAGTACTACGTAAAGGCTCTGAATAATTTCTACTACTACTTAAAAAATGTAGTTTACTACTAATTGCCTAGTAAAACCTCTACTCAAGGGAAGACCTACCATACTGCATATTTGATGGTACACATCTGTTTTTGCAGGGTATTTAACCATCTGCATGCACGTTAGTGAGCTTGTTCATGAGCCGTTGAAATGTTTGTAGACTTTTTCTTTCTAGGCCATCCTTCAGTTTCTCCCTCTGTCTCACTCCTAGAAAGGAGTGCTGTGATTAATGACCACTCAGGATCTAATGAGAGCGTGTTAAAGCAGAGGAAGTATTTCAACATGGCACGGCTAAGGCAGGAACCAGGAAAAAAAAAAAAAAGGAACACAGCCCCAACTCCACCTTCCCCCATGTTCATATTTCACTAATGCTTGACCTGCAGTTACTCATTAGCCCCTTTCAACTCACTTTTGTGAGGCTGTTTGTTGTCCTTGGGGTCTATTATTCCACCATCATCGTCCCTAAAGCAAGACAAACGTGTCTTGCGTTGCTACGATCAGCGAAAGTAAACAACCGTCCCAAAAGGAACAGAGAGCTGGTATTAGGTTTGTTTGACAAGGTGTATTTGTCATACTTTTCTTTTGTATAAGGTGGGCTGTTTGCACTGTTGCAGAGAGTAATTATGAGTAAACATGTCAGCAGAGTTTTCTTCCATATTGCTTTAAAGCAGGAATCAATAAACCCATTTATTGCCTCTTTGGAAAAGTACGGAGTGTGTAAACTTGTGTGGACTTTGAGCCTTAGAGTGGGGATTTGATTTTGTTTTAATGTGCATGGGCATAAAAACAAATGTAGTGCCTTTTTGGTGTTTACGTAGCTAACAGATATTATACACAGATTGATGTATGGTGGAATAGTCATTTTATTGTGGCTGAAATGCATCTATGAGCTATAATTTGAATTTCTACTGCAGTATCAGTATGTCCAGTGACAGTTGGACACTGCAGTGTCAGTCTGGCTCGTCCTGGGTACATGTGGCAGGCCATTAGTGGCACTCTGACTGAATAAACAGTCATCAGTAGCATGCTGTGGACTGGGTCGTCTGCAGCTGCACTCTTCCACACGCCAAGCCAAGAATGTCCAGTATAGTAACTAGAACGCACCATGGAGCTAATGTCCGCCTGCTCCTGGCTCTGGCCTGGCAAGGAACAGCACGGCCCAGGCATGGTGGAGGGCTCTGATGTCACACCCCTGCTGAATGATGGATGGAAGAGCAGCCAACATGGAAACATGGAAGATTGGATATAAAAATGGGTACTGTTTTTAGAGTTCAATGACCAAATGCTCTGTATAGAAAATTTAGTTGACAATTTAGAAAAATACAAAATTAAATGCAGTCATTATTTTTTTATAATTCACAAAATATCAACAGAATTACACACCAGATAAATCATGATATCTGGACTCTAAAAATCTCTCCTTGAAATACCAAGTGTTAAATCATTTTAAAATGACAGTGATTGGAGCAATTTTTCTCTGATAGTTTCATATATTAGATGTAAAATGCAACCTTAATAATATTCAGGGGAGTTTTTATGGGTCAGTAACATCCAAAAACAACCAATACTTAAGTTTCTACAACATTTCAAGTCAAAGATGAGCATTATGAGCAGTCTTTTCCTCCATTTCTGATCATACCTGAGATCTTACATTACACTGCAAAAAAGACACAAGAGGTTAGAATGATTTTAACAAATTTCTTGATATTTCCCAATCTATTTAGATGCCTAATTGTGGTATGATTAACCGTTTTAGGCCTCTAGCTCTAAGGGATTTATAGCAGAAATCATGTCAACTGATTTTAAGCATTTGTGATTGATATGATATATTTTTATCATCTTCTATTCCATCCATCCATCCATCCATCCATCCAAGACAGACAAGGCATTCTGTGAATGCTCCAGTTTCCAGGTTTTTGACACAGGTGTTGATAAACTTCATTACTGATCATAGCTGGAGTTACATTGTTGTCTGCAATCGCTGTAAATTATTGATCATTTGTAACAACCAGAACTTTTGTCTGGTGAAGTCTGTTATGTAAAAAGAAAAGTTAAAGGCAAGGTATAACCATGAGGCCTGATGAGCTTGACCTGGGACCTTCAAAATCCAGTCAGTTCTTCCTAGTGTTGTAGTACTTGAGAACAGTCTTGGTCTTGAGACCGGTCTTAAAACCACATTTTGAATTTCTTGGTCTTGTCTCTGTCTCTGACTGGCCGGACTTGGATTTTTCCGATCAAGAGCGTTCAAGACCAGCACTGATCTGCTATTCTTCGACTTCATAATTTGATAACCAGGAGAAGCACTGGTTAAAACAACAAATAGCTACACCTACAAACTCAGGACATCAGTCCATCTTATTTCTAATCAGAAATACCTCTGAATATTTACTTTAGGCCTCATTCACCGGAAAAATTTAGATAGAGATGTCATTTTCAGATAATGAAATAATTTAGCACTTGTCAGTGGCTTTTAAATACAAAGAAGATTTTTTTTTTTTTTTTTTTTTTACAAGAAGTTAGTTGTACAAGTTTGTTAAGATTTGAAGTATTTCTGCATGATGTGCTTTGAAAGAGTTGCAGACACTTTGTTTTTATCTGTCAAATTTATTTCAAAGAAAACTAAAATTAAGGAGAGAATGCTCTTTAACTGTTCAACCTTTTCATGTTTTTCTAAAAAATGATTTTTAGGTCTCAGTCTTGTCTCGATCTCAGCTTGTATCGGTCTTGGTCTTGATTCAGTCTCGACCCCCAAAGTCTTGGTCTCGGTGCACTCTGGTCTCGGACAAGTCTTGGCCTCGGATAGTGTGGTCTTGAGTACAACACTAGTTCCTTCACCAGCCATGCAAAGTTCAAAATAATCCCTGCAACCATTCATAAGAAATCATGCTCACAAGCAAAGCCTAATATCCTTGACCTTTCACTTTTAAAATCTAACCAGTTCATGCTTTAGTCATAGTAAAAAGTCGTGCAAAGTTTGGAGAAAATCCTTCATAGATTCTATGACATATCATGTTCACAAGAAAGGGATAAACATGTGACCCAATGACCTTGTCCTTTGACCTTGGACCCATAAAATCTAATGATTTTCTCCTTGAGTCATGCAGAGTTGTAAGACACCCTGCAACCATTCTTAGGATAGCATGTTCACAAAAAAAGGATGAAAATGAGGCCTGATAACCTTCATCTCTGAGTCAAATTCAAAATGATTTCATACTTGAGTCTTAGAGGATGATTTTTGAAGTTTGAGGAAAATTTGTAGCCTAAGCAAGGGATAAACATAAAGACCAATGCCCTTAAATCGTATTATTTTATCCTCGAGCAGTGGACATTTTTGCAAAGTTTAAAGAAAAGCATAAATGAGATATAGTGTTTAAAGAAATGGTCTGGAAAGTGAGGGATGAACGAGGGCTGGAGGTCCGTTACCTTGAACTTTGATTCATAGTGTCCTCAATCTAATCATTTGATCCTTGAGTCATATGTACAATGTTTAAAGACAACCCGCCAAAGCATTGATGACAAATTGTGTTCACAAAAATGACCCAGAAAGCAAGGGATGAACGTGAGGCCTAATGACGTTAACATTTGACCTCTGACTTCCAAAATCCAGTCAATTCATTCACGAGTCAGGACAAACATTTGTGCAAAGTTTGAAGAAAATCTGTCAAAGTGCTCCTGAGATATTGGGTTAAAAAGAAGCCGCTGACATTCCTGCGAAAACACAATACTGCTGACTTGGAGGTATGAAAAGCACAGAACTCCCAAATTACTACATTTAATTTATGAGACAGATGTAAAGGAGGAAAATGTATGTCAAAAAAGATACAAGAAAATTTCTAGACACTGTCTAGACTTAACTATATTGCCAAAGTTTTGTGTAATTTGTTATTTTAGATGATAGAAAACAGGATTTTACCCTTACATCAAAGTTTTAAATTCTGTCAACCATGACAACCCTACTAAATATGATCTTGTAATAGTGTAATAGCAAACAGTCTTCATGTATTTAAACATCAGCCATGTGTGGTGTAGTTTGTCATTGATCAGTGATGGTAGAGGTAATGACAGGTGGGGTCGGTGAGGTCTCGGTGCAGACATGCCCTTATAGAGCACAGACAACCGCCTACATTCATATTTTAGAAGAGGCCAGTATCAAAGCTGAAGGGGAGGCTGGTGATCGGGACAGATTGTGTGCTTTGGCTGAGGCCCCGGGTGCTGCTGGGTAGGGAAGGGGGGAGCATATGGGCTGAATTCTGAGGGGTCTTGGCCCACCTTAGTATGGTGGGCACGCAAAGACGGCCCCCTGAAGACACGCAGGCGATGCCAGGAATCTTAAGCCACGTCGTCCTGCCAACAGCTCGGTATTGAAATCCTCCCCGCTGCCTTGGCTAAGACGTAGCATCTTATCCCCTCACATCCACCTTCCTCCAACCGTCCTTCCAAGCCTCCATCTCGTCTCTGTGCGCTTCTTCAAAGTGGACCCCTCTGGTGATTAATCCATTTGAATGAGTATCTCTTTCCACAGGACAAGATGAGCTAAGTGGCCACAGGGGCGCAAGATGTGAGTGGAAAACCGAACCAGTGGGCTGTGATTGGTTGAAATAATACATGGCACAGCCTGAATTGGAAATGCTGGCCATGCCTTCTGTATCCACAAGCAGAAACACACCAGGATCAAGGGAACCACTCTAATAAATTTGATTTGATGCTGTGGTTTTTGCTTGTTGACATCAGTGACCAGACGCTACATAGCTTTTTTTCTCCACAGGATGCTTTATTTCTGTCAGATGATGGAGCCATCCATGGTGGGATGTTGTGTTCTTAATCAGTATTTGTGCATGAGCACATGCTTTATCCATTTGTGTACGCTGTAATAGATATGTGTAATGATATGCTCACTCAGCAGGACCGGAGTCGAGTCAGTCTGTCCGGCCGGTGACTCATCGAAAACTTTGGTGCCAATAGCCACAGCAAACACGTTTCGTCATGCGTGTGATAAAAAACAGTGTCTAACATATAATAACCTCATAGGGCACCGGCATTAATGTTCCCTTCATGCAGTGTGGTTTTTGCCCTCAAAGACAAGATGCAGGCTGTCATCACATTTGCCATGCCTGCACCAATTAAAAATTCATGGTGATGGTTTTTAGACAGCCTGAGCATCCGCACAGACTTGACTCTGCGATTTTAAGATGATCGTAATGGATTTTAGAGTCAAAGAGCTCATCGAGGATGTCACTGTAAAAAGATTCTTAAAAGGCCCTAGGGCCATACTAAAGGGCTGTGTTCATGTCACAATGTTTTATTTTTATTTAAATTACAGGAAAAAAAATTCTAGGTGGTCCAGGTCTGCCATGTAATTTGTGGTAATAAAGCTCTCTCAGTGTGGAAAAGGCATGATTATAATGATTCAGTACAAACAGATTGATGTTTTTGCAATTAATGGAGTATCTTGAAAGATGAATATACAATAATACAAAGTATATAAACATTGCAACATGATTCACCGCTTTTAAAAGTTGTTTCCCAAAAGTCTGGTCTTTGTGTTCTTTTTGGTCAGCAGTGGTTTTAACTTTGGAACTCCCCCATGGATGTCATTTTTGCCCAGTCTCTTTCTTTTTGTTGATGTTGGACATTGTTCTAGGTTCTTATGTGATCTTGTGGCTGGGTTATTGACGCACTCTTGGAGTCATTTTTGTAGGCCGACCACTCCTGGGAAGCTTCACCAGTGTTCCAAGTTTTCTCTATTTGTGGATAATGGCTCTCACCATGGTTAACTGGAGTCCCAAAGCCTTATGAATGGCTTTGTTACCCTTTACAGACTGATAGATGTCAGTGACTTTGTTTCTCATCTCTTCTTGAGTTTCTTTAGACCCTGGCATTATTTGTTTCTTTTTGAGATCTGTTGGCCTGCATCACTTTGTCAGACAGGTTCTATTAAAGAATTTCTTGATTCAACAAGTCTGGCAGTAATCAGGCCAGGGTGTGGCTGGTTAAATTGAACCCACCTTTTCAAAAATGAATGACTTCACATCAGGGGCGTAGAATTGGGTAGGGACGCTAGGGACACGTCCCTATCAATATTATGCCACTACCGCATGGTCCCTTCAGCGCTGGTTATTGACATAAACACACAAACAGTTGGATGGCACGGCCCGCGGAGTCACCAAAGCCCTCCCCACTCTAATTCACAGTGCCGGAACCGCTGCAAGCAAAACACAACATAAACACCACACAAACAATCCCTTATCCACAACAAAACCACCAACACAAAACACAAGCATTACAACACAAAACACAAGCATTTTAACGCAAAATCACTCTTTACATTGTCTTGCCAGGGTTGAGCTGGCGCAAGTTTAAAACATCGGAAGTAACTATAGTAAGAGTGGAAAACACACAGCAATGTTCATAAAACGTGAGACCTACATGTAGCATACACCTGTCCACTGAATTTTCCATCTTCTGGCTTTTTATTACTTATAAGTGGTGGATTTTCTCTTGTAACTCTAGCTGCTCTTCTCTTTGCTGCTCTTAAAGCTCTCTGATGTTTTTAGGGGCAGTTTTCTGGCTGCATGTGGTTAATCTAAGTTTTGGTGCAGTACTTGCAGCGTTAGTCTCTCTCTCTCTCTCTGTGCACCTGTTTGTAGGTGCGCTCTTGTCCTAGAGTTGTCATTCATGCGCTGGAATGGTTATTGTGCGTACATGCAATTGTCATCCTGGCGGCGCCACTGATCATACTCAACCATTTATCAACATGTATGACATTAAATTAGATATAATGTGCAATAATGTCTTATCAGGAGAATACAGAGTAGCGAGGCAGTTGAAGCAATGAAAGGTGAGGTCTTAAACTGATTAGTGAAATATGTATTAGCCCATTAATACTTTTTAAACATAAACAATTTTATCAAGAGAACTGTCATACATTCAGGGAAGAGACAGGAGAGGCAGATGGAGCTTCAGGGTGTGAGGTAAGGTTTAAAAATCCCATTACTGATAATAATAGATTCAGAAAGGAGAACAGGTGAGGACTGACGTCTAGCTGATTTTTTAAAGATCAATTTTCAATAATTATTTCATTATTTCCACAGTACTATAATGTTTGGGTTAGGTTATGATGAGGTTATCAGCTGCACTTGAACACCCCACTAAGTGTTCTGCACATTTATATTGTGAAATGCTACTCCATAGTGACACATAAGTGGATTTTTTCCTGTTTCGTTTTAAAATGAGCCACCTTTGTGCTCAGGAGCTGGACCTTGTCAGCTCATAATCATTATGCTTTGATTAAAGACTCAAGCCATTTTGTTCAAGAGGAAGAGGGAGAAGTGGTTTTTCTGGGTGGTTTGCCCACATCTTAAGATCATAAAACATATACATACAGATATTATACATGCATTTATATAGGTGTGCACTGCACTATTTTTCCAAGAAACATTTGAAAAAAGAAGGAAGAGTAAAAGATCACATAGCATTTTGTGAATGTTTTACATTGTAGTTAATTTATGATATATTTCTGCTCAAACTATTTACGGATCACTCAGGTTTCCAGTATGTGTCCCCCAGTGTTAAACTCATTCCTACACCCTTGCTTCACATCATCCAGGGTACAGCGCGACTAAGAACATGGCTGCCTCTTAGTGAGTTTATGACCTTTATTGTTTAATTTGTGTACCGTACTCTGCTGGCCACTATCAATATCATACATTGTGTCTTACTGCTTTACAATTTTAATCTATTTGCTGCACTCAAATGCAGCAAGTAATTAATCTATTGACTGCAACTGAAATGCTGCAGGAAGGCTCTCTGTGGTGAAATGCCTACTGCTTATGCATATTTGCACTAATTAATCTATAGACCGAACTAATAACTAACTTTACTTAATCTGTTAACCGTACTCAAACGCTGTAAGAAGGCTCTCTGAGGTAAAATGCCTCACCTTATCTTCAAAGTTGCACTTAATAATCTATTTACCATACTAATGATGCAAATTAGCAAATTTGCTAACCCTGGCACATTTACAATGTGTATTCCTTACGTTTGTACATTAATGTGCAGTCCCTTTTAAAATAAATAAATAAATAAACACTAATTGAATCTATCTACTGAGTCAAATGCTGTAAATAATTTATCCATTCACTGTAACTCAAATGATTTAAGAAGGCTCTCTGTCATAAAATGCCTCACCTCATACATTACATGAATCAGCTATCCTGAATTATCTTCTCTCCCTCATGTAAATCTGCCCTCTTTTGCATGCTTTATACTCTGATCCGTCAGCATCCTTGCACCCTTTGCACATCTTACAACCATACTATCAATGCTAACAGACCTGTATGTGCTAGAAATAATACCAACAAGAGCTTGTACATATCTAAATCTTAAATTTTGTTTACTTTTCTCAGTTTATTTATTTTTGTTTTTAATGCTTTATTCCTGTACATCAAGAGCAAAGCTAACCAGTCATATTCCTTTTTGCATGAGCATACTTTGCCAATAAAGCTGATCTTGATTTTTCTTGAATATACATATGAGAAACAAATGTCCATCCAATAAGGTGAGCTTGTCTTATCTTACAGGATGCCTTTAGAACCCACATGTAATAGATATCCTTCTATCATAGCTTTGCAAAGATTATGGTTATTGTCAAGTCCCCTGAACATGCTCCTCGCAAACATATGGCAGCTATAAAGTTTAAACAAACAAGCTTTTGCTGCTGACATAGTTTGCTAAATCAGACTGTGAACTTTAGTACCACCACACACACTGAGAAGGTATTAGAAGTTTGAGAACATGATATTTTTATCCTGAGGTACAGAGTCCTTTGTCATGTCTGCATCAATGAATAAGCCTTTAACCAACTAATACTGTTTTTGCATGAAATTTCATGCAAGTTTGACTGCAATGGGAAGACATTTCCTCACTTGAGACATTAGTAAGAATCGTGTTGAAATGCATCCTCCAGGGATGAAAATTATTCACTAGTTTGAATGCAAATTTCTGCTAAACAGCCTACCACTGGAGAAATTAGTTGAAGCCAAATATTAACAGGGAAAATGACAGGAATCTAGATTATGATCTGGTCAAAGACTCTTGGTTAAAAGTGCGATTCTCTAGTCTGACAGTGTAAAAGTACCCGGTGATGACACGTGGCTGGTTACACAAATATGATCCTGATTAAACAAAGCAGACTCGTACAAGGCCTGACACTGTATTAGAGATTTCCACTGAACACTTATATAAGTCTTTACAAAGATTGTTTTAAGAGGAACACCCAAGAATTTTCAGGCGGGCTTCATTGCCCAGAGGAGCCGTGGGGTTTTGGCTGCTGTTAGCCTCTCCTCAAATCACTTACTGTGCCTGAACAGTGGTGTCTGGGCAGATCCGAGCTGGTTCCCATTTAGAGACAGCGGCTGGCTCCGGCCTGTAATTCGCAGAAGGGGAAACAAATTGCTCTCTGGTCTCTGTCTTTCTCCTCCAGGCCAGTTTATTTCATGCTACTTTGGTTTGCCATTCTTTTCTTTTGCGTGTGTCATCCTTCCAAGTATTTCAGACACTTTCGAGGGTCATTACCGAGGGCCTCTCAGGAGGGATGCAGGGTGGGGCCGCCTGGTTGCCTAACTCGTTGGTTGGTAGAAAACGTGCCTCAAAACATGCACCACACCCTTAAAGCTTCTTCAAGTCTGTCAGCTCAGTCGTCGCAGCTCTCATCAGGAGATTTGTCTCAAACGGTGCGCTAGCTATTACTTAACCAGTGACATCATTATTAGCCTTTAAGCTAGCTTCTGAAGACGACAGGAAGCATCTTAAGAACAGAGAACCAAGAGGCATCATTGATCTCCGTCTCTCTGTCTGCTTTGCTCCGTCATCCCAGCTCAGATCTCCTCTGGTCCAACGTCAAGAACCACAACAAGGGCTGAAGCAGCAGATCTGAGGAGCCGTAACCCTGCAGGCCTTAATTCTCGCGGAGGATCACTCAGCAAACATTTTTTTTTCACTAGCATATCAAAGGCCAGACAGGATTAGGCTTAACCTTCACATTAGAATAAACTGACTGCTCTTCAGCTGCACTCTCGGCCCCGTGCCACTCAAACAGCCTCCGGGGGATTGAGATTTAGAAGAAGTCTGAAATCTGTGGAAGGATTTGGAGTCTCTAGAGGTCGAGCTGAGAGGAAGAGGAAGCTGGGAAATGTGGATACAGATGGCGAAGACATGGGCATCATCCATATTTACTTAGCATTGGACTAAGCAGTTGGCTTAGCATCAACGGCGGAGACCTTTTAAGGGAAACAGCTACTTGTATGGGAGATACTGTAGAGTTCTTCATAATTAAAGGAGAAATCAATGATAAAATCAGTCATTGTTACCTGGTCATCAATGATAATGATGCTTATTTCTTGATACATCAAAAATATCAAGTTTTTGCAAGTTTTTTCATCTTATTTCTCATCAAAATGATCCTATCACACTTGAAATAAGCAGCATTTGTTAAAACCGTGGAGTTTTATGGGTATTCCAAGCAAAAAAATAAGGTTTGGACTGCTCACAGTGAGTAAACCTGGCATCCAGTGGGGCGGGCAGCATTTACTTGGTCAGATTTTTGTAATAAGAGACGTGACAAATACAATTTGAATGCTCCATTTGCAGTTATTTTTACTCATTACATGCTGTACAGTTTGAAATAAACATGCGCTCCTGTGCCCAAATGCATGGAGAAATCCTTGTTGAATAAACCCATATTTTCAATGATGCCCCTATGCACCGCTGATATTACATAACCTACCACATGGCGCCTCATGGATAGAGGTTAGATTTTCATCCTGAGCTCAAGACTGGCCCAACGTGGCCCGCAGCCAGGAACAAGGTCAGGCTAGTATCCCCACTCTTCCCCTCAGGCCAAGGCTGGATAGGGCTAAAGGGGTGTCAAAGAAGATCTGTCAGACATGGTGGCATTGTTATATTTTTCAGCAGAGTTTTGAGTCTTTCTCTGTGTTTCTTGTAAACATCAGGATAACTTCCCTTGGTTGCAGGCTCACCTCACAAGTTATGATAAGAGACGCTCTGTCCAGCCTGGGTCACATTCATTGAATTAAGAAGTCTTTTTTCTGATTGATCTATATTTCATTTTTTTTAATGTCTTTATTTAGAGAGGAGGGCAGAGTTGGAAATAGTGATGAGAGAGCAGGAATTAGACAAGAGAGACAGATGCCTCAGGTTGGACTTGGACTCAGGCCACCCGTGTACATTGGGTGTGACCAAACTGCTAGATCATGGGCAGCTACATTTGTACAAGGGCCAGTTTCACTTGGAAGACACTGAAGGGGCCGAACTTCCCAGAAACTAAATTTAGCTAAGTGTTTTGGCCCGATTGTTTAGTTCTTTTTTCCCTTCAACAATGTAAATTTCAATTTTTGCCTTTGGCAGTGAGATCAGTGCCAGACCCCTAAACTGCAGCTGCCACTAGGGGGCGATTGCGATATTTTGTCTATATATATTTCTGGGGCTGGCATTTTGTCATCACTGGGTTTGATGCTAAAATGCTGTGTTGTGATTGGCGGGGAAACAGTCAGGAAACCAGCATATTTTGGTAGGTGTCTGGCAGGAAAAATTTAACTCTCCAAGTACCTAAAGAGGAAAGTTGACATTGGAAACAGCCGCTTCAATCAAGAACGGGTTCATGAGTAGGTCTTTATCATGCGTCATATTCACTGATAATGACTGATGGGTGGGTTTCTGTAAAATGGATCAGATATTAAGCCAACATTCAAAACTTGCTGGAATGCTTTTTTGAATGTACCCTAAATACCAAAACATATTTTTCCTCTGCACATTTCTTGATTTTAAAAATCGTCTGGGGGCCAGATGTATATTGTATATTGAACCATTTATTGGTGGCTAGATGGCTCAGTTGTTTACATTGCTGACTTTGTTACAGAAGATAGGGGTTTCAAATCCCATTTGGGCACAACATTTTAGGGATTTAAGGCAAGATCCTTGAACATGGATGATTTTGTAAATAATCATGATAATGAAGAAAAAACAGGATGATGGACAGGACTTTTATAGGACACATTACCAAGAATGTTGTGAAAATAATTTTAGGCAGATTTGACAGAATGTCGTTGAAGTTCATTTATTTGTTAAATTTTGTTTAACTCTTCAAAAGTGCAAAAACCTGCAGTTCCTCAGGTGTCCACTTGAGGCTGGCTGAAAGTCTTAGAAGTCCCATTCACAACCATTCAATATACCATTTTTTAAATAGCAGAAGTAAACATGAGTACAGCCGGGTTCAAAAATGTATTCGGGGCTGAACAGCTAATTTCTTGGTTAGCACACGTTCTACACGTGGTATATTCCTTTATAATTCATCTTTTTTATTTTTTTAAAACAAAGACCTGACCTGACAGATTTGTCAACACCTTGTAGATCTTTCTCAGTTGATGATGACGTACATCCATGTCGATTTACTGTGTGTTAGCAAAGGATTTACAGGATGGAGTTTGAATAACCTTAACCTGAGGCTAACCTTAACTATAACTGAACAATAAAGCAGCTTTACCCTCCGAACGTTTGTCTTCCCAAAGATGAAAGAATAAGAGGACACAGCACATATGATCAGACCTGTCAGCCCCGTATGCCGTATTATTACTTACGGCACTTATCCACACACTCCTGTTTCATGTTCACACACGTGTTCTGCATGTTCTGCATCTGGTTTGTGTTTATTTAGATGCCCCTGGCTGTCGAACCGACTCCCACCCCCTTTCTGTCTCACTCTCTCTCTCTTCCTCTCTTCTTTTTTCCGGAGTATATCAGGAGTGATTTCTTCGACTTTCTGCATCCTGTTTGCCTGAGGGAGTGTGGAGCCTCTGGCTGATTAGAGGAAGCTCCATATCAGATTGCCTACCCAGCCCCCTTTCAGAAATGCCGCCCAGGTTTCATACCTTTTATACCTCAGACTCCTCATCGTAGACCTGTGCTGTGAATTTGGCAACTACCCACCAAGATCTGCTGAGGAAAGCTGGAGCTCAGGCTGAAGAAACATGCATAAATGTCGTGGTCAGGTAGAAAAATCCAGACTGGGTACAGGATTTTAGAAAACTAGAAAGCATCATCTTAGATACCATAAAAACGATAAAATGATGATTCACTACAAGTACTGCTAAGTGGGGAAGTGAATATCACAAACAAAATGATTCAGCATCTTACAGTAAAGCACAACAGGACAGTTTTTTTAACTAAAATGTAAGATTACATTAACATGTACCTGTATGTTTTACCATATGGAAGGAAACAGAAAGATATAATATGATACAGTATGTCTCAATAGGACATGAAATAATCTGATATGGTGTGTGATACATATTTGGTCACATTGTTATACAATACAGTACATTTTAATTGAATGCAACATGATATGATACAATACGATGTGATGCAACGTGATATAAAAGGATGCAGGTTGATGAGACACAATATAACAGTATAGGAGAAAAAAAACGATATAATACAATGTGATGAGACACACTGTAATACAATACGACATGATACAATGTGATACAGTATGATGGTGGATACATTAAGATTGGGAATGATGTGAAATAATATGATGCTTTATTACACAATAAGATATACAATGTGGTATAATGATATATAATGCAATGCAGTACAACACAATACTTTGAGTTAGGATACGATGTGTTGCTATATGATAAGATGCATACAGTGCAAAGTGCAAAGTGAAATGATTCAGTAAGATATGAAGTGATGAAGTGTGAAGCAATACGATGTAAAGCAATAAGATGTGAACTGATACGATGGGGAACAATATGATGTGAAATGATAAGATATGAAACTATTTGATGTTAAATGATACAATACCATGCTTTATGGTGTGATACATTGTGAGATAACGCCTTGCAATCAAAATGTTGCAATATGATATGCTGGGATACTATATATTGCAATATGTTACACTGCATTATGATATGTTGTGTTACGTTGCTTTGCATTACAATACATTGTGTTATGATAACTTGTGTAACAATATGTTATATTACAAGACATTTTGTTATAATACGTTGCGTTATGATACCTTACATTATATGTTGCATTACCAAATGTTGCGTTACAATACGTTGTGTTGAGATACATCAGTTAAGATACTTTTGCCACTGTTTTAAATGATGTTTATTATTACTGTACGTATTGTTTCTTGTGAACTATTTGAGTTTGAGTGTGTTTGATATTTGAAACTGCATTGCTGCTATTCTTGGTCAGGTGCCCCTTGAAAACGAGATCTTTGATCTCAGTGGGACTAACCCGGGTAAATAAAGGTTAAATAAAAATGAAATAAATACATTGCAAGAACATTGCATTACGATACATTGCATGATGATAAGTTGCGTCATGATACATTGCAATGAACCCTGATGCTGTGTCAGGGTACATTGCATCAGGATACGATGCATCTGGGTATGTTGCGTCATGATGCATTGCGTCATGGCTCTTTGCGTCAAGATTGTGTCACAATACGTTACGACAGGATATGTTGCGTCAGGGTAAGTTGTGTCAGGATACTTTTTGCCTGTATACGTTGTGCCAGGACATGCTACGTCAGGGTACATTGCGTCACGATACGTCGCATCACGATACGTTTCGTCACGATACGTTGCATTAAGTTTTAGCTTAGGATGCCTTACAATACAGTGTGATACAATGTTGTGCTCTGATAAGATGAATTACAGTATGGTTCTATGATTTATGATACAAACAGTGCAGTAGGATGTTATACAATATGATATAAATCATAAGATAATGATGTCCTCATTGGCAAAAGTGTTTTGGGTTAAGAGGTTTTGGATCTGAAACTGTGTTTATAATTCCATTGACAGGATGTTAGCAAATACCATTCAGAATCCACAAATTTCAGATAATCTACATAATATAAATTAGAAACCCTTTGTAGGAGTTTAGCAATTTTTTTCATTGCAGAAGGATTGGTTTATAAAGTTTTAACCTCCCGTGGACAGGAGCAGTAAGGGACCTGTGCACGATTAGTGTCACAGCATCAATACTACTGTGTGTCCATGTAAGATAAATGTTAAAAAGATAAATAAATCTCTGTATAATGAGGCTGCTATAATGAATGCTTGAGTACCAAACCCATTAGAGACATTTTTGCAGATATGTACCCACACATCTTGTTTTTAACCAAGTCTTCATGCACACTCTCCATCATTAAACCCCTTTAGTCCTCTCCCCTGATTTCCGCAGCCACTCAGGCTGATGACAGATACGATGAAACCTCAAGTGTTTCTAATAACTCACCTCAGCAATCCATTCCCTCTAAGACTTTAGAATAAATTGTAGCTCAATGATAAATTATCCCTTCCAGACTTTGTTTCCCCCCTTCTGCTTACATTTTCATGGTCTTCAACAACTTTCCTCCCAACAAAGGCCTGAGCCAGGACTCAGTCATCAGCCAGTGAGTAATACATGGAGCCCTCATTGTGTAGAACAACGGCATCATCCATACTCTCCATTGACGTACAAAATATTTCCAACGGGAGCTTTTTTCAGCCAATGGGACTTTAGATCCATAAATAATATGTTTTTCATGAACCACTGAGGCTTGTATCCCAAAAACATCACTCTTCAAACATACTTGGTATATGCAGAAGAGTTATGTTTTCATCAGTTGTCATGTTTTTTATAGCTCTAGATAATAGAGTGATATTTTCAGGTCCTGAGTCACAGGACTCTAAGAGTTTCCGTTTCTTCAGTAAGAGCAAGCTAATCTGACCACCGTAACGTTTGGTTGGATAGCACTGAGTTCATCCCTTTTTTTGAACACAAAGATTATGTGTTTAGTGATCTCGTTTTCAGGGAGGGATGCTAAGTGGCCATCCAATTTTCTGTGTCCCTGATTAAATCTACTAATGTGGTTTGTTCTCTGTATTTGAGAGCTCTTAACATGATGCTAGGGAATCCACATGAAGAGCACAGCCCCAATTGCATGTTAGAAAAGCAATAAATAAGACACAACCTTCACATTGAGTTGCTTCCTTTGATTCAGAGGGAATAAGAAGGAATATGGAAATGAAATCTTTCTAAATGGAGAAGATAGAGTTCTTTGAGTGCATCTGGAAAGGAGGAACAACGGAATTAAAAACATCAATTAGCAGGGCGTGACTCTTCTAATGGTGCTTTTCCACTTTGTTGACTTTTCTTGGCTGTACGTTTTTATGTGTTAATTTTCCATCAGAGATTGTACCTGGTTCTTCTCGTATTACCTCTGTCCAGGTTCCAAGTACTTTGAGTACCAGTTATGGAAATGCACCATAAATGTGACAATCAGTTGGTATATCCGTTCAGGGGTGGCAGCCTTGGTGGTCCAAGCCTTCAAAGAACCCAGGCTTCATAGCCTGCATAGACAACTAGAGCCAGGTGTACACTGCGTGATTCTAAGTGGACTCAATGACAGTCCTGGAGGAAAGTAACCACGGTTTTTGGGAAACTGAGTTCAATATCACTAGTCACACTCCACCCTGTTGAATAAAGAAATCCCTTAAATAGAAACTGTATGACGGAGTGAAGTAGGATTAAAGATCTCAAAATCAACACATTGTGCTGCAATCTAAATAAATTCAAGAACACATAAGAAATAATGTCAATCTATCAGTCTAAAGGTTAAAACGCCAATTCTAAGGCTTTGGGACTCCAGTGAAGCAAGGTGAGAGTCATTATCCACAAATGGAGAAAACTTGGAACAGTGGTGGACCTTCTCGGGAGTGGCTGGCCTACCAAAATAGTCTCGTAGTAATTTTAAGACATTGGGACTCCAGAGGACCAAAGTGAGAGCCATTATCCACAAATGGAGGAAAACTTGCAGCAGTGGTAAACTTTGTCATGAGTGGCCAGCCTATCAAAATAGTCCCGTAGTGATTTTTAAGACTTGGAACCCAAGAGAACCAAAGTGAGAACAGTTATTCACAAATGGAGAAAAACTGGAACAGTTGCAGAGTGCGTTGATGACTCATCCAGGAGGTCAAGACTAAGAAAGAGACTGGGCAAAAATGGCATCAATGAGAGTTCCAAGGCCAAAACCACTGTTTACCAAAAAAAACACAAAGGCTTGTCTCGCATTTGCCAAAAACATCTTGATGATTACCTGAAAGCAAGGTCTCAAATCTGTAGTAAATAAGCCAGAGGGTGAGGTCTTGGTGACTTTTTCCACTTCCTGTATGTCGTCTATGTCACAAAGACATCTTCAGGATGCCTCACAGTCAGGATTGTTTTTGTTTGCTCTGTTTTTATAAACTTTCCTTCCTTCTCCACAAAGAGTTAATCAAGCATCCAAATAAATCAGACAAATCTGACCTAGATTATAAGAAGCAAATCTTTCTAATTAATCTTTTCCTAAAAAGCTTAGGGGTGGGGGATAAACAGGCCTACATGTTGCTACAAAATCTTTTTCAAGATCTTTTTCAACATCTGCCTGTCAGCCTGTGCCAGGTAGCCTCCAGCCTCCCTTCTCCTTCAGATTAAACAATTACCACATTTAACCTTCTTTCATGTACACAGGTGCTCATTTTTCCAATTTGGAAGGTATTTTTCCAACCCTCCAACTTCTGCTAAATTCATTTTTTTGTGTCCTCAGGCAATCAACACAGTGAAGATATTGTTTTACTGTTCAGCGTGTCTGAGCCAAAGTGTAGCCAAAGCTACAATTGAAGTGTTTTGCTCCATTTGCAGTTAAATAAATGGGGCTCACTGAGGCAAAGTGGGTGTCAGCAGCACGGAGCATGGAGAGAGCGTGCAGGCGTGGAGCATGTGATTGGAATATATGGCTCAGGCGGAGTGTGCCGGATGCTGGAGGTCTCATCAAGCTTGTGTAAATGTTTACCCACCACACAGTTTCCATTTCAGTGTGTAGCCCTGCTTCACCTTAGCACTTAGTGCTTCATAGGTTTCAGCTCCGTCAATGCCACAGTGAAGGTACAGCAGCGATGGAGGGTTTGTTGCCAGAACATCTGATGACTTTGAGTTTGTCCACCTTGCACCACTGTTTACCTTTCCTCACTTTGTTAACTCGCATGCATGGTGCACAAAGCTCTTCAACCATTAGAGGAGTATAATCATTCAAATGGACCATCCTGCAAAATGAGACATCCTGTATCTATTTAATTCAGGATCTATTCTTACTGTTTGTGTCTCTGCTTCAAAGGCTTACTGAGAGACAGATTTGGGCTAATGATGCTGTGACCATTTTAAAACTCATTGTCACATTTTATACATCTCCTTTTTATCTTTCTCTATTTTTGCTTCTTCATAGCTGCTGTTGTTACATCCACTCTCTGCAGCAGATATGGATCTGAGAGGACAGTACAGTAGGTGAAGAAAGCACAGCTTGTACTCAGAGTCCGTCTACAGTAAATCAGGAAGATTCAAGGGCCCGTAGAGACAAGAGCTGCAATCTGTGATCCTTTAGCCACAGCTAAGGGATTGGGCTCAAATGATTCATCACACGATGATTGGTTGTGGTATCCTTCCTCCTCTTACTCCGGGCCTGTTTGAGGCTATTTTGGAGATGAACAGGCGCTCGCCGCTAACCAAGCTTCAGATGTGGGGAACAGATAAGTGTTATGTCTCTTAACAATCTGACAAACCTGCAAACCATATGAGCTGCACCGAGGATTCAGTTTCACTGCTGGGTATGCCTGTGTTCAAAAGTATGTGAGGAATAGAAGCAGAACACATGGAAGTGATGCTGGTGGATCTCAGACCAAATACCGGAGGAAGCTGCAGTGGTTGAAAAGGAGTATGATTATGTTAAAGCCACTGATAAGCCTTTTTTTTTATCGTGGCATCATGATATCAAAAAAAAATCTGTCAGTCTTTATTTGTTTAGCACCTTTTTACAAGTCATCTTTAGACACTTACAGAGAGAGCAGGTCTAGACTGTATTCCTTGATACAGCATGAAGACCCAACATTAATCTACCATGAGCCCAGCACTAAAAGACATTTAGCAAAGTTACAGTGGCACAGGAACAAGAAATGACTGAGCTTAAAAAATAAATAAATAAATAAAATAAGCTATTTCATTGATGGTATCAGTGTATGCTTGTTGGATTAGTAGCATCGATGCTAGCATCCTGGCTAACATTTTCCTCACTTTGGACCTGAAAAGTGTGTTGAACTGTTATTGGGTTCTGATGTTGAAATGATTTATTTGTGCCACTTTTAACTCATTTAAACCACTTTTTTTTGCCCATTTTTGCCACTCTACATCAATTTTGCTAAATGTGTGCTCATTTCTGCAATTTTGCATCATTTTAGTCCCAATTCATCACCTTTTCTGTCGATATTTGCCACTTTACACCAATTTTTGTCACTCTTTAAACCCTTTCCACCACTTTTCCTACCCATTTTTCGGCCCACATTCTGGCCACAGGCGGGATTTGAACCGTGTACATGGGGCGCCTCAAACCACTAGGCCACCTGCGCCCTGATCCATATTTCATTTTTGCCCATTTTAACCACATTTCACATTTGTTATGCCTGATTTTGCCACTTTGGATAAACCTTTGCCACTTTTTAAACCACATTTCACCACTTTTAAACCCTTTCCACCACTTTTTCTGCCCACATGCTAGCTATAGTTGCCCCTGTTAACCAGTTTTTTTTTTACCACTCTCTTTATTCCATTTTTTTCCAATTTTGAGCCACATTTCACTCTTTGTTATGCCCAAATTTGCTACTTTAAACCCATGTTGCCACATTTTAATGTCTTTGCACCACTTTTTCTGCCCGTTTCTGCCACTTATACCCACTTTTTTTGCGACTATAAACACCTTTTTGCCACTTCAACCCATTTTTGCTACTTTTATAATTCCATTGCTTGTTTTTTCGGTCACAGAATCATAATTTCTTCACTTTTTGGTTTGTGTAAAAATGGCCTTTTTTGCTTAAACTCACATATTCTTAAAGCTCAGGATGTTCTGAAAACAAAGAATACTCAGAGCTTGACTGTGCACCTCAAGGTTGATGTTTTACAAGCTTTTTAAGACAATAAGTGAGACTAAAATGATTAAAAATAGCTTTAGGGCTTGAAGGGTTGACTAAAATGACCACAAAGCATGGTTGACTTAAAGCACTAGTTTCCTGCTAACCTGAAAAGGCCATGTCGAGCATTTGTCATGCTGAAAGACACTGGACTTTTACTTGCATACTTGCATCATTGTGATAGGTAGCTTAAACTGAACAAGTGGTAGTCCAGCTCAGATCATGCTAATACCACCTAAAATATCATAATCTGACTTACTGAAGTCACATTTTAGGAAGTATGAAGTATGAAACTGCCTTCCCCAGGTTGTGATGAAGCTTACTTGTTGATGCATTTTCCCTCCATTGTTGGGTTTTTACAGTTGCCCCAAAACTGTGTTGGATACATCCCAGTCTGGAATGCATGTAAACACTGGTTGTTTAGTGATGGGCCCCACTGTCCTTGAGGCAGACAGAGAGACAACGCTCAGCCTGTGTGGGCTTCCCTTGTGTCTTCTCTGTTGGTGGCATTGTTTTAACAGCCTCCTTCCCTTCGACTATTACCCAGCAGCAGCCTCTCTCTGCTGCTGTAAACTCCTATGTTTAATTAATGGTGTTTTGCAGCATACTTATACAGCATAAATAGCTGGGGGGAGCGTATTAGACGCATGTTGTTTGTGGAATGTTTGGCTTTTTTAACAGCGTGCTGTTTTATGGAGCTTCTATGAAGGTGGAAATAAAACGGTTGTCTTGAAAGGTTAAGGGTGCAGGACTCAGTATGGGCCTGTTGTGGTTTGACTTGGACCATTGTTAAGCAAGGAGGTGGTCATGCAGGGTCTGACACACACCGACAAGACCACCGGAGGTAGCGGTCGGATCTAGCAGCAGGTAACGGAAATGTGCCCCATCTGTGGGAAAGGAGAGACGGAAAAAGCAGCAGGTAATGAATCATAACACTGTATCAATATCCTGGATTATGCCCTGTTATAACAGGATGAAAACGAGAGAAAAAAGTGGAAATGGAAGGAAGGACATGCAGGAGGAGGAGGCCGGGTCAAAGCGGGACAAGAACAAGGTAAACAGACGTGGAGAGACGTGAATGACGATGATGTGGGAATAAAAACTCAACTACATCATCATTTTCCCTCTCCATCTTTGTCACCATTTCCTCTTCATCAACCCTATTTTAATACATCTCACCCTTATGTCTCCTAATAGGTCTTTTAAACCTTTTTCTTGCATTCATGAAGGATTTTTTTCTTGGTCGCCGGCCTCATCCACCCTCTGCATCCCCATCCTTGCCCCTCCACCCCCCTTTCTCCACCGTCCTAATGTATTGAAGCCAACAGATCAAACAAAATCCCCCCATAAATACCAGCGTAGTTCAGCTAATCAGCCAAATTGCAGCAGAACGCCGGGCCTGAGGGGGGAAGGTTCTCCCTTGCTGGGAAACATTACTTAATGGCATCAAATCAGCCATTGAGTGCACGCCACTATCTCATTATTGAAAATAGGTGTCCTTTTTCTTCAACCACTTAGCTTAAGACACCTGAGCTTATAGAGGTCCTTCAGTGAATGCTCTCTTGGATAAAGGAACTGTTTGGGTTTTGTGAACAAGGCTGAGATACGGTTACAAAAAGGAAAACCACGTCATGGCAATGAAATTCTGAAACCTGTGTAGATGAACAACCAGGGGAACATCAGCAAACACTTAACATCCTAAATGTAACCTGTGTTTGTGCAATATAATTCTGCAAACCGTCTCATGACTAAACCAAATGTAGCAACATCCAGTTTATTTTCAAAGTTACAGCTTAAAATCAGCCAATGGTAACTTTTTTGAAGCTGAAGATATACTTCCTGTTTAGCCATGCATTTGTGCAAAAGCAGCTGCTTCATGAGTGCCTGAGCACTGACCTCGGAGTGAAGACCTTATTAAAATTAAAATAATCATTATTTTGCTTATTCTTCCAGAACATAAATCCCTTTTTTTTGACTCTTAACATGCCCAAAAACTCCCCGAAACATTCCAGAATAAGTCTCCCAGGAGAAAAGTATAGTGTAAGTCAATTGAGTAGGGGCCTCAAACGTGAGATAGGGGACTGGGTTAAAGATACATGCATGAAAATCAGCACACATTTGTAGCATGATGAGATGGAAAAAAGAGTCTCTTGGGACCATCCTCTAAAACGTACAGGAAGTGCACTGTAAACAGCCAAAGGTCATGTTTTGGTGTTTTTTCGCAGATGGACAGGTCGCATATTTTAACAAACTAGTCCAAGGAATTTTCTCTGATTAACACCAGATTTCTTTGGTTTATTCTCGACAAGATAGAAATCTAATGTGATTAAATACTTGAGTTTTTGCTGTATGTCGGGGCCATGACTGGAGCCCAAATTTGGTCTTTATTCGCTACTTTTTTGCAGTGTTTTTGCACTGTGTTCATAGTTTTGAATTTACTGACAGTCCTGGGAGGATCTACATTGTCTGCCATTCTGCAGAACACTTCACAGATTGCTTACATCATGTCCGGTTGCTGACATGCATTGGGGTGTGAGAGTCTTTTTTTGCTGCTCGCAGCCCTAGTTGTGTGTATATTTGACTGTACTTGACACATGAAATTGGTATATGTCTAGAGCTCACCACAAACAAGGCAACACTTGAGGAGGTTACTATAATTTTCTTCTTGCGATTTGAACATAAAATATGAATATCAATAATCAATAGTAATGTCAGAGCAGCTCAGACTGATGACTAGTGGTAGGACACCGGTGGCAGCATCTGCTCTCCATTTCACCAACATTTTTCTCAGTTTGCAGTAAGATGCTAGGAGCAGTGTTAATTCTGACAGCTATTTTAAATTTAAGTCTCAGTCTTAGTCTTTAGATTAAATGTCTTTTAATTTTAGTCACATTTTAGCTATCATTCTCTCTAAAGTTTTAGTCAACGAAAACTTAAAAAACATTGAGTCCAGTTTTAGCCCATGTAAGTCCTCACATTTTAGTCTTAACTTTTAGTCCAAGCATTTATTCTCTTGCTGGTCTGGTACCAAACCATGGTAGTGTGTTCTATGCACCCTGCCAAACCTGGGGTCCCTGCTTTCTACAGCTGAGAAGTAGAATATCTACAGATGCATTGTATTTTTACACATTTGACAGATTTTGAAAGTGCGATGAAAACAAGATTACATTATAGTCATCCTGACAAAAACTAAGTTTACATTTGGTCAGTTTTAGTCATTGGAGATCTTTGTGACAACTCTTAGTCCAGTCTTTCTCGTGGCTGTCGACAAACATTTTTAGCCAAAGTTTTAGGCTAGATTGCAGTTAGAAGTCACCTGAATCTGATTTTTTCTCACATATGACTCGTTTCTGTCTTTTTTTTTTTTCTGACAGTGTGAGCAGCACAAGTCACATTGAGTCTGACCTTTTTGAATCAGATTCAGGCCACTTTCATATGTGATCTTTTGGAAGGTCAATGCAGTGTGAACAGGCAAACAAAAAAATCAGATCTGAGAAAAGATCGGCCTGCAGTGTGAACGTAGCCTTAGTGGATGAAATTAACACAGGCAAGGAGGTCGGCAGGACTGACCCAGGTAAATCAGTTAAACTTTGGATAAATCACTGTTCTGTAAAATGTAGTGATCATCCCCAACGTTTGCAGACACTGTCTAATGATAGTTGCAGTGTGGGTCCATTTAGAGCTCTAAATTCTAACTTTCCTCTGTTCCCATTCATTCCTAATAGCTGTCCCACACTTCCTGAACTCCAATGCACATTCACGATAACAAAATTGCAACTTTAACTGTATTGTGTATGCAAGTACACTCTGAGTGTGTACTGTCATGTAATATACCTTTCATGTTTTTATGCACAAAGTTACTTTAACTTGGTGGAGAATGATGATTAAGATAGGCTTCAAAAAGAGAATAGCCACCTTAATAGGACACTAGGTATTTCATTGTAACTTGTAACCTCTTTAACTGGTGTTGTAGGAGTGTTACAGCTAGAGATGCACTTAGCATAAAGTCACCAGTATCCAGGGTCTTTCATTGAACCAAAAGTGACAATAAGACATTGTACAGAAATTGATCATTGTGGACTTGACCTACCAGTTTGTCTTCAAAACTTTCAGCTAATGTTTTGCTTCTCTGTTGTGGTATAGCCTCTACACTGTCCTTACTGTTCATGTGCATTCATGTGAAGTTGATTGTAGGAAGTGTGTGCAGGATAAGTTGACCTAACAATCAAGCACCATGGATAGGGTAGTCTTACCCTTATTCTTAATATAATCAATCAGTTCAGGCCAGCAGTTAAACGCTCTCTCTAGTAGCCACTGTAGTTCCAGTTAATGGCTACGGCCGCGCTGATGTCATGCTCTTTAAACTGAAAGCAGACATTAGTTATAGCACTGATAGCATCTTCTAGGAACAGTGAAGTATAGATCTGTTTTGCACAGGTGCAGCACAGGAATTTGGACTAGTATATAATAGTTTAACTGGAGTCCAAATAATTTGCATAGTAACATCATCAGTTAATTTTGATGGCATGCACATGGCAAGACGACCACACAGGCCCAGGGAATGTGAGGCAGTCATCATGCCTGCCCATTATACCTGTAGTTAACAGCAAATCTACTCCCACCCTAAAACCAATTGCCAAGAGGAATCCAGTCCTCCTCCTCTCCCTCTACAATTCCAGCTCATACCCACTTTCCATTATATCCGAGCCAAAATTACATTTCAGCAACCCGTTATAATAAAAAGGAGTAAATCTAAAATCTATTCCAAGAAGCAGTTACCATGTCTGCAGTCTTTCTACCTAATTAATCTTTGCAAAACAGCCCCGTCCTACAGAAAAATACAGTCTGAAGCTTTTTCTTTGATTGCTTTTCCTGTTTCCCTCTATTCTTTGGTTATGAACGTTCTTGTTATGGACACAGTGTCTCGGCCATGTCAGTGTTAGCGTCGACCATTGTACTTTATCACGGGGTTGATTGTTGGGTAGCAGTAGAGCAAGGACACAGAAACAGGACGTTATCAGTAAGGCTGATGTCCTCCGGTTCATAACCTTGGCTCATATCCGCCACTGCTTCTCGCTAACTGAATTGGCGTGGAAACTGGGTTTTTCCATGATTTGATGTATGAGCTTGACCAGCAGAAGCAACAGCGTAGCTGTCAAAGGAGAAGACATGAAAATAAACACTGAAGAGCTCTACCAGTGTATCATTATCTGTCTTTAGACCACTTTATTGTCCAGCCAAAGCATAAGAGGCCATTCTGCGAATATTTTTGGATTTCCTGGCTCTTTCTAAGATTGTAATGAAACCCACGTGCAAGAATCCTTGCAACTATCTCTTCTTCAGGGATTTATTTGTCCAACTTTGGCAATCACTTGACAGCATGCTCCATTTTAATCCCAGGTTCCTTTGCTTCAGTTTGGCATATGCTCCCCGACAAGGATCCTAATTCGGTGGAAAATCACTTAATTACTTTGGCTTTCCTGGAAATCCACCATCAGGAGTTCAGTCCTGTCTCTGCTGCTGCAAACCAAGGGTGGAGGGTTTGTGTTATTATTAGCCCGGGTTAGCAATCAATCTCCAGATCTCAGGCTCCTCAAATGAGAAAAGCTCTGGTCAAGGTCTTGGCCGTACAGACAATTAGGAAGGAAAGCCATGTGAGAGAGAGCACGAGGCAGCTGTAAATCTTCACCACAGCCAAGTTTATGACAGAGGAGGATAATGCATGTCCAGAAGGGGGGTGGGGGGATTAATCTGCCTGTTTCTTGGGGGCTTAGACCAGGCAGGCCTTCCTAAAGCTGACTCCAAGTGCAGGGCCTTGGGATTCTCTGCTCCTGATTGTGGCTGGAATGGAGGCTGCTGGAATGGGTTACTCATTGATGGAGCATTGGGAGCTTCCAAAGAGAATAGATCATTAGCTCATTAATGTGACATTCAAAGAATGCTTTATTTGCACAAGAACTCTAACTTTGGGGTAATAATCAGTAAGCAGGTTGTGAAATGGAAGCCCAACATGGTGATGAAGGACAGGTCCTACTTCATCCTTGTTCCAGTCTTAGACCTTATGATACAAACTGCTGACAGGGTAATGGTACACTCTGGGGCTTTCTCTAAATTAGTTTACTCAGCTGTTAAGCAGCTCTTGGATTCTTTCAGCGTACAGATGGCGATCAGGAGTCTAGTGGAGCTGGAGAACAACAACATGGAGATCTAGATCAACACTTTCAAGAACTTACTTTCCATTGCAGAGTCAGCGTTTTTATATTCTTACATCTACAACCCCACTTCCACATAGTTTGAGTACAAAAATGTAAATCAAAAAAGAATGCAATGATTTTCAAATTGCATAACCCCATATTCACAATAGTTCAGTCAGGACCACTTTGTCAAAAGCCTGAAGCAGGGGGAGAAGCAGAAATAAACCCCAGAGCAGAGCAGGCAGAAGTGACAACAGAATGACACTGTTTAAGCCAGATGCAGAATAAAGGAGGCGCTGGGGTGGAGGAGGGTTGCAAGAAAAGTTTGCAAAGGGAGCAGCAAAGTGTAGCCAGGCAAGAGCATTTTGAATATGGCAGAATGAGCGTGATTAGCCCATAGCGTGCTTAGAGTGAATCAGCTGGCTGTCAACTGATGCAGACTTGAGTGAGATCAGCTGATCTCAGTTATATGGCAGCACTTTTGACTCCGTGGCCTGTCTGAACTAATGCTATAGCTCAGTAACATAAATAACATGACGGATGTTTTAAATGAGACATTTTACCATGTCATGAAAAATAATAGCTCTTTTGGAATTTGATGGCAGTACCTCATCTCAAATAAACAGGGACAGAGTCATGTTTACCACTGTGTAGCATCCCCTCTTCTGTAAACAACAGTCTGTAAAACTGTTGGGGAAGTGAGGAGACCAGTTGGTGGATTTTTGTGGGGGAGTGTTATCCCATTCTTGTGTAGGATTCTGGCCGCTAAGTCCAGGGACTTCTTTGCTGTGTTTTTTTGTGTTACGATGCAACAAATGTTTCCTATTAGTGAAAGCCCATACAGAGATTTCCAGTACAAAAACATCCATCCATTATCTTTAGCTTATCTAGGGCACGGTGGCAGCAGGCTAAGCAAGTCAATCCAGACATCCGTCTCCCCAGCGACATTTTCTAGCGCTTCCTGAGGGAGCGTGAGGTGTTCCCAGGTCAGATGAAACATATAATCTCTCCAATGAGTTCTGGGTCTACCCCGGGGTCTCCTCCCAGTTGGATGTCCCTGGAAGACAGGATGCCTCCTGATCGGACACCTGAACCACCTTTAACTGGCTTCTTTTGACATGAAGAAATGATGGCTATACTTCAAGCTCCATCTACAATGACATGTTCCTCCCTCTTTCTCTATGGGTGAGCTCAGCCACTCTCCTGAGGAATTGTACCTGTGTTAAATGCAGTGCCGCCTGAGGGCCCGAAAATCACAAGCACCCAGTACTGACCATTGGCCATGTCCCTTGCACAGAGATCTCTCCAGATTCTCTTACTCTTTTGACTGTATTATGTACTGTTGATGGCGGGATATTCCAAGTCTTTCTGCAAAGACGGTTTGTGCAGATTGGTGAACCTCTGCCTCTCTAAAATGCTCCTTTTACTCCAAGTCATGTTACTGGAATTGGGATTGTTTATATCTTTCCTTTCCTGAGAGCATATTAAGAGTACCCTTTAAGTCTTTAGGAAACTTTCAGTTTACTGACAAAACGGGACGAAATTCACCGTTACCTTATGAAACTCATTCTTAACACTAGAAGTGCCTGCGGTCTCTGTATATCTTGTTCGCGTCTTGAGTCTCAACTCTAAGATTTGAAAGTCCTCTTGTAAGTCCAATTTAAATGCTTCCATTTCATTGATTCATGAGTATTTCTGATCAAAGATCTCTTTGTGATGGTCTTGATTCCTCTGTTTCCTTTCATGCCTGAGTGCACATGGCAATACATTTAGTTGTCCCTGAAGGCCATTCCCAGTTACTGAGTGATTACCCCTTACTCCTGCCTTCCCCCAAAACCACAGAGATGTCGATATCCTCGATTGGCCCAACTATTACCTTTTAAATATCCGCCTCCCTCTGAACTGCTCCTGCCCTGAGGGTTAGTGACACGTCCTTGGAGGTTTTCTCCAGATCCCAAGATCCAAATTTCTCTTACCCATCCCCTCTACATCCACAGCCATCTCCATAGCAACAGGCATGTGTTTTGTGTAGATACAGTTTTATAAAGGAGGTAGATGTTTCAGGAAATGAATCACCATGGGAAATACAGGTCATCATCCCCCCATGGTCAAAGGTGACTGAGGGAACCTCTTGATTCCTTGAAAGACGACCCCCCATTCCCCATTCTCTCTCAACCACTCGACTTCCTCTCCAGCTATGATTAGAAACCATAACCTCATGCTTCACTGTCACACTGTGTCCACATCCATTTAGTAAGGAGTGCTAAATGACTTGTTTGCCGGGCTGAGACTTCCCGAATAACCCTCAGTGATGGGTGAATGGGGACTTTGGGGTCTAATCACCTTCAGAGTGATTATGGAGGCCCCCTTCTCCCTGGGACATGTTAATCAGGTCAGTGTTGTGGACTTCCTTCAGACATGGAGTGAGTCTTCAGCTTTGATGCCTCTTCTGCTCCAGGGTCACCACTGAAGACTTCTTTGATGTTGCCTCACAAGCTGCTCCACAGACTGAATGTGTCAGCATCAATAGTGGTATTTTGGGACAGTAATTATCTAACACAGAGGCGCTGTTTGTACTTTGCATTAGCATCCATACTGGGTGATCAAATGACAAGGAGAAAGAACTTAAATGCAGGCGTTCACACTTTGCATTTACAATGTGCCTTCATTGATCACTCATGATTAGATATCACTTTCCTGGTTCAGATGCAAATCAAAGACATAAAAATCTCTGGCAACACCCAGAGAGATCAGAGAACAACTTTACTAACCCTTTATGGGCAAGGAACCAGAGTCACTTTGGTGGACTTCGTACCCAACACTCTGTGATTCAGTAGAACCAGAATAGTTTTTCACAGCCAATCAGTGGAGGTCAGTCATCGTCACAGAAAGTGACACCACACCATCCAACCAATCAGCGGTGGTCCAAACTTCCTGTTTCCTCCAGAACTTGAAAAATACAGTTCTCCATCTCTTTTGGTCCCATAAATATTGCCCTAAAATCCTAACTAACCATGACTGAAGTTGATGAAACTTGCACATTATAAAGGTTAATAGTAGTTCAAGCAATAGCTGCAATTTTAGCCTGAAAAATGGAGGAGCCGTATTTGGGCATATACAATACAATACAATACAATACAATACAAGAACTATGAATGAATGAATATGCCTGTTTAGGGGAGTAAAATGGTGTATGGTATGGTAAAACTATGGTAAAACATATGGTCAATTCATCTGACAGTGATACTAAGAGTATTTTCAAGTCAATTAACTTATTATAATGGTCATTATGTGCTTTCTTTTATTTCTTATTTCAAGCATATTGCCATCTTACACAATGGGTATGTGCAATATATTTAAATTTGCTTATCACAGTGAGGTCAGTGCAGTATTACAGGGCAGGTGCAAGATAAACTTCCACCTTTGTATAAACTACTTAATAACTGCTGTATCATGGCTTTAGTCAATATTTGCAAACCTATTTTTGGCAGACTCATCCCCCCAAGATCTTGGGGTCCCAGACCCCAGGTTTGGAACCAATGTTCTGGATCATTGTCGGTCTCTTTACTTTTAGATGGATGTATTTACTAATAGCAGCTAAGTTGGACTTTGTCCATGACAAATTTCATACAATAAAGTATATCCTTATTCTTGTTCCTTATAATGAGGCATGACAGTGCTCTATAGCAGTGGCTCTCAAATTGTGGGTCTGGACCCAAAAGTGGGTCACAAAGCCCTTTTCAGTGGGTTGCGGATGTGTGGTTGGGGAACAAATTGCACCAAATTGTCTATGAGACTCCATAAAACATGCATGTTTTTCCCTGTTTTATTGTTTGTTACACATTTTGTACTGTCTTAGGCCCAAGGGCGACTATTTTTTATTAAATACTTCTGATTGATCAAAAAATTCTCCAAATTGTGGGTCACAATTCTCCCTGAGGAGTTGATGGTGGCCCTATGACTCAACCAGTTGAGAACCACTGCTCTATAATGTAGTTCGATGCTGCAACAGGTTAAAAAGACCTGTAATACATTTGACTAATAAATAGACATTTTCAAGGTATAATTATCAAAATAGGTGTGATGTTTGGTCAGTTTTATAAGATTATAACATTTTTTAATATTCCTATGTGGTGAAGGAAACGCATCAGTCTAAGAAATTTGTTCTCTGAACTATCTGTGTTTCTGGAGTTTTAATCCTCAATACACCTTGGAAGTTGAGAAGAGGTGCCAGAAATACCTACTTCAGTTCTCAGATGCAAATCAACACAAAAACCATTCAATTTGATTGGATAAAAAAGATTTAATGATAATGATTGACCATAATCTAGATTTATTACCAATGATGCTATTGCCACTTGTGATTCCATGATATGATATGACCTCTAACCCCACAAAAACCTCCTGTCTGCATATTTACCTTTTTGTTATGAATAAACATACCTGGAACCTGGACCTTGGGAGACATGTTCAAATATTACCTTGTGTTTAAGTCATGATACCCTTCTATAAGGTGATGAGCGTTAGGGTAAGGGTTAGGCCAACTGCAGGGCATTTATATTTCAGATTTGTCCCATTGTTCATTATCTTTGTTATCTGAAATGGGATGCTTCATCATGTTTGGATTTTGCCACTTAAATGGGGAAGTACCTAATGTTTGTCTTTGCTTGCAGCCTCCAAACTATTAAAACCACACCTGTGCAACCATGCATCTGACACCCCAGGATCAAACAAGGACAGTCGAAGCTCCCTGTACCTTTCTGCATGCTGTACGTTAGTATGTGAAATCTAAATGACTGGCTCAAATGTCAATGTAACACAGGGTTCTAGCTACATAATAATGAAATGAGTATTTTCGTTATAGAGGTGTGGTTAATTTAATGTGTAGGGATGATTTCAGCTATTATAGTGAAGCTGAATGTAATATCCTTTCAGAAAGCCCACAGTATTTTAGTGCTGTAACTGCATTGTATCCTGTTTTTTTTTTTTTTTAATTTTAGACCCTCACTGCCGGATTGGTAAATGTTTAGTCTTCTGTACTTCCCTGGGGTTTTTGCCAAGACTTTCCAGACAATTTGTCCCTTATCTTGCAGTTTGGCATTCCCTTAACTCCTTCATCGATTTTTGGGGCATTGCTGCTATTTTGAAAAATGAGCTTCGGATCTGGAGATTTTAGATTAATTCCCTGTCTGTTCTGTGGTTAAAGAACATCCAATAAGATACGAGCTCCAGCAGTGACCTCATAAATAAGGCCATTACAGCAATAAAGGCTGGTATAAAATGGTGGGATTTGGGTTTGAAGAAACGTGAGGGCAGGAAGCCTTTCATTAAGGACACAAATGAATCTTTGGTATGGGGGACTTCAGCACAGGCCGAGTGATCCCCAGGCAGTGGTAAATCAATCTGAATATCCGCCGATGTCATCACACAGTTAATGGTTATGAAAGAGCCCTGTGAGAGCAGGAGTAAAACTTTTCTTCTTTCCCTCTCTGAGCTCCAGTTGAACCTCTCCATTTTCTTTGGTCGCTCTTTGAAAGAAAGATGGATTTGATAGAAGACACACATGGCACTGAGAAGGGAAAAAAATACGTCTTGCCATCTGTCATTTGTGCTCTCATCTTGTCAAAGCCATATTTATTATCTCTAACCATAAGCACCCTTGCTTTAAACCCCCTGCCAGTGACCTCAGCGCCCGTTACGGGCCTGTCATGCAAATCATTGTTATACAGTGGAAAAATTGGAGCAATAAGTCATCCCTACAGACCTAAAACAGAGCTCTTGTGTCTTCCTTTATACCATGCACCTGAACTTCATTGATACTGGGATTGGAACTGGTGCAGGAGAATATTACATCACTTTTGAGATAAACCCTTTTCAAAGGAGCTTATAAATTTGAATGGCGTCACAGGAGTGTACTTTTTAAGATGAAAGAATCAAAAGTTTAGCAGGATACCTTCAAGGAAAAAGAATACCTTTCACCTCTACTTCACCTAAAACATGATCTACTTTATATGTATATGGATTCACATTTTCAGTTTAGCCTTTCATCATTTAAAACCTTTACCCTCAAAAAATATGTTAATAGTCTACTTTATATCATTAGCATAATATGCTTTGAGGACAAATGAATACCTGATTAACATGCATGCACTTTTAAGACTCTTTTTAGAATTTCTGTCCTAAAGAGGGGTTTAATTTGCCAAGACTTTGCAGAATTTTGCAGTTCCTGCTTCTGTTGCATGACTTGCTTTGAAAATATGATTTGTATATGCCGACCCCAGATTAGCATGAGTTAGAACCCTTCCTGGAGTTAAAGGGCATCAAGCAGACACTGGGTCCAACTTTGTAGCTAAAGTTTGCCTCAACAATGAAAATGTCCCTATGCACAAGTTTAGTACCACAATTTCCTGGTATTTAGATGGTATTTTACCCTACCCCTAACCCCTTGCTTTTACCCTTACCTAATCCTAACCCAACCTGAACCTTACCCCCTAACCCTAACCCTAAAATTTACTTGAAAAATATTCAGGAAGGACTCACTTTAGTTCAGTGGCCCAAAATAAATGAATGTCTTGGGAATTATCAAACTGATATTCTACCACTGGCACGGACAGGGATGGCTATGAGGCATGTGTTAGTCCACATGGCTCTGGACAACAACACAAAAGCTCCTTAATGCACCTTGACTTTGCCAGCAGTCAGAGTTGCTTGATCGAGGTTCCAGAGACCTGATTCATGGCACTGGACTTGGTATTTTAATGATGGAAACACAAAGAAGGAAACTGACCATATACTTGTAGGTGGACAATGGATACTGCTCAGGGACTTCAGGGTTTTCAAGAGTGCCCATTTCATTACTAGTGACCATCGGCTTCATGTCGCAACCCTGAAATTGCAACTATGGTGCCCCAGGAAGGCTGTCTCTGCTCGAATCAGATCAGATGTCAGTCACCTTGAGGAGCCAGACATTGAACAGGCATGTGCGGCTGGACTCGAGGCCACCCTTGGAACACCAGATGCCTCTTGAGATCTTGGATCTCTCTGGGCGGACTTCTGGTCTGGTACCCTGGTAACCAAGTAGGACAGAGGGCCCTCATCTCTGAGGAAACCATTGATATCATTGAGGAGAGTTGCAGGGCAAGACTTGATGGCAAAACTGAACTGGGCAGGAGACTGTGTGAGGCAGCAGGGGCCATGTGGCGAGATGTGTAGGCTAGGGGTTGTGGCCTGTGTGAAACAAGGCCATACAGGACCTCTGGCCAGTTGCATCCTCTCCACACTTCTCTGCAGAAAAGGTGCCTAAAATAACGATCCTGACAGAGAAGTCACATATCAAGGAACGATGGTCTGGCTACTTTGAGGAGTCACATGCTTTCCTGGGCTTGATCAAGCTTACTGCGTACCAGGTGCCAAAGACCTGGTCCAGATACTGGAGGATAGCTGGAGAGATGAGGCATGGGCTTGGCGCAGGCCTGGAAGATGGCAATCCGGAGACCAGAGCAGTACAGGACAAAGTTTGATGCTCCAATACCTGACCTGAATTATCAAGCAACTTTTAAAGAAAATTATCATCTTATTTCTCAGAAAGTACTTAGTAAAATGCCACATACTTGGGAATTTATTCAATATTACAAGGGTTAGACATCCTTCTGTGTTGCACTTATTGCTATCTCATTTGAGGAAAGCCAGCTAGATTACGTTGCATCTTTGAACAAAGAGGCAAGGACAGAATCATTAACTTGTGTTGTATTGGCATATCGTATTACGCACAGGCTGTGTGTAATACGGTATGCTAATACAACACAATGATGATTTTAGACTGTTAGCATATTAAAGCCTGTGCTAATGCTATTTGGGTTATGGTGACCACTGAGGGACAGGTGGCAGGTGGCACAAGTATCTTATTTTTTTTTTTAAATAGCCTACATTTGGTGTACGAAGCTCAAATGTTCCACGAAATTAATTTGGGATGATTGAACACCTACCATTTCTGAGCATTATTCTTAAGTGTGTTCACAGCTTTTGCACCTAAAAAGAAGAAATTCTTTGCTGCAAGTTTTAAATAACTCAGTGAAAGCCCTATATTGGTGAAGAAGCTATAGCACTGTGCCGACTGTTTAAATCATTTCCATACTTTATTTGTGTCCTGCCAGCATTCATGTATATATATATCCCCTTTGAGTGACAGTTCTCTGAGCTGAGTTTCCTACTTAGAAAATGCAGCCATATAAGATGCAGGGAGTCTTCTATCCAGCAGTATCTTTCCCACTTTCTCTCTGTGTTGTCTGGAGTCCTTCACACGTACCGCTCCTTTCCTTACACCTCTGCAGTCTCTCTCTTCTCTTGTACCTGTCATACTTGTTAGAGCTCTTGGAAAGATGAGAGAAAGTGTCTGCAGGCCTGCAGCTTGAAAGGATTCAAGGAAGAGAGGAGGGAGAGAAGGGGACCAATAGCTTCCTCTGAACATCTTAAACTCCTGTCTGGGCTTTCAAGTGCTTCTCTTCTCCTACCAATCCCTGCCAATCCCACAGGCCTGCCATGGACTCAGTGGACAGTGAAAACATCTCTTCCTTTGTCTCACTCTTCTTTCAAACTCACTCCATCCCTTTGTATCAACTTGAATCCCTTTTTACACCCACCAGCTACTGTAACTAGCGCCTTTACTCAATACTGCTTCAAAAGTTGAGATTTGAGTGTGAATGTATGGATATAGTTCTAAACTTTTATCTTCTTTCTCCAGTCAATCATTTCTGCATTCTGTCATTGCAACTTGGCTTTATAGAATACTTGCATGCTTAAATTTCCCGTATGATGGCCCAGCGTTTAGCTATATTTAATGGAAATTGGTCTTGAATTATCATATTGAAATGATATTGACACCATAATCTTTGAATAAAGAGACAATCCTGCTCAAAGATTTTTGCATCATGTTTCTTTTTTTAGCCTCTTTGTCGTAATGCCAGCTTGAACCAAGAAGCAGCCTTCTGTGTTGAAAAGTAAAACCAAAGTGAAAGTGCGAAACAAGCTGCTGTTCCTGAAGTGTCCCTTTGAGGCTCGCTGCTAACGCCAAGGAATCCCTAGTAATATGTGGGCTGTGAAACTTTAAGTATTTTAGGACTGGGTTTAATGATTAATCATTAATCTGGCATGCCAGATTAAGTCCCAGTTGCATTTTTCGTCAGCTGATTATAACAATGTGAATACACAGAAAAACCTACAACAAAGAAAACAGTGACGTGCACTAATGGATAAAATATTTTAACCTAAGTAATAGGGGTGTAACAGTATCGGTAACACTGCGGTACTGCGGTATCAGAAGCGTCTACATACCGTTCCGGACATGTGATAAATGATATGTGTTCAGGGCAGAAAATGTCGTTTTTTAGTGGAGCAGCGTTAATAGACATAGAAACTACAATTCCCATCAGCCCTTGCTTTGCACTCCACTGACTTGCTAGACTCTGCAGCACGAAAATGGCGGATGCATGGAGTAGTGAGGGAGAGATGAGTGACAACGTTTTTGAGACTGCGGAGGCTCCAATGACTTTTTAAATCTGACGTGTGAGACCATCTTAGTTTCCTGGTGTCAAGAAATGAGAAAGGAGAAAAAGCGACGGACAAACATGACGGTGTCATACATGAATAGCAACATCTTAAAAAAAACTGTCATATTTACAAAAAAAAAATCTTCAAAAATGAAAGTTGTTGCTCATCACTGAAATATTCAAGGCTATGACATCCCTTTTTTAAGACCTCAAATTAGCAAAACAGTGATGGACTCGGGATGTTAGAGGGCAGAGGTGAAAATGGTACAAGGGGCATGAGAGGGTACTTAAAAGGAACTCTGCATAATCAGACCAGTTCATCTTGTTGGATATATATTTGTATCTCTCATATACATATTGAACTAGAAAACTCACTAGATATCTGCGTTCTGAGTAATTTGAGTTTATAAATTCACCAGGAGGCCGCCATGCGCTGGGACGTCACAGTTCCACAGAGCTCACCGTTCCTATGCAGTAACCGCTGTTGCAGACTGGCAGCCAGAGTTACGGCTGCATCTCAGAGACACAGCCCGTCTCACTCACAGAGAATTCTAAAATTTGAGGCCTCTTCTATTTTTTATTTGAACCACGAGCCGTTATCTGCCCATCTAGACAGAAAAATGATAAATACAAAGCCATATTTACCTTGCTGTAGCAAATATTTCCGTCAACATCTGCAGAATCTGTTTGAAATCAGTTTCTTGATGAACCAGATGAAGGCTGCGAGCTAAACGCGTCTGTTTAATAAAGTTGTTCCCTGAACTTCTACACTTTATGAAGCTTTCTGTTTACACACGGTTTGGGTAAAGATAAACACAAAACCTAAGCACTTCTTGTTTGCGCTTTTCAGAGTAAAAGTCCACTTGAACATTTCTTTGGAGAACTCTGTTTGTATGTACATACTGCTTTTATTTTGAAAAGCTCCCGCTTCCGCTATACACTCTATCTCACTTGTAGGGAGTTTTATTGAGGTAAAACATAGGAGGAATGACCAAGAGGGACACAGAGCTTTGACAACAGGGAGACCAAACCAACACGCAGTAAACTCGTGTCTGGTATGACAGCTGTTAATGCAGCAACAGCTGCAAGCAGAAAAACTGTCTGAAAAACGGTTAATAACAACGGCAAAGATCACTGCGCTCTGTGAGGTCACACAGACCAAAACATGGCGGCCTCCTGGTGAGTTTATGAGCTCAAATTTACTCAAACTGCAGATATCTGGGATATTTAGTGAGTTTTTTAGTTCAATATACATTTGAGAGATGCAAATATCTATCCAACAAGATAAACTTGTCTGATCATGTAGGGTTCCTTTTAAGAGGACTCTTATGTACCTATAGAGAGATGGGAGAGGGCACTTTAGTGGCAATTTTTGAAAACGTAAAGGGGTTTACGCAAATAAACTGGCATTTGAAGGGTTAAATTCCTTAAGATTACCTGATATTTGGTATTTGTCTAATGTTGATTACAACATTAATGCATCAAAATTGTGGACAAATAATAATGTTTAATATTTTTGCTGCTATTTTTTATAGCTATAAATGTATGGCTCAGTATATCAATATTGTAGGGCATCTTTTGCATAATTTGGGGTGTGGCAGATGGGTGGTGAAGGGTTGTGACCTCTAAGCTCTACCTCTTTGTCTGCCTCTAGGTTGATTGAGACATTTCCAGTGATGACAGCCACTTCCTTTTTCTAAAGCTCCATTTGAACCCCAGCAGATCATCTTGAGTATGTCTACATGCCTAAATCCAATGTCTGCTGCCATGATAGTGGCTAATAAGATCTTTGCATTACTGAGCAGCTGAACAGGTGTACCTAATAAAGTGATCATTGGGTGTAAGTACAGTCCATTTAATATAGTAACCCAGCTCTCTTTTTTAAAATAGCTAAACAGCTACTTTAGTTTGCATTGTGGAGGTTGCATGTCTCTCATGGGAAAATATCATGTTGTGTAGCCTGAGGTATGTTTTTTTTTCTTGCAAAATATGCTTAATATGTTTTTCTTCTTCCTCTATTGTTAAAAGAAACCCGGCTGAATATTTAGCAACGATGTAGGTCACAAAGGAATCATCAAACTCTTCTATGATTTATAAAATGAGGAGCAAGTGAACCGAGCCCAGTGCTGAAATATGGAGAAACTCCCTTTGAAACCCTGATAAGTCATAATTCTCTGGCAGAGACAGGAGTCTACTGAGTGATAGCACACTAAATTATACATTATTATACTGGTTGGTGACACAGTGACCTGGCTTAACCTGCACTGGAACGACTGTAATGTTGTAAATCCTGCAACTGGGATATGAAGAGCCGCTAAAACCCTGCAGGATAAAAAATCTCATTTTAAAGAAGTCTGCTTTTCATGTTCTGCATTGCCTTTATCACAAAGGATGTTTACCTTCAACTGATGAATGCAGCCTCACACAATATGACTGTAGGTAATAAGAGCAAAATCACATTTCAGAGCAAAACCTCATAGGGCGTCATTATGACCGTATGTCCCCTCTGAGACACCAGGCGAGACAATCCTGATAGCCTGGGTGCCTATAAAACCTCCCTCGCTGTTATTGGCTCCAATCCTGATGGAGCTGGGGTCACAGTTCAAGTGTTGGGGGACCACTACTGTCCCCACAGGGAATGTTGGGTAATGGAAAGGGAGATTCAGGTCAAATGGAATGATTTGGGTGCAACCTCTGGCACCGGGTTAGATTCAAGCCACTGTGAAGGTCTAATGCTCGATTTGGGAGCAAAACCAGCAGCAATAATGGCCATTAAAAGTCCATCGAGTGACAAAGAGAGCTGTAAATCTAATCCCATATAGGACTGTGCACATATGTTGGCTGTAATTCGCTTACACATAAATAACTTGACGTCACTTTAGATTTTATCAGCAATTATTCAGCATCCCCACTCGTCTGAGGACAAAAGATTTATATTGCAGGGCTCATAAATATTAGACATTAAACTAAATACTAAGCTCTATTTCTAGTGGGGCGTGTGTTTTCCCCTTTTTTTCTGGTGTAAAATATAAGCCTAAGCTTACTCCAGCATCAAAGCTACATTCACACGTTCAGTCCTTGCTTAGATCTGACAGCATCAGCAGCATCACTGCAGTGGGTGTGTTTTAACCCCAGCAGGCTAGACTGGGATCAAAAGATGAGATTCTGCTTTGCTTGTGTTTGTGTGCATCTGTGTTTTTGCAAATATGCTTGCATGCTGAGCTCCTCTGAGTGTGTGTGCAGATGTTTCTGGGGTAGTATGTCAGTAAAGGCTGATGTATTTAAGTGGCAAAGTTTTAACGGCAACTTTCTTATAGTCTTTGATCAGCAAAGAAAAGCTTTACCTGATCACTCCCTAAACCTTACAGCATGTAGGCCAATTTAGACATTTACTTAGCATTATAATGCACCATATTCCCATGGCGGCCATGTTTATATGATGTCACAACCAGGATGGTATTATATCACAAGTCGGTATTCTCTTTAACCTCAAGATTTTAACAATTTCTTACTAAAACCTTGCACAAAAGTAAGGAAATTTGTGTTTGGTAGATTATTTCTTTGTTGTAACAATGCTTCTTGGCATTAACCTTATTTAAAGGGAAAGTCTGTTTAATTCCCTTCATGCTACATTTGTAAGGAACATGCATTCGTAGGATGAGCAGCAGAGCTGAGTATGTGGGTTGCGCCCATGAAAATTTAGCCATACTTTCTAGCCCCAGTAGTGTGTGGAAGAACCACACACAACCACAATTCAAGTTGCAAGTCAGCCAATGTGGTTGTGTTGGTCTGCCAAGATGATCCCACAAGTGTTCAATGGGGTTGAGGTCAGGAATGCTGGAAGGCAATTCCATCCTCTCCACACAGAAATTCTGGAGGCAGTCTCTGATAAACCCCATTCTGTGGGGGCAAGCGTTGCCATCTTAGAGACTAGAGTTCGGTCCCAGACTGTGGATAACTGGTATTGCCACTGGTTGCAGAAACTCATCTGAATATCTCTTTGCATTGCCTCTAATGATGACAAGTCTTGTTTTTCCAGTGAGGGAGATGGCGCCCCACTCCATCACACTGCCTCTGACCCTACGATCCGACTGCTGTAGGCAGAACCTGGACTAATCACTGAACGTAACGTTCCTGCGCATGCTCAGGTTACAATGGATTTGTTGCCATGACAGCACAAACAGGCCAGTCATTGCAGACATCCTGGCAGCCTCATGAGACAGGATGGCTGCATGCAGTCTGATCTGGATTATCTGGTCAGAGAGGTGTCAGCCATATTGTACTGCAAACCTTGACTGCAATTCTATAGAAGACAGCCTTCAGTTCCTAGCTGCTGACAGGTTGAGGAAGTCGTCTTCTTGGGGTGTTGTCCTCTTTGGAAGGCCTTCAATTTGTAGATGGTACTAGGGCTAACTCCAAATAATTCCACTTAGTTTTGCAGAACACCAGCTTGATGTTGCCCTATCCAGATCAGTCATACCTGACCAATTCTTGGAGCAGACACCTACTGACTACTGAAGCAGGGCCCATGCTCACCCGAAGCAACCAGAAGCTCAATACAAGTCACTAGCAACAGCAAAATAAGATGTTTGGCATTGGCGGAGAAGATTTGGCAATATTTTCATGGGCACAACCAACATATTCAGCTCTGCTGCTCATCCTACAAAGGCATATGCCTTCATTATGTTTTGTGCTAGTTTGATTTTGGAAATCTTCTCAGGATCTCAACTTATATATCACATTACTTCGGAATAACAAAGCTGGCTTTCCCATACTAAAATGTGAATTTCTCAGGCTCTCTGAAAGCCAACTGAAATTGAAATGTTATCAGGGGAAAACAAAGTGAAATACTTTGTACAGATGTATGGACTTCAGTAATCAACCTGTTTGTTTTTCAGTCATATGTTTGGCTCTATCTCAGGTCCAAACAGTGATATATTTCATTGAATAAATCTGAGTAGTTGAAAATGTTTAGAAATGTGGGTCTTTATTCCTCATCAAGGAGGTGGTGATGGATCCTAAGGCTAGACCACCATAGAACCAGCAGTTTGCCTCATTTTCACTTAAAACATTCCCCAACTCTGTCCCCTTGCTTCCAATCTTTCTTATGGACGATGTAATATGTCTATCATCTCATGTTTAGCACATCAAAATGAAAAGGACCACCATAGTAGCCACAACGTGCTGCAAAAACAACCATAAAACAAAGAAAGAACAATCATATGTGTTTATAGCACTGAAATTAAGTTTGTTTCTGATGAAGTGTTGGAGGCTAACTGCTGTCCCACGAGTGTATTTTTCAGCCTGGGAAGAAACTTTGCAGCTCTGACTGAGGTTGGAAGGGAAATCATTAAAGCAATAAGACTCTTGGAGGAAGATGACTTGGCAGAGCTTTGGACATGCTGCATTCAGAACTGCAGAGAAATTCCACTTTTACTATTTCTGACACCAGATTGATACCCTCGCTGCTTAAAAGGTCATAAAACAGGTCCCAAAGGGAGTCTTTTTAACGCCAAAATGACCTCCTAATGTCGTCCCAGCGGTGTTAAACAAAGCAGCTTCATGTGTTTGTGTGCTGGCTCACATTCACACAGCCACTCTGGGATACATAGCGAGGGCTTCAGTGACTGTGGCACTCGCTGTCTGGCTGGCTTCACCTGTCACCTGTCAGTCTGTCACCGCTCCTGACGGGCGGCCTCCACCTCCCCTCCTTCAACCTGCCAGCGTGGGGGCACGACAGGGGACAAAGGCGGAGTGACAGACAGTGACAGGGTGGTGATCCCCTCTGTACGCCGCGGGCAGGGTGCTGCCTCTCCATGTGTCAGCGTGAGTGACAGAGTGGAGTCCTGCGCCCGAGGTGGAATGATGCCGCTTCGAGATAGAAGACCGGTCCAGGATGCGAGGCTGTATCTCTGTCTCACATGCACACATGCATACAAATGAATGTAGGAGCAAATGCAAACACTAAAATGCATGCTTGTATCAACATGTTGAACACATAAACAGACATGTTCTTGCAGACAAACCTAACTGGACTGGAGAAAAGCTCATAAAAGTCCAATATTCTCATTTTAGCAGCACTGAATTGTAAATTAGATTTTACATGATTGTGAAATTGGATTTCAGGTCAATCACTTCTGGACACACCACATCAAAATCACATTGCTTTCAGACTTTCTTGTAGGCTGAGCTAAGTCTGACTTGTCCAAGTGTTCCTTTTGATTCAAGGTAAGATTCCCTAGTACAAAGATGAAGCAAGATAAGTGAAGCCAGTTATCCCCCATTTTGTTGTTTGTTCACCCATATATTCTCTATAATGCTGGCTACACACTGACCATGCAGAGCTGATGGATTGTCCAGATTCCCATGTCTATCATCAGGCAGATGGAACTTCCAAAGCCTAAAGCTGAGATGTATGAATCAGCATCATTTGAGGAGAATGAGGTGGCAGCAATGGATGGGGTTTAGTTTTGCTGCAAGCCTGATAAAGAAGTTAGCTCCTATGTAGCCATAGAAGATCTTTTTTTTTTTTGCCTTTATTTTAAAAAGGCAACTAAAGAGAGACAGGAAATATATAGAAAGAGAAAGGGGGAAGACATCGAAATAAGGTGCCAGGATTAGTATTGATCCTGCAATCAGTTATTGAATGGACATTTCTTTATCTAACTACTATAACTGTTGGCATGTCTGTCTTTCCTGATTTGCATGCCACACTGTTGCTCCAATTATCCTTGATAGCACTCAGAAGACTCCTTGGGTTTTCTGGTTCAAAACTGGTACCATGAAAAAATCATTAATCCATACAGATTTTCCATAAAATCCCAAAATGTTGCGCCAAGTCATCATCAAGGGACTTCTACTATGTTCCATTTATCTTGGAAGTTGAAGCTGGGAATGACAACACACACAGGTTGAATGCTTTCCATTTGCCATCATAAGTGACAGGGCTGGAAAACAACTGGACTTTGTTGAAATACGCCCATAAGGAAACGTATTTGGATGAGTTATACACCTGCTCTACAATCCCCGACCAAATTCAGATCATATTAAACTAGATAACACAGAAGATGTGTCACAAGTTGTTGTTGGAAGCATTCATAATTTAATTGCTGTTTTATCAGGTGAAGTTGATTGTGCCCATTTGAACATGGATCTGTCCCCACATAGCTACTGTCACATGGCAGGTGGACCATGAAAAACTTTGTTAAAGATTAACCATTCAGGCAGTGTGCAGACAGTTGAGTGGTTTAAGGCACAACCCATGTATGTGGGCGGCCCGGGTTCAAATCCGGCCTGTGGCCCTTTACCGCATGTCTCTCTCTCTCTCTGGACTGTTTCTGAGTCTATCCACTGTTCTTCCCCCTTTCTCTTTCTATATATTTCCTGTCTCTCTTTAGTTGCCTTTTTAAAATAAAGGCAAGAAAAGGCCCAAAAATAAATCTTAAAAAAAAAAAAAATAGACCCAACAGTGTGTGCACTCAAATTTGTAAATAAGTCATAAGGCACAGCTTTAATACACCCCTTAGAGTGTTGTTGGCTTATCCTCACACTGCTAAACAATAGTAGAGCCTATCCCTAGCCCTCGACTTGACCCTAATCATTTACCCAATGCACAATAAGGCAAAGAAGCATGTCTCGATAGGTAGCAAAAATCAGCAAAACTCTGGCATTCAGAGACGCTGAGCTCATATGCAGTAATCGGGGGAAAAAATAAAGACAGATACAAAGTCGTTTTCTTCAAAATGATCATTTTTTGTTTTTTTCTCATTTTATGCAAGTCCGACATTTAAACTACTCATTTGATGAAAAAAGTAACACAAATGTGACATTTAAAAGCATTAATTTTGTGTTTTAAAATGCCCTGTTTTCAAAGTTACTACAGGGAGATTGAGGGGAGGGGAAAGCGAAACTGCTGGGTGATAATTGGCCACTCAGCCTGGCATTGTTCCCAGTTTCACCTATTGGGATGGACAATAACAAACACCATATGGCTCAAACGCCACCCCTCCCCGGCACGTAAATACAGCTGTTTCTAGTTATCACCTTTTATTAACAAGCCTCAAGATGCACCCTGCAGCAAAGAAAAGTAGAAGAGACGATGAGGAAGTGGCAAGAATTATCAAGAGACTTGGGACAACTTCAGGATCACTTGACAGTGAAAGTTTGATGAAGGCGGATTTCCCATGGGAATATCATGATGAGCATCACCAGTCTGATTCAGAAGCTTGGTTTGGGTGGACTTTATGTAAATGTGGCCCTATTGTTCACACCCATTACCTGGCCTGCCTGAAGGTAGGAAAAGTCCTGAAACTTTGAGCCTGGTTTTCTCAGAACAAACAGGAACTAGAAGTTAACATTCAAATGAGCATAACTTTGTAAAATAAGCTCAGATTAAGGTGTGTGATACACCATTTGAAAGCTTGGAATCTACGTTTTCATAATGTGTAAAAACTCAAAAATGACCTCGGACGACTTGCGGGAGTTTTACCAGCTTTGGTCACAATTGATTAAATCTGGAGGTCTTCATCTCCTTCTCTCCCAACAACGTCCAAAACAGTTAAAGAATAGGATGTTTAGCATGAAAGCATGTTTCAATGTTAGCATCTCTATGAGAGGCTTTTGAGTATATGATTGAATTATAAATTAGATTTTATGGGATTCTAAAAAACAATATAAAAAAATCTTTAAGAGAAAACAATGATTGGATTTTAGATCAATCGGATTCAGACACTCCACATCAAAACACAAACAAATTCTGCCCTGAGCTGGGTAAATTAAATTGGCCTTTTCCAATAGTCTTTATTGCATAAAGAGAACATATGCAGCTGCATTGCTGGGCTATTGCCTTTGTTACATGTGAAATTAAATCTCTGTGTGCTGTTCATAAAGATGCTAAAGACTATTAAGAACAATATGAAGGCAAGATGAAAATATAGAAATTATACTGCAGGCTTGTATCATTATGCAGCTGCCGCTGTAAATCTCAGCTCCACATCCTCAGCAACCATCTGCATTAAACCAGTTACTCCAACATCAAGGGAGTAATGGCTTCCCAGTAGCCCCAGCTTATTGATATATCTCTACTATCTGACCTGAGCTCCCCTCAAGGCATCACTAAACCCAATCAGGCTTGCAGTGAGTAGCGTCATCACTGGATGAGCTATTTCCCTCCAGAGACCCCCAGTGTCTGATCTCTGTGGGCTCAGGGTGCAGAGGAGGGGAAGCAGAATCCACATGAAGGGCTCTGCGTTGAGAGAGGAGGGTCACAGGGAAAACTCCATTACAACATCAGCGCCAATATTTATGTGAAGAGAGTTCAAAAGGGGGATATTGTCATCCCTGCCTCTCAGTCGCCAGCTCCCAGATACCAAGAGTTCAACTTCAAAGGTTCATCCTCCAATAATCTGCTTCTGTCTTTATCTTCTTACCATTCTTCTTTATTCTTTTAAATTACAAAAGGCTGTTATGAAAGGTTGGAAGAGACAAAAGTGATGATTCAACTTTTTTTAAAATGTGAAAACTTTGAATAAAGTATATATCAGGGATGCTCCAATAACAGCTGTCGATGCCTGTGTCCTGGTTCTAAAACCAGTACAGGTACAGAAACCCGTACTGATACCTATATGAACGTTACACTTACAATGATTTCAATACGGGGATTGATACAAATAATGAATTGTAGATTTGAATCCAAAGATGGTTTGATGTGGCTGAAACATACAGAGGCAAATAACACATTAAAAATTCTGAACCCATTATAAGTATGTTGTATATAAATGATATAATACAATGCAAAAGCACACAATACTATGTAATGTGATGACAATACACCACACTGCACAGCAAGACAAAAGAAAACCATTCCATTCCATGCCATGCCATACCATACCATACTAGACCTTTCCATACCAGACCATACCATGCCATGCTAAATGATACCATACCATACCATACCATTCCATGCCATGTCATGCCATACCATACCATACTAAACCTTTCCATACCATACCAGACCATGCCATGCCATACCAAACCATTCCCATTCCCATTCCCATTCCTATTCCCATTCCATGCCATGCCATGCCATGTCATACCATACTATACCATTTTATGCCATGCCATGCCATGCCATACTATACCAGACCTCTCCATACCATACCATGCCATGCCATGCCATGCCATACCAGACCTTTCCATACCAGATCATGCCAGACCTTTTCATACCATGCCATGCCATACCATACCATACCACCCTTTCCATGCCATGCCATGTTATACCATATGGTAGCAGACCTTTCCATGCCACGCCACACCATACCAACAGGATACAGTAACATACAATATGACAGTACAGAACCATACCATACCATACCATACCATGCCGTACCAAGCCATCTGACACCATATGATACAAATTCATACAAGACTTTTTGATACAATAAAACTGCTGGTAAACTATACAATGCAATTAAATTTGATACGGTACAATATCACACCAAACCACGCAACACTCTACTAGAGCTAGGTATATCCACAGCCTCCAACTATAATGCATAACGTAATACAGAGGTCATGATAGGATATGTATCATGATACACATTGATGTTGGATAACAAACGTGTAAATAAACATGTGCTACACTGAATTCACTTCAGCTGCTATTGTTTTAATCATAGAGGATAACAGAATATGTATATTTTTAAGGATCCTCGACCTCAAAACACCTAAGTTCAGATCCTCAGAGATCAAATAAATCAAAATAGTCTGTTTATACTCACTGAGCTGCGACTACAGTATCATTTAACTTTCTGACTTTAAATAACCCATCTGTTGTCTCATATCATGGTATTCTGTTTCACTTTACTATAGGCTCACTTTCATTTGTAAGAATGACTTTTGCTTTACATCTGCATAAAACGGAAGCATCATAGTTTCTTCAATAATCCGATAAGTGGGGGATAATCAGCGTTACTCACTCTGCTTTATCAGCTGCCTGAAGCCCTGGGTTTCTGCACCACTCTTCAGCTTAAGTCCTTAGCATGAAGTACTGCTTATGTTGTCCTGACAATGTTTTGAAGTTGAGGAAAATTTGGACTCGGCAGCATCATTTAGTGCAGGTTATTGCTAATTTGATGGGTTTTGTGTCAGTGAAGATTGGTGTTGCTGTAGTGTTTTACCTTGTTGATTGCAAAACATGCAAGACTCATAGTCAAAATTAATGGCTATAGCAGTTCTGTAACATTTGTATTCATACATGTATCAGCTAGAAGTAGGTGAGTATATACTTCTGTATCAACTTTTTAAGCACAGGTCTATACATCAGGAAACAATGCAAATAGGATGCAATGCAATGTTACAATACAATACATGGTCTTCCATTTTTAGGCATATCGATTACCACTCTTACTACTCTTTCTACTCTAATAGTGTGATAACAAATGTACATAATGTTTGAATAATTGATGGCTGACATTTTCATAGCTTTGACTAAGACTACACTCCGGTAGAACTGCACAGTTGTTGCTTGTGATCTGATGCGGCACATACCATAAATCTTGAGGCTGATACTGACACTGCCATCTGTATCAGAACAACTCTATTAACAGCCAAATTAAAGATATAAGTGATCTGGAATAGCAACTTTAGAAATAAAGCGAACTTTCTTTTAAGCAAGCAACCAGGCAATTAAAAGATAAGTCCTCAGCACAATTAAACGTGTTTTTAAAAGCCTTTCTAACTTGTTCTTTATCAGGTTTGCATTAATTGTGAGGCGCTTGCTGGATTAAAAGGTCAAGAGATACGTGTTGGGGGGTTTCAAACCTGGCCGGATGCTGGATTGAAGCAGTTAAATGTTGGGTTACCTCCAGGAATCTGATTTGGACTGACAAGCTGTGCCTCCTCTGTATCACTGAGGAAACATACCGGAGCGTTTGTGAGGGAACAGACAGGCGGACAGAGATAAGCATCTCAACCTGATCCAGACAATTAGCCGGTGTTTACTTCAGGAAGCTGGCGGTGATAGATCAAAGAGAACTGGGGGCCATATCGATGGCTCCAGAGGTTGTCTAGCTGTCTCTCTTGTTCATTCTCATCCACACAGACTCCCTTTTTACCCCCTCTCCCTCCCTTTCTCTCTGTATCTGCTAGTCAATTTAGCTGTAAATGACCTCAGGAGAACTCTGACCTGCAGCCTTAGGCCATGCTCCCTCTTAGCTACTGTTTCACACCACCTAGCTACTCTCTGCCACTGCTGGTGCGACCTGTCTTTGAGGATTTATGCAGTCAGTAGTTGGAGGTGGCAGGAGGGGCTGCATGGGATACATTTCCTGCTTTAATAAATGGAATCTATGTGGTATAGTAAACAGCTCAGACAGGCGACATAAAGGGTTTCTTTTCCTGTGAGGGGTTATCAGTACAGGGGACCCCGGTGGTTTGACATGAGCAGAATGAGGGGTGCTGATGCTGTGGGGCTTATCTGCAGCCTCCCTGGTCCCAGAGGTCTGCAGGAAACCAGGCATCCCCCTCATTTTATGCTCGCACAAGCTCACATAGAGCGGCACAGACTATCTCCGCTCTTCTCCCCGGTCCCATGTCTGTAAGGGAAATTTGACATTTAAGCATTTCCACTCTCAGATATGAACCCCATAACCCTCTTCTTTACCATCCCCCCACACATACAACAATAACACATTACTAATATCATAAATATCAGGTTTTTGAACAGTATTGCAGCATGCATTCTGCCTCCATAAAGCCCATATATCATAATGAAAAGTGGAAAATAAATGGGTCTAATTTTTTTATGCCTGAAATACTGCTGATACCACAACAAGCCACCTGGAAATCTTAAAATCCTTTCTACATTTGTGAACAAGATCCTGAGATACTTCAAGCAATCTCCAATTTTTAGGCAGAGAACCATCACCTTGAACTTCACTCTTAACCGCAAACCTCCACAATGCCTGCTGTAGGTCTCTGTCTAAGGATGCCAACAGAACCATATCATCTGCAAAAAGCAGAGATAAAAATGTTGAGGTTCCCAAACCATTAACCCTTTTTTGTTATGCCTGCACCTTTACATGGAGACTATTAAAAAACACAAAAAGTATTGCTGATAAGCAACAACCCTGGTGGAGGTCAACATGTATTTGAGGCTGATTTTGTGGCAGTTTGGGAAAAATTTAAATCAACTCGCAGGAGCATGTGCATTTTGCAAAAAAAAAAAAAAAAAAGTTGCAACTGCTTTTAGGTGTTCTTGGCAACCTTCCTGAAAAAAGGCTGACAATACCAAATACAGTATTCTCAATTAGCATTGTGTTATTAAGGCTTCAAGTACAGAAATGCATACATTTTAAAATAATTCAAGTTGAAAGTTCTCATCAGTTATAGTTAAAAAGGGAAATCAAAGGTGACTGCCAACTCTATAGAATTTATCATACTCAGCATTATCCAAGCAACAACTTCTCTCAACATTAACCCTAAAATACCACAAATACGTGTTTGGTCCGTCTCCGCTCCAGCATGGTATTGGAGCAGATAGGTGTTAGTTTAAGTCAATGAGAGAGCTTCCACCAGCTCTGCTGCACTGCACCTCAGCTCTGGCGGAGCTCCGGCAGTCTGGAGCCTTTCGCAGATATGCAAGACTTCTATTTCTGCCGGATGCTGAAGCCCTGCACATAAATTCAGCATGGAGCAGATCGAGCAGGGCAGGAAGTGTCGCCTAAACCAAATTAACATATCCAGTAAAATTTCAGAATAAAATACTCTGTGTTGATGCCAGACAAATGCCAGACGGTATTTAATTTCACCACATTGACAAAAAGTCTCAAAAACAGGTCAGAGGAGCAAAAAAAACAAAAAACAAACAAACAAACAAAAAATTATAATAAAATGACGCATTTATTTATAAAGGGTTACTAGCCCATTGTAGAAGCACAGAAATCTACATGAAAGGACAAAACAGAGACAAATCAAAGCAAGTTCATCCTACTGCTGCAGTTCAGAACAATAGCTTTACTTGTGTTTGTTGTTTTATAGCACTGGAATAGTTTCTACTCAAACGGCCAGGTGGGGTTCTGTAACTACCGTGAAACTCCTTGGTCTCGCGGGTCTTGCGGGTCTAGCAGTCCAGCGGTGCTGCTCCATGTTGCACTGCAAACGCAGTCAATGGGTGTTGACGGACAGTGGCACACGCAGTCAAACTGCAGCACAGCAGTGATGGAGCGGAGACGTATCTGGTGTATTCTAGGGGTGCACTATAGTGTAAACCGCAGTTAACAGTTTTTGAGCCCCCCCAAAAGTACCGCACCTATTTACAAATCTAAAATAATGGCTCTGTCAACAACAATAGCATGGGAGAAACTACACTGATGCATCTCTGCTCCTATTTTGGGCTTTTTATGCCTCCATTCAGAGAGGAAGACACTATGTCTTTTTCCCCTTAATATATTAAACACTGGTTTAAAAACGGCATTTTGTATTTGCATTGGTTTTCTTTGTTGTATGTTGAAATTTGTCTAATAATCTGAAACTTTTAAGTGTGACAAATATGCAAAAAATTACAAACTCTGGAAGGGGAAAAGAATTTCTCATGCTACTGGAGCTAGCACACACAAGCATCAGGCTTAACTCAAAAACCATAATTTGCTGATAATAACATACATACAAAAACAAAGTTTCTCATTTCATTTTACATACACCTCAGTAGGAAGCATGTACGCCTCATGTAACCATCTTCAGTTACAAGGATGCATGTCTGATGAGGTACATGGTGATATGTGGTTCTGAGGTGGTTAAATCTGCTTGTGGGCTCTTCATTTATTAGGGTTGGTTGAAATTCAATAGCAGCTTTTGCAACTTCATGGAGGGACTGAAATAAACTTAATCTGGCGCATCCTTCAGTAATTTGCCTGACTTATTAAAATTTATCACAAAAAACTCGTAATTGACATGTTCTTATTGTGGGAAAAGTTGTATAGAATGTCTGACTTGTGTGTAAAATGGTTGTTTGTTGGTATTCAGCCCATTGGTAAAGAGGTTTTTGGATTGATAAACAAATCTGACCCAGTGTTTCATATCATTTGAGCAAGTGAAGCTGAATGGACATGATCTCAATTATCTGAATTGCTTTATTTTTCTTTTCTATCCACTTCATGCCTGGATGCTATTTCACACTCCCCCCCTAAAGCACCTCCAGCCCTGCCCTGCCACTCCCACCCAGACATCTTCAATATGTGCCCTCCTGCCTGCAGGCTACAATAGTCAATAGAATCCAAGACATGGAGACAGCATGGCCGTAAAACTGAAGCCACAGAGCGTACTGCAGGGCATTAAAAGGTTCCCTCTTTCCTGCCCTCTGTGATGAATGTGTCAGTGGCGATCAATAGAACCATCTTTGATTGTTTAAACTGAATTTGTTTAAGCTGCTTTGGGTCGGTAGCGCAGCTGCTGACCTTCCAGATGTGCTGGAATGGCAGCATGTTTGTTCTGTTCCCTCAAATTCCTTGTTGAGATATGATTAAAGTCTGAGGGTATAGGCTATGGGCTTGGCCTGACCAACAGACAACCCAAAGTTCCCATGTTTCCTCCATCTGCTCCTGTCCAGACAATAGTTTCCTCATGGCAACCCTTCACTTCTCACCTCACGCCCACTTCTGTGGCTTTGTGAACATCACATACCACCTTGTTCACATCCTCTGCTTCCTGATGAAATGGGAGAGAAAAATGGAGAAGGAATGGTCGACATAAATCTAGGTCAGCTCTCAGCCCAATTTCTGCCACTAAGTGAGTTATTTGTGAGTGCAGCTGAATCATTTATTATAATGGGAAGTTGGTGTGCTAAAGGTAAGGCTTGGTTATTGTCTGAAGGAGACGGGAATGTGAAGAGATGGCGCTAGGAAAAGCCCAGGCTTCCTGTTTCTTAGATTTTTCATTTCCTGGATTAAATTGAATCATTTCTACGGGGCAAATAATGTCCAATTCAGACTGAAAAGGTGGACATCAAACAAAAGTTTTGATAGTGAATGGAGTGAAAGCATGAGAAAAAGTTGGGCTGCATGCTTGCACTGTACAGCTTGACTTGTGAGGCATGTAAAGGATTTTGAAACTCTTGTTTTGGGCTTCAAATGGCAAAAACCAATCAGTAAAGACACTGGGCCTCAATCAGCAGCTTTGCATAGCCACCTAAATGGATTTTAAAAAGATTCTGCCATCAATTATAGTGATTTTTTTCTAGATAAAAAGAAAAGCCAAGATCATTCAAGAGCACTGGTACATATCTGAGTACTGATATGACAGGATAAAACAATACATTTTGCACTTATCAGCACTCAAATATGCTAGATTAAGACAGACACAATGACATGTAATTTTGAAAGATATCAAACTGCATTTTTATTGGATTAGCACTTTTATGTTACCGTGGCAATGTGAGCAACAGAGAGGGAAATGGAGTGGGGCTGGGGGGATGTCAGGTAGGGATGCACAGTGCATTTAGCTCCATTGCTCAGGATCGTTCAGGACACTTACAGTGCTGTGAAAAAGTATTTGCCCCATCATGAGTTAACTGTGATCAACCACAGTTCTTGGAAAGATGAGTTCAATTTCACTGGCCACACCCATGCCTGATTACCGCCAGATTTGTTGAATGAAGAAATCACTTAAATAGAAGCTGTCAGACAAAGTGAAGTAGGCTACAAGATCTCAAATAGAAACGCATCATGCCACGATCCAAAGAAATTCAAGAACTAATGAGAAACAGAGTGATTGAAATCTATCAGTCTGGAAAGGTTACAAAGGCATTTCCAAGGCTTTAGGACCCCAGCAATGTCAACTCATCTAGGAGGTCAGAACTACATCCAAAGAACTGCAGGCCTCACTGGCCCCAGTTAAGGTCAGAGTTCATGACTCAACCATAAGAAAGACACTAGGCAAAACATGGCATTGTGGGAGAGTTCCAAGGCCAAATCCACTGCTGACAAAAAAAGAACACAAAGGCTCGTCTCACATTTGCCAAGAAACATCTTGATGATCCCCAAGACTTTTGGAGAAATATTCTGTGGACTGACGAGACAAAAGTTGAACTTTTTGGAAGGTGTGCGGCCCGTTACATCTGGCATAAAAATAACAGCGTTTGATAAAAACAACATTATGCCAACAGTCAGACATGCTGGTGTGAGTGTGATGGTCTGGGGCTGCTTTGCTGCTTCAGGACCTGGACCACTTGCTGTGATTGATGGAACCATGAATTCTCCTGTCCACCAGGAAATCCTGAGGGCCAATGTCCGGCCATCAATTTGTGCCCTCAAGCTCAAGCGCACTTGGATTATGCAGCAGGAGAACGACCCGAAACATACCAGCAAGTCCATCTCTGAATGGCTCAAAAAAATGGTAATCACGGTTTTGGAGAGGCCAAGTCAAAATCTGGACTTAAATCTAATTGAGATGCTGTGGTGTGACCTTAAACGAATAGTTCATGCTTGAAAGCCCCCCAATATGGCTGATTAAAACAATTCTGCGAAGAAGAGTGGGCCAAATATCTAACAGCAATGCGAAAGACTCATCACCAGTTATCGCAAACACTTGATTTCAGTTATTGCTGCCAAGGATGGCAAAACCAGCTGTTAGGTTCAGGGGAAAATTACTTTTCACATAGGGTCAGATAGGTTTGGATGTTTTTTTTTCCCTTAATAAATAAAACCATCACCTTTTTAACGGTATATTTAGATTTTGACAAGACCGACAGCATGTTACTTCCCTTTCTCACTCTTGTGCCCCTTCTGTGTTTGCACACAGCCCTGCAGTCTCATGTCCATATAAGGGCATAAAAGGGGCAGGGGCATGTAGATTTGTCTTAGGGCCTTTCTTTCAAACAAATTCAAGTAACATCTTAAGAAGACATTGGTGCATAAGAGCCAATATTTGTGGCGAATAAGGTCAGCCATCCCATTCAACTAAGACTCTGCTGTCATGTCTAATTTCTATCAAGCAAGCCCTGACTTCATGATCCAGTCTACCATAATGAGAGCCAACACAAGTTGGCTGACTCAGGAGAATCACCCAGCACCCGAAGGTCTCCAGGTCTCTGGCCTTTTGCAAAACAAGTGGTTCAGTCTTGATGACCCCTTAAACAAACGCCAGGGAGGTCAATGCAGGGTTAAGGCCCGGGCCAAAGAAAGGCCAAAGAACAGCGAGGGGTTTGCTCAGTCCACACCGAACACCTCTGCCTCTTTGTGAGCCCTCAGTCAAAGGCAACCAGATGTATCAGGCTTCAAAGCATCTTTAGAGGACAGGGTCAACCCTGGGGTCTACGGAGAGGTGGGGTGAAACCCGATCTTTTAATTTATCTTCATCTGCGGATGCCCAGAGCTTTAGTGCTCGACAAGAGTGGAAGAAACATGGGCTTGCTTAAAAAGTTGCACCATCGTCATCACCCATTCTTTGACAACACCCCTCAAAAGGCCTTATGGCCAAGCAGAAGTCTGGCATACCTTCCAAATGTCGGGGCTCACTCCAAATACCTGACAGCGATGAGAAATATGTCCCTGTTCGCTGGCTGACCCCGGATAGGCCTCGGCCAGCAGGCGCTTCAACCCCCACCAACTTCTCTACACTCAATCATGTGCTGCACGTCAGGCCGAGCCGCTCTCCCGTTGAGTCGCCATTACCTGATGAGGAGTGGCAGTAATCAGCCCGATAACTTGTCATTCCTGTCCAATTAGTCTGAATGTTACCTGGCTTAGCTGACCCGGGCCGTGCGCTCGCCTCGGAAAATAAAGCCATTGAGAAATGTGCACCACGTGGATCATATGATAGTGTCAACTCTCGTGTTAATCCACCGTAGGGCAAAATGGGGGCAGGATGTAATCCTTGGCACAAAAACAGGGAAAAAGACCGACTAATTTATTTGTCCCAGCTTGAACCTTTAAGTCCTAGACAGGCAAATTAGCAAAACATTGAGGGATTATAGCGCTCAAGCTTAGGTGCCTTTATTTTTATTATCTCTTTGCTTTTCCTAAGGTAAAAAATATGCAAATTTTGTGGACTGTGGCTGTGCTTGTACTCCCTTTGTGCACCTACATCTCCGTTGTCATTAATAATTTCAGGCTGTCTTTATTTCCCCACGTTCGCCTGTCAGTGACTTTAAAGCTTTTTGGCTAATAAGTCTCATTTCACTTCATTAACTTCTGGCTTGGGGGTCTATTCAGGCTGAGATGATATATTACCCGGCGACGCACACACAAATGGGCGTGAGTGCAGGAGTTTTGCACACGTACACACTCTCTCCTCGGCCGCCTGAGGTGCAGTTGCACGCCCAGCTTGTACGAGTGCGAGGAGACACACACAGGAAGAGAATAAGAGTCTGGGTAATCTGCAGTAATGGTGGTAATTGATGCTGGTACTTTAGGAGTTCTTTTCTGCGGTTTGCTGCTTTCTTTCTTCCAAGCCGTGGGCTCTGCCTTCAGCTGCAACACGGCATGGCTTCAAGCTCACAGCAAACCCTCCTAACACTAACATTTAACTGGAGTTTAACACCTGATCTGCCTCAAAATGAAGCTGAAAGCCATCAGAGGCAGTAGTTTTTTAGGAAAGTTGGCTAAAATGACTGAAGCAGTGTTGCATTAGCACAGCTCCCTGCAGGCTGCCATGGGCTTCCCTTGTATTGTTTGCTGATGAGGCTCCGGTTGTTATTGTTTGTCTTTTATCACCTTTTATGACTCGCTGCATATTTTCCTCTGGAGAGAAGGGATGTTGTGTACCGCAGCAATCTGTAATCAGCAAACTAGATCTCCAATTAAAGCCGCTAATTTCCTCAATGAATGTGGAAGGGGAAATGGAGCTGTGGTTAATGCCTGGCTTGTTGTGAAAGGGTTTTTCAAGGGGATTTTTGTTTGCTTTCAGTCAAAAATGCAGTTTCTAGAATGTCCACTAGTGGGTGGTTGCAAAAGTGAAGAAATTCCTATGCGGTCCTGTTATGAAATCCCCATTTTTACAGCAGTAGCCAACATTTAAAGCAGGGGTCAAAAAAGAATGTGGCATCAAGAGCTTGTGTCAGTGATTACTGGTGGCCTATAGACAGGACTGGCCCACCAGTGCCCATTATCTGGCTCATACAGACCCTTTTCTTAATTTTACCAAAGATTTAAATGGTCATACTTTCATCAAGAAAAGAGTAAAATGATGTAACTGTGACAAAATTTTCCTGCTTTATCCATTCTGACCACCCACCTGGTTTACACCTTGTTCATCATTTTGCTTCAATGTTCTTTTAGAGTGATCTTAGCCTCCTGAGCTTTTGTTTGAAATGTATTTGCATTTTCTCCACCTTATTTGGGATCAGTAGGACCAGATAAGTTTCAAAGCCCAGCCTTGTCTTTGAACACCAATTAGTTTTGACAAAGTATGATATCCACAAATCTCCTGAAGGTCCTGTTTCTGCAGGAATTACAGCACTGGGTGGGTTTAAGTGTATATGTTTTGGCTGAATAGTGGCAGCTAGTCAGCATGGGGTCCTCAGTCCTTCAGAAATGTTGTCAGTCATTGAGAGAGAGATGGTGGTGTCATTTGGTAATGGACCAATAGGACTTGTTAAGGCCAAGCATCAACAAATTTACCTCCAAAGTTCTGACTTTCTTGAAAATTTTCTTTCCAAAATCCACTTAAATTCATTAAAATTTCAATTAAATAACCTTAAATTTCTGTGGTAATTCTCAAACATTTTAAAGTGTCCCATAAAAACTGCCCCCAAATCCCTTCAGACGTTCGTTCCCTGAATGCTTCAGTGTAACTTTGTCATGAAGCCTAAACAATCCAAATACAATTACCCCCAGATTGCATGTAAATATCTGAAACATTTCAGGCAAATTCCCCAGGATTTTAATGCAACTTCCCCATAAAATTTCATTTCATTTCATCAAATTCTTTAAAAAAAAAAAGGACATATAGATTCCCAAAAATTCTATGAAAGTAATGGAAAATTCCCTCAAACATCCAAAGTAATTTCCTTCAATTTCAGTACAAATTCTTGAAAGGACTCCCTTGAAAAATTCCCCAAATTTAGAGAAAAAATTCCCAAATTTTCATCAAAATAGAAAAAAGATACCTGAAAGTTTCCAAGCAAATTCCCTCAAATTAAAACTACATTTTCTAAAAATCCTATGAAAACACACTCAAATTAAACACCAGTTACCCCCCCAAAAAAACTTCCAATGGAACTCTCCAAGATATACAAACATATCCCCAATATTTCCATGAAGATACTCCAAAATTTCCGAGTAAATTCTGAAAAATATCCAAACAAATCCCCTAAAATCCCATTAAAACGTCATAGCATATTCTCCCAACATTCAAGAAAAATTACTCAAACTTCAGCTGACAGTAATCTCAAAAATTCCAATAGCATAAATTATTTATATGTCATAGAAAAGCCAAAATTATTGAGATTGAGCCAAGCTTTTAGAATTTTAAATTACTATAGATAGTTTGCAGTCACATGAACTCAGTGGCTTGAAATGACAGATGCAGAGCAGGAATTAACGAACATTGGCTAGGAATGACTGGGAACAGAGGGAAGTTAGAACTTTAGAACTCTAAATCAACCTGCGTGCTGCGATTGCTGTAAGAAAATGTCCTCATTCATTGAGAATGATCACTAAACTTTACAAAATAGTCATTTTTTCTAAGAGATTAATTTAACTGGCATGGAGGCGATTAACATCACATAATACTTAGTCGTCTCACTACATGTCTAGGAAAGAATGAAGGAAAATAGTGTTGATGAGTCTTGTACTGAGCTAACAGGCTAGCCGCGCCTCTTTAACAGCAGAGCTTTTAACATTTTTAATCTTAATGTTTCACTACATTCAGGACTTTAAAGTGACTAATCAGAGCACAGGGGCTGACATAACTGAGACTACGTCGGTACAGTTGACAATAAGGAGGGTTTAGGAAACTGACATGATGGAAGTCTGAGTGGACACTCAGCTCATTAGATCCAAATATTAGGACCAGAGCCAAAAAGGTACGACTCATTAATCTGCTTAATGATGACTAAGCCTGGGCATGTTTGCCTGTGTGTGTTCACACCAGCTGCTATGTTTGATCCAAGCAATGACCATTAAGTAAAACGACAGGTAATTAAGAGATGTGGTGATACATTTTAAAACACCTTAATTCCACTTCAGTCACATAAATATCCAGATTATTTTTACAAACATAAAAAGAAAAGTTTTTTTTCTGGCTTTAAAAAACTCTAGAAAATATTTGAGGTAATTCAAAAAGTCAACTTAAACACAGGAGTTGTATTTTTTCTGAATAATAGACATTGAGGTGCAAAAATTCTACATATTTTACCTTAAAGATCAACTGATTATTCTGGTATGTAATCGTGGTGTCTGCCTTGGGTGTCATGCCGGTGTAGCTGTGATGGCAGTGTCACGTTTAGCCTTTTACATGCTTGGGACTGACAGATAGCACTAAAGCCGGGTATACACTGTGCGATTTCCCTCCGATTCAGCCACGAATTTTGAGTTGCACGACTCACTTTGAAGTCAGGCCCACTTTCATTTCTGGCACTGTTTATTGTGCTGTGTACAGGGGGGTACAACGGCCAACCACAGCCCGACTATGACCCGACGACCTGCTCCCAACTGGTCGGAAAGATTTCTGGCATGTTTGATATTTCGATCGTATGACTCCAGTCACTTCAGTCAGAGCAGAAACACAAGCAGAATAAACAACTTTGGGAGATTGTTCTCCTTGTAAACTTACTGACAATGTCCTAAATTACCATGTCAACAGCTGGAATGACTTTATAATGCCCCCCCCCCCAACACACACACACACACACACACACACACACACTATGATAAAGGAAATACACAAGCAGGAAATATTCTTACCTGCAGACCTGAAGCTGACACAGACGGTGATGCTGTTCGTGTGTGTGGGAGAGAGAGAGCGGGAGAGAGAGAGATAAAGTTGGACAGATAGAGGGGGGAGACAGAATATGACTAGTAACACTTCACCCTCAGTGTGTGAGACTTTTTAAAAAGGGAAACTTTGCAGGTTTCTTCACTTGACTTCACTCATACAGTGTGGGCACTCAAGTCGTGTACAACCGTGGGACCGTAAAGTGTGAGCATACAACTCGTGTGCAATGGCTGTGCATCGTAAGCAATTCAGTCGCACAGTATGAGATGACTTCCGACCACGACTGTCGTATAGTCAGCTTGAAATTGCACAGTGTATACCTGGCTTAAATGGAATACAGATCATGGTATCAGACTGAATTTCACTGTTAATTAGTCATAGAAATGACTGAAAAACTGATGTGTGTAAAGTCACCAGACTACCACCACACATCCTGGGATGTGACTATAGTGGTCTCGAAATGATTATTTTCTGCCCTAATTAAAACCAAGAAGTAGTTAAAAAAATTGACAGCGAGCCAATGAAGACATGAACTGATACCAATTTTTACACCAGGCTTTAAACTGTTGTCAGCTTAGACATTTTAGAATGGGTGCTAATGCTACCAAAGGAACTTTAGCCAACAAGCCTCTAGTGGACACTGAAAGAACTGCAGTCTGCACTGGAGGTTGCCACTTTGTCCCAGATTTTTGCAAGGTTTTCAACTTTTATGCATTTTTCTTCAAGCAGAGGTTTAAAACTCTGATTCTGCTTCCTTCCCCCCTATCAGTGCAGCATTTTCTCATTTTGTACAGTCTTCTGTCTGATTCTCCTCTCTGAAACCACGTCAGAGGCTTTATGTTGCATTTTATGATCTCCTATGTGGACATGCATGTTGGGTCTTTGCTCTAATTCAGTCCCTTCTGGTCCACTGCAAACCCCTGGGGCCAATGTGGCAGCTGAGCTCTCTCAGGACATCGTTTCCTGAAGGAAATAAGCCCCTGCCAAAATTCTCGAGATGCTCCAGTTGCATTTATATCATCTGCAATGAAATATGAAATATGAGAGTGCCTTGAAGACAGCTTTATTATGCCGCCTGTAAACATAATCTGAGCTTCACCAGAGGCTAAATGAGCGCTACCACTTCCCATGACTGAATATACACACAATAAAGTTTAGCGATAATTTGGAAGTCAAATAGTTTTATAGATTTACTTTGATAAAACACGGCAACAGAGAACTTCTTCAGCTTTTGCCATCTTGTAAAGCAGATTTCAAATAGAAATAACACAATCTAAAGCAGCAACAGCAAACCGCAAAGTTTCTCAGGCTCTCAAGAAGAACTCAAATTGACTTTGGAAGGGAAAAATTAGCTTCTAAACCACTTGAAGATAAAGCAATAAAGCTTCAAATACAGTTTCAAAGGTTATGATTCTGTTAAGTTTGCACTTGAAGATGAAGAAAGGAAACTTTTCCTTTTACGAGCCTCTAAAATGGCACAGTAAGAGCTGTTTTTATTTATTGCATTCATGCCAGTAAATTAACTCCCCTCACTTTGACTTTTTAGTTTGCAGAAGTGAGCTGGCTGTGGCCTCGCGCTGCACGCCGTTTTACTGCAATTTGTAAATATTAAAGTGTTCTTTTACAGGCTAAGTGGGTTCAAACGTGCCAACAGCTCACTCAATGAGCTCCTCAATGGCCTCATTCTCCTCTCCTCTTCAGTCGCTTTGAAGATCAGAGCGCAGAGTGTTAGTCTGTTATTAGGATGTCTAAAAAAAGTACCTAACCTTCATGCTGTGTGTGTGTGTGAGCGACTGTGTAGCTCTCAGTGTGTGTGCGTGTGTGCTATTGCTTCCAGAAATCTGAGAGATCCTTTCAAGTAGGAGGGGAAAATGTGATTTTACAAGGGGAGGAGAAGGAGTTCCCCGCCTCCTTCACCTACATTCTCATCCTCCTGGGGGGGAAGGAGAGAAAGGCGAGTACTGCAGGGAGTCTGGGACAAAATATACATGTTTTTGAACATTATTAAACAAAATATGCATATCATTGAGGGCTGCACCACAGCTGCACATGATTTTGGTTATTTCTAGTTTAAATAGCATGTACTTAGTCCTAACCAGTTCACCTTATTAGCTGTGAAACTCTCCAGTCAGACAATAATCTGCATCTTAACCTTTTATGGGGGAAGGAACCATATATGGTCACTTCGATCCACTTCCTTCCTTTGTGGCCTTCCCTCAAGTCTCTGTGATCCAGAAGAACATTTAAGTTTTCTTAGCCAATCAGTGGAGATCAGTCAACATGACAGAAAATGACATCACAGCGTCTGACCAATCAGCAGTGGCCAAGAGTATCTTAAACTTCCTGTTTCCTCCAGAACTTGTGAAATGCAGTTTAACATCTCTTTTGGTCCCACCCAAGCACCTCTAACATCCTAAATAACCATGGCAACATGATGAAACTGACACATTTCAGAAAAATTCCTGCAGTTTTAGTTTAAAATAAGGAAGAACCATATTTGACCCCAGCCAGTTTAGGGCTGTAAAATGTTGTCTGTATGAAGAAATATGGCCAACTAATCTAGTAAACCATATAAAGGGGATTTTAATACTAAGGGGAATTTTCTCACAAAATCACCCACTATAATTAAGGATAATAATAGTCTATCATATAGTGAGATGTTGGCAGAGGTTTGTAAAAACTGAGCTGTAATTCAGAGGGAAATATTGCTAATTTATCAAAATGATCAAGAATAAAGTTGTGATTTTGAGTCAGTTTGAAAATCTGTTAACAGTTTTATCAGTTTTTTAGGTCTTCTAATTATATTATAAGGTAAATTAAGTTAATCATAAAAGCGTTGACTAAACCACATTACAACACTGAAATGCTAACCTTACAAAGCAGATGGATTGGCCAAATTCTATGTTAGTCTAGTCTAGTCTGACTTGACTTTTTAGGGGAAGAAAGGCACACTTAGTACCCAACTGGAGAGTAGGTTTCCCATCTTTTGAATGTGGAAACTCTCATAATTGTGTACTGTACCAAATCAAAGTGAACTAGACTGCTTGGTGGAAACAAAACTTGGTGTGGATTTACAACCTTAACTCAAGACTTAACAACTGACTCAATGTCTGCCTGAATTGCTGCCCGTCTTTTGTATCTATCAGTTTGAAAGATACAATCCTACAATACACATTACTGTGGGGTTTGTAATGTTCTTCAGAAACCACAGGGTGACTTCACTGAGACTACATTCATGTTTTATATATCCTGAAACACAAAGAACAGATGGACTGAGATGAATCAACCAAAGATTTCTTGGCTAAATGAACCCCAAATGAAAGAATGCAGTCTAGTCCTACTCCCACTCTTCTGTCTACATCTGAAGACAGTCTGATTTGTCTACAAAGCTAATGGTTCAACACTAACATGAGCCAAACAGCGCTCCTGTTTAGTGTGAAATGTCAGTGCACAAAGACAAAGAGAACCAGGGTTTGTTGGAATATCTTGACGTCTTTGGGATTCTGAGAAAAGGAGGTGTGGGGCATCTGAGAGAAAAGTGGAAAATGATTGAAAATGCAGAGACTCTACCAAGTGGCTCCACGAGGGTCCAACTGGGCAGCCCGCTGTTAATGTGTTAATGATTCAGCAGAGCTCATTGTGTGAGGTTCTTTGATTAAACACTCTAATGTGCCTGTAGAAAAAAGGCATGTTTCTTCTGATTCTTATGACAAACATGGAGATTTATTTCCATTGTAGCTTTAAAGACCCAAGCTCCACAATTGCCTAACTAGTCTCTTTTCTCTCAGTGCACATGCCTGAGGAAATAAGGAAAAGCTTCAGATTGGTTTTTGTAATGACAAACATATTTACTGGGCTTTTCATGAGGCATGTCCCCGGTGCTATTGCCAAATCCATCAGGGATGACCACTGTGCCCCCAATATCTAAAGAATGCTTTAGCAGCTTTTCATCAAGCTTTGCACAATGTGAGCAAAAGATGAACAGACTGGATTTGGGAGATCCTATGTCAAAGGTCAAGGCCACTGGGCCTTATGTTAACCCCTGCTTTTCAGACCATTCTCGTTAACACAATATCTTCAGAATTCTTGGTGGGATTTTACTAAAACTTTGCACAAAGGTTTGCCCTGACTGGGTGATAAGGTGGTCGTATTTTTGACTGATGGTGGTTTCCAGTTTTTAAAAAGTTGGACCAGAGGGTGTGTTTGAATTATTGGGGCATCACACTTCTCAGCCTCTGAGGGAAATTTCCTCTAGGGTGCTGGAAAGGAGGCCCCAGCCAATTGTCAAACCTCAGATACGAAAGGAACAATGCGGATTCCGTCCTGGCTGTGGACCAGATCTTTAGCCTTGCAGGACTTTTTGAGGGAGTTTGCACTTCCAGTCCACATGTGTTTTGTTGACTTCAAGGAGGCTTACGATTGTGTCCCACAGGGGGTCATGTGGGGGGCACTATGGGAATTTAGGAATTTAGGGTCCTGGGGCTGCTGCAGCAAGCCATCAGTTCCTATATAACCAAAGTGAGAGCTGTGTTTGCATCCTCAGCACAAAGACGGATACATTCCAGGGCTTCCCCTTATTTCTGATTCTGTTTCTGGTTTTCATGGACAGGGTCCCAAGGCACAATCAGGGATTTTTGGTTTGGCACCAGAATTGTATCTCTGCTTTTTGCAGATGGTTCTGATGGCTTCTTCTACTGGGGACCTCCAGCAGGCATTGGAGCAGCTTGTAATTGAATGCAAAGCGTTCGGGGTGAGGGTCAGCTCCTCCAAGTATGAGGCCATCGTTCCTTGCCAAAAAACGCTGAATTGCTCCCTCTGGGTTGGGAGTGAATCCTCGCCTGAAGTGACGGACTTCAAGTATCTTAGGGTCTTTTTCACGCGTGAGGGCAGCATGCACCATAAGCTTTGCAGGCAGATTGGTGTGGCATCAGCAGTACTGCAGGCATTGTGACTGAAAGAATGAGATCCTGATTTCATACGGTTGTAATACGGTTGTCCTCCTAAAGAGGATGGCTGAGCTGAGCCGTAGCGATAGGGTGAGGAGCCCCGAAGTAGAGCCACTACTCCTTTGTGTTGAAAGGAGTTGGCACCCAAGGATAGACCCAGGACTCAGTGGCAGGAATTATATATATTTCATCTTGCCTGGGAATGCCTCAGAATCCCCAAAGAAGTGCTGTAAAATGTTGTTAGGGAGAGAGAGATGCCTGAGTTGACTTGCTTAGCCTGCTGCCTCCACAACCTGGCCCCAGATAAATGGAACAGAGATTGCTGTATAGAAGCTGTTGATCTGTTGCTGTTCTCATTCATGTTTTGTACTACTTACCTGTGATGGACCACGATTTTCCTCCGCCATTAGTTGCTCACTCTCTTGCCCAAGCACCTCCCATAGCACCCAAATGTGAACTCTCCTCTAACCTTGATGTTGTCTTTGGTTATTGTTTTGATGGAGAACATAGTAACAGAACATCGTAAGAATAAACTCCTCATATGGCTGTTGGCTACAGGCGACATATGGAGTAGACTGAGATTTTGCTGCTGCTACAACTCAAAGTCCTGGTTTATTGAGCCCACTCCCAAAATAACTCCTTCCCCCTTCCTTCCAGTAATCCTGCAGGTCTGGTGGCCATATCAGAGGATCATGCTGTGTGACATATGCTTGCGTTTTTGGAAAATCTGGATTAGACCTTAAGGGCGTACATTTAATTTCACAGGGTTAAAACAACCATGTCTTTTTAACCCTGACCTTATGCCGTGCAGTAATGTGCAGCCACACACGCTCAGCCAGACCTGACCCACCTCTTAGACTTCACACACTCCCAATTCAATCTCAACTGTGGCACATGCATGCCTCCTCTCTTTTCAACCTGTTCTAGTTTAACCCTTTGACTCTCCACCTGCCTCCTGTCCCTCCACACCCACAAAGACTTCAACCTGCTGCACATATTCAGCACTCCAGACATGCTTGACCCTTGTGTATCCGTTATCCCGGGTCGGGTTAGGGCACTCACAGGCATGGCCACATGGACAAACAATAAACAGACACTCCTGGGTCAGGGCAAAGTACACAGAGTTGGACCTGAACCCCGATATGGCTGTTAGCGATCTGGACTAATGTTTAGTTCTGTTTGTTATAAAGACTAACCTCAAAGTAGCCAGCTAAATATGGGTCACCTTAAGGGTTAAATGTTGTTGAATTTGGAGATAAAGTTTAGAAAGCAGCTCTCCTTGACTTTTCCTCTGATCAGTTTTTAAGAGGAGAGTTGTGCAACTCAACCACTGCATGCTTTTTGACTTTGTCTTACCGGACTTTTACAAATTTATTTCCCTAAAATAGGGAACATTTTTCACCCTGACTCTATTTTTAATTCCACAAAAAAATGTGGCCATGTTAGTAGCACATCTAATTACAACTTTACAACAATACAGTTATAATTTATGCTATCAAGTTTTTGAATATTTGTCCAGAATAAAGTTTCATTTTTCTGTGTAAAATATTGGGATATTTTCTATTAGCTTTCAATGAATATTCATGAAAATTTTAGAGAGTTTGTCTGGATATTTTGGGGTATTTGCATGGAAATTAGAGGGATATATTCAAATATTTTACTTCACTGGAAGTTGGGGAGGGGGATGCATTGATGTCTTTTTTTTTTTTTTTTTTTTTGGTATTTCATGACAAATTAGGGAATTTTGTATGTGTTGGCATTGTCATGGATTTGGAAAATTCATGTGTAATTTTGGGGAATCTGATTCGTATTTCGGGGGAAATTTCCTTTGAAGTTTCCAGGGATCCTCTTGGAATATTGGGGAATGTTTTTGGTAAATTATTTGGATTTTATTGGAAGGTTTCATAGAAATTTTAGGGTTTTTATATTTTGGGGAATTTGCATGGAAAGTTTCAAGAATTTCTTGAATATTTCTAGAGTTCTTTGTAAATTTTGTTTCATTCAAAGTTTTAGAGAAAATTTGTTTTTGTTGTTTTGGTATTTCATGGGAAATTTGTTTGGATGTTTGTTTGGTGGATCTTGTTCAGAAACTTATATTGATAGAAATCTGGAAAACATGTTTTTCTTTTGAGAGGAATTTACTTGAAATGTTGGGAAAATTTGCAAGGAATTTTCCAGAATTTTCCATGGAAATTTGAGGGAATATGTTTGTATATATTTTCTGGAATTTGCAAGGAAAAATTAAACTATTTCTATGATTCTTTAAAATATATATGTACACTTTGAAGTGTTTCATTTAAGGTTTTGAGGGACATTTCCTTATTCTGTGGCATTTTCATTTGTAATTGGAAAATTTGTTTGGGGAAATTTGGTAAATGTTTTTGTAAATTTTTGGGGGTAATTGTCTTGAAATGTTGAATTTGCTATGACAAATTTGTGGAATTTGTTTGGATATTGTGAGTAATTTGCATGGAAATTTTCAAGTGTTTTCATTGAAATTTGCATGGAAATTTTCAAGTTTTGTCTTGACAGTTTGAGGCTATACTTGTAGATTTTGGAGTTCTTTGGAAGTTTTGGGGGAAATCTGTTTATATATTTTTTTTTAAACTTTATTGCAGGCTTTAACCAACATAATATTCAGTTTCATCAGTCATTTTTTTCATCCTGCCATATTTATTTTTTACATATTAAAGTCAAAGCAGGGGAAAATCAGAAGTAAATAGAGGACACACAAACAAATGAAACAAAAAAACAAACAAACAAACAAACAAAAAAACAGACAAATTTTAAAAAAGAAAAATGTACAATTTTTTTTAGATTTTGATGACATTTTCATAAGAATTTGGGAAATGTATTTATAATGTTAGGAAACTTGATTAAGAGGGTTTTTTTTGGGGGGGGGGGGGGATTGGGGGTGGGGATGTCCTTTGAAATTTCAAGATGATAATGATAATAATATTAATAATAATAATAAACTTTATTTGTATAGCACAAGAAGTTATCATGGAATTTTTTGGGAAACATTTATTGTAATGTTTTGGCTTTATAACAGAGTTTCATTTAAATATTAGGTAATATTTGAAGAATTTTTGGGATGCTTTATATTTGGTACTTTGAAAATACATTTTAGAATTTTAAAAGAAATGTTAGGGAATTTTTGTTAATTCTGGAAAGGAAAATTTTGAGAAATACAGACTTTTGGTTGAAATTTTATTTCTTAACAACTACATCATACCTCTCTCAATGTCTGAAGACCCCCTACAGCTGGCCCACATTCAGCCAAGATATATGTTCTAAAACCTATTTCCTGCAGAAACAGGACATTCAGGAGATTAATGGACATCAGTTTCGGTCATCACTAATACCTGTGTAAAGACAAGGCTGAGCGTTCAAACTTTTCAGGTCCTACTGATCCCAAATAAGTGGAAGCAACTAAAAGCTCAGGTCTGAGGAGGTTGAATGGATTTGCAGAAACTTACAAAGACCTGAAATTTGAAATGAGAAATAGCATTTATTTCTTCATGAAAGTTCATATAATTTGTCTGTTTTCTGAGGCGTGTTCACCAGTTTTTAAGTGCCCATGTGTCGGCTGGTGTGTAGACACTGGCAGCTCGTTCTCCTGGTGCCGTTTAGTTTAGAGTACGGTGTTCTGTGGTTCATCTGACTTAATCAAATGTTATGTCTCAACAAGCTTTTTTTTAAACCAGCAGAGTAAAAGAAAACAAACGTTCAAAGTGAAAATCTTGGACTCTTTCTTGTTCACATTTGAAATAAAACAGGTCCCAGACCTACCACTTCTGTATAATTTTATGGTACAAGCCAATCATTCTGTGCTGTGAAATGTTTCGTTGACACTCTTCAGCTAAACAACAGCAAATAACCACTGTAACAAGATTGACTGACTCAGTTCTATTTTGGTATCATGCATAAACAAAATGCCCTGTCCAAAGAAGCTTACAAGGAACAATTATTAATACAAAAAGACAAGAAACGAAAAGTAGACACCTGGCAGAATGACATTAATGAAATATAGCATCCTGACATTCCTTCCCGCCTTTTGCAAACAAAGGAGGCCAACTTAAAGGTGAACAATCACTCCATTTTGCCATCATCACTGCTCCAAAATATTTAAGATATTTAAGGCTTTCAACTACCACTTCTATATAATAATATGTAGTAATAATACAATAATAATAACAATAATAAGTACTGACCCTGATATTTAAAACAAACAAACAAACAAACAAAAGAATGTAACCACAACTAGTTATTTCAGCTCAGTTTTCCACTTCAACAATGACGCAATGCATTCATAAAGTAAGCATATTGTGCCAACTGTAGCTTGTCTAATTATCAGTCATTAGAAGAATAAAGAGACAAACTTCCTTTGATGACAAATTTCCATTCAGCTTTTCTGGTCGGTGTTGTTTTTTTTCCCAAAAGACTTGAAGAAGATCCGTAAAAACCTCATGAAGGCAGGGAACTCCAGATGGGGAGTGATGCAGGCTGCAGGCAACTGTGAGCCGCTGTTGAGATCAGAAAGGTCCTAAAGAAGTGTTGTGAAGAACCACTCATGACAACAGTAGCTCAGTGTGTGTTGGTTCACAGTGTACACACTTATACCATCAGGTAATTCGGGATTGCTACTGCTAACTAGACTCTCCAAAAAAAGTTTCTCTCTTGTCTCTTTCCTCCTGCTTAACCTCCATCTGTAGAAATTGTTCCTTTGTGTACTTATGTCATAAAAGTATCCCCTTGTATCCCCATCATCACTCAAATCAGAATCGCTCACTTTAGTTTTGCTTTAGCTGTAAAGCGTAGTTTCCTAAGCACATCCTGTTTGAAGGGGCAATGCACACTGAAATCACTGGAAGCTAATGGCACAAGCTGCTATCGCCAAGTACCTTACACAACCCAACTTCAAAAATACCAAAATCCCCCTTTGACTATGCATGTACATCATGGCGGCCTCCTCATACATAATCCAGGCTAGCTCGTAATCAAGGCGCTTCAGTTTTTTAAACATTCAGGCCACCAAGGTCATCGTCACTCAGCTGTGGTTCAGCGGTAGAGTGGTTATCTCTCACTGGCAGTTTGATTCCCAGCTATTGTGGCCTAAATCCTCAGGCAAGACACTGAATACCAGGTTGTACCAGAATGGTATCATCTGCAACGTGTCCATCCAAATGGATGGGATTGATTGGAACTTTTCATGGCATCTTCATCATGAATGTATGTTGAATGAATGAAAGTGACAAGTAGTGTCAAAGTGCTTCCAGTCGTCAGCAGTCTAGAAAAGTTCGACATAATGACGAACCATTTACCATTATTGTGATGTTATGCAACCTTGAGGTTATTTTTATAGGATATGACAATACTGGACCCAACAAATAAGCAGGAATGCAAAGCCTGGGAATGCATAAACATTCTGACAATTAAAAGGTTGTTCATTCAGAGTTACTTGGAAAAGAAACAAAAGCTGACCCTAATTGTGTGTTGTGACAGTCCATCAAGGACTCCTGAGTTTTCCTGTTTGACCCATTCATAACTCAAGTGTATTAAGAGAGGTCTTATTATAGTATCCAGTTAAACCAGTGAATAGCTGTATGAAACATTTCATATAAGAGGACTGCTGTTATTGCGGTTATATAAACTTCCCTGACCTTTAAACATGGTCAGTTATTACTCTTAAAATCATGATTTTAAAATATTCATTTTGACAGGACATGGGAAAGGCATGAAAAGGAAATCTTTGTTCATACAAGAAGGATGAAATGTAGGAGGCTGGGAAACATTTTTGACTAATTCACAGATAATGTGATTTTTATTCAATTAAATTGGCGCCTTCATGGAGAGCTCTCATTGCACAAAGTGTTCCTTGTGTGTGTGCTTATGTTTGGTTCCCTACAAACCACCAGGACTGATGCCACTCAAATTTATAATTACAGACTGATATGCCTGTTAGTTACACAAAAATCTCAATCCAGACTCATCCACTACTAGTTTAAAGGTAGGAAAACACCCTGGACATGGTCGAAATTGAGCTCAGTTCAACACTGAACCACACTGCATGCTGCCTTTTCCTTTCTTTCTATGTGATAAAGTTCTCTCATTCTTCATTAATGAAATCAACAGCTATGTAAAATACATGGTATTTTGTAAAATGCATTCATTAAATAATGTCTAAGTGGTTTTATCAGCTGTTGCTAACATTAGCCATGCTAGCATCACCAGCCTTCAGTCTTCCAAGCAGTGTAACAACCACATGCCTGTGATGGTTATCCAAGTGATTTTTTTGCCACTTTACCTAACTTACGAGACGTAACCCATCCTCTGCGCCAACACTGTCACATCTAGACTGTAGATCAAGAACAGCAGACCCAGCAACTGCAACTACAGTCCCAGCTAGTGGTGGGTTGGTGCATTGCAGCTCGGACACAACATTTAACTGGCATTGTGGGCCTAAGTATCCTCTTGAGACCTGAACTTTTGTTTGGAATGCTTTTTTCGTTTCTCCCAGTTATGTCAGGGTAAGTAAGGTTGAGAGCTCGGCCTTATCTTTGAATAGGAATTAATTTTGATCAAAAATTGAATCCAAATAAATGCAAAAAATCCCTAAAGTTTCAAAGGAAAATATCTGAAATATTCTTAAAGTTTCCAAAATAAGAAACCCAAAATTTATAAAAAAAAAAAAAAATCCCCAAAAATTCCATGTAAATTCCTGAAATTTTCAAAGGATTCTGGAATCTCAAAGCAAATTTCCCAAAATTAACAAATATAATTTCCAATATTGCATAAAAATGAAAGTAATTTTCCCAAAATAAATTCTCTGAAATTTCCATGAAAATTCTTGAAATTTCAGAGGACAACCCCCACTCCCCAAATCCCCAGTCAAACTCCTAATTTCAATTAATTCCAAAGTGCCTGTGAAAAAAACCTTAAAATATCAAAGCAAATCCCCCCAGGAAAAAGAAATTCAAATAAAATTCCCCCAAATTATAAATACATTTCCCAAATTCACACATAAATGCCTGAAATTTCCAAAAACAAAAAAAATCACAAAATAGCCCAGCAAATTTTCCAAAACACTTTTAATGAAACCCTCCAAAATATGCAAACATATCCCCGAAATTTCCATGAAGATACTTGGAAATTTCCGGATATACTCCCCAAAATAGCCATGATTATTCCCAGGCAAACTCTCAGAGTATTTCAAGCAAAGTAGTTTGAACTTCAATGGACATTCTGGGCAATTATCTTAAAAATGTGATAACAAAAATTAATACTATTTTATAGGAAAGCCAAGATGTAATATCCTCATATGTACAGTGCTTAACAAATTTATTAGACCACCCTAACCCGAATTAAAGTAAGGTTTATGCCACAGCTGCCCTAAACAAACAGCATTGGCAATTACCAAAATCATTTTTTATGTTTCTGCAATGGTTAATACACCAATATGTAGAAGCTCTTTAACCCAAATGATATTTTTAATGCTAAAATATAATTATTATTGTTATCTGTGAATTTTGAAATTAACTGATTTACAAAAAAAATAGTAAAGCACATTAAGATTTCTTGATTAATATGTCAAATTTTAGTTATTTACTTGCATTCCTGAACAGAAAAATTTGTTTTAGTGGTTGAATGTTATGCTTGATTTATTTCTGACTTCTCAGAGAAGCCCAGTGAGCCAGCTCAAATTTGGGTGAATTCAGTTTGAAATCCCTCATTCTTGTTCAAAATGGTAAAACGTGGAGAGCTCACTGAAAATGAAAAAGTCCGCATTAAAGCACTTCATGATGCTGGATGGTCTTTGAGACAGATATGACAGGTGGTCTAATAAATTTGTTATGCACTGTACATGCAGGGACTAAGGAGGTGAAACAAAACAATGTCCTCTAAATTTAGAGTGCCCTCTTAAGTGTCCTCTAAATGGACAATTGGACAAGGTGTCCTTGTAAATGCCCTCTAAATATACATAATCTTGGCTAAGAGCCCTCTTTAGTGCGCTTCATGTGGACAAAAATCTGGTTAGGTGCTCTCTTAAGGGGACAAAAAATGACAACGTGTCTCTCAGTTGCCTTTTAAATAGACAATACGTGATAAATGGTCCTCAAGGGTTGTCTTCTAGTGGGCAGGGTGTCCTCTCAGTGGATGTTACCACATGTTTAATAGTGAAGAAAATGTAGAAGTGCTATAGATTCCTTGGTGTAAAGTTAATATTCACTGACATCCTCCATTGTCAATCTTTGTTAAATCGATGGTAAAATGGCTCCTAATTCCTCGTCTGTTTTTACAGAGGTGTAAGTGAATCATTAATAAAGTGCTAAATCTTAACGGGGATTGCTAACTATTTCAGTATAAATGTTTGACAACTTTTATAAACAAGGGTGCCCCACTGCACACAGCAAATGCCCCTTTCATCATATTCACCCCTGACCCTCGAAAACATTCGGAGTACGCCACTGCGATCGAACGCAGCAATCAGGATTAACTGTCAAAATTCAATGATTAATCATGGCTTAAACATTAATCTTTTGACAGCCCTATTAAGATATTTTAAACCAAGAGTAATGAAGTTTTTGTCAACGGATCAGAACCATCTGAAGTTGAATTTTAGTTTTTAGTTTTTTTAGTTTTCAGCAAAATTTGTTGAGTTATTAAATTGAGGCTGATCCTGCTTTTCTGTGCCGTGAGATAAGAGGCTCTCTCCACATGCTCCATTCTCACATAAAGTGATTTTTAGTTTCTCAAGGCTCAAAAATGCCCATAAATAGAAGCCTGGACAAAAGAATGCTATAGCTGGAGAACAGAGACGTCTGTCACTCACTTATAGCACTTGGCCTTTTTTCTCCACATTTAACGGGGTCTTACTGAGTGTATGGGATTCATTGGAATGCAAAAATAAAGAATGAAAGGAAGCCTCTTCCTTCAGACGGGGGTCCCCAAAAGGATACAGGCATAAACTAAAGTGGAGGGTAAACCCCTTTACTGCATCTCCATCACATGCACAAAGACACACATGCACAGACACATCCACACATATATTAGCCTCTTTCTTCCTCTCTTTTTCTCGCTCCTCCCCTATTTCACACACTCACCATCATGCACACACAAACAGCCCCCCTCAGATTGAAGCGGCGCCTCCACACCGTGGCGAGAGGAGAAAATAGAGGGTGGAATTAAAAGTGCTGAGTGAAAGAGAGAGGAGGAATGGGGGGAAGAAACAACAACAACAATACAAACTGGGAGAGGAAGTGAGGCTGAAAAGAGGGAGAGGTGTTTGAAAAGAGAGAACAAGGTTAGGGGACGGGAAGAGCAGCAAAGACAAGGATGGAAATAGAAAATGTTTTTATTCCATCTTTGATGACAGCGGTTTGATTCTCTAGTGTGGATGCATCAGAGGGATGAACGTGTGCATGGATGCATCGTAGGTGTCTTTGAGCTCCTTTTGTCTCTCTGCTGCTCCTCTATATTTCACCGTGGATGTGCAACAACTGTTCAGATACACTCTCTACTGCAGGTCTTCAGTAGATGCACACATCCATGGGTGTCTATCTATTATCAATGCAGATGCATGCATCTTCTTGATAATACGGCATGTTTTACAATGTCCTTACCTATCTTTAATATCTTTATTTCTTTTATTAAATCTTTAAATCATTATTTTTGACACATTTTTTCCCTACTTGACTGTCTTCATAAGCTAATCCCATCCAGCTAAACCCTATCCTAGAGGCTGCTGTTGGCTTTCATTTGCACCACTTTTCTACAGGACTGTTGTCAGGAGGTGAACATGTCCACGTCTTTCTGGCTGATTTCAGGACGGGGTATAAGTAATGAAAATAAACATCTCTTTTGAACATGTTGAATGTTTTTTGGGTTTTTTCCCCAAAAAGCATACAATCTTGCATGTATCATTTTCTGCAATCAATGCCAGTGGTTCTTAACGTGGGGGTTGGGACCACCTTGGGGGTTGCCAGACACTAAGAGGGGGTCGCCAGATGCCTCAAAAGAACGAAGAATATTTTTGAAATGATTTTTTCCCACACAATTTTGTTCCTATTATTTGCCACTTTCCTAACCTGACACGCCAGATGGGTTTGTTTCATACATGCATCTGGAAAACCTTCAATACTGAGCATTTGGGAAAGGGCAGAGGATTAAAAAAAAATCTCAGAGTGTGACTGGATGAACGTTTAGTCTGCCACATCTTTACAGGTCAATCAGAGCAACAAATCAGGTGACGTAGCCGCAACCCAGGTGCGTGTGCATAGCTACCGGGAACCATGGCGACTATATACATGTCAGTACACGACTTTTGTTGTTTCTGAAAAGAAAACAACTCACTGCTGTTCTTTGTTCTTCTTAAAACAAAAAAAATGTCAAATTCTGATAAAACTGGCGCTTTAGCAGCATCCACGCTAATGTCTTCAGCCATAACTGCACAGACCTCTTGTTGCTGCTTGCTTACGTCACGATTCCGCCGCGCTCGGAAGTACTGCCCCTCGTTGCTTATTGGTCCTGTCACTTTCTAACCGGGCCTAAACGGTTCAGACAGGAGCTCTGCAAGATTGATTCACCAGTGAGAAACAAGAAAATGTACATATATATCTGCTTTGCAAGGTTACCACTTTCCATCAATTTTGCACAATTTGGACTCAATTTTGCCCCTTTTTTATCCACTTTTGCCGCTTTACACCAGTTTTGCCAAATATCAACCAATTATCATCATTTCTCCTGACAACTTTTGCCAATTTTGACACTTTTTCGCCCATCTAAACCCATTTTTACCCATGTTAAACCCATACCACCACTTTTTTCTGCCTGTTTTTCTTGACTCTTTTTGCCTATTGTTGCCATTGTTGACCCATTATTGCCACTGATAACCCTTTTATACAACATTTTACGCCAATTTTAACCACAACTTACCATTGTTATGCCCATTTTCGCCAGTTTAAACCACTTATTCCACTTTAAATCCCATTTCACCAGAGTTTCCATCCATTCTGCTACTTCAAAATCTATTTCTGCTGCTTTTTATTCCCCGTTTAACAATGTTTGAGCCTGTTTTTGCCACTTTAACCAATTTTTGTAAGTTATTGCTTATTCTTGTCACTTTTATACATTTTTGCCACTTCTTACCCATTTCTGCTACTTCTTAAATCCCATTTCACCACCTTTTCCACCACCTTTTTTTTTTTTTACCCATTTTATTTCTGTTTTTAAGAAATCGGATTGACATTTTTAAGATGGCTATAAACTACGGCACAAATGACAAAAAACAAAAAAATACATTTGTTGCCATGATAAGAGTGGCTATTATTCAGGTTTGAATATAAAATATTGTTATCACAACAATTTTGACTGTGATTTTTCTGACTCCATGGGCTCCAGAAAGCTCTCGCCTTATCCCCCCTCATGGGCGGCGTTTTACTTAACTTATGAATTATATATATGGATTCTTAATAATAAAGCATGCTTTAGAGAGAAAAGTGAAACATTGCTCTGCTGTTTTCTGTAATAAGCAATGACCAGACCTCTGCTGACTATTCCTGATGCTTTCATTAATCCTTGATTATTGATGTGATTTTATAGGTGACCACATTTGCTATTTTTTCCCTATATAGGTTAATGAAAGTTCATCTATGTATTTATTAGTGGTGTAGATGAACACCTCTATTAAAATATACAGTAGCAGTTACAAATCTTCTCCTTATATATATCTCAGAATTTTGTTGATTTTCCAACAAACATCTTTGATCTAATGCATGGCCGCGGACTCGTCCTTTATCTTCTATGTGTATAATAAGTGATGCATTTCAGGAGAGACTTGCCCATGGACCATGATGCTTTGTGAGGCCTTGTGAAAGGCTCCCTGAAAGGAGCCGCCAGTCCATGCCCGGCGGATTTAGGGGAGTGAGTTTAGGGGGTCAGCATGGTCACCCTGGGGATAAATGCCTCCCATTGTGTGTTCTAAGGAGATGCTCTCAGTAGGGAGTCTATAAAGCCCCAGTGGCAACACTAACACCCAGAGCCTTGGGGCTCCCGAGGGGAACACCCCGGGACCCCCAGGCGGGGACGGGCTCGGAGTCTGTGGGGGAGAGGAACAGCTGAGGGGACCACGTATGGTTTGGTTGTCTGCTGAGTTTGTCATCAGTCTAGAAGTGGTGACAAGGTCTGGTTTTTTTGGGTTTTCTTGTGTACTGGAGCTCGTCATGTCTCAAAGAGACGACAAATAGGTACATAGGTTGTTACCCCTCTGGAAATCCCCCAGAACATCCTAAAAACAGGAAACCAAACAGAATGGCACCTTTGTTTGAAGGAAATTGGCACAAGCTTTCCTTCCTTTCCAAGAGTTTTGGGTAAGAATATGGGCGATGTAGATGTGATGTGGTCTATTTTTGTCATTTACATTTACCTCAGTATATATGTGAGTGAGGATGTGTGTTATTATGCATGTATGTGAGTGCAGGAAGCGGAGGGGGCTGCGTCTCATGGGGTCTTTTGTGGAATGTCTCTGCTCGCCCCGTCTTAGAGCCACGAGATGGGCAAACATGAAATCAAAGTGGAAAAGAGCCACAAAGGGGTAGAAGGAGGATGACTAGGGTCTGGATGGGGGTAGGGGGATGGAGGGTGAGAAAGGAGGGGGGCTTGTCCCTGCACTCCGGGCCCCAGAAAGCACCAGGCCTCACAGTTTCATGAAAAGAGCCCTTATGAGGGCCTGGCTGTCCTGCCTGTGTCGGATTAAGAGTCCAAATCCAGCGGATGCCAAAACGATATATCTGTGTCCTTTTTTAGCACTCTCTCAGAGAGAACAGTCGTTAAATACAGCACTGTTCCCCGGTCAGACACATGTATGTTGTTCATCACTGGTTCAATGACAAATTATTGAAACATCATCATTCTTTAATGCAGTTTATGTTAATGTAATAGCTTGCATAGTTTTGTTTGATTACACATTTGGACAAAGGATGCCTGAACCTTACACGAACAGGGACTGTAATGACATTCCATTAAAATTCATGTACTTTCATTTGGAGCTGGTCCCCCTTTTAGTCCGAGACCTCCTTCATGTTGCCTCCTCCACCACATGGCCATCACAGCCCAAATAGCTCTACCATCTTCAACAGGCCCAAGCTTAATAGAAAACCCAACTTCTATGTAGTGAGAATGCTGAGACTACCAACCCTGGCCAAGGCCGCTTATTGCCCACACAAACCAGACAAGTATCTCTAGGGCCGATGATCTATGAGAAAAAACTGTAAAGAAAACACACGAGAAGATAGGAAGACAGAGTCTAAAGAGAGAGCTTAGCAAGATGGGTGATGCAGAGCTACGGTGAGTGTCCGGACTGGGGCAAGCTGGAATAGGCTGTTGCTCTACCTCCCTCTACTCTCTTTGACAATTAACCAACTGAAAACAGGCTCCATGTCAAATGGGAAAGCACAGACAACTTTACAAGTCTATATTTTACTTTTGGTATGACTGTCCCTGTAGCTCATGGTGATATCTGAAGGCAGACCACAACTTCCTGGTCAAAGCCTGGCAAGGATACTGTAGAGCATTTGCAGAATGCCTGGGCCAGTCTGGGTCTTGTTGAAGTCTGTCCATCCGTCTGTCCATCTTCCGCGTATTTGGTTCATGTTACGATGGCTGCAGGCCAAGTAAGTCGACCCAGACGCTCCCTCTCCCCAGCATTATTTTTTAGGTCCTCCTAAAGGATTACGAGGTACTCCCAGGCCAGATAGGATATGCAGTCCCACCAGCGACTTCTGGGTCTGCTCCACGGTATCCTCCCAGTTGAACATACCCGGAAGACTCCAAAAAGGAGGCAACAAGGGGGCATCCTGATCAGATGCCAGCCCCACTACAACTGGCTCCTTTCGATGTGAAGGAACAGTTTTTCTACTCTGAGATCCCTCCTAATGTCCGAGCTGTTCACCCTCCTGAGGAATTCATTTCGACCACTTAAACCCACGGTCTTTATTCTTTCAGTCATTAACCAAAGCTCTTGACCACAGGTGAGGGTTGGAACAAAGATCGGCCGGTAAAATTGGGGCTTTGTCTTCAAGGTCAGCTTCCTCTTCACCACAGTCTGTTTCAATACCTGCAACGCTGCTGATGCTGCACTTATCCATCTGTCAATCTCATAGTCCATTCTACCCTCACTTGTACAGAACACCCCAAGATACTCGAAGACCTTCACTTGGGGCAGAGACTCCCTTCCCACCTGGAGGGAGCAGTCCACCGTTTTCTGGCTGAAGACCATGTGGCATAATTGGAAGTGCTCATTCTTATACCAGCTGCAAACCGTCCCAGTGCCGGCTGAAGGCCCCCAGCTGAGGAAGCCAACAGAACCACATCATCTGCAAACAGCTTGGCATGATTTCAGTTGGACTATGTTAGCATTTATTTTAAAAATCCGTGTTTGATCACCCCTTAAATAATCTACTCAGTTGTCTCTATTTTAAATGACTTTAAGTGGGTGTTCTGGTAGTTTAAAACCTGCACAGTTGTAAGAAATGATAATCACTTGAAAATTGCCGGTTTGTGAGGATATTTTCACATGAAAAGCTTCTGTATAATTGACATGTCTGTTCTGCAAACTAATGTGAACAGATCTGGCGTGCAGAGGAGGGGCAACGAAAAGGTCATGTACTGGGTTTATCTGCAATTTTACTGTAAAACGTGTATCATGGGCTTTTGGGGCTTTTGTGTTTCCCTCCCTCAGGGCGATGTTCTTTCGTATTGTCACTGCAGGAGAGTTACAAATGTCTGAATGTCAATTTCATTTAGCATGCCTTGGAATAATCCCTACTACTGTATGCACATATTTAGCTCTTTTTCAGCTCCTTAAGGCCTCTTTAAGGACTCCCCTTACACTGAACCCCCTTCTTTTCTCCCTCACACACATACTGTACACACTCACCCCCGATCCCTGAATACCTTAGAATAAAGGGATGTCATGCACCAAATAGGATCCCCCATTCTCCCTGTGGTAATGATGTATAGCTCATAATGGGAGTAGCTTGCTGAATGGCCGTATTTTGGGAGATTGATGCTGAAGGTAATGGGACCATTATGAAGGAGAGAAATTGGAAAAAGAAGAAGCACGAGAGAAAGAGCAAAAGAGTAATTTATGTATAGCAAAGAAGAGAGAAAATTACTCACAATTGAAGATTTCCAATTTCGGCTGAATAAATGACGTTTAGATGGTGTTTGTACACTTCCACTCACCCAGGTGTTTATTTTTCCCTTATACATTTGCAACTTGGTATCCATGTAATCCTGTTTTTATGTTCTGGACATAGTAAGAAGCAGGAAACTCTTCATACTGTAGCTCATGGGGTCACCAGTGCTGAATGGGACCCTCAACTCTCCCTGCTGGGGATTAGAAGGCGCTAGTCGAGGTGCACAATTAAATATCCCTCTAGCAGGTCATTTTCTTGGGTAGTAGGATGCTAATGAACCCTCTGATGCCCCCTGTGTTAACCACACAGTGTATAAATTCTGCCACCAGGGGGCTCTCAATCAAGAAACAACTGCACTCTACAGGATGTGTATTTATTAAGCTGTAAAACACATTTTTGTTTCATGGGAGAATTTCACATAATTTGGGATAATTTTTGCTACTGTAATCTACCAGGGAGTTATAAATCAAAACATTGTTATTATTTTGGTTGAAAATGTGTTCACTATTTATAGTGTTGTCCAAATTTAGTTACAAAGAAAGCATAAATACATTTTTCAATCAAAATGTTTGTTTACAGAATTAACATGGCTTGTGCTACAAAGTTCAATACAGTCAAGCATAATGTTCATGTTCAAATGTGGGCCATGTTTCACTTCATATCAAGAGTTTGCCAAGGGCCAATCAAAAATGGACTGCTGGCCACATTTGGCCCCCAGGCCATAGTTTGGACATCCCTGCTCTAGGTAGATGCTTGGCATTAAAAAGAAATGGTTCAAAGGGTCTAGAGAACTGCAACTGCACAGTTTGGCTTGTTCAGAAGAATATCCTTACACAGTCAGACCACAGAAACCCTTCTCTACCTCTGACTGGCTCTTTTTCTCAACCTAACCAATCCAACTAACAAATCCAAAAGTATTAAGCAGAGCATGCAGAGTACAGTGAAAAGAAAATGCTTGATAACAAGCAGTTTTTAGAACTCAAGTCAAAGAGTTGAAATTATAACTTCATTCAACTGCTTGTTTCCAATTGAAGGAGTGTAATATAAACATGAATCAAATTATTTTCTGTGATTGGTTGAGCCCCAAAACAGGGAAGCTACATTTAATCTTCAAGTACAGGATGACTCCATATTTTATGGGACTTCTCTCAACTCAAGTGTCCAGTGTAATTGGTCTGGTCTTGTGCCTGGCAAACAACCACATGCTGTCATTTTTACCAGTTAGCTACGGTGTGCCCCAGGGGTCAGTTTTGGGACCAGTTTTATTTTCTCTGTACATTCCTTCCTCTGGGGCACATGATGCAAAGATGTGGTTTTATTTCATTGTTATGCTGATGACACTCAGCTGTTCCTGCATGTTAAAGCTGACCCTGGGAAGCTGAGTGCTTTAAACTACTGTAATGCTGATTTCAAAGAGTGGATGTCAGCAACAAAACAGATTCTTTAGTGGATTGCATTATGCCATCTGCGTAGAATCTCTGCATCTGGTTTGACAGCAAATTTGAATTTTGAGCAGCATACTACAACAGGTGTACAGTCGCGTTTTTATATAAGACTCGGCCAATGTCAACTTTTAAAGACAGAGATAATTGTGAATGCTTTTATTTCATCATGGCTGGATTCTTGCAAAAGCCTTTTTACAGTTTTTTAACCAAAAACCCCAGACAGGTACAGATGGTACAGATGCTGCCATGATTGTAACCAGAACCAAGGGTGCACATTGCGCCTGCCAAGGGGGCAGAGCTTCTTACCCCTTAACTGTACATTTGCCCTTACCCCGTAGTGATGAACTCTCCCTTTGGGGAAACAGGATGACCCTTAAAGTTCTTGATACATCATCAGAAGTCATCAACATTTGAAAAAAATGATGTTAGTGGACACTTCTACAAGCATTTTTTTTTTTAGAAAATTACCTTCTTGAGCAGTCATCTTGCTGATGATTTGCAAGGCATTCTGGGAGATCTACCCACAGCATGCAGTGTGGATTATGCCTTTGGAAAAACTCAGTGTGGAGAGCCATGCACCAGCACTTCACCCTACCCTTATGCAAAACTAGTAGTAGGACTAAGTGGTAGGGGGCTGAGCCTTAAAGTGCATCGCTTCTAGCTGTGGACACATTTTCCTTTTGGACATCTCATTAGGTCATCAACATGAGGTCAGTTCTGTTAACAGTCCCCCTTAAAACGGCCAAATAAGCCCTCGTCCATGTCTGTTTGACTACATGTACAGTACATGTGCCAGTAAGTGTCCCTGCCTCTGCTCCCCTCTCAGGCTGATTACCTGTTTATCCTGCTGTAAGGGAAAGAAAAGGTCGAGCTGCCCTCATAAAAAATTACCTGAGTGTGTGGGTTTAAGTGTACGTGCACTAACACACGCTAGTCTGGCTGCGTGTGTTTATCCTGCAAGGCCTGTGATGTCAGCGCTGTCTGGCGACAGGCTGATTAATGTCTGAATGTTTTCCAGCTATTTAGCCCTGAGCCGGAGCGCTGGGCAAGCACACAGACAGGAAACAGAGAGAGAGGGGGACACAGAGAAGGATGATGAGAAAAGTAAGGAATAAATACGTTGAGTTCAATAAAGCAGAAGTTGGGAGGACAGATTGAAAACAATACGGTCTCATTTTCAAATTGTCAAATGCTGTAGCTCTGTCTGTGTTCCTGAGCTCTGAAGTCAGACCATCTGGAGACAACTGCAGGGTCAGTTTGGTGCAGGGATGTTTGGTGGAGGAAGCAGTTATAAATATGCAGCTTAGTTAAATTTCCAAGTTAAAATGCAAATAAAAAAAAAAGAAATTACACTTTTGAATGTTTCAATTTTAATTTACTTTCTTTCATAGTTAAGGATGTGAAGCAATCACTTTAACCTTGTAAACATTCAGTTTGGTTGTATGAGAAGGGGCTAAAACTGCTGAATTGCTTTTATGCATAAGAATACTTATGCATCTCTAAGGAAAAAATCCCATTGACCACCAGTAAAATCTGGTAGAAAATAAACTGGTCTAAACATCTACATCTTAATTTGAACCAATTTTTACCAGCTAAAACAGGATTTCTACATCAAAACCTCTTTTACTTTCAATTGAATGGTCATGACAGTTTTAAATGGAGGACAGAAATTAATTTTTGATGACTATAAAGTAGGGCTGTCAGAAAAATAAAAAAATTTAATCAGGATTTATCTCAGAAGGTCTGAAGTTAATTGTGATTAACCTCTCCTTTTTCATATTTTAAAATTTCACTATTTGCTTCAAAACATGCCCTGCCCTGGCTAGTGTGAATTAGTAGAGGGCCACCTGGGCACAAGTAATGCCTGTCTGGCTTACAGGGCCAAAGAGAGCATCAAGTCAGCTGAATCCTCTCTGAGGAGTCATTACTATTAGTGCTTTCAGACAGACATGGTTCTTGCTCTGTTCTGGAGTCTCAGAACCTTGATGCTTTGCAGTGAACCAGCCCGCATGCAGACCAGCTTAAGCAGAACGAATGCATCTCCATATCCAACTCCACTTTTGTCCAAGTCTTTCTTGCTGTCTTGGTATTCCTTCTTCGGTTTCTTGAGTTTATTAATTACTTGGTCTGGCATTTGGGTGAACCCAGCCTTAGCCGTCACTTCCACAAGTTTGGCATATAATTTGCGCTTCCTTGTACTACTCTCCAAACCTGACATATCTGGTAAACCTTCCATAGACGGTGTTTGGGAAAGGGAAGAGCCTTTGAAAAAAACTCAGAGGGTGATTGGATGAATATTCTGTCTGTCACAACTTTACAGGCCAATCAGAATAACAAAGCACATGATGTCGAAGCCCAAAACCGAGGTGCGCCGTTACCAATGAGCAAAACTCCATAGAGAACTGCATAACGCAAACCATGGTGACTCTAGACGTCAGTTTATAATTTTTTTGAAAAGAAAACAACTCAATGCTGTTCTTTGTTCTTCTTCAAATGATGAAATGTCATCAAGTTCTGATAAAACTGGCGCTTTAGCAGCATCCACGCTAATGTCTTCCGCCATAATTGCACCGGCCTCCTCTTGCTGCTTGCATACGTCACAATTCTGCCACCCCCGAAAGTACTGCTCCTCGTCGCTGATTGGTGTGTCACTTTCTAGCCGGGCCCAATCTGTTCAGATGGGAGCTTTGCAAGATGGATTCGCCAGTAAGAAACACAGAAATGGGCGAATCCATCTGCTTTGCAAAGTTATGAACAAATCCATCTGGCGTGTCAGGTTAGCGTTCAGGTGAACCCAGCCTTTGCCATGCCACTTCTGCAAGTTTGGCATATACCTTGCTCTTCCTTGTACTACTGTCCAGCTTCACATGGGATTCTGTTGATGCATCTGGTGGATGGCCTACGGGAAACCAGAGCAGTACAGGACCAAGGTTGATACAGTGAAGTGGTGAAGCGGCATATGCTCTTACACGCTTACATGCTTGCACATTTTTGGACATTCTGCTGTATGTGGATTGACGTGGTTTGGCAGTGAAAGGCGCTGAAAATAGACCTAGCACTTATCTCCAGCCAAGGGAGTGGAGTGGCGATTCTGGGACGTGCAAGGGTGGGACTGGCCCACAGGAAGTGGAATTTCAAAGACTGTCTAGAGATGGAGCACTTTGCTCTGCATTGTGCTTAGCTAGCAGATCACGACACTGATGGAGTATGTGGAAAATTGAGGTTATTGTGCTATAAGATTGACTTTTAAACTACAGTTTGAAAATGGAGAAGTTGTACCTTGTTTCTTAAATGCAGTCCATGAAGTTTTCATGTCATTATAACGTTGATACAGATAGTATAGGAGTAGTAAGCAGAGAGAAAGAAAAAGTCACCTTAGTGGACCTTTGTGGACAAGCTAGTCTGAATTCAAAGTCATGTTTTAGTAGCCGCTGGTTTAGTGAAGTTGGTGGAGAAGGTGCCACATGTACAGAGGACACAGTCCTCGTTGAACTGGTAGCAAGTACAAGTTCTGATCCTGATGTTACTTGGTACATGCTGTCCAGAACTTCGCGTTCCCACATTTCCTGTCTCTTTGTACTGTATCTTTCCTGTCAAACAATTTTGTTACTGATCAGTCTTCCGTATTTGGCAGAGTGGATTATAATAGCTACTGTAGATAACAAGTTATAAAAAAGAGTACAGTTCAGGACAACTAAAAGAGAGAAGAACAGACAGTAGGAGGATGTGGGGAAGCATCTGCTTTATTAAGATGGACAACGCAATCAACCGCCTTCCTCTGACTTGATGACTAATCTAATGTCCAAAGTATCGTTGACAGAGGGCCCATCCGGGGTCGTTAGCAGGAGAACAGAGTGACGCCAGCAGAGTAGCAACTCCTAATGGGTCCATCTGACTCATGTGTGGAGACTTCTGATGACAGGACTTCTAGACTAGTATTAATGGACTCTCCTGGTCGTTCTTAATGTTTTTGGCACTAAGAAACTCCCTTGAACGCTTCTCTCTCACATGTCATGTTCTCTCATTCACACCCTCTCGATTATTTCCCTCCCTCATTCTTCTCCTCTTGGCTCGCTCACCCTCGCTGTCTGTCTTCCCGTCTTCTACTCCCATCCTCTCCCGCCGTCCGGAGATTAATTCTCGAGCTGGCTCCGCAGAGAGGTTCATTATTGAGACGGTTGAAGGATCTCAGGGTTCTCGACAGCGGAGCAGATGAGATGGTCATACTAAAGGTCTCGTTAGCGCTCCGAGAGAGGAACAGGGGGCCCGGGGAGTTTTGTTCGAGGTAAAGACATCATTATGAGAAAGTGAAGACGCTGTCACGGCAGCAGGGAGAGAGAGAGAGAGAGAGAAGGGAGTGGTGGGGCTGGAGAGGAGGGAGGACATTTGTTCTGCAATTAGCCGGGAGCCAGTGTTCAACTCCTCCAGAGGAGTCTGGAGTTAATTAGCAGAGCTATTATCTAGCCTTGTTCATCCGTACAGATGAGCAGACAGCAGCTCTAATCTCACCGCACTCTGACGCAGGCTGGAGATCTCGTACGAAACTATTGTACCACCCCACATCAGGTATCATAGAGTGTGTTTACATGGGCTTAAGTATCACAGTTATGAGCCTTACCCTGGTTTACATTATATGTGGGATACCATGTTTACATGGGCACAGAGAAACCTGGTTATTCATGCCCCCATATACATGATACATACTAGCATCATGGCTCCTGGCATCTTACATCCAAAATATTTCAAAATGTGATGAACAGTAAAATCAACGCCACACCTGTGCAGGTAGTTTACAGCTGCCAGAAAATGGGATAAGGCGTAAACATGCCAGAGTATCACATTTTCTTACAGCGTTCTCCAGGTAGAAAAAACAGGTTTCTTGAAACTAGGACAAGGAGGTTCATAAGAGGGGACAAAGAGGAGAGCATTCTGGGACCCAACTGAATTGAGGGCCCTGGGAGGTCAGCAAAATCATGGTCTATAGTAAAGTTAAGCTGTGATAACCATATATAGATATGATTTTTGACTTGAATGATAACCTCGTTCAAAAAAAACAACAAATATATGGATTTTTTAAATTTATGCTGTAGAATATAGCCTTCTGAAAAATGTAAACCCATTTTCTTTTAACATAATTAAAATGTGTTTTAAGAAAAGTGGGGAAAAAATGGGGAAATGGGACTTTAAAAGTAGCAAATATTGGTTAAAAATGGCAAAAATGGGCTATTATGGCAAAAATGGAAGCAATAATGGTGAAAGTGGCTTTAAAGTGGCAAAAATTCTGGTTTAATTTTTGTTAATATTTACAAAAGCAATAAAAAGGGGTTAATAGTGGCAATATATCTGTCAAAAGTGGTAAAAAAGGGTTCAAAAGTGCAAAAATGGCTTAAAATTGTATAGAAATGGGCAGTAAATGTAGTGAAGTGGGATTAAAAAGCGACAAAAATTGGTTAACAGCGGTAACAATGGGATTAGACTGACAAAATGGGATACGAATTGCAAAAATGGGTGAAAAAAGGTGTCAATGAGAATTTTAAAAGCAGCAAAAATGTGTTTTAAGTTGCAAAATGGGCAGAAAAAGTGTTGAGAGAAGTTTAAAAGTGCCAAAAATGGCTTAAAACTGGCATGAATGGTCAGTAAATGTGATGAAATAGGAATATAATCTGATGGCAGAAATGGTTTTAAAGTGGCATGAATGGAATAAAAATAGCAAAAATGGGTGGAAAGGGTGCTAATGGAAATTGTAATAGCAGCAAAATGGCTAAAAACAGTGAACGGAGTTAAAAGGTGCCAAAATGGGCAGTTTGAAAGAAATGGCTTAAAATCTGGCCAAAATCTTTAAAGTGGCAAAATAGATAAAAATTGCAGAAAGGTGGCAAAAACATTGTGTCAAAGATGGGTAGAAAAAGTTGTAGAAAGGGTTTAAAAGTGGCAAAGTTGCTTACATTCATCAGGTATGGGCAGTAAATGTTGTGAAATTTGATTAAAAAGTGACAAAAATTGGCCAAAAGAGGCAAAAATGGAATACAAATGGCAAAAATGGATGAAAAAAGGTATGAATGAGAATTTTGAAGCAGCAAAAATGTGCTTAAAGTGGCAAAGTGGGCAGACAATGTGCTAAAATGTGATTTAAAAGTGGAATTAATTGTTTAAAAGAGGCATAAATTTTTTAAATGCTGCAAAAATGGACAGAAAAAATGTTGAAAATATGGCAAAACAATGTTGCAAGTGTCCAAATTTGGTAAACAGAGGCAAAAAAAAGGCAAAAATTCATGTAAATGTAAATAATGGTGGCAAAAATAGGCAGAAAATTTTGGTTTAAATGGGTTAAAGAGTAGCAGAAATAATCAATTCTTACACCATAACCCAACAATAGTTTGACACACTTCAAAATAAGGTAATTATTAGCCAGGATATTAGCACCAATGCTATACTATCAATAAATCCTGTTTGGGGAGGCCCCTTCTCTGGGCATTCAGGGGCCCAGCCAATTCTGTGAGCAGGCCTGACTGAGATCAGGGTCTGTCTATAAAATGTTGATGCACAAGCAGAAGCTGGGATAGACAAGTCCATGTGAACACAGCCAAAGAAAAAAGTGTTAAGGGAGCCATGCTGGTGCTGCTTTGTTGACCTTGTCGTATGAAACACAGCTTTAATCTTGAAGGAATATTAACTCTCCATCAATCTGAATGTATTGTTGGTTAGATCTGAGATAGGGGTGCACTGACAGAGACATCATCAATGAAAGGCATCTCTTTCCCTCATTTATCTGCCTCCCTTCCTTCCCACCATGCAAGCAAACGTCCTGATTGTGTCTCCTCAGACTCAAACATCACAGCCACAACCAAATCTCCTGGAAGCGCGAGGCAAGGGGGGAAGAATTCGGCTTATCCCAGAGACGGCATGGATATCTGGGCCCCTGCAGACTCCCTCCTCCTCCTCCTCCTGTCTCTGTTTCTCTCTTGCTAACTTTTCATTCTGTGCCGTGGCAGATTTACTGTAATCTGGCAGATCAAAGGCAAGCATCGCAATCCTATTCCCCTAATCCAGTTTGATGGTGACTTTTGCACATGTAATAACACTGACAAAAAGAGAGATCTGCTTTTAAGCCAAGGTTTTTTCTCTCCTTCTCTCTCTCTCTTCCTCCCTGTTGTCACAGTAATAATCATATTTATGAAAACAGAGTCAAAGCCTGAGCTATTTTCAGCTCTGATTACATATTACATTCATAATCATGTCAGCATTGCCATTTTTCACAGGAATACATTAGTAAGTCCATACAGCAGGGACGCCGGTGATGATATCTGCATGTAAACTACATCCTAATTACCATCACATCACTTTTTGAGTCATTTCTGACCGCTGATGTTCTTTTCCCCAAGATGTTTATCATAAATTTCTCTTTTTCGAACCAGTAGAAGGATTTACCGCATATTAACATCAAAACATCTGCTGATTCTTTTTCTGATTGTTCCCAGGACTGGGGATCAGTGACCCCTCGGGGTTTTGTGATGATTTAAACACCTCTCTTTCATATTGTATCTGTCGTTTCTCACAAGCACGATGAAGTGTAGCTGATTTGATTTGGCCAAATGGGATAAAAATTGGCGATGACATCCCTCCAGGGCATTTTGAAGCCCATCTTAGCTTCAATCCTTGTAACAGGAAATCTGTCTCTTTTTAGAGATCCAGATCATTTAGCTCGACTCAGTAGAGCTGGTTGTTTGGCTACAAAACTGGCTCTTCATTTGGTGCCAGTTTGGCTTTTCAAATTTGGATAAAATAACAACAAGCTAGCTAACTCAAACAAGAGCTAGCTAGCCACAGTGGCGAACAGAAAAGAGCCGTTTCATAGCACAGGCTGGTTTGTGCAGCTCCAGTCTTTTTTTCTGTTGATAGTCTATCACTTTTTCTATTTAAAGCATGTTTGTGTTTCCCCTTATCCGGCTACTTGACGCTAGGAGGTCTGCAGGACTGAGTTTTTTTTTTTCGATATTGATTGTCTCCACAACATTTAAACTGTGGTATAAATAACTGTTTGGTAAAGTGTAGGGATAGTACTGGATGTATATAGGAATTTTCTAATGACAAGTATAGTGTAGAGATCCATTTGAAACTGTAAAATATACTTTCCTCTATTCCTACTCATTCCTTATGGGTGTCCCCCACTACCTGACCCCAACGGACATTCTGGATCACGTGACTACCCATATCGCCCAGCTCTAGGGCTGTCATGTAAGAAATAATGGACATAAAGTGCTTAATAAATGTATTAGACCACCTGTCATATTTGTCTCAAAGACCATCCAGCATCATGAAGTGTTTTAATGCGGACTCTTTCATTTTCAGTGAGCTCTCCACGTTTTACCATTTTGAACAGGAATGAGGAATTTCAAACTGAATTCACCCAAATTTGAGCCGGCTCACTGGGCTTCTCTGAGAAGTCAGAAATGAATCAAGCATAACATTCAACCACTAAAACTGTTTTTGCTGTTTAGGAATGCAAGTAAATAACTAAAATTTGACATGTAAATCAAGAAATATTAATGTGTTTTACTATTTTTCCAGGTTTTTTGTAAATCAGTAAATTGGAAAATTCATGGATAACAATAATAATTATATTTTAGCATTAAAAATATCATTTGGGTTAAAGAGCTTCTACATATTGGTGTATTAACCATTGCAGTAACATAAAAAATGATTTTGGTAATTACCAATGCTGTTAATTTAGGGCAGCTGTGGCATAAACCTTACTTTGGTTAGGGTTAGGGTGGTCTAATAAATTTGTTAAGCACTGTATATAATGTGGAAGAAACTATTAAGCCACCTAAGGGCTTAGAACAGGAGTCCAAACAGCCAACAGAAAATACTTAAGTATTGCATATTTTAGTAGCATGTTGCATCAGTTCAGACAAGCAACATAGTCAAGCACTGCCATATAATCAAGATCAGCTGATCTTACGCAAGCACTGATCAGCTGATGGTTAGCTGATTAGCCCAGTATTGGCTAATCATGCTCTATTTAAGCTGTTCTAGCCTGGCTATGCTTTGCTGCTCTCTCTGCAAGCTGCTTTTTGCAACCCTCCTCCACCCCAGCTCCTCCTTTATGCATCTGACTGATTCAGTGTCTTTCTATTTTCATTGATGCCTGCTCTGCTCTGGGTTTTTGCTGCTTCTCTCCCAACCTCAGGTGCAAAATTAATAACTGATAGGAAAGAACATTGTTTATGAACACCAAACATGTTTTTTGTGATTTGTGGCGGTCCTGACTGAACTACATTTATTGACATACATTTCTAAAGTTTCCCATGGTGGACTAGGCTTGAGGCTATATGACACATAGAAGGTATATTGTCTGGATTTGAGAAAAGCCCATGTATTCACAGTAAGATTTCTCATTATCTTGACACACTTTTGATTTACTTTATTACAAGCCACAACTGACAAACTAATACAATGATCATCTAACGCCTTTTTTACAGCAGTATATTTACTGGTTAAATATTGTACTGTGCAGAACTTTTAGGCATTTGGGCCAAAAATTGAGGCAGGAGTAAGGTATAAATGGGGTATGGAAACCACATGAGGACACCAGGAGGATTGCCACAACCCAGGTAGTGCTCTGGATGTCCTTGCATGTTACCGGGGTAGGGGGAAGTAATCTGTTGAAAAATAAAGTCCACACCTTTATGGTAGAGTTGAGGCTTGATTATGATTTCCATGTGCATGGCCACGTGTACACCAACTGATGTGGAATTACAACACTGAAACATCTGCTGGATTTATGCCTAGTGCTGGCTTCCTCCTAGCTGCAAACTGATTTTTCCGAAAAAGCCAGGGGGCAGTGTCCCATCTGGCGCATCCACGTCAAAATTCTTCACGGGGCCGCTATGTAGGGGGCCTGTCTGAAGATTTTATGGCACAGATTACAGGGGTTGACATAGCAGATAGGCATGGCCTAGGTTATTGTCTGGGTGGGTTTAAGGATTACCCTCGGTGGTGCTGTGGATTACCCAATGGCACATGAACAGCTGGAAGTCTCCAGGCATATTACCAGGAGTGAAAAAGCCCGGACAAGAGAGATGCCATTGAGCTTGACCTTGGCTGTCCTTGTCCTTCCCTCTCCAGCTCCAAGTTGTGGCACACCAGACCCCGTGAGAAGTCCTTAGCACCCTATGTGCCTTAAACGTGACTGTAAATATGGAAAATAACCAAGACAAGTGAAAACAATATAACTTAACTGTTATCAGACTATCCTCTGAGGTTCACAAACTTGATAAAGTTCTGATTAATGGCCTTGTGTTGCACTTTTTCATTTTCCTTCACATGCCATTTTTCTTAGAATTCAGCTATTTTTAGCTTCAAACCATTATTTTATGCCTTCAGTTTGTTTGTTTTCATATTTAGACAGACTTTAAAGGAGCTTTTTCTCCTTTCTTTTACCTGTCTCCTCTAATCTACTCATTGTTATCTCCTTACAGCTTCTCCTCACTTCGAGCGTCTCTCTGCTCCTACTTTTGCATACATTCCTCTCTCTACAAAAGCAGCCCTCTTGCAGAACTCTCTCCGCACTCATCCTTGATTATTTACCGTCTTTGCTGACAGACTGACAAAGGAAACCACTCATCTTCTCATTTGTATCTTTGTCATCTTTCTGCATGCACTCCAACCACAATTGTTTACATTTGGCTTCTTAACTGGAGCACATCTCACACCACTTTGATTTTCTTACCACCCGTTCTGCTTATTTTGTTTTCCAAACGGGTTAAAACACTTAGATTTTAGATTCCAAAGCAGTTATGGAAATCTTCAAGGGTATAATTTGTGCCTTCTCATTGGAGTGGGTGATTTGCGGAGTGATTACTGTCTTTTTGAACAGAAAAAACACGCACATTCCTCACTTTCACTCAGAAATGAGAAGCAGCCAGATCACACATGCTGGATTAATATGGAAACTTTAACAGCTCTACTTCAAAATCAGAGAGCTTCTCTGGTTTAAGACTCTTCTTTTTTCCTTCATTAAGTCAAAACTTTAAAAGAGAAACACATAGAGCTGCAATTATGCACTTTGTGTGATTTACACAGCCTTTAATGTCTTGTCATGAAAGGAGGTGGCTGAAGCTGGAGGAAACCTGTGGAGTAGATAGCCCCTAGTGGCAGCTTTGGTTATTACACCCTCATATGCTTTCTGTTCTTTCAATAGGGCTCTGACTCTTTCTTTAGCTGACACGGTTTTAAAAATGATGTATGGGCCTCGTAAAGAGAGAATATTTCAAAAGAACAACTGCAAGATGGTAAAAAAGGAGAAATATGAGAATGACATAGAACTATTTCTCTTCAAGCCAGACATGTAGACCCACAGAACTCACTCATATTACACCCCAGGACTGTTTAGCTCATGTCACATTAAAGAAAAGAGGAAATATTTCACAGGTAATGTTTTTAATACAGCCACAACTCCATAAAAGCTGGGCCGCTGTGTAAAATGTAAATAAAAACAGAATGCAATGATTTGCAAATCTCATAAACCCAGACAGAAGCTCACTTCCAGAAATCATTATCCCTCAACAGGGTTCACTGTGCCATCCACAACTGCAAGTTAAAGCTGTATCTTCTCTGGGCCAAAGCTCATTTAAAATGGACTTTGGCAAAATGGAAAACTGTTCTGTGGTCAGCTCAGTCAAAATTTGAAATTCTTCTTGGAAACCACGAAAGCTGTGTCCTGCAGACTACAGAAGAGAGGGACCTTCCCACTTATTATTACCTATAGTGTGGGCAGCTTGCACATCTGGAAAGGCTAAATCAATGCTGAAAAGTACATAGAGGTTTTAGAGGAACATATTCTCCCATCCAAACGTCTCTCAGGGAAGGCCTTGCATATTCCGGCAATACAATGCTAAACCACATCCTGGATCCATCGCAACAGCATGGCTTCACAGTAGAAGAGGCCAAGTGCCGAACTGACCCCCCTTCAGTCCAGATCTTTCACCAACAGAAAACATTCGGAGCATCATTTATCCTTCAAGCCCAAACTATTGTTTAACTGTTTTGTCTCGCCTGGACTTATTGTCTTAAAAACATCAACTCTGTGGTGCACAGCGCTCTGAGCATCCTTTTTTTTTTATGACAACCTGGGCTTTAGGGATGTGTGCTGCAGTAATATCACTTGGATTTAAAAGTAAGTTACAGGACTGTAAAGACAAGAAGAAAAAACTAACGGGAATTAAAACTAAAAGATTTTATGTTTAATAAAGGAAACAAAAATGACTAAGACTTTTTGCTTAAACTGGTTCTTCCATCTCTTGAGGACCAAGTATGGGAAAAATAATCATTCTGGGACAAAAAAATCTTCAGAAAATTTGAATTTGGCTCTATTTTAGCTGTTATTCAAAGCAGTTCCTGCAGAGACTCAGAGGGCCACATCACAGGTGCTCTGTCTCTCTTTCTCTCCATTATGAGCTATTCAGGCCGTCTCCTGCATAATCCACATATTAGGAAATGTGCAGTTTGAGAAAGCATGACGCAGTGATGGAACAGCCTGCTGTGGGTTGCAACAAAATGTCACAAAGTATTGTGGGAAAATAATATGGTGGTTAGCGTTAGCCGCAAACTGCAGAAATGATCAAAAGTAGATTAACAGTGCATTAAAAAACATTCAGTAATGGATTTACCTGTGTTTATTTAATCTCTAAAGACCTTGGAAAGTCAACCAAGTTCCAGGCCTGCTAGAAAAACTTCTGTAAGGAACTGGAAGGCATGGATAGCATCATTAGAATGGCAGCATGGCGTCCTGCAATAGGAAGAAAAGTAAGAGGCTATGATTTATGGTTGAAACATTAAGTTTTTATAAACTGTATTGTCATATAGGTTGTTTGTAATCATGTGATCCTGACTGTCTTTTGTGGGTCAGGGCATGAGAGACAGCCATTGGGAATAAATTGGAACAGAGTAATGTTAGTACCTAAAAGTTTAAATTGGATTTCTACACTGCAACTATCACCAGAAAATTTCTACATTCAATCCCTACACTTTACAAAAAAGTTATTTTTTATTACAGTTTAACAGATTTATCTGGTGTGAAGGTGGTCAGCTAACCACACTGATTTGTGGCAGCTGACCATACATGAGCTTTGTGCAACACCGCTTGTCCAGGCTTTAATTCCCACCCACTGCTGATTTGCCTAAAAAATTTGTCTGAGTATTTCTCTACTTTGTTGACACAAAAGCAGCTTAAGAATTAAGAATGTTTTTATACTCTCAGTGCTTGGCATAGTTTTAAACTGCTCAAAACATGGCCCTTCAGGTAGCATCACTCTATGCAGAAATGACTACTTGCCCCCCAAAGGGTGTTCTCTGCTGCTGCGTGATGTCATCTGCAAAGAACATATACAACAACACCAGTCTCAGGTAAGCTGACATGCCAGATGGATTTGTTTCCCACATCCATCTGGTAAACCTTCCATAGCCAGTGTTTGTGAAAGGGCAGAGCCTCTGAAAAAAAACTCGGAGGGTGATTGGATGAACATTCTGTCCGTCACATCTTTCCAGGCCAATCAGAGCAACAAAATGTGACATCATAGGTGTGCGCCGCAACAAAACATGTGACCTAGCCCCTACTGAGGTAATATAGAGAACTGCATAAAGTGAACCATGGCAACTGTAGACATGTTAGTAAACGACCTTTTCCGCATCCACACAATCTCTTCTGCCATAATTGCACCGGCCTCTTATTGCTACTTGCTTACCCCATGACTCTACTGCACCCAAAAGTACTGTCCCTTGATGCTGATTGGTCCTGTCACTTTCTTATTGGGCCCAAACGGTTCAGATGGGAGCTTTGCAAGATGGATTCGCCAGTGAGAAACTCAGACACGGGCAAATCCATCTGCTTTGCGAGGTTAAGTCTCAGGGGGTTTACGTGAAAAATCAGGTCAGACAACAGACCTACATCAGACAAGAATGGGACAAAATTCTTTTCCCAAAACTCCAGCAACTGGTCTTCTCACTTTCCAGATGTTTACAGTCTGATATTAACAGAAGAGGGGATGCTACACAATGGTTTTTTGAGATGTGTTGCTGCCATCAATTCAAAAATGAGCTAATATTTTTCTTGAAATGGTAAAAGTCTCAGTTTCAACATCTGAGATGTTGCTTATGTTTTATTGTCAATAAAATATGGTTTTTGAGACTTGCAAATCACTGCATAGTGTTTTTATTTACATTTTACACAGCACCCCAACTTTTTTGGAATTGAAATAGACTCAGAGCTCACAGATATTAAATTCCAGGCCTGTTTAGCTCATGCCACGAGGAAATCTTTCACATAATGGCTCAGAGTTCACAGAAAACAAAGATTTATTCAGTTTTTAAGCTGCCAAGTGCTTTAAAAAGCATTTATCATGTTGTTGTCATGCTTGTGATTCATGAAAGATGTGCTTACGTTGTATGTATTGAAGGATCTGTTTAATATTAAATGGTTTGCTGTAATGTATTGCATGAGAAGTTAAAATGGGATCTGCACTGAAGCTGGAGCTACATATGATGAATTAACAATAAAAGCGTCTTTCATCCTCGGTCAGGAAGTTTTTCAGGTCATAATCAGGTTTATCTTAAGCCTCTTTGAGACGCGGCGCTCCGTTTACTGAGAAATCCGCTTCATTGTTTCTCATTGTTGTTTAACTCTGATGTCGATTCACAGTTTACGCTGCGTTTTACCCTGAGTTTATTTTTTTAATTGTGATGTAGAGATTGTGCTCTCTTTCAGCTGCTGCCAAGTGGAGGAATAAAAGGCAGATTTGACGGTTCACGGTGATAAGTTGCTTGTTTTCGGAGCAGAAAGATGGAGAGATAGACAGCCATGTAAGACGGATGAGTGGATAGTTTGACGGGATGGACGTGTGATCGGCAGGCATGTTTGGCTGAAATCGGGGCGTGCTCCTGTTTTTATGTGGCAGCAGGGGCGGGGGGCACGGACATGTGGGTGCTCATGCATGTTAGCATGTGTGCGTGGGTGAGAGCGTGTGCTGCAGAGGTCCTGTCAGAGAGCACGGATGATTAATGTGCTTCTGCCACATGAAGGAGTCACAGACTAAACCCAACTGGAGCATAGCATACCTCACTTCTACATCCTCCTCCTCTTTTTTTTTTTGTCGCTCTCTTCGTCGCAGGCTTGTTTTCACACCTGCTTTCCGCTCTCAAAGCTAACGCGGAAAGTTTTTCTTTCTTCTGCGAGCTGTGCATATGCAGCGTGGTGAAACTGGGCGGCACCACGGAGAATTGGATGTTAATGGAAGCGGAAGGAAGGGGAGTTTGGAGGTGCAACAGAGCAAAGTGTTCAACCTGACAAATAAAAATGTGAGCTAATTGATGATTGATGATCTGAACGTCAAGTTGTCACTATTGCCTGTTTTTTGTGGAGTTTATAGGAGGCTGTGAGAGTTTTTATGTGGCCTTACCGATGACTTGGTGAGCTCCAGGTGTCCCACAGTTGGTGGTCTGTGTTTTGCATGAGTGCAGAAGTAGCGGTCTTGCAGGGGCGTCTGGTTCCAGTCGGTCCTGCTTGGTGTGTCGGGTGGCACATATGCCAGAGGAGGGGACGACCAGGAGACAGCGGGTGGCCTGAGTCTCATCTGGGCAGCACACTGGCACTGTAAGGTGAAAATGGCGGACACATGTGTGATTGATGAACCTTTGTTTGAGCGAGGACAGGCATGGCGGTGTGACAGATTAACACCCAGATCAGACAATGTGCAGAGTCGGGCCAGAGGGACACCTGCCTTTTCCGATGATGTCGGCCGCTGCCATTAATTTAAATCCAGAGTAATGAGGAAGCAGTGAGACAGCAGTTCATGTTCACACAGATGAAGGCCAGCAGACTGGATCATCAGATGGACCCTGTGAACCAGGATGCATTTGCCAGATGTTAGCTAACACAGAGCTGAGCCAACCCATGGTTCATCTCAGTATGGATGCACATCAGGATTATTGTTAATCTTAGACCTGTTTAGGAGGTTTTGATATTTGAGTTATTTTCCCCTACTTTATTAAATCAGAGAGAAACTCCCCTCAAGAGTGAGTATCTCAACCAGTGATACTCAATGTGTGGCCCTGAGCCACATCTGGCTGTTTAATGTTTTAATTTAAAATATTATCACCAGGAAAACCTCAAAAAAAAGGTAAACTTTGACCTCAGAAATGATCCATTGCAAGTCACTTTAATCAGTTTATTTCCCACACTTATACAGTAGGCTTTCATTGTCAAATTTAATTGTCAGCTTTTTTTTCTGTATATTTCCATTGCCCTTGTGTGTAATTTTTTGCCACTTTTAGCCAATTTTTCCACTAATTTCCCTGCTTTTTGAAAATTTTTGCTCCTATTTGGCCATTTTTTGCCACTTTTTGCCCCTTAAGCTACCCTTTGCCATTAAATACTACTTTTTTTTTTACATTTTGCCACTCTTTGCTCCTTTTTGGCCATTACCCGCATCTTTTTGCTGATTTTGCTCATTTTTGTCACTTTTCAGTCTTTTTTTTTTACATGTTTTTGCAGCTTTTTGACCATTTTTGCCACCTACAACTCACTTTTTATCACTTCTTACCCATTTTTGTCACATTCTGTCCTTTTTGATCTAAATTTCTCACAATTGCCAATTTTCAGCCAGATTTTGCCATTTTATGCCCTTTTTCACCAATTTTGGCCACTTTTTTTGCTACTGTTTGGCCATTTTTGCCACCTTCTGCTGATAATTATCCAATTTTATCCAGTTTTTGCCCATTTTTCATGCTTTATCTTTAGCTACTTGCAATTTTTTGCCCCATTTGGCAGTTTTTTTGTACTTTTTTGCCCACTTAAGCTGCCTTTTGCATTAAATGTTACTTTTTGATATTTTGCCAGTCTTTGCTCTTTTTAGCCCATTTTCTGCACATTTTTGTTGATTTTTGCCTTATTTAGTCACTTCTCACCTGTTTTTGCCATGTTCTGCCCCTTTTAATCGGTTTTTCTCCCCATTTTTTTCAAAATGTTACCCAATTTTAGACACTTTATGCCTATTTTGCCCCTTTTCACCCATTTTTGCCACCTTTAACTTATTTTTACTGCCACTTTTACCCATTTAGCAATTTTTTACCACTTAGATTGAGGCTCTTGCAAAGGTATTTTTCAAGGATCTGGCTTTTTGGTTGAGCAGGGATGAGTAACACTGTTCTAAACCAACAAACTTTGCAGTGCCAAGAACCCCAATAAGCCTCTTTTGTGGACCCCCCCCCCCTTGCAAATTGCTTCGAGTTTCGACAGTATGATGTCAAATATCAAAACTTTAAAATAAAGCTTTTATTTTTTCAGGTATTTATTTTACTTTTATCATACAACAGCAGAGTTTGAATGCGCTTTCACTCAATTTTATTAGTGTATTCACATATCATCCTTTTCTCTGCACATTTGTGGAACTCCATACATACTGTTTCCATTTCGGTGTTGGGTCCTGGCTTTGTGAGCAGAGCTGATAAGGATATACTGACAGCTCTCTGCACATGAAAACAGCTCTCCTCCCTTACGTTCTTTGTAAAGTTTCTTTGTTGATTCAGCTCCAGGAGATCAGATGTTATTGGCTGGTATTATAGGTCTTCATGTATAGAAACTGCAACAATCATGCCAAATAAAAGTAAGAGTCTCAGTCTATAAATGGGGAGGAATTTAATTCTAAGACATGCATCAAAAGGAAAACAGGCTATTTATGCAATATGACAATGCTGTTTATTGGGATACTTGTTTTTAGGAGTCACTAGGAACATGTTCCAACAATTTTTATTTCCATTTTATATCTGTATTAAGTTGCAACCTTGTGCTAATGATTATGTACATGATGTCACTTTTAAATTTCACACTTAATGTAACCCAAGCAGGCCCAAAGGTCACAAACACGACACATGCCCTGGTGCACAGATATGGTGTCCATCTACTCCGTGTTTACTCATTTAGCATATGAGCTCATGGGATGGACTTGGTTGGCTCACTGTACATGCCATTCCTATCCTCTGATGGAGAGAGCCTTTTTTCAGAGGGGAGGGTTGGCTCTTAATCACCATGCTCCTCTGCCTGCTTGTTATCCCACCGCCACCGCTGACAAGCACAATCCCACCTGGGCTCTGCCAATCCTGAGGCACTGACCATACTCTCAGAGCAGCATTTTTCCTCCAGTTAGGTTATAATTTGGGTGTTTAAAAGTCATTACCATTTAATAGAATTAAGATGTTCAGGGTCTGGGCATTTGAAAATACAACAAGAAAGTGGTCATTTTCATGTTTCAACAACAATACTGACATCAGTAATGAACACATTTTGAGAGCAGTCTGGCTGATCTCAGACGCACCCTCTTGAGGACCACGTCTAAGAGACACCGCCTCTGTCAGGACAGAAGGGATGTCATTTGCTGCAACAATGTATTTGCTGTTTTAAAAAAGCCATTTTAGAGGTAGTTTAGCATCTATAGCTACATAGCTACTCTAGCTACATAATAAATGTTAGCCAGTGTTGCTGCATTAGCTTTAGCTTTAGTATCGTGAGCCTTAACAAGTGTGGTGAATGCTATTGTAGCAATATAAGCTACAAAGGTAATCTAGCTATGCAGCTAATATGGCTAATATAAGTTTTCTTTAGCAAATAGCATAGGCTTACATTACAAAAGTAGCTTGTTAGCCTTCACTACATAGCTATTTTACATGAAAAAACTATGGGCTCATAAGATTTACAAAAATGTAAAAGGTGTAAAATCTTCAGCTGTGTTACCTACCCAGCTTTCGTTGCTAACGTAGCTGTTAGATTTAGCTACATAAGCTACATATCTATTTCACATGCATAAAATATGGGTTTATTAGCTTGGCAAAGCTGCAAAAAGGTATACTCTTCAGCTACATTACCTAAGTAGCTTATGTTGCTAACATGGTTTGTTAGCTTTAGCTTTACTTACATAAGCTACATAGGTATTGCACTTGAACCAAAAGGGGTATGAGCTTTACAAAACTGCAAAGGAATACAGTCTTGAGCTACGCTACCTATGTAGCTTAAGTTGCTAACATAGCTTTGTTAGCTTAAGCATTAGCCATGTAAGCTATTCAGCTATTTGATGTAAATAAAACACGGGTTTTTGAGGTTTGTTGAACTGTAAAGGGGGAAAAATCTTCAGCTAAGCTACCTATCTACAAAAATGGATTTAAAGTGTCAAAAATGAGCAGAAAAGGTATTTAAGAAGGATTAAATAGAGGTAGAACAGGGTAAAAATGGCAAAATTGGTTTAAAACGGCAAAAAAAAAAGGCAGAAAGTGGTGTACAGTGGCAAAAACAGGCAGAAAATGAGTCACAAACTTGTATTAAGTGGCAAAAATTTATTTAAAATGGAAAATGGATATACAAATGGTGAAATGCAGTTAAAATTTTGAACAATTATTTTAAAAAGTGGGGCAAAAATAGGTAAACAGATGTAACACTAGGTAGACAGTAGCAAAAATGGATTTTAAAGGGGAAAAAAATAGGCAGAAAGATAGATTTAAAGTTGAAAAATTGGTATAAAGCAAAATGAAATATGGTTTAAATTGGAATAAAATAATATTAAAGGGATTAGTAGTGGCAAAAATAGGCAAACACTGGATGGGAAGTGACAAAAATTGGGAACAAAAGTGTTGAAAAGGGGTTACAACTGACAGAAAAGGATTAAATTGGCAAAAATGGGCAGAAAAGGGAGTGAAATAGGATGAAGAAATTCCAGAAATGGGTGAATTGTGCCAAAATGTGTTTACAGTGGCAAAAATGGGTCAAAAGCGGCAAAAACATACAGCCAAAGTGCACAAAATTGATGCAACGTGGCACAGAGACTAACACCAACACAAACACACAAACACTGATACCATCAGTAAATGACAAATGGAGGGCCTGATCTCTGGGTTTGTCAGGGGTCCAGGTCAACATGTTGTTACTTGGACTGCTGTTCTTCGGATGCTGTTGATAATTTCACAAAAGTTAACTGGAGACATTTCCAATATGGCTACAACCATCATTTGGCCTCATAAAGCCGCTTTAGAAACCAAAGGATGACCTCACTGATACTTTGTTCTTTTAACCAGTCTATGATCACACCACAACTATGTAAAAGGCTGAAAAACAAGACATCTTAATGTCTTGTAAATGTAGTGAAGCAAAAGTGACATTCCAGGTAGTCCACATCTACCCAACACTGCATGTCAGCCTGGTGTCTAACACTTTTATTGGACATGAAAGCACATGAGCTACCAAAACAAGAATCCACACTCCAGCAAAACAAATATTACCACAAACCCACATAAAGTCCAGCAGTTTTATTGGACGCCTGAGTGTCTGGTCCAGAGCAGCAGCCAGGAACAGCTGTGTGTCCAGTCCCACTCGCTCCTCTCCAAGTACCAGCAGGGAGACAGACAGCCAGTGCCCCCTGCTTAGCCCCATAATCTGGCATAATGCCCTGACTGTAACTGGAGCTCTCATGTACAGCGGTGGACACACAGCAAGTTTCCCATCCTCTTCTCCTTCCCAGCTGGCAAGAACCTCCACCTTACTGACAGTTAACACGTTTCATTCATGCCATATGCCATAATACCTCCCATAGTACGTATCTGCAATGTGACTGAGCCCTTTCACCCCCCGACGATGACTTAAGGCACCTGTTGTCTTATTAAGATTGGCATCGGCAGTGGCACACATACAGAGTTCACTCTTATCACGTAATCAGTTCAAGTGTGGATTAGGACAGGAGGATGTAATGCTCTCAGAAAAGGTTGATCTTTATGTGTGGAAAGGTTTTTAGGTCAGAAAATGACCCAAAATAATATTTATGACGTCAAACACTGACGTCTAGGCGGGAGTACACATTTTACAATACAAGTACATTTACTTGTGGGCTTAAAGACATGCAAAAGCAGAAATACAAATTAAAGTTCCTGAATGTTGTTAAGATTTAAAAGACGGATCTGGAAAGCTTTGACAATATAAAAACTAAAACTAAAAAGCCCTCTTTCAACCATGCATGTTCTCACTAGTGTTAAGCAGTAATCCTGGTTGGGCAGAGCTGTTCTTAGAGGTATTAGCAAAGCATACTTGCCAGACTAATTTAAGAGTCTAAACTGCCTGTAAGTGTGGCTGTGGGGTGAAAGAATGCCTGGGATTGACTGGCAACCAGTCACCAGTCACCCAAAGACAGCTTGGATAGCCCTAAGTCTTGGGGGAGCTAGATTGGCTCCATACTTCATTAGAGTTGAAGTGAGGAAAATTTGTCTGTTAATATGTGTTGATATGTGATCTAAACCTCACTCTGATAATGAATAAAAACAATTTCTTTCTCTGTGTAACATTGTATGCTTTAACCACCTCCAGGTTGGGGGTGGGGGTCCGCGGTCTCTGATGCTGTTATTTTGGGTTTACAGGCTGAAAAGAATCCCTGCCCTAGGTCATGCTTACTCACCACATCCACCCCTTACTCCACCCTGAAGGTGTGCACTTTGTTTTTTCTTTTTTTTTTTTTTCACTGATTATTTTCCTGTGGCCCTTGCAGGGGCAAGGACATCCAGAGCAAAACTGGGGTTTTGTCAATCCTTCCCTCCCCATGATGCCTTAAGACAGGCTTACTTGCCATTGCACAGCTTACGTAAGCCTTAATTTTTGGCCCAAACTTGCCTAAAAGTTCTGCAGAGTACTGTATCAGTATCAGCATATAACACCTTAAAAGTTTACATGTAAGTATCGGGAGAAATTATATTTTCTGTTAATATTTACTGCCAATATATGAGCCCCATATTAGCATCAGTTTTAGAAAAGATATAGACACACAGTTTTTATTGATATAATCAACATTAAGAAAATGTTTCCTATCTTTTTATAGATCACAATGAAGTTTCAGTGTTAATATGGAGTCTGTTTCATCCTGCACAAAAAACACTTTAAAGTACATGTAACTAAATCTGCATTATGCATAGTTACAAAGCATCTCCTCTTTATTTTCCACCTATGGAGTATGGAAATGTGCTCTTCAGGGCAAAGAAAATGCATCTTCTTCAAATTTATTGTGTTCATGCTCTTTGATAGCTCTCACTTTGCTGAGAGTAAGCAGGTTATCTCTTGCTCAGCTGTTATCAATTTTAGAAATGTGAGCTTGATGCCTGCTGTTCTGCAAGGCAGAAATACACCTGGCTCATGCAGTGAGCTACATCAGCTGAGAAAACGACACATTTATGCATAAACACCACTAACCGTTACACATGCACACACATAAAAACTGCTAACCCAATGTGCATTCATGAAAATGCACATGCAAACATGCAAAACCACACTTGTGCATTTTTTAATCTTATACACAAATGTGCACACACATAAAAAATAAGGCATGGATACTGCTATGACTAGCTAGCAGGAGTATGAGCTGCTGTCTCCTTATTTCAAAACAGGTTCTTGTTGTCTTTCTGACAGGCCTCCCTCCCCACTGCCAAGCTGTCCCACTGAGATAAGCCGGCTGGCATTTTCATCACTCCAGCCATACTGATTGGACCATTATCATAAGAAAGAGGCTGAGAATCCAGGAGGCCTTCCCCCTGGACGCTGATTCATGTTCAAAGTTGGGATTAGCAATCTCACTCCTCAAATCCCCTCAAACAAGGCAGGGCTGAGCGGGCAAATGAAGCTAGCATTCAACAGATAATGAAGAAGAGTCTCATGGCTCAGTAGGCGGATGGTTGGATGGACCGACTGGTGGATGAATGGACGGATGGATGAGGCATGAATGAATACTTGGTGTCTAAATCTCAGAAAAGCACTGGTGATACTAACCACTCATACGTCCCAAAAGTGCAAGTGTAGCCAAAAATATTTTACTTTTCTTCCAATTAAACAAATGTAATTTATTTCTGGTGTTTATTACACTCCGGTCCAAATTTGTGAAGCCACACAAACATTTTGCAATGCCAAATACAAACCCCTTTTCCAAAAAAGTTGGGACATCATGTAAAATGTGAATACATTGATTTTCTTATTTGTTTCAACTTATATTCAACTGAATACAGCACAAAGACAAGGTGTTTGATGTTCAAACTGATACACTTCAGTGTATTTTTTGGAAATATGCATGCATTCTGAATTTAATGCTTGGTGCATGTTCCAAAAAAGTTGGGACACTGGTGAGAAAACGACTGAAAAGTTTGTAATCGGCCATGGCATGAGATTCTCCAATTAGTGAAAGACTGCATCAGCAAATGGTCCTACAGTTTTGATACAATGTTACTCAAGGTGTGATGGCAAGAATTTAGAGATTTCCCCATCTACAGATGCCATCAAATGGTTCAGAGAATCTGAAGAAATCCCTGCACTTAAGGTGCAAGGCTGAAAACCAACACTGAATGCCGGTGACCTTCAAATCCTTAGGTGGCACTGCATTAAAAACAGGCATCATTGTGTGATTGATACGACTATGTAGGGTTGGGGACACTTAGCAAAACCATAGTCAGGTGACACAGGATGTTGCTACATCTAAATGTAAGTTAAGTCTCAACCATGCCAATCAAAAGCCATACATCAACAACATCTGGAAGCACCACCAACTTTCTCCTGGTCCCAGCTCATCTGAGACAGACTGACCTAAAGTGGAAAGAGTGCTGTGGTCTGATGAGTCCACTCTTAAATTTATTATGGAAATAACGGCCATCAAGTCCTGTGGACTAAAGAGAAAAAAGGACCATCCATGTTGTTATTAAAGCAAAGTTCAAAGGCCAGTATTTGTGATGGTGTGTTGGTGTATTAGTGCTCATGGCATGGGTCCCTAGCACTTCTGTGAGGGCAACATTGATAGTGAGAGGTACATGTGTGTTTTGGAACAAAATATCCAAATTCTGCATGAGTTACAACAGCATGGCTTCACAGTGAAAGAGTGAGGGGACTAGACTGGACTGCATGGTGTCAAAACCTGTCCCACTGAAAATTTACAGTGCACTTTAAAAGCCAAATTGTGACCAAGGAAACCATGGAAAGCACTGTAAAGCAACTTGCTAGTACATCAAGCAAAAATGGGAAAGAGTTTTGCATTCAATACTTCAACAATTAGTGTCTCCAGAAGAGAAGAGTATCGTTAGAAGAGGAGGTTTAACACAGTGGTAGACATGCTCCTGTCCCAACTTTTTCTAAATGTGTTGCCGCCAACAAATTCAGACTGTGAGTGACTATTTCGTAGAAAATATTGAGGTGCATCAGTCTGGACATTTTATATCTTGTCTCTGTGCTGTATTTTGTTGAATCTAGGTTGAAAAAGAATTGCAAATCACTGCATTCTGTCTTTACATTTTACACAGCGTCTCAACTTTTTTGAGGATGTAGTGTTCACACTTGGGTTCTTTCTGCCTAGCACTGATATATTCCATGTCACAAACTGGAAGAGAAAAATTTCCATCCTCCTTCAGTTCCTCCAAATAGCATGAATCTCTGTTTTGTGGTTTCAGCGAAGATTCCTGAACCCTTTTGAAAAATCAGTCTGGACCTACAGCGGTTACTGGCTCCATGTGGCACACTTGCTCCAGTATGAATAACAGCAACCTGTGGTTTGAGTGCTGAAGCTGCTGGTAGGGAGGCATTTAAGGTCACCTGCTTTTAACTCATGATAAACATGATGTCTCGCTTTGTGTTCTTTTAAAAGAAATAAATAACAGAAAGAAATAAAGCTGTGGCCTGGCTGTGGACTATTAAAAGTTATTATACACAAAGGCCTAGTAACCCAAATCCACAAAAACTTTCTAATTCTATGATATGTATGATCAAATGACAATAACTCTGACTGTTTTAGAGTAATAACTGAATTTCAAGCTATGTGTTAAATAATGTCAGTTTAGTTTTTGAAATATAGCTGAGGATTGAACAAAGTTAATTTACCAGCAATCATGTTCAACCTACTCTACCACCCAGATGACTCCAAAGTGGCTCATCTTCTCCGTGCACTCGTGTCATCTGGGGCTTTAAAGAAAGACCATGATCTGCACTAGGGCACAGTCATGTTTGAATAGAAAAGGGCCTTCCTCAAACTTTTCCACACATTATCCAAAATATCATGGTATGCTGAAGCATTAAGATTGGCCTTCACTGGACATAAGGGGCCTAGACCATACCCTGAAAAACAGCCCCATACCACTGTGCCTCCTCCACCAAACTTCACAGTTGGCACAATGCAGTCAGGCAGGTAATGTTCTACATTTTTCCACTGCTCCACAGTCCAGTGCTGCCATGAGTCTGTGTCTGTAATTGGTGAGAGCATGAAAGTTGTAGAGCAGCTCACTTACCTTGGCAGTGTAATCCATTAACCTGCTGACTGTGAAGCTGAGATCAGCTGCAGACTTGGACTCACACATGGTGCGACGGGTTCGCTGAAGAAGACAGTGTGGCGTTCCCGGTATCTGAACATGCGGACAAACCGAGTTTTTCAGTCCCACCATCTTACTATTCTCCCGGGAGGCATAGACATTGAGTGATGGCCAGAGGTGCCTGCTGGACTCCTTTATGGTGACTTCTCTCCGGCACATCTTCAGGTACAGTTGGCTAGACCGTGTCTAATACTAACATGCTCAGGAAAGCGAGGACGGGAAGGGTCAGCTGCTTGATATGCTTATTTATGAACACCTGGCACACTTTCACAAGCCTGATCCAGCTTACAGCATACTGGGTGCCCAGGACCCAATGGGCTGGTCCAGACATTGACACAGGCCTGGAGGATGGCCAGCAAGGGACGGAGAAGTACAGGAGCAAGGTTGACGAGGCATACTACCTGACCTGGTAGTATGCGAGGACGCCCAGACTTCAGTTGTGCCAATCCTTCTTCCTGACTGATCGTGTCCTTAGGCAGCTTAATCCTCTGCCACAAAAACCAGCATGATGACCAGCATGGTCATCCAAACATCCCTAATGTGCCTAAAGTCCTGCACAGTTTTGTAGATCAACATATGTTCCATTTTAAACTAAGTCAAAGACATATACTGTCAGGACCAATTTGCTGTTTAACCGAAAGCACATAAAATTGGAATTTTTTTCCTCATCTTTGACCTTACTTCTCATTTTCTTTACAGCATTGCTCTTAGCATAAAGTTCCAGTGATTTTCCACTCAAGATAAAAGTGCTGCATTAAAGTTTTACAGGGAGAAACCTTATCATTGTCCTCCAGTCTCTATTATGAACTCTGCCTCTCACAAAGACTGAAGAGTGAACTTGCAGACCAAGAGAAGACTTGCACTGTCACTTCTTCTTTTACTTTCAGCAGCTTTTAAACTGGTTCAAAATAATGACAAAAATAATCTAGACATGACGTTGTTATATTTAAATGCAGAATCTTTCTTTAGTACAATCAAGCCGCTTGGTGACAGTTTCACATCCCTTTGAAAAAGTAGGAATCACGACAACTTTAAGCTCTTAAGTTGAATCGTTTTCAGTCTTTGATTGTGTTGTCTGACACGTGATTCCTGTCTGAGTCTAATAAAAGAGGAGTGGGTTTGGGAGGGGGGGTCTACACAGGCTGGTTGGATCGTATAGCGTCTTATCTTCAGAGGAAAGAATGGCTCGCATGTACAGCATGTCTCTTTTGATCCGCTGTGAATACATGTGTGAGGACCACGCTCTATGTCTGTACGTTTCCTTTCTTGGAGAAACTGCAGTGTGGTCTGAAATGCAAATAAGACTAATCCAAGCAAATGCCAGTGACATTATCCTCTCAGAGAACAGAGCATCAGGCTTGAGAATAACTAGTCCTCTTACAATCCGCTGAGATGAAAAGACTCTGTGAGCACAAAGCTTGGCCATCTCCAGGTACGAAAATGATAGATTATTTAAATTGCAGCCCATAACTCAAACACAAGAGGTTAGAAATGTGAGAACATTGTAATTACACTCTCAGTGGGAGAGCTTCAGCTCATCAGCACCCACAGAGTTGAGGTTCAGAGTGAAATGATCCTAAGACCAGGTTAATAAGAGGACAAATGCTGTCAAATCCATAGCTGAAAGACTTTCATTTCTCTCCCCAGGGTATGAAAAGTCATTCAAGAAACTTTGGAGGAACATTTTACTATGGTACTTTGATTTAATTATCAGCCTCATGAAACCCTTGAGGGCAATAGAACACTTGAAGGTAGTTGGTCAGTTTGTTCCCATGCATTAAACTGATCAAACTGAGATCATACTAAATCTAATTTATCAGTTAGACTAATGCACCTAGGAGTGCACGATCCAGTCTCTGTGACTGTGACCCGGAAGATAAACAGCATAAATGCTAAGCATAGCAGGAGCTGCATTGTCATCTGCCTTCAAATGCATTGGATGAAAGTATTTGACTGTCTGACCATAACACCAACAGAGACTGTAAGGACATTTTACACAAATACATGTACTCTAATTGGTTGGTTGGTTAATTGGTTGGTCTGCTTTTGCAGCTATAACAGTCTCCACTCTTCTTGGAAGACTTTCCTCAAGACTTTAGAGTTCCCTGTGGGAATTTGTGCCCATTCATTCTGTAGAGCATTTATAATGTCAGGTAATGATGACGAGAAGGCCTGGCTTGCAGTCTCTGTTCCAGTTCATCCAAAAGACGCTCAGTGAGGTTGAGGTCAGGACTCTGTGCCTGCCAGTTGAGTTCTTACACACTAAAGTTATCAAAATATGTCTTGGAGATAAGGGGCCTGGAGCAAACCCTTAAAAACAGCCCTACACAATTATCCTTCCTCCACCAAACTTCACAGTTGGCACAATGCAGTCCAGCAGTTACTCGCCCATCTGACTGCTAAACAGGGAGGTGTCATTCTTCCTTCCACAGAGCAGGTTTCCTCTGCTCCACAGTCTACACCACTCAATCTAATGCTTGATTTGGACTTTATAATGTGATGGAAACCTGGCTCTCACTGTACTGTTTCTGTGCTTCTCCAGCCCTGTCCATGTTAACACACTTGTATCCCAAAGACATCTTATGTAAATGCCAGGCAAGATGCACCTTAGCCAAAACTCAGGAGTGTACCTTTAAAGTCACGAGAAAACAATCAGTGCCTTTGCTTTGGTAAGATTTGTGCTACTGCAACTCTTTAAACCACCCCTGAGAGAGTCAAAGTATATCATTAGTAAAATGCTAATTAACTACATTAACTAAAAATGGGCTGGCAGCATGGTGATAATTAAAGCCAGAGCAGCAAAATATGATTAACATTCAGTGGATGAAAATGACTGTAATTATTCCCACCAATGTTGAGTTCATTAAAAATCATGTAATCCGAAGGGGATATCAATAAGAGGTGATACTGCAAATGCAAATGAAATATATGAATGTTCAATTATAATAGAACACATAAAAAATGGTCTCGAGCAAAGCTTATTCCCAGCCTACATGCTGTAATTTATACAAAAGACCACTTCATTACAGCTGGTGAAGAATTACCTACTTAAATGCTCAGTGTGTAAATCTGTCACCAGGGTGCTCTCAGTCAAAGCAATGACAAAATATGACAACTGAATTCAGGACCCCGTTCAATAAAAACTTCCCTCCTTGAGGTGTAACAGCAAGCCAACATTTCTGTTTCATGGATGGAAATTTGCACAATGAAGGGGAAAAGCTGTCAAACAGAGCCAGCTTCCTTTCCCAACAAGCTGCTTCTAAAACTATCATCGATTGTTTGCAGCATTAATCAGGAGGAACATTTTCATATTGCATTACAATGGAAGCTTGAGCAACAGAATGTACAACTGCTGGCAGAGAATAATCATCTACAGTACCCAGCATGAAACACAGATGAGATACAGCAACAGTGCCATGTCATCATGGCTCTGTCATGGTAACCACAGACTGTTACAACCAAAATTAGGACTTTCTCCATCTTCTAAAACTATTTTAAGTAATGTAAATACTCAACTAGAAAATATACAAATCATTGGATAAGTTATGTGGACAAATCATTGGATAAAATTCTAACTTAAAGGAGCAGTGTGTAATTTTTAGTCTAGTAGCATTAAGCAGAACGTTTTTTCTTATTACCCCGAATGAACCTTTAATTTATACATAGGGAAGGTTCCCTCATCGGATGCTGCCATCTTTGATTTTTTTGTATTTTGCACATTTCTGTGGTACCACACAAGGAACCACATAGCACAAAATCCACTGGTTGCTGCAGCTATCACCAAGGATATGAGCATCACAGTCTAGAACTGACTGTTAATTGTTGATATTCCCAATTCTACACACTGCAGCTTTAAGTCCACTGATTAAATATGTATAAAAATAATCACATTAATTCATTTTTTACAATACTCGGGGTTGTGGCTGGAGCCTATCCCAGCTGTCATTGGGCCAGAGGTGGGGGTACACCCTGGACTGGTAACCAGTCAACTGCAGAGCTGACATACAGAGACAAACAACCAGGCCTGCTCACACTCACACCGACAGCCATTCACCTAACAAGCATGTTTTTGGTGTTTGGAGGAAGCCGGGTCCCATGCATGCACAGGAAGAACATGCAAACTCCATACAGAAATTCTCTGACCAGGAAGGCAACCAGGAACCTTTTTGCTGTGAGGCACTAGCACTAATCCCTGCACCGCCATGCATCCTGAATGCATACTTTTCTTGTCCGTTACCTTTACCGTCTCTCTGACTTTCTCGTCACCGTTTACCTCATGTTTCTGCCCACCCTAGCGTTTTCTTAGTCGATCCATATGAATTGTGTACCTGACACAAAGCAGCTGTTGTGTATCGGTGATTTATTATTTGATTTACAAGAACATGACACCCTTACATATGGCAGTGCTGCCTTTGCATCCACAGAGACACTTAAAAACACATTAAACCAAAGTGGTAAATAAGACACACTTGGCTTTATTGTTTCATATTGTTGCTCATTTAGCATAGATCTTAAATCCTCTTAAATTCCCTTTTTCGTGGGATGCAGATCCGTCGGGTAAGAAGAAAAGGGATTCCACCTGATCCATATTAATGTGCAACGCTTTTATAGGCAAAGCTTATCGTTTTATGTTTGCCTCCCCCTCCTTTGGCAATCACATTAAGCAGCTCTGTGAGCCTCTACACCATGTTTGCATTACAGTCACATATAAGAAAGTATCAAGTGTGTAGGGATTAGAGCTAAGTGAAGGCTAAAGCCGTACCTGGATCATATTAGATGCGGCAAAGCAGCTGGGATCAGCGTGTGGAGCGGAGTCTTTCATGCTTTAGCCTTTAAAGAGCAGGTGGAACGTCCCTAAGTGTTTAAATAGTAGTGGTTAAATGGCTAATAACATATCATTTACATGTGGACTGTGGATGTTGTTTTATTATAAACATAAATTGTTTGAATATGAATGAAAATTAATGCAGATAACCAATAAAAACTTGTAATAAGCTTACACATACAATTATGAAATTTTGAAATTGAGAACTTCTCAGCAAATTGACTTTAGATCAGAAACTTGGATCTCTCTCAAAATTGAAAAATAAATGGACGAGTGGGAGGCTTTACATATCTAGCTTGCATTAACTATGGCTGCATTTAAGACCAAGTCTTCCCACAGATTTGGCAGGGCCCCTGAAAAACCCAGTGAGTGAGCCCACCCCAGCTAGGATTTACTGATGATATCAATGCATGTGTGTTGGATCAGTAGCATCAGCTAACAGTTACCTAAATCTGAAAAGAGCGTCAAGCTCATATCGAGGTCTGATGTTTCATTACTTCTTCCTGCCCCTTTAAACCCTGTTCACTGTTCATATTTTTGGCCACATTTTTTTTACATTTGACCCATTTTTGCTTTTTTCAACCAATTTTTGCCACTAAGCTACCATTTTTAAAGTTTTAGAAATTCATGCTATGTTTTAACCCAATTTTAGCACTTTAGCTACCCATATTTGCAATGTTTTCCCCTATGAAACCATTTTATCCACTTCCTAACCGTTATTCCACTCTGTAATCACTTTTCACCACTCTTTTCCACAATTTTGGGAATTTTTCAATCCATCTTTGCACCCATTTTTGCCTCTGTAACCAATTGTTGCCACTTTTTTAGGCAATTTAAGCACTTTATTTGAATTTTTGGTAATTTAAGCCTAATTTTTGCTGCTTTATTTATTTATTTATTTATTTTTATTTTTTTGTTGCTTTTATAGCTTTTCTTTACCAATTTTTGCCACTCCGTCACCACTTTCCACCAATATTTTCCAATTTCTTTAATTTTTCCCTCTGTAAACCATTGTTGCCAGTTTTCACCCATTCTTAACACTTTTAACCCTTTATTTGCCCATTTATCCTTCTGTAACCACTTTCTACTGCTTTTTACCAACAATTTTTGCCTCTTTTAACTCAATTTTGCCAATGTTCGCCCATTTATGCCAATTTTACCTCATTTTTGGCAATGTTTGCCCAGTTTTTCCCGTGTAACCTGTTGTTACCACTTTTCAACCGCTTTTCACCATCTTTCTGCCCATTTCTGTTGAAACAAAAAATCTGGTGTTTCTTAACCCCTTTTAGCCTCTTATTTTATTTTTGTTTCCCAGAGCCCATTTTACCCATTTCTGCCACTCTGCAACCACTTTTCAACACTTTTTTTCTAAATCATTTTTGCCACTTTTAACCCACTTTTGGCTATTTTTGCTTCTTTTCAAATTCATTTAATTATCTTCCCCCTTTTTTGTAGTTCTTTCCACTTTATTCTGTGGCATTCTGACACTTATGCACATCATAGCTTAGCTATGAAGTCTAACATTACTTTCCTAATCGTTTAGTTCTCTGTACCCATTCACATTGTAACAGTACAAAGGGGTGGCTTTGCTAATTGCCCAATTTTTGTCATCTCATTGTGTCATGTTAGCACACATAAATACAGCAGTTAGAACAAGATTACAGATGGCATAGCTGGGTGTAACAAATGGAAGGATGGACATTTGAAAGGGGTGGCTCAAGCTTTTTTTCACACATGCATGCCTCTGAATTCGTCTTTAATTGCTAGATTACACATGGACTCACCTGATTTCACATGAAATTATTGGTGGCTGCAGATGAAATGAAAAGGTAAAATCTGGGTGGAAAATTTGGTTGTTTGCATTCACATGTGCAGCTCAGTTGGGGTAAATTCTGGAAATTGTCCTGTAGTTCTGTGCAGATGTAAATAAGCCTTTAGAGTGTAACAAAACTAGATTAAGTGTAGTTGGGTGGTTTAACTGTACCTTTCCTCTGTCTCAATCTTGAAGGATGGATTGCACAACCTGCTTTTTTTTTTTTTTTTTTGACTTTTTCAGTTTGTTGTTCCCAAAGTCCGAACTAAATTAGGAAACAAGGCTTTAAGATTTTCTACCCTCTTTTTTAACAATCTGCAGACAGGTTTTAAACTGCAAAACTTGATGACTGAATGTTTTTAAATCTTAAGTGAAAATTCACACTGTTTAACTGATGACTTATTATTGTTGTTTGCATCTAGTGTGTGCTGTATGAGCTTGAATGTATTGCTTGTTGGAACTGTGAACTGCTTCCATTCTTGGTCAGGTGTCCTTTGAAGAGATCTCTGATCTCAATGGGACTAACAACAATAACATGCTTTTGAACCCTGCACAGCATATATAGTAAATAAATTTAAAATAAAGCTTGAAATTGTTGGTTGATGGAAGAATCGTAGACCACAGCATTCATCAGCGTTACTTCTGTCCTGCCTGTGCCTCTGTTCCCCCTCAGGGCGCTGAGATCCAACACACATCTATTGATCCTCCTCCATCTCTGTTTGTGCCTAATCAAAGCTTTGCCGCCAATACGTGCGAGAGCGTCCAATCACTTTTATGATCTCCTCGTCTTAACCTCCATTGTGTATTCACTCCCGCCTCACTTGGTAAAAACCGGGTCCTCCTCCTTTCTTTCTGAATGGCACCATCACCACCTGGTCTCCATTCACTTATTGATTGCCGCAGGCTATGGTGATCATCTGGGTCCGGCTTGGTGTTTAGCATTTATAATGCCCTCATGGTTCACAGGAGGGCCTTGGTAAAACACTGTCAGCCTTCACCTACGCCTATGAAGTATCTGCATGATCCTCCGTCAGCATTCACAAGAGATCAAGTTAACCCACTAGAGAAAAGGCCAAGCTGAACAGAAGGCTCTCTACTGGGACTCCTTTCTTTATCATTATGATTATGTGTCAGCACTGTGGCCCTTGCCCTTTCTCCTTTTGGGACCAGCCCACTTAGGTGTACCATAGTTATTCCTGTCTTCTCTCTTGACAGTTTGAATATCCAAAGTTGCCAATCAAGCCAAGGAAACTCTCTGAGGCCCTCATTTTCATCCCATCCACCAGAATCCATCACTCATGGCACAAAGGGACAAAAGGGGGCTGTACCGCTGGAGGGTAGTTGGTCTGTTGGGGAGGGTGGTGTATGAGGTGTATGGGGTAGGGTGTTACGGTGGAACTACCCCATTCTCTGCTTTCCAGAAGGGTTAATGACAGGTTGAATGGTTTTCAGCCCCTTCCTCTGAGCTTGTGTTATATCTGGAGATAGAGCTTTCATTGTTTCCTTGAGTCAAAGTGCACCGGGACAATGAGGAACCCAAAGTTTAGGGGCTTACCTCTCAGGGCTCCAAAGGAACCTATCAGTTTTTCATGTGCAATGGGGTGTGCTGGCGCTCCAGGTCTGTTCAATACACTCTTTGATTCTGCTTTGGGTAGCATGGACAAAAGGAAGAAAAAGTGAGTGTGTGAGTGGGAGGAGATGGGGACTGGGGTGAGCATCAATCTTTAACCTGTGTGCTGCGGACAGCAAACACAGCTGAACTCTGATAGTAGATCACAATGCTCTGTCCGCCTCCAGGATGGTTCAAAACAGGGAGGTTAACAAATATCAGCATAGCCATTCGATCTTCTGTTTGAAATGGTTAGACTGAAATAAGGTGCAGAAGCATCCTCAAGTCTAAAGTTTTTAGTGGTTTTGATGAACATAACTTTTCCTAAGGTGCCTTACTAACATTCTGTCCATCAGTGCATTTCATATAGCATCAAATGACAAAGTTATTTCAGGACACCAACCATAAATAACAGACATATATGGGACTCTTGAATATTTAGAGACCCAAAACTTATGTCAGAAGCATGATAACTTTTTGTTATAGTGTTGAGAGCCCTAATCATAAATTCAGAAAACTTCCTGTATTTCTTAACTCAACTAACCCAAGCCTAGCCTTGTCTTACCTTACCCTAATCTAACTGTAGCCTAACCTAACCTTACCCTGACCTAAACCTAGCCTAACCCTAACCTTAGGTAACACTGACCTAAACCTAGCCTAACCCTAACCTTAGGTAACACTGACCTAAACCTAGCCTAACCCTAACCTTAGGTAACACTGACCTAAACCTAGCCTAATCCTACCCTTATGTAACGCTGACCTTAACCTAGCCTAACCTAACCTTACCCTGACCCAAACCTGGCCTAACCTTACATAACCCAGACCTTACCCTTTCCTAACCTAACCCTAACATCACCCTAAGATAACCTAACTTAATCCAAACATAATACAGTATTCGACACCACTTGACCAACCCTGCCAAGGGCAGATTCTACTCTTATTAATCAGTCTTAGATAGTGTTGATATTTGGGATGGCTAAAATAATAAAAACAAAGATTCCAAAGAAGTTTTGGTATGTGTTTTTTAGCACATTTAAAAAGCTAAACAGTTTTTCAATTGCACCAGAGTGCGATAAATCTGCATACTTTTTGAAAATCACGTTTTTTCTGATTAATTCAATTAAAATTGATCACCATTTTTGAAACCACTTGTTATAGATTCTTTGCAGATGATATCACGCTGCAGCAGACAAACCTCTTGGGGGGCAAGAAGTGATTTCTGCATTGACAAACTCTACCAAAATGTCATCTTTTGTGCTGCTTACGACTTTGCTAATCATTAAAAGTGTGAAAATATAAACATTCTTAATACTTAAGCTATTTTTGTGATCCAAAAGAAGTAAAATATTCAGACAAAAAATGTTTGAAAAGTTACAAATAAATGTTAGCAGACAGGAATTTGGAAAAAAGCTCAAATGGGAGCTAGCTACCATGGCTAACATCAAAGAGCTGTTTCGTAGCACACAATAAAGATTTCTTTATATGTTAAGGGGCTCAGCTAGTCTTTTAGCTCAGTCCAAGAATCATCTAGACTCTTGTCTCTCTCTTCATCTGGCTAGACCAGGTCTGCAGGACTGAGTATTCTTTATTTTGATTGCCACCATGGATGGAAAATCATTTAATGTTTGTCTAATGATAATTTCAGCATGCACGTCCATTTAGAGCTTTCAAAGTACTTTCTTCCATTCCCATGCTCTCATTGTGGCTGTCCCCCATTTTGTGACCCCCAGCAGACATTCTGGACCATGTGGTTGCAAAGAACCTGTGACTGCTGCAAAGTTACAGACAACATGCATGTGATTGATGCAATCTCCATGCGCATGGTGAAAATGTTGAATTATATCTCCTGCCCACTGGAATTTCCCTCTTGACTTTTTGTTGATATTGTGAGTTTGTGGAACTTCAGGGAACACTGATACTGTATGCTGATCACATTCACGTGTCTGGCTGGTACAGGATGGTTTCAAAAAGGCCTATTTTGAAGGGGGAAAATGGACGTGTTGCACTTTTGTGCTGTTGTGAGATAACCACTATGCCAAAGAAAGTGTGTCCTGGTCCTATATCTCGACTCAGGGCTGATATTTTCTTTATATTCAGACAGTTTAGACATATTTAAAGACTATTGGATACAATATGAAGACAGAAACGGTCATTGTAGTATCATATGGCTTTTAACGCCACTCCTGAATGATTCTTCGTATGTCATAGCTTGCAACAGGGTTGTCTCTGGTAACAAACTCAGCTGTATTTCTTTTCTTTTTTCTTTTTTTCTTAAATTTGAAACTGCAAGGGAAAAACTCATTTTAACAGGACACTTTTTGAGCAGAACCAGACCAATGTATGCAGACTCTGGTTCTGCTGGAGATTTAAAGAACTATTTGGCTGCTTTGCCTCCACAGCACTGCTAGAGTTTCAGTCTATTTCCAACCCAGTCAAAATTGGAATTTCCCAAATACACTCTCAGTGAAGCCAGTTGTGAAGCATTTCTGTAACGCATTAAAACACTGAATGTTATTGAAGCTTACACCTCTGAAATAACAATCCTTCTGTAGCCTTTGCTGCGCTTAATCAAATCCTCATGGTAATAAATTTTACACGGCCCATTACTTCTAATTGGGCTCTAATTTGGCGAATGTACATCATAAATGGCATGTGGTAGTTTGGGTTGTTGGACTGAATTATTGAGGGGCTTTTGTCAGATCTATCATAACCTATCAACCAAGCATGTTTCCACTGATATCTTCTCATCAGGAGCTTGAAATAACACGCCACATAAACAGGCCCAAAGAAATGCCCCCTTCTTAAGACTTGTGCCTACTTGTAGGAGTTTTAATGATGCTCATTCAGCTTTTCCTGCTCCCATCAAGCGTACGGCGCTGACATTCCATGACATCGACAGCTATGCCCTTTAATTTCTGATAAGTGAAAATTGTTTGTGCTGTTCTTTGGCCCTGCCAAGTTTGCACTGTTTTGACGGACTACTTTATGGTACGAGCCAAAGCAAAGATTGATGGCGGCGCAGAACCGTTCAACAACTAAGGGTCCCGTAATGTCAGTGAGCCTTGGGGTATAGGGGTAAAAATGACAAGCAAACACAATCCATCATCCATCAAACACGCCTTTCTTTATGTTCGTTTGAATTTACGTAGCTTTCACTTTAGCTGCAATCAGCAAGAAGCACTCGCTTTCATGTGTAATTGCTGGTGAAGGGCCAATATTTTTAGAAACAAAGAGGTTTTGTGAGACGCTGAACAAAGTAAGGGGCTCACAAAGTCTGAAGGCACTTTCCTTTCTTAGCTTATGTAGAGCAGAAACAAGTAAAGAGAGTGAAAAATAGTCAAACACTGGTAAAAGAAGCGGTGCATTAGCCCTCATCAATCCGCCATTATCCACTTTCACTGGCAATTTAGCTGCAAAGGCCTTAGAGTGAGAGGATAACTAATGCTATTGTCTTTTTGCCCCCTTTAGCTCCACTTTCTCATCCTTTAATAGCCAAAAAGCCTAATTATTTCCCTTCTAACTGACTTGTACGGCCTAATTGGAGCCTCAGCTTAGGTGGCAGCGTGAGTATGGAGGAGGGAGGAAGCTGTGGTGAAAAGTTTCCTGTGAATGAGAATCCCCTCACCACATGCCCCTCCTCATTCCCACTGGCAGAGACAATGTGTTTTTACAGCAGCTCATTAATGGCTGAATGAATGATTCGACGGCCCTTTGAAAGGAAGCTGAGTCCCATTGTTAAAGTACTGTCTTCAGTGGAAAGTTGGTTCATTTTGAGGTGATTGTTGTGGATTAGGACACTTGTGGTCTTTCAGAGTGGGGGGTAACCCCTTTTATATTTCTACTCACATTAGCATCCAAATGTCCTAACTGTCGCAGAGTGATTTACTGGATTAAGCCAAAGAAATAACCTGTAATTAGCATATGATTTATAGTTACTCTGCACCCAGAAACAGCTGTTTAAAGCTCTCCTTAAAAACGATTGGACATTACCCCATTAGTAAACTTAATAAGGAAATTTTTGTTTTGTAGATTTGTTGCAACAATGCTTGGAAAGCCTCTTTAACTCCCTTTTCAATGGTGCCACATTTGTGAGGAGCATGCATTTGTGGGATGAGCAGCAGAGCGGAGTACGTTGGTTGCACCAATGAATAATTAGCCAAATCTTCTCCGCAAATGCCAAACAGCTTATTCTGCTGTTGCTACTGACTCTTGTTTTGAGCTTCTGGTATCCTCAGGTGCTGACAGTCAGGTGCCTGATTATCATCATTGGAGGCGATCTCAATGCAGAGAGATATCAGTGAGATTCTGCAACCAGTGGCAATCCCATATCTCCAGTCCAAACTCTATCCTGCAAGATGGCAACGCTCGCCCCCACGGAGCGGGGTTTGTCAGAGGCTACCTACACTTTTGGAGTGGAGAGGAGGGAAAGCCCTGCCAGTATCCCTGATCTAAACTTGCCACAAATGCTGGTTGAATGGGATGCCATCCCACAAAGTCTTCTAATTGATCCTGAGTTCCACAAAAAAGGAAAAACACAGGAGGATATCAGCATAACCAAATTTCACTATTTTATTCTCTCCATTTTTGCAACATTTTGCTACTTTTAAACCATTTAGGCCATATTTCAACTCATTTTTGCAGTGATATACCCCCTTTTCCCTCAATGTTTTTGCAGTTCCTTGTATTTGTTCAGTGTGGTCAAATAAATACACTACTACGGCATAAATGAATGAATTTAGTTTTTGTTGCTTTGAGAAGTGTTAGTGTTCCAGTTAAAATTAAACTATGGATGCTGCACATTATCATTACATTGGACTATGATTTTGCTGACCTCCTAATGGGCCCCTCATTTGGCTGGGCCCAGAAAGATCTCCCCTTTAATCCCTCTTATGGGCAGCCTTGGTCTGTTCTGTCCAACCTTGCCACTGCCTGGACAACAAAGTGGGTCTGTTAATTACTAGATACTAGTGCTATATCAATGCAACTATCCATGGGTTCCCAATATTAATTTGTGTAGTGCACCTTTTGTACGTGGAAAGCTAATTAATCATTTAGGTAGGCTGGCCACTCCTGGCAAGGTTCACCTCTTTTCCAAGTTTTTCCCATTTGTGGGTAATGGCTCTCACCGTGGTTCGCTGAGGAATCAAAGCCTCTTGAGAAATGGCTTTGACTGACATGTCAGTGGCTTTGATTCTCATCTGTTCTTGAATTTCTTTAGATGATGTCATGATGTGTTGCTTTTTGAGATCCTGGATACTGAAATTAACTCGGCTTTCCAAAAATTATGCGGTTAATCACAGTTAATTCATGATTTAACAAGATATATTTTAATGTAAACTTTATTTGCTGACAGTTTTGCATGGTTGATGTTTCTGAAGTGTTTGTAGAGACAAAGATGAATGAGTTAATACATCCCATAACCAGTGAGCAGACTTGAGTGCGCTTTTAATTAATATTAATGCCAATTAGCCTCTGAATGAGTCATTTGAGGCCTGCTGTGCCATCCTGTGGAAATTAAGTTCTACCTTGTTCTTCAAATTTGTCCTATTTGACATCAGACCATGGTGATTTTACACCAAAGAGGGGGAGAATGCAGATCCAAACGAGGTAGGGTGACCTCTCGGCGGTGGTTATCTTAAGGTCATGACATGTGGAAGTTGGACACAGCTGGTGCCGTCAGACAGATGATGGAGCTGAGGTGACAGGACTAGATCCTGCTGCCCACCTGCCGCCTTTAAAACCCACCACAGTACCAGAGCTCTCCTGCTGAGTGGCACCAAAGAGCTCCCCACCGATTGGCCAAGCTGTTACAAATTAGCACATCAGACAGCTTCACGGCATCATTAGCATATAAAGAGGTGAGCTGAGGGCACAGAGGAGAGGTCATCTGGGGTTTCTTTCCCTTGCAGTGCTCCTGGTCCTTCATAATGACCAGAAAGCACCATAATGTGGTCCCTGAACATGGGCAACAAGGTGCTAGCTCTGTCACTCATTTGTCACTAGTGCCTCTAGGCTATGGTGAGTCACCAGGGAGGAGGCAAGAGCGTCTAGGAGCGCCTGTGGGATCAGCTGGGAGACAGCGCTCGAGGGTGGAAAGAGTGCAACATCAGCAAAATCACTTCTACCCTCATTTCGCCCAATTTTCAAATTCTCATTCCTCCATTGCTCATTTTCCACCATCTCTGTCTCCCTGTGTGGGCTGACAGATGCAGAGCGCCTTCATAAAAGCACTCTGGCTGGCTTACAGTTTAACCACAGAAACTCAGAGTCCAAAAGGTCAAACAGGAGGCAGTCAATGGGCAGCAGAAGGATCAATTCTTATCATCAGTTTTAATGAGACTGGACATCATTAAAAGCCAGTTTCTGTTAATGAGAAGCACTTCCCACAGTCCCATCACATTTAGCATGAGCTCAATAGTGAATGAGCCAAAAGCTGCTATTGATCCCACACAGCTGAAGAACATGAGCTGCTCCAACACTCCCTGATCTGTCTGCAATGATTTCCTCTGATTCTATCAAGGGCTTATCAATAACAGTTGACTGGGAAAATTCCCACAATGCTTCGTTATCGCTCAAAAATGAAGCAGTGTGTGTGTATTTCATGTGGAAACACAGCTACAGTGTTGTGATCCAAGCAGAGGAGGACGTATGTGTTGCCAGAAGCTGAGTTTAAACGATAACACAAGCAGTTCCCCATGTATGGTACCACTTGGATCTGTCTGTCTCTGTCTGCTTTCCTGAGAAGGAATGATCGCTCCATATTGATTCTATTTCCTTCACTGTTAGCAGCGAGGACCCCAAGGTAAACCCACCTAGAGTTGTGTTTTTCATCAAAAACCTGTTCTCTGTGTTTTAGTGGGCCTGACTATTATTCTCTGTTGTGTAGATGGTTAAAAACATCTTTCTGAGTAGGTATAGATGGATATTTGTTTCCCAGCCAGCAGCAAATGCAGAAGTATTCATGCTTCAGCACCTTCCCATGCTTAAGTCTGGAATAATACAAGGAAAACATAAATATTACATAAATAAGGCTAGCATACTGGAGAGAAACTTGAAATTTTAATATAATACATCATAATACATTGATATAATACATCAATATACATCCACATGTCCTGTGCACTAAAAACATTCATAGGGAATATATACACAATGAATATATGCTGATTAATACAAGTTTAGGTCATTTAATTTGAGGCGAAAAAAACAATGAAAATGAATATGATGCTAGCTTTCCCATTGGAATATCAAAGAGATGGTTTAGCATAGGAGAAAATGGCTACAGATAAAAAAAAAATAACTGCATTTTATTTGCAATTATACAATGAGATTAAGGCCTGATATCCATATGCCCGCCCATCCATCCATCCATCCATCCATCCATCCATCCATCCATCCATCCATTTTCTACACCATTCCCAGCAGTCACTGGAAGAGAAACAGGGTACAGCCTGGTCTGATCTCCAGTCTATCATAAGGGCTGACATACTGAGACAAACATTCAGCCACACTCACAACTACGGTCAATTTAGAGTCACCAATCAACCTAATGAGCATGTTTTTATTCTGTAAGTGGACCTGGAAGGCCCAAAGAGAAAAAACTCACATACAGCTAAGTGGACAAGAAAAAATCTGCACCTTGTAATGTCATTCATTCATTTTTTGGCGTTCCCTTTAAGTTTTTTGATTAGCCTACTTTTTAATCCATTGTAAGTTCTTTTTTTCTGATGCTGTTACCTACCAGAAGTCCCATATTTGCTTTAAAGCAAGTTTATATTTTTCTTCCTTTTTTAATCTGAACAGGAAGAAATAGCGTCAAAGACAAAATCAGCCTGATTACATTGATTAGTATAGTCTTGTCTTATTTTTTTCCCCCATTTCCCTGCTCCTATTTTTCCTCTCTGTTGCTTGCATTGAGATGGGCAAGGAACAAGGAAAGAGGGAGATGTCAAGGCACCAGGAGTGTCTGACAGGAATATTCCCTCATTCAAAAAAAAGCTTGTTAGCTTGCTGACAAAGTGGAGATAGTTGTGCATTAATAATATCCACATCTACGATGGGAAGTCGTGCTCTGACTTGTGTCAACATGAAGGCAAAACTTTTCAACTCACAGCCGTTAAAGGTTTGACAAATCTCCAGACTTCCATAAGTCCACATTCAATATGAAAGGGCCATTTGTCATACTTTCAACAAGAGAAACTGAAATTTACACGGTAACAGATGCAGCGTGGGCAAAGAATATGCAATGCTGTGTGATGCAAAGTGACGTTAGTATGGTATTTAAAATGTTAAAGTAAAAACATAACGACAAACATTTAGTTGTGAAAGTCTCTTTGCTTTATTATTAACTTCAACTTGGTTAGTTAAACAGTGAAAGCTACTAAAAGGGAATGCCTGAAAAGTGTAAACGCTGTTACATTTACTGGGGATCATTGGACTTCAGTGAATCATTTTGTACATGCCTTCCTGCATATTTCCTATCTATAGCAATGTTAAACCCTGTATTTTACAAAATAAACACACATAATAAACTATCTCATATAGTTTCAGACCACACTGTAGCAGAGAAGCACTTGTTTTAAGTCAAGAACTTGATTTTTAATCAAGAAAACTGAGCTTCACGTTGTCCACATGGACTTATAACTAATACAACAAATTAAAATAATTTGATTTTACTATTGGAATTCAGCAATTAATCCTGATTTTAAAAATGTAAGCTTTGACAGCCCTAAGTTGATTTTAAATGGTTGATGCTTGTGGAGTTAACCATAGTTAAATACTCTTAGGCCGGCCACACACTAAAGGATTTTAAGCCCGATTTTGGGCAAGATTTGCCTCCCCCGATGATCGCGGGGGCATATCCCGAGAGAAGCCTCATCACAAATGACCTTTTGTCTGAGTCGTCTGCATGTGTGTGGTGTCAGCACGGTTGTTTTACTGCTCCAAATCGCGTCACAGCCTCCAAAATCCCGAATCGTAGGTCTATTTCTAGGTCGTAGTGTCGCTGACGGAGTACCCACAACAACCAATGAGAGCGAGCAGACTGGGTAGTGTCACAGCCAGATCATACATACTTTCACTGTCCACAACAATGAACACAACTTTAACTTAATTTCAGCCATGATTTCATCCTGAGTCTTTCCCTTGTATTAGGATTTTTGCTTCACCTGTAACGCATGCCAGGACAGCCTGTTGTGGAGAGGCAGCAAGACGGTATCGACAGACATCCGTGTTTTTTTTTTTCTGAAGTCACGTCATCACTTTAGGTGGTAGGCAGGTCGGCAGGTGTGTGGTCTCCAGTGATCTGACAGTCTGGCTGAGTCGTCTAGTGTGTGCATTCAGAGGATTAAAGATGAAAACTCTTTGGAAATTGTCCTGAAGTCTGTGGTCTCTCACGGTTTTAAAATCATTTCAGATTATAAAATCGTCTAGTGTCTGGCCAGCCTTAGTACGGAGCTACGGTTGCTTTTTTTTTAATACGCACATGCGTTTTAGTATCTCGCACGTGCATTTTATTCATATCTCCTATGTGCGATTTCTCAGTATCTTGTGGGCGTGTTTTATTCGCGTGTGAGATACTGAGAAATCGCAAGTACGAGATACGAATAAAACGCACATACGAGATACTAAATCGCACATACGAGAAAATAAAATGCACGTACAAGATACTAAATCGCACATGCATATTAAAAAAAAAAACGTACCTGATCGTGAACATAATTCAAAACTTGCAAACAAAACAAGACCTCACTCTCAGTAGTCAGTTCTTCAGGCTGATAAAATCCTCTTGAATGTTTCAACCCCATCATAAAAACTGTTATAACACCACGCTACTACATTTGTATGTTTTTTATGTAAAGTGTAATCTTGACAGAAAAAATGTCGTTATCATATTATTATATCCAAGGTTAGAAAAGTCAAGTGTTCATTCTTTTTTTATCTATATGTAATTTACCTCTCTGACTTTGAGCAATGAGATAATATTTGGCTTATAAAGCCATCTTTTGACCGTCTGGATTTTAATGATTTCTTTAATTACCAGAACCACTGAACAATAGCTCCCAGTGAAGCACTTCCCATGATGCAATTAGCTCTGGATACATCACCCTGGCGTGTCCTGCAGCCTGCACCTGAGACTTTAACGACTCTGTAGTCTGGTATCTATTATCACTCCATCATCTCTCATCCCTGCTGTCTTTCACTACCCATCCTCCCTCTTTGTACAATGCCAGACTCCCTCAAATCTTGCCTGTTTGACCTCTTAATACCCCCCCTCCTTATCCTTCAGTCCATCCTTTATGTCTTAAACATTTCATGCTGTTTTCACACAGACTTGTTTACTTCCTGTTGTACCATCCTGAGTACAGAGTTCACCCCAGGGCTTCTCAAAGTTCTCCTTCCAGTATTCTGAGGTCACTTCTCTCCTTCTTAAGTCTCTGCGATGTAATCTACGCTTTCTCCTATATGCCAGCCCCTAGACTCACCACCTCAGACAGTATCATGTTCCTTGAAGGACACTTATTTTCTCTTTGGTGAGGAATGTTTCTCTTGACTCTTCACCTCCTCCAGAAGCTGTTTGAGTGTCTGAGCAGAGAGAGACCCTTTCAACTGCTCCTGAGAGACAGACCAAACAGGAGGAATTCAAGAGGAAGAGCCAAAGGAGGATGTTTTTGGAATGGCTGCCTCATGGGAGTCGTACCTATTAACATCTAATCATTTCCAGTCCCATAGTAGTACAAAATATACCATAAAAGAGAGGATTTCTCAACAGAGTGCCACTTCCTTGTAAGAGGTTTGTGAAGCTGTATTTAAAATATGAATGAATGAAAGTTTGAAGCGTCATAACTTTCTTGAAGAAAAAAACCATTTAACTTTTGGACCCCAGATTTTTAGGGCCAGAGCAAAAAGTCCTTTTTCGAGGCCCCTGCTCAAGTTTGGGTTACATGCATGAAAATCAGCACACATATGTATCATGTTGAGATGAACAAAAAACTAATCTAGTATCTTTTTAAAATTTGCACAGGAAGTGAGATAATGGGGAGAAAAAGTCAAAATATGACATTTTTTGGACATTTTACAGGTTCCACATCTAACGAACTTCTCCTAGGGATTTTATTCTATTGACTCCAGAATTTCTCTGATGATTCTAGACAAGGTGGAGATCTTAAGTTGTGCTTACCGTGAGGCCCCAAAGTTTAAATACTGATTTTTTTTCTCCAAAATCTATTAAAAAAAATCAACCAAGTATTTTGGTTTTTGTTCTGTGTATAGAAAATCATGACGTTTGCAAAAAAGCCTCTGAACCCATGCGAAAATCCCAACAGGAAGTGCTCAAGCTTCAGCTAAAGGTGTCCTTGGTTTCCAAAGAAAAAGGCCAACTTTGGATTCGTCTGACCACAGAACAGTTTTCCATTTTGCCTCAGACCATTGTGAATGAGCTTTGGCCGAGAGAAGTTGGCAGCATTTCTGGATCTTCACATATGGTTTCTTCTTTGCACAATAAAGCTTCAACTTGCTAATATTTTTCATGACATGGGCAGCTGATACACAGCTGTTATGTTGTTGATGTTGAGATTCTCAAGTCATTGCATTCTGTTTTATTCTTTTTTTACACAGCGCCCCAGTTTTTTGGGGATGGGGGTTGTGATTCAGAGTTTTTCGACATTACATTATGCAAATATTATCTCAGTCAGTAAGAATTACCACTGCTCTTCTGCTCTTCTGAATCTGCTGTAAAATAATCAGCCAAAGTTTGAAGTTTCTGTCCTAAACTTACTCTTTCTCCACTAATCACTTTCTGACCTTCTCTTCCATCCACTCCCATCCTTCTCTCCTTCGTTCTATCCCTCCTCTTCATCCCCCCTCCTCGTGGTGACCCCTCAAAGGGAAGGAGGAAGTTTCCAGATGGTTTAGCACTTGTCAGGGTGACTCCACTGACCTGCAGATGCTGTCCAGATGCAGGTCAGCGGTGGGGTGCAGGACGCTGTCCGAGTGACTTACAGCACGCAGTAAAAAAGCCACCGCGGTATGAAAGAAAGGAAGAAAGGAGAGAGGGTAAACTCTAAACTCCAGCTTGCATTATGAGCCAAACAGGCATGAAAAGCCTTGAAGATTTAGTTCTTTATTATTGCGTTTAGCTCTCCTCTAATGTGGTGGCAGCTCGTTTGGGAGAAAGTTGACACATTAGTCGTCAGCAGAGGTTCTGTTCTGGATCAGTGGAAAGCATTTAGCGGCAGGTTATGGTTTCTAAATGTTGCTGAGTTATTGCTCCCTGCCAGTGAGGGAAAACATTGCAGCAAATATGCTCATGTTAACACCTCCAGTGGGTTTTAGCTGCGGTGGCACTCTGGCCAAATACTGTGGACCATTACATTTTGATGTAGCGTAAATTACCTTATGCAAAGTCACTTTCATGTTTGATTAAGACTCTTTAAGCAATCACTTTTGTTTGGCCATGGGTCTGATCTGACTGCTGAAGCAAAATTAGCAGCAGTGAGGTGATTAAATGAAGCATAGAAGGTGAGAGAAGAAATCAGCAGTGGTGTCAGTGTGCTTACTTTAAAGCACGTTATGTGCTTATGTTTTTCTTTCTTAATTAACCAGGGGCGTTCCAGTGGTCCCAAAGAGCCCACTGCCTGGACTAATAGAAATAAAGGCTCTCTAATGGAGTGAGGGGCAGACTATATTATTCTGCCCTTCAAACTGGCCCCCACCGGAATACCCTCAACCAGGCCAGGGCCCGTTCTTTAAACAACAGCCATAAAAGCCAATGAAGCGGAGGAATATGTTTGCCATATGGCCTTTGATTGTGAGGGGGAGAAATAGAAGGAGAAAGCGAGAGAGCACAAAGAGGCCGAGTGGTGTGAGAGAAGGGGGTGTCTGCAAAATTCACAATGCTGCATAGGACTACGATGAAGCCTGTGTGAGTGGTGGCAGTGTGAACATTGTCCAGACTCTCTGTGAGTGTGATTTACAGCTCTGAACCTCCAGTGCAACAGTGTTTCAAGGGAGGGGTGAGGGGGTTTGGAGGCTCTGGGGGTCAGGCCAACAGAGGGCTACACAAACCAACAGTGCTGTGAAGACTTTACATGTGGACATATCACTTTTTGGCTCATCATACCATCTTTTTGATGAATGATCTACTATAATTCTATTTTTAAGTAAAAACAGGTATCTTTGAACTTTACACTGTTTATTTTTTAACTTTTTTAATCTATGATTTAGTATTTTGTAATGATTAAGTGAAATGGAATGGAGGAAAGATTTCTCAGTCTTGCAATTTTGGAATAAATGTTTAACCTCACATGCCAGATAGACTGTTTCATATATCCATTGCATGGCAAAAATCTCCCATCCATCATGGAAACCTTTGCGTTTGGGAAGGGCAGGGCTTTTCAAAACCCCCTTTCATACCCTGACTTAGGCTAGCACTCACTCTCTCTGGACTAGGTTGACACTCTACATCCACCTTCTACCTACCCTAGCATGACCCTTACAATACCTTCAACAGACCCAGGCTTGTCAGGAAGGTAGGGGAGGCAGAGCTAAGGTGAGGTGCCCTGAATGGGGCTAGCACTCATCACAGCTGGACTAGGTTGATGCTCTACATCCCCCTTCTCCCTACCCTAGCCAGACTAATAAAATACCTTCAAAGGACCCAGGCTTGGCAAGAGGGTGGGGAAGGAGAGCTAGGGTGAGGTGCCCTGACTGGGGCTTGCATTCACCCCCACCAGACTAGGTTGACACTCTATATCCCCCTTCTATCTACCCTTGAAAGACTCATATAACACATTAAAAAGACCCAGGCTTGGCAAGAAGATGAGGGAGGCAGAGCTAGGGTGAGGTGCCCTGACTGGGGCTTGGATTCACCCCCACCAGACTAGGTTGCCGCTCTACACCCCCATTCTACCTACTCTTGAAAGAATCATATAACACATTCAAAAGCCCCAGGCTTGGCAAGAGGATGGGGGAGGCAGAGCTAAGGTGAGGTGCCCTGAATGGGGCTAGCACTCATCACAGCTGGACTAGGTTGATGCTGTACATCCCCCTTCTCCCTACCCTAGCCAGACTAATAAAATACCTTCAAAGGACCCAGGCTTGGCAAGAGGGTGGGGAAGGAGAGCTAGGGTAAGGTGCCCTGACTGGGGCTTGCATTCACCCCCACCAGACTAGGTTGACACTCTACATCCCCCTTCTATCTACCCTTGAAAGACTCATATAACACATTAAAAAGACCCAGGCTTGGCAAGAAGATGAGGGAGGCAGAGCTAGGGTGAGGTGCCCTGACTGGGGCTTGGATTCACCCCCACCAGACTAGGTTGCCGCTCTACACCCACATTCTACCTACTCTTGAAAGACTCATATAACACATTCAAAAGCCCCAGGCTTGGCAAGAGGATGGGGGAGGTAGAGCTAGGGTGAGATGCCCTTACTGAGGCTTGCACACACCCCCACCAGAATAGGTTGACACTCTACATCCCCCATCTACCTACCCTTGAAAGACTTTTATAACACCTCAAATGACCCAAGCTTGGCAAGAAAATGGGGGAGGCAGAGCTAAGGTGAGGTGCCCCAGGCTGGGGCTTGCACACACCCCTGTAAGAGTAGGTTGGTGCTCTACATCCCCTTTCTGCCTACCCTAGCATGACTCATACAACACCTTCAACAGACCCAGGCTTGTCAGGAGGGTTGGGGAGGCAGAACTAGGTTGATTTGCCCTGACTGGGGCTAGCACTCACCCCCACTGGACTAGGCTGACAAAATTAAAGAATTTAAGCAACATATGAGTACCAGAGTCATTGACATCTATCACTCTGGAGAGGGTAACAAAGCCATTTAAGGCTTTGGGACTCCAGTGAACCATGGTGAGAGCCATTATCCACAAATGTAGAAAACTTGGAACAGTGGTGAACCTTCCCAGGAGTGGCTGGCCTACCAGAATTACTCCAAGAGCACATCCATGACTCATCCAGGAGGTCAGAAAAGAACCCACAACAACATCTAAAGACCTGCAGGCCTCACTTGACTCAGTTAAGGTCAGTGTTCATGATTGCAGAAGAAAGAGACTTGGCAAAAACAGGAATCCATGAAAGAATTCCAAAGTCAAGGCATAAAAATATGGAGAAACCAGAAAGGGAGCAAATGCTTTTTCACAGTGCTGTAGCATCCTCGACTCTCAATATGTGAATGGGTGTGAATGGGTACATATGACCTGTGGCATAAAAGCCCTTTAAATTCATAGTTATTTATTTAAATTTGATTGTTTGAAGCTTGCACATTGTGTATACATTGCATTATATGTTTCATGTTAGCACTATATGTTGTGCTGTTACCATGCATGCATAATGCAACATAGCCTTTATAACTGATTTTCATCCCACTCTGCCGCGTCTTTTCTTCCCCAGCTCCTCTCTGTTATCCCATGATTCCTCTGCTCTCTCTGCTACATGAACACTCACAGCCCCACAGTCTCCTTTCCTATCAGCCTTTGCTCGCTATCTCCTGATGGACCGTGGCAGACGCTCCACTGAGAGCAGATTACAGCATTCATCTTTGTTCCACTAATCACCCTGTCTTTATTCTATGTACATGAATAGTGATACAGGACATGCAAAAGCTGGAATAGCTGACTAATTAGGTTTACTAATCACATTTTCATTAGCCTCCAGGCCAAACTCTAAAGATCTTTATTCTTTAAGTTTGGATCAATCTTTCAAATGCAGAGCGATGTCATAATTAGGAGATGTGTCTTTTAGAGCTGTAAATAAATCATATTAGTATTCATCAGAGAGTGTCCTTTGAGGGTTTGAGGACATGCTTTGTGTGTGCAGAGAGACACATTTGTCATTGCAAAACAAAACAAAAAATATTTAAAGCACTTTAGAACCGTGATGGAAGCAGTACTCACCTGTCACTGGGATAAGGCTGCTCAGTCGTATTATTTATGCTTCAATAAATCTGTTGAATTACATTTTTTGAAAATTTCTCTCACATTCTATTCAAATTAAATAGAGATGTTGCAAGTATTTGAGTTTTTGTTTCTCTTACTGAAGCTGAAGCACAGTTTTGCCGGGGGACCAGCTTTTGGAAGAGTCCTGGTTGTGCCAAACTTCTTCCATTTGAGAATTATGGAGGCCACCATGCTTGGGAACCCTCAGTCCAGCTGAGCATGGTACATTGTTTATTATTTCTGAGCTAAAATCAGGATTTAATAGAAAAAATATGTATTTTATTGATATTTGTTGGGTCACACAGTCTGAAAACTGGGATGGTCCCAATTAAATCAGGATGTATGGCCACCCTAGGTCATAGGCTACCTATTACTGTAATACTCTTTGTTTTTTATTAGTTATGGAACTGTATTTTTTTATTTTCTCTCAACTTAAATTCAGTTACAATGATTAGAGATGTTATAATTTACATTTTTCCATTCCAAGCTTTTTTAAGGCTTTTTATGCCTGTATTTAGATGGAGAAGAGTGGATAGATTCTGAAACTGCCTGCAAATATGGACTGCAACCTAACCCTAGGCCATCTGTGCCTCCAATTCCATTTGTTTTACCTTTATGCTATAAAACCAATGCTCATGTATTTGGAAGTAGGCTACAGAGTTGACGTTTAACACATGTAATAGTTTTAACATAATTGGTAGCCTTTACCAGTGGTTTTCAACCTTTTCTTTCCAAGGTACACCTCAGATCAAGTGCACCATATCCATATCCATACCAAATAGTCTCTCTAATACATGTTACAATAACTTAAGTTGTTGTGTATTAATGAATGGTTGCACAGATTCTCATGGCACACCAAGACTTGCCTTGAGGCACACCAGTGTGCCGTGCCACACCATTTGAGAAACACTAGCCAATACTAACTACTTTATAGATATGATCTTGTTGCTATTGTTGTCCTTGGTTCCAAGAATTCAAGTAATCCTAAAATGTAAACAATCTGAGTAACTAGAAACAAACTAAGCTAATGTTAGCAGTAGCTCAGCTGGCAGTTTGTCAGGGCAGGTATAGGAGCATATGCCAGTTTGACACTCTACCATGCCAACCTTGGTCCTGTACTGCTCTGGCCTTCTAATGGCCATTGCCCAGGCCTAGATCTACCCACTCTGCTAGCTTAGCCCATGTGTAGCTCGATTGCCATATTTCTGTTTAGCTTACTGTTTTAGAGAGAAGGAACCTCCTATTAATATTCTCAGTTGTAGTTTTAGTGCAGACCAGGCGGCTAAAAACATGCGGACATGCTAAGAGTCCTGCATTTACTTCAAGCTGACGGGTGTTGAAGGCAATGCTTTGCAGCTTTTAAAGCATGTTGGCATTGTTCTCCTTCATACATTAGAGATGCATACTGACAGGAATCTGATCTAATTCTTTGTCATCTCATAACTGTCCCATCAGTTTTATCTCTGCCTCATAACACTGTCTGCTCCTGCTCCATCAGGCTGATTTACAGCCTGAATCTTCAATGGCAGGCGGAGGACTTGCTGCACTTGGATGTGAAATTCAATGTTGCGCTTGCTTAATGTTATTGCCCATATCTCTCAATCTTTGCAGTGTCTACATGTATGTACAAGGACTTGTTAGAATGTTCTGTGTGTCTCGGTAAATTTAAATGGATGGATCATAAAGAGTATCTACATAACCTCCGATGAATAAAGCTGCCAGAGTTTAAAATGCAGCATGAGTCCAAATAACTCTGCTGCTGAGTGTCCCATTCTTATAGGAGGCCCCGTTATTGCCTGGGGAATTTATGAGGCTTCATCGACACCATTCAGAGAAGTTTTACTGCCGTCTGTCTGACCTGTTCAGAGCTTTACTGGACCTCATAAGAGTTTTCTGTCTGTCTGACTGCAGAGAGCAAAAGCAGCCTTGTTCTTTCCACTCAATACCAAGTCTGGAACTCTTTGGCTGCTCTTTTTGTCTTGCAGCATTGTGCCTTTGTGTGTATGGTGTGAGTGCTAAATGCTATAATTACAATGACACATTGCCGGCTCCATATAGAGCTGCGAGATTCCAGTCGTGGCCCTGTCAGAGTGGGTCGCATTGAAATGAAAATCCAGAGCAGGCACATGCTTTGACTATCTTGTGTGGCATGCGGCCATCATGCCCGTCATGCATGACTCATAGCCATTTACGCTGCGACACATTTGATCCGTACTGGGTGGATTGGCTGTCAAAGGCTTTTCAACTTAAAACTCATTGATCTTTTAAGACATTGTCTGATTCAGATGTGTGTGGCTTAAAAGAACCGTTACAAGGGCATCTTTGGTTTCATAAGGTTGAGTGTTTGAGTTAATTGGCTATCACATGCTCCAAGACGTTACCTAGCTGCTAAAGGTGCTTCCATTTCATTCATTCTTTACAGCTGCAGGGAACTTAAATCCTTAATAGACTTTGTCATAATTTTTGATCTTACGCTTATAATACTAAAAAATATCATATTAAATGTGTCTGTTTATTTTGCAAACGCTGCATGTGTTTGCAGCCATCACTTAGAAAAAAGATATACTTTATAAAGCATGGACGTCGTCTCAGTGACTTCACCCATAGGTTTTTTGAAAAAGAATTCTAAAGCTACAAGATGATGGCAGTTGCCATACAGGAAATGTTGCCTCAAACTAAACTTCACTTAGCCTAGATATGAACAAAGAGTTGGAGCTGGGACGAGTCTTAAACCTGGCCAGTCCCTAAGTATGCATAACTCTTTGTCCCGGCTTTAACATCTGCACTAGATCTATGTGGTAGCTACACCTTGTTGGCCTACGCCATTGTGAACCCCACATCCTTGCATGTTGTTGTGTCTGCATCCATTTGCAATACTCTGCAACTTGGCAGTTAAAGTTTTATGCCAGTCCCTGGTCCTACCACCACACTTCCTGCTTTTTGTTTATAGGCAACCATGGCAACTGAAACTGAAAGAATTGCATTAAGTTGATAAATATTGAGTAGCATTTGATTATACGACAGTTATTATAACCGAGAAACCATTAAAGGAAATTAAAAGTACCACTGCAGAATCAGACTTAGTTCTCAACTAATTAGTTCAGGACCCAAAAGTGGGTCACAACGCTGTTTCCATGGGCCATGGATGAGTGCCTGGAAGGAAAATGTGGCGAAAAGTTTATGATGTACTTTTATTACAAAGGATATTTCTGCATGCCTTTGTTTGTTTGCTTGTTTTGTTCCATCCTTAGTCCGAACTGCCCCATTTTCATTGAAAAACTTTTTGATGGAACTGAAAAAATAAAAATGAATTTAGGTTATGATTGATGAAGAGACGTAATTTAGTGGTATGTTTTAAAAGATTTTTTTTAATATTCAACTTTATCTATAAACAAAGACTGGCAGTTATTAATGAATAACAACATTGCAAACATAGCAGACAGAGCAACATTTCATAAATATAACTCAGAAAAGGTCAGATGTCTGATTAAATTATAGATAGACCCGTTTTTAGAAGTTGTCATGCGAGCAGTTGACATAGCTTCACTAGCCTTGAGTTTATGTTACTATGTAAACCAATGCAGCTACATTAGCTTTAGCTAAAGCTAACAAAGCTAAATTGAGCCGCCATTCATGTAAGTACTTCTAAAATAGGTGTAGCTTTAGCAGACACAGCATAATCAAACATAACTAATGTAGCTTTGTTTGCTTTAGATTTAGTTGTTTTAGCTACGTAGATTTGTTAACCAACATAACTTGAGTAGTTAACTTAGCTTCAGAAGCTTTAGCCTTAGCTACATTAGCTGGGTTAGAGTGTTTTCATGGAGGACAAGCTTTTATGCCTGTAAGCAGACTGTTCAATTAGCTGTTTAAAACGTTTTGTACTCAGGTTTTGCATTTCAGGTTTTTGACTTTGACTTTTGGTATCATAACCTTTACCTCAGCCTTACCCTAAGCGGAAGTTTAAACCAGTTTTATTTTGAAAGTTTTAGCATGTATTTCCATTCTGACAGATGGAGTGTCTCACAGTAATGGTCTGAAGCCAGAATCCATGCACGAGTATAATTCAGGCTTTAGCCTTTTTATATTCAAAGCACCTGAGAAACTGAAAAAAATTCATATTCAACCCATGCATGATGTTAATGAATAAAGAAATGTGCTAAATAGTCAAATTTTATTTTCAAACCAGGCTGTAAACATGTTTATTTCTCTCATAAAAATGCACATTGTAACATGGGGTTAATAGGACTTTGATGACTTTTGCAGTGAGCCTCAAGTGGATACTTGAGGAACTGCAGTTTTCCTGCTCCTGTATTGGCTCAATTGCTCATCACCAGAGATTGCTACTTGGACCAAAATAGAACATCTAAGCTAAAACTGCACATGTGTACTGTTAACTTCAATTATGGTAAAGCCTTCTGCTATTTACCATTTAATAACTTACTGAAATGATGTCAGATATCATAACTTTTCCTCCCTCCAATGATTCTGACCCAGATGACTCCAACATGATGTTTGGGGCTGGACTACCATGGATTTGACATGCTCTGCTGCTGTGCAGATGTGCAAGGTAGATATCAATCAAAATGTAATCTGCTGTATGTCAGGTCTTGAGAAATGGTCCCTGAAGGCAAGAAGAGATTTTCTTTTTTTAACTGTGTCGATTTTATTTGAACTGATTTTCTTTTTTTATTTTCATTTTAACTCACTTTTGGGGGTGATTCTTTGGGGGAACTTTTACTCATTCAAGCCAATTTTCTAGAGGCTATTCAACTCTTGAATGCGGAGTCACCACCAAAAGCTGCTTCTCTCTGTTTGATTGTTCCATGAGTTTGACTTCATTGTTGCTAATACGATTAGACCCTCAGTGTCAGTGCATGTTGCTGGAAGTGATTTTGATGTATGACCACAGCTGAAGTTGATTTACTCCTCGACTACATCAGCTGCCAATCTTTGCTTTATTTTCTCTCCATGATGGACGTCCAGAAGGTCAGAGGTCTAGTGCAAGTGTTGCTGACCTTGACCCAGTCTTGACCTTGGAAATGGGTCGGTATGGTGGGTGTCAGAAGGTGTTCTGCTCTGTAGCTTCAATGCCTTCTTTTCCACATGACAAATGAATGACCATGTCATTGGGGAAAAAAAGGTGAAAAAAAACACACTGTGTCCACTTTGACCCCTTTAAACGGCGCTCCAGGGAAAGTTAGGTCCAGAATCTGCTCTTCAGGTTACGTCTCGGCCCTCTGCGACTAGAGATCATGTTCCTAAATAACCTCCAGACGTCCTCAGGGATTTATGGACCCACTGGGCTAGACGTCCACCTTGGATCAGGTCAACTTTGATGGGGCATAAGCAAGCATTGTTTAGAGGTGGAAGGAAGTCTGAAAGCTGCACATGTGATGCATGCTTGCGTGTGAACATGCAAGCGTGTTTATGCCCGTGCTAAAATGTAGGAGGTCAGCGCTCCATGTGATCCAGCTAGCTAATCTAAATCTAATCTTGGCCAGCTGCACGTCCTCGGCCTCCTTCAGCCCCATCTCCCTCTCTCTTCCCCAGCTGAGGGAGAAAATTATTAAAGCTACAAATTACAGAGACCCAGAGGTTCTTCCACTGCTGGTGATAGCAAGCAGATGGCAGCAGCAAGACTAGTGGAGACCAAGCCCCCCTTTTTCTTGTATATAAAGCACCATTTGCATTTCATGAGCCGTAATTGCTTCTGTTGCCCTCCTCCCCACCGGCTCTGCGATTTTGTGCCTGTCACGGTGCACCCCTGCATCCCTAGAAGGAGCTGTGATAGATGAAGGTGGACCTTCTGTTTGCATCCCCCTCATTGTGCTCCAGAAATTAGAAAATATTATCTCCCAGCGGGCTTGGAGGAGAAAAAATAGGGGGTGCAGGAGGTGATAGTGACATTGGACAGGATAGGACGGGACAGGAGGAGTTTTTAAGACATTAATGGGAAAAGTGATTGTTTTAAAAGCTCGTGTTTGACCTCGTGATAGAAAGCAATGACGCATGAAGCCCCCAGACACCTATTAAGTTCAAAGGTAATAATGCTTATCAGTCAATACTAGATGCACTGGGTTTGTTATTTCCTCTTTTTTAAGCCATTTTTTACAAATATAGCTCTGACCAGTTAAATTGTGTTGGATTATACCTTGTCTAAAGTCAGTGGTATATGATGTTCAATCAAACACCAGGTGGTGTTCAATCCAACGACAGGCTCTGCAATACTGTTGATCCGTCATCATCACTATAGTTAATGTGACAGCGACGGGACAATTTCTCTCCAGACTGGTGTTTTACTTCTCCATGACATGATGAATATGTCTGGAGTTTGTCTGCTTTGTCCCAGCACGTATTTGTTGTCATTGTTTTTAAGTATGCATGAGCACTGCTCATTTAGTGAGAGATTCAGTTTAGTACTAACAGTTGGGGTATTTCACCCTACTACCTTCTACTGGATGTGTTGGCTTGATTTTTTTAAAATGTATATCACTAACACTGGGTAAAAGTCCTTAATTCTTTCAAATAAATGAACAGAAGAATCATACCATGCTGCAGGGGCTACCAACAGGGGCGGAGCTAGGTGTTGCCAACATAGGAGGCTTAGTCTAAGACTGGGGCATTCTCCCTGAGATGTTTTCTGCTCTACACATGATATTTTTACTGATTTTAATCCATTTAGATTCGTGGAATGCACATATTTCTTTTGGCAGAACTTAATGCCTCTAAAAAAAAAAAAGCTATATTTTATGATTTTAAAGTGTTGAGTATACACCTGGTACCTCTGCAATCTTTTCAGCAGCAATGCTCTTTACTGCACTGTAAAAAATATCCGTAGAAAATACGGCAAAAGACTGTCAAATAGCAACAGTAAAAGACCGTAAAACAAATAAACATATATTACTGTATAAAATACACAGAATTGCTGTAAATCAAGCAACGGTATGAAACATAAATTTTTACTATTAAAGTACGTAATAATTACAAAATTGTACCGTTTAAACGAAAGAAGATTGTGAAAATAAAGGAAAAATACTGTAATCTTCAAGACGGGCAATTACTCTAAAAATTACAGTAGTATTTTGTTAAAATTACAGACTTTTCTCTCATGTACATTTAAATTCACAGTAAAAATCTGTGAAAAAAATTGCAATCACATACCGTAATTTTAGCAGGGACAAGAGGTTAAAAATACTGCATGATCAGGAAAGTTCTGTAGAAAATACAGTAAAAACCTGTCAACCTGCAAAACCTGTGAACAAGCACCAATTTGTTGTTATGTCCACATTTGTTTCTCAGTGCTACACCACATGATGCTGCCTTGTGAAATAAACGGACAGTTACAGTTAATATGAAAACCTTATTGAAACCAAGAATGGTACCAAAATCATTTTTTTGTTCTTAATTTGATGGATGAAAGTGGTCAATTATTTTAGTTTAACTGATTTATTGGAAAAGAATGATGTTAATTGCTCTCACAAAGAATGCCATTGCATTTGTAAAGCCATTCCACTTCCTTTAATGCATCTAACACAAAATACATTGATGTACTTTAATGTTTCAGTCAATCTTTCAGAACTGAAATTGGATGACACATATTACCGATAGGAAATATAACAAGGTAATTGGAAAGAACTATTTTATATATACATAAAGAGAGAGAGAGAGAGAGAGATACATACTGTATATATAATATGTATATAATACAGTTGAATATATAGTATATACATTATATAAATACAATAGTTATTTTTACTGGTTAAATAACTTAAACATGAATGCAAATAGAATGACAAGAAACCCTCCATAATCAGTTTTAAAAATGAATGGGAACTGTACATATAGTCTATCAAATTGATTTCTAAGGGAAAAAAAATTCTTAATTGAAAAACTGTTTCCCGTCGCCATTCAACCCTGTCTACACAGGAACGATTTCTATTCTGTCGGTACTAGAACAGCGATTTGGGTGTTTAAAAATGGAACAATTTGGAAACGAGCTCCAGAGTGAACAGTTTCCAGTCACCTTCCCTCCATGTACACTAACAGTGCTGCTTTCTCCAAATGCGTTTGCGCACTGTGGTTGCAGTCAATTGCCATGCGCGAATACGGTTTCGCGCAGGCGCGGGGAAAGAAGGACCTTATACGCATGCGTGTGTGGTTCGTTGGAAAATCAAACCGCCAACGGCTGCCTGGTAAACTACAGCGTTTTCGTGTCTTCTGTGGTCTCGTGTGCGCGGAAATATTTCATAAAGTTGCTGTCTGCTCGTAGAACGAGCTGCAAACGAAGATGGAATACAAAGCAGGACATTGGCGTGTATTAATTCGACGTCACCCGGAGCATCAGCCTATGAGCTATTGGTAAGGTATGTAGAACTTCTTTTGTCGTAGTGTCAAATATTTCTTGAGTTCTTTTCATTCAGTAACACCACGTGTTTATAGGTAGAAGTTAAATGGGTCAGGAGGCATTTTGTTTCAATTCTAGACCAGCCAACATTGCTGTTTGATTTGTATTTTTTGCTGTCATTTTAGCGTGGAGAACGTTTAACACTTGCTGTGTTGGGGACCATAAGTGAACCCCAAGCTCAGAGCTAACTCCGCCCACTTCAGACTTTTGAAAAATGCACAAAAAATGGGCGGTTGGATACTGGGAACACTGGGAAGAGGGAAAGAAAAAGGACGGAGTTTTCCAGATGAGGTGGGAGTGACCGTGAGGACCGTGATGTCCCCTAGCCAAAAAGTGAGAGTCCCGCCGCAGCACTGATGCTTCAGAACGACCTAAGGTGAAGGATTTTTCCTCTTCAGAGTCATATTCATATCTGTGTTCAGAGTCATATTCATATCTGTGTTAAGAGTCCCCTGAAGTAGGCTTTCCAGCTTATCCCTACCCCTCCATGAATATGGGCGCAACTTCCGCTCTGTTCTATCTAAATGGGACTTTGCATAGAAACGAGATGCTAAACGTGACTATTAAAGCAATTTTAATACCAAACTACATAAAGTTAGACTGCTTCACCTCAGACGGGATAATATTATTATTATTTCTCTAGCCTCTACTGGAGAGTTCAAATTGATGACATTACTTTAGATAACCTACAAGGGCATATTTAGCTAACTTTAGTAGCTTTATATCGGTATAAAAAGATACATTTCTAGTTTGTGGAGTTGCTGAAATTCTCATTTTACAAAATAATCCCTCTTAAATATGGGAATTATATTTATAAAATTATCCATGACTCAAGTTGCCAGCTCTTCAGTTTGGTAAATGTCAAGTTTTGTATTAAGAATTAATGATAAATTAATACTAAAAGAATCACATCCCCGATGCATTTAGACAGTGGACAGCATGTTGTGAGAGACATATTTAACTTTGTCATAATATTAGTACCATGAACATACCAACAGGTACTGAGCATAACAGAAAATATGATTAAAACATTTCAGCTCATTGATTTAACAAAAATGAAGCAGTATTTATTACAGCAAATATTTATTTATTTCAGAACAACCACTGTTGACACTAAATCACTTTAGTAAGCCTTTGGAAAAATCATGTTTTTGCTATTATTGTTACTGTACTGGAAGTTCCACTTCCATTCATAGCTACAGTAGACCCCCAGGAATAATGTGGTATCCACCTTATTTACTTATCTACAGCTTATAATACAAACAATGTGAACATGTGATAACAAAAATATAAATATTTACAAATTCCAGAAGAATTTCTATTGAAACAACTGTCGTTCTTTGTTAGCGTCTATAGTTAGTTGCTGTACTAGAATACATGTATTTAATGTAGCCTACTTCCGTTTTGGCACCGGAAGTTTCACCCATATTCACATTTGCAGTAGCGGCCCCAGGAATAAGGGGGATAGTGTGGTGGTGGACTGTGGTGGTCCTGGGCACTACCTGTTGGCTCCAGCACCTCCTAAATGCACAATGGGGATATGTGCACGTCAGTGTCATGGCACTAAAGATTTAATAGCTCACTTGATTTTTGCAGGATGCCACAAAGCTCAAGATTCAGAGAGGACAGTTGGAGGGCTGCTCAGAGGACATAAAGGGCTTCTCTCCTGTTTCGACAAAAAAGAAGACAACCTCTTTTGCCTTGTTGAAACATTCTTGCCAGATGGGGTACCAGTGGAAAGCCTGCCCCAGGTATTGTTTTTGTAGTAAGTGGATCTCAGAAACACTTTAAAGACTCATTTGGATGGTAATGGATGATTTGCTTGTAATTCTTTTCTACTTTTATCATCCTCCCAGGAGCCTCTTGCTAGGCTTCAAGGCAGCTCATGCTATGCATTGACCAGCATTGGGATCCACTCAGGAGTTCCTACAGAGGTAATAATTTTTCCTCTTTAGAGGTAGTTATATGGTATAGTGTAATGCTGGCAAAATGTTTTATTTCCTTCCAGCTGTGTGCATCATATGATACAATATCAGTTATTTTTATAACTGTGTTATTGTCACCTGTAACAACTGCTATCCTGAGGAAGACGGTTCAGGACAATAAGAGCCAAAACTAACAGACTGAAAAACAGCACATATCCCAGAGCAGTTGCAATAATAAACTAGAAAAGCACTCAGAGAGCGCAGACCTCCGCCATTAGCCCTATCTCCCAATAGTGAAGAGTCCTTTAAAAATTCCTAGATCCAGACGATGATCTGGATCAGTCCCAAAATCAAATCAGTTCTTCCTTTTGCCATTTCTGACATTCCCTGGAAATTTCATCAGAATCTATCCATAACTTTTTGGGTTATGTTGCCAACAAACAAACCCTGCCGATCACATAACCTCCTTGGCAGAGGTAATAATAATTGCACTGAATGGAACTGTGCAAAATTTCGTTGTACTTGTGTACAATGACAATAAAGATTCTGGTTCAGATTTTTAGGTTTGATAGTATCCAAATTTTCAAATTTAAAAAACAAAAAAGAAATAGATGTGCAGCATTTTTTTCTAAACCAAAACTGTTGTGAGCAGAAAAAGCGCAAGGGCAAGCAAGATGACTTACAGAGCTGTGGGATCAACACACACTCTAAGTGGAGAGGGTAGCACCAGTCACAGCTTAGTGTTGATTTTAGAAGAACATATAAACACAGCAACACCCGTCTGATAACTGCTTAACAGCTGGATCACTCTACATGTATGTCTGCATTTTGTGTCTGCTGTAGCTTCTGCCACAAAACACAAGGGATGTGACAAGACATTCAGCTCACGGGACAAGAAGAGATTGGGTCCCCTCCTTTTTTGAGTGAATTCAAAAATTGGATAGTACTTTGCAATCAGTGCATACATAAGTGTTCAAAACTTCTAAGTTGACATGATTTGGTGCTTTACCTTGTCTTTCTATTTTTCCTTACTCTTTTTTAAGGTCCTGTTTCTTCTGCTAGTGGTGACTAGGACTCCATTACTTTATACTGTCTCCGGTATTCCACTCTTCTAAAAAGACGCCAGTTATCAAGGAAAAATAATGGTAAGCCTTGCACAGCATTTGTACATACCTCAATAAATTCTTTAGATTAATCTTTCTTTAAGCAACATGAAGCCATTTTATGTTTATTTTATGTAGTTTACACCAAGCACTGCATTAATCTGGTCATGTAGAAATACCCAGAATACTGCCATGCCACTGCTTTGTCCAGCTTGTTCTCAGTGTTCTGATGATCACACCATATGGGGGCCAATACAGTTTTCTGTGTGAGTCATATGTTTTCATTATGATTGATTTAAAATTCAGCGCCCATCATCTTTGTTACAGCAAAATCCTTTTGTACCCCAAAGCATTTAGGGTAAGTGTACCCATTAGGCCCACCAAAATCTAAGTTCACGTATTTTTCATAGATACTAAGATGGTTTATAAACATGATCATTTGTTAGAATGAAGGATTAATCCCTCATTTGAAGGTATATTTATTTACTTATGCATATTTTAGAGAACAAATTAAAGAAATGTTATGAATAAAGTCAAAAGTCTGGCATGGGCTTAATTGGTACCTAAATACCATTTAAGCCGTGTGTTCCAGATAAGCCCACAACCACGTTTATTGACAGAAATTTTAAAAATTATTACATTTTTCAAGTAGTAAACATATATTAATTCAGTAACATGTTATACATGTTAAACACAATTTATTTTTGAACTTGGATTTAATGTTTGGCTTGTAACAATGGACCACCACAAACATGACTAAGTAGGCCTAAACCTAATTTTCATTGGCTTCAGTATTTAACATTTCATTGAACATTTTATTTAATATTGACAAAATTTGATTCAATATTGACAAAATAAAAAAAATGTGTTTGTTTTTAAAAGTATTAAATGACATTACAGTGAATCAACAATATCTTATTGAACTTGGATTTAATGTTTGGCTGTAACAATGATGATTTTAGGACAGTTGCTGTAATTCCTCTTTTCTGTTGGCATTTTTCTCACTATAAACAAATAATTATGCAAAATTAACTGACATAACAATTCTTCTGGTCAGTGTGTGATCTGTGATGTACTCGTGTTAATGAAGTTAGTATAACAACATCCAACACAGGATTACAGCAAAAGCTATCAAACCTCAAAATTTCATTTTTTTCTATTGAAACACATCAGATGGGCTTAAATGGAACACACTGGGCTTAAATGGTACTACAGTGACTACCAGGGAAATGAAGATAATATGTTCTCACCAAAATTAAACAAATGTTTAAAGAAATGCCTGTAGCCTAAATATGCTGCAAAACTTGCCATCACCGTTATTCCTCTTCTGCCAAACTTTCTGAATTATCAAGGAATTCTTGTTCAAAGTTTTATGTAAGATTTATGTAAAATGAATCAGAAAACACTTAGTTTGTGTACTTATCATTTTTAATCATTAAGCAGTGTATCTATCAGTAGGGCTACATGTATTGACTAGTGATTAGCTTGCTACGCTAGCTAGCATGACTCATCTTTTCACATAAAACTAAATAGTAAGAAATTACAAAAAACTACCTGTTTATACACAAAAAAACAAATCAATAATCTCTCAAATTACATAATATGAATGTACTTAACAAGTCAGTGGCTGAAAATGGTTGAAAAGAGGTTCTTTCTGAGGGGTCCCAAAACACCAAAGTTTTGAGGCGACTTTATCTGAGCCTCCATGAGACTGCACGAATGTAGGTGGGCCTTTTTCAATATCTACAAATGTGATTGGTGTCAAACAAAAACTGACATATAATTAAGAAATTGTGTGATTGGACAAAATAATGTATAGCATAAGACAGGCCCCTCTTCTTTTTTTTTTTTAAATTGACTTCAAAGTCGCAAGTGGGCTTAAATGGTGCCTGGGCTTATTGGGTAGGCTTACCCTAATACAATACAATAATAACTTTATTCATCCCCGAAGGGAAATTATATAGAAATTATATATAAAATTATATATTATATTTACATGTAAAAGCAAATTCTATATTTATTTGGGTGGTATTACAAGTAAATATATAAATAAAGAGCATAGTTTGCAAATATTTATCTTGTGGTTCAACTACCTAAAATCACAATATAACCCTTATGAATGGTTCATACCAAGGTCTTTTGCTAACACTTGTGGTTTGGGCTATGGTGTGTAGCTTTAAACCAGTGTTAATTTCGTCGACTAAAACTATGACTAAAAATGTTCATCGACAGCTTTGTTTTCCATGACAAAAACTAGACTAAGACTAACAAAAATAGATCTGTGATGACTAAAACTGACAAATACTAAGTTTAGTTTTTGACTAGAATGTAATGTAGTTTTCGTTGGACATTCAAAATCCATGATATCTCTCCACTGTGGGTAATTCTGTCAAAAAACAATGCAGCTGTAGCTCTTCTGTCTCTCAGCTGTAGAAAGCAGGGACCCCAGGTTTGGCAGGGTGCAGAGAACATCCCACTATGACTTGGTACCAGATTTAAGCAAGACAATAAATGCTTGGACTAAAAGTAAAACCTAAAATGTGAGGACTTTTTATGGACTAAAACTAAATGGACAGAAATTACTAAAATGTGACTGAAACTAAAATTCATTTCACTTAAAGACTAAAACTAAGACTAAAATTAAAAATATCTGCCAAAATTAAAACTGCTTTAAATAATGACATCAATTCAAATTTATGTTTAGTTTTACAGCAATAGCTATGTCACTTTTTGTGTGGGTCCATATCTTCTTGGATATGTGAAGGAGGGGGAGCTCAGTGGATACAAGCCTGGGCACCACAGCTCTAAACTATAAAGGAAAAGCAAATTGCAATTAATATGTCATAACTGTCTCATTATAATCAATAACGGAAAAGTAATTGGCTGTTGTTAGGTGATTGCTGACTTAATAGCTGGCACTTGTGGGTACATTTGCGTTTCTTCACCATATTCTATTATAGAAGCTATCTGTATGTACTGTACACACTGTTTATTTTATTCTGTTGTGCTGATTGTAAGCATGGCTTATTAGAGCCTAGTTTTCTCAAATTTACATCTGTGTAGGCATTAAACTGAAGCACTGAATCACTCTAACTTTGTTTTGTATATGTACTTCCTGCAGAGAGGATGGAGCCAGTCCAAAGTAGAACACCTGATGAACTGTGCTCGAGTCTTCAAGAAGATGAAGTTTCTTGGCCATGTGAAGCTTCCCAAGTGGAAGGCCTTCTTCAGTCAAGACTGGACTCATTACTCTTGAATCATTTAGGGGCAAGTGACTTTGTTTCATCTTCATGCATTACACCAAGGACTACATGTCGTACATATGGACACAAGCTTTTTTTCCAAGATCTAAACTGCTTTGTGAGTATACAGACAAGTTATCAGATGTGTTGAAAGGTTTTTTATTGCAAACATATAACTGCAGAGTTTCTTATTGTTTATCAGAGAGCTTGAATCTTTTGTTAAAAGTAGGAGTATTAGGGCACTACTGCAAAAATCTAGCAAATTAACTGAAATTTCACATGTTTTGTACTGTATTTTTTACAGTAAATTTCTGGCAACCACAGCTGCTGGTAATTTACCGTAAAATTTAAAGTAAGGCAGTATTAAGCTACTACTGTAAAATCTGCAAACATCAGCTGTAATTTCTCATGTTTTGTCCTGTATTTTTTACAGTAAATTTCTGGTAACCACAGCTGCCAGTAATTTACTGTAAAATTTAAAGTTGGGCAGTATTTTGCTACTACCGTAAAATCTGCAAATATCAGCTGTAATTTCTCATGTTTTGTCCTGTGTTTTTTACAGTAAATTTCTGGTAACCACAGCTGCCAGTAATTTACTGTAAAATTTAAAGTTGGGCAGTATTTTGCTACTACCGTAAAATCTGCAAATATCAGCTGTAATTTCTCATGTTTTGTACTGTATTTTTTACGGTAAATTTCTGGTAACCACAGCTGCCAGTAATTTACTGTAAAATTTAAGTAGTTATAATAAAATACCGTTTAACATTATACGGGTCTACTGTTTTTATTACTGAGATAGATTGTATTTAGGTTTACAGGATTTCTGGTGTTTTTACAGTAATTTACCGTAAACCGGTTTGTTTCATTATCGTTATTTTTACAGCCAATCCCTGTAGAAAATGTTGTAATAGAGCTGTAACTTCTACATCAAATTACAGTAAGTTGTACAGCAAATTACCATAAATATGGTTACAGTATAACTGTTATTTTTACAGCAAATCCTTGTATAAACGGTTACAATATTGTATTTTTTTAACAGAAATTTACAGTTAAAAAAAACAGGTTTGAACTGTAATATTTACAGTTGTAGAATGAAAACACCGTTTTTTCTCATACATTCTCACCGTAATTTTTACAGTAAATCTCTGGTAACCACAGCTGCCAGCGTTTTACCGTAAATTTAACGGAATTTTTTTTTACAGTGTGTTTCATTATTGATAGTTTCATCTTTAGCCCCTCTTTGGTTTCCTCTGCTTTTAAAACCAGGCGTAATTTAACTTCCTCTTCTCTCCTTCCTCTCTCTTTTACTTTTTCCTCTTCTTCATGTTTCATGAGTCCTCAAATCTGGTCGGTGTATTTTCTGGCAGATCCATTTCCTGGTTGAAACCAGACTCAAAAATTGAGAGAAAATCTATTTATTCTGTTTTTTTTTTTCTTTTTGTTTGTTTGTTTGTTTTGTTTTTGTTTTGTTTTGGGTTTTTTTTACAGGAAAAAACAAAAAACAAAAAAGCTAGCCGTTTTCTTGTTTTTTCATTTGGTCACAAAAACAGAAAACAAATAGCACATTTTTAACAGGGCGTCCTATATTTGTTTTTTTTTTGTTTTTTTGTTTTGTTTTTTTTTCAGTTCCACTATTCTGTTGTCTTGTTTTCCTAAAATAGTTGAAGAAAAGAAAATCATGAGACCTATTGGGAAAGGTGCGCATTTCAAAATAAAAGCCCTCATGTCAGAATCTAAACAATCCAAGCCAACATTTACCTATTAGACTGTTTGTTTTTTGCTCTTATTATTCATTCATTATTTATTCATGTATTTATTGTGTACACACACTAATAAATTAACACTAAATTTACAAGATACAGATAAATAGAAAATTGGTCTCCTGCTATGTACTGTGGATAAATATCTCAATAAGTCCAAGCTAATTTATTTATATAATTTTATTTTCTTCCTAATATTAATGTAGTCCATTAAATCACTGATAGTTTGATTGACATTATTTTGATACATTATTAAGAGCAAATAGGCTTATTATTATACTGTAAAACTATATAAGCTGTAATATTGACATGAAGGCTTTTATATTGAAATTTTCACCTTTCCTAATAGGTCACATGATTTCCTTTTCCTAAAGAATTTCATTAAAACAAACAGAAAAAAAAAAACAGAATAATTGGATTTTTTAAAAAATTGACTGAAAAAAATGAGAAATTTGCCCATTTATCTGTTTTTCCATTTTACGTCAAAAAAAGAGAAAATGGCTTGTTTTTCTGTATTTTCCAATTTCTGTCAAAAACAAAAAACGGAAGAGCTTCTCCCAATTTTTGAGTCTGGTTTCAACCAGGAAATGGATCTGCCAGAAAATACACTGACCAAATCTGTACAGTCATTTCCGTTGAAACTCTTCCTGTAATTATTCTCCACTTCTCCTCTCTTGGCTCATCATACATTTCCTCCTCATGAAGCTCAGCATTAGTTCATGCAGGACATGGTAGTAATATGCCAATCCCAATACTCGCCTCCCAGCTCCCACAGCCAATCACAGCTCATTCTCTCCACACAGCGGTGTATTTGAATATGACATACTTCTCTCTAATTCCTGCTTGCATTATTGCTGATGCACTGCCAGCCATGTGCTCCCTGGAAAGTCAGAGCATGCTGCATGACTAACCCAGGGAGCATCTTTTGAGCAGAGCCTTCTCCACCAAGTAAAACCATATATACATTTTGCTATTAAATGGTAAAAATTAAACTGTTCCCTGGTTCTTCACCAGTCAAAGCTTTATGGGAGGGTGGTGATGAGAAAGAAAACTTACATTTAAGCTGGACTAATGTTCACCAAAAGGAATGTGAGAGACTCCATGGTCAAGTGGAAGAAAGTTCTGTGGTGTGATGAGACCAAGATAGTGCTTTCTGGCTATCAGACAAGATGCTATGTTTGGTGGACACCACATCACCTCAAACACGCCATCCCCACTGTGAAGCACGGTGGTGGCAGCATCATGCTGTGGGGATGCTTCTCGGCAGCCGGCCCTGGAAGGCTTGTAAAGGTAGAGGGTAAAATGAATGCACAAAATCTAGGAAAATCCTCAAGGAGAATCTCATTCAGTCTGCAAGAGAACTGTGGCTTGGGAGAAGACGTACACAGAAATGGTTTAAAGACAACCAGGTGAATGATCTGGAGTGGTTGAGTCAAAGCCCAGACCTCAATCCAATAGAGAATTTGTGGCTGAACTTAAAAAGGGCTGTTCATGCCTGATCCCTGTGCAACCTGACAGAGCTTGAGCAGTTTTTCAAAGAAGAATTGAGTCAAATTGCTGCCCGACTGAGACCTATCCACACAGACTCAGTGCTGTGATTGCAGCTAAAATTGTATCTACTACATACTGAATTGAAGGGGGTGAATTTTTATGTAGCCACTCATTTTACATTACATATTTTTTTGGTCAAAAAAGCCTAATTATATTGACCATGACTGATTTATAAAGTCAATAAAATACTAAACAATCCAAAGGGATGAATACTTGTATAGGCACTGCAGATGTAACCAGAAGCTGACAACAAAAGGCACCAGTATGATTTTGCATAAACTGTTAAATCCACCTCATATCCTCGTCTTTACTTTCCTTTTTGCATATTCAGTGTTCTTACAAAGTGACCTCATCATGTTTTGTCTGAATTCAGTGAATACTTCATCAAATGTCAGAGCCCTTTTGTCTCCCGCCTCCTCCTCTAATGATGTGTTGTGACATTAAAGCCTTCATAATGGATCTGGAGGTGGAGAATTCATTAGATTGACTGAAAGGTAATGTAGAGGAGACAAGAGAGAGAAATCACCTCTTACTATCACATGTGTGCATACTAAACAGAGAGGATACCCGCCCTCGCAAACAAGCCGAGCTCTAGATGAGGCTTAATGATCTTATAGAGAATTAATGAGCTTTAACAGATTTTAATAAGAAAGAATGATCTGCTAAACCCCAGAGACACATCGAGTCTTTCCACTCCCATGACTCTCATTGTTTGAACTGCAGTGCTCATATAACACCACATGGGGGCAGTGTTTGCTAACTAAATGAAACATGTGAGTTCTGTTGCCTATAGTATATGCATCCACCAGAGGGCACTGTTACACAAGAGGTAATAAACTCCCAGTCCAGCCCAGCAGTTTATAAAGATTTTATGAATGGAAACCTACCCAGGTACCAATAAAATAAAGGAAACTGTGACGCCAGGGAGAAATTACAATACACATACTGTCTCAGACACTCAAAACTGCTTCAACATACAAAATCCAGAGCAGAAAGAGAGTGTCCTCATTTCACCCAGTCTAAGTATGTCAGAGGGGGAGGCAGTGGGAGGCTGTGATCTCTCAGGCCTGTGACAAGAATCCTTCTTCTCAGAGTACTCTTTCATAGCCAGAGATTTAGATTCCTGTCATTAGTGACAGGCCAAAAGTGCTGGTTGTTGACTGACAGTTGTCTAGAAAAGGAATGGATGCTATCACAAACCACTGTCAGAATGTGTGTAAGATTAATCAAAGGTTGGAGTCTTGCAATACAAAAACAAAAAGTGAATGTTAAATGCAAAGAGAGGCATGACTCACCAAGCTCACTCTTTAATGGGTATTTCTTGCTGCACTTGACAACTTTGAGAAGTCCTTTTGTCCTTTTCCAAAGACTGCATCTTGCTAGCACTTTTTGCTAACGTGGCTTCCTTGTGCATACCTGTAGCAGCATACTCTGCAAGGCCATGATCACTCTGGCCTGTAAGAAGGCTAAAATGCAGGTCATCGCTAATTGGCTTAACCAGTGTCTTTACTTACTTCCCACTTCTTGTAGCAGCAAAGTCTTTTCTTTTTTATTCATGCACCAACTCAACAGAGCCATCCATAAAATTTCAGTCGGATTTGTGGCTTTTAATGCTGTAAATACACACAGTATGGGAAAAATGCTTCAATATCAACATGCATGTATTTCAATATAATGTCAATAGAGTCTCCGCTGGTGTAATGGTCAGTCGGGTGAATACATTTGTCCATAGCCATAGCGTATCTGATGTAGTGAGGGAGGCTTTGCTTGGATGCTAGGTGTCATTTGATGGATGTGACCACTGCTTGATGGGTAAACTGAAGATGTCAGATGATCAGTAAATTGTCATCTAGTAATTATAGTTAAGTAATGTCAATATAAGAGCCGTCCCATTTAGAACAAATTTAGTTAAAATGTAGGACAGATGACCACTCTAGAAAGCAGGAAGATAGCATCAGTATAGCTATAAGTGGAAATGAGGATGCTACAACATCACAGTACACCAGGGAGGGTTGCTTTTCAAAGCAACAGCAAACAAAGTAGATGACAGTAAAAGGGCAGGCAGCTAACATTAATAAAGCTAACATCACAGAACACCTAAGAAAGGAGGGAGAGTTACCTTTTAAAGCACCAGCAAACCAAATAGATGACAGTGAAGGGACAGGCAGCTAGCACCAATAAAGCTAACTTCTGTGCTAACATCACAGTACACCTCAGAAAGGAGGGAGAGTTACCTTTCAAAGCAACAGCAAAGTAAATGACAGTAAAAAGGGCAGTCGGCTAGCATCAGTATTGCTAACTTCTGTGCTAACATCACAGTACACCTAAGAAAGGAGGGAGTGTTACTTTTACAAGCACCAACAAACCAGGTAGGTGACAGTAAGAGGGCAGTCGGCTAGCATCAGTAAAGCTAACTTCTGTGCTAACATCACAGTACACCTAAGAAAGGAGGGAGTGTTACTTTTACAAGCACCAACAAACCAGGTAGGTGACAGTAAGAGGGCAGTCGGCTAGCATCAGTAAAGCTAACTTCTGTGCTAACATCACAGTACACCTAAGAAAGGAGAGAGTGTTACTTTTACAAGCACCAACAAACCAGGTAGGTGACAGTAAAAGGGCAGACAGCTAGCACCAATAAAGCTAACTTCTGTGCTAACATTGTAGTACATCTAAGAAAGGAGGAAGATTTACATTTTAAAGCACTAGCAAACCAAGTAGATGACATTAGAGGGGCAGGCAGCTAGCATCATTAAAGCTAACTTCTGTGCTAACATTGTAGTACATCTAAGAAAGGAGGAAAATTTACATTTTAAAGCACTAGCAAACCAAGTAGATGACATTAGAGGGGGAGGCAGCTAGCATCATTAAAGCTAACTTCTGTGCTAACATCACATTACATCAATAAAGGGGGGAGAAGCTAGCACTAAAAACACAAGAGAATCAAGGAGGCAAAAAAGGGGCAATAAACCCTTGCTAGCATTAGATCTCAGGCGACCACATGAGATACACTTATGCTAATCGGTCAGGTTACAGCAAGGTGTTACTGTTTTTTTTCATCATTTACTGTAACTGTGCACGGCTGGCTTTTACAAGGGCTGGTGCTCAGTCAGTATTAGATATGTGTTGCTGTCTTGCAAAGGTGTCAAGTCATGAAGGTCATCGTAGTGTCAGATTTTATTTTAGCATGTGGCTGGACTTTGTTGGAAGTTTCTTAAGATGCTAGCATGCAAGTAAGACACGTCTTCCATTATTGGAATACTTTTTCTAATTTGTATTTAAAGTATTTGGAAGACAAACTGTTAGTTAAGGTCAACAACTAAAGTTAGCGCATGGGTGGGTTGGTGTTTGGCTGTTGAAAGCCTTCCTTATACCTGCTATTGCATCACCTCCACAGTATCTTCTACTTGAAACATCCTCTTATGGCTTGGTTACATTGAAAGACACAACATGCTCCATGGTGGTGGTAAGAAACATCCTTTAATGATTAAACTCAAAGTAGCTTTGGTAATATCAAGAGCATTTGGAAGTTTAGGTGTAAACATGGCATAGACATTGGTTGTTTTATACAAAGTAGTATTAGGGCAGTTGTCATTAGAGTCAGTCTCTTCTAACTGAACCCAGTAATGAGCATCATGCTAAATCTCACAGCAGACTAGCTAGCGTAAGCTCTGAATTAAATACTTTAATCCACCTCATCATAGCTCTGCAAGGTCTCACCAGAGATGTCAAGTGGAGGACAGACCCACCACGTCCAAGCCGTCTTATTTCTGTTGCTATATGAGAGGCACTGTTGACAGTGAAACAGTAGCTGCATGTTTTGAATAACTGGCATTGGGTGCAGACCGCCGTGCCTGTGCCTCAGTGCGTGGTAACACAAGTCACATACAGCATTTGCAAACACATGCACAAGGCAGACTATTTGATCTACCAGATTATGATCACATACTGTAAAATAGACTTGCTTGGCTTGACTGTACACAGGAATTTACATTACATATTTCATAATGTTGCACATGGACTTAAGGCTTCTAAAGTGGTTCAGAAGTTGCAGCCTTTGTGTCATTCTCTGACAGTTATTATTACACTTGTTGCCCCATGCAAAGCCAAAAAGTGACTTGTTATCCTGAACGAGCTCATATCAATGGCCTCGCACGTTATTTTTAGCATGAATCCAGTCCCTTTTAACAGTTGAATACACAGTATTAGATAATGTGAGAGTTGTTTTATTGAGTAAGTGAATGTTTTAAGGCTAGGTTTTTCATCACCATCTGTTATGCACAACATATAAACAGTGTTTCATACAGTAGAAGAACAAACATCGAGACGTCAGTGGGCAGAGACTGCAGCATGTCAAACTTCAAGTATGTGAAACAGACATTTTTTATCATCACTGCAAACATCTCTGTCCTTTTCTTACATATACAGAGTTAATACTAAATATCTTTTTTCCTATTGTGGTATTTCTCTTGTATGGCTTTAACTTTGTTTGTTGTAATATTAACTGATACCGTTGTCTTAATAGTCATTTTTATCATATGGTTTTAATAGCCTGTAATTTCAATATAGTCTAAGTCTGCGGTGTTCCATCCATGCCATAGTTTTCTTTCAACTGCCAGTATGTGCCCTCACCACCAGAGGACTACAAGTTCATGGGGGATTGCAAAATCATGATAGCCTTGTTTGAAAAACATGAAAAAAGTGAGAATAATACCTGATTTTTTGGCTTCTACTGTGGTTGAGAACATTATGTTACAAGGTTTATGTTTTCCTTTGTTGCAGAGACTACCCAACAAAGTATGTCGTGATAAATTGTGTTGTATTTTTGAAGATTATTTTGGGGCTTTTTGACCTTTACCTACACAGGATGGCTGCAGTGAGACAGGAAAAAATGGCAGAGTTGATCCCGTGACCAGTGCGACCAAAACCACAGCCTGCGCACATGGGTACCCACTTCGCCCACTCAGCCAAACCGATGCCCATTTTTGTTGTATTTCATGTTTGTTTTTTAACAGTATCAGGTACTAAATGCACTTTGAGAGTCTATGTTCCCATATGGGTCAATCTGCTCTCATCAAATTGATGCGTTTTGGCAGCGGAGTCTACCGCCAGCAGAATGTCATGGCACTTTTTTTGGCACCTGTATGAGATGAATTGGCGCATTCTGTGGAAATCTAACCTTGCAAAGCTGATGGATTTGCCAGATTTCCTGTCTGTCATCAGGCAGATCCATCTTGCAATGCATCTTGCGTAGGGTTGCAGGATTTATCAGCGTCATTTGATGAGAAAGAGGTGGTATCTACAGCAGTTGTACTGCAAGCTGGTAAACAATGGGGGCCTGCAACTAGCCTGGTTGGTTTTTATCAGAAGCGGACCACATTTCTTTGTTAAAAGGAGAGCAAAGAACGACACTGGAAGTTTTTCTTGGTGGAAAATATGTTCTTGCCCTTCTCCCGACTTTCTTTGCAACGAGTTCGATTTACCAACCGGCTCCACTGTTAGTTAACGATAACGGCTGCTTGACCAGCTCACATCATGTAGGCTACTTTCCACAGCTTAGCATGCCCACTACATCATATGTTGATTGTATGATTGGCCTGTAATGATTGAAACAGACAGAACGTCCATGCAATCCCCCTCCGAGACATTTTTCCAAAGTTCGGCCCTTGCCAAACATCGACTATGAGCGGTTGCCCAGATGAAAATGAAACATATCCCATGCGACGGCTATGTGAAACAGTCTATCTGGCATATCATATAAGTGGAAATTCAAAGGATGACTAGGAAAGCCATAACTTGTTGCACAGAGGGAACATTACACAGACTATGTTGAAATTGCAGGCAAGGAGGCAATTTGGCTTCTAAAGTCTTAAGAATGAGGTGAACACAAACATCAAAATTAGAGAAAATGAAGGCTAAAAAGCTTATGTGAAGTAATTTTTGCTGTAATCTAACTCTTCACAAACTGGCAGAATAATACTGACATTCAAAGTGACATTTACTTCATCATGTATCACCCCAAACTCAAAGATTACTATCTTACAGTAGCTGATGGAGAAACAAAATCATCATGAACTCGGCTGTGTTCCCTAAAGAAGCAGTCAGGCACCTCTGTTGGATTCTCGCTGTGATTAATGGCAAGCTGTTCAACTCTAAATTAACGTTTTTGTAAATGACTGCTATCAGTAAGAGGAATGATAAATACATAGCACCATCTTTTGTTGAAAATAAGAAATAGAAAAATACCGAAAACAAAAACACTGAAACTTGCAAATTCACAAATAGAAAAAGGACCAAATCTACTTTTATGGCTATGCTACAACCATGGATGTCACCACTCTTTTTTGTAAAGCAAGCCCATCATTAAAATCTTCTAACCCTTCTATTTCTATACATGCACTTTGGTTAATATACTCCAAGAAACTTTTTTGTCTTTTTGCTAATTCTTTGGCAATTAAAACAAAAAAACACAACAAAAAAGCATCTAATTACTTCATCATTACAAACGAACACAAGGCACTTAATCAGCTGAAACAAAGCTCATACAAGTATCTGTTGACGAGCAACACAAAAACTATGTACATATATGTAAAAAGTGTTATAAATAGGTTTTAAACCATAGATACTATATACATCATTTAACTGAGACAGTATTGTTTGTTTGAATTTGATTTTTTTGGTATTTTCCCTCATCAATGCGATATTAGCCTCGGCTCAGTTAGCCGTTGGTACTCAGGCTTTAGAACTTAAACTTCAGAGGGGGTCTGACATTTGCAGTTGGGCTGGGGGTTACTGGGAACACTGGGATGGACTGAAGGCTCATTCTCGCTTCCTCAAGATGACGTAGATGAGTCCGCTGACCAACGCCAAAGGGAAGGCGACCCACGCCAGGATGTAGGAGTAGCCAAAGGCGTCTGTGTCCGGCACCCAGTCCGGACTCATCACCGTGTAGATGATGGCTCCGCTCATCACAAACAAACCTGTGGAGAGGAGAAAGTGGGCACTGAGTAATGGTGGCGATCTTCCTGTTGAATTATTAGATCATGTTTCACTTCAGTATCCTGCTCTCTTGTGTCCTGTGCTGAACTCGAGCTTGACCGTGGAAGCCGGCAGGTCAGTGTTTCCAAGACATTCGCCTGCCTCTAAATAGTTGAGCAAACATTAGTCAATCAATCACCTTAGTTAACCAAGTTTCCCCTGGTCAGGTAGTCACAGAAAAATAAACTAAAAATCCATTTCATAGCTGTATCTTGTCCTTGGCCCTTTGAGGAGAGGCTTTGTGGATAACTTATGCAACATCCTATATGCAAAATGTGCAGAATTTGGAGGATGAACCATAGACATTGTAAGATGTGCTTTCCATAAGATCCCAAAGAACAGTAGTCAGCAGAAAGTGTCCGAACAAGCTCAGGTTCAAAGTTGACTGTTTAAAAAAAGGGCTCTGCATTGCTTTCAGAGGGGTCTGGCTGCAGACTGATGCTCTCAGATGCCCCTTCTAGCAGATCCTAACTATGAGACGCCTCACCTTCCAGATTGGAAATACACCCTAGCCATCCATCTTCTATACCGCTTATCCTGTTTGGGGTAACAGGGGCTGGAGCCTATCCCATCTGTCATTGGGCGAGAGGCGGGATACACCCTGGACTGACTGCCAGTCAGTCGCAGGGCTGACAACCAGGCATGTTCTTATTCACACCTACGGCCAATTAAAAGTGATTAATCAACCTAATGAGCATGTTTTTGGTGGTGGGAGGAAGCCCGAATACCCAGAGAGAACCCACGCATGCCAGGGAGAACATGCAAAGTCCACACAGAAAAGCCCTGACCGAGAAACAAACCAGGAACCTTCTTGCTGTGAGGCAACAGTGCTAACCCCTGCACCACTGCCACTGAGGCCTGAAATACACCCTAAAACTTTCTAAATCAAATCAGATTCAACTTTGAGTTAAGTTTGGGTGAGGGTTAAGAGACTAAGACCTGCAAGATGTCATTACAAAAGCCCAGTAAAGCTTGTGTATGTAGCTCCATTAGCTGCATAAGCTATGTAGCTTAAGCTAAAGCTTAGAAAGCTCATAGATGTCTATGCTTATGATGCTACAAAGCTAACATTAATAATGCTGAGTAAATGGTCTGCCTAAAGGAAAAAAGCTCTTCCTCCATTAAAACATTCTAACATGGCAAATGTAGCTTATGTAGCTACATTAGCTGTGTGAGCTACATAGATAATGGAGCTATGTAGCTTACAAAACTAAGGCTAAAGCTCACAACCCTGGCTACCACTTGCTCTGTTTCTGGAATACCCCTTGCACTGCTATCTGCTATTTTGGTTGCCAAAATGTTAAACATTTAAAGTGTTGTCTTAATTTAGCCACAAAAAGACCAATAAATTCTTCATGTCAAAAAGTTTGTTTACAGATGTAGCATAGTGGCACTGCCTTGTGCTGAACTAAAAAGTACAATACAATCTAGCACAAGCCTTATGATCTAAAGGGGACCATTTAGCTTGGATACCCCTGCCTTATGTCTTTCACATATTTTAATTGTGAACACTCATGCCACCCAAAGTAAGCTAATTTGAATACAAGTAACAAAGACTGAAAGGTACACTTTGATCCAGGAAGCACTCTTCCACTGGGTCCAGTTTATCATCCTTGCTATGTTGACATTGGTCTTGAGAGCTGGATTTCTCTAGCTGAGTGGGTAACTTCACTCATGGTGCAAAACTGTCTACTGCCCAAGGGCATTTTGAGAAAACAATGCAGATTAAGGGATGACTGACAAATAATTTGAGTACTGTAACAAAAAATTCTCAGTGATTGAGTTCAGTTTACTTAAAACTAAAAATGTGTTCTATTGCCTCAGAAAAAAAAGCTGAAATAGCTATTTTGGAATTTTAAGTTAACACAACTCAGTGTTTCAACAACCCTTTTATTGTTCAGTCTTACAGTGCAGGTGGTGCATCTCAAAGCAGTCTGCACAATTATATGAGAAGAAAGCAAATGGCCAAAGTGTAGCAGTACAGCTTGAGATGCTAAGAAACGTACTTAGAATCTCCTAAATTAAGAAACTGTCTATTAAACATAGTTTAAATTGTCAAGGGCAGCTGTGGTTTTGGGGTATGGTTGGTTGTCTCTCAACTGGGAGGCTGGAGGTTTGAACCCCAGCTCCTGCAGCCACATGTCAATATGTCTTTGTATGAGACACTTAACCTCAACATGCTACCACTAATTAATACTGATAGCCAATTTACTTAGCAGCCTCCATCATCAATGTGCTAATGGGTAAGTATGATCTGCTGTGTAAAAAAGTGCTTTGAGTGGTCAGACAACTAGGAAAACCACAATGCAAGCTCAAGTTCATTAATTATATACCAATTTCAAGTTAAAAAGATTGTCTTGTGCGTTTATATTACATCAGGTGCTAAATGCTGAATCTGAATGACACCTTCTAACATGTCAGCATCAAGCTAATAGACTAAGATGAACATCTCAGTCCATTTGTAAGAAAAGATTTTCATATGTAGGGGTGACTACTGAAATATAGTACCAAGACAGCTGATACCAAGGGTACCGAATCACAAGACAGATTTCAGTGCTACATTTTGGTATCTGAATTCCAACGGGATCCCTGCCACTCCAAAGAATAGGCACAAAATACGTTACGTGAAGAAGTTACATCTGCCTCCTTCATATTCTATAGGTATCTTGATACTGATACTGAGACAGATTTTGTTTTGCTGCTGACTTTTAAAAATTTCTCTTAAAAGTCCAAATGATGCTCAGCGCTATGGTAATTTTATTTAGGCGCACACTCTTACATCATGCATCTGCAATTTGTCCACCATTAATACTTAAAACAATCTTTTCCAGTCTTATCTTAAATTGTATACTGTTCCCCACAAATAGATGAGATAAGAAGTTAGGAGATGGCTAATACCAGTGACTAAAAGCTGATGACTGAAAACTGTACCCAAGGACAGCCCGACTTAGAGGGAATCCCTACTCACAGGGATTCATGTTTACTGAGCCCAAACCAGTTTCAAGCCTTCCCTACACAGCCCACCTCCCTTTTCAGACAAGGAATGATCAGTTCGCTGGACCCCCGCAGCGCCAGCCAGCCTTCCTGACATTTCTACTTGCGCGACTGGCAGTTAGCCCGGTGTCATTCCTGTTTTGGCTGAGTGGGCACCTGGGTACCAGTCAATGCACTGGCACAGCAGAGAACAAAAAAACCTGGGATGTTGGAAAGGGCTGCCAAGAGGGGAAACAATGGCATGGCAGTGGAACCACTCTCTAGCGAAAGGGCACGAAGTACAATGGACAAGTGGGGTATTAAACCATTAGTTACTGGCTCTGACTCTCTTAAATCAATTCCTGGCAACAGGGCAGGCAGTTTGAGCATCTGTTGGTGGTTTGTGTTCCTGTCTAACACAAGTGTTATTGTATTGATTGGCCAAAGAGTTGCACTTGAAAGACATGTTTCTTGGCTTATAACCAAGTAAAGGTTGGCCGAGAACATACCAACCTGAACTGAAAATGTCTGACACTTAACAGAACCGTAGGACCAATTGATTTATCCAAGAGAGGAGCGGAGACTGTATCTGGGTCATGTTTATCTAAATGTCAGTTATGTTGTCAGTGGATTTATATGGTTGATCCAACTTACTGGCAAGGATCTGGAAGGTTCCAGTGAGGAAGAAGCGTCCGCCCTTCTGCAAAGTGAAGAGCTGGCAGAAGAAGAGGAAGAGAGACAGGCAGCTGAAGATGATGGATAGGATCATGAGGGCCTGGACCGCTTGAATCCACTCTGCGAAGGGAAGAAGGAGAGACTTGTCAATAACCGGACCGACAGTGGACATTATCCAAAAGCATACCACACCGGCTTAATGAGCAAACTAGAATGGGAAGAGTACAAATAACCAAAACAAATGCCAAAGTGTGCTTGACTAATCTTGTGTCTGCATCCTCTCACAGAGAACATAATGAGCTTGCCTTGGCTATGTTTACTTCTGGGAATTTGTAATGGACCCACAAGAATGGAAGCTAGGTATCTGGTTCCTAAAAGCTCTGTGAGCCCCTTAGAGAAAGACCTACGACTAAATGCATCACATTGATTGTTTGTTAGTCCTCCAAGGCCTGGCTGCTAGAAGCCATTAACCCATTAAATACCTGTATTGACAAAGAAGACTAGAGTCTACCTTTGCTATCAATCTGAGAGCGGTTGTATCTGGGCTTCTTCGTTCCACAATGTGAGGAATCCTATGACTTCCTAGCGGGGTCTATTTCTTGTCTGAGGGTTATCCAGGCTGCCTGTCTTGCCTCTCAGGTTACCTCTCTACCATCTCTGAATCCACCCAACCCTTCTTTTTAGCCAGGCCTGCTGTTACTGCCATGTTTTGGTAGCATCCTTGGTTTATCAAGGTGCTTGACCACGAAGAACATAACAAGTCTATCCACTTGCTTCCGCCCTATCCTCGATTTGTAAAATATTCCAGTCAAGCCAATAAAATTGGATTTACCGTGGCTCCATCTGTATGCACGCTGCCTCTGACATTCAAATGTCTGATGTGCCCCCTTGAAGTTCCCCAGGCATCTTTGCTTTATTGATTCTCTTGCATTATGTAATTCAAATGCATGTTGTGGTTTAATGGAGAAGTGGTGGCACTTAAAGCATGGAAAAAAGGGCAGTATTCATAATTTATAAGCCCTCATAAAAGAGAAAGTATATTTAGGGAATGAGACAGCTCGCTTTGTGAGATCTTATGATTTCCACTGGCCACATTTAACCTCAGATGAAAGCAAGTCCCAGCTTGCTAACTTCCTGTTTTCTATGATCAAAGAATAGCAACATTTTCCTGGAAAACACAAGGACGATCTCTTACAGATTTAAAGGGGACTAGCATACTGACTGATTGCACAGTGTAGAGTCAGGTTACCCTTAATAAGAGCACTAAAGTATGCCCTCATGATCACTGGCTCCAGGATGAGATATGAAGGGAAACATGACACGCTGCAAATCTCCATGCACAATACCACACCAGACCAACAATTAGATTCCACTGTAATGATCCTGTCTTCAGATGTTACATAATACTGTGATAACACTGTGAGAAATGGGTGAAATTTTCCATCCCTGTCCTATGAATAGCCCCCTCCTTTCTCTGTAAATATGACAATACATCATCTCTGCTTTCTGATAAACATACATCTTGTCGTCCTTCCTTCCTCTGCTGACCAGTAGTAGGAAATGGTGACAAGGGGGCATTTCCTCGCATGAGGCGCAGTTCAAGGCTCAGAATATCCCTGATAAGCAAGTCTGAGTCATATTTCAAATTTCACATGAATGCTGTGGTTTCTTATTGTGGCATTTCGGCGCAGAAACACAAAGATTCTTCTGTAACTCAAAACAGGAAAATAACTTTAAATAGCCTCTGTCTCAAGGCCCAGCTGTGCCGATGAGTAGCGCAAAATATGTTTACTTCACTGTTTATATATTGAAGGCCTCTGTGAGGGAAGAAGACGTTCTTTTTTAAGTGGCTAAATTGAGAGGGAGTGAATTCTGTGAGGATGTGAAGTTTGGCACGTGATTGCTTTATGAATATTTCTCACTTAAACGTACAGGCAATGTTTTGGTAGCTGAGAAAACGCCTAAAAACAACCATGATGATTCACCGGAGAAGGAACTTGATTGCTCAGCAAAGCTTCAGAAAAGCCCTGTTGAACATAGGCCTGGCGTCCACGTGAGAGCAGACCTCTATCTTCCATCTCGCAAAGCCAAAGCACAGAGAACACGCGCCTTCTTAAATAAACACAGTGCGTCAGTTCGCTAATGAAAGCAAGTCAAACAAACTGGCTGCGCCATCAAACTACCTGGCAGGGTTATGCAGGCGCTGCCGGCCGGCCGGCCTGACAAAACACACACTGGCTGAGCTGAGCGCGGATCATTCTAGACAAATGACATCACCCCGGCTGTGGCCCAGCGGCTCCTGCAACTCTGCGGCTGAACATTTGGGAACAAAACATGCTGGTCCTAAACAGTGATCTTGCATTATTCATGATTTAATAAAATCTGAATACCCACACTCCCTTTTTCTCTGATTGAATTCAAACACCTAGAGCCAGCTGGCCATGTCTAAATAAATCTGTTTAAGGCTGCAGCTGCTGCCTTAAATTGTCCTAATGATCCCTGCAAACTAACACTGGACACTCTGATCTGACACTGGGCGTGACCCAGCAGCAGCATGCTATGTTCTGCATGAGGTAGTCCAAGGTCTCCCTGCTTTCAAACACTCCGTCACACATAGATTTAAAACTTTAAATACTCCCTGCAGCCCCACCCAGATCTCCCACAACTCCCAAACTCCTGTCACTATGGACTCCCCCGACATGAGACCTGAATATGGACATCACACCACGACTATTTATACGGTGGCAGCCTATCAGCTCTCACTTCAAGACGGCACTGCCACATTCTCTGCCCTAGATGGCACCAGAGTCCCAGTGGAGCCGTGACACACCCACACCATCAACGTGCTAAATGTTGGATTCTATTAAGCCATTTTACACAGCTCAACTAGCTTCAGTGCAAATATTTCACATGGAGACCAATTTATCCAAAGCAGAGCCACTGAGAGGAGAAATCCAGAAGATATTTTAAAGCCTGACAGCACAGGAAGGCCTAAAGTGTACAGTTTTTAACATTGTTTTAAAGGGGTATCATGAAAAGCAAGCAGGTGTCTGACCTCCAGTTGATGCTGGGTCACAGTGGTATCCTCCATTGGCAGTAGAGCAGTTATACCAGAGGTCTGAGGTGCTAGTTTCACTTGACGTCCATACCTGGTGTCAACAACATACAATACTGTCAGCAAACAAGAGAACAGTGCAAACTCCTGGAGCATAGGTACAAAAGCAACTGTGCTGTAATTGCTGATAAAAAAATGAAATATTATGGTTCTTTCTTTAAGTTTAAGACTCTTACTGCCTCCAAAAGCATGTTTTAGTAGATTACAATCCTATTTCGCATCTTTAGATTTGCATCTGACTGAAGAAAAAGTGCAAATAAAAAGAGATGGCTTTACTCACGCTGACTATCGTTGATACAAACAGGAGAACCAGAGCAGCGACGTGCAGGAGGATGATTCCCAGTAGTAGGAGCAGCATCTTGCCAGACGATCTGAGCAGCAATGAGAAGAGGAGAGAGTGTCTGTCAGGGAGTGAGTCTGGGTGAGTGTTTGTGTAGATGTCAGAGTGTTGGGACATGGGTGTGTCGCTGCAGCACGTTCAGCACGGAGAGCATTCACAGAATCTAAATCAGGACTACGTTAAAAGCGTACACCTATCGTTTAAACATCAAAATAAAACATATTTTTAAGTGGGAGCGTTAGCATTAAGCTGAGAGGCAGGAGTAAACTTTGAATGGTGTTTCTAGAAGATTCAAAAGTCAGATCATTCCATCTGCGTCAGTTTTTGTCCCTTTGGATACTCTGTCAATATCCCGTTTCTGTCAAATTGGAAATATTTCAGTCAAGAGTTATGAGGTGAAACGTAAATGCAGAAAAGTCATATTCCCTCTAATTCTACTGCATTCGTCGGGTAAAAGTTCACTTTCCTCCTCAAATAAGCTTAATGGCGGTGACAGCTCACTCTTTAATCTGTGTGCGTAATGGAGCAGCAGGTATCCCAGTGAAAATCGTGTTTCCTCCTTGGAGAGCAGCTGAATATAAGGAAATCTAAGCGACCAAAGTCCACTTACTTACTTAGCGCGAGTTATTTCCACAAGAAAAAGAGTTTCAGGCTTCCAAGAAGCAAAAATCAACGTTCCCCCAAAGAGTCCAACAGCGGTAGTCCTTCAGTCCCAAAAGTCGCTCTCAGACTAGATTGATGCCAGGGGCTGACGTTCTGTTATAAAGTGTCTCATTATGGAAGAACAACGCCCTGCGTGCGTCGCTGCGTCATGGAGTGACCCTCTGGTCCAGCGCCAGGCTGCCCAATATAGACGCTTCGTGCGTAATAGCGCACGGGTTGCCTTAGTTACTAACTTACTGGAGTGTGTGGGGGGAACCTGCCGCAGCATTGTTTGGCTTTTGTGGTAACGACAAGCAGATGAGAGCTTTCGAGGATTTTTGGGGTCTTCACTCTGACTTTTTTAAGGTTTTATCACTGTTATGACCCCTGTCATACAGTTTCACTTCCTTCAAAAAGTCTATTTCGCTGCTTTTTGTTCAGATAATATTTATTATAATAAGGTAGTATTGATATTATAACAGATTTGGATTTACTTTGGCAAGTTTATGTATTGTTTTTTTTTAATATATGTATTCTATGTATGACTTCAATACAAATTTGTTTACTGTGTGTTTGTTTATTTCCTGTGATACTGCAGGACGGTAAAAGCACTGGCTGGCACAGAGGGGGGCAGAGGGCAATCTCCCCCTTGGTGCACTAATATTTAAAAAAATCTCAACAAAAGTGCCCTCTTGTATACCACTATGATAGATCAGCTCAATAAGGTGTCCTCTTTGGCACATTATTATTGAAAAAACTGGTCCTCTTTGGTGATCGCTGAGTGGACTAAAATTTAACTGACTGCTTGTTAGTTGTCCTGTAAGTGGACAAAATCTGGCCAAGTTCTCTTTAAGTGGACAAAAATTGGACAGTGTCCTCTTAAGTCCCATTTGAATAGACAAATTTCAACAAATTGCTCTCTTTGGTGCCTTCTAAGTGGGAAAAAGTTGAAAAAGAGCTTTCTTTGATGCCCTCAAAGTCGATCAAATTTGGCAAATTACCCTCTTTGGTGCCTTTTTAGTGTATAAAATTTGGTGTATTGCCCTCTTTGGTACCTTTTGAGTGTATAAAATTTGGTGTATTGCCCTCTTTGTTGCTCTCGGAGTGGACAAAATTTGGCGTATTGCCGTCTTTGGTGCCCCCCCCCCCAAGTGGATAAAACATGGCTTTTAGTTCTCTTAGACAAAAATTGCTTATTACCCTTTAAGTGTATACAACACCGCTTTAAGCTCTCTATAAGGACTTATTTTGACATATTGCCATTTTTGGTGCACTCAAAGTGAATTAAATTTGGCTTTTTGTTTCTAAGTGGACCAATTTTGACCGACTAATTGCCCTCTTAAGCCCCCTTTATGTTGGCTTAGTGTTTGACTGTTTCACTACAAGTTTTTGAACAACTTTTCAAACTTTCTGAATACAGCAGTTGATCTTTTTTGTCATTTTCTCCCTTGCCCTTTAAACAACCTGAGTCTGCCACTGATGGCTTCATTAGGTCATTAATACATAAAAATAAAAATAGGCCATTAAGTCATGATTCAGTCCTGAGTAACAAGTCATTATGATGATCAACTGAATACTGTCAGAATCTTTACAAATTTGATGGGGAGTTGTTAATCTATACATAACATGTGGTTAGTGATGCTCTGACTGGTTGTTGGTGTTCTGTTGGAGGCAGACTTGCAAACATAAACATGATTGATGTTTACAACTCAAGGTCAGGGAGAATCTGATACAACAGGAGGCTGTAAATAATCATTTGACATCACACTTGAGGATTCTTTGAACAAAAAAATCAAGAGACTTGACCGACGACAATAGTCCGAGGAGACAAAACTGGCCTAAAGTAAGTCTTAAAGTTGTGTAGTGTGTGGCTCACTTTAAGCTGAACTAAAGGCACATAAGTTTAGAAATGTTGTTTACAAAACTCAGTTTCCACAAGGGTTAGGGTCAGGGTAAGGTTTAACACATTGGTTCTCAACTGGTCAGGCATCAGGACCCACCACCACCTTTATAACACAAATTGCAACCCCAATTTTTTTCAAACCACTCAAATTTAAAGGTCACATATTTTACCCTTTTAAGAGCAGTTTATATTAGTCTCAGAAGTCCCCAAAACATGCCTGTGAAGTTTGTTGCTGGAAAAACACTCCAGTATTGGATTTTTGCACGTCTAAAAAACCCTCTGGTTCAGCCCTGTTCAGAACGAGCTGTTACTGTGTCTGTGGCTTTAAATGTTACTGAGCTGTTTGACTCCGCCCCTGACCACGCCCCTCGTCCTCACAGGAAAGGGATTGGCTTAATGAATGTGGCTCTCCTGATCTTTATCTCAACTGGTAGCTGTGAGGAGGAGGACAGAACTTTCTTCCTAGTGGGCGGAGCCACATGAAGCATGTTTAAAAGCACATCATCACAGAAGAGCAAGCATGCATACATCAGATTTTACTCCATTTTCCTGACAGAGCATGCAGTATGGTAATTTCTCAAGGAATTGCCTAATTTCTGTGGAAAACCAGCATTTATATTCAATTATTATTCCATAAATAGACTTTTTGCCACATTTTTTTTTCCTGTCACACATTCGAGACCCACTGGAAAGAACTTGAAGACCAAATTTTGGGTCCCAATCCACCAGTTGAGAACCAATGGTTAAAGGTAAGAGTAAGGAAACCAAAAGTCAAAAACCTGACCTGGAAAAGCCGAATTACGAAACGTTTAGTAAAGTTAAGTAAACACTCTGCCTAAAGGAATAAAGCTCAGCCTTAAAACACTCTGACACAGCTAACGTAGCTAAGGATAAAGTTAAAGAAGCTACATAAGCTACATAGCTTAGTAAATAATGTAGCTAAATCTAAAGCTAAAGAAGCTACATTGGCTTCATAAGATATGTAGGAAGCATAGTTACATAACTAACATAAATACAGCTAAGGCAAACAAAACTACATTAGCTACGTTTGATTATGCTACACTTGCTAAAGCTAGAACCATGAAAACACTCTAACACAGCTAACGTAGCTAAGGCTGAAGTTAAAGAAGGTACATAAGCTTCATAGATAAAGCTATGTAACTAACATAGCTAAATCTAAAGCTAACAAAGCTGCATTGGCTACAAAAGATTCATAGGTAACATAGGTACATAACTAGCATAGCTAAAGCAACGGCAAACAAAACTACATTAACTACATTAGATCATGCTACGTTTGCTAAAGCTAGAACAGTTTTTAGAAGTAGTTATGTGAACTGTGGTTCACTTTAGCTTTGTTAGCTCTAGTTAAAGCTATTGTAGCTAGCATAGTGACATTAGCTATGTAGCTAACAAAGCTATGCTAGCTTTAGCTAAAGCTAACAGGGCTAAAGGAAGCCACTGTTATCAGCTGCTTCTATGAAAAGCTGTACATGATTTAATCCAGGATCAGACCTCCAAACTTTTATTCAGTTTAATGTTTGAAATGTTGCTTATCCTGTAATGTTTGCCATATTATTTAAATAAGTGTAACTCCTAGAGTTTGTTTATGAATAAAGTCAACCTGTGGACTCCTAATACTCACGTAACAGCAGTGCATGGAAAGATGTATGAATTTGCTTTTTTCTTTTACCAGATTTCTTGAAAATTTGTTTCATTTTGATGGAAACCCCACTATTACCCATCCAATGAAATGAATGGGAAGTCAGTCATCATCTACATATTAAGTAATGCCTTTGGTCACGTTTTGTAAAGCGTTACCATTTTAACACGTTATTATATAATATGCTGATTGCCTTTGGGTATCTATTACATTATAGTAACAGTATGCTATCTTTGGACTATTACCATAATAGCTTACTCTCTTACATACTCAGCCTTCTGTTGCCTTGGTGATTACAAACACAAACATTATCATATTGTACTACAGCGTGGGTCAGTTCCCCTCTGGCCGTCATGTAGTCAGCCTCGTGACTCACAGTATGTGTGAAAGTGTGGATGGGTATGCCCGGCCCGGCGTATCACCAGAGAGAGAGAGATAGCATCAGGGGGCTCTCCTCTGTTTGGCATGACTCACTTCCAGTGGGAGTGGGACAGAGTTCCACCCTGAACAGGCACCACAGCCCCTGTTGTTAATGTGTGTGTTCAAGTTTGAAGTGAGGTTGGTCTCATAAATGTGGGTGTTGCTTTAAATGGAATTCCAGTGGAGATATGAGGAAGTTTCAGGAGCTGTTGAAACTGTAAATATTTAAAGGTATGAAGTGACATTTTCGCTCTGCCTCCCTCTGCACACATTCTAACCTCCCGTCAGTGTTAATTTCACTGATCACGTTCCCAAATCATCAAACCATTACAACTTCAGTTCTGAAAATGGTCTAATATTGATTGAGCATCCCGCTCATTGAATGTTTCAGCTACTCGGAAACTTTCTCCACATTAGCCGGCCGCCAGAGAAGCTTAGGAGCCGCCTGACCTCAGATAACCCCTGTCAACATCCACTCTCTATTCTCCTCACCACTTAGCTCACACTTCCTGGACGTCTGTGTGTGTGTTCTCACACTCAAATGAAAACAGAGGCTTTTCCACCGTGCTCATGTCCACACTCACATGACAGAGGGGATGGTTACAAGACCACATCACAGCTGGTGAAGAGCTGCTCTGAGGGAGAACTTAGTACCTGAACTACGTGACATGTTGAGCCTGTGCTGGTCATGTGTCAGGTACTGGGATAGACGGGTAGACATCTTGGATTAGATACGTGACATCTTGCATGACATCTTTGCTGAACTGGACCACTGGACCCAACCTAACTGGCTCTACTAACTAGTGCTTAGAGTCCTGCAGGGTCACTCTGAAATAAGAAAATCCACTTTAATTTTTATGCTTCAAAAATGTGGAATAACTGTCTCAAAATTGACCCTCTTGTTTCTCTAGGACGGGTCTAGATCTCTCTGGTTTCAGTACTTGATGTATATTCTAATCTCTTCTCTCTGGATCTGCTGCCTTAGGCTAGCTAAAGACTAGCTGAGCTTTATCCCTTTATGGGGCGAGGAACCATATATGGTCACTTTGATCGACTTCCTTTGTGGCCTCCCACAGCTCTCTGTGATACAGCATAACCAGAATGATTTTTCTCAACCAATCAGTGGAGATGAGTCCACGTCCAAAGGAAGTGACATTACATGATCTGACCAATGAGCAGTGGCCCAGATTGTCTCAAGCTTCCTGTTTCCTCTAGAGCTGGGAAAATGTAGTTTTACATCTCTTTTGGTTCCAAACAAATGCCCCTCACATCATAACTAACCATGATAAGCTGATGAAACTCACACATTATAAAGGAGAATAGTAGTGGTAAATATGATAGGTTTTGTTTTCATAGGATCTCTCACAATTACTGAAATTTTAGTGCAAAAATGGAGGGACCACATTTGGACTTACGCCTGTTCAGGTATGTGAAACCCTGTGTATGCTATAACACATATGGCCAATTCATCCAGCAATCATACTATGGGTATTTTCTGAAAAATAACTAATTATATTATAGCATACTAGTGGGTTGTGACCCAAAAGTGGGTCATGAAGCAGTTTCCAGTGGGTTGTGACTAGGTGTTTGTAAAAGACAAATGGTGGCAAAAAGTTCTGAAGTCCTTTGTTGACATGCATCGATACCTTTAATTTTACCCAGTTTTACTGTGAAATTGGGAACATTTAAATGTTTGATCAATATTTCAACTAATTTATCTCCTTTTCTTGCAATGAAAGGCTACTTTTTCCATGATAATGAAGTAACTTCTCAAGATCTCTGGAAAATTGGCAAAGATTTACTCATAATGATGGGGAAAGAGGGTATAAAACTTGTCAGTTTTGTTCCTTCTCTTTTGCATATCAGGTATTTTGGTCCAACCATGCTCCAAACTGCAACACTTTCAATTAACTAAACAGGCATTGTTGAGAATTTCTTAGAAATTTTGGTCGTAAGACAGGGTGGATGGTCCTGAGGCTGGACCAGTTGAGAGCCACTGCTCTAGAATATAGTTGGATGTTGCTATGGGTTTGTAAAAAAAGAAAAAAAAACAACAACAAAAAAAAAAAAACAACAACAACAAAACAAAGGGTAAACTAGTGGTGAGTTTTACTAATTTATATACATTTAATTGCTAATAATTCTAAAAAATATCCATGATTTTTGTTTGGTTTTATAATCGTATAACAGTTTTATTATACTTATATGGTTTATATACCTTTTTTTCACTGTAAGCCTTATTTCAACATAAATTCAATATTTGTGATTTTTTTTTAAGGTTTTCTGATCGAGTTTTTTTTTTTTTTTTCAGATTATTGCATACATACATAGATACATACATACATACATATCTGTATTCGTTGCTGACCACCTTGATTATAGAACACAGTCTCAACCAGACAGATACATTTTCAAAGCAACAAAACTTCAGTACTTCTCTTTTTTTATTTATTTTTTTTTTCCTTTTTTAGAACAGGGATATATTAAACCAAAATGGAAAAAGAAAAAAGATTAATAAAAAATGATTAATTAAAATAATAATAAATACAAATGATTTTAAATAAAATAAGAATAAAGGAAGTATTCAGATTTCAGCACTTTTCTGGCAGATATTCTGGCAGTTTTAAGATATTGCTCTTCAGTAAGAAACAGCCAGCTTGATGTTGTTTTTATATCTATTAGTAGGTATAAACCAATGTCTTCTGATGAAAGTTTAATGAAAAATAAATGGTATTTATGGTGAAATATTTGTGGTTTTAGTCAGTTTTATGACAGTATAACTGCAACATCCTGCTGTTGGTTGTCACAGTGTCACAATGCATTGTGGGATACAAAACAGACAACATGGCAGACAGCATTAGCCGGGAACAGCAGGAAAGATCAAAAAATAGAATCAAAAATGGATAAAAAGACAATCAATACTGGAGTAAGCCAGGCTCATTAAAGAAGCCTCTGTAACGGCTGAGAAGGCATGGATAGCATCACTAGAACAGTTATATGGATGACTTCCAGAGGGAAGCTGCAATTTATGGTTCAAAAGTGATATCCTGTGCCTCTTCTTGTTGTATAGGACAATGTTGGTCTCAGAGGGTTAATCTGCCACTATAGCTACATTCATTCTAATCTTTTTCCTGGCAGCCATTGTTTACAGGCTTGCAGTCGCTTTAACTAAACCACACCCATATCTACAGCCTCTATAACCTCAATGAAGCTGATTGGTTTGGTCATACTCTGACAGAAACAAGCATTTCAGTCCGATGCTTTGCAAGATTTATTTGCATGATGACAGGCTAAAACCTGGCCAGTCAGTCTGCTATTCAAGGTTACAATTCTCCTGTAATTTAGCCTGTAATTCAGCCCAATTTTAGCCCAAATGTATGTGACACTGATTATGAAAAATCCTGAGGCTTTTATCTTGTATATTATGTATGACAAAACCTCACTCAACACCATAAAAGGGGTGTAAAGACAATAAAAAGTGCCACTGCGGGCAAAGAAGAGGCATCATGTAAATGCAATGCAGTGTCAGAAAGGGCTCATTTGTAGGAGAATGCACCAGCCAGTGTTGCAGAAAGTGCTGGAGCAGAGTCTATCCAGTAAGATATGCCCCTTCCAGTTGATTTGCACATTACATACAGTTAATTCTAATTGTTTTGAAGTACATGTTGAGGTTAAAATGGTTAAAAGAATGGTTCTCCTCAAAATTGGCATAAGGGTTGGCTTGCTTTGTGCAGAAACACCCTGAGAGAATCCTATTTTTTAGTTGCGTAAAGTAAGAACATTTTTGCATCTCTATTTTTTCAGATTTTCCTGATAAAATGTTGAATCTTTGTCTGTACTTGTATGCCAGTTAAGTTCACTTGCAGCTCTTCCATTATTGCTTGAATCTGATTATACAGTCTAAGAAAAAGACATTAAAGTTTTCAGTAAGTTGTAGATGAGGACTCTTTGAGTGGCTTTGCAGGCGCTCCCCATTCCCATCCCTTATATGTCAATGTTTGCAAAAGCCTGACAATCAGTGGGCTGAGTGGACATGGGAGTGTTAGGTTTACTGCATTTGTGAAGCCGGGGGAGAGACACATAACAAACATTCAGACCCAGGTAGAGCGTTATGTTACATCTGGAGCGGCGTCTAACATTTCACCTCCGTCGTTAAAACGGTACAACTTATCTCCACGTTAACGCGGCGGACAGTGAGAGTACATACCAAAACCCTAGATAGGACTCGAGCCAGGAAGGGGATGAATCTGGAGAGAGGACGTGATTGAGTTACAGTAACTCCATCCACATACCAGCAGAGAGGAGCGCTAAAACAGATGCGCCTATCATATGTGGTGATTACTCTACTCAGTGAAGAGATCCTCCAAATAAAACGGAAATAGAAATAATGCAGGGGAATATCAGAAAAGAAGGCCTTGTCCTTCATGCATTTAGATTCCATTCCTGATGATTTTAAATCAGTCTCACTGCCTTCTCTCACGTCAGTGCATTAATTTCACCTACATTGGCTCAAACCACCATCCATCAGCTTTAATGAACAAAAAGCTCATACTCACAGAGTACTTCCCTGAAGCTGATGCTCCTCAGAGGTCAGATTGAAGGCCTGTCTGTGTCACTGATTGACTGTGAGCTGACCGGGGTTCCTGCTTTTTGTGTCAGGATGTGGCAGCTGCTGGTCAAAGGTGGGTCAGTCCTTGTGTCCTGTCAGAAGCCTGTGAAGCACCGATGTCTGCTGGTCAGCTGAGTCACAGTCGTTTATAGTTCCCCTCCTACTGTGCTGTGTCGGAGTCGGACGTCCCCCTCTTTCTGCTCACTTTGGACTCCTATGACCCCGGACTATATAACCTTTAACAGACCTGGCTTGGCAGGATCAGACAAACTCACATTTAGAGTACTTGGACGGCTATGTCTGAAGAGTATTTACCCCATGACTACATACCATGTCAGTGACAACAACTGTGGTTAGTTCATGAAAAATATTAGCTCATTTTGAATTTGATGGAAGGCACACATATCACAAAAGTAGGGACAAGGCAACAGCAGGCTGGAAAAGTAAGTGGTACAAATAAAAAACAACTGGAGGAGCATTTTGCAATTCATTAGTTTAAATGGCAACATGACTTGGTATAAAACAGCATGTTAGAGAGGCAGAGTCTCTCAGAAGTAAAGACAGGTATGTTAAATCTGCCACAAAATGTGTCCAAAAATTGTAGAATGATTTCAGAATAATGTATCTCAATTTAAATTGCAAAGATTTTGAATATCCCACCATCTAGAGTACATAATATTATCAAAAGATTCAGAGAATCTGGAGAAATTCTCTGCATAGGGGACCAGACCAAAGGTCAATATTAGATACTCGTGATCTTTGTGCCCTTAAGTTGAACTGTATGTAAAAAAAAAAAAAAAAAAAAACGGCAGGAATCTGTACTGGAAATCACTGCATGAGCTCAAAAACGCTTCCAGAAATCATTGTCTGTCAGCAGAGTTAACTGTGTCATCCAAAAATGCAAGTTAAATCTATATCATGCAAAGAAAAAGCCATATGATAACATGATCCAGATATGCTGTAGTCCTCTGTAGGCCAAAACTCATTTAAAAATGCACTGAGGTAAAATGGAAAACTGTTCTGTGGCCACATGAATCAAAATTTGAATTTTTTTTTTTTTTTTTTTTTTTTTTTTTGGAAAGCACGGACGACATGTCCTGTAGACTGAAGGGGAGAGGGACCATCCAGCGTGTTACTAGTGCACAGTTCAAAAGCCTGCATCTCTGATGGTAGGAGGTTGCATTAGTGCCTATAGGGCACTATCAACACTGAAAAGTATATAGAGGTTCAAGAGCAACATATGCTTTCTTCCAGATGTCTTTTTCAGGGAAGGCCTTGAATATTTCAGCAAGTCAATGCCAAACCACACACCACATCCATCACAACAGCATGGCTTGACAGTAGAAGTGGCCTTCCTGTTGTCCAGACCTTTCACAAATAAAAAAAACAAACATTTGGTGCATTGTAAAACAAAAAAATCCAGCAAAGAAAACCCAGGACTGATGAGCAGCTAGAACCCTACATCAGACAAGAATGGAACAACATTCCTCTCCCCCCAGATGTTGGATGTGATACACTGGTAAACATGGCCCTGTCACTACGTTTTTGAGATGTGTTGCTGCCATCAAATTTTTAATCAGAAAATTTTTTCATAAAAATGTAAAATGTTTCACTTTCAACATCTGATATGTTTTTATCTTATACTGTGAATAAAATATGGGTTTATGAGATAACACTTTGTTTTTTTTACATTTTAGCCAGTGCCCCAACTATTTTGGAATTGGGTTGCAATATGCTTCTTCATTTACATTTCCATTGATGATTTTTGTTCGGTTTTATAGCATCTTGCATTATTAAACATCTAATGTGAAGATAGCTAATTATGTGCAGCACTCAACTCCAACAGCTGTGTTAGACTGGGTGCGTGTTGTCTGTGAGACAGTTGCAGCCCCTTTGCTCCATCCTGCACAGTCAGAGATTTTATACCAGGCGCTTGTGTGCTTTGAGTGCATCTCCCTGCTGTTGCTGCTATGTTTTTTTTTAAATTAATCTCCTTATATGTAGCTTAACTTATTATATAAGTTGCCCTGGAAAATTTTCTGAAACGAGGAGATTTTTTTCCACAAAAATACCAAACTGGGCTTTTATTTTGAAAATCCCATACCAGGAGTATAAGTGCACTATGTTTATCTTCCCTGTGACATATTCTACAAATGTGGGCATGCATATCTGCTACAAAAAGTAATATGGCTTTCTATTTATTATTTTGCTGTCTATTTTGACCATAGGCACACACAGCTTACAGTAAAAATAGACCTTGAGTTACTAAGATTCTAGGCCCGTGAAATGCAAATTACTGTGGAACTGAATGGTTATAGTCTGAAAGTCCTGACTTCTTTACACGCATTTCAAAATGAAAATCAAGCCGTCACTCTTCTGTAACTCAGCCATCGCACATCCAATATGAGACAGACGCATGACAAATTTACCTTGAGAGGTAATAAAGTGGATCATTTAGATGATATCCCATAGATACAGTCGATGTCATGCCATAGTTGGGGGGGTTTCTGTGTAGGCAGATTTCCTGCCTTTGTGCTATCTTTCAAGCTGCAATGTCCAATACTGAGCTGTTGCATTCAGATGTCACAAATCAAATCTATAGCCTGAAATACCCTTCCCAGATATTTTTGCCACCTGGTTAAAAAACAACATAAAGAGAAAATATTAAATTCATTGCAGATATGATGTAAGGAACAGAACATACTATAATTATTCACACTACCCCTTTGGCAAACATGGTGTAGAGTGGCAACAGTGTAATTACAAAAAAAGTTCTTAGTTTCTTTTAGGGCATCTGGAGACCCCCTCCCAGTGCCTCGCGACCCCCCTGGGGGTCCCGACCCTAATGTTGAGAACCACTGATAGAAACAAATGATTGTGAGACTGTTGACACATTTAGATTTTGGGTCCCACAAATCAAGCTTGTCCTCCAGCTGGACAGCTTGTATTGTATGTATATGTAGAAGTCTGAGATTTTAAATTTTGTTGTGCTGAAGGCCAATTCCAGTCCAAAGTATTTAAATCCAGCATTAAAGAGTAAAAGTTAACAGACATTTTGAGTAGAGATTGTAACACACAGAATGGTGAGCCCATGTGGGAGATAGTGAAGCTGAGAGACGAGAGGTCACTTCAGTGTGTTTGTTTGTATGTCGATAAGTTACTCACAACCCTTGTCTTGTCATCACAATTTCATCAGAGCAGATACAGAGCGATGACAACAAAGGGGTAAACTGAGCTCTGAGCCTTTAAATACATTAAATACACAGCTGATAGCCTGTGATGAGTGTACAGAGAGCTCTGTCAGTGGGTCAGGTTCAAATGACAGCTCAAATTAAAAAGATAATACTGATATGAAAACAGAGGAAAAGTGAAGGGTTACGTTCTGAAGCTACAGGCCAATAGTCCAACCTCCTTTGATATGTAAATCAAGGGCAAATCTTACTCAAGTCTTTTTACATATGGAATTAAATCAGCAAGATAATAATGAAATACGGCCAAAAGGAATACATGGAGATTTTATTCTTAAAGGCGGAGTTTATGATTTTGATTTGTGCAAGATCCTGATATATTTACCAAACTGCACAAACTGAATATATATTTTTGCTTGTTCATGAGTCCAACCTGCTTTTAGTGTCTTTGTGAGTTGAAAGTGGATCATATTTGTTTTTCCTTGGTCCAAACTACATCCATCCGCTAGGTTTCATGAAAAGTGGGCATATATCTCTGTAAATTTGACAGCACATAGACAAACAGCATAAGAAATAAGCTGCTGCGAAACCGGAGATCTGCAATCACAGCCATTATTTCTGTCCAGCCTTGTTTTGGAAATTAGTTGGATTTGATCAATATTATTGTTTGTTCATGACTCAGGTCTGCTTTAATTCTGGATCTGCTCCAGAATTAAATGGGTTCCTCCTTGGCCGATTCTTCACCCTCCCACCAAATTTCATGAAAAGTGACCTTGTAGTTTTTCCATTAATCTTCTAGATGAGGAACAAACAGCACCTTAAGCATTGCTTCTCTGACAATTATTGTCACACCAAAGCAGTTCAATTCTTTTCCAGCTAGAGAAGAAAACAACACATAATGTCTGAGATTGTGTCAGAATTTGTCACATATCCTGATTTCCATATTTAGGACATTTTTCTTAATTGAACTACCTGACTGTGAGCTGCCATGGATCCTATTGCCCTGTATCAAAACAAAGAATCTTTTATTGGATTGTTTTATATCATATGTTGTCAATCACAATCCATCATATCTTTATGAACTGTATCATACAATCATACATCATGTACTGTATTGTATCGCGTAATGGCATGTCAGTCGGTTGTTGTTTATTTTATTGTAACATAACATAGAAATAAAAAAGGTATTTTATGGTATAATTTCATCTATTATAAAGATATGATATTCTATTAATGTATGGTTAATCTATGATTAATCTATGTAATTTATCGTATCGTTTTGTTTTATTTCGTTTCATTTCATTTAATTATTGTACCGCATTTTATCATTTTGTTATTGTATCATATGTAATTTATCGTATCATATCATTTCGTTTCATGATTGCATCGTATGTAATTTATCGCATAATATCGTATCATATCGTTTCGTTTCGTTATCGTATCGTATCATATGTAATTTATCGTATCATATTGTATCGTATTGTTTCGTTACCGTATCGTATGTAATTTATTGTATCATATTGTATCATATTGTTTCGTTATCGTGTCATATGAAATTTATCATGTATCGTTTCGTTTCATTATCGTCTCATATGTAATTCATTGTATCATATCATATTGTATTGCATCGTATTGTTTCGTTTTGTTTTGTTCCATTATCATATCATTAGTCTCATCTTAGTTTTAGTCGACAAAGTCAACACTGGGCACAACTGACATGAATTTGTCTTTCATTTGATTTTTTGTTGTTTTTCTTGTCCCTCTCCTTGTCTTGATTTTTTCCAACCCTGCCCCTCCTTCTAGTCCTTTCAAATCCACTGCAGCTTCAGCAGAGAGCTGTTCAAAATGAGTCGGGTCTACTCAAAGTCCTCCCCATTAAAGGGAAGGTTTGTGTCACCACTATAACGGTGCTAAATACTGCTAGTGTTGTGCTCATGGTGAATGACGCTAGTCTTTATCATAATAGCATATATTCTTTATTATAATATTAATGATTAACGCTGGTCTATTGTAGGCCACAGCAGAGAGAACGGTCTAGACCTGCTCTCTTTATAAAAATAATTGAGATAACTTCAGTTATGAGTTGGTGCTATACAAACAATGTTTGATTGATTGATTGATATTATATTGCATTGTATCATGTTGTATCAGATCATTCCATTTTGTGTTGTCTTATCATGTTGTTTCATACTGTATCGTACCATATTGTATCATTTCACTTAATTTCATATCACATCGTGACGTATTGTTTCATATCAAGTAGTCTCATATCTTGTTGTATAATTTTATATCATATTGTATCATTTTGTATGACGTTGAATAATTAGATCTTATGTCATATGTTGTTTTGTATCACATCATTTTGTATTTTATCATATTATGAGTCTAATTGCACCGCTTTTTATTGCATTTTTATCATATCAAATTGTCTCTAATTGTATGGTTGTACCGTAAAGAACATCTGTATCCTTAAAATTTAGGATAACTGGCCATGTAGTTTTTTTCTTTTGACATGCTAAATGTGAAACTAACAGCATATTCAACATTGTTTCCTTGGCAATTATAGCCACACTGAAGCTGACCTGGCAGTGGAAAATGTTCACATTGCATGTTGTTGTTGGTCTTGTTAAAAATAAAAGTTAAGCATCAAAACGTAAGCATCGAGTCATTTTTTTAACAGAATGGCGTGGTCATGGTTACCTCTTTATTCTGTGACTTTCCGTTTGTTGCCCATGTTTGATAGAGTATAGAACCATTAAAACATGTGCATATTATAAGGAGGAAGTGCTCCTTTGACTGCTTTGGTCAGTGTTGGACTGAGATGCACTTCGCTTTTCTCCTTGGCTCCAGACAAAGAAATCTAATAAATGTCTTCATTTCAGACTCCAGTGCATAGCTCTCAGTCATCCTCAGCCCACTATGATTCAGCAGGAAAGACTGCAGTACTGTATCTTGACCTCTGTGTCACTCCATTGTCCACCCACCTGTCTTTGTATCAGGAATGAGAAGAATTTGGACCCACAGATCAATCTTATGGATTGTGCCAGAATTCCTCTCAATCACACAGATGACCCATGAGACCTCTGTCATCTCTGCATTGTCATGGATGAAGATGTTACTGTGGTTGACTTCTGAACTTTGGGTGACTGCTAAGATTATCTGGCTTATCAGAGCTCTCTACAGTTATGTGTTGAACATATTGGTGACTTAATCTAAATGTAAAGGGAGGTAACGATTTCTCATTTGAGCTACAATCAGCCATGAGACATGTTGGACTGCAGGGGAACAGTGAGGTTGGCTGTTGCAATGGAAAAACCACACTGAGCATGATGTGTCTTATCAGCTTGTCTCCAGCTTCCCTTTCTGTTCCTCATAACTGTTATTAGTGTGATTACTCAACGGATTCCCGCTCAGTCTCTTGTCTGGTTCCATCCTAGCTTTAATAATAGACACACGAGAAAAGCCCAACGACAGGGGGCTGAAAAGCCTCTTGAGAAAACTCAGAGTTTTGGAAAAGACCCAAAAAGCAGCAGGAAGAGCCGGTTCCCATGAACACTAATGATCTGCTGCAGTTTGAGAAACGGACTGAGAAATGTTCCATACGACTAGATCAGCGGGTTTGAAGTAGATATTCCTGTAAGAGACGTGATCTCCGGGATTTTAGGTAACACAGACATTTTCCCAACAGATTTGACAGAGATGCATTTTGTTTGTGAATAATGTGCTGCTTATTTGAAGTCCTACATGCTTTTTACATTTTTTTCCCACCATTTACAGTGTTATTCTGTGATTATAAAACAAGCGATCCCTTATATGTATGTATTTCCCTTCCATTTAAATGTCATCTTTCTTTAAATGGTCATTTTTCATGCAATATCATAATCTAAAGTTGTTTTTTTTAAATGCATAAACTGAATTATATGATGGACATGTGTAACCTTTACAGTATGTTTTATTTCCTTTACAGCTGAAACCAGATTCAGGGATTCCCAGAGTAAAAGATGGCTCACATGAGGAGGATTACATTTGCTAATATTGGGTTGCTATAGTAGCAGTGCCAGAGTACTGGGCAAAGAGGCTCAAATTTGATTAGCACAAACTAGATCAATCATCTGTGCCAAGCATTGGCCTTAAATAGTTTCTTCTGGAAAGGAGGGAAGTGCTCAGAGGAAAATGGGTTTTACAGATGAGTTCAGAATCATTTAGCAGGATGACATCAGGCAGAGCCTACTCTACATTTACCAATTTTAATGTTGGCTATAATCATATAAGTTTATTTAATGAGACAATTCATTCATTGTGATTATCCCATAGCTACAATTTATGTGCCAGTGTCACTTTCTCTTTAGCATCTTGTTTGGTATAATTACATTTACATTATGCCATCCATCCATCCATCCATCCATCGTCAATGCTGCACCAATCTGCTCATGATCCATTCTTGAGATACTTGAAGTCCTTCACTTGGGGCAAAGACTCACTCCCAATCAAAGGTGCAATCCCCCCTGTTTCCTTGCTACATTTTTCTTTGAAGCCATGTTTTTGCTAATTCAACCCATGATAGGCCTTTGTAGAAGTCTCTCAGCAAAATAACGGGGCCCTTTATTTCTTAATATTAGTGGAGCCCTGAACAGTGCCTAATTACTTGTCCATAACCACCATTTATATACCAAGACAACTCTAGGAGTTGCAGGCGTTACTTGACAGTTTAAATCAAAGGGACTGTAATGCATTGAAGAAACATTAAATATGGTGTTTGATTTTTGTAATTTTCAAATCTTGCCCCTGCAACACTGAAAATCTCTGTTTGAAGGGCCATGTATTCCAAGCACTTAACCCTCTCTCTCCATTCCAGCAAGAATAAAGACTGCCGAAACCACAGATTTCTCAGTGTTGTATTTGGGTTGAGCTTAGGGGTTCCTGTTTGTCAGTTCACATTGCAATACGGCTTCATGGGAGCGCAAGAGAGCAAAACACAGTGGGATTTCCACATACGCAATGCAAACAGTGCTATGCTCCCTTTCTGGGTCTCGTTCTCACCTCTGTAACAAGCCTGCACAAAGGGGGAACAGTCCATGCCCCCTTTCAGCTGTCTTCAGGGGTGAACCAGCTGTTTCACTTGACCTGAAGACCCTAAAAAGACCCTGTTACTAACACATAATAAATAACGGCTTAAAAACATTTTGGTTTGTTGTGGCTCTGCCCCCTAGTGGCCAGACGTATTCTTAAATCAACACTATTACGATAAAGTAACAGATTGATTGCTTTTCTTTACTTATTAAGAAAAATCAAAATTAAGAAAAAGTTCCTGTAATGGCCCACTCTGAGTTAAAGCAAATACTCCCCCTTGCATCCACCACTGATGCACACTCAGTCCAGGTCTGTAATTACAGCACAGAGCGACAAATCCCCGGTGACTGACACCAGCCTGAAGTGATCCACGATCAGCTTCTTAGTATGGCATGGTGGTATGTACGAAACATAAAATAACACGGGGCAAAGGGCATCTATAACAAGAGCCGGTGTTAAAAATAAACTGCCAATATGTTTGGACTGTGGGGAGAATTCCAGAGTACATTCCCCACACACGGGGGTGTTAGAGGAGGTCAAATAGGAGGGACTATTTGTGTCCCATCCAGCAGGGGACCCATTAAGTCCAGTGTAGCATGAGACCCAATGAAACAGGGCCTGGTTCTCCAGTCTGGCTGGCCATATAGTGTATGTAACAACTTGGCAATGGTGCATGATGAAGTAGCAATGACAAACATTTTTCTATATAATTTGTCCCTGCTAATGATCGCAAGGACAAAAATTCCTTGCTAACGTCACATTAGCGAAGGAGCTGGTTGAATGCTAACGTTATCAGTCTACTGATAGCCAAGATGTTGCTATAGATATGGCTTTAGTCCCCCCAGATGTCCACTTTCTTTGCTTTTTTTGTCCAAAACCCTACTTTAATACAATTTATGACCTAGCATTCAGCAGAACAGCATGTTAGCATTAAGGCCTCTCACACAGAGTTTAATAATAGAGGGAACTGTCTCTGTGAATGGGGTAAATTATTACTCCAGAGCCAGTAAAGTAAAAGTTGGAAGGAGAAAGCACAAGGGTAAGGATCCTACTTATCTGTCACTATGTTTAATTACAAGGTGATGAGACTCAGGGACTCTTTTGATGTTAGCCGGACAACAGGAGGCCTTTCTTTGCCATACTAGGGCTCAGGAATGTGGCCTGGCAGAGGAGTGGGTCTACATGTACACAAACACAACACTGCATGTAGGAAACCATGATAGAAAACGCCTGCTATTGACTCGCTCCTGAGGGTTTTAGTCAAACACAGAGCTGTTTGCACAACACAGAGGGCTCTCCAGCTCACTGTAAGTTACAAGGCTGTAAAACATCACACTGAAATCAAAGTGCAAGTTACACACAAAGAATGGTTATCTTTATGACCCGGCCCTCCCTCCTCTTAGGAGTCTGTATAGTGAAACTACTCTGTAAGAGATGGTGTCATCCTTTTATTTTAATGCTGCAGGCATTTAAAGGGCTTACAGGATTTCATAACCTCACAGCAGATCTTTAAATTACTGCTTTATTAGAGCTGGGTTTATTCATCCTTTTCAACTGAGATGAAGTAGCTCTTGATATTTTGTTTACTTTATGTCCGTTTCTAGTGAGACTCTATGGAGGCCCAAAGTGGACATACTTTCATACATTTCATGTTATGGTTTTGACCCACAGTGAGAAGTAAATGTAATATAATATTAATTTCTGATCTTAAGCTCACATTTAAATCGTATTTATGGGCTAATCAGTAGCACTATTTCCTTGGAAACAAATGATACATACCACAATCTTCAAATTAAAGGACTATCTTCGTCAGAAGTGTCCAAACTTTTTCCTCTGAGGGGCACAAATTAAACTGTTTAAGTATGGTCGGGGGCACTTTCGTATACCTCACCTTGAGGATATTAAAACCAATGTAATGCAGGTTAAGATGTGCTTAGTGATTGGGTATGCTTAAATGGCTAGTCAGTGGCTGACAAGGCACATAGCCAATCATTTCAGGATTCTGGGGAGGCAAATAAGACTTCAGGGAACCCTGCTTGACCCTGGCTATCACTGCCCCTGCCCCTGTTGTTGGTTTTGCTGCCAGCACTGCTATTTGCTGCTGTAAACGGTCAAGTTGGATTCAGGTTCAGGCATTTAACATGTTGCAATTATTTTGGTTGTAGCCTTTTGTCTAAATTTAGTAAAGTAAAAAAAACAAAGTTAATTTTTCTTGTCAAAATGTTTGTTTACAGAATTAGCCTGGTAGCACCCCCTTGTGTTGAATCTACATATGATGTATAATACAGTCAAGCATGTGTGTCCCATTCTAACGTGGGCCATATTTCATTTCATTATAAGAATGTGCTTACAGCCACTCAAACATGGAACACTGGCTGCATTTGGCCCATGGGCCATAGTTTGGACAACCCTGATTTAAGTGAATATACAATAATGCTGCTTTGAGTATTGTTTATATATCAATATGCACTTGGTGCCTTTTGTTCTTGTAATAAAAACTCAAATTAATGTTGGCTGTAAGCTGAAAAGATTTTGATTGGTTAGCTTTGTGTTGAAATACAAAAGCATACATTTTGTAGATTTTGGCACCTCCTGTGGATAAGTGATTTATGCTGACTTTGGCTTTTGCAATAAGTATTGATATTTGACCCCCCACCCCCAAAAAAGAAAACCTCTGGAAAAGGTATATGCTAATGGAGAGTCTTTCTGAAGACTTAACAAATGTACGTAGGTTCTTTTCTAATGTGCAGTAAGGGCTAATTTATGCTCTGTGTTTGATGAGATGTGATTAAATCCCTCTGTATTCATTTTGTTTGTTATTCTACACATTTTCTGAAGGCTTAAAGGTTTTGCAAACCAGATGTTTATTTGATTTGTCTTTTTATGTGCAATCACTTAACCTCCAGCAGGCATTGGGGCAGTTTGTAGCAAAGTGGTTGGGATGAGGGTCAGCACCTTCAAGTAGGCTTGAAAGCGGTAGATTGCTCCCTCTAAGTGTCCCAAGTGAAGGAGTTCAAGTATCCTGGGGTCTTGTTCACGTGTAAAGGTAGAATGGACTGTGAGATTGACAGACAAATCAGTGCAGCATTGGCAATATTGCAGATGTTGTACTGGACTATTATCCCATGAAGAGGGATCTGAGCCAGAAGGCAAAGCTTTTGATTTGCCAGTCGATCTTTGTTCCAACACCCACCTTTGGTCATGAGCTTTGGGTTGTGACCAGAAAAATAAGGTCAAGGGTTCAAGTGGTCAAAATGAGATTCCTCAAGATGGAGCTTGAAGTACAGCAGTTGCTCTTTCATCTTTAAAGGAGCAAGTTGAGGTGGTTTTGAGGATGAATGGATGAATGCATGGATTGATGGGTGGATGGATGCATGGATTGATGGGTGGATGGATGCATGGATTGATGGGTGGATGCATTCATGGATTGATGGGTGGATGGATGCATGGATTGATGGGTGGATGGATGCATGGATTGATGGGTGGATGGATGCATGGATTGATGGGTGGATGCATTCATGGATTGTTGGGTGGATGCATTCATGGATTGATGAGTGGATGGATGCATGGATTGATGAGTGGATGCATTCATGGATTGTTGGGTGGATGGATGCATGGATTGATGGGTGGATGGATGCATGGATTGATGGGTGGATGGATGCAAGGAAGCAAAAACATCCCCCTGTAAACAACACTGTATGTTTTTTTTTCTTTTTCTTTGTTATGTGATTTCTTATCATCCTGCCGGCTGTGATTGGTTTCACAAGCCGTGGTGACTACTGTAGAGACGGCATTAAGTCAAACAGTATTTGAGGTGTTTCCAGCAGTGTTTACATTCCTCAGTGCAGCCAAAGGTTACACAGGAAGTTCAGTACTACAGGGCTGGGTAAAAGAGTGTGTTTGTGTGAGTTCAGAGTTGGCTCAGGTTCTGAATAAACTAAATGAAATGAGACTTATACTTCACACAATTTCACGAATGCTGGATCAAGTCGAGGTTAACCGTTTAGTTGCCGATTTTTCCCTGAACTGGAGTTGGAGCATCAATGAACAGAGAGGCTGATGAAGTGAGTAGTATGGGTACTCGTGTGAAGACTTTATACATTACTTAGAGGATGTTTACCCAGCTCCTCCTATGGGTGAGGTGATGAGTGATTCCTTTACAATCTATATTTCTGCACAAGAAGCTTTCAAATCATTAACCTGCACACAGACCACGTATCATGAAAACAGATGTATTTTTGCTCTAAATGCTTAAATATACCGGTAGCAATACAAATCTGGAAATTTAATGTTTTATTCCATTGACTTTTGTCATTTCCACTCTAATACCTATCAATTTCTTTTAAAAAGTACAATGAATAATCTTATGAAACTAGTTTGATCAAACAAAGACATACGTAGTTGTAAAATTCAAACACAGTTTTTAAATGTCAAGATATGCATTAGTTCAGGCAGGCCACTGAGTCCAGCCTTGCCATATAATTGGGATCAGCTGATTTCATGCAAGCCCTCATCAACTGATGGCCCGCTGATTCACTTCTATGCTGCAATTGGCTAATGATGCTGCCTTTTGAAAACCTGCCCTAGCCAGCAACTCTTTCCTGCTCCCTCTGCAAACCACTTTTTGCAACCCTCCTCCACCCCAGCTCCTCCTTTATCCTGCATATGACTTAATCAGTGTCATTTCCCCCTGCTCTACTGTCTACTCTACTTTTTTGCACAAGAATATGCTTGATGCCTTCCACGTAGGTTCATGGATTCTCTCTGGTTCTTTTTAACTTAGGACAGGTTATAATTGCATTACAGGTACAATATTTACAATTAAAATAGTTTATTATCAGATTTTGACATGTTTCAATTTCAAATAGTCCACACCACCCTCTACTTCACTTCAAATACATACAAAGTCACAATTTATTATCTTAGTCCTCCACAGCTCCATTTATGTGTATCCCACAAGACGGGGCATGCTGGGAAAGCTCTTCCGCATGCTCATGCATTTCTCCTGGTCTAAGAAGAGTGAGTTAGCTTTGATGGACAGATCGTGCTCGAGGGTCACTTTAGTTTTAACCAGAGTCTGCAGAGTGTTCTCGGCCTCCATCAGCCTCTCCTGGAGCTTGTGGATGGTGTCCTCGATCTCTCTCACCTCACTCACAAGTCTAAACACAGAAGGATAAATGTAGCATTTGATGTAGCATGTTAGAGTTCAGTGTTGTAGCTCAAACTGTTGGGAGGAGTAGCAAGTCCCATCTACTGCATATAAAGTGATATTATTGTCGTGACGTGCACTCTTAATACTGGTTAAATATGGAAAAAAGCATTAAGATACTTGACTTTTATGTGATATTTGGTAAAGAACGTTTATGGGTTGCCCATCAGTAAATTTAAATAAGGCGTAATGTTGATTGACTGGTTATCACAACATGATAGAACCAGGCCTGAATAAGATGCAGAGGGGTCTGGTCTCCTGGCCTGCCCAAAGAAATGGCTGGGCCTCTCAATATCCAAGAGAAAAAGCCTTTTGCAAACATCATTTAATAATATCAGTATATGCATAGGGAATCAGTTGCATTAGCATTAGCCTCGTTGCTAACATTAGCCTTAGTTAGTTATATATGGGGAGGGCTTTTTTGGGGGCTCAACCCATCTTTGTGTTTGAAATGCTCTGATTTGAGCCATCATGGTGGCTAAACTATTTAGCTCAAGGCTTTCAAAGGCTTGTCTAAATTTGTGCCTACTTGTTTGTCCACATTCAAAATAAGAGGGCCCATTGTCTGACTTTTTCAAGGGGAAACTGGAATTTATAATTAATTAATTTGACACAAAATAAATGTTTGGAAATGATTTGAACTGGATTAAAATTGGATTGGATTGTACCTGTGATGTGGGTTGTCTCTGCAGAGCTCCACATTAGGCCTGCGGGTCCTCTCCTCCAGTCTGGTTTGGGCCACTTTTAGAGGACACTCCTTATCTCTGATGGCCTTTTTCAAAGTCTCGATCAGCATCTCTGTTTGGAAGATCTCCTGAAGAGTCTGAGTGAGGAGATGGATGCATTCAAAAGAGAGTTAAATGATTTATTGCCAAGTCACGGTAGCACAAGCTTAGTGCACAAGTCATTAAAATAACAGCCCGGTTAGAGTAAAAGATGGTCATTAGAGCATAAGAGAGAGAGAGGACTGACTGGAGAGGGGAAAACAACATTAGGATCTCAAAGGAAGATGTGCAGAAACAGTAAAAGCAGCACATTTTAAGCCTGAAATCAGCTGAATAGAGTGCTGCACAGTGGCCTGCTCTGTCCGGACTCATTTGATGTAATTTAATTCCTGTGAATCATGACTCCTTAAAATGGACAGCGTCTGTGGTTTATTAAGGACTGTGTGCATCTTATCACAGCTGCCGTCAGTGTTAAAAACCATCCAACAGCTGAAGTAGATTCAGTTTGTAACCTTTGCCAGTTTACCCAGAAACAATGGGACCCAGTGTAGAAAATGACACATGCAATAAAAGAGGAATGCATTACTATTCTTTTCTTTGGATGGGAATGTGTCACACGTTGTTAGTATTCACATAATTCACTCCGGACAACTCAGATGACCTGTAAGGACTCTGAGGTAGACAGATTTATGATGTCCTATGTTAGCAGATTGTGATTAAAATCACACGTACAGATTTAACATCTTATAAAAAAAAAAAAAAGTTGGTTCAAACCATTCTGTCCTGCCTTGGCCACTTCAAATCCTCGATCTCCAATAACTTTCTGGGTCATAATGACTCCAAGAAAAGATATCCATCACCTTATACATGGTTTATCTAAACTGGTGACTAAAGGTGACCAGGCCTTTCCTGCCTGGGCTCCAAAGCTTTGGAATACCCAGTAGTGATACATAAAGATACTCAACAATCTTGTTTCTTTTGTAACTTTATGCATTTTATCTTGTTTTAGCGTTCGACAATCTTATTGTTCACATCTCTGCTTGTTATTATCTGATGCATCTTAATTTTGAGGCACGGTGTAACTCAGGATTTGAAGGGTTTGTCATAAATGGAGTGATTATTTTTTATTTATTATAAGAGAAAAAGGAAGTAAAAGTATTAAATAACCTTGGCCAGGTGTGTCTGCAGACTGTTCTTAGCATCAGCTGTTTCTGATATGCGGTTTGTGAAGGCCACGTTGACGTTGTTGAACTGGTTCCACATTTCGTTGGATGTGGTGTTCAGGAGGATCTCTATCTCGTCTCTGAGCTTGTGGGAGGCCGCTCGTTGGCTCTGGGAGTGCAGGATGTTGTCATCAGTGAACTTGGACCATGAGTCTGGAAGAGAAAGACTGACGAAGGGAGATGAACTGAAGCTTAGTTGTAGATTTTACAGGTAAATACTCAACTGTTTTCTACATGTGAAATCGTTCTATTTTAGGTTTGGCCCTGAGACAGGTCAGACTCTTGGTTAGCTTCAGCTCCCATAGAGTTTGGGCTGGTTTTGGTCTGAGTTATAAGATTGCAGTTCATTTCTGTAATTTATTCATTTTGGGAATGCATCATATTCCAACTGACTGTATGAAGCTTGAACGTAATCTCACTGACGTCAACCAATGGTTTCAGAAGCAGAGTTTTGAAGCTCAATGATTGGGGTTGCCATATTGGAAATTCTATCTTACACAAGTTTTGAATCAACCAAGTTTTGAGGCTTTTTGCCTTTTTGCTTTTTGCCAGCTATAACACGCCCACCTGTAACTCATCTTAGTTTTAACACTAATTCTGCAAACTTATGAATAACCCCTTGCTTTAATATAATCAAAAGAAAGCATTTTTGAAATTTCTGGCCACAGACCGCAGCTCTCAGATGCCCCCCTCTTGTAGACCACAACAATTAGACACCACATCTATCAGGACGGAAATACATGCTAAAACTTTCAAAATGAAATTGAATTAATGTTCAGGTTAGCATTAGTTTAAGGGTTAAGTTAAAGGTTAGGATACTAAAAGTGAAAGTCAAAATCCTGACCCGCAACACCCAATTCCAAATCATTTTATAAAGCCAACTAAACAGTCTGCTTACAGGAACAAAGGCTGCCCTCCACAAAAACACTCTAACGCAGCGAATGGAGCCAAGGCTCCATAAGCTGCTAAGCTAAATAGTTAATGTAACTGAAGACTGTACACCTTTAACAGTTTTCTCGCTAACGCTTATCTTATTCATGTAAGATAGCTACATAGCTAGAGCTAAAGCTTAAAAAGCTGTGTTAGCTATGTTACCTACGTAGCTAACTTGGCCATGTTATCATTAGCTATGTTTGCTCAAAAGCTCCTGTTGCCAAAAGGAAAGCTAAGATAGCTACATTGGCTTACATAGTTATATTACCTACAAAGCAAGGGTAGCTATATTAGCTTCAGCTCAAGCTAACAAAGCTAGAAGGAGCCACTGTCTTCACAATTTAATCCCAGATTATACTTCTGACATTTATTCTGTTTTATCTATGAAGCACTGCTTTGTCTAAAATGTTTGTCATGTGGTTATTTCACGGTGATTTTCACAGCAATGGTCTGCAAGAGTCCGAGAGCTACAGTCTGCAGCCAGACCCCTCTCAGCACAGCTGCAGGCAAGCATGGGCATGCTAGTTTGAGATTTAAACCGTCTTGAACCATGCTATAAACATGTTTCTTTATGTTTTAAAAAGGGCATTTTAATGTAGGGGTTAATGGGACTGGAAACTGCAGATTAAAACCCCCAGATGTGGTACCAGGTCCCTCTTGCCAATCTAGTAACCTCTTTGAAAGTCAACATTTATCTATCAAACCTGTCACTTGTTCCACCAAGTATACTTGATTCCAAGCTGTTCACCTGAAGCACTCATTTTTCCAGAGGACAAACCCAAATGGTTTTTGTGATCCTCTAAATCTCATCTGGCAACTTCCAAGGTTTGTCTTTGTAGTTCTGACAAAAATGTTTACACATTGATTGAATTAGCAGCGCAACATTTGGCCCAGAAACTCCCATCCTATTCATGAACAAATGCAATAACTCTAGTTTCCTGTTTGTTTGATCTTAGTGTTTCAATTGAATCCAGCCTAATTTGATATGTTTTGATATGGTTTAGATTCAAACTGGGGCAACAGACACAATTTTTGACCTTCAAAGACTACAAAAATATCCTGCAATAGGCAATAAAACTACATAACCCAGAATAAAATCACAAGTTGGCTCAACAAATGGCAGAAAAAGTTGGAAACAGTACGATGCAGTGAAACAAAGAAGGTGAATTGAACTCACGAGGGGTCGAGCCTTTCAATCCCCCTGTAGTATCCGATACCGTCTGATGTGTTCCTCAGATGGTGGCACCTGTCATCAATCCTCTGAGCTGTCACTTTGTCACTTATGTCTCTTTCTAGTTCATGCTGAGCAGCTCGGTTTGACCTAAGAACCCGACAAAGCAAAACGGAGGAAGCACCATATCTTCAAACTTCAACAGTTTGGAGGGAATCATGAAATACTACGCATCCTCCTGAAGGATTGTTCTATCATTTTTCTGACTCACGCCAGCTGAGCAATGGCTCGGTCCAGATGCCGCCTCATCCTCTCCTGACAGGACTTGATGACTTCTACTTCCTTATTGCAGCATGGGTAAACAGAGATATAGCCTATTCAGTCCTTTCTTACAATGAGAATCCCTAGAAGCCACATCTGCATAAACTGACACTGCACTTTTTGTTTTACCTTCATGAGGTCCTTCTCTACATCATCATGAACCAGATCAATGGACATCCGTTTCTCTCTGTGGTACAAACACTCCTGAGACACCTGTTGACAACATGATCATGGAAGAATGAATTAAGACAAGTTTTAAAAGACCATCAGTGAGGTCACGTAGGGCATGCTATTTCTGTATTACTAAAACATGAAGTTTTATTAGGTATTATTGACTGATGAACTCCAGACGGACATGTCTATACGTTGGCCGTTTCCAAAGCAGCATAATTTCACACAATTCAAGCAAAATGCAGTGTTACATTGGGTATATGGTATGTTACTGATTCAAAATATGCAACATTGTCATCGTGAGAAATCCCAGAATGTACAGAATACTAGACTGGGTTTCTGGTTTAAGAAAGATGTTTGAGCACACCAGTTTTACTACCCATATACTTTCAAGCTTTGCTCAGTTACACTGAAATAACTATGTAGCACAGTGAATAATCAATGTGTGTCTTTTGTTGTTGAATTCTATTTACCTACAGACAGTTGTGCTGCCTTGTTGCTAGCTTATACCTAATACAATGTATCAGGCAGGCACACTACTCGACATATGTAACTGATAACATCATGTGATGCAAAGATGAGGGGCAGAATTAATGTCTAACTTTTATCTTAGCACCCAGTGTATATTTGTATATGCAGTAGAAGAGGTTGTATGTAGTCTGTGGTGTCAGACAGCCAGCTTCATATTAAGCACTTAACAAGAGGCAGTCCAAATAAGACTTATTTAATGTCAGAAATACTTTTTTTTGTATCTTATTAGATACTTATAGTGGCAAATCATTGAGTGGTATACAGTTATATAATGTACTGAACTGCATTGTATCAAATCTCACTGTATACTGGATGTTATGGTATCCCATCCTATTGTATCATTATATTGTTTCATACAATTTGTTGTTTCATATCCTATCCTATCATTTTATCATAATGTATTGTATTATGTTGTATCATATACTATCGTATCCTATCACATCGTATAGTATTGTACCATATGATATCACAACTTATCCTATCCTATTCTTTAAGATCCTATCGTTTTACTGTCTTTCGTATCATATCACATTGCATCCTATCCTATCAGATCCTATTGTGTCGTATCGTTTTGTATCCAACTGTGTTGTATTGCATTTTATCTGATTTAATCGTATCATATCTAATCGTATTGTGTGATATCAGATCATGTAGTTTTGTATCATATCCATATTCCTATTCTGTTTTTTTATCATTTCACATCGTTATTGTACAGTACTGTATTGTATTGTATCGTATGGTACAGTGCTATACTGAAATGTATCATATTCTACTGTATAATATTGTGTCATATGGCACAGTACCATACTGTGGCATATCATCATGGATCACACTGTATCGTATCTGATAATACTGTATCGTATCCTTTCCTGTCTCATCACATCTTATAGCATTGTATCATATCAAAAAGTATCCTATCAGATCCTAATTGTTTTGTTGAATCACACTGTATCCTTTTGTATTTTATGGTATCATACCATATTGCACCATATTATATTGTATTGCATTTCATCCTATTGTATCGTATCGACTCACATCATTAAACATTCTTTCATAACTGAACGTATCCTTCCCTCTCTGTTCGTATCAGATCCTATTGTTTTATCATATGGATCATATTGTATCATAACTAGTTGTATCTAATCATATTGCATTGCATTGCATCATATAGTATCGAATAATATCCAGATGTATCCTATGCAGTCCTATCTGATCCTAGTGTTTTATTGCATCGCTTTCCCTTGCATAGTATTGTTTCATATCGAGAGCTAACCTATTCCGTCCTATCCAGTCCTGTTGTATGGGGTCATATTACATCATCTCGCATCTTATCTTATGGTGTACCATTGTGGGGCAGGCAGACAAAAAATCAATCAATGTTCTGTTCATAACCTGTATAAGAACTGGCATAAGAGCTCTCAAAAAGTGAATTAAAAGGTTAACAGCTCCCTCTGCTCCCTGGCTAAAATATAGGCCATAAGCACTGCCTCTCCCATGTTACCAGAGGGGACATTGAGCAGAGTTTTAGATCAAAATACATATCAGATACATTTAATTCAACCAATGTTACTGTCTCCATAGTTTGTTCTCACCACACCGGTTTAAGTGTAAGTGAGCACTTTTTTGATGAGGTTTGATTTCAGTTAGATATTTCCAGTAAAAAATGACAGATGCTGACAGCTCTGTCGATGAACGCAGCCCCTACAGAGCTTGATTCTATCCTATGTGATTGTTTTATCCTATTTTTCAGAGGAGATATGGCGTGGCTGAAAGACAGGTCATGAAAGAGACATTGATCTCTCCTTAATCAATGTCTGCTTCAAACAGACACAAAAAGCAGTTTGGATGTGAAATGTAGTGATTGAGTGGGACTTCCCAGCCAGATATTAAACAGAAAGAGAGTTTGGTTCATTTAAATGATTGAGTTCACTAGATAAAATCCACACGCTGTTTGTGCAGTGAATGTTTATAAGGGTCTTAAGTTTGCAAAGATACGGCTTTATATGGTCAAAGTAAAACATCAGCTTCATTCTCCTGTTTCAGTTATCTCTAGAAGCCCATGAGGACGCCTGTTGCCACATGATCTTAGCCCAGCAAGAAGTCTGTGTCATGAGATCTCTAGTCCGATCAAGTTGACTCTTTCTAGGTGACATAAACCATCAGTGGCACTTTAACAAGACACCGACGTGACCTAATTAATGGACAGACACTGTTGCCACAACCAAACAGGGCCTTAGTCAAAACTGTTTCACCACAGATACTGATGCTCTTGGAGACATGATATGCATGAATGATAATGTGAGTACACAGAACAAAGGCCTGACAAGGGTGGTAAGATTTCAAGACAGCTTGTCCTTGGAGAGTAGTAAACAAGTCCTGCTAATGTCACAAAACTTTCCAGGACTCATATGAGCATATTCCTTCTCCTTTACCTGAAGGGGCCCCTCAGTCTCAGCCAAAGCTCTCTCCAGCCTCTTCTTGACCTCTGTGAGGGCAGCTATCTCTGTCACCATGTTGTCAATCTCATGGCTCAGCTCCGACTTCCAGAAGATAATGTCGTTGAGCCTCTCTCCAATGTTCTTGCTCGTGTGCTCTTGAGTTTGCCTAGTGAGTTGCTCCTTATCCTGCATGAGTCTTATGGTGTCTTTCCGTAGTCTTTCCGCACTTTTCCTGGACGACTCAGACTCCCTGTAGTTGTTCTGGTTGGACTTGTACCAGTCATCAGGAGTGTAGCGGGTAGATAGTGCCGTCCTGTTAGAGGGGTAGAACATGGTCTTGGCTCGAACCAGATCTAAATTCTCTCGCTGCATGGATAAGGAAGGTGTCGGGACCGTGCTGCCGCCTTTGTAATAGTTGTTGGTCCTCCAGAGGTTGGCACTGGGGTTCATGACCAGGGCAGGCTGGGTGTTACGGTAGCTGGAAGCCATGGTGGAGATGGCCGGGAGGAAGTGGCTGGTTTTTGGACGGGCATAGGTAGCAGTCAGTGTGGATCCCAGTAGCTCCATTGTTGACTCCAGTTAGGGTCACCTATTCCAACACAGGAAAATACTTAACAACAATCCATACTAAAATACAGTAGCAGCGAGTCTGCAACTAAACAGGACCCTGTCATACATCTGGCACAAGGCGTTTTGGCAAGCAGTGCAGGTCTCTTTCCTGTTTTCCACTAGACACAGTTGTAATTTCTATTTCAAGCTTTCATGTTGTTTGGATATCAAATAGACTTGAGAGCTGGTTTGCGTTTCTGATGATATTTGTCTTTAAATGGAATTAGCCAGGCCCAAAGATGTTGGGTTCCTATCTTGGACGTTGAAGTGCATTCTAGTGGTATTCCTAGATGAACAATTTCACAACCGATTACCACGAATTATAACGGTGGTCAGCCGACTAGTCTAAAGTCATGTAAGCTAATTTTGTAAACCAACTTCGCATAGTAATACTGCAAAGTTTGTTTACAGAATGTAGCTAATGTTGGCATTACTAGCCCCATCAGGCATCAGTCCTCTTTGCAGGTTAAAACCAGCATTCCTGTGTAGAATGTCATCACTCATTACTTCAGTTATATTTGAGTATATCCCTGTTTTCTAGATCAAAATAGTGCCAAACTGCACAGTTCCTGCACAGTTCCTATGAGTTGCTATCGATGCTGTCAGTTCACTGTTGTTTACATTGGGTTACAGAGCACTGAGGAAGCAAGGAAGTAGTCATTAACAACTGCTAAAGAGACAACACCATGCAGGTAGTTGTGTTACAGTTTAGATAGAGTTAGAATTAGTTTGATGTACTTGGTGCCACTACTACCAAGGGGATCTGAATTTACCTTATTCAGCATATCCTAATGCAGATGAGTATTTGTGGTTGTCGTTTTTTTAAAAGGGAAAACAGAAATTTAGAGTTTCAGGGTCTGTGTCCACAGCCATCATTTTTTGCAGCACTCATTTTCTGTACACACAACCAATACAGTCCAGTTTCTAAAGCATCCTGAGCACCAAAACACCCTCAGTGTCAGCTGTTTTAGACACAGCACTCCTTATTGAAAATTCTTCAAATTTTGGAGCATTGTCACATTCCTAAATGTCACTTCTTTCTCACTGAATCAGAGTTGGAAATGAACTTTGTTGCCTGCCACTGTGACTGGTGGATTCAATAATCTACCAGCCAGGGGAACAGTTGACCGAGTGGTTGAGTTGCTCCCAATGGACGTGGGAGGCCTAGGTTTAAGTCCTCGCTTCCATCCCCCTATCCACTATCCTATCTATCAAATAAAGGCAAAAAAAAAACCAAATACAAATGGTAAAAAAAAATCCAGCCACACAGCGTTCTACCAGCCACTTTATATAAACATCAACTCTATGTAATGAGATGTGATATATAGTAATAAAGGCTTACAGTATTCAAGTTAAAGGCTATTCAACAAACTAAAATGTTTTGATGGCATTTTTGTACATTAAGAGTATCAGACTTGCAAAAATTAAATATTTTGTGCATGATTCCCACAATCTCACACTGGAATTCTGTGGTTTGACTGAAGATGGAAGCTGTAGTCAACTTTCAACACCTTGCAACAATACATGCCAGGGAGAAGTGCTCTTAAATTGAGGTTGTGGACACTGACGTGGCAAAATGGCGGCTGCGGACAGTGAGTGGCCCGGCGATATCTGACACTTCTGTGCTGTTAGGATACAATATAAAAAATTAAGATAATAATAGAACTAGACTGGACTTTTTTCTTTAATTTTGAACATAGAGGAAGAAATATGTCTTTTCTACACTGCTTATCCATTTTGAAGTCGCGGAGGGCTGGAGTCTATCCCAGCTGTCATTGGGTGAGAGGTGGGGTACACCTTGGACTGGTCACCGGTGGAATGCAGGGCTTGTCTTTGACTTTTGAGTTTAAGTATAGGGCATTTAAACACATACAATGAAACTACAGGGAATATTTAGAACCATAAAGGACACTCAAAGCCCAACATGAGCATAAAGAAAACAGAATAGAAAGCATGCACAGTAGAGCTACATTAATCTTAAAGGTTAAAGCTTAAGGTGTATTAACTAACAGATGAATGCATATGCCTTTAAGTGCTATTTAAAACTCCTTGCTCTCATGATAATCAAATACAACTCCAGAAAAATGAAATTCAATGTCTCTTTAGAGTTTAAGGCTAACTAAACATAAATGCATAAGAAAGCATAAAAAGCACAAAAATCAAACTAAAACTGAATGTCTTACCGAGATTCAGCGCTGTTCTTTGGGTACTCAGTGTCTTGATGCAGGCAGGTATTGTGCTCACCTGAAAATGAGCCCAAGAACGCTCCAAAGGTAAACTGACATGCATTATGCATTCACAAGTTTGCAAGTCTTTCATTCAGCCAACCAATGGCAGAGCACAGAGCCGGAGTGCAGGAGTGAGCCAGTCCAAGATTTCTGTTGACAGAAGCAGTTGCCATGGGATTTCAGGGTAGTGGTGACTGGCTGCTTTAGCTTTGTTTGACTAAAAATACAAAGAAAGAATCTCACGGTGGTTTGTAGGATTTTAATGTGATTTTTTTTCCCTTACTCTGTTTAAGCTTCAACAGGTTGGAGATTTGCATATTGGCCTCATGCAACTCCAAATGAGATCATTTTAGCCTACTTTATGCCAGCAGATTCCTCTTCTCCTTGTCTGTACTCTAAAATAGATATGACCCCTGAAGTTTCAAAGCAAACAAAGAACCCTCATTGAGAACCTTATTACATCACATTTTAGAGGAAAAGTTCATACTCAGTTCACATTCCTCACTAAAATTGAGCAATCTGAGCTTTGTCCTCAAAGCAGAGGCAGCATCAGATAGCTCCGACTCACCGTGAGAAGCTAGCGGTGTGTATGGATTACACTCAGCTGTTTAAAGATTCATGCCACAGGAAGAGTCCACACAAACCCCTGTAGCACACAATAATAATCTGTGTTGTGTTACCTACCATTCTAAATGAGGATCCTTTACACTCTGCTGTCCTGGAGGGGCTGGTTAGGACAGATGATAGCCTGGTTTCCACTACAGACACAAGCCAAGCGGTAGCCAAGGGTTACTCAGCTGGTGTGTATCCATCACAGTCAAATAAATATACACAAATTGCTGGCAACTTGAAATTCTAACTCTATAAATTCTCTCAAGAGACAGAGCTGTCTTCTCTCATTATGACATAGCCAAACCATCAGCAATAATTTCCTCCTTGGATGTTTTGCAGACATTACACCAGCAATGTTTGTAATAAAAATGGGTCATTCTGACGAGCTCAGTGACTTTGAGTGTGGTACTGTGATGGATGCCACCTTTGCAATAAGACAGATCATGAAATATCATCAATGCTGGATATTCCACAATCAACTGTGAGTGATATTATTAGAAAGTGGAAGGGTTTAGGAATAACAATCATGAAGTGGAAGACCATATAAAAACACAGTGTGGGGTCAACGACAGCTAAGGTGCATGGTGTGTGTATTCGCCTACACTCTGCTGGATCTATATCTGAAGATTTCCAAACTTCCACTTGCATTAATGTGGCAGGATCCTCCTGGAACAGATTTCCATGACGACTCCTCACACTAAGTCCAATGCAAAGCATTGGATGGAGTGGTCTAAGGCGGCCTTTCCCCAACTTTAGTGTGCTGAGGCCCAATTTTAAATCTTCTATTAAACAATAACATGAAACCCAAAGCATTCACCTTTTTATTTGTATTTCATAAACAGAGAATTTCAAAGCAAATGCCTGGTTTTCAAACATTAACACCACAAAAAAAGTGTTGGTATAGTAGTGTTTAATGTCAGTTTAGCACCAGTTAAACCATGACACCCATGTGTACTTGAGACAAATGTTAAGGTGACATCTAAGTTGAATATTCTGGCTGGGCACTGTGACTTCTTGGACTTAAAAAACATTGTAATCAGGTATTTCATGATGAATTAAAACTTGATTTTAATTTTCAAAATGATTTTCACGATTTTGATACATGCCAAAAGGCCTCTTGTGGCCCACCTGAAGTACCCCCAGGGCCCACCAGTTGTCCCTGGATCACACTTTGGGAAGCACTGGTCTAAAGCACTCATTCCGAAAGCCAGGGTCGGGACCTATGGGTGGGATGGGAGATTTTTTGGGGTTGTAAAATGAGTTTTCAGAATTTCTGTCCCACAGGGACATTTATGTCTGCAGTACATATTATAGCCACCAGAACTTTGCCAGTCTTCGATGACAATAGAGTTAAAGTCACAGTTACAGACTCTTGGCTGAACAAAACAGTTCCATTCTAGACAGCCACTGAAGGCCCAAGGACCAGAATGAGTCCAGAATTAAAGTTATCAAGGCTAGCACTGGCCATCAACTCAACCAACTGGCTAAGAGCGGAGCAGAATGCAGATAAGCAGTGACGCACTGTAAACAAAGTTGGGTCACAATGGCTTTAACCTTCTAAAAAGTGGGTCACCAGAAAAAGAAGTCTGGGAAATGCTGGTCCTAAGAATACTGACACTGGACTGTAGAGCAGTGGAAATGTGTTCCGTGGAGTGACATATCATGCTGCCCTGTTTTGCTCTCAGATGGTTGAGTCTGGGTTTGGAAGAAGCCAGGAGAATGTCACCTGCCTGACTGAATTGTTCTGTGATGTTTGGTGGAGGACTTATGGTATGGGGCTGTTTTTCAGGTCCCTTAGTTCCAGTGAAGGCCAATCTTAATGCTTCAGCACCAAGAAATTTTGGACAATGCTATGCTTCCAACTTTGTGGCAACAGTTTAGGGAAGGCCCTTTTTCAATCCTAACATGACTATAAAGACATCGTTTGATGGGTTCAGTGTGGGGGAGCCTGACTGGCCTGCACAGAGCGCTGACCTCAACCCCACCAAGCACCGTTGGGATGAGCTGGAATGGAGCTTGCCAGCCAGGCCTTCTTGTACAACATCACTGCCTAAATTCATAAATTCTCTGCAGAATGAATGAGCACAAATTCCCACAGAAACTGCAAAATCTTGTGGAAAGCCTTCCAAGAAGAGTGGATGTTGTTATAGCTGCAAAAGAGGGGCCAACTACATATTAAAGTACATGTATATTCATTCAGTGTTATTACACTGTCGGTGTTATCTATTACAGTCCCAGTTGGTTTGTGGGCAGCCAAATATTTTTGTCCATATAGTGTATTTATCTGTTTATTAATGATCTGTAATTAGGGACAATTATGAAGCAATTAAACCCAAGCAATACACTACATCACTACTAGCCTATAAGCTAGGTTGTAGTGCCAGTCCCTACGTGGGCCTATTAAATATATAAAAATCAACACCAAATGAACAAGAATCACAGGACCAGACATGAATATGAGTGAATCCTCTTTTAAAATATTTTCAGTTGGAGTCAGGATCCAGTATGAACTATTACAGTGAAGAGCTAATACACTATCTGGTTTGTCTGCTTGTAACTGCATGCCTCATCATTTCATGACCACTAGCGATTGGCTGACAGATTTATGATATTTATGTTTCCACTTTCCAAAAGAGCAGCATGCGGTGGAGACTTCAAAGAGTCCGCTCTGCACTATTTAGCATCTCGTGGTCAGTCTACTATTGTAATAAACATGGAGGTTTGGATTTAGACTGGAATGACACGCCATGTCTCCACCCCTGCAGCCTCAGCATCACTTAACATGGCTCGGCCAACGAGCATGCCTCTGCCTCCCTGACCTCAGCCGCTATAAATACGCCCCCGAAAAGCATGAAAAGCCGGCCCTCATATGAAACGCATCTCCTGGATTGAGTGGAGATCTCCTCTGGAGAAGCTCCTCTCAGTGTGTCTCCCCACTGGGACCGAGAACGTGAGGGAAATGTTAGAGGGGCCTAAATATATTCTCCTGCCTTGTGGCTCATGGGAGTATGTTGTGAATTACTGCATAGTGGAAATGTCGGAGGGAGCAAGCATGCTGTCCACTCCACTTAGAGCACAGTGACATTGAAGTAAAGGGTGCAATGCTTAAAGGAATGAAAACACAATAAATAAGAACTTTTTAATTACGTTTTTGGCCAAAACTGCAGAGAATCAAGGAAATGGTTCCTCTGTCAGATGGTTTGTAGCCTCTTAGCAGTCATAGTGTGTAGTTTGGGGATGAAAAGTAACCCAAGCAGGAAAGGAAAAGTATCCTAATGTCTGTAATTTATGTCATGTGGTTTGGCAGAGGTGTTCAGGGCTTGGGTTTTGCTCATTCTGCTTCAGCTCTGAGAGACATGCTGAGTGCTCACATGTGGACCAAAGGGAAAAAATGGAAGCTTCTGTCATAACTCCAAGATGACAGCACACACAGATTTGCTTTTCATTGATCAGGAAGTTTGAACAGGTCTTTGGACTTCTTCTTTTCTTTCTGTTGCAGAATGAATTTGTGCACAGATATTTTAGGGTGCCTCTTGCCCTGTTAAGCAGGGACGGATAGATGGTAAGAACTGGCATTTACATATAACACCACAAGTTAGCATAAATCAAGTGGTCAAACCCTAACCCAATATGAGATTACTAACAACATTACTTGTATAAGTACTTCAAACTTTTTTTTTTCCATGTGACACATGCAGAACTCTTACCAACATCCAGACATGGCACTGATTATGGATAGTAAACACAAGCTGTCTGCAGACATAATTAATCAGGCAGCATCAAATATTGACTGATGCTTTGCAACCTTGTATAGAAGCTGCTCTTCAGAATAATGGCCATCACCAAAACATCACCTCCCTGATCAAACTTTCAGCTGAGGATGTGTCATTCACAAACAAGTGGACTCAATAAGCCACCTTGTTTATGTGGGTGATGGAAGCCAGCTCAAATCCAACGGTAGGTTTCTCTTCATTTCCCCCATTTTTTAAATAATAATTACAATGATTAGAGAAAAAAGGGGTCAAGTTTTGGGTTTCTTAGAGGGGAGAATTGATATCATAGGCATCCAGGTCTTGTTAAATTATAATAGTTTGCCTGTTAGAGTGTATCCTATCCTCTCTAAGTGGAGTGTGCTGATAAGATCATCCAGCCACATTTTAGAGGTAGGGGCCCTTGTTTTCTTCCATTGCATTCTAATCAGTTTCTTTGCTATTGCTATAATATGAGCTTGAGTGTTGCTTTGCATTGCTTGAGCTCTTAGAGGACTTACTTATGCCTAGGATGACGAGCAGTGAATCTGAAATCAATCAGTCCAGAAACACTGGATCAGGGTGACTGGGGCTCAGAAGGTAGAGTTGGTTTTCTCACAGTTGGAAGGTTGTATGTTCAGTCACACGTTACATGTCAATGTGACCTTTGGGAAGATGCTTAACCCCTATTTGCTCCCATTGCTTTGTCCGTGGCATGTAAATAGAAAGGATGTGTTTGAATGGGGTTATCTAATACTGATACCATAGCAACCTCTGCCATCAGTGTGTGAATTCAGAGTGAATGGGTGTGAATGGGTAGATGGGACCTGTGGTGTCAAAGTGATTTAAGTGGTCAGGTGACTAGAAAATCGCAACACAAGCTCAAGTCTATTTACCACCATAATAATCTTATGGATCCATCCATCCAGAAACATTGGATTTATCAATCCAGAAACAAGGATCTATGAATCATTATTTGTTGGCTCCATCATTCAAGAAACATTGGTTCTATAAATCACAAAAAATGGAATCCATCAATCCAGATAAACCGGGTCTTTCAATCCAGAAACATTGGATCTATCAGCCCAAAAACTGGCTCCATGAATCCATAAACATCGGGTCTATAAATCATAAAACACTGGCTTTATCAATCCAAAAACATTGGATCTGTAAATCATAAAACATGGGTTCCATCAATCCAGAAACACTGGCTTGATCAATCCAGAAATACTGGATTTATTCATCTGGAAATGTAGAATCTATAAATAAAAATATTGGATCCATCAAACAAGAAACATTTTATCTCTCAGGCCAGAAATTTTGGAATTGCAATTCCAGAAGATCTATTGATTAAGTCATAATGGATCTATCAATCCAGAAACACTGGATCTTTTGATCCGGAAGAATTGGGTCAACCAGTCTGGAAACATTGGATATATCAATCCAAAAAGATTGGATGTTTCACTTCAGAAACATTGGATCTATCAATCAAAAATGTTGAATCTATCTGTCTAGAAATATAGAATCTATTTATCCAGAAATACTGAATCCATCATTTCAGAAACATTGGATTTATCAATCCAGAAACACAAAATCAATCAATTAGATAATATTGGAGCTATCAATCCACAATCATTGGATCTAATTTCCCAGAAACATTGGAACAATCATTCAGGAAACATGTGGTTCATAAGTATCTCTCGTTTTAGAAATGTTGAATCCATTGATCCAGTAATATGGGATTTTTCGACCAGAAACAATAAATCTATCACCCAGAAACACTGTATCTATAGATCCAGAAACATTGGATATATATATCATATAATATTTGACCCATCAATCCAGACACATTGGATCTATCAACACGAAAATATATCAGTCCAAAACATTGGATCTTGGCACCAGGATAGAATTCTTTAAAAATTTTAGACATTTTAAGTCAACTACACACATATGAAACTTGGCTCAACACTCTGCTACATTTGGCTGACTTTTTACAAAGGTACCACATAAAGGGCTGTTGGAGAGGATGAGGCAGCCAAATGGATTGGATCCCTCCAACAAAGCCATAAGTCTAATCACTTTTTCAGCATCAACATCCATCCTGATTAAAATGCCAACAATTTTGTCATTTCTTGTTGTTGCTTTAGGCTAAAATATGCAGGACAGACCTCCTGTCAGCCCTGATATGACAGGCACTTTTCAGCAGTGACCTTCATCTTATCAGGTAAGAATAGACAAGCAGAGGAGGTCATAGTGTTTCTAAAACAGTCACACCCACTGAAAACAAGTCAATGTCTGTTCCCACTGTGGCCCTCAATGTTTTCACTTCATGAAACCACCCTCACCAACCCACCAACCACCCACCCCCTTTTCTATGTGAACCTGGCAGGCTTCCTGCTCGATCCAGCACGCTTCTCACACCACAGCTTCCTCTTTTTAAAGCTCTACTATCAGTAATGGCTCTGAGCTTTGCCTGCTCCTCTGACTGCATGCTTCAGTATATAAACCAGACCCTCTCTGCTCCCTCTGTCCATGTATAGAGGTCATTATCACAGCTTCAGTTTACTCTCATTAATAGTGGATGGAGCAGGCTGTGAGGAGGGTGGCCACACCTGGAGAGGAACACAGGAGAGGAAATCAACCATTAAATCTGATGACAGTATTAGAGATCCCCTGCTGAGGTAATGGGCCATCCTGATGGGAAAATCACAGGAGCCCCCTGGGCTTGTGTAAGGCCTTTACCAGTCGGTTAATACAGGCCTTGTGTGTGGTCTAACTGTTAACTCCTGTAGCCATGATGCTCTGCTCCCATTATGCATTATCATTATCTTTTATTTACTCAAAGCAGGGGCATATAAAGCTGTTTGTAGCTCTTAAAGCAACACCATAAATATTCTGTGTGTTACTATTTAACGAATGAAAAAGATGTATATTCAAAGTCACATGTGCAACACTGAAATGCATTAAAGATACCAGCAACACAGCCTAATCAGCTGATTTTAGCATGCTGTTAGTCCCCCCTCTGTCAACCAAAAGAGCAAATCATAGTTTAGGATTATGGTGTGGCCCCTTGGGCGACAAATGAGATTTGAAGGAAGGCTAACGCCACCTTTTGCCACCCCTCTAAACACGCGGCAACCTGGTGATGGTGACTGACCCTTGTCAATAAAACCTTGTGATTTCTCAGTGGTGAAAAGAATGCATGGTCATGACCAAACTTAACCAAATGGGCACTTGATAAAATCAGAGCAATTACTTGCAGAGGTGGTGGAAAAATGCCGAAGAAATGCAGCAATTGTGGAGGCAAAGAAGGGTTCTCTTCTTTGATACATGCTGTTTTGTACAACTAAACTCTGTTCCCCACTTAAATGGTCACCAGAAGGAATCCAGATTATTTTCCAATGTTGATGTTATCAATGATAATGTTATGTAAGATAAAGCTTGCAAAATTCTGGGTATTAGTGTTGTTTCCAGTCAATTACCAAGACCATGGTGTTCCAACGTAGTCTAATGCTTGTTGCCATAGTGCAATTACATTACAGTTACGTTACATTTTCATAAAGCCAACATCTAGTGTGTCTGCTCTGCAGGGGTCCCAAGTATCCATGTAAGCTATAAACACAGCACACAGCTCCAGAGACCAAAGCCTAGTGGAGACGACGCTTTGAAACTTTTCAGGCAAAACATAGAACTTTCCCTTCACTTGTTTCTCTCCACTTTATATTATGTAGGATTTGTGAATCCACATGGATTCGCCCATACCGCCATGTCTGTCTCGAGCACTAGCACACAGTCTCAGCGTTTGATTGGTAAGTTGGTTGGCTGGCTGGTTGGTTGATTGGTTGGTCAGTTGGTTAGCTGGTTAGCTGGTTGGTTGGTTGGTTGGTTGGCTGATTGGCTGACTGGTTGGATGTTAGCTGGTTGGTTGGCTGGTTAGCTGATTGGTTAGTGTTAGACTTAAAGGATTTGTTGGGAACATTTACAATCACAGATCTGATACAAACATCAAAAAGACTTTTCGTTGTTTTGGCTACTTTGTGGGGTGGGTAGCAAGAAGGTTCCTGGTTCAATACCTTTTGTTTGAATCCTTGTTATACAGAACCTTTCTGTGTCTGGTTTGCATGGTCTTCCCATGCATACATACCTTTTCCAGACACTTCCCACAGACCAAAAACATACTTGTTTTGCTGAATGTTGACTTGAAATTGCCTGCAGATGTGACTGCAAGCGTGCCTCTGTAAGTCAGCCCTAGGACTGACTGGGAACCATTTCAGGCCATACCCCTCTTGCCCTAATGTTGGCTGGAATTAGCTTCAGAACCCAGACAGGACAAGAAGTGTATAATGGATGGATAGAAGTTCATAGTGGTTAAAGGAATTTTCACCCAATGTTGTGAGGTTTCTGGGAAGCACACCTTTTCAGTAGAAACCAGTGATAGAAAGAGTGAAAATGGCTTGGAAGCACTGCTTCATGTTTGAGAGGGTGTCAAAAACATTCACTCTAAGGTCCCAAGGAACACCAGAAAAACTAAGGCACACTGTTTTCAAAAATTCAAAAGCTTTTATTTAACGGGCTAAAGCCTCTATGTAGCAATAGTAAGCGCTATAATGGTGAGAAGTGCTCTGTAATGTACTTGCTATAGTCTTTAGAAGTTTTCCAGTAGATTAGTTTACATCTATGTAGACAGGTCGCTAAATTTACTGTATAAGTGTACAGTTGCCAGTTATGTCTGTCAAAGATAAACATGTTGCACAGCAATAAGGACCCATTAAAGTGCTTGCATGACTCTAGCATGTTTGTGTGAGGTTGCATAGTAACTAATGTTTTTTCTCAGTTTGATGGATGTCTGCTTGGTGGAACAGCCTTCAGAGGCACTGGGGGCTGTATGGGCTCTATTATATTACCTACACAAAGGAAGCAAATGGAGACTGTATGTGAGACTTAGACAGGATGTATAGACAGACCATCATGCAGGCAGCTGATAATGGTTATGTACAGCTTTGTTTATGTTAGCTCTGGCACTGGTCTGAAGTGTTGTCATTGAACCAGAAAGGCAGTTCAAACTTTTGTGCTCTCTTGATTTTGCATTCCTTATTTTGATTCCTCCTGTTATAGCATGAACAATCAACCTCTACTTAGTACATGGCTGGAATCTCTCATGCTGCCATTAAGGATAATGGATGGTGGAGTGCTGGTGATTAGGAGAATCAGCAGATTGAATTCAGCCCCATGTTACTGCAAGTTTTTAGAGAGATTTCCTTATTTTCTTTCTTTAATTGACATCACACCAAATATATGTCATTATTAGATAATCCACAGACAAAGGAAACAGACTGGGATGCTTTCCATTCAGCTTGCATGTGCAGTTGAGTTTAGTGAATTTACCTTTGTAAAGCTATTTAATTGCATTGCCACCCAATTTCCAGCCTGACCCACCTAGAGTCCATTGTTTTCCCCAAGCCAGTCCCGGCCCATCCATTAATTACACTTATGATTCCAAACCTCATGTACAGTACTGTTCAGAACTTTAGGCATGTTTGCACCAACCGGCCCCCGGTTGTGCTGTGGATGTTCAAAGGGCCCAAAAGTAGCTGGCAGTCTCTTGGCATTTTACCAGGGGAGAAAAGGCTCAGACAAAAAAGATACTGTTGAGCTTGACCTTGGCTTCTGAGCAACACACCTTTATCAACATGTGTTAAGCTTGACTCTGGGTGCCCCCCCCCCGGGTTTTGGCATGTCGCCATACATCCTTGGTGCCTTACAAGCCTTAATCTTATTCTTGAGACTGTATATTGTGTATTTTGCAAGCGTTGGCTGTTATATGAAAGTTTAAAGTACAATTTTGAGTGGATGCAACATGGAAGCATGTATTACTGACATGAACTGTATTGTTTATGTGAACAAAGCAGTGAGGATGAGGAGCAGTGATTTTCAGTGAACGTGCAGAGCTTTTGGAGATCATCACTCTGTTAACAGAGACTACAGTTTGCACTGCACTTCACTTACTTCACTGATAAACTAAGCTGTATCAGAACAGATGCTAAATTCATTTTTTGCTCTTTTTACCTCCACTTTTGCACTTACAAGCCATGCTTTCTCATTCATCCCCCACAGTACAGAGCCACTTTTTAACAGCTTTTCACCCTCATTATGTCATAAACATACATTTAAAGAAAAAAGTGATATGATTTTTTGTAATCTAACGTTTTTAATTTGGGAAATGTGACCAGCAGAGTGGGGGAGCACTTTTCTTGTCATAATTTTGCAGTCGATCTGCTTCAAGGGCAGTCATGCTGACCTTATTACAAGAAAAAATGGGGGAAAAAATCAAAATGATATGTCTGCAGGACATCTTTGAATCAGCTTGAGTCTGACCTGGACTAGGCCCAAGAGAAGGTGCAGGGATCCTGGCTCCAAAATGGCTTTGGGCTGCATGTACAGGCCAAATATTTCACCCCTTTTCAGCTAGGTACTATTGAACCTTTTTTCCAGTTGACCATGCTAACAAACTAGCTTGCAGCTGAGCTTTTTGGTGAAAACATGGCCAGTTTTGAAGCTCTGTAAATTTCATAAATACTCTTTGCTCTGATCTCAGGTCTATTGCAATGCATGGCTCGGCCAATGGTGATATTTAAAGGAAGACGATCACGCAAATTTTGACATTTCTTGTTCTATGCTAGGCCGGTATGCTGTTATGAGGCATGACCACAATGTCTAGACTTGTTTGGGTCTGGTCAAAGCATATATATTGAAAGTAAATTTGTCTCAATTGGCATTATGTAGGGGTAGGCTGTTAGTAAGATTTCAGTCTGATGTGTCTTCATGCATTTTAAAAGTCAAGGTTTGGTCTGGCTAGGGCAATAATTTGACTTTTTCCAATTGCATGTCAATACACGTAAGACTATTTGACAGGCAGAGCTCCATTTCAGCTTCTGATTAGGGTGTTAAACTATGAAACACATGAATAATTACACCCAGCAGACAGAGAGGTGTCCGTCTGACATGGTGGCTTCCAGTCATGTGGTAGTGTTTTGGGGGGTGGGCGACGTGTGTCTGACAGGACAGGCGAGGGGTGGATGGACTCTGGCCACCCCCCACTCTGTGATCAAGGCTCCCAGTCGCAAAACTTCCAGAGTGGGACGAGGGGCCATGAATGCAGGGCTTTGTCCGCTCCGTGGTCATCACATTCCACTGGAGCCACTGTGTGGCGTGCAGCAGAGCGGAGGAGAGGGCAGACCAGGGCAGGACAGGGCAGGACAGGAGGGGCCTGGAGAGGAAACGGTGACCCGAATCTCTGCCTGTTGAACTGTCAGATGATGCTATTAGTGCCATTATCTTAGAAGTACCTCTGAGCTTCTCATCACTCTGTTTTATCTACTGTATAAACCATGGATGAAGTCTCAATAACATCAGCCATACTGGAGGATGCCTCTAGAGGGCGCCTTAGAGAGCTCAGACAATATGCAGGAGCCAGATGTTCAGGATGTAAACTAAAAACATGGGGGCTTACAAAAACATCACAATTATGCCAATTCTGTGATCAGAATTAACTTACAGCAACATTTATGAGCAGCAACATCAGATCAGCTTAAGCAAATATGATTTGTTGGAAAAAATGCACCCTCAGTCAACTTGTCTTCAAAACGATCTGCCATTGTTTTTCTCACTGCTGTGTTGACCCTGTGTTATGCTGTGATCAGAGAGTATATCTCATGTAAAATGCAATTAAAACAGTTTATCAGTAAAAATGTAGTTATAGGGACCAAAACTGCTATAGTGGTGCAGTTTGGCATTAGGATTCCTGGTTTGGTCAGAACTTACCATCCAAGCAGGACCCTCAGGTCTGTTGATTCTGGTCATCTTGTACAATCCAGGGTCCCGACTAAACATGCTGAAGCAGCATTTTACCACCATGCTGCACAGAAATGGGACAAACTGCCAGTAAAGATTAGACTTGCTACAAACATTAACATTTACAAATCCAGGAAAAAAAATCATGTCTTTTTTATGTGCAGGTAAATAAACTTTTAACCCCTCACCTTAGTTTTACTGGAGTCTAAACTCCATTTATAACTGAATACATTATTTAAACCTTTCAACTTGTGAAGTCTCTTTTAGAATGCTTTTATTCTCTCTCAATTAGAAGGATTTTCAGTACTCAATCTTTGCATCAGTGTTGTCTACCTTGTGTCTGGTGTTTCTTTTACTTATGTAAAGCACACTGACCTGCTTTTATGCATGAAATGGACTATACAAATGAGGTTGCCTTGTTTCTCCCAGTGCATCTGCAGCCTCTCCCAGGTGCTCTGGCTGCTTCTCAGAATCAAAAGGCATGCTTGTTAGACAGATTGATGACGCTAAATTGCCCATAGCAGTGAATGCATCTGCTTGTTGGTCTCTGTGACTGACTGCTGGCCGGTCAAAGACAGTCTTGCTGCAGACCCCAGCTCCCAGATGCCCCCTCTTGCAGACCATTAGTGTGAGACATTGCCTCTGTCAAGATGGGAATACACACAAAACTTTCAAAATAAATCTGACCAAACTCAAAGTTAGGTTTAGAGTAAAAGTTGAGGTCAGGGTTAGGACCTGACCTGCAAAAGCTAATTACAAGATGTTTGATAAAGCTGGGGTGCATTAGAGTGAAGAAAACACTCTAAAGCACCAAATGTAGCCATGACTAGAACTAATGAAGCTACATTACCTGTGTAAGCTACAATAGCTACATTAGCTATGTAGGTAACCTAGCTGAGACTGTACATGTTTTCAAATCTTTAAATTCTCTTAAACCCATATTTTGTTCATGTAAAATAGCTACATAGCTAACTTAGCTAAAGCTAATGAAGCAATGTTATGCAAGGCAACTTTAATTGTATACCATGGTTCAGCTACAAGGCAATTCAAAGATCTTCACACAAGACATCATAATTCAGTTACAAAGGTAAATGGAAATGAAACAGAGACAATAATTGTTGTTAAAACAGCCAATAAAATCCACAAAAGTTAAAAACAAAAATACATTTTAGTTACATTATCCTAGCTACATTTGCTAAAGCAAACTGAGTTACATTAGCTTTGCAACTGCTTGCCTGTGTCACCAAAGTAGCTACATTAGTATTTTTTAAAGCCCACATTGCTTAAGCCCACATTGCCAATGCTAAAGCTAATGTAACTACATTGGCTTACATAGTAATGTTAACTACATTGCTAGATAAGCTACATTAGCCATGCAGCTCCCACACCTATGTAAATAAAGTAGCAACGTCAGTATTAGCTAAAACCCACATTACCATCTCTAAAGCTAATGCAACTACATTGGCTTACATAGAAATGTTAACTACATAGCTAGAGTAGCTACATTAGCTATGCAGCTCCCATACCTATGTAACTAAAGTAGCTACGTTAGTAGCCTGTTAGCTAAAGCCCACATTGCCATATCTCAAGCTAATGTAACTACCCTGGCTTACATAGAAATGTTAACTACATAGCTAGTGTTGCTATATTGTCTTTAGCTAAAGCAACAAAGCTAAAGTGAGCCACTGTTCCCGTAATTGCTTCTAAAACAGGTTGAAACATAACTTTATCCCAGATTAGACATTTCGTCTGTTTAATTTATGAAACAATTCAATTGTATTTTTTTTTTTTATCTTCAAAAAAGGAAATACAATGTACTGACAGGTTAAGTCATTTCCACCTTTACAGAGGTGGTATCTCACAGTAGTGGTCTGCAGTCCTGAGCCAGACCTTTCTTGACCAGTCCAGGGTATGCCCCGCTTGTCACCAAATGAAAAATGTGATTTGCCCAGATCTCCTAAAGCCAGAACAGGATAAGGGGTATAGATAATATAAAGGTTGTTTACAATGAGTACTGATGATTGCTTTTACGGCCTGCACTACAAGTATTTCTGTTTTTGTTTTTCTGCACTTGGTCAGAAGATAAAATACTGCATGTTGCAATGCTCAAACACTGTTCAAAGTGCTCTGTTTATTTCATTATCTTGGTTCCAACCAACTTAGCTCAAACCACTCTTGTAACCAAAGTTTAAGTTCTGTGTTGCTGGTGATTTCATTTGTGTGTCGGGAACCGCTGCTGGCCAGTCACAGGTCAAACCCAATGGGAACTTCTCATTATGAAGTCATGATTCTTCCTCACCAGTGCTGGAAGGTATGACTCATCAGGTTTGGCGAAGCACTCCCCACTGACACAGAGATCCTTCTTACTACAAGGTAACAGCACTAAACAGAACAGCCAAATAACTTCTTTCCATTACCACATTCACTGGAGTGCTTCTGGGCCTCTACATGTTGGATTTGTCCATTCATTTCCCTCCCAACAAGCCTTGGAGGAACTTCATTTTGAAGCCTTGTTTTGAACAAATACGTGGTCTTTAAGCTGTTCGAGTATCTGTAAATTGAGTTACCAGCATGCCTGGAGGTTACAACCAGTCTGGTGCTTGTAATCCTAGCTATTTTCAGCCAAACGTTTATAAAGGGGAGAGAGGTCTAATGTTTCCATGCTGACTCAGGACTTGAATTATTCACCCTGGGCGTTGTGTGTTGTCACACACAGACCTCCACCCCAAATTAGGGAAAATGTAGCCAGCATTTGTCATGTAGGCATGACAGGAAGGAAACATGAATGATAGAAACCTCAGATGGTTGAGCAGTGACTCATAATCATGCTAATAATGGTCAGAAGAATATCTGGAGCTTTAATCATGAGGAGAGGATCATGAATTCCTCATGCTGGTGCCACTGAGGAGTCAGGGGTGTAAACTGATGCATGCTCAACATGTGGTGAGCTGATGTGCAAAGTGCATTGAGTAACATTACCAAAGAGTTGAATGACGGAAGGAGGGAAAACAAGGAAGTCAGCATCTGTGTTTGAAGTCCTGTTCTTTCCTTTATTTTCTCTCACTCTTTTCCCATGTTCCTCCCAGTCATTCCCGTTAATCACTTGTTAAATGTTCCATTTGCTGCAGCTCTCAGTTCCCTTTTTATAGCCTCTCGTAGTCCGTGTCCTCTCGCACAAAGAGGTGACTGTCGGTCTTCGTGCGAGACTGTGCACAGCTGGATTTTGGCAGCTTGGGAACAAGGGTTGGAAGTAGGACCGGGTCTGCTGAGTCCAGATGGACTCTGTGACTGTGGCCGTTTCTGACACATGATTAATAGCCCTCCAAACAAACTGTTTGACACAAGAGAGCCGGCTCAGCACGATTAAAATGTAGCGGAACAGCTCTGTTGTTCTGCTTTCTAACTTATATCACTCAAAAGATTTTGCTGACTCCTCAATAAAAGAGCCTAAAGTTTAGTCGTATACCGTGACAGGTTTATTACTTTTAATTTCAACACTGACCTTCTCGATCACTGATGGTGAATTGTGGAAACTTTAGCTTGTATTTCAAAGCCTGGAAGAATTCAGTTTAAATCTATGGAATTGGACCACCCATTGTTGCACTTTGGAAATTCTTGTCTATGTCAGGGGTTCTCAACCTTTTCAGCCCGTGACCTCCAAAGTAAAGGTACTAGAGACCAGGGACCCCCGGTGTACCTGAAGGTGGTTGAACACAGCCATGAACATTTAAGAATAGTCATGTGAAGACAAGGCTGCCAATGGGGGTTGTAAATAGACTTCTTGAAAATGCAAATCCCTTTAAAATGGGTTTGAAATAGCTAAAATGGGTCAATGATGGCAAAAAAAATGGCAGAAAAGGGGTAAAATTGGATTTTAAAAGTGTCAGAAATAGGTTAGAAGTGGCAAAAATGGTAAAAAAAAAAAAATCGTTAAAGTGGCAAAAGGGCATAAATCATGGTAAAAGGGGATTAAAAAGTGTCTGAAATTACTTTAAATTGGCAAAAATGAGTGGACATTTGGTGAAATGGGATCAAAATTGATATAAACTGGCAAAAAGGGTTAACTGAGACAGAAAAATGGGCATATATTGGCATAAATAGGTTAAACGGGCAAAAATGGGCGTATCAAATAGTGAAAAGGGGTTAAAAGAGGCAATAATGGGTCAACAGAGGCAACAATAGGTTTAAAGTGGCAAGAACTGATTTAGAAGTGGCAACACAGGCAGCAAAAAAGTGGTGGAAAGGGTTTAAAATGGGCAAAATAGGTGGGGAAAAAGGGATGAAAGAGGGTTAAAATGTGGAAATATTGGTTTGAGGAGGCAAAAGTGTAATTTAAAAATACTCTTAGTCTGTTTTAGAGCATCTGGACACCCCCTCTCAGTGTCTCAGGACCCCTTGACCCAAATGTTGAGAACCATTGGTCTATGTAACCCCAGTCTTGAAACACGTCAATAACCACAGTCAGTCATCATCTGATGGATCCTATATGCCTCTGCAAACAGAAGCCAATTCCTCAGTAATTGCCATGAAGCTGCTTGCTAAAGTTCAGAAACTTTTAGGCAAGACTTCTTCCATTTGACGATTTAAAGAAAGAAAGTCATAATAAACCGAAGGAGGTGGCAGACTGTTACGATTGCAGGCCTTTACAAACTAAGGTCTTGTTATTGTGTTGTTTTTTGTTTTTTTTCTTTTTCCCATTTCGGGCCTTTCTGACTTCATCAGATAGGACCGTAAAAAAGTAAAAAACTGGAGAGAGAAAGTGAGGAATACAGTTTAGGAAAGGAGCCACAGGTCTGACTTGAACCCAGGTCGCCCACTTTGTTGACTACAGCCTTTGCACATGAAGCACAACCTTATTGGTTGACCATCTGGGCCCCTAAACCTGGCATGATAGTTGAATAATTACCGAGTTATTTTGTGTTCTCAAGGCTAAGCGAAAACCAACAGAGAACTTTCAAATTTCTGACAGAGAGTGGAATATGCTACACTATCACAGCTCGGTTAGTCTGGTCCTTACCGACACGTGTACAGTATAGTGCCAGGAGGTATGCAATACTCATACATTCAACAAATACACAGCTGTGCTCGGAGCATTCCCTCGTCGTGCATTCTTTTTGCGTACTGCCAAATGTTAGAGTGCATGGAGTACGATATCAGATGGATTCAAAGGCATGTTCTCATGTTAGGTGTTCGAGACACACCCAGCTGCAACGCAACCCTGTGCCATTTAGCAGCCTCTAGTAAGACTTAAAGCACTCAATGCCAAAATAGGATTCCTTCTATGGGGCATAAGTAAAACAGTGGAAAGTTATCACTAACATGGCATTTGTGGCGAATGTAAGAATGGATGGTTTGTGGTTTGACTACAAAATTAATTTTGCATAAAATATAACTTAATGTGCTCTCTTTTGCACATGCACACTGAAAAATTCATTGCAAACTAGTCATTTTTCCAAACAAAGGGCCAAGGAAGTTTCAGATTTACGGCTACAAGGCGGAGGAAGGCATTTAAAAACCATGGCTTTTTTGTTCTGAGACATTTTCCAACCCCTGCACCCTCCCTCTTTGTCTGAAATGCCGAAGGCATCTGGTTGAAACTCCTTACAAGCTTTCAAATTGTCCTCCTTTTGCCAAATTTGGACAGAAGCAGAATGGAGCCATTGTCAACCAACTTGACAGAAACTCATTGAGAGTGGGAACTCTTCTCTTGGTTAGACTAAATTTTGTTGGTCAGGTCCTTCAGATGTAGGTTGTGTTTATCAGAATCAAACTGTGGGTCACTGGTATGACATTCCCTCAGTGGAGGTGCCAAGCTATTATAACTGGAGGAGGCGTATGGTCATTATGGCTCCTGATTTGGACGCCACTAACAGAGCTGAGCGGCAGAGATGTCTCAGCCCCTTCAGGCCTGTCATAACAGATCCCAACAGTGATTAGGATGATGTTTAATATGTCTGCATGTACTCAGCTGCCATGTCAGGTGCATGCGACACGTGAAGGGGGCCATTAGCTGCGAGTTAGCCCTTGCATTGCTCTGCTGGGGCTGCAGCAGCTGGGAATGCACACTGACCTCGATGGGAGGAGCTAAGGTCAAAAAAAGTGAGGTGAGAAGAAAGATCTGACCTTTTGCACCATGTCCAGAAGGCAGCGCCAAGACGTTTCTGCCTGTGTGAAACTATTTTAATTGTGATTAAAAAATCAATTTGGCTTCAGTAAAGCCAGAAGTTTTCTTATCTTTAGTGTGTCATGTTTGTGGAATGTCCTTTCAGGTTTAATTTCTTCTATTTCAAAGCTTTTCTGTCGTTCCTCTGAGACATTTGCATGATTGATTCTTAAGGAATCTGCGTAGTACAACAACAAAAAGAAATCCATTGCTAAACTGCCAAGAATTTGCAATATCCAAACATTTTTAGCCCTAGTAAACACTTGTCACTGTTTCAGCTTCATCCGTCTCTAATCCTCCATGCGAGTGCTGCCAACCCTCCCGCTGTGTAACTCAAGCTGCTGTGGTGAACTCTCAGTTGTTTAACACACTTTTTTTCCATGCAGCGCTGTGGCGACCACCCAAGGCCTCTGACCACACTGCACGTTGCTCCAGAGCAGACTCGGGAGCAGCAGAGGAAGACCTTCGATGTGTTACCGCCTCATTCCTCTCCCTCTCTCCTCTTGTTTACCCAGCACAGGCGTCACGTGCCCACATAGTTGATCGTGGCTGCTGAGGACAGCAGGGCACAGCTGCACCCGGGGCTGGATTTCACCCTCCTCATGATGGAAAAACTCTTTAACACTCTAGCAACACACACTGGCAGTGATGTTTGCATTAATTCTTTGGATGTGTAGACTCAGTATGGTGAAGTTATTTGAGTCTATGCTGTCATCCATCTGTTTGATTGGATGTGTTATGCACCAATGGAAACATTTCCAGATGTAGTATCCAAATGTAAAGAGCAACATCATCAAATATCACAAAACTTTCCTGGTGATTAGCTTAGACTCAGTGACATTGTTGATTGGTTTCTAAAGACAGCAGCTCAACGAATGCAGTGGCCATACTCGAAATGCAAACTTAAACTTTTTTTTAAGTCAAGCTTAAAGCAAAGAAGTGGCACTGAGGTAGGTATTAAGCCTCCTGGCAAATGGACACAACATGCTGGCTGCCGATCAACTCATCCACACCCTTAGTGACCTCATGCATTGTTTCCCAACCTGGTGTCCAGGCACAGCCTTGGGGGGTTGCGCCAAAGATCCCCAGGGTGGGTTTCTGCTCTGAGGTGTCGAATTAGATATGCATATATTTTTCTGCAATCATGATTAGAAACTAAGTGTGCGAATACATATGAATGTACGTATATTAGAGTCACCTTAACATCCTAAGTCCTGATAACTCAAACAATAACCAGAAAATTCTATTTTCTTGGAGCTGAGATGTTTATTTAACCTTCAACTGAAATCCAGAAAAAAGAGAGAAAATTTTTTATAAAATTTCACAGATTTTTTTGTATCACATTTGATACATTAGGCATTTTTGGCAACGGATAATCCACTGGAGGGCATTTTTATCTCTTGATGTGATTGTATTCAAAAGGTTTTTAAGACAATTATTAATGATGTTGAATAGATAGAGGTCTTATATAAGTGTGTATCAAATATGATACAATAGGCTTTAAGGGGTTAAAGATTTTTTAAAAGTGGATCTCTTAATTTTTGAGCAACAAATGATTATTATCATTATTTTAAAGGTTGATTGCTTTTTGTTGGCTTTACAAAAGTGTAAAGTCAAGTGAGGTTTTCAACTAATTGACCTTATACTCTCAAAAAATTCATAGTTTTGGTTCATATGCAACCATGTGCAAACTTTCAGATATGCAAAGAACCAAGGGTTCATCATGGGCCTGATGTGCCACAACCTTTGGCTGGAGAAGGAGGGGAAGGGCAGTCAAGGTCAAGCTTAAAGGCGTCTCTTTTGTCTTTTTCACAACTGGTAATACTCGAAGACTACCGGTGGTTTTTGGGCCTTGGGACAACTCTACTTCATGCACAGATCATCACAGACCATGCTCACTGGCCACATCCAACACTTTCTCCACCCTAAAGGGCTTGACTTCGTTAATTTTTCAACAGATTATTTTCCCATGCCCCTGGTAACATGCTTACCAGGACATCCAGAGCATGACAGGGGTTGTGTCAGTCTTCCTTCTTGCCTGATCATGCTCTAAGGGAGATTACTTATTGAGCTATTATTGTTGCAAAAATATTTTCAAATGCATACAAAGATCTGTGCACAAATCCACAAATGTGTGTACAGATCTGCAAATCCGTGTGAAGATTTGCAAATGTGTGCAAAGTTTTGCAAATTTGTACAAAGATCCACAAATGCGTGCACTAATCTGCAGATATGTAGACCAATTTGTAATTGTGGACTGGCCAAACATGCGTTAAAGTTCTGCACAGTACTGTACATTTATGACTTTTAACGTAAACAAAAATATAGTTTTGCTTTCTTTGAGATTTATAACTGTTTAAACTTGAGTATTTTTTTTTCCAGAGTGGCCATAATGCTCTGTTGTAATAATGATATAAGTGAATATAAGTAATATAAGTGATATAGGTGTGTGTGTGTGTGTGTAGTGGGGGGGGGGGGTTCTAAGGATAAAAAGGATGGGAACCACTGACCTACTGCATAGCCTGTTATCTCCACAGTAGCCATCTTGACTCTGTCTATGCCACTGTCTCCAGTGCTGTTGATGCCCTTGCTAGTCAATGCTTCTGTATCCACAGTCTGCATCTCAGTCCATCTTCAATGCATGCCCCAAGTGCCACTCCCCTCTGCTCCACTCAAGATTTATGCCAAGTCTATTTTCGGTGGAGCTGTTCTCAGCGCATGTCAAGCTGAACAGAGCAGATCGACCCAGACAGGAAGTCTGTTCCAGAAACATGCTGACTGTTGTGACATCACATGCGCTGACCATCACAGGGTATGTGATGTCAGTCACATCACCTGAAGTGTGTCATGCTGCCAATTCTGCTGTTTTAGGTGTTTTAGGTTTTAAGTCACAGATCCACTGGCACAACAGTCGAGGCAGTCAGTCAGTCATGTGAGGCCTCTTTGTTCAGACAGAAGATATCAAGTCATTTAATCAGTATTGCAACAGAACAGGAACCAGATAAACATCAAATTAACCTCAGAAAGAGAACGCAGCATGTTTTTATGCTCACTTTTTTCCTCTTGATCTTCTCAACTCATGATCCAACCGAATGTTTTATGGTGCAGAAACTCAAATCTTACCAAGTATATTTGTCAAATTCAGATCAAAAGCATTTAATTTTTATTGTATTTGCCTCATGCACTTGACATGTCAAGATAAGAATCTTAAATCAAGATATTACAGGCATACAATTAGAATTGAATAATTTTTATCAATGAAAAATTACAAGCAATTAGAGCATCATTTTCTTGCATTTTTCTAACCATGCCATGTGGATGGGGCTTAATACTAATGGTGCCTTATTGACTGTCTGAGCTGTCTCAGAGCTCAGCTGTCCTGGTGTGAACCTGATCTGTGTATAAAAACTTGCTCAAAATCATAGCTGCTGCAGCCGACATAGCTCACATTGTCTTCCTTTGTCCTTAGAAGGTCTGCAGACTGGATACTGTAGCTAAAGTGTATGCCAGTATAAGGGAGGTGCTGCTACTCTATTTATTTTTTGTAGTTTATTAGCCATGATGACTCGATGCAGTTCTGGCATCGTCTCTGTCACAGCACAGCAGCCCGGTGCCCCCTGTCTGCCAAGGCAAACAAAGAGCGGCTGTGTGTCACATGCACAGTCAAACACCAACCTAAACCTCCTCCCACTGAGCGTCTGTGTGCCAGTGCTGAATGGAGAAAATGATGAGCCCACTGAACTCTCTCCCACTTTGCAAATTGATATCATACCGCAGATCCTCCTGTGGTTATATTGGAGGATGTATCTGCGAATCAGCGGGAATGCTTGTGCATGCACATGTGCACCTCACAGTTACAGGAAGACGCTATGATGTAATGTCGATTTACAACATGACTCCTCCTCTTTTCCATCCGCATGTTTGCTGATGAAAATCCTGTGGGAGTGACATCTGTGAGCTTTAGGGAAGTAGGAAGTGGCTGTTAGAGATTTGTTCCCACTTAGAGAGGGAAGTGGAGGGCATGCTCCTCACTGGAAAGAACTTGCAGAAATGGAAGGCAGGGTCACAAATGAAGAGATAGAAGAATAAGGGCTAAGGCTAACACAAAAATGTCCCTGAAAGAGGAAAACAGAATGATGAGAGAGTGCAGGTTCACTCGTAGAAATGAGGATTACAGATGGGTTACTATTTGATCTGATATTGTACAACCCTAACTTCATAAACGTTGGGATGCTTTGTAAAATGTAAATTTAAACTATAATGATATGCTGACCTTATGAACCCATATTCTATTCACAATAGAGGATAAACAACATCGGATGTTGAAACTGAGACATTTTACCATTTCATGAAAAATATCATCTCATTTCTTCATCTCAAGAAAGAAAATTTGTAACTAATTAGCTTAACTGGCAACAGGTCAGTAAGATGACTGGGTATCAAAGGAGCATTTTTAGAGAGGTAGGGTCCTTTAAAAGTAAAGATGGGCAGAGGTTTGCCAGTCTGCGACGAACAGTGTCTAAAGATTGTGAAATAGAAAAATGTTCCCCACAGGTTTGATAGGAGGGGTAAGGCAGCAATGAGCTCCGTATTGGGCGTCGTATTGTACACTGCAGTGAGGGGCTTCTCCTTTATTGTGGCATAGAAAATGTTCTTGACGTGTTCTTACAGTCAAAGGCATGGGATAAACATGAGGCCCTATGACCACTACTGTTAACATATGACTTCAAATTGCTAATTGTTTCTCCCTTAAATCAATGTGTGGTTTGAAGTTTTAAGAAAATCTCTTAAAGCATTTTTGTGTAATTGGAGTCAAAATCAAGGGATAAAATTGAGGCTGAATTTCCTTGACCTTTGACCCATGACCTTCAGACTTAACATTTGTGCAAAGTTTCAAGAAAATTGCTTAAAACTTGTTTTTTTGTTTGTTTGTTTTTATGGAGTGTGTTTACAAGAATGGCCCAAACAAATACATTTGCTAATGGACAAACAAAAATCCATACTGCCTCCAGCCCTGGCAGCCTCCAGCATGGAACCATAAATATGCAATATGCATTTTCAGTATTGCAATATCAGCTTGAAGGACCTTATATGGGTATAACTAACATATTAGGTGGGAGAGCTAAACAGTATTAGTCCTTTGTATTGTATTGAAGGCGTAGATTGGTGACCCCTTTTGGACCCTATGTATGAATCAGTGAAACTCTGCCCTCATTGTTTAAGCCCCTTTTTTGCACTTGAATATTTTGGAACATGTAGTAGGTTTTTACCTACTTAGTGGTGGCATATGTTTGTATTTCTATTGGAGATCATTTGGGACTGTGGTGTCCCTCAAAGCCCAGTACCAGGGCCTTTTTTTATTTTCTCTAAATACGTATGTTTTTATCTACTGTATTGGGGAAAAAGGCTGGCTGCTTTTTGTTGTCTAATGCTGTTAGCACTGTTCAGTAAAGAGTCAAAGGAGGCTGGAGTGAAACAGCAAATGACATTGGAATGTAGGAAGGCATAGAGAACAAAAGGGAACAAAAAAATCATAAAAGATAAGGATGCCTACAAGAGAGAGCTTGTTATTTTGGGGCAGCTGAGCTTTGATTACCTGCTCTATAATTAGAGTAATAGTTAGAGGTAGACAGGACAGAAGTCACATTGGTGAAATGCCTCTACTATCTACTACATACTGTACTCCTCTTTTATGAGTTATTCTGAGGAAAATGGGTCTTGTTTTGCAAAAAGAAAACAGTCTTTTCTTTAAATGATGTTAGATTCCCACACTGGTTTAATGATCTTCATAAATCTAGACAAATTTAAAAGGGTCTCATTTCATAAACTTTTTCACTAACTGGATTATGAATGAAAAATGGATTCTGTTGCTTTATAAAGTTCATGGCCTCTTCATTTTGGCCATGCACTTCCTGTCCAGGCCGAGCTGAAATGGGAAAAAAGAGGCAGAATAAAAAGGGCAAAGAGAAACTTTGCTTCTTAAAATCTCATTTCCTGACTTTAAAGCTCAGTCCTGGACATTCCTTAACCGTGCACATAAAACAAAAGACAGGAAGTCACAAGGCATCCTGGGCTATATACACAGCATATATTCACATGCTGCACGGCATATGGCTCTTTAACGTTTTCCTCACACATGGCACTGTTTTATGTCAATATTTGGTCTCCAAATGGCTGTTGGAGGTTCAGTTACTGAGCTTTAGGTTGTTGGAAAAGTACAACTGACAGTTTTTATTTCTGTCTGAGATAAAACCCAGCTGTTCTTTGTGTTTGACACAATATCTGTATTTACAACATGTCTCTTTTGAATCCTTAATGAGTTTAAAATTATTTTTTCACCTCTTAATCAGCATCCATTTTATTTTAATCATCCTCTTCTGTGATATTTCATCATTTTCAGTTCTTTTCTAAAGATCTTTATCTAGTTATCTTGAAATAGCAAGACCAGTGACTAATTTTGTTCTAACTCCACCACTTTTGTTGTAACAAGCTCCAAAATTTTAAAAACACAGAAAGACACAATTAAGCTAACCGTTGGTTAACATGTCACTAATTAAGCTCCAACCTTAGCTAGCAAAGTAGAACAATGTGGTAAGCCTAAAGGTGGTTTCACATAAGGGGACCAGGGCCTGGACTTGAGTACATTTGAACCCAAACTCATGTTCCTTTTGGTCAGTGTGAAATATTGTTTCCTCTATATCGTAAAAAATTCAGACTTTTGTGGTGTGTTTATTGTAAATACTTGCTATCAGGATATTGTCAAATACCAGTTGTGATGAAATGTAATGAATTGGTTGGATTCCTTTTGTAATCAGATATTTGAAAACGTGATTTGAATAAAATTAAAATGTTCAACCTCCAAATTATCTGTTGCTGAGATGACACCCCACAACGTTCCATTTTGAAAACTTCCTGTTTCATAAATTTCTTTTGCCTTTCACTGAAAGGTCACTGTTTGGTCAAATATCAGCCAAAATATTAAGTATACAGTCATTAGTTTCATTTAAGAACTACAGATAGGCCAGTGGGAGTATTGCATGAGGGATTTTGCAGCCAAATTGCTCTTTGGGTGTATTTTTGTGTGTTAAAGAGTGAACAAGACAGAAAGAAAGATGCAGGTTGGAAAGGAGATGAGGTGGCAGCTATTTTCTGGACATGCTAAAGAGGAAGCTGCTGCCCTTGTGACCTGCCGTATACTTATTTCAGTCAACATTGCAGGCACACCCAGGCAGTTTGAATGTCAACAAGTGAGTGTTTCCTATAAAAATCTCAATATCACAGCTGCTGATTTTCATGTTATGACATAAATCTGTACAGGAGCTAATTTATTGTACTTTTAGGGTTAAAAACATGCTATCAAAGCTGGCGCTTTGGCCTCCAGTGTTGATAGCTTTAGGAATGCTGCTGGCCTTTATTGGCACCAGGTCTGGTAACACCCAAAGCACGTGAAGCATGCCAGCCAGGGTGGGCTCGCCATTTAAAAATACCCCCCTCTAAACATGTCCCAAATTCACTGTGTGGTTTTTACAGCCACGAGACTCTCCCCCGCTCAGATAATACGGAGAAGAGGCCCATGGGTATCTGCGTTTATCATGTGCTTGTATGTGCATGTGTCAGGGCAACCAGTCAACAAGATATCAGACAGGTTGCTGCTACAGATAGTGTTGTGATGATTTACGCTGCCCGGTTGTGTATTTACAGCCGTTGAGAAGCTTGACTGGATTTATGCAAATATTCTTCACATGCAAACACATCATCAGGAGAGCTTGGGATGTGTCATGCAGTCAGAGGTGGCATCTACACCTCAGATAGAACAACTCAATCAGTTCATATATTTATAATTTATTTTAACACTTAAATAGGCCTCAGATTTTTAAAAAGTCCACTCCATATGCTATTAAATGGCATAGAGCCCAACAACTTCTGTGGAGTTATAAACATTCAGCTTAGGTTCGTCACCTCACTCAGAAATTCAAAGCTTTTGTGAGGGGCTTTTGTTTTATGTAGGCAAAGTTTTACTTCTAATGTCTTTAAAGATTTTGTCTCATGTTTTGAAATTACCTTCCTCCCATAACCACAAAAAAGATCTGCTGACAAAATATATACAGCAGCTAATAAAGCTCCCTTTGCCAGCCAACTTCTTCAAACAGTGTGTTCAGTTTATTCAGGCTCCATATTTTGGATTAAAAATGTTGAAACAGTTCAGAGCTTTAGTTTTTCTTGTGAATTTGAAACAGTATGCCTGTGGAGAATGACAGTTTCAAGACTGTATAAGGGCAGGATTCAATTACACTACAAAGATATGTTGAGGTTACAGCTAACACTGTGCACAGCTTCGCATCTGTTAAAGGCTGAATCCTCTGCCTTTTATATTTGAGTTTCTCCTTGTGTAAATGTGGCATTAGAACTTTTATGTTGAATGCAGAAAAATAGAAGTGTGATGCTTTGTTTAGACCAGTAGTTCTCAACTGGTGGGCTGCATAGCTGGTTTTACTGGGTCGTACAGGTGTGCCTGAAAAATGCTATGGCTTTGTTCGATTTTCTAGCTGTAGATTTAGTTTAGAAGCTATGTAACCAACATAGTTTATGTAGCTTTACATAGCTAACTTAGCTAAAGGTGCTTGAGGTATGTTAGTTATGAAGCTATACTACACATGTGGTTTACATAGCTAATGTAGCTTCATTAGCTTTAGATGTAGTTGTATAGCAATGTAACCAACGTAGCTTAAGTAGCGTCCGTAGCTAAGGAAGCTAACAAATATAACTTAACTTCGTGTGTCTTAACTTTAGCTATGTTAATTATCCAGCTATGTTACCTTTGTAGTTTATGTAGCTTACATAGCTAATGTAGCTTTGTTTGCTCCAGCGTTGGGTATGTTAGTTATGTGACTACACTACTTATGTAGTTTACTTAGCTTATGAAGCTGACACTGATTTGTTTGCTTTAGCTATACTACTTGTAGCTACATAACTACATAGTTCACAGAGCAAGCATAGCTTCATTAGCTTTAGATTTAGTTTAGAAGCTGTATAACCAATGTAGGTTATGAAGCTTGCATAGCTAACAGAGCTAGCTACTCTAGCTTAATTTGTAGAAGCTATGTAACCTACATAGTATATGAAGCTTACATAGTTAACCTAGCTAATGTAGCTCAGAGTTCTCTAGCTTTGGGTATATTAGTTATGTAGCTATGTTACAGTGTAGTTTATGTAGCTAATGTAGCTGACAAAGCTTCATTTGCTTTAACTATGCTAGTTTTGTAGCCCATCACCTTTGTAGTTTACATAGCCTATGTAGCTTCATTAGCTTAGTATTTCATTTAGAAGCATTGTCGCAAATGTAGCTTATGTAGCTTCCATAGCTAATGTGGCTAATGTAACTTTGTTTGCTTTAGCTTCAGCTATGTTAGTTATGTTGCTATGGTACCTAGGTAGTTTACTTAGCAACCATGGCTTCATTAGCTTTAGATTTAGTTAAGACGCTATGTAAGCTACATAGTTTATGTAGCTTACATAGCTAACCTAGCTTTGTTTTTTTTAGCTATGTTGGGTTTGTAGCCATGTTACCTATGTTATTTACATAGCTTGCATAGCTTTATTAGCTTTATATTTAGTTTAGAAGCTGCAACAAACGTAGCTTACATAGCTTCATAGCTTAGGTAGCTAATGTAACTTTGCTTGCTTTAGCTTTAGCTATGTTAGTTATCCGTCTATGCTACCTACGCAGTTTACACAGCAAACATACCTAGCTTCATTCACTTTAGATTAAGTTTAGAAGCTAAGTTACCTGCTTAGCCCACCTAACCCAAAGTTTTATCTGATTCGATTTTTTAAAACTATAGTGTGTATCTGTTCTGACAGATGCAGCACCTCACCCTTGTGGTCTGTAAGGGGGTGTCTGAGATCTGCTGTCTGCAGCCAGACTGTCTTGTATTGCCTGATTTTTCATTTTTCACTTACATGTTTACAAATCAGCATTTTCAGAGATCCATGCTTTCAGGGCTCACCTGTTTCTTGGTTGGATAAATGATAATTAGGGCCCGAGCACCGAGTGGTGCGAGGACCTAATTGTATTTGCTAGGATTATTTTACTTATGTTCATTTTGTAGGTGGGCGTGGCCTATTGGCTCAATGGTGCCCCATAGATTTCAAAAATTCAAGTCAAGAGTCCTTACCTAAAATGGTGTGGCGGTGACAATTTTTCATTCACCATGTAACAGGAAGTAGAATTATCTAGTGCTTACAAAACTTGTAAAGCCATGAAACTTGGCAGAAAAACACCCAGTAGCAAAACAAGATGATTGATAGGATGATTTTCGGTGGGCATGGCTTTTTGGCTCAGTAACGCCCCCTACAGTAATTTGATAATTCAGCCCCTGCAGCAGGATTATCCGAGGATTTTGAAAATTCTTGAGCTTATACGTCATTTTAAGTTCTACAAAAAAACCTTTCAGACCCATGCCGTAAAACAGACAGGAAGTCCGCCATTTTGATTTTTGTGGTCTAAAAGCAGCACATTTAGCATGATTATCACTACAGCCATTTTTACACAAATCTATCCTCTGAGAACAGAATACCTTTTTTTTTTTTCTTTTTTTTTTTTTTTTTTAAGGTTTGGTGTTTAAATGTCGATCTGATCCACTAATGTCCCTGAAACTGCTGTAGTATGCATGCCAGGCCAGTAGTCGGCAGTGTGACTGACAATGAAACACATGCATGCACACCTTTCCTTCTTTCCTTCTTCCTGGTGGTGTCAACAGACAAACATGGCTGACATACAAATGTTTGTGTGAACAGATGAAGTCGGGTTGCTTCCTAGTGACAGTCAACCACAAAATAAATAGATATTTAAAAAAATGGGAACATATAAACGTTGGCAGGAAGTGAGCAGCACAAACAAACAGCACATTTTTGTGTGGTCTCTGCAGCACCAGGCCAAGATCAAGTCTCTGATGGACTACATGCAGAACATGGAGCAGAAGAAGAGACAGCTTGAGGAGAGCCAGGACGCTCTGGCTGAAGAGCTCGGTAAGCTGCAGGCTCACGGTTCGCACATTTATTTTAACCATTAAAACATCTTAGCTCAAGTGAAAACAGGTTAACTTGATGGAATTTTCCCCTTTGTTTTTCATCAGAGAAAACACACGAGATGTCAGGAGAGGAGAAGAAGAAGGAGGACATCGGCAGACACGATGGGGACGGGGACATAAAGGTGAGGAGGAAACACGTCTGAGAATCTCTGTTACAGAAATGTGAAGTAGCTGAATGTTTTTGTGTCTGTGTGGCACAGAAAACTCTGGAGGAGCAGCTGGAGAACCACAGAGAGGCTCACCACAAACAGCTGAGCTGACTGAGAGACAAGATTGAAGACGGGCAGAGGATGCTGGACAAACTCACAGAGTAAGTCTGACTGTTTTAAATCCAACTACATTTTTAAAGACGTTAGAGAGCACAGACATAAGAAGAAACACATGGCATGAGATATTTGAATCAAAGTCTGCAGTAAAAGAAGTACACTAATTATTTAGACCAGTGTTACTGAAAACTGCTCAACCAAAGAGCCAAATTGTTAAAAAATATCTTTGCAATAGCCAAATTTAAAGTGGTGAAAAGTGGCAAAAAATTGATCAAAAGAGACTTAAATGGTCAAAAGGCAGAAAAAAATGGTATAAAGGTTCAAAATTGGAATAAAATGACAAAAAACTGTGTGAAAAGTGTCCAAAAAGGAGCTACAGATAACAAAAATGGTCCAAAAGCAGCAAAAAATGTGCTAAAAATAGTGAAAAGTGACTAAAATGGCCAAAAAGCAAAAACAAAATAGTGAAAAGGTGAGAAATAGGCATTAAATGGCAATAATTAGGTGAGAAGTAGCAAAAATGGGGGAAAAGTGATGTAAAAAAAGGAGTTATGGATGATAAAAATAGAAGCTGCAAAAATGTGGTAAAAGAAAATAGTAACAAGTGACTAAAACGGGCAAAAAACAGGCAAAAATATGGTAAAAATTAATGAAAAGTGACTAAAATGGTCAAAAAGCTGCAAAAATGTGGTATAAAATAGCAAAAAGTGACTGAAATGGCAAAAACCTGAAAAAAATGGTTAAAAACTAGTGGATAGTGACTAAAATGGGCAAAAAGACACAGAAATATGGTTAAAATGAATGAATAGTGATTAAAGTCACCAAAAGCAGCAAAAAATGGTGAAAAGGTGCAAAATTGGAATAAAATGGCAATAAACGGGTGTAAAAGTGGCAAAAATAGGTGAGAAGTGACATTAAAAAAGGAGTTACAGATGATTAAAATGGTCAAAAAGTGGCAAAAAAGTAGTAAAAATTAATGAAAAGTGACTAAAATGGTCAAAAAGTGGCAAAAATGTGGTAAAAAATAGTGAGAAATGACTGACAAGGTCAAAAAGCAGCAAAAAAAATTGTGAGAGGTGCGAAATTGGAATTAAATGGCAAAAAAAATGGGTGAGAAGCGACACAACAAAAGAGTTACAGATGACAAAAATGGTCAGAAAGCAGCAAAAATGTGTTAAAAAATAGATTAAAGTAAGTAAATTGGTCAAAAAGATGCAAAAATGTGGTAAAAATAGTGAAAAGTGACTAAAAAGGGCAAAAAGATGCAAAAATGAATGAAAAGTGACTAAAAAAGCTAAAAGCAGCAAAAACATCGGTGAATAGGTGAAAAATAGGCATTAAATGGAAAAAACTACGTGAATAGTAGCAACAATGGGTGAGAAGTGACATAAAAAAGGTCAGAAAGTGGCAAAAATGTGGTAAAATAATGGTGAAAAGTGACTGGAAGGGGCAAAAAGTGGCAAAATGGGCAAAAAAAATAATGTGAAAAGTAACTTAAATTGTAAAAAGTGACAAAAATGTGGTATAAACATGGTGAAAATTGAGTTAAATAGTCAAAATTGGCAAAAATGTGCTAAATTATTGGTGAAAAGTGACTAAATGGGAACAATGCTGCAAAGAGTGACAAAAACATAAAAAGTGTCATTTAATGTCAAAAAGCAGCTTAAATTGCTTAAAGTGGCCAAAAATGTGATAAAAAGGGGAAAAATTGCAAACAGCAAAAAGCAGGATGAAAGTGGCAAAGACTACAAACCTGGCAAGAAGAAGTGGCACAAATGGGCTAAAAGAGGCAAAATGGATTAAAAGTGTCAAAAAAAATGGGAAAAAGGGAGAAGAATTAGAAATAAGGGTGATGAAAAAAACTAAGAGAAAAAATGAAGGTTTACAATTAAAGCCGTCTGTATAAGAGTGGGAAACAAATTGATTAATGTGACTTGATTGGATTATTCCTGGGGTGAAAGTTTTTAAGGTTTTCTGGGAAAAATATTTGAAATGAAGACATAAAGGAGCGACAAACCATCCCAATGAAGCCAAACGTTGAGTTTTACTCATTTAGACTAATAACTGTTTGTGACAAGACCTGAGCTGGATCTGGAATTTAGTCTAAAACTATCTAAACCAGGCCTAAAATTTGTAATTTTGTCATTTGACATTTGTCATGTTGTCATTTTGACAAATGAAGCAGTAGAAAAATCAACAAACCTATTCATGTTTGATGTTTTTTTAGATCTAGGATATTTCCACAGATGTAATTGGTTCTCATTGAACCACTTTTTGCTGGTTTAAATGATCCTAAAGTTTGTTTTTTTATTGTTTTTTCAAACCAAAGAAGTGACAGTCATTACGACTACTGTGTGTGATCCTCATGATGTAGGATGTAAAATCCTCGTACTACTCCTCTTTTGAGTCAGGAACTTTGAGCTGCATACGACTGTAGTCTGGCTTTACACTGGCTCTAAAAGTCTACACACACCTGTTACATTGTTGTCATGTGAAGGTTCCCTACCTGGGGTCTGGGCACCCCTGGGGGGGCGCCTATAATAAACTTTTATTTATAGAGTCATGATTGAAAATGTAAGAGGAAGTATTAGAGCCCTCTAAAAGGTCGAACAAAATAAAGAGGATCTGTTCATTTCTTGGAAAAAGGTGACATTTAAAAGTACATTTTTGAGATGATAAAGTCGTATTTTTTCAAGAACCTGAACTCAGAATTTTCTAGTTCAAAAGTCCTAAATTATTATCATGCACTTTAAAATTTCAAGTTTGTAATATCAGAAGAGAACATTCTAAACTAGTGAATTTACAAGGATCCAAACTGAGAACAGTGAACAGAAATGTCTCTTCACAGTCTGGGGAATAATGATAATGTGATCATTCATTCTGAACCAGGGTCTTCTGCTGGAGCAGGAGAGACTGATGTCAGACTACGACAAACTGAAGACTGAAGAGCAGGAGAAGGACGCCAAGCTGCAGAAACTCATGTGAGTAAAGGACTCACCCGTACATTTATTTATGTGGAATATGAGTTCATGGGGTTTTTGTTTGCAGGTTGCTGAATGAGAAGAGGAAGCAGGCCAGAGAGGACCTGGAGGGTCAGGGTACCAAAGTATCATTTACTTTGAAAGGGCATTTGAACGTACGGAAATCAAGAAAATGGACAACTTCACTTGTTTTTCGATTTGTGTCCAGAATTCGAAAAACGAGTGAAGTTTTCCGTTTTCTTGATTTCCGTACGTTCAAATGCCCTTTCAAAGTAAATGATACTTTGGTACCCTGACCCTGGAGGAGAGCATGGTAAGTATTTCCTGTTTCTCCAGTGGAGGAGATGAAGTCCCCATGAGGGGCTCAGTGATCATCCATGCATGCAAATAAAGACTCCATCCTGTAAAACTCCTGCTGTGTCTGCATTTTTGTTGCATAACCCCCTACTTACATCTCTGACAGCTCCCCAGGGGGGCGCCGCACCGCGTCCCCCCTTCTCCATCAGGCATGCCTTGATCCAGGTACCGGCCACAGTGGGGTTTGAACCCCAGCATCCACTGCAGAACTGGTCTAGTCCAGTCCTCTGTGCCACCGCCGCCATACCTTTCACGCTACTATCTCTTCTCCTGGCGCATTTATCCTCTTTGTTGAGGATGTGGCTTTAAAATTCACTGAGACCAAGATGGGAGTCGAACCTGGAACCTCCAGACTCTGAGTCAGTCCCTTATCTCTTTGGGCTACAGAGCCAGACATGTAGCACAGCCTCAGAGGGGCTTTTCCTTCTTTATTTGGACTCAAATCTTGAAAACTTAAAGACATTGGTTGGATTTGAAAGGCCAGCTCCTGTCCAGGTCTCCTGAAGTCTATATTTGGACTCAGACTTTTAAAATAGATGAACCCATGGTAAGATTTGAACCTGTGAACTCCTGATTCACAGTCAGTTGGCTTTTCCACTAATCCACTGAGACACACACCTGTTCATGTTTCTCAGAGGATCTGATCTCTGCTTTTGGGGACTGGACTTAAAACTGCACCAAGAATCAAACCCACAACCTTCCAACTCTATGGCAGTCCTCTTTACTCCTGAGTCAGCGATTTACACCAGCAGCCTCAGAAATCCACAGAAGATTTGAACATACTTGAGTTGCACATCTCCATGAGTGATAATCTTTGATGCTGAAGACCATTTTCACATCTTGAGTTGCACATCTCCATTAGTGATAATCTTTGCTGCTGGAAACCATTTTCACATCTTGAGTTGCACATCTCCATGAGTGATAATCTTTGCTGCTGAGGACCATTTTCACATCTTGAGTAGAATATCTCCATGAGTGATAATCTTTGCTGCTGAGGACCATTTTCACATCTTGAGTAGAACATCTCCATGAGTGATAATCTTTGCTGCTGAGGACCATTTTCACATCTTATGTTGTACATCTCAATCTTGAAAACTTAAAGACATTGGTTAGATTTGAAAGGCCAACTCCTGTCCAGGGCTCCTGAAGTCTGTATTTGGACTCAGACTTTTAAAATAGATGAACCCATGATAAGATTTGAACCTGTGAACTCCTGATTCACAGTCAGTTGGCTTTTCCCCTAATCCACTGAGACACACATCTGTTTATGTTTCTCAGAGGATCTGATCTCTGCTTTTGGGGACTGGACTTAAAAATGCACCAAGAATCAAACCCACAACCTTCCAACTCTATGGTAGTCCTCTTTACTCCTGAGTCAGCGATTTACACCAGCAGCTTCAAAAATCCACAGAAGATTTGAACCAACAACCTCATGACTCCAGGGCAATTACCTGTCCAACTGAGCTAACACACAGGCCAAAGCTTGTCTTGCTTAAGCAGATAACTGTGTCCATATTGGACGAATATGATTTCAGTGTATTTCTTGATAACCTTGAAGAAGACCGAAAGCCAACTTGAATGAATGAATGAATGAATGCCATAATAAACACAATTACCTGTTAGAACCTATCTGAAATAAGACTACTTATGTTTCATTGTAATGCACAGGGAGGAAAATATTACTATGAATGATTGATTAGATTAGATTAAATGAGAGTAAAAAGATCAATAGACAGTGCTGGATTTCCTATGATCAGAGATAAATATTGTTTAATTATTAAACTGATCCCTGCTGCGAGCTTCGGACCTCCCAAAGCAGACGTCAGTGATATTTTGACCTCCTTCAACACTATGGGGAACATGTAGACTTAAGGCATCCTGAGAACAATTTGCCAATATCTCTCTCTGGTTTACTGTGCACAGTTGCTAAACCTGTTTGATGTGGATTACTCATATGTGACGTACAATGTCGAAACTGTGAGTGGAGACTTGAGAAAAGGTAGATTACAGCCACTGGTATTCAATCTTTGTATGTGCAAAGGGCAGAGTGAAAATGGGCCTGATGTCTGGCTGATTTCTGTAACTTCTGCTGAGAAGAGAGACAATTTTAGCTGTAAGCAAAGTGACATGACAGAAGATAAGCTTGTGCCATGAGTCTTACAATGAGAGAGGTTGTCAGCTCAGATTTTCTGTCTTGACTGTTTCCTCTGATTTTCCACATACAACAAAACCCTCCAGAATTATCTAAGGTTCTTTAAGCTCCCAAGAGAAATAGTTTGCAGATGGTTTTGGTTTACCGATATGAGTGGCAGGATGCATACAGTGCCCATGTAAATAAAGCTTTAACTTGAAGTGGAGGTGTGGGATCCAGCATGTGTGTGGTCCTCGTGCAAACGAGCTGAGTGTTCAGCAGAAATGTTCCTGGAAATGAAGCCTGAGGTTGATGCTCACGCTTCTGATTCCTCTGTGGTTAACAAGCTTCATTTTCACTCTTAATTTTTAGACCACTTTGCTCTACTCATACATGCATACAACATTAAACACTTGTATAGTCAATCACTGTTTTTTTATTCAAGTTTACTAATTGTTTCTTCCCATACATAATGTTTTTTATAAAGTAGCACAAGGCAGCATTCCTTTATCAAGTCTTGATTAGCTGCTGCTGGTGGGGGTTTTGGTGATCTGGGGTACAGGTGGTCTGTGGCTTGTTTCCAAGATGTCATTTCTGTCTGTTACATTCATTAAAGACCAATCAGAAAAACAACATACAACCCCAATTCCAAAAAAGTTATGTCACTGTGTAAAATGTAAACAACAACTGAATGCACTGGTTTGCAAGTCTTATTAACCCATATTTTATTCGCAACAGAACTTCAACAACATAGATGTTGAAACTGAGACATTTTACTATTTCATGAAAAATATCAGCTCATTTTGTTATGATGGCACCTCAAAAATGTAAGGACAGAGCCATGTTTATCATTTTGTAGCATCCCATCTTCTTTTAACAGCACTCTGGGAAGTGAGGAGTCCAGTTGGGGGAGTTTTGGGGGAGAAATGTTGTCCCATTGTTGTCTGGTTTAGGATTTTAGCTGTTCAACAATCCTGAGTCTTCCTTATAAAATTTTTCATTTCATAAAGCTCCAATGTTTTCTGTTGGTTAAAAACCCCATACCATCAGAGATGCAGGCTTTTCAATTGTGAGCTGACAACAAGCTGGATGGTCCCTTTCCTCTTTAGGACACAATACCTGTTGTTTCAAGAAAAAAAAAGAAAAGAAAAGAAATTGACTCATATGACCACAGAACAGTTTTCCATTTTGCCTCAGTCCATTTCAAATGAGCTTTGGCCCTCAGAGGACTGTTGCCAATCTGGATTGTGTTCACATATGGCTTCTTCTTAGCATGAGACATGCAACTTGCATGTTTGTCATCTTGCACAATGTGTTGACAGAAAGTGAGTTATGATTCTACTAAAGAATCATGCCTGTTCTTAATGCAGTGCCACCTGAGTGCCCCAGCTTTTTTGGAATTGAGCTTGTATATAGAAAGCATGTGTTTACACTGAGAGGAAACTGCATTACAAAAGCTTGACAGGCAGCTGTTTTGTTCACTGTCAGTGGAGCCAGTTGTAAAATGAAAACTTGTTTCTACTGATCAAATCTTTCAGTACTGTCCTTTGCACTTCTTTTGATACATAAATGTCAAATTCTGATAAAACTGCCACTGTAGCTACTTTCATGCAAATGCCTTTGAAGGCTGTCATTGTTTACTGGCTTTCAGTGCTACTAAACCACGCTTATAGCAACTAAATGCTGATTGGTCTGGTGATTCTCTGACCAATATGATGTGATGTTTTTTGGCAGCAGCCTCAGATGTAAAAACACCCGGCACATATCTCAAGCAGAATAGGTCGCACCAGCCCTTCTGGCATGTACCTGAGATGGACCACCTCCAGGATGCGCTTCACATGACAATCACCGCACAAGTGGAGTATGTGGAATTTAAGGGTAAGGGACTGTAAACAGGGCTGAAAAAACAGCCCCAAATGCATATTTTTCCTGGTTCTAGGTCAGAGTAATCAGAAAACACGCCATTATTCAGCTTTTTTCCTCATGTTTCTTGTAAAGCATTTCAAATGCAGTTGTGTAGCATAGGCATTACTTTGCCCAGGGAAGGAGGGGGAGGAAAAAGCGAGCCAATTTATAAGAAATTCTTGCCTTGTCATCCACTTACAGTCTGATGATGATCCAGCTTTTAAATGGAAAGAATTTTGGAACAAACCCAGTGATTCAGCGCTCCTTTACTACAGGAAATCCATCAGGAGAGAAATGACGACCAAATTCTCAGGCAGAGATCCAGAATGCAGGCAGGTCACAGATTAAACTGCACTAAAGGAATTCAAATCTGTCTTTTTTTTTACTGTTTCATGAAACGGTGATTGAAGACCTACACCTAACAGAATGATATAGCGTGTAGAGCACTTGACCCTTTCCTTGAATCTTTAAGTTCTGGCTCCAGTATCACTTCCAGACTTTGTTGTTCACACCAAACATTTTTTTTCTAAAATTGTATTTATGGTGTTGCAGAAAATGGCTCCCACTTTAACAATAATGCTTTTAGTTTGAACATATTGTCCCTTGGTAATAGCAAAAAGGTTTTAAAGTAGTCCATTTTACAGCTGAGTTAATGTGGCATTACTGAGGAAAAGAGGATGTTAGATGGAAAATGGTGTGATCATGGTAAGATGGGGTCCACACGGGGCTTCACTGACTCCTTGAAGCTTCAGTCATAGGAACACCCAGCAGGTTAAAGAATAAATCTCCAGAAGGAAAAGGGGGGAGCAGGTGATGAAGTGGTGTAGTATCCATCCAGAGCATTTCCTCCGTCTTCATTCAGAGGGAGAGAATGTGCGAGACACGCCTGTGTTTTTCTTTTGTTTCTGTAAATATCTCACGACTCCTCTCTGTCACCTCCTGACGGCGCCTCCCATCATACCCCCCCTCCTCCCTTCCTCCCATACCAGGCCTCCTCATGGGGAAGGAAGCTGCCTCCCGCTCCGCCCTCCGCTCTGCTCCCTGAGAGGTTAAATCCAAGAGACGGGAAGAGAAGGGTGTCGACCCGGACCCTGCGACTGACAGCAGGAAACGCTGGGAGGAAACGGAGAGGAATTGTTGTTTTTCAGGAGTAACAGGCAGGATGTGTAATGTCAGAGAGGCAGTGTGAAACTGTGGTATGTCAGGGCTGCTCAACCTCACATTCTGTGAAAAACACTTCATCTAATCGCTTCAAATCTCTGTTACCGAGTGTTTTACAGCAACAATATACAACTTTTACACCATAAAACAGAAGTTACAAAGTTGATAACATATGAAAACTTTCGAAAAGGAGGATGTCATCTAACCCATGCCTCTTTTCAGCATTATGTAACTGGCAGAGGCTGCCATTCTCACAATAGAAGAGCGCACAGATTTATGGCACTGGTTCACACACCAGCCTGCAGCTGAAGAGAAGCCAGGCCAGTCTCAGCACCATTTATACGATGGCTGAGGCTAAGCAGTGAAAGAGGACAGGAACTGATGGAGTTAGCAGGAGCAAAATAAAGAGTGACATAGTTAGAATCAGGACATAATAAATCTAAATTCCAAAAAAGTTGGGACATGTGAATGAAATTTGATTAAAAATAGAAAACAGTGATTTGCAAATCCTTTTCAACCTGGCACAAAGACAAGATATTGTTTTTTTAAATAGAGACAGCCCTTAATATGTTCCAAAAAAGTTGGAACAGAGCATAAAAACACTATGAAAGTTGTGGAATCACCAAAAATCACCTGAAACATTCTACAGGTAAGTAGGTTAAATGATTACATGTGATTGTACCGTAATCAGGTATTAATGGAGCACTTCTGAAAGGCGTCAGATTCTCCACTTTGTGAAAGGCTTCTTCTATCCTCCATCTACCATCCATAATATCTTTAAAAAAATTAAAGAATCTGGAGAAATTTTTACATGTAAGGGGTTCAATTCAACCCCTCAGAAAGTTTCAAAACAGCTAGAATGAGAACAATCATTTCACTTCAATGCAATGAATAAAAATGTATTGTAATGTAATGTTTATGTAAAGTCAGGACTTTATGTCTAAGATACCACTGCTTACCAGAAAAACCAAGTGCCTCTATTTTAATCACATCCAGCTCCACTCAGTGAATTCCAGAGCAGACAGCAGAAAATATGACACATCTATTTTTAGCTCTGCTATTGCTTGTGTAAGCAGGCCCCTTAAATTTCATAGGAATTTTTCCCCAAATTCTCTTAATGTCGTAAGAGATTTTCCAAGACCACTGGTGGATTCAGACAGAGGGCTCACCCCCTTGATGGCCTGGTGGTTGAAAAAATGTCTTTTTTAAGTCAATACTGATAAGGTATTCTCTTTGGTGCCATCTAAGTGGACTTGATAGAATAAAGTGCTGTCTTTGGTGCCCTGTTAGATGACACAGTTTGACAAAAAGGCCTCTTTAGATTCTCCCAAGTGGGCAAAATTCAACACAGTGCCCTTTTTGGTTCCCTCTAAATGCACAAAACTTGACAACGTGCCCCCCTTGGGGTCGTCCAATGGGTAAAATGGTACCTATTGGACATTTGGCCTGTTAGTGGATGAAATTTGACAAAGGTGCCACTATTGGGCCTGCTAAATGGAAAGCATTTGACAGAGTGCCCTTTTTGGTTCCCTAAAAATGGACAAAATTCAATGAAGAGACCTCTGTGGTGCCCTGCTGGTTGACAAAATTGGACAAGTGGGCTAAAATCAACAATGTGTCCCTTTTTGGTGCCTTCTAAATGGACAAAAATTGATAATGTGCCCTTATTAGTACCCTGTTTGTGGACAAGATTATACAAAGTGCCCCCTAAATAGACACAGTTCTACAAAGAGCCCTCTACATGGACAAAATTTGACATGTGCCCTCCTTGATGTCTTCAAAATGGGCAAAACTTTACAAAGTACCCTCGTTGGGGCCCACTAATTGTTCAAAATTTGGCAATGTGTCCCTCAAAGAGAAAAAGTTTTAAAACATTCCCTCTTTGCAGCCCTCTAAATGGACAAAATTTGGCAAAATACTCTCTTTGGTGTCCTCTAAGTGGACTTAATATAGCAAAGGGCCCTCTACAGGGCCCTGTAAATGGACAAAATTTAACAGTGCCTTTTTAGCACTTGTCTAAAAGTGGAGAAATGCATTTATGTGTCATAAGTTCTCCTTTGTATTTTATTTGCATTATTACAAATATATTAAAACTTTCTTGTGTGCTGGTGGCCAGATACAGCAGGTGCCCTTTTAGTATTTTTCCCCGGCTCCTCAAACATCCTGAGCCTGCTACTGTTCAAGACTATATCTTGGGGCTTCATGATTAAGCTAAATCACATGATTATTGTATGATTACAATATTTCTGCAGTCATTCTGACTTGCAACTTTTTCTGCTGACATCAGCGCTCACTCGTTTGTGCTGGATTGCCATTTAAGGAGAAGTAATGGATGACACCAATCATAAAATACCAAAAGGAGGGTTACTTTATTTATTTTACTATCAGGCCTTCATCTTTAAAAACTCAATGGCAACGTTATCCCATCAGTGCAGCGAAGGTAAAACCAGGAGGTCTGCTTTAAGTTGTCCCACCTGCATAAACGTCTATCATGGTTGTAAAATATTCCCACCCTGCTCCCCATTACTTTGAGGGTTCCCAGAACTCAAAGCTGCTCTGAAGGCTTTGCAAAAGCACTCAGACCTTTTCCATTTGTGGACCATTTCCTAACTAGTGTTATTCCATGCCGTGAGCTCTTAATGTTTCCGCTGTTGTTCCTCCACATTGAACATGCTTGGCTCAGCTGAAACTGTCTGACAGGGTAGAGAAACACCTGCAGCGTCATTATTGTAATTTATGAGCACCAGATTTTGAACTGTGACTTTGATCAGGTTTAGTGTGGAGTCTTCTGGAGCTGCAGCTTTGTGCTCCTGTACAAAACATCTCCATTGAGTGGTTATTAGGATGTTGTTTGCTCAATCCCAGCTCGGCACACACTTAATTGTTTGACAGCTCTCTTTTTTTTTAAGACTAACGTGCCGACTAAACCCGGCTCAGCTCAACAGAAGTAAATATTTAAGTGTTTGAGGATCACATGGCTGACTTCAAACCCCTGGATTCTGCTCCATACTTGATGGTTTGTTTTTCTCCACCCATTCTATAACGGCATAGCCATATCATGTTCACATATGGAATAATAAAGAATAATCACATGCATATTACAGTATCACAAAGAAAGAATGAGCCAAAGATAACTCACCAACATTGAGTCGTCCAGTCTCTTTAGATTGTTATTTTAATACAGGATACATAATCCCACTTTATTTCAAGGTTGTGATTCTGTCAAGGATAAGCTGTTGGATTATGAGAAGTCCCATGTGTGCTCAGACTAAACAAATGAGGAAATCAGTCTGGAAAAGATTATCACTGTTTGCTCAAAGGTGTATTTAAATGATGTCATACTAAAGGGCTTAGTGTAAGATGCTTTTCCAACAAATTACACAAGAAATACATGAACTGTATACCAATTTCAACCCCCTTTTTGCAGCCAAATAAGTTTCATTTTCAACCTTTTTGATGCTTTCGTGCCTTTAGCCATAAACCAGGGAGAGAGAAAGTAGTTGGTGATTTGCTTAAAAGGAGCCGCAGGTCGGACTCAAACATAGGCAAACCGCTTTGTGGACGACAAACAGTACTGTGCAGAACTTTTAGGCATGTTCTGGACAAACATTGAGGCTGAAGTAAGGTGAGTTATGGCCTCCTGAGGGCACCTCGGATGGGAACGAAGATTGAAACAACCCAGGTTGTGCACTGGATGTCTTTGCATATTACCAGGGGCATGGGAAAATACTATGTTAAAAAAAAACAAAGTTTATAGGGTAGGGTGGGTGCAGGACCAGACCCCCATCACAGCAGAGGCCAAGAGAGCAAGGGCCTAACCCTAACCCCTTGATCCTAGTGTGCACTTTGGGGTCACTTTGGGCCAGGCCCCACTAGAGGCAACACTGGCCCTTGACTTGATCTGAGAGCCAACACTGTACCTTAGGCCGACCATAAACCTAAAATCCTAAGTCGTGTGTGCATTTGGGGGTCACATCCAGCCAGGCCCCTCTGAAGGTAACCTTGGCTCTTGGCTTGAACTGACGTCCTGCCTCATCCTTAAACTGACCCTAACCCCCTGACCCTAGAATGTCACATACAGCCAGCCACTCATGAGGCAACCTTGGCCCTCAGCTCTAACTGAGAGCCAACACCCTACCTAACACTAACCCCTTAATGCTAGTGCACTTTGAGGCCACTTCAAGCCAAGCCCCTCTGGTGGAAACCTTGGCCCAAAGCTTAAACTGAGGGCCAACATCCTGCCTAATCCTCACCCTAACCCTACACCCCTGACCTTAGTATGCACTTGGGGTTCAGATCCATGTCAGGCCCCTCCTGTGGAGGTAAAAGCCAAAACTCTGCCTAACCTTGACCCTGACCCCAGTCAGCACTTAGGTTTCACATCCAGCCAGACCCTCATTAGGCAACCTCAGCCCTGAGTTTAAACTGAGAGCCAACAGCTGGCCTAAACCTAATCCTAACCCCTAGCACCTAGTGTGCACTTCAGGGTTACTTTGAGCCAGGCCCCTCTGGAGGTAACCTAGGCCCAAAGCTTGAACTGAGAGCCAACACCCTGCCTTAGCCTAACCCTAACCCTAAACCCCTGACTCTAGTGTGCATTTGAGGGTCACATCCACTCTCGCCTAGATGCAACCTTGACTCTGAGCTCGAACTGAGAGCCAAGGTGTCTAAACACAGCCTAGTGTATCTTCTGGGTGGGTAGTAGGGTTGCCACAAGCCCCCGGTTGTGCACTTGATGTCCTAAGGCTCAGAAACCACCTGCAGTCGTCATGTATCACTGAGGGTGAAAAGGCCTGGACAACATAGATGCCATCAAGCTTGACCTTGGCTGATGAGCAACACACATATGTGTCGACATGTGTCCTGCTTGACTTTGCCCCTCCATCCTCAGGTTGTGGCACATCAAACCCCTTGATGAATCTTAAGCGCCCTGCATGCCTAAAACTTTTGCATTTGACTGTGCTGTCTATGGGGCATGCGGACCAAAACACCAGGCTACCACTACCCCACAAGTGAGAAAAGAGAGCATAAACAATCATATTGTAGTGATGCATGTAGAAGATAACCAAACAACTGTAAATATCGCCAGTCACAAAGATATTTGCTACAAGAAAAATATACAAATAAATATTACAATTTTCAGAGCAACACAAACAAAGATGATAGTGCGTCAGTTGGTTTAAAGTGTCTTCAACAAGGCTTCTAGCTCATGTAAGGTCATTGTGACAAGGATTTGTGCAAAAGATGGATCATCTCAAAGAATTGTGGTTAGCTAAAGGGTTATCATATCTTCAAAGAAAGAGGCCTTGGAGAAGATTGTTTTCTCTGCGTTTTATTTCAAAGTAAAGCTTGAAATAAAGCTTCAAAAAGCTGCATTTATAAAAGACTCACACATAGAATTGTGCTTTTAATGTCATAAGAAGGTCTGAGTAAGAGCATACCGGATGTAAAGAGGAGTAGTCAGTCAGGGCATGGAAGCATGATGCTGTACAAAGGGAACTGGCTCCATCTACTGGACACACAACAACATTTAAAGACAAGGCTGTTTAAATGTGGATCATGTATTTATGAGACTCTCACCCAAATTGCAGTTGGTTTCTCTCCATATAGAAAACGGAACCATCTAGCATCAGACTTAATTGATAAAACAGCATTTCAAGGAGCTTTTGGGAAACTTTTTGAAAGCAAGAAAGAGGCAGCTGTTTAATTTGATGGCTCTATTGTTTGTTCATTTAGCATCCGACAGATACTCTTCATGTCTGAACTACTGGCGAACATCACACACGTGGCAAAGCATGGTAAATATTGGCATTAATGGTCACAGGCATGAATTTTTCAGCAGGAAATTTTAAGCACAGCTTGTCCTGCATGGTTGCAGGACAGGAGTCACTGCACTGATCAGCTGTTTGTCTGCAATACACTGAAACAAAAGAGCAACATCACTGAAAACACAGCTCAGAAATCCTCATAGCTGCCCATGCTAATACATTTGGTATGCTTTTTTGTGCTGTGCTGTGTAGTAACAAGCCATGAGGGTGGATTATCAGCGTGAGTGACAATTAGGAGACATTTAGTGGCTCTAGTCTGTCAGAAATAGACCAAAAAATATGCTTACACTTTTGTTCAGGCTAATTTTAATGCAAAATAATAATCGCTTTATTCGATACTCACCATTCTTATGCTCAGTTTGAGCTTTAGAAGATTGTTGTGGACCATGTCTGCATGCCTAAATGCATTGGTTGCTGCCACCTGATTGGCTGATTAGACATCTGTGATAATCAGAGGTTGAACAGGTGTGCCTAATAAAGTGATCGGTTAGAATATATTTATGTACATAGGTATTTTTGGGCTGTCTTGTGTCTCCTTCAAGCTTGGGTCTTCGACCAGAAGGAGTCTGAAGGTTCTGGACAGAGATCCCAGATGTTGTTCTTGGACTTTGCTTGAGCTACTCTTGCAGAGTTTACAGCATGGAAGTTTGCCAGATTGAGATCAGGAAGTCAAGACTTGAGGCAGAAGTTTCTGCTTACTTTGCCAGAACTTGGTTGTGGCATTTAATATACGCCTGCTTGCAGCTTACACCCTGCTCTCCGGGGTTTGTTTTTTCTTACATACATTCAAAAAAGTTTTATTTCTCTGCTCATTTTAAATTGCCTGAGACTCTCTGAAGCTTGTGTTTTCACATTAGGTAAGAGTGAGGATTGAAAACCAATGAATAGTTTGTCTGGCAGACCTGTCACAGGGATCAGCTTGAGATTTGTGTGTTTACAAAATATCATTTTTTCTAACAGCAGACCAAGGGGAAAGTGAAAGGAGGACATGCCTGGAACTAGAATAAGCAGAAATGTTTTTTCGTATGACCATATGGACCATCACGTTTAGCAGACTTTGAATTACAGGATTATCGTGTAAACTTGCATTGTGATCTGACTTCCTGACTCAAGTTTTTTAAAGTTTATTATTGATATTCTCAGACTCTTGGTTTAAACTAAGATGTGGCTTAAGCTGAGGCCAGATGGACTAGAGGGAAGCACATGATCAATCACTGTACATGATGTGATGACCTTAGAAGAAACCAAGGCGTATGAGACCTGACCTGACCTTTATGCTAGTGCTAACAGCAGTTACTCATGCTGTGAATACATGACCCATGTCAGGGCGTATACTGCCTGCTGTTATAGATACAGAGCACACAGGCCAGCACCTGTTTATATGGAGAGACACTGGGCGTTCACAGCATGCTTTTCTGTGCACAACACCTGCACCAGGTGACAAAATAGGAGAAAAAGAACATTTTATTCTATTTTTAATCTGAACATAAATGCAATCAGGAAAATGAAAAATGAGAAACATTAGATAAAAAGGCTTTTTTTATTATTCTGAATTTATTTTCCAACTGCCTAATAGGGCAAAAGGCATGTTTTTGTGTTCATATTTATAAGAGAAATTTGGAAACAGTCATTTCCTCAATCTTGGATTCCAAAATAAAAGTCTGTTGGCTGCCACTATTCTGTTTGTAATTTATCCCATTCACTGGGATGCTCTGTTTGTTTCTACCCATGTCTCTGTCTATCCAGTTACACCTGACACAGCTTCAGCAGACAGCACGAGTACAGTTGTGCTCTACGGTTTCTTTTTAGTAAGGGGTACTCTTATGTTTTTTATTGCCACCATAACTTTGCTAATTGTTGCCTAGTGCTGAGCCTATGTTGGATTATTGTTGGGTCTTTGTCAGTAGTACAATGAGGATAGTCTAGACCTGCCTTTGTAAGTTGCCTTGTTTTTCTTATTCAGATTTTTCAGGCAGTAAAGACCTGACAGCTGCAAAGATGAACCATAAGTATGTCAACACACAACAGAAGCATTCTCCGGTATTTTTGCAAGTCTGACAGGAGTCAAAGAAGCTCCGCATAAAATCTTAAGTTGAATAACCTTATACCTGACACATCCGGATAAATGAATGCCTAATCTCCATATGGAAGCACGCTGAAAGGAGAAAAGCTTATCTTAAAGTCATACTCCCAAGCCTCCTGAGTAGAAGTGCAAGAAACTGTGCAATGGGACAAAGTTGCATTTAAAAAGAGCACATCCTGTTCACAGATGGAAGCAGACTGTACCTTCTGCATATTTTTCTCTCATAATGGAGGATAATTGTGCTCATGTTAAAAAGAATGAATCAGTGAGACCAAATTTATCCTTGAGGAACTAAGGTAAGATTCTACCATGAAATATCTGTCCCACTCTATTTAGCTCCAGATCCTCTGGACATTAGAGCTGGACTGTTCCACACAGTGCAAGATGGCTACGCTTTTTATGAAAAACTCAGGCAATTAAACATGAGAATCTTATAATAATATCATCCAGGGTAGGTGGAGGTTTAGGATGATACTGTAGAGAGACCTGTGTGTTGAGCGAGGAGAGAATTCCCAACCCCACTTCCTACTGCCTGGCTGAAAATAAGCCCATGACAGTGGGAACCGGAACTCCTAACCCACCTTTGAATCTGGGAATACGGGACATTTTGTATGACATTCTGGGCTTATTTTTGCACCTAAGAAAATTGGTAAGAAGGGAGTACATCTCTTTAACCCAAGAGTTGGTAAAACTTAAGAAGAACTGAGGAAATAATGAATGTAAGTCTTGTCAAAATATTCATTTTTAAAATTTCAGTGACATCTGTTAATGTCATCTTCAACAGAACCTCAGGATCATTACAACTAAATACATCTATCACTGGGGATGTGACTTTCTTTCCCTAAATACCTCTTTCCTCTTGATTGCCACAAGAATGGTGTGTCCCTATCAGCCTTAAAAGTTCATTTCTAAAGTGTCCTCAAATGACACCAGATAACCACCAGGCTATTGGTGTCCTTTCAGATGCTTTTATAAAGGATGTTTGATAACTTGGAGACAGACTCATCTTGCTGTAGCTGCTTTACCGATATATCTATGACTAAGCTAAGTATCTGCATGCTATTCCATGCCTTTCTAATGTGTTAGAATCTGTTTTTGTATATCAAGCCTGTTTTGAATCTCAGTGACATTTTACTGGTTTCCTAAGGGTTAAATAATAATGTTCAAAATGATTTTATCAAGCTCAGCAGCTGAAAACAAACCTGGTAAATGTTCCTGTAACTGAGTGGCACCTCCTCTGTAGTTCTCTCTAAGCAGATTTGTTCAAGAAAGTCTTCTTAATATTACTTGCAGTACATAAAAATGACACTAGGGGGTGATAGTAGTATACTTATAAACATGGTTGGAGTATTTACATGTTCTAAATGTACTGAGGTTTGCAGTGAAGGACATCTTACTCAGTTTTATTGAACAGCTTCAGATTGATGTAAAGAAAGTATATCTGTATGTATATCTGTTAGTACTTTGTGTCAGTTTGTATAAAGTTTAAGGGTGCACTGTGAAGAAGCACAATTCAGATCTTTCATTACCTAAAGCAGTGATGCCACAGTTTAAAAAGACAGTATAACTAGTAAAAGCTCTGTATTTAAAGCTTTTATGTTTGCAATAAAAACTAGCAGTACTGCGAGTAAAATGTCCTGACTTTGTCACAATCAATGCATTCATGGTGAGGGAAAATTATATTTGTGTCTATATTTCATATGTGAATAAGAGATGCAATGATACCAGTACTGTGTATGAGGCCGATACCAAGGTCAGTCATTCACACTCGTAAAACAACACTGATACCACTGCACAGGGTGATGTAAGCCTCTTGGTAGATGAGCAGGTAGGCCGTGGAGGAATCATGACAGCAGATACTTAAACATAAATAAGAATTACATGAGTAGAGTACGCTGCAAACTATGTGGTTTCTGTTATTGCTGTATGTGTGGAGCAGAGACTCACTGAGCGTGTTAAAGGCTTACATAAATGTGAAATGTGCAGGGTTACGCTTGTTTTAAAGAACCAAATGGTGACTTGAAATGTCTGCAAACGATTCAGTTGTGTCACCAGGTCTTTTTAATTTGTTACAGCAAGGAAGTGATAAGGGAAGTGTGTAGTGCTTTGGAAACGATCAACACCAAAGAGTCAGCTGGTCCCACTGGTTCAGATCAGAGCTGTTAATCTACGTTTTTAAACAGAGTTTAGAAAAGAGGTAATATACCTGACGTTTGGGTGGCTGCACACGTCACTGCAGTAGTTAAGGTGAAGATCTGAGTAGCCAGAGTCTGAAGCTGGCTCATCTCTAGATGATTTTAGACTTTCTCTAGACTGTTACAAACATAGGCCTACTGTATTTGTCTATCCAAACATGACAATAAATAACACGCTACAGTTGATGCTAATGCTAATAGCATGTTTCAACAAGGCTCTTTTTTGCCCTCATTTCTAATTTTACTTTCAGTTGTGATTGTCCATCATTCAGAGCAAACTTCATCACTCTTCTTTAGCTTTACCATTTGGTTTGTTTACATTTCTGACTGCTATACATGCAGAGCCCTCTGTGATTTTATTTAACAAATCGAGAAGACAGAAAAAAAATCAAACAAGCTAGATCTAGTGGGCTCACAAGCCTGTTGATAAAGAAATGTCCTGTTCTGATAAAAAAAAAAAAAAAAAAAACGCTGCTGTAACGTCATCTGAGCTAATCGCCACACCGGTCACAATTGTTCTGTTTTCTATCAGTCATAGCTGTAATAGGGTTAGGGTAGGGTAATTTGCACATATGTTAGCATCATCATAAATGTTATATAAATTTCCTACAAAATGGTAGATAAGTTTACTACTACAACTGCCATCATTTTGTTTTGTTGTTTCTCTTGTCCCTCTCCTCTTCCTTCTTATCTCCATCACTACTTTTTCTTCTATCCCTTTCCAAACTCAGTGCAGCTTAGGGTAGGGAAGGTTTATGTTGCCACTGTAACAGGACTAAATACTGCTAGCTGTGTTTATGGTGATTATATAAAGCTTTATACATAGTCTTTATCATAATGTTAATGATTAATGCTGGTATTTATTATATTAGGCCACAACTGAGAGTACGGTTTAGTCCTACCCTCTTTGAAAAGTGTCCAAAGATAACTTAGGCTATGAATTGGTGCGACACAAAGATCGATTGATTGATTGCGTAGTGGCTTGCAGTAAAACTAAACCAGATCAGTAGCAACCGCCTTGTCCTCCTCAAATATCGTGATTGGTCTGTCTGCTCTCAGACCAAGATCTATCGTTTCAGATTGGAGCTTTGCAAGACGGACGACAGACATGGAATTTGGACAATCCAACAGCTATGCAAGGTTAGGCCTTCAACTGTTAGTTTGAAACTCGTATGCAGATTGAAAAATCATATTATTGTTTGAGTCTGAAAAAAACTCTACTTCAAATGCATGAAACTTGCTAGTCCTATGGAGATAGTACTGAAAGGAATTTCTTTAATTTGGACTAACATACCCATCCATTTTCTATACCGCTTATCCCACTGGGGGTCACGGGGCTGCTGCAGCCAATCCCAACTGCCATTGGGACGAGAGGCAGGTTACACCATGGACTAGTCGCCAGTCAATCGCAGGGCTGGGCTATCATACCTTTATATGATATTGACTTAAGATTGGTTAACACTTGAATGTATAAACATCAATCCAACCGAAACTGGCCTGGATGTTCTGTTCCTAGTCTACAGTTCTCATGCTGGGACTTGACCTGAAGCTGAACTGCATAAATGCTAAGCATAGCAGGAGTTGTTATCATCTGCCTATGATTATGACCATTAGATATCTCAGTTGTACCAGAAGTACTGAATGTGTGCAAAATGAAAGGTGCTGTAACACATGTCCATGTCTTTACTGTTTAGCATAGAAGGCTTGCTAACTTCTTAGACCGCTCAATGGGTATAAAGCTTGGTGAGCATGTTTGGACCAAGCTTTGACCCAGAAGTTGATGAAAATAAATGCTTAGCATAGCAGCAGTCAATTTGTTACCTGCCTGATTTCTACCTAATTGAGATAAAAGTAAAATATAGAGTTTACAAAAGTTGTCCATGTTTTGTAACTTGAAATCAGGCCTATCGCCACCAACTACAGTTCTTTACCCATAGCTTTTCTATGCATGCTTTTTATCTCTGTCCTTAAAGCAAAGGTAAAAGAAATGTATGACTGTACCACATTGTTTGCTCACACCCATTAACAACGCATAAATTAGAATTAAATGTGAGAATAATTGAGATAATATTGTCTGTCTTTGCACACCCAGATGGCTATAAACCGGAGAAATTGCATTTGAAAGAAGAGGGAGAGAGAAAGCTGTGATGTTTTCCATCTGTACAGTTAATGTGCTGCTCTCTCCTTCCATCATTAATGCACCATTTAAGCCATATTTCCTCCCCTTCCTTCCTCTCTCCCACAAAATGAATTGGATCATAAAAAAAGCAAATATGTCGTCTTTAAAAGCTGCCTGTCACAAAACACAAGGACTGTTTTACTTGTCCTTACAGCTGGGTTGATAAAGCATAAAGCCTGTTAGGATCAATGTCAGGCTGGAGGGTTCTAATTAGCTAACAAGACTCATCTCGCCCGTAATGTGAAATCTGTTCAGCAAGGTTTTATCTTTCATTTCAGGGTTATTTATGCTGAATAATCCACTCCCAGTGTGTGTTTGTCAAAGTGTGGATTTGGCTCAAACTCTTTAGTAAAAATTCTTGGGTAGGCTGTGTGAAGGTCGTGTTTCAGTGATTGCTCTGCCTGTTTTGGAAGCAGAAACTGAATGAACTCATCGTCGCTCTCAATAATGGACCTAAAAAGACTAAAAAGAAGCAGAGTCATGGTTAAAGATTACCAGCTTTCTCTTTTATTGAAAAATATAGCTGTTATTTCAAAGAGAAGGGAAGAAATGAAGGTAAATATATTAATATACTGTAAAAGCAGGGTAAGGAAAAGGAAGACAGTACATACTTGGCATAACACTACAGCCAATGAGGAGGAAAAAAAGGAGAAAACATTCTACAGTTGAACTTTGAGCCGGTTGTTTTTTTGCAGTCCTTATCTTTTCTGCCACTCAGCGAACCACAGCTGTCAGGGCCATGGAAAACTTTCTGAGCAGACCTGAGGCTGAGAGTATTTGCAAATTCCTTTATATGGTTTATTCTGGCCTGCTGAGGAGTTTCCCACAGAGAAACACATGCCAGAAGAGTCAGACAATTACAAGAAAATATTTCAGTGTAATTTAGTCCGTCATTTTCCATTTAGTTACTCCAATTTCCAGCCGTCTTTACGCTGCAAATCTCAAATCTAAAATAGCTAATTTGAACAATTTCTTATCAAAATGATTCATTACACTAACATAAGCCACATTCTTTAGGCCAGTCCAAATAAATGTCTTGGGTCAAGAAAAAGAAACAAGCACTGCTTGTAGAGAGTAAAACTTCAAAATTAAGTGACCATATGAAATTTAGTCATCATTAAAAACTGTAAGGTCAAATTCAACTTATTTTGACATTTGATGGCAGTAAAAAACCCTAAACCCTCTGAGCCCTAAGCGTTTTTTTACCATTTTGTCTCACCTGGACTTACTGTCTGAAAAAGCTTATAAAACGTCCTTACACTTGAATTGGCTGTTTTGGAACCATTATCCAAAGCAGTTCCTGTCTGCAGTGACACCGAGGGCCACATCACGGGCTCTCTGTCTCTCTTTCTCTCCATTTTGAGCTACTCAGGCTGTCTCCTGCATGATCTCCCCAGTTTGACAAACTATGAAGTGAAAACAGAGCAGCCTGCCATTGGTTGTCACAGCCCATATGACAAAACATTATGGTGGATAGCAGTAGCTCCTAGCGGCAGAAACGAGCAACATTCAATATCTGGGTTACGGGTGTGGATTTTACCTTTAAAGACCCTGGAAAGTCACCCAGGTTACAGGCTTGCTAGAAAAGCCTTTTTAAGGGTCACAAAGGCACGGATAGCGTCATTAGTGTAACAGCAGACTGTAAGATGGGAAAAAAGTGTATGGGTACAGTTTATGGTTCAAAAGTCATTTAACTTTAAATAACCTCTTCTTGTCGTTTACAATAGCGTTAGGATTAGATGCCACTGTCTTTGTCTTTGGTTTCATTTTCCTAATTTTTCCGGTTATATAGAAAATTTATGTAAAAAATGTTTTTGATACATTAACGTTAAGGTTGCTGATGACAGTAGTCAGCATTTCATGTTGCAAATTAAGACTTATAGTGTAATAAATGTAAAGACCAAAATGATGCACTTTTCTACTTATCAAAATACAAAAAAAATGGTTTACACTTTTGTAAAGGTGCTTCAGAGGCTGCCACACCTGGTCAAATTTGACTGAATCAAATTAGTGAAAATGTATTTATGGAATCTTAAATACTATGTTACTGTATTAATACAGCTTTGCAGGAATTTACTAGTACTGCCATGCTTGTGTGTATTGTTTAAGGCAGTGGTTTCCAATGAGGGTTGGGATTGTTGGGGAAGGGGGGGGGTCAAGAGGGGTCACGGGATGCTTGCCAAAATACAAAAATTACATTTGTAATTATTTAAAGTTGTATATTCTACCCATTATTGTAAAAATATCCCTAAAATAAGTTAAATGTAAAATAAAAACACAGCTATTAAGGGAGATTTATGCTTAAATGTAAGCAATTTGTACAGAACTCTGTAAAATGACGACATGATGCTTTGTGCCAAATCGTATTTTTTAACCACCTCCAGGGATAGTGGGGTCCACATCTCTGCCCAGGTTCCTGCAGAGACAGGCACCTGTCAGTCTTTGAAGAGTCATGGAGGAATCTTTTCACAGTGAGACAGTACAACTCCATGAAATAATCATACATGGTGCACACAGAGAACTGAAGTCTGTCTGCTAATTTGTGTGACCAGCTTTAGGTCTCGTGTGCCAGGAGTCAATTCTTAACTGATGATTAATAGGTATGATAATATAATTTAATGATTGTAAGGCTGATTATATAATAAACACCAGCATGTCTGGAATGTTCTCGCCCTTTTTACAGTGTTACATTGTGTCCCCACAGCATGCATGTTGGTGACGAAATCAGCTTATTTCTTATTGGCACCAGGAGTGTCTGACAGGAAAATCTTCCCTTTCTCTTTCAACAGGGCCTGTTAGCTTGTGTCACTAAGTGGAGAAAGTGGTGCATGAAAAAAATCCATACTCATATTTGAAATGTTGAGCAGGTTAAATTCTTCTCACTGCCATCACAGGCTTGTCGATAGAAAGCACCACACTTCTGCTTCTCCACAATCAAAATAAAAGCTTTAGATGTCAGACTTTTTGAGCAGAAGTCTAATATTTACAGGGCAGAGTGCTGCATAATGCAAAGCAGTATCTGATGCTCCAGGAATGTAATTAGTACAATCTATTCAGATCATAATTGCTGTTTTCATCTCTTAGATAAAACAGGACATGATATTGTGGATTCGATCTTGTTCCACAAAAATGAGTAGCTGAAAACCTAAAAACACTCTCTGCCCCCTGAAACACTGAAATTATTCATTTATTAACTACAGATAGGTTGTCCATACCATCTGGATCAATAAGTTGTCCAAACTTCTGTCTAGACTCTTGTTATAGGGGAATTCTTGGCTCGGGTCAAAATCGATCCAACTAATCTGTGAGGGCATGGAAACTGAACAGTATGTAGTAGTTAAATAATTCAGAAAGAACTTATTTCAAGAAACTTCAGCTAAATTTTCTTGCCACATTGACAGATGTTTTTTATTTAACTTGCTACAAGCAATACTGGCCTTTTACACAAGTGTGCAGAACTTTAAGGCAAGTTTGGGCCAAAAGTTGTGCTCTGGATGTCCTTGCATTTTACCAGGGGTATGTGAAAATAATCAGTTGAAAAAATAAAGTCCTTTAGGGCAGAGTAAGGGGTGGATGTGGTAAGACTGGCCTTGAGCAGTGGTTCCCAGACTGGGGTTCAGGCACCCCGGCAAAATTAGATGAACTGTTATCTTTAAAAAAAAAACAATGATAGAAAATGATGTATTAGGGCCAACCTAAAATACGAAAAAATGAAGAGAATCTGTTCATTTTTGTGTAAAAAGTCAACATTTTTTGAAAAAAAAAAAAAATCACATTTTTGAGATTACAAAGTTCTTACAGTTACAAGAAAGCCAACTTAGAATTCCAGGGTTTAAAAAGCACCCAGGAAAAAAGCTTGGGAACCACTTGCCTACAGTACAGACGAGCAGCAGGACTGCCCCGGGCCCCTGGTCAGGCTGTGAATGTCTCAAGGGCCTAAAAACCACTGATGATCTCATGGCATATGACCGAGGGGGGGGGAAATGCCTAGATAAAAGAGCAGGGTTACTACACTTTTAATAATTAAAGACTTTTCAATTCCTACATTGAGAAAAATGAATACCACTTTTTATGCCACCAAAGATCAAAAATTAAAGGCAGGCTAGATTTATCCGTTTACCCAATCAAAGCTGACATTCTTTATTTAGTGTACTGTGTAGGAAATGGTTTAGGACAGAAAATATTACCAAAAATGCCCAAATTTGGGAGTTTAACTATAAACTGCTGTAAATGCCGTTAGCTGTTACATGGACGAGGGTTATACACAAGAAAGAATGATCAGAATTGTATAACGCTGGCTAGAAAACAAAGACTGGACAAAGCCACTCTCTCTGGTTAAAATGAGACTCTTTGACCTATTCCAGCCTTAAATTTAAAATGTCCAATTTCAGACTTTTTTTTAATCTTTTCAAGGATAAGCAGGAACCCTGAAAGAGTTGCTGTCGAGCTTGACCTTGACTGCTGCCGAGTGTCACACCTGTGTCGTCATGTGTCGAGACTGCCTCTGCCCCGGGTTTTGGTACATCATGTCCCGTGATGAATCCTTAGTGCCCTACATGCCTAAAACGGAATTTCATATGTCAAATATGAAATAGACATTTATCTGGACTTTTTCTATGACTGTGGCTTACATAGAAATGAGATATATCAAACTTGACATTAGACAAATACTACCTTAGCTGTGAGATTTGGCAGGGTTTTCCTAGATTGTTGGAAGATGTTATTAGTTTAGTGTTAAAGCCGCTGACATTCCTGATTCTCACCACATACTCACACTGCTGATGACAGATTGTTTGCTGTAATAATCAATGGCACAGATCATATTTACATACATGATTAAAAACTTAAAGGAGGAGTGTTTTGCTCTTTAAAGTGTCCGTTTCTTGTTGATAATAAAGGATTGCAGCTGCCCAAACAATCCACAAACCATTTACTAAACAATTCTTGATAAAAAGTCAAACAATACTCCCAATTTGGCCCATTTACATTAAAAAATGTAAGATTTCTGACTCAAACCATACTGCATGTCTACACATAAGTATACAAAACAAAATTAAACATCCTGCTATCATTTCTGATAATATGGTTAAAACATACTTGGCAATTACCTCCAGATTGCTTGTCTTTGTAGATCTTCTTGCAACCTGTTTACACTGTGGTTTTAAAACTATACAATAAACCCGAGTAAGAATGGCACAGCATCCTGATTCTATATATACACACCTGCATCAACGCCACAACAGGAAATAAACGCTTCCCATTCGTCAAATGTGGCGATTAATCCTCTAACCAGAAATAAAAAGGTCAGACATTAATCATCAACGCAGGAAAGGAAAGTACGCTTCCTTGTAGCTTTACCTCTAAGTGAGATGAGCCCGGAGGAGCCAGCTGAGCGAGCTTACAACTAAGCACAAAAAAGCCAAAGAGAAACAGCACACCTGTCTGTCCCTGACCCTGCTGTTCCTGGAGCAGTTCCAGCTGGTTGGAGGCCAATTATCCAGCACGTTTAATAATGAGTAGACCGGGAAAGGCTGGATGATTGGTTGATTTAATCATCTGTTTCTGCTGTGTGATTTGGCTTGTGTAGATAGAGGAGGTGAGTCTTATCACCTGCGGGGCCGGTTAAGGAAATGTTTCTGCCACTCTCAGTGCTGCCCCAAGACATACCTCAAGCCTGTCTATTAAAGAAGCTGCAATCTAATAACACCTTACTCATGTTTCACATCCTTTCTCTCCCCTTAAGGGAGGAACCATAACTATTAATTTGGATTTTACCATTTTTTCCGACAGTCCCTTTCACTCTCGCGCCTCTCCGCTGACCTGCTAATGCTACCAACCTCCATAATGGCGTGGAATGACCCAGAAAATTAGCCACAATCGCCACTTCTATCCTGTTTTCATAAAAGTACAGGACACTGACACATACAAAAGGCCTCTTATTTTGACAATTCACATTTTTCCAAACATAGGTCCTTGTCTTCCTACACAGACTTCCAAAAAAAAGAGTGACAGCGATATGAGAATTAAGTGCCATGTTTCTACAAAAGAAGCTGGCTCATTCTGTAGTACCGTTAAGTCATTTTAAAGTAAAGAAACAAACCAGAAGAAACTTTTAAGACCTTGTAGTGCACAATAAGACTGATTCATCCCTTATTAATATAAATGAATAAATACCACAGCTGTCAGAGAATTTAAAGTATGAGGACCTAGCTTAATAGAGACAAATTGGAGGCAAAATAATACAAAAGAAATAAGTACCGAACTGAAAAACAAGCTCTACAAGAGTAGACCGGCTTCATGAAAGTAATGATAAAATGAACCCTTAAAGTAAGACATGAAAAGTAATAACTACTTTATCTATTTAGTGTTTCTGCCAAACATTATCACTGGCAAATGATGTCCTTTCCCTCTTTCCTGTCCAGAACTGTACATCAACTTTGTGCCCTCACATATCCATCTCTTCACCTCACACATCACCCATAAAAGTAATATTACTCTGACTGACAGCTTAAGCACAGTCTCTCTGACCTTGCGGTCAAACTTAGCTTCCCAAGATGAGTGTGGTGCTCATAAACAATGGCTTGCTGCTTTTCTTTTCTAACCCTTGAAAAGAAAACAGTCCAAAAATGGGGAATTTCCAATTACAAGCTTAGAGTCTACGGAAACGAATCTTCAGGAGTTCCACTCTGTGAGCAAGTCTGTCAGTTTTTAGCTCACATCTTGCTGCAGCACAGCAAGTAAGGCCTAACTGGTTTTATTATGATGTTGAAAAAAGTGTAGAAAGATGATACAAGAAGCTCTGATTAGTCCCCTGACTTTCCGAATGTCTCTCCAAAAGTGTCCACCAATACCAGGTTGGTCTACACTCGAATCTCATCCTCGTCCTCATCCATGAAGGTGAAATCTCTGTCGTCCTCCCCACGTGGTGAGCTGTACTTTGCGCTGTCCGTGTCGCCGTCCTGGTGGTGGTACTGAGCTTTCTCCTCAGTAGCAGAGCCGGAGCTGGACACTGAGTAGCTGTCCAGGTTGTGGTGGTTGTTCCTGGTTTGTAGCTCCGGGGTGTAGGGCTCTATCACGGGCTTTTGTTGGTGCATGCTGCGAGGTGGCCTCATCGGTGCCCGCTCGTCTGCATCGTCATCATCTATGTGGGGGATGTTGGAAGGCGAGGCGCGTCCATCGCTGCTTTTACCCTCTTCGTAGCCGAGGTCGTCGTCCTCCCAGCCTTTCTTCTCCATCACGCTTAAGATGTCTCCAAGCATGGACGGCCCTAAGTCGATGTGGAAGGACATCATGGACTCTGCGTGTTTCAACCCGCCTCCCTTCGGCATTGACGGAGGCAAGTCAGTGAGTTCGCCGAAGTTGCGCTCGTCAAAATCTGCATCCATTGTTGCCATTGCTGCTGCACCGTTAACCGGCTTGGTATCGATCTCCATGAGCGTCTTCATTGGGCTTGAAGACACACTCTTTGTCAGATGTCCTCTGTTAAAATCATCGTTAAGGTAAGGCAAGGATATGGCATTTTTCACGTAGTTGGACGAACCACCAGAAGGCGCCATCATATTGTAATCATACTTGTCCCCACGGTTGACGGACTGGGAGCGCTTGCTGCTTCTGAAGGTGCGGGACAGCAGCCCTGGTTTGGGGCCTGGTGAGCTTTGCTTTATTTCAGGCTCCCTTGGTGGCTCACCAGATCGGGTGCTAAGAAATGAAGTGTCCCCGAATGCATCTCCACCCCGGCCTACGTGCATAGTGTGGCGGAAGTCGCCCAATGGAGCGCTGATCATCTCTGCGGTCAGGTCGGCTCGCGACCGGCGCTTTGACTGGTTAGTGTTATTCACCAACTGCTTAAGGATAGGCATGTTTGCTGTCTTTAACTTAGAATCCACAAGAAGAAAACTGGAGATTCTGTAGTGGTTCAAAAGTCCTTTTCCAATGTTTTTGCCAGCTGCACCAGATGTTGTCAAAGACTGTAAGATTCCAGGTGTTCAAGCATTCTGGTCTTCCAGTTCTGGTTTCATCTTACTCTTGGATGAGCCTGTGAAGAAGAAAAAAGGTTGTTAAAGCCATCATAAAGTATGTAAACCGAATGATTTGCACCTTGGCTTTCCGTGTGGAAACATGCAATTAATGAAAGACACCACTTAAGCCTAAAGAGGAAGAAAAGCACCACTTTCAAAGCTTCTCTATCAATCACAAAGTTTGCTCTGTTTTCATCTGCATCAAGTATGGAAAGTTTCATTGCCAAAGCTTCAAAATGAAGCCTTACTTGAGTGGTTCTAACTTGAAAAGGCTTTTCTTTGCAGTAGCCTGTAAGGGTGTTATATAATGGTGGAGAAGAGCTTTCTCATATGCAGTTCGCATCAATTTCAACTAATTCAACCCAGGCCTAATACCCCCGCTGAAGCTATCCATAGCAAAGGAAGTTTCAATCCAAATATTTCGGTGCAATTCTTCTGATACATTTTGGAGCTCGCTGTCAACTCTAATAAGCTGCTGTCGCATTCAGTTTTTCAAGTGGCTGCAGTGTCCGCTGTCACTGCTGTGCTTTAGTTCCCATTTAGGCCCCTGACTGTTACATAACCAGCGAGACACAGGATACTGGGAGCCAGAGCAGTTCAAGCTGGCAGGAATAAAAAAGAGTGGAAAGAAAAAGACGAAAGAATGAAGTGGAACGGCATTTCTTCAGCATGGATCGACTTTCAGCAAACGGCTTAGAAAGTCCAGACGTGCTTCATTCTCTTCTTGCCCTCCTATCGTCAAGAGATTAAATGTTAACACTGCTTGGTCTTTGTGTTTTTTTTCCTCTCAATCTTACCCATTGTCTCTCAGCCTTGAAGGCAACATATGAGTTCATCCTCTTCAAAAGAATATCTTGTTTTGCCCATCTAGTCTTGTTTTTTGCTCTTCATCAAGCAAACATCAATACGTAACATCCAGTTCCCAGAAGCCAAGATGTACAATAAGGACTTTTTGTGTAGAAAGCAGCGTGCTCTTGATTTAATGTTGGCCACTTTGATTCAGAACTTGCACGGATTGTCTGTTTCAAACTCGTGGTTAGCCTACCTTTGAAAGTTATGACGTTATGGCTAATAGTCAAATCTCAATGCTGATATGGATAAGATAAAGTTGCATGTCTTATCCCCCCTCTCTCCCAGCCCTCTCCATGAAGATCTAAAGGCATTTTTTGAAATGCCAGGGCAGATAAACCTCCACTTAAACTCTGGGCTTTAGTTACTCTTTAAAGCAGTATCAAATAGAGATGACTTTTAAACACCCACTTGTACGTTAGCCGGAGTTCACTGAATCTGTGAGCTTCTGACATCAACAAGGGCCTCAATTGTTTTAGCCAGACAGCAATCCCCGTCATACTCACTGTTTTCAAACTGGAGCTGGAGCCCACGCTCCAGGCCTGTATGCGAATCCCCATTGTGAATGAATGGGGGATTCACTCAACAATATTCCAGAGCAACGTCACCCGTGAAAACATTTGCATCACTGACAAGAAGCCATTCAATTGGAAAGGCAACTGTAGCACTAGAGGGAACAGAAGGGGGGGTTGATAGATGATAGACTCTAGGGCTGTTTTTTGTTCCCCTCTCTCCCAAAAGAGAGATCATTGCCAAAGGGGACTGAACTCTATCCACTTCTAAGGGTTTATCTTCTATATTCAACAGCTTAATTCATGATTTCTTCTGTGGCAGTGGTAATGGAGGAGATGCACTTTCCCTCCAACAAAAAAGACAGCACAAAAGAAAGCCTAACAAAGAGAAAATGCTTCAACAAAGCTGATTTTCAAGTTCTATTGTAAAAGCCAATTCGAGTTCAAGTTCACACCCTTTATATCTGGCAACTGGAGGGGGTTTACTGTTACAAAATCCATTTAAAAAGCAACTGGGTGCCAAATTAGAAGATTACAGCGCACAGAGCAAACAAATGCCAACAAAGTCCCATCGAGCTGACACATAGTGGTTAGATAAATGCTGTGTGATCTAGCATTAGCTTACAGCTTTATCACTTCATGCCCTCTGCAGAAGCCAATTAGTACCCGCGGCATAAAAGTCCACTGAATGTGCAACTGACCACTCAAGACAGCTCATCAACTGATACGTTCCTCCCCGCTGAACATAGCTTTGTATTTCACTATGGCAACATCAGAGCAGAGCGCTGGCTACCGAGCGGGCTTCCTGTCTGTAAGCCGGCCGGAGACAGCAGAGAAAGATTTTATCCCCTACATGGAGAGATCAGCTCATTCAGATGGATTAACCCTTCCTGGTGGCCACATGCAGGGCAATAAGACAAGAGGCACAATGCTTCAGCTGCAGGGGAATGCTTTTGAAGTGCGTCGTCACTCCGAGACATTCAACCTCAGAATAAAATATGTCAGCGGGTGATCAAATATCAAAAGGTGCAAACTTCACACCTTGCGGTCATTCTAGGAAATGGCCCATTTCATGTCTTCTGGGGCCCCTTGGTGTTTGATGAGGAACAGTCTCAGCCCCCCCTTAGGATCATCAAGACCCCATTATTGTGGGCATGACAAAAGATGAAGTAGGGCCTGCAGGCAGTCCTGTCATATTCACTTCTAGGCTTTCAGTACTTTTAAAAAGATAAATCATGAAGAATGGAAGTGTCATATGCAGTCTACAGTTTCATAATAACATTCCTGGGACTATTTAAAAAGACACAAAAGTGTTTCAGTGCTCTGAATAAAAAACTGTGGCTGGGTCAATTTTTCTTTCACTATAAGAGGGAACACTTTGTGCACTATATTTCTCTTATTTAGGGGATTTTCCCCATTTTTGCACCGAGTAAAAGTGTTAAAGCAGTTCCACATTGGGCATGATTGTCTTGTACCATGCCCAGGTGTGATTGCACCCTCCTGCCTTCTCCTCCAACTGCTGGTTTGCTTTCACAAAGTAACACTGTCCCACACCGTAGTTTACCCAGCCACATTCTGATACAGTAGGTGGTGGTAGCACATAGTTGAAATGCAAATCCATCAACAAGAAAGAAGAAGAGACAACCAATGCAACCATGCAGGTTGATGCTTGCTTATGCACTGTGCAGAAGATGAAGTCCAATCCTGCAGGATACTATGGAAGTTTATATTATTTTCAAAAACGCCAAGAGGGACCCTCCTACTTCTTCATCTACTGTGCAACTTTAAGGATGAAATGGGCCAATGCTGCATGGATACAACAGTGTTTGAAAAGACAGGGAAGGTTCAGAATTGACTTTACTGCTCTGCTTGCTGCAGGGTATCTAGTACTCCAGCACAGTTGCATTCACATGCCCCATGCACAAGTCCTCATGAAATCTATCTTTTTATCCTGGCTAACTTATTGTACTCTAGTTTTAGGAATGCATTTTTTATGTCATGTCTTTGGTTTGTATGTTGCACTCTTTATTGATGTTGAGACACACCCCTAAGGCAATTTTCTGTCACGACAACAGTAAAGTTTTCTGAATGAATCTGGCCTGGGACCAGCTTTTCAAATGTTCTCAGGCATGGTTCCTACCTATGGTGCACTTGAAGTCACACTGACCAAATAGAACCAGACTTTGGGGTCAAATGCACTACATATGCATAATAATTCGGCACAACTTCACTAACTGTAAAGATGCCATGGAGGATGAATTAAGTCTTCAGCTCAAACAACACTTGTAGTTCACAGAACACTTTTATTACACCAGCACGTTTCGGCTCATAGCTTTCATCAGGGTCATCAAGAGAAACATTGCAAACATCATTTCAATAGAGTAGCATGAGCTCATGCTACTCTATTTGCAATGTTTCTCTTGATGACCCTGTTTAAGGCTATGGGCTGAAACGCATCAATCTAATATAAAGAGATCATACTTTTGCACCAAAAAGACAACTAATTGTGCTAAAAATTAAATATATTTTTCAAACTTTTTTATAGACTTTACAGGCTCTGTACTTTTCATATGTATAGACTAAAAGCGGTCCTTTTTGCTGCAAAATTTGTCACTTTCAAGATTTATAGTAGTGGGGTTTCACATTTATATATTAAAAAAAACACACACTTTTTTCTCCCCTACACTCAGTCCTTGGCAGGTTTGGCAAGTCTATCAGTATAAAAAATATCAAATCACACTCCTTTTAAACAACATCTACTTGACAAGTCCAGATTAACATTTCATTTTAAGATATAAAAAGCCAAAAGCAAGGTCTGAATTGCTTGTCATCAGTAAAAACTATCTGGCATTGCTGCTTCAAATGAGTTTTCCATATCTTAGTCATTTCATCACAATCAATAGAAGCCAGACTGACTTGACAAGTCCTAAAAAGATAAAAATCAAGATATAAAATGCACCAAATAAGGCCAGAATTATTCATTCATAGTAAAAATAAATAAATACATCCACCAAATCAGGAAGCAAATTTTACTTGTTGAGTGTCTTGGAATGACATCTCATTTCAAGCTTCATTGGCAGATAATTTTGCCTGTTAGAAGCCCTTCAGCTCTTACTTTCAGCTTTTCATGTCCTGAAATAAGATGTTTATCTGGACTTGTCAGATGAATGTGAACTGTAATGAGTGTAATTGAATACACTTGTTAAGATGTGAGTTTGTAGACATGGTTGTTCTCCATGGCTGAAGCTCGGTTTGTGAATGTATGGAGAGAAAATATAGGACACACTCATGAATAAAGAGTGTTCACTCTAGAGTCTAGACAGACAGAAAAGCATGTCGTCATCGCTCTGTGTTTGCTCTCATGCTGTGCTGAAGTCAGTCTGGCCTGTATGACCTGTACTACACTCACTCTAAATTCAGCTGGAGGCATATTTCCATCTCAGCGCTTTGTTTACAGCCTCATGGAGCTAAATGGACAAACTGGTCGAGCTCAAAGGACGAAGCTTCTACTTGAGACCTAAAAAAAAACAAAAACAAACGCAGCTTGGCATGGTTTGCACTGAATAGGCCAGAAGGAGTAATACGTATGATCATGTTTGCTTTTGATGAGAGTTATCGCCTCGGTCCTGGTGCCAGCCGGTGACGCTGCCTTTATGTAACCGAGCACTCAAAGTGCCACATGACTCCGGCTCAAACTGAGACAAGTGGTGACAGGGCCATGAATGATTAAGGGCATCTTATGTCGCTGGGAGACTCTGATGCGTGTGGAGTGACATCATAACAACCAGCCTCCTCATCATGTAATCCCGGGGATCACAGGGGCCACACTGTCCTGAGCCATCCAAGGCCACTTTCTCTCATTCAAGCCAGCGAACGAGGAAGAGTTATCCAATCACAGCTTCACTGCTGACGAGTTAGCAGCGGTTTTACTTTGGACTGTTTTTAAATTTTTAACAGAAAAGGAGTCCATCATTTATTCACAAGTTGGAGGCCTTCATGCTGGAGTTAGAAGGAGTCAGATAGGGGGTGATTACACAACTCTGGCTTGGAAGGCTATCTGAATATAGACAGAAGAGAAAAATGAATATGAATGCACATGAAATAAAAGTATATCAAATGTATTTTGCATAAAACTCCTTCTTTGTCCAATTCAGCATCCTCAGTTTGACACAAAGACCCCTCTGTTAAAGCAGTTAGAAAAACTCTGCTTTGTTTAACCTTGAACTAGCCACAATCTCCTCCATTGTTTGACCCTATTGTCAGCAACATTGATATGTAAATGCATATATATGCTCAGGCTACGCCATCTATGACACTGCTAATCAATTTATCAATAGAGCTGCATATGAATGGAAAGTTCTGACAAAGAAGGTCAACAAACTTCATTTGCTGCTACTTTGTGAGGCTCGTAACCTCCAGACCTAACATCGGATTCCCACGGGGGGAGGAGGATGATAGAAACCCTGAAGAAACAACATAACAACAGTGTGTCAGTCATATTAAAATGATTTAGCATTGTGTTGCTTTGGGTGTTATTTTTAATGCTGGAAATTGATTTTTGATTCATTAAGCATTAACAGAGCCGAGAAAGAGCACACAACTTAGTCACTCAAGCATAATAACAGATACTAGTGACTGCATAAAAATTCACCCCCTTCAAGTCAGTATTTAGTAGAGTCACCTTTGGCTGCAATTATAGCACAGGTCTCAATCAGGCTTACACACCTGGACACTGCAGGTGTTACACAGGGATCAGGCATGAACCGCCTGTTCCTAGTCATACTCAAATTCTTGCCACTCCAGAGCATTCACCTTGCTGTCTTTGAACAGTTTCTGTGTAGCTTTCTGTATTCTCCCAAACCGTAGTTCTCTTGCAGACGGAATAAGATTGTCCTCCTTTGCACATTCATTTTACCCACTACTTTTACAAGCCTTCCAGGGCCGGCATCCCAACAACATGATGCTGCCACCATCAAACATAGCGTCTTGTCTGGTGATCAAAAAAGCACCATTTTGGTCTCATCAGACCTAAAAACTTCACCCCACTTGACGATGGAGTCTCCCACATGCCTTTTGGTGAACTCTACTCCAGATTTAATGAGTTTTCTTCAAAAGTGGCTTTCTCTTTGCTACTCTCCCAAAAAGCTTTGACTAGTGAAGAACTAGGTGTTGTGTGCAGAGTCTCCCATCCGAGCTGTTGAAGCTTGCAACTCCTTATAAGTAGTCATAGGTGTCTTGGTGGCCTCTCTCACTAGTGTCCTTCTTGCACGGTCACTCAGTTTGTGAGGACAGCCTGATGTAGGCAGATTTACACATGTGCAATATTACTTCCCCTCCTTGATGATGAATTTAACAGAACTCTAGGGGATGTTCAGTGCCTTGGAATATTTTTGTATCCTTATACTTTTCAGTAATTTTTCTTCTGAGCTGCTTGGGGTGTTCTTTTGTCTTCATGGTGAAATGGTAGCCAGGAATACTGATTAACCAGTGACTTAACCTTCCAGACACAGCTTTCTTTATATTACAAATACTTGAGACACATTCACTGCCCTTAGGTGATCCCCATTTCACTGATTGTGAGACTACTAGCACCAGTTGGCTGGACTTCTGTTGAATTATCAGTCACTTTAAAGGGGGTTAATATTTATGCAATCACTTATATTACCCAATATATTTTAGTTTAATTGACATTGCTTTATATAAATCGATTTTCACTTTGACACTTAAGAGGTTTTAGTAAGTTTTTTGGCCAAAAAAGCCTAATTATATTGACCATGACTGATCTGTAAAATCAAAAAAAGGGTGAAACAGCCAAGAGGGAAAATACGTTCATAAGTTCTGTATCCGATGCTTACATAAGATAATGAGAATTTTGCCTGTTATTCAAAGCTTGGTTTTGTTTGGTATATACACTGTATGAAAAGCAGAAAATAAAATACTAATGGATATATACAATAAAGTTATTCTATAAATTCCCACATACAACATTTATGTGCTATTCTTTATATGGCTACTCTGGTGGGTTTTTCTGAGTATTTTTTCTCATATTTTTTGCCCTGACTTTCTTCTGAAATGTTGCTGGAAGGGTGGCTGGAAAAATGTTGGTTCTAAAGTCAGAATAAAAAAACAGCTGCTTGTTGCTCATCCCTAAAAGAGCAGTTTTGTGCATGTGCAACGGGGGCTACAGTACGCTTTTAAGTCCAGTACTCAGATATTTTCCTAGCCTTGCAATTATTCCAAGAGTTGTACTGTCAGCATCCAAGCACAAAAACAGAATAATAAAAAAATAAAATAGAGAAGTTTCACTATTAAAGATGTTAGAAATGTGTGAAAAATGACAGAATTAGGAGACCTCATCAACTATGTATGAATGCAATTCTTCTTCATACCATTGCAGTAGCCTTGGTGGGAGCTCATTAGCAAATCCTCCATCTCTCATCACTGCGCCTCCAAGTTACTTCCATTGTCCTTGACTCACCGCACAGATATGAGAAGAAGAAAAGCACTCTGTATGTCGTATACAAACTCATCCCGCTTAGATAATCACACCAGGAAAGAGGATCAGCGGGGGGTCGAGAATGTGATGGATACAGTAACAAAATATCTTATTGGAAGTGATAACCAGAGCTGATGCAGACACAGAACACCATGCAGTAAGCCATCCTTTCTTCCTCCACTTTACCTTATTATTTCTGCCTGCTTCAGAGGGAACCAGAATTTCCTGTTGGACTCCATATCTCACCACACAACTCACAGGCTAACCCTGCATGACAAACGGCAGAAATATCCTGATCGGACACACAAAAGGATGAAAATGTTATGACACAGAGGGACTGCTAGCTCACCAGACATGTTTCGAGGAACATACCTATATGACACAGGTTTGTGAAGAAGTGTGGTTCCGCTGCAAACACATCCAACGTATGTAAACACACCTGCAGCGCTCCCAACGCTCCCACGGCAACTGGAAACACAGAGGTTGCAGTTTAAACTGCAGCTCCTCCTTTTCTGATGCCGCTGCCAAGAGGCAAATTAAGATGAGAAATACTCCAAAGGACAGGCTGTACACTTTCAGAGCAACAAAACTGATCCTGAAGCTGGAAACCTGACAAGAGAGTGCAAATATGAAGACATCACACCCATCTTTCATTCAACTTCCTCCTCAAAACTGAAAACAAAATCTCCTTGCTCCCATTAAAGCCTCCACGTCAGTGCCCTGCTCCTTCCTGCCAACTCTGCTCAAAGCTCCGCTCTGCTCATGCCAACTGCCCCCGACCCCGCAGGACTAATCTTTGCACTTTGGGAGATCAGGCCTTCCACTCTGCTGACCCACACCAGAGAAATCCTCTCCCTAACCACAGAAGGACTCCACACACTGCTGACTCCTTAAAAAAGGACTTTTTAAATTTCTCGTAACTCTTGCACTTACTCCTCTTTGTTGAACCCCACTCATGTTTTTAATTTCACTTGCTCTTATTTGCTGCTCTGAGCTCATGCGCTCAGGCTCTTTGCAGATGTCACGCAACAGCAGAAAACTCAAAATGGGGGCAAGAAGTGATTTTTGCACGGATGCTCAAAATACTCTGTGCTGTTTTGTACTGTGCCAGATGTTCAAGGTGCAAAATTAAAAACATTCTAAGGCTACTTCTGTGTTCTGAAAGTTGAGACACATCAGGCCAAGTTAGAAAAAAAAAAAACTCACAAGGAAACAGCAGCAAGTTTGGATTAGTAAGTAAGCCTCTGTCTAAAGCCTGGAGGAGCGTTTGTTTCCATAAAGCGGTCCAGCTTGGATCAGTACAATGTGCCATGATGTAGTACATTAAATCCTGATTTTGCCAGTGCTTTCTCGGCCTGTGTTTGTCCAGCCTTGCTCAGGAATTATGTCTTGTAAGAGATGTGGATCGTTTTGCACAGGTCAGCAGAGCTGGTTGTTTGGCTTGTAAACAGATTAATATTTCATTTCAGTTTGGCTTTTTAAATGCGCATCAAATACAAACGAAAAAAATCAAGCGTTGAACATCGATCAAGGCGGGCCATGGAGTCGAGAGCTCCAGCTGATGCGCTCTAGACATGCTGCTGGTGAACTGCACTCATCCTGCCATATTTAAACTACTCTAGCCCGGCTCTGCTTTGCTGCTCCCTCTGCAAGCTGATTTTTGCAACCCTCCACCCTAGCTCTTCCCTTATTATGCTTCTAACTTCATCACTGTCATTCTGCTGGCACTGGTGTCTGCTCTGCTTGGGTATTTTTTTGCTGCTTCTCTCCCAGCCTCAGGCTTTCCTTGTAGGAAAGATAGGAATGTGTTATATAAATACAAATTAATAACCGCTAATAAAGAAAAATATTTTGAACCACAAATTGTGTGTTTCTTGATAGGTCCTGTCTGAAACTGGCACTTAAATGGGAGTTGGCTACCAAGGCTCACATTTAAGAGCAATTTCTTAGAACAGGCTTGATTGTGAACAGCAAATCATTACCTGGTCACTTACCTCACAAGGTTTAGTGGTTAATAGCATACCACCGTTTAAAGTAAAAGGATTCTTATGTCAAAATAGGGAATTATTTATATGTCAAAGAGGCTCAGCTAGCCTCTTAACTCAGAACAAGACTCCTCTAGACTCCTGTCTACCTTAATCTGGACAGACCTAGACTCTAGGAGGATAATGATTGCTTCCATGCCAGGTAAACTGGTTAAACTGTGCTAAAAAAAATCACTGTTTCAGGATCATACTCAAGGAGCTGTGATGAGATTTCTTCAAGGGACACATCCATCAACATTGGCTCATATTAGCCCCTTTTGACACCGACCATCTGCAAATAATGTGGACATGAACGGATGTCAGTAGCAGATGTTTATCTGTAGTGTTGTACTAATTCAATGCTGGCATTTAGCACAGCTATTGGCTGAATCAGAGAAGAGATTTACTACTGGGCAGAAGATGTGACCCAGTTGGACAAACTCTGATCTGTTTGCATGGACAGATTTGAGGATTGTGAGGGTGTTATATCAAAAAAAATAAGGAAAAGACTTCAGCATTGGTCCTGGTCATGGGCTAAATTGTTACTTTAAATATTGCTATTGGCATTTGCCCTGATTATTAAAATCAGTGGATTTGAAGTAATATTATTTAGTTTTTCTTGTTGATTATCAACATTAAAAAACTCTAATTTCTTGCACCAAAAACTGCAGCAATCTCCAACACACTGTCTTAACTGAACACATCTTGCAGAAGCTTCTGATTAAAACATGACTGAAGATGTAGTGACCTTCCAGGCTTTGGTAATTTTCACTGAAGCAACAGAGATTGTTCTGTTCTGAAATATTTGGTGTAAAACAGGATTGGTGTATCAAACATATTTACTAATTTTTAATGTCCAATTTAAGACAGTGCTCAGTCTTTTTTTTTTTTTTTTACTTGAGGTAGCTTTTGGTTAAAATATCTCTGAAGTTTTGAAGGGTTGACATTTTCTTGTTGCTAGTTCTGATAAAAAACGAAGGAGACTGAAACATGTGGTATCAAAAAGTATAAAATCTCAAGGTTGCAAAGGACAAAAAAGAAGACGAAAAAGGGCAAATGGATATGGGAAAATGCTCACATTTTTCTTATGATTAAAAACTCCTGCCAAAGGTCCTCTAACCTTCAAAAATACACCATGTGTTTCATTATATTGGTAGATTTGAGGATAATTGGGTGGGCCATGGAGCTGACTGGATGGACCAAAAACACCGGCTCTTTTGCCCAACTTCAATTTGTTGTAGCCTGTTTAAAAAAAGAAGAGAAATAATATTTTATCAATGAATGACAACACTAAACTGAAGTTTTTCTCAAACATGTCTTCATATCCCATCCCCCAACGCCTCTGCCTCACATGCACTCTGTCTCACCCCCCTCCTCCCTACACACCCTCTTTCCCAGCGTTGCGCCTGAGGCGACTCATGTCTGCAATACAAACATAACAAACAGCATATGATCAGTTGCCTCTCAGAGAAAGATGTGTGAATTGCCATAATTACGTGGATCTGACTAGACAGCTTCAATACTGGTGGGAGGCAGTGATGAGATCAATAGTGCAGGAATTAATATTGGAGATTTTTCACTATGTAAATCCCAAATGTAACAAAAACGGAGGCAGAGAATGTTGCAGTAAGCACTTGCTGTGTAACGTGATCTGTTAAACCATCTTGGCTTCTTCCATTCTTATTCTAGCACCCAAAAAATTTTCTAGGCATGACTGGTGCCAGTAGAGGTGGCAGAAGTTAAACCCGCTCCAGTTGTATATGAGCATTTCACTGCACTTGAAACTCGTGTGAAAACAAACTGCCTCATTTTTCACTCCAACTTTACCCAGATTATTTACTGCCAGTTCCCTAAATTTCTGTGTGAATTTGGGGTGAACTGGTGTGGGAATACAGCAGGAAATATTAAGACAAATTCACTGCAAGGGGGCAGGATGGGGGGTGACAGTTATATTCTGAACATGGCCAACAACCATAGACTGCATGCACTAAGGCATTTCCATTTATCCCTTTTATCAGATAACAAAGCTGGTTTCCCAAGATAACGAGTAGTGTATGCATGCATGGACATGTGCTGTTTAAATGTGTTTGTTTGTCCTGTCTCCTTGTTCAATGTTTTATTGCATTTGGAGGAAGGCATCACCTGTGCAATCAGATATCAAACTTTTCTAAGTATGCAGTGAGGTACATCCACATGAAGCATTAAAGATTACTGTTAATGTTAAAACTGTTAATGGCTTGTCTGTGCACAGCAATAGTGTGCCGAGGTGCATGTCTGCCCACCTTAAATTTTTAAGAAACTTTCAGGAGTGCATATGAAAACAGCCTACAGCCATAGCACCAACATCGCTCATGCTTGCACCAGGAAATCAGGAGCTTTGTCAAACTGTGCCATTTTTTTCCTCAGATTGTCTGTGACTCTACAAGTTCAACAAACATTACCGCAATAAAACTTTGTGAGCCAAGAGAGCCACCTACATGTAATATTTGGTGACCGCAAACTAGGGTTTTTTGGCCATGAGCAATCTCCCAATGTTGCTGCAGACTGTCTTTATTATTCTCCAGAATAGGACTGGAGTTGTGTTTGTGAGCTGATGGCAGGCAGAGATACCACAGTCAGGGTTTCTTTGGGTCAAATTCTTGAAAATTTTGTGCAAAAGCTTTAAAACATGTTTATGGGGCCTCCAGGGTTAACAAACTGGTTTTGTTGGGAAAGGTTGAATGTTCGTTTTAATGAAACCACCTCAGGGACTGTTTAAATGCCTTAATCTGCATCAATTTTAATGTCAGCAGACTTGTCCTTGCATAGCATGTGAAGTAAAAATCAGCAGCCTAAAGCATTAGAAGTAAAAGTTTAGATAATGTAGTCAAACTGCAGACATGTACAAACACCGCTAAGGCTGTTGGAATTTGACCAGATGTAATTTTAGATTTGGACAAAGTGGCGATGTACATAGAAGCTTAAATCAATACCAAATACGCAACTGTCGAGACTTGAACGAAGGTGGCGTGTCCTTAAATGTTAAGTGCTTTATTTGCAGAGATCCAGCGCTCTCGGAAACAAGTCCAAACAGCCTGTACAGGAGATTCTACCTACATGAGCAGGACTGTAGCCAAAGCACTGTAAGCCCTCTGTATATTATGTGAGCAGACTGCCCGCCTGCAGGGCCCCAATGCCGCACAGGCAGCAACAAAACCACAGGAGGATTAAGGGCAGCCTGTTTCTATGTGAGCAAATAAAACCAGCATGCCTGAGCCACCCCTCGGCGCTCAGGAGGGCAAACACCACACCTCCGTCCCGCCAAAAACATGAGCAAACCAGCCTCCTGCCACACAACCAGCCAGTATGGGCAGCAGCAACCATCCTTTTCTGTTGGCGAAATCAATCTCCTGTTGCACAAGCTACGGTTTTTATTCCTGCTTTCCAATCAGTGCATGGCTCTGATTGATTTTTTAATCATTCCCATTCTGTATGAAGAAACAGAAGACATGCTTCCAGACAGGGATGGGTACACGTTGCGATATGGTACTCATCTGATATCTACCCAACCGAATCATAACTCAAATTTTAAGTACAACCCTGATTCCAAAAAAGTTGGGGCATTCTTTTAAATGTAATTAAAAACAGAATGCATGATTTATAAATCTCATAAACCAACATTTTCTTCACATTAGACCATAAGCAACATGCCAGATGTTGAAACTGAGATATTTTACCATTCCAGGAAAATGTTATTTTGAATTTGATGGCAGCAACACATCTCAAAAAAGTAGGGACAGGACCACATTTACCGCTTCTTTGAGGGGATGGTCATCTGACCACAGAACAGTTTTCCATCTGGGAAGTGGGGAAACAATTGCTGGAGTTTTGGTGAGAGGAATGTTGTCCCATCCTTGTCTGATACAGGATTCTAGCTGTTCAATAGTCCTTGGGTCTTCTTAGCTGGATTTTTTTTTTTTTTTTTTTTTTTTTACGATTAGGGTTGGGTATCATTTGTTTTTTTTTTTCCAATACCGGTGCTAAATCGATACTTCTTAGAAAAAAAATGTTTTAAGAGATGTCAGCTGAATAAAAAACGGCCTCAGTATCCTAAATAGCTCAGAAATAAGATACCAATAGAACATATATGTATAGAAAACATGTGTACCTTTTTCAAATAACATATATCATGCCTTTCCTTTGGAGGGGGGTACCAAAATGAAGCACCAAAATCTGTCTTGTAATTCGGTATGGTAGGTACTGGTACTGGTGCTACTTTGTACCAGTTTTTGATACTCATCCCTGTTTATGATGCTCCAAATGTTTTACGTTGCTGAAAGGTCTTGACTGCAGGCAGGCCAGTTCAGCATCCGGACTCTTCTTCTGTGAAGCCATGCTGTTGTTATGGATGTGGTATGTGGTTTAGCATTGTCTTGCTGAAATATGGAAGGCCTTCCCTGAAAGAATCGTTTTCTGGATGGGAGCATATGTTGTTCTAAACCTCTATATACTTTCCAGCATTGATAGTGTCTTTCCAGATGTGTAAGCTGCCCACGCCATAGGCAGTATTGCAGGCTTTTGGACTGTGTGCTGATAACAAACTGGGTGGTCCCTCTCCTCTTTAGTCTGCAAGACACAGCATACATCGTTTCCAAAAAGAATATAAAATTTTGTTTCTTCTGACCACAGAACAGTTTTCCATTTTGCATCAGCCCATTTCAAATGAGCTTTAGCCCAGAAGAGACTGTAGGTGTTGTGGCCCGTGTTCACATATACCTTCTTCTTTGCATGATACAGCTTTAACTTGCATTTGTGAATGGAAAGGTGAACTGTGTAGAGAGACACTGATTCCAGGAAGTCTTCCTGAACCTGTGCAGTGATTTCCAGTACAGAATCATGCCTGTTTTTAATGCAGTGCCCAAATGAGGGCCCAAAGATCACAAGTACCCAATGTTGACTTTTGGCCTTGTCCCTTGCACACAGAAATTTCTCCAGATTCTCTAAATCTTTTGATCATATTATGTGGGATATTTAGAGCATTTGCAATTTTACATTGAGGAAAATTTTCTGACACTTTTTGATGCATTTTCTCGTAAATTGATAAACCTCTGTGCATCTTTACTTATGAGAGACACTGCCTCTCTAAAATGCTCCTTTTATACCCAGTCATGTTACTGACCTGTTGCAAATCAACCTAATTAGTTGCAAAATCCTCCTCCAGCTGTTTTTCATTAGTACCACTTACTTTTCCAGTTTTTGGTTGACCAGTCCCTGCTTTTTTGAGATGTGTTGCTGCCATGAAATTCACAATGAGCTAAGATTTTTCATGAAATGGTAAAAAGTCTCAGTTTGGACGTGTTCTTTATGATCTATTGTGAATAAAATATGGGTTTAAGAGATTTACAAATTGGATTTACTTTTTTATACTTTACACAGCACCCAAACTTTTTTGGAATTGGGGTTGTAAAATGATCTTGTTTGATGCTTTTCTTAAAATGTATATAAAATATTCATTCATTTTTTTTCCAGGCGAGCGAGGCTCTCATGAAGCTGTAAATGTGGACAAAGCATGCAGTCAGATGCTGGGTGGGCTGCCATGCCGTTCTTCCACCAGTGAGCAAAAAAAAAAAGGAAAGAAAAACAGCTTGGCGTTAAACCAAAGAAGATAGATAACAGACATGTTTCCCTGATTATAAAATAAGCTCGAACAAATCCCCCGAGGGTTTGTTTTGAGAGAGAAATGCCCCTTCTCTCCATGTATGAATAATATCCTGAGTGAAGAAAACATTTCCCAATTGGAGCAACAATGCCGCAGGGATTTCTCACACTGAAAGGGGAAGACACAGATGGAGGCACTGAAGAGAATCCCACCCTCAAAGACTTGATAGAGGGTGTCACCACATTGGATCCACTCGGTCATGCCAGCACAGCGACAGACGTTCTTTCTCTGTCCTGCATGAAATACACCCAAACCCTCATTACGCCCACAGTGGAGGGATTGTACTCCGCGTCCACATGAGAGTACATGTCTAATTAATCGCCGAAATCCGCCCCATCAGTCTGTGACAAATAGACAGCATTCACGCCTGGTACGCGAGGGGCAGGATCTCAGCCAAATGGTTGAATTAAGCGTCCAATAGCTGTTGGACGAGGACACAAAGCAGAATTTTCCTCTGAAGATTGCGCTGGGAGAAAGGACAAAATGATCCGCTACAGCATGGAGGCCAGTTTTTACGGTTCAAATACTTTACTGGCCATATTGGTGGCTATTTTTTTAAAGCAAAAAGGAGGCCAGAAGCACTAGCAAGTTGCTCCAAGTGAGACCTTTGAGATACAAAATGTTCCAAATCACCCAAAAAGATAAGGCGCTGCCAGTGTGCAGCCTCTTTAGAAGCAGAAGCGCACTCACATGTACAAACTTTGGTGAAATCAGCAGGAGGCCCCTCAGTGTTATTGGAAGATAAGTGACCCTTTTCTGCTCTGTGTCAACTTCTCAGCAGCCTCCTGGCCTTTTTTATCAGCAGCCTCCCCTCTGAAGTCAAACCGCCTGTAAAGACCCCTGAGCTCTGACTGACAAGGCGAGTTAATAAACCCCCGTGGTGTTAAATTTAATGACACCAACAAAAGAGAACAAGCAGGCCAACAAACATGGCGACTGATAATAACAACTCAACAGAGGGCAGGCAGAGAAGTCTCAGAGATAAAGCTGCAGCTCTTGTAAAGAGCATTGTTAACATTGCAGCAGTCTTACGTGATTTACCTACACCCACTGAGATTTGGGGAGTGCTGTGCGTGATAGGGGACACGCTCGCTTAGTGACTCTGAAGGAATGCCCAGCCAAGCACATGAGGTCTGATCACATTTCAGCAGCTCAGCTCCTTCAGACAGACTTGATCAGTGTGCTTAGTATAATCTAATACAAGTTTATAGAATTAAAGCCAAATAAGCTCTTTATTCAGAGCTAAAGCTGGGCAAATTCTTACACACCAAACAAACAAATTCAAAGACGCAAAATCTGCAGGAAGAAATGTGATGATGCTATCACCTAACTGGGAACATTTTGTCCAAGTTTGAACTTTGAAACATTCAACTTGAGCTGAAATTTGAATGATCACGTCTTTAAGGGTTAAGAATTTCCTGAAGCTTCCTTCAACTAATCAAACTCCATTCAAAAGGCACAGATTAAAAAAAAAAAAAAAAAAAAAAAGTTTGCCTGCATACTGGCGCTTTTGGTTTCACTTTTCACAACTGTGGATCACAATGTTGATATTTTGTAGTGATGTAACCGTGCATCACTTTAACATTGGCGTTGGCCAGTGTCCTTGTTGACCAACACTGGCCATGGACAAATAATGACCTCTTATCTGTTGTGTCATATCATTTAACTCTAAAATGAAAATATATATATTCTTCTGTTTTAGTCAATTTGCAGCCAAAGTGTGGCTTGCAGGTCAAACTACCACTTACTTGTCACAGGTGTAGTGCTTTCTCACATGGACAAAAATCCAAGATCCCAGTTCTACATAGGCATTTCCCTGCCAGCACCCTTGTAGATCCTAAGCGAAAGTACAGAGAGAGAGAGATCAAGTAAATTTTAATTGCAAGCAAATGAAGGGAGATGATGTATATCTCAGAAATCTGAGCAACTGGTGCAATGATAAATAGTAAACAGACTTGAGCTTGTGTAGAGATTTTCACACTTTTCACTCTCTGATGGGGAGGGTTGCTATGGAGAATTGGCCAATAGTATTAGCTAATCTCTGGCAACTCTACCTGCTGAGCCACAGTTGCAATCCTTACAATCCGTACTAGTAAATAAGCTGCTTCATAGGCTTCAATTTACCACTTGTTCATACACTGTGATTCCCTCCAATGATATGTAGCGCTGACATCAAGGCGGATATCATCTTACATTTCTAGATTGTCCTTTTTTCATCTTTTTTGTCTGTCTCCAGAGGCCCCTCCCTCCTGTCCAGCAGTGAAAGTCTTCCACTGCAAGATGCATGCATTAACAGAAAAAATATTAAAGGGGTAGTCAGTCCTGAAATTCCTTAAAATATAAAGAGTAGGACTGCCATACTTAGGCCACATCTGTCACATTTATCACAGGCCAATCAGAGGGGAGACACATGTAACATGTGCATGTAGCATGTGCAGCTCCAGAGTGAATTTGACACAGTAATTGCTATCTATGTTGGTGTAAAAAAGTCATGCTGAACCCCAAAAGAAGAAAATATCTTTCCACACTGAGAAGCTTTCAGTACAGTTCTTTTCTCTCATACTGAAGAAATGCCACTTTAGCTACATCTGAGCAATTCGCTACACTTGCGGCAGCCATTGTTTACAGGCTTCCAGTACAACTAAACCACACCAGCACAGCCTCGTTCTCCTCAAATGGCACCAACTGGTTTGTCCTTTCTCAGACTCAGCACAAACATTTCAGTTAGGAGCTTTGCAAGATGGATGTGTCTGATGACAGACATGAATATGGCCAGTCTGTTTAATTTAAAAGGTCATGTTTGCATCTTCTGGACAACTGCCACACTCATAGATCTGCAAAAACGACTAAAACTGTCTTTAAAATGCCAGGCCAGTAGTTGGCGGTGTGACTTTGCAATAAAACAAAACCTGCAAAAAGGTGGGCTGCCACTCCAAGTGACCATTAACCATGAAAGAAGTAAATTTCAAGATAATGCTGCAAAAGAACTCAGGAGTCGGCCATTGTTTTCGTAGATCTCCTACTCGCACATAGCTATGGACTGGTTCCGTAATGTGTTTGTGTGCAGCCTATGTTCTTAGAGGAATGACATATTTCAAGTTTACATGACAACAGAGATGGTGAAATTTTCTAAAGCTTGCAGGTCACTGCCTTCAATAATTTGCACTTTAAGGCCTCTGAAATGCAGGTGTCACATAAAAGAACAGCCAAGCTGCAACATAAGGCTGCTGTCTTTGGCTGAAACCGTATCATGCAAACAAGGCCTCACACAGGTAATCACTTCTTTGATTGAAGTTGATATTTTTCATTTCAAAAGCAACACATCAAATGTTGCTATGCATGGCTTGTCAAATGTGTGGGAATGCTAATTTTAGTGTTTTCTTTTCATGTTGAGTGTGGGATCTGAAAGAAAAAGCAATTTGAAGACGTCACTTATGGCTTTGGGAGCTGGCACCGACTGAGAGAAAGTGTATGATTATCCAAATAATGCTTAAATTATCATCAGTTAAAGACAATATCGGGGGTGGAGAGTAGATCACACCAGACAAAATAAAAGCCTCAGCTCAGGATAATAAATCAAACTGGCTCCTGTGAAACAGGTTGATCTGTTGGCCAGAAGATTAAAGTATAAAACCCCAGAGAGCTTTCTGGAAACACACCTGATTGCAGCAGAAAAGTCTTTGAAGTATCATCAGTGACATTTCACCGCAAACCATCCGTCTTTGATTTGGTTTTCTTAGAGACGACTTTGACGTTTGGCATGCTTCTTTGATTTGCCAATAAAGCAACGACTTTGTTTACCTGAGGTCTTTTTGTATTCAGCAGGGAAGGGAGGCACATGAAGGGGTTTGTTTACATGTGTAAGAACATGTGAGTGTGAACAATTTGTTTGAAGTCCATCAACGGTTCATGCTCTAAACAGGTCAAAAGGTCATCTGTGAGTGTTAACCTCTGACATCTGAGTCACAAACCTTAAAAAGCAAACATTATTTCACACACCTTGATGTTTCCCAATTGGCGGACTATATTTTTGCGTAACTAAGGAACCAACAATGTCACACAATGAACAACAGAGAGGATAGAACAAAAAACAAAGCAGCACAGAGGAAGACAGGAACCAAACCCTTCTGGCACACCCAAAACCACGCACACATAAAGAAAAAAAGATTTAAGCTCACACAAGATAAGTGACTAAAATCAACACGCCCACTATTAACTGTAATTCTAATACAAAGAAACAAAGGCTTTTGATACACATCTATCTGTATTCACAGCATTCTGACCTGAAAAGCCCTCCAGAGGCAGGAAGTTGTTAGATTCTTTATCCAGAAGGAAACCGGCGATCCTCGAAGGATTATCCGGCTGACAATAGTCCATGTGACTGTTCCCATCTCTTGAACTAGTTTCCCGGCATGTATTTGTCACATATCGGTCAAAGAGTGACCGCAGCTACGCCAGCAGCCCCCCCCCCCTTTTGTCTTCTCGGTACACGCTTGAGAGAGAAACCACCTGTTTCTGCAAGCGTATGAGCAGGAAAACAATGAGAGCTCACTGGACCGTAAACAGGCCAGAGCGTGGACCTCGGATGACCAGCTGCGCGCCATCAGGCCTCTGTTGTTATTACATGAGCGAGTCACAGTCTGCATATTCTGCACAGACATGGCGCTGCCATTAAAAGGCACTAAATATTTCATCTGCAAGAGTGGAGGAGGGGAAACTGAAGGCAATGTGTGGTTAATGTTGAACTGTCTTCTCTATAGCAGTGGTTCTCAACCTATTTAGCACGTGACCTCAAAAAACAAAGGTGTCAGAAACCGGGGACCCCCACTGTACCTGAAGGTGGCTGAACACAGCCACACATATTCAAGAAAAGTCATGTGCAGACAAGGTCGCCCATAAGGGGAGATACATGGGAGAGCTTTCTGGGGCCCAGCCAGACTGGGGGGATGTGTAGGTCAGCAAAATCATGGTTCATTGTAAAGTTAAGCTGTGGTATCCATATCTTATATTTAACCTGAATAATAACCACTCTTATCAATGAACAACGACTTCTTAAAAAAGTCAATCCCTTTTGTTAAAAACCAGGATTAAAATGGGTTAAAAATGGCTAAAATAGGTTGATAATGACAAAGAATGGTGGAAAAGGTGGTTAAATTGGATTTTAAAGTCACAGAAGTGGGTTAGAAGTGGCAAAAAACAAGCAAAAAGTGGCAGTAATGGCTTTAAGTGGCAAAAACAGCATAGACAGTGGTAAACAGGCATTAAAAAGTGGCTGAAATGGCTTTAAATTGGCATAAATGGGTGGAAAATTTGGTGAAATTGGATGAAAAATTGATATAACAGGCAAAAATGGGTTAACTGAGACAAAAAAAATAGGCAGAAATTGGCATAAATGAGTCAAACTGGCAAAAATAGCTTAGAGTGAAATGTGGGTACAATGGGTTAAATAGGCAAAATGAGTGTAAAATGTGGTAAAGAAAAAAAGGTTAATAGAGGCAATAATGGGTCAACAAAGGCAATGTTAAATGTGAAGTGGTAATAATTTGTTTAGACGTGGTAAAAACAGGCAGAAAGAAGTGGTGGAAAGGGTTTAAAAATTGACAAAAAATTGGTTTAAATTGGAAAAAATGTGTCCAAATTGGCAAAATTGGTTGGAAAAACTGATGAAAACAGTTTAAAGTTTGGCAAAATTGGTGTAAAGTGGCAACAGTGTTGTTAAAAAATATTCTTAGTTTTTTAAGGCATCTGGAGATCCCCTCTTAGTGTCTCGTGACCCCCATGGGGGTCCTGACCCCAACGTTGAGAACCACTGCTCCATTGTAATCATGTTATTTCTGCTCGACATGCATAAGGTCAAATTTTATAGGCTTTTCACACATGCACTTCTTAGAATTTCTTGAAAATGTAAGGCTGGTGTCATGACATAAAAAGCATGACAGAGCAATGGTGTTCATAGCAACACTGTCAGATGCTATGTTGCCATTTATGGCTTTAAATTAATGCAATAAGTCATAAAAAGAGCTCTTAACTGCATACGATTGAACACATGGGAATAAGGATAATAATCACACGCATCATGACGGCACCAGTCCTTTGCAATACCGTCTATGGTTGATGATTCTCATCCTACAGGCTCTGTCACTTCTAAACTACAGGAAACCGTAAGTCCAGTTTACTCAGCACTCAACCTAATTAACAAGTTAATTTAACTCAAGTTTCATTTCAGATTACTCCTTTTTTGAAGGAAATCAGTTCACTTGATTTTTCATGGTAAACTCTACCTACAGTGTGACCAAAAGCTGCTGCAGAGAGGGACAGAGCAATGTCTAAATTGCAGAAATATGTTGACAATTTCCCAGCCAACCAATCAATTTAGGCAAATTTGTTTGTTTGCCCCTTCTGGAAATTTAAAACAAGAAAACTGCAGAATACTGGATGTCCACAGCTTGTATTTTGTTGCTGTAGTGCCGGCAGTCATTACTAGATACTCTACCAACTTGTACTGTATTAAAACTGAAGAATTCTGGCATAAAACATCCCTAAACATGACAGCTGTGGTGGATTACTGACTTGGATGTTGAATTTAGGTTCACAACAAAGAAAAGCAGGTCAACTAAGATTCTAAGATTTTTATCTGAACGTGTTTATTTGCACAAAGCAGAAGATAAATTGTCAGTAAAATTCCCCCACTGCTGTTTCATTATCATTTTAGAGCTGTTTTTACAACAAGCATTTCCTCATCAGTTTACCTACATGGAGAGAAGGAAATCCCTGCTGCCTGACTAGTGAGTTTTTAAGGTTTCTAAGAAAGGACTTATCTGTATTGCATAGAAAACTGATTATTTTCATTAAACCACATTTTGTCTGTTATGGCTTCATGATAGCATCTTATTAAACCGAGTCTCTCTTGTGAGCAGTGCTGATAAGAACCAGGAGTGCAGGATCCTCCAGCTTTCCAAAACATGGCTTTAATGAGTAACACATAAAGTTTGCTTTACTCTTCTTAAGGACATCTGTATCTGGTTTTCTGCAGCGATGAACAGAGGCTTTCCAAAGTCTGAGACGATAACTCCATTGATGTCATCAGGGTTATCACGGCTGGGGCTTGGAGACTTCAGGAATTGGGATATTGTTGTCTCCGCACTTCATATAATTGTTTGTTTTTTTATCAGTCTCTTACAAATCCTTAGAACTTAATGTAAGTGCATGCAACTCAACAGAATCATGGCATGATTAACTTAACTTACTTCATTAGTTAGTGTTCATAATTAGTTATTTTGTCCTCATCTCTGTGCTGATGTAGTCTTTTATGTGTGCAGTAGTGTTTCTTAATAAATACCCTCTAGCAATGTTTCAGGCATTTTCATAATAAAATTATTATTTTGTTTGCTAGAACTGAAAAAGCAGCAGTATTTATTTCTGTTTCCTTGTCAGTAAAACACTTCTCATTGGAGCTTTAGTTTATTTCTGACTTCTTTATCTTTGCAGCCTTTTAGTTCGGACGCTATTTTTACACCTTTGTGATGTCTTGCTTTCAAAATAAATGTCACAGAGGCGTAATCGGGGACAAAGTGATCCCCCTTTATTCTAAAAGAGGCAAAAGATGAAACAGGATCATGCTGAGTCAGTGGGGCAGAAGAAGAGCGCCATGTGCCCACGACGCCGTAACTTAATACGAGAACATTGCCAGAGACACTTATATTATGGTGCTGCAGAATCCATTTCAGTGTGAAAAGAGGTCATGGCTGGAGATACGCCGATCGGATACCATGATCAGATCAGCACATGCCCGTCTTGTCACAGACAGCTAGATCAGGTGTCGTGACAATGGGGCATCTAGGGTTGATCCTGAAGGCAGCTCATTTCTCTGCCATTCTGTTTACAGCAAACACTCGTGTGGGAGTATTTAACACTGTTACACCAAAACTTCTATAACATCAAGCAATACTTGAAAATTAGGGGTGCAAAAATAAACTGATCTGAATCAATCTTAATGTGAAAGATCTGACTGAATCTGTCTGTGAAGCCTTGGATTAGTAAAAATCTGACATGAATCTGTCAATGCAGCAGTGCTTGAGTTAGAAATCAATTTACTGAAGCTCTTAATGCCCTGGCTCAGCATCTTCAATCTTGTTTTAAAGTCAGATTTTGAGGGGTGGTTACAATTAACATTTTAGGCTAATTTGAAATGATGGCAGAAACTTCCCATGATGGTTTAAAAGCAACAAAACACTTGCAACTGGGGCCGGACTATGTTTGATTTTACAACTGCGATGGCAGCATGAAATTGCATAATCATGACAATCCAGTACATGCAGTGTTGGTCGCATGATCTTTAGCATGTCATGCTGCCACTTCTGTATCGTTTGATGACAACCAAAACTGTGTTTTTTTCTTGTTTTTATCTCTAATTTATATCAAAATCAGGTCTGATATGATCTGCTGTCACAGATACACCAGCATGATGCTTGAGGCAGACACTCAATTATGTCAAATTGGTAGGTGAGTGTATTCCTACTATCAGCAGCACCCTCCAGTTTGCATGAATATACAGTCGGTTAATGGCGCAGCTTTAACGAGCATTTATGCTAAAGGCTAGCTATGTGCTGCAGAACATGTGAGCTCAGCACAATGAGCTTTTCGTTTATCTAGGAGACAAACTCACAGGTTATGTAGACTTTAAACATCGTTAGAAGTGGTCAAGAACGTTAAACAAACAAAAAGACCCAAATAAGAAACTACTTTATTAACACCAAGGGAAATTCAAGTCCCAAGGGAATTTTATAATAATAAAGTGCTTAACAAATTTATTAGACCACCCTAACCCTAACCAAAGTAAGGTTATGCCACAGCTGCCCTAAATTAACAGCATTGGTAATTACCAAAATCATTCTTTATGTTTCTGCAATGGTTAATACACCAATATGTAGAAGCTCTTTAACCCAAACGATATTTTAATGCTAAAATATAATCATTATTGTTATCCATGAATTTTCAAATTTACTGATTTACAAAAAAACTGAAAAAATATTAAAGCACATTAATATTTCTTGATTAATATGTCAAATTATAGTTATTTACTTGCATTCCTGAACAGAAAAATTAGTTTTAGTGGTTGAATGTTATGCTTCATTTATTTCTGACTTCTCAGAGAAGCCCACTGAGTAAATTTGGGTGAATTCAGCTTGAAATTCCTCATTCCTGTTCAAAATGGTAAAACGTGGAGAGCTCACTGAAAATGAAAGAGTCCGCATTAAAGCACCTCATGATGCTGGATGGTCTAGGCCCTGAATTTACCAGGTCTAATTTTCTTGATATGTAAATAAATCACTACAGTGCAGAATTGTGCAGAACTTTTAGTTGGTTCCAGCCAAAAATTGAGGCTGAAGTAAGGTGAGTACTGGTGACAGCATCAGGTGGGAAGGAGAATTGACGCAACCCTGGTGTTGCTCTAGATGTCCTGTAATATTACCAGAGGCATGGGAAAACAGCCTGTTGGAAAAAAAAAACAAAAAAAAAAACAAAGTCCACACCTTAAGGGCAGAGTTGGCTGCTAATGTGGTGAGTAAGTACAGCCAGGCAGGTGGTAGAGTTGCCATGAGCTCCTGGTTGTCCCAAAGGCCTGAATACCGCCAGTGGTCTCAAAGCATAACACCAAAAGAGATGCCGTTGAGCTTGACATTGGCTACCGAGCGACACAACCCTCCTCTCCAACCGCAGGCTGTGGCACATCAGGCCCCATGATGAATCCTTAACCCCGTACATGCCTAAAACTTATATCTCAGAGAGAAAAAAATACCAGGAATTATTGTTGCTTTGCCTGGCCTCTACAAGAATGTATGAGAACATTTATGATCAGTTAGCCTTCACCACAGATACCTGGAGCTTTGACATTAGCACACACTGCAGTGCTACAAGCTAAAAACTTCCAGAGTTCACAGTCAAGTGACTCGATTTTGACTTTCATCAAAGAAATGCTTCACCACTTTTCTAAAGTGCATGATATTTTGAGAGATAACACTATCATAACAAATAAACCAAAGACAACAAAGGAGTCAGCTTCAGCCGTTTTGCGCTAACAATGCCGCTCAATGAGGGTTCACTGTGACAGCAGAGGGCGAGTGATGCTATCAAGAAATTGACTTGACGCTGCCGTACAGTCTTAGATTCTCAGTGAGGATAACGTATCAGATCTGTATCAGAGCACAAAAAGTTGGATCGGTGCTTCATTAGTAACGACAGCAGAGCTTTTAGGATTTCACTCTAGAAAGGCTTCCATTACAAGCAAGATAGGAACAGACAAACAAGAATCATGTGATTAGCATACAACATCTTCAAATCTGCTGAAAAGAAAGCCCAGAGTGTAGTCCACAAGAAATACCTGAATCAAAAATGGTTTGGGAAATCTGTAGGCGGATGATGAGCGCTGTTAAAAATGTTCCTAACATCTGGTTTCCACCATATCTGTTCTACTGCAGGTGGAAAAAGTTTTATACAAGGAAAAAATGAAGAAAAAGACCTGATGTTTACCACATTTTCACTTCAGATCAGCACCACTGGCAGCTCCTCATCAGACAGTCTGCTGAAGGTGTGGTTATGAGCTGTAATCAGAAAGGATTGCAGCTGAGCTCAGGTGGACAGGTGTGCCAGCTGATGATAGATGGCGTTGTGTGACATCCTTGTGAAAACCAGAAACCGGACAGGATGTTTGGAAACTGTAGCAATGTGAGAACACCCACCAAGCTGGTCACATTCAGCTGCAGTGAAACTAACTTCACCTCCGACATGATTATTATCAGAACTGGTTTTGCTGCTTCAAACAATGAGGGCTAGGACACAAACAATAACAGGAGCTACAAGAGTGACAATGATGAGCTACAAACATGCAGTTAAACTTTTACATTATTACATGTTAAGGTTCAACACATGCTTACTAGTGGTGGAGTAATGCTTGTTTTCTAAAAGGACATGATGTGACTAAAATAGGGAGTGTTGATACAAAACATGAGAAAATATCTCCAGCTGAACTGCTTATTTTCCTCCATAATGGTAGTTTTACTCTAAGAGTGACCAAAAACAAGTTCAAATCTGAGTGAAAGGGTGATCGAGTCCAAACGTGTCGTTAGACACAAGAAAAATAGAAAGTGGACCCCCGTCCTGGGAGCAGCTGTGATATATTGTTCTTTAATGGGATGGTAAAGGGCACATGGTGTTATTTGGCCGGAGTCGGCTAAGGTTTCTCTTTTAAATAACAAGAGATTCATCTATGTGCCAAACATGTAGCGTGCTGGGGTTTTAGGGGGAGTAAGTCCATAACAGCAAAGGAAACTCTGACCTTTCCAGCCATGCTGGCATTGTGAAGTAAAGGGTGGCAAAATAATCTACATCTGTTTTTAAAAATACTAAACAAGCTTTGGCTGACTAAATCCCCCAGAAATGGGTCAAGAGATAAACTTTGTGAGGTCACAGGATGATAACAGGGCAGCAAAAACATGTTCCTCCATTTCAAAATATGTTTATTTACACATTCCTCCAGGTTTATTTCATCGATTTGCTGCTAAATATTTAGGAAAAGTCACAATCTTTGGTTGGCCCTGTCATACCAAGACTTAAGGCCAGGCCTGCCCACAGATTAGGCTAAGCCCCTGACAGGCCCAGAGAATGGGCCTTCCCCAGTAGTGATTTACTGATAGTATCAATGCATGTGTGTCAGATCAGTAGCATTCATGCTAGCAGCATGGTTAACAGTTACTTCATTTTGGAGCTCAAAAGTGTATAAAACCCTTTTATGGTTGAAGTTATTCATTTGTGCCACCTTTCCCCAGCCGCTTTAGCAGATCACATGCCACTTTTGGCCAGTTTTGCATAATTTTCACCCATTTCTGCTACTTTACCCATTTTTGCTACATTTTAACCCCATTTTATCAGTTGAACCCGCCCATTTTTGCCACATATAAAATATTTTAGCAACTTTTAACCCATCCTTGCTACTTTTAAAATCCAATTTCACCACATTTCCCCCTTGTCTGACACTTTGAACCCATTTTTGCCACTTTTTACCAATTGTTGCCTCTGTTGACCCTTTGATGCCACTATTAACCCCAATTTTCACCTCTTTTTTAAATCAATTTTTTTCCATTTGGCTGCATTTCACTATTTCATATGCCCATTTTTGCCACTTTAAAAACATCTTTGCCACTTCTAACCCATTCTTGCTACTTCTTAAATCTAATTTCACCACCTTTTCCCCTCATTTTGCCACTTTTACCCTTTTTTGCCATTTTTCAGCTATTGTAACCTCTGCTGACCCTTTGTGTCCACTATTAACCCCATTTTCACCACTGTTTTAACCCGTTGTTGTCCATTTTTTCTGCATTTCACTACTTGACATGCCCATTTGTGCCACTTTACTTCTACTTTTTGCCTCTGTAACCAAAATTTGGCACTTTAAACACATATTTGCCACGTCTAACCAATTTTTTCCGATTTTAACCAATTCCTGCAACTTCTTGAATTTCCTTTCACCACTTTTCCCCACCAGTTCTGCCACTTTTACTCCTTTTGTCAACTTTCAGCCTGCTGTTGCCACTATAACCCCTTTTCAGCATTATTTAAACCCATTTTTGTCAATTTTAACTGCATTTCTCCATTTGATATGCCCATTTTTGCCACTTTAAACATATTCCTGCCACTTTATGGCAGCTTTGTGCCTCTGTTAATCCATTTTTGCCACTTCATCACTTCATCCCATATCACCACCTTTTCCCCAAATTCTGCCACTTTTAACCCACTTTTGCCACTTTGACCCCTTTTTTGCCTCTGTTAATCAATTTTTGCCACTTTGAACACACTCCTGCTGCTCTTAAATCCAATTCCATCCATTTTCCCCATTTTAAACCTATTATAATTCTGTTTTTAAGAAAAGGAGGTTACATTTTTAAGAGGGCTATATACTGTGGTACAAATGAATACAAAACACTTTTGTTGTTTTGATAAGAGTGGTTATTGTTCAGTTAAAAAAAAAAAAAAAGTATTGCTATATACAGATGAACTTTACAGTGTACCATGACTTTGCTGACTCTGATAGGCCCCCCCACATTTGGCCGGGCTCTCCTCTCTAACCCCCCTTTGCTTAAGGCACCGTATGCACCATGCCCATGCATGTTTGTCACACAGGTGCCCTGTACTGTACTCAACCACAGTTAGTTTCCTTGGCCATAGACAGAAGTGGTGGTCATCAGCTGAGTGCAGTTGCTCACACACTAGCATGGGTACGCTCAGACAACATGACGTATAACTAATGCAAATCAATGTGCTGCTTTGAGAATTCCAGGAGTCCAGCAGCCCAAAATAACTTAAAATAAGCCATGAAATCTGTAAAGTTACAATCATATTCTCTGTTCTGTTCTCCACTGTGCTGACTCAGAATTTGCAATGCAAACAAAGCCATAAATGTGTTGTAATATGAGGTGGTGATGTACTTGAAGTAATCCAGCTCAGGCCAGAGCAATGTGAGTGCACTGACTGTGGAAAGGGATAAAATACGCTACAGCACAGTGTGGTATGGTGTGTCCTTACTCTTTTTTGATAGACCAGCAACCATAAAGGTCAGTTCTGTGCTTTTACTGATTAATAGACTTAAGGTTAAATGGTATCTTTAGTTTTGGGGTTCAGAGTTAAATATATTCTGTAAAATAAGCTAAAGACACTGCTAAAGCTGTGGCTTCCATATCACCTCTGTTTAAAGATTAACTAGAACATCCTCAGCATGATCCCTCTTTCAAGTTCAAAGACCTCACTGCTGTCTTTGCAGGCGGGGTCAATCCTGTAATTGTGTGAGACAAAACAACTCTCCACAGGGAGTTTGACACAAACCTTTCTGCTTTCCAACATCAACAGCTGGAAAATGGCACTTCCTTCACCTTAGAAATGATTAATACTTAGCAGAAAACAGGAAACTTAGATGCTTTCAATGCTCTGAAGCCAATTACAGAACCACCATGTGATAAAACAGACTTAAATAATCAGTATTTAGACCACGTTGTTCCAATTGAGCTTGTAAAAAATAGTAAAAATCAAATTATTTTTTCACAACACAGCAAACAAATGCATCGCTAGTGCAAAGTATACAATTATAAAGTATCAACATGAAATTAGAAAACATCAATCTATTATGGGAAAGTATACTATAAAATCCATGTTCACATGTTAGTCCAACTGAAATAAAAGACAGGTTTTATTGTTGATTCATTTGTTACACCTTATCATGATGTCCGGATACATGACATTGTTTTCTGGAGCAGATATTGATCAGGAGTGAGCCATCTGTCATCCTGACTATCTTTGTTGAGATTTGCAAATCAGCAGCTGTGGCATGACCAGAAAACAAAACATGGCACAATGGAAAAAGCCAGCGTGACACCATAGTGCCCAAAGACTTATAAACTCTGGAAGCATTTTAAGAATCAAAGCATTAAACAAACTGCTGCAGTGTCCTAAATAAAGTCAGAAAGCACAGGAGAGACTTGTCTGCTGCAGAATCAAAATTGTTGCTAACTTCAGGGCTAACCTCGTCACTTTAAAAAGTCAGAAGTGAGGAAGGAGCAGACACAGAGGCCTTTGCTTGAGATTTCAGAAGTCTGGAGACATTACAGCTTAACTGTGACATTCCTCCTGCTTATTCTTTCAGTTATCAGTTGTCAATGTTTGTGATTAGTTGCATTCTTAGACTGAAATCATGAGAAGTAATTTTACCTCTACTTAAGTAGGTTTTAACCAGAGTAATTGTACTTTTACTTGAGTACATAATCTTGTACTTTTTCTACTTAAGTTGACTACAAAGGAGTGTTGACAACTCAGTGTGAAACAATTCAGAGTTGATATTAACTCCCAAATTCTAATGTTGAACTCCATTCTGAGTGAAATGGTCCTCAGTGTTGGAGTTATTTGATGGTGTTGAGCCATCAGTGTTAGTTCAACTGTAAAGAGTCAATGTGGGAATATGTGGGCAGAGATTCCCATCATGCCCTTGGGCAGAGTGATTAGATGAGTTAAGCTGTGATTGGATGTATTCCGTTGAACAGTGGTCCCTGCTGGGGTTCTTTCAGTCATGTTTCTGGTGGATTATTGTTGTTTTTGATGTCAGACACACGCGCACCATGGATGAAGTTATCTACTGAGTTAGAGCTCACGTCCGTGATGCTCCTAAAGGACGCATCAAGCCTGTTCATCATCAGTATGAATGGCCATGCTAAGGTTGACTCTGCTTTGTTCTTTCCAGAAGAGATCTACCTTGCCTCAGATTTTTAGCTTTCTCATATTGTAAAATTGTTACAGCTTTCAAAATCGCAGTTTAACTATATGTAGTGTGGACCAATACAGACACCTCTAAAGTGTTAAATTTAACTCTTTATGAGTTTAATTAACACTGGCCGTATTTCTGTGTGTTTTACTTTATAGTAGAAGTGTGAATTTACCTGAACAACCTGGTTGCAAATCTATTCTCTTGTTCTTGCCAATAAGGAAAAATCATATTTTACTGTACAACTCCTCAGTAGCTATTCAGTACCTTAAAGTTAACTTTAAATTGGATACTTTACTTTTACTTGAAAAGATATATAGACCATCATGTTTACTTTTACTTAAGTAAATTTTAACCAATGTAACTGTACTATTGCTTGATTACAATAGTTGCCTTTTTTCTACCTCTGTAAAAATAAACCTCAATAAACTAAAATAAAGTAAAACTGGCCAAATTTTATCACTGGCCTTCAACCTAGAAGTGAAACAACATTAGTGCTCAGCATAACAGGAGTCGCCCCGGTATACTACTCTAACCTAGAGGGACAGTATGCATTAAAATTACCCCAAAAATTGAACATATAGCGTTAGTCCAGGCAGGCCACAGAGTCAAGAGCTACCGTAATTAAGATCAGCTGATTTGCTCTAATCACGCTATTGGCTAATCACTCTCATGCTGCCTTATTTATACTGCTCTTTCTTGGCTACACTCTGCCACGCTCTCTGCAAGCTGCTCTTGCAACCTTCCTCCACCCCAGCTCCTCCTTTATTCTGCTTCTGCATAATCAATGTAATTCTGATGACATGATATAACTGCAATAAGTGCTGATTAGTAACTGCTAATGAAGAAATATTTATAGCTGCAAATGGTGTGTTTCTTGATTGAGTGGTCCTGACTGAAAGTAAAGCTTCGAGTATAAACAAATGCATGACACTGCAAAGTTGTCCATGTTTTCATGCTTTGGCCCAAATGTCTTTCTGCTTGCTAATTTGTGAGCAAGGTCAACAGGAAGTGGGGGCATAACACTTCCTAGAGTAGTAGAGTCGGTCATACTAATGTCAATATATGGATTTACCCCTGGTGCTTGAGTGCTAGGACAAGGACAACAGTCCAGTTAAAAAGCCTAATCTAGCTATAATTGTATCTTAACTGTGCATGTAAACATAATGAGACTCTTCTCATCTGCTCTCCTTCTGTTTAGTAGAGAAATAAAAACAGCATTTGCATCTTTATGAGATGCCTAATGGACTTCAGAGAAGTTAATATTTGTCGGGGCTGACCTCTGCTGCTCTCTCTTTCTCTCAGGCAGCTTTAACATTAAAAATATGACTTAAGAGCTGAATTTTTCAAAGCTTTGATACTTTTCAATGCCATCAATTCTTTAAAAAAAGCTAATATTGTAGTATTAAAAAGTATCATCTTATTTTTTTTTTTTTTGCTCCTCTCCTAAAAGCATGTTTCACCAGCTCAAAACTGCCTATAACTAATTTAATTCAATAACTTCTAACTTTCTCCCAATCTACATGACCTTTATGCAGCGTTTCTTTCTGCAGCCTGACCATACAGATGACCAAATGCCACAATATTCTCCCATAATTCCCTGCTGGCCTCCTATGCAGCCTGGGATTAAGGTGGGTGGATTACCGAGGCTGCAAATAATTCACACAGGCATTTCCTCAGGCATGGGAATCAGCATGAACACAACCTACAGTGCGTTATCACATCTGACTCCAGTTTGTGCTTCTTCTGCCATGTAAATAAAAGTTTATATTGCATGCATTAAACCTCCATGTTTGATCGAATCCAGACAGCGCTGACTGGAATTAGTCGCCCTTAACAAACTGCATGTGAAAGTGCCTGAAGTTAGTGCAAATGAGTTGAACTGCCTCTCCCCCCTACGATCGCCCCCTCTGCCTCTCCTGCACGCCCTCTTTCCAGCATAAAACTGTAATGACCTCAGCGCAGACAGAGTCGGGCAGGTAGCCAGCTTCCTCACTACGCAGCAGCGGCAGAATCCTCCAGAGCAAACTGAAATAGCATGCGTCGCAGAAAAAGGCACAGTCAGAGATGACACATGCTTCCCCCCCTCCTCTCCCTTCTGACTCTGCAGCACACAATAGATCCTGATGGAGAGATATCTGCCTGGCAGCTCCATACAATAAGGAGAAAAGAGGCCTGAAGTGGGTGAAAAAGAAGCACTTTTGTTATTGGAATAGAAGCGAGAGCTAGGCCGAGCACGGCTTAAATCTCTGCCGTCAGCTTTACAGAGCCAGAGTTGCTGGGTAAATGATTCATCAGGAAACATGACAAATACTAACCGACCTTAGGGCTGTTGTCGGGTGTGGCTGTATGTTTGTGTAGGACGAGGGGGTCAGAAGTCAAACCTCGTATAGAGACAACACCAAAGCCAAGCCCATTAGTCAATATGTCCTCCTACTTTTGTCCAGACTGGCGGTTTAACAAGAACGAAGGCTTGATTACCAACTCTGAGAGAGGGATAATGAAACCAAACAGGGCCTGCAGACTTTATGGTCAGTGTAGTTAAACTCAAGCACACACTTAACCGCCTTCAATCAGAGCATGATGGATGAGGCCGGGCAGGTATACAGCAGAGTAAATTACCCAGTTCATCAGGCATGATGACCACGAGAGGCAAGCGCCAGGTCTGTAAACACAAACAGGAACAGCTCGCTAATGATCCAGGAAGGTAGAGGATTCTGTGAGTGACAGATGTAGGGAAGTAGCTGTGTAGTTTGTTAAGCTCACAGAGATTTTTACAGTGTTTGGAGCCGTGGCAGCAGCACAGTATTAGTGTTACATAACTGTCAGTGAAGGGAACTGACGCTTCAGTGCAACATCTGCCCTCTCTGATTAAACCATTTCCTGTCCTCGAGCTGAAAATAGTTATTTGGGACGCTTATTGCAACCTAGATTCAAGTATTCTGTGTTTATGAACCAAATAAAAACATTGTAAGTGATTTATAATATGTAGGTACAGACATTTGAGGGCCTTTGAAAGGGCTCCTTTGAGAAAAACAAGTAGGGCTGCAAAATAGATCATACTATCATTGACATAAGCACTCTAAACACATCCTAAAAGACTGGATAAAACATATCAGCATGCTTTACTGGCATTCACTCTGAGCATATTATCTTTAACTTATGATAATGACACCTGAGTGCATCACATGTGCTTTCAAATGAGATGCTGTTAGGACTGCAAGGTGAGTATTTTTACAGCACCAGATTTTTAAAATCTTACCTATTATTACAAAGCATGATATTTAATTTTTGCCAATATTTGATATTTAATTGATTCAAGCCCACACCTATATCAGTACTGATACAAAATGTAGTTCAGGCCTAAAACTTTAGACCTAAAAACACACCAAAAAGTTTAAGGAGTGAAAGTAAACAAAAACAACAGCTGATATACTTCGATACAGGCCGATATTTTGATTTAATCCCACAATTACAGATTGTAAACCAATATAAAGGGAAAACATTTGCAGCTGATATACTCAGATATAGGCCTATATATCCATTTGATATAGCCAGGAATAAACAGGCCGATATTTCAAGCTAATATACTCAAATACAAGCCAATATTTCTATCTGATAAACTCAGGTATAAGCCGATATTTACAACTGATATATGCAGATACAGTCATATATTTACAACTGACATTCTCAAATAAAGGGCCGATATTTACAGCCAAAATTCTCAGATATAGGCTGATATTTACAGCTGATATTCTCAGATATATGTCTGTATTTACTGCCAAAATACTCAGATAAAAGTCAATATAAACAGCCAATATACTTAGGCCAACATTCACACCATATATGCAAAGATATATGACAATATTTACAGCAAATGTTCTCAGGTATACACTGATATTTATAGGCCATACATTAAGATATATGCCAATATTTGAAGAAGATATTGTCAGATCTATGCTGATATTTAGCTACAGTGGATATACTCAGATATAGGCTGACGATTACAACCAATATAATCAGATATAGACCAATATTTACAGCAGATATTCTAAGATGTTCTCAGATATGTATTGATATTTGCAGGTGATAAGTACCCAAAAACAGGCTGATATTTACTGCCATATATACCAAGATAAAAGCCAATATTCACTGCCATATATACCCTGATATAAGCCAATATTTACTGCCAATATGTACCCAGATATAAGCTGATATTTACTGCTGATATATACCCAGATACAGGCCAATATTTACAGCCGATATATACCCAGATATAAGCCAAAATTTTCTGCTGATATGTACCCAGATACAGGCCGCTATTTACAGCAGACACACTCAAACATGGGCTGATATTTACAGCAGATATAGTCAGATAACAGCTGATATTTACAACCAGTATACACAGATATAGGCTGATATTAACTCTTAGTATTTGTTCTGAATGCTGGCAGATATTTATATATCTGCTGATACCATAATCAACTTTTTGAGTCAATATCTCTTGATATTATGCATCCCTATTTATGATAATAGAATAAAACTAATGATACTGATACTAATTCCAGTACCATGGTTACAATAAAGTCCTGTCAACCAGTAAGGTATCATTTCTTGTTTTTAAAAGTTGCAAGCAAAGCAAGACTTCATGAGAGTAAAATAGAAAAAATCTTTTTGGTTACATGTTTTAACTATGTTATATAAAATATCCAAACCTCAGTATTTGTTTATTGGACTTGATATTGTTATGGTGATAGACCTTGTGGTTGACTGCAGAGTTTTCTTGTATTGTACAGGCCTACTACCAAGTGGGGAAACTGTTGCAAACAAAATTATTGGCTCATTTCATCAGCATATTTTGGTTTTGGCCTCGCCTCTTAAACCAATAACTATTTTGTTTCATAATCAAATCATACAAAGAAGATTTTATTATGAAATGGGTGCTCTGTGCCAACACCTCTATAACTGGAGACGTGAATAAAAAATCTGAAGAACCCAGCAACTTTTTGGCTCTAATCCAGTTGAATACCCTTCTAAAACTACTCTTTCAACTTTGAAGATCAAAGAGAAAAGTTTCCTTGGATTAAAAGGTGCGTAGCTAGATAAAGCAGACAAGGTCCAAGCGTGTTTTGAATCAAATAACACGTGATAGTAACGCACTTTTTGACCCAAGAAGTTATTACTTCAAAGAAAAATGTTGACTTTGATTTTGTTTGTTCTTCCCTTTAGTTTCAGCTCTTTCTCAAGTTAAAAAGGAGACATATTGGACACCAGAGGGTCCATTGATGTCCCTCCACAAGGGCCAGCCAAGAGCTCGCGGAGACTGCCAGGCGCTGATTGTCCACGCGTAGATTTGACATTCAAATGAGATGCAGATTTCACACCGTTGGCTTTAATTCAACATACATCTGTTTACTGAGCCTACAGAGAAGTCTAAAAACTAAATAAGACATCTTGAGTACTGCTAAATAGATACTGAAAGTCCTCACTGGTAGAAGTAACAACAATATGTGTAATATAACATTAAAAAGCTGACTCAACTTAAAAACAACAGACTCACGTTACCTTTTAGAGGTCCAGCCAATGAGGAAGTTTCTGGATATATTCCACTCAACTTTCCGTGTTTATAAAAGTACGTAAAACAAAAGAAGAAGCGCCTGTGGAACAACAAATGTAGTTAGTGTCCTCAGCCGAAGAGTTGCAGCAGGACGGTCCCTGTGTTGGTGCTCCTATGTCCGTTTACTTTGCATCTGTGTGGCGCACAAAGCGGCCCTCCCCCTCCCGTCCTCCCCCCTCCCCTCGTGCACCGGAGAGCACCACCTCCCGCTGTGGTTTAAAGGGACAGAGACCCATTTATCCGCAACACTCAACAATAGGCACAACTTCAACTTGGAGGGGCTCCCAAGCCGCCAGTCTGGGCTAATGGCGATGAAGTAAGAGCTTCAAAAAGGCTCGGTTAGAAGCACTCAGATGTAGGAAAGTTAAAGGAGAAGGCGTTGCAAAAGAGTATTTCAACATTTTAAACTTTCCCCTCAGGCTAGATAAGAAAATTGGCATAACTATCATCACTTAAAAACAGAACTACAGCCAAGACATTAGCTTACCATAAGTAGTGGAAACAGGTGGAAACAGCCAGACTGAATTACCAGAGTAGCCTACTTTTAAAGCTCACTCCTTATATCTCCATGTGGCCTATGTAATTGAGAAATAGATGTAAGGCCCAATGAAGCCAAAACTTAGCATTATAAAAATTGTATGATAAATACATACTTAAAAGCCTTGCATTTTGTTTTGTGTACATCTGAAGTTTACCATATATCTAAAGGTTCTTTGCAGATGTCCCTTGGTGGCAAGTAGTGACTTCTGCATAGAGAAATGCTACTAAAATGGCCATGTTTGGAGCTGTTTACAACTATGCCAAGTGTTCAAAGTGCAAAAATATAGATATTCTTAATTCTTAAGCTACTTTTGAGTCCAGAAAGTAATAACATATTCAGGCAGGTTTTCTTTTTAAAACTCACGGTGAAAGGGTGGCATTCAGGAATTTAAAAAAGCCTCCATCTAAGGCCTGAAGGAATGGTGTCACCTGTACCTGTGCTTCCTCAGCTGAGGCCTGTCTCAGTAGCCTTCAACTTATACTGTTTATTTTACTAAATTAAATATACATATATTGACAGCTTTGCCATCATGATCACAGTTTTCACCGTAGAGTTAAAACTAATCGAGACCTTCGTAAAACAAAAAATGTTCTTATTTTCATGGAAAATTAGAGTAAGACAAAATGGATGCATTCCCTCATGGGCTCCCGTACTGAGGTAATGGTTGACAGGTTTCAACATAGCTAGCAAGCATTTTCTCCTTGTTTTCAGTCTTTTTGTAAACTAACTGCCCATTGCCTCTAGCTTTATATGAACCCCACAGGAATGAAAACAAAACAGGAGCAGTGTCTCTTTATAGAATTGCATTATAACCCCCAGGTTTGCTTTCTTAAATATTTTTCATGTTTAAGGTTACCATAATTTCAGTTAGCAGATAAAAAATGGAAACTGTTTAACTAGAAAGTGTTGCTATATTGTCTCTGTCTAATATTAAAACCTTATGCCATTATGTTACATACAGAAATAGCCTGTGTCCAAAACCAAATACTTACTGCTTACAACACACTCTCACAGTATACACTGCGTACTGGATACTAACCTGACTGTATACCAATACCATCATACAGTCACAGGTCCTCTCCATGTCATGGATACCGCCTTTACTCAGTCGTACATTTAATAAACTAGCACCAAGCTGGCGCAGTCATCAGACTACATATAGAATTTACACCAATGCACATACTAATGTAAAACAGAACATTTGCTTTATGTACTGGCTAAGTCATATTGCATTTAGGAGCAGGTAAGTATGACAAATTAGCTCCTGTATTATTCTTTAAAACTACTGCCAATCTAATATACAAGCAGGGATTTGTTGCTTGCATAGAATTTCATACTGTGAATAATAGAAAGTAATTCTGGTAACTTGTTAAAAAAGTATGCACTTTGGCAAGTGGCAGTCTATGGTGTTGAAAAAGCAGCCAGTCCTGAGGTGCAAAAAATTTCTTTTTTGTTCAGTCATCCACTTGGCTGCAGAAGTGTTAAAATGTTAAAATGACATTTTTTAGAGCTTAAATAAACATGCTTGCAGTCTGGTTAAATAATGGGCTGGAATAATTAATATTTTTATGGGCAACACTGAGAAGTTAATTTTCTCATCCCATAACTTGTTTGTTTTAGGTTAAAGAAGGATATAAGTTTTATATAATGGGGAACATGGCTGTTGGGACTGCATGCTGGTGTGCAGCTGAAAAATACATGCCTGTAGTTGAATGCATACACCTTGTATAGCTATCATGAGCAAAAAAATGCTTGTAGTTCATACTTTTAAGTATTTTGAGTTATTATTGATTTTTCTCTGTAACCAAAAAAAGGGCAGTTTTCAGCACTGGCATTGAGCAAAAACCTTCTATCTCCAAAATCAGCAGTTTTCAGGGAATGAAAAAATTCCATATCTTTCAATTACTTTAACACTGAATGGTCAAAGTCAGCATCTTTTTGACACTTTTTAGTGCTTTAAAAATTGCTAAAAGCCAACTGACAGGTGTAAAGAGTGACCAATAGCACTGATTTATGAAAAAAAGAAAAGTGGGGATACAAGGTTTTAGTCCGACAGCAGCAATATGCTGCAAAAAAAATTATCCACCCTTAAAATTTACCAAAGATGAAAATCCTGTTATTCGTTAATATTTACAAATGTTTTGATTTGTTATTAACAAATACATTTAAAGTCATAAATTCTGTACTGAAAAATCTGGTGTCCCATGTGTGTTTCACTGCATAATAGTGGCAGGCTGTTTATCAGGAGGCTTAAGACTGATTTCACCTTCACCTCTGCTTTTAAATGTCATTAGGTTGAGAGCACTTCTACTATAGTGGCTGCCATGGCTTCATGAGATGGCCTCACTAACCAAAAAAGGTGATGTCACTGTCATCCAGTACTTTCTAAAGCCTACAGATTTTGGACATGGTGTTTCAGACAATAACTGTTGAAGTATTGCAAGAGGAATAGTTTCTCATTTTGCTTGATTTACATCTTAAGTTGCTCAACGGGATTTATGTTCTAGTGTTTTACACATCAAATTTCAATTGGAGACAGGTCTAGAACCTATGCTCATTTACTGTGAAGCCATGCTGTTGTAACTCATGTAGAATGTGGTTTGGCATTGCTGAAGTAAGAGGGGATGTCCCTGCAAAGCCTATATTGTTCCAGGACATCTCGGTATTAATGGTGGATTCACAGATGTGTACGTTACCCATGCCACGAGCACTAATACACCCACATACTTTCACAGATTTTGACTTTTAAACTTTGCATTTTTAACAATCTGAATGGTCCTTTCCCTCTTTATCCTGTAGGACTCCACTACTATAAGAATTTTATAATTTGATAATTTATAAGAGTAAAACATTAGGTCATAATATTGAAGAGTATGGCAAGTTATAATTATTAAACAAAATGTTGCACAATCACAACCCCACTTACCAAATAAATGCTGCAACACAAAAAAAATATCATCAGATACCAGCATTAATAGTGACTTACATTTAGCGTCATGCATATTTATTGAAAATACTAACTGAATATTAGGGAAGTGCTAAAGTGCGATGTCGTCTTAAAGGTAGCTGCAACTATCCTAGGCTCTTCTTGCCCTCCAGGCCTCTATGCCAGTCATGTGGCATGCACGAGTAACAGCTTTATCTTCTTTTTGTCTCTTTTGTCAGTCCAACTTCAAGAAATTCAATTCAAAATCTTTACGATCATGCTCACGGGAATTTTAAAATTCCAGTTTAGTTGAACTAGCATGATAAATAGAGCATATAAGGTTAGTTCAGGCCGGCCACAGAGTCAAGCACTGCCATATAACCAAGATCAGCTGATCTCACATAAGCCATCATCAGCTGACTGTCCTTCTAATCATGCTATTGGCTTATCACACTCACGCTATCATACTAAAACTAGTATGTGCGAGCCACTGTTTGCAACCCTCCTCCACCCCAGCTGCTCCTTTATTCTACTTCTGACTTAATCAGTGTCATTCTGTTGTCAGTGATGCCTTCTCTGCTCTGGCTTTTTCCTTGTAGATACAATAAAATATTAAAAAATTATAATTTACAAGTCAATGCTAGTATTTTAAATGTCGCGAGATTAACTTTATTATTATTTTAATCAATTACAAGCAAAAATGACAAGAAAATTGAACTCAATTTTGCTTGATCACAACTTTAATCTTCTAAAGTATGACACAACATACAAATAATTGTATCATTATGGATGAGTATTGATATTCATAGTGGCTTAAAATCAGCTTCTGGCATATTTATTGAAAATACCTACTGGATTTTAGAAATGCGCTGGGTGAGTATGAGCAGAGACCTTAAATCTCTGCAATAATTAATGTTCTTTCCGCTCATGATTTGTGGCGTTTGGACAAATGTGGTACAAAGCAGCCATTACTATGATTAAAGGTCCACACTCAGCGATTCATAATTGAACTAATTCATATTATCAAAGGAGGTGATTACAGCGGACCCACTGCCCTTTTCTCCAATTATTTTTGACAACTTCCAGATTAATAAAAAATGGCCTTTAATTTCCATCGCAGGAAGCAAATTTACAACCTTTCATTTGAAACACATTCAGGTTGTGGTAAAATGAGCGTTTGCCCGCGTGGTTACGACAGTCATCTGGTCATCAGGTGTGAACTTCGTTTCTCTGACGCCCACCTGGCTGTAAAAGCCTCAATCATCCACCGGTAAATATCATGATGTCTGTTATAATTTCATAATGTTCTAATTAGCGGTGCAGAGATTTACAGGCAGGGTCCTTTGGAGCTTGAGTGAGGCAAACACAAAACTTTGATGGTGCGCTACCCTGAAGCGGGCCCCTTATTCAATTATTGCTTCCTCGTGTGGCTCTGTGTTATATAACCCATACTGCCTGGAAAGGCTACACTGAGAAATTGGGACACGAGGGACTCTTTACTGCTTGTGGTCAACTTGACAAACCAAGAGGGATGAAAATAATTGTTACCAAATATGACTTCATTGAACAATTTCAGCAATTTATGTCAAACTATCCAGCTGCCCCAGAAAGTCGATCTTTTTTAAAGCAAGACTTTGGAAAGTTTTGTTAAGAAAAGTTAAATTTAGTCTGGTTTGGGGGAAGACACTTTCTAAAATGGCTCTTTCCCATAATGCACATTAAGCCAGGAACATATTTAAGCATCCACCAAACGCCACGTTAGACAGACATTCAGCATCCCTTCTATCAAATTAGTATCCGCTCTCCAACTGCCAGTATATCCCCTTCAAATCCCCCAACCACCCTCAGCGAAGCTCACAAATGAGGCAATTAAATTCAGGGTTTCAAACGCCTTTGAACTACACCTTCTGTCTGAATCCTTTAATATTCCGACTGTGGGGTTCTCAAAGCTCATCAGGGCTATTTAGTACCTTTGCGCTCCCTTTTTAACAGGGACCACCAGCTCACTCTTTTCTGTCATTCATTTCCTGAGGGAGACCGGAAAAAGAGAGACACGGGGAAATGAACATTTTAGCGAGTAAAATAGCTCCTGTCTGTGATTCTTTTGTCAAAGAGAAATTTCCCATGTGTTTACAAAAAAGAGATTAGCGCCCTGGACGTGCTCGTTCCAATTCCCTGGTCTGTCCTATCCCATCTAATCTCCTCTTTTCTCATGCCGATGTGTTTAGTAGGTTAGCCCAGGATCAAGTTGACTCTGATCCAATTAGCATCTAACACCATCTGACACTGAACAGATCCTACAAATATGAGGGAGTCCGCTCTCTTTTTCATGGTTCAGTGTTTCACATATGCCTTAAAGAGATGTAAGTATAGCACTTTATGAGAGGTCAGATGGGTTTAAAAGGCCAACCGAGCCAGTTTAGTCGACTGAGGGACAAACGTTGATGAGTTATGATTATCAGGGAGCGCAGAGGAAGATGAAACAGTCAGGAGGGGATATTTGGAGATAACAGGATTTCACAGCGTCTACACTGATCCAATTTATTGCTGCTCCATGTAACACAGAGGTTAGTTGAAATTTCATCAACTAATGAGCCATCCACTGATTGTACCTATGTGGATACAGATAGCAGTAATGTAGAGCATTACTGAAATTATGTACTCTTAAAGTTTCCCTTTTGGCATAGACTCTATAAAACATGGACAGTGTCTCAGTTGCATCGCCAATTGGTTCCTGAAACATGCACCATAAGGACATGGTATTTAGCCGCCTGACCGTTACACCAAAAGGGACTGCAAGGACATTGTATTCCTATACATTAATATGGAGTTGGACCCTTTTTGCAGCTATAACAGCCATCTCAGAAGGCTGTCCACAACATTTTGGAGTGCTTCTTCTTGGAATTTATGCCCATTCATTTATGCCCAGCACTGATGTTGAAAGCCTGGCCAGCAATCTTTGTTCCAGCTCATCCCAAAAGTCCTTGGTTGGGTTAAGGTCAAGGCTCTGTGTGGGCCAGTCAAGTTCTCCCGCATGAAACTCATCAAACAATGTCTTTATAGTCCTTGCTTTGTGCACTGGGGCACCGCCATGTTGGAATAGAAAAAGGCCTTGCCTAAACTGCTGCCACAAGGATGGAAACAAAGCATTGTCTAAAATCTCTTGGTATGTTGTACCGATAAAGTAAAGAGCAGTCTTCAATTTGTGAATCAGGCAGTGAAAATGCTTATTCATGTTTTCAAACTAGATTTTTTAGAATGAGGGCTAAAGCAATCACTGGTTGAGTTTCTTTTAAATTAGCCAAGCATCAATAACTTGATTACAGTCAGACTGACATGCCTACAGGCATTTTGAAAGTCCAGTTTTAGTTCAACTAGCATGATAAATTGAGCATATGGTAGGCCACAGAGTCAAGCACTGGTTTATAATTGAGATCAATTAATCTCACGCAAGCCCTCATCAGCTGATGGTCAGCTGATTTGCTTCTTAGCATGCTAATGGCTAATCCCATTCTTACTACCATAATTAAACTACTTTAGCCTGGCTATCCTTTGCTGCTCCCCCTGTAAGCTTGCCTTTAGAAACCCTCCTCCACCCCAGCTCCTCCTTTATTATGCTTCTGACTTAATATCATTCTGTTGTCATTAATGCCCACTCTGTTTTGGGGTTTTTGCTGCTTCTCTCCCTGCCTCAGGCTTTCCTTGTATGCACAGGAAGGCAAGAACAAATCCTGTTCCTACAAATGCTGAAGGTAAGTTTGACTGGAATTTTTTAAGTGATTTAAATAGTGTCCCAAGTGCTGTAAAAGACTCCAAAGTGACAACATTGTTTTTTCTGTGGTTTTCAGGTTATGTAAAGATGTTATGATTTGAGGAGATGGAGATTAAATGCCCAATGCTGGAGGGCCATGTAGTCTTCACTATCCTAAACTCTAGTTTGTGGTATGTCATTTTTAATTGAATCATGTTGACACCACACACATGCAGACTACTCAGACAAATAATTGTTTGCGGCAAGGCTCCAGTCGGTATACGCCCCCACGATCATTAGGGGAGTCAAATCTTGGCTAAAATCAGGCTTAAAATCCTGTAGTGTGTGGCCAGCCTAAGTAACTTTTTGATTTTTTTTTCATATAATTCTGCTGTTGTGAAAAACGGCAAGCTGAAAATATATGCAATTTAGTACATCATTCTGGTTCTGGCTTGGGTAACGTATGTGAGTTTCCACCTCAAAGTTGAGGTTGTCCCTTTGTAGAGATCTGCAAGCCCAAAACGCCCCACCATAGAGGTCTGCGGCCAGGTCCTCTTGGGCACTTTTTGCAACCCTCCTCCACCCTAGCTCCTCCTTTGTTCCGCTTACGTCATTCTAGTTCTAGCTTGGGTAATGCACGTCAGTTCCCGTCCCACTGTAGAGGTGTGCAGTGGATAAGCCCAAAACGCCCCATCATAGAAGTCTGCAGCCAGATTCTCTTGGCCACTTTGCAACCCTCCTCCACCCCAGCTCCTCCTTTGTTCTGCTTCTGGCTTAATCAATGCCCTTTGTTGTCATTGATGCCTGCTCTTGTGTTTTTCTCTCCCTACCTCAGCCACATCTCCAAAAATAAATAACAGCAATCAGTGCAAATCATTCACTGCTAATAAAGAAAATATTTAAAACTGCAAATCATGAGTTTCTTGACATATTAATAAGATGCAGTCAAAATAGTTGTATAATTTGCTGGTTTGAGCCCACAACAGCATTTAAAGTTTAGGTGTTTTTTTTAACCCTGGAAAGCTTCATTTGCCCCTCCATGGTTAGTAACAGAGCACCAACACCAGTAACATTCAAAAATAATTTATTTCAGAAATGTTGTGTGATCATATATTCATTCAGATTCTGCATGATAAGCATTTGTTGCGTACAATGAAATCACCCACAGAGATTTAGAAAAAAAAGAAGTAGATGACATTTTTTTTTCTGTTTTTTTTGGGAACTATGGAAACTAGCAACACACCACTTTGTCTTCACTATAGCGTTGTGAGCATGCCTTTCAGGGGGACGGGACAGCTCCAGCCCTCTGCGGCATTACTCCAGGCAAGTTTACAGTTGCTGCAGGACAATCTCTTTATAAACCAGACGCACACTGAATGATCTGTAAAGCTTAATGCACGAGAAGTGGAGTCACGCATACATACTCACGCACAAGCATTAGCATTCAAGACAGAACAGCCACACCTGAATATTACCCAGTGGTTCATTACACAAAAAAAGGGAAGGGGGGGGACTCAATGACATCATCTCTTGGCGCAGGCCCAGCGCTGCCCCGTGATAGTGATCGGTAACAGAGAGGTGTCGGCTAGCAGGAGGGAGGAAACAGGAAATAAAAACATTTCTTATCAAAATCACACTGGTACCATTTAGCAGAACCAGCAGCTGTGCCCACATGTGGCTACTTCAGTTTTTGACACTGCTACGCTGGATTTGAAAGCATCTCAGTAGACATATGCAGAATGATGTGTATGTATATGTGAGCCAGCAAAGGGTGAAAAAATATGGGTTGTGTATGCAAATTTATTCACAGCCCACATCCGTCAGGATTAAAAGGAGGCTCTTGAAGCGGGAGGCGAGCCATTACGATGCCACAGTCAAGGGCACCAGTCACAATTGGTGCCGGATATCATAAATAAGTGTTTTCTCTATCAAGGCATCTTTGATCCACTGTAACACACTCACAAAAAGACTTCAACACTTAACAGATATACACTCCTTTTATATATCTGCAAGGATCTCTCAGGCACAAGAGTCATCAATGTTTGGCCCTCCATGGCCGAAAGTTGTTTGACTGTTCTGTGTGTGCAATAAGCCGGAGAGCTGTCATCGAGGAAACGCATGATTCTTGCACTTTTAAACTCCAGGCTGACACGATAAAATTTGTTCGATTTGGCATAAAATCCACATCCACGGCGTTCTTTAATCTCTTTCTTTTTACATCCAGTTCCAACATACCATTGTCCTTTACGTCAACAATATGGCTCCATCATATTCTTCATTCAGTCTCCATCAATGCATCTGCATTGGCTTGATTTTGTCCTCTAGGTACATCTACTTTATATTCATATATATATGTATGTATATATATTTATATGTGAGTGTTTCTTTCAAAGATTCTTGTGACTTTTTACAGAATCAGACGGTATCGTTTGTTCAAAGAGGCGTAACAAAAAAATGGAGGAGAAAAAAAGTCATGCAAATAGCTAAAAGAGCAAAAAATAAAAATATGTGTCAAGAGTAATTTATCATGTCGTGAAAGAAAAATCTGCACACTTTCACACATTTAACAATGAAAATTCCTCCAGAGAGTCTCATCGTTCAACACAAGAAAAATGTAAAAAAGTGGAAAGAAAAGTAATGAAACTTAAAAAAGAAAAAAAAAAAAGGCATAAAAGATTTGATTGGTTGAATGTGTCGCTATGTTCTCCATCAACACAAGATGGGTAGATATTTCCAGAAATTCCATTGTCCTTTTTCTCACACAAAAGAGGAAAATCCAGCGATTGGAGCCCGTGAGCCGGGTGCTAGGCTGCTGGGTGGCCTGTACAGGGTGCTGTGCTGGCTGGGGGGGTTGGAGCTCTGCTGGGAAGGGGTGGGAGTCCGGCTACCTTTGGGCCTAAAGAGGCTGCCCTGGCCTTGGGGCTGGCCCTGGGCTTGCTGAGGCTGGGGGCTTGGGGAACTGAGCTGAGGCGGCAGCGGCGGTAGAGGAGGCAGCGGCGGCGGGGCGCAGACAGAGTGATCCGGGTCGCCCGACTCGGACTCGGTGTAGCTGTAGGCCTGAGCGCGGGATATGCCTTTCTGCTGCCGACGCCAGGAGTTGTAGTAGGTGGGGTCGCTGATGTAGTGGTTGACGAAGGAGTGGGTCTTCTGGCGGTTGGGGTCCACTTCGTACTCGCTGTCGCTGCCCTGTGAGATAAAGAAATGAAGAATTTACTCATGGAGTCCACATTAAAGCTTCTGCAATGTTTCCATGTGGGGCAGTTAGAAATGCGGAGGCTATAAATGCAAATGATCATGACGTTATTGAATTATTCTGAGAGAAATCATCAATTTACAATCACCCCTGTCTGAACAATACACACATGCACACTTTAACATTTACAACACAGCACAGGAACACAGAGACACCAAATATGGTCGAAAATGGTGGAAGCATGATAACGGAAGGATGAGCTGTTGATGAAGCGTGCATTGTAAACCATCAACACAAAAGGGCAAAGGCCAGGACTGTCAGTCACTGGATCAGACTACATATTCAGGATCTTCAGGAAGGGCTGATGTGGTGTTTACCATAAAAATCCTTCAACAGGGAGAGGACTGAATGGGGGTTGAGCTAGCTTAAGGATCCAGTCACCTATAAGGCTATAAACATTGAAAGCAGGCAGCCACAGGAACCTCACCAAATGCAGTGGAAGTGTATGTAGGCCACCTGTCCCATATGAAAACACCAGCGCCTCCTATGGGTGACAAAACAATGGGTTTACAGAGCATCACCATTACAGAATGAAACAAATGGGCCAGTCATGATGGGGGGAATAACAGACAGATGCTGAACATATATATCTTTCCTTTGAGACAGTCTCTGTGAACAGTGGGAGACAGGCCTGCCCGGGGAATCGGCTGGGTTCCTGGGGGAATTGGGCCCTCCCCAACTGTGATTTGTTGATGCTGTCAATGTATGTGTGTTGGAGCAGTAGCATTGGTGCTAGCGTCCTGGCTAACAGCTACCTCATTACCTGAAGTGTGTCAAGCTATTACTGGGTTCAAATTTTGACATTATTTATTTGCTCTACTTTTCAACCTGTTTCATCATTTTTCCAATTATTCTTGCCTGTTCCCCCTGCCTCTTTCAACCCATTCTTGCCACTTCTTTTGGCCACTTTAATCCAATTTTGCCCCTTTTGGACACTTTTTTTGGGCAATTTTCACATATTTTTGCTACTTTTGCCAATTTTAGACACTTTTAACCTGTTCTTTTAGCCCATTTTTCAACCTTTGGTGGTTTTTTGTCCTTTTTTTCACTTTTTTTGCCACTTGATGCCCATTTTTGCCACTGTTTGCCCTAATTTGCGACTTTGATAACCAATTGCCCCTTTTTGCCAATTTTTACTACCTTTTGCCACTTTAATGCCACTTGTCAGCCGTTTCTTTGCCACTAACTCCAGTTTTGCTACTTTTAACCCATATTGCCATTTTTTCCACAAAGTTTGCCACTTATTTCCCACTTGTCACCAGTTTTTGCCACTTCTTCGGCAACTTTTAACCCATTTTGTAGTTCTTTGCCCTATTTTGCCACTTTTATAACAATTTTTGCCACTTTTTGATACTTTTGCCCATTTTGTCACTTTTTGCCACTTCTTTACCATTTTGTAATGTTTTTGCAACTTTTTGATGCTTTCGCCCATTCTGCCCCTCTTCGCCCATTTTATCCAATTTTTACTCATTTCTGCTACATTTTGGCCACTTAAAACTTATTATTATTATTATTTTTTTTGCCTACTTTTATGACTCTTTTTATACACTTTTCACTTTTTTCACTAACTTTCCACACTTTTGCCAACCCTTTTTGAAAGTTTAAACTGATTTAGCCACTTTTCCCCTGTTTTAAAAAAGCTTTTAAACCAATTTTGTTGATTTTGTGGCCTTTTTTGCTTACCTTGCCACTTTTTCCCCCAATTTCCCCACCATTTAAATCACTTGTCGCCCATTTTTTCCAGTTTTTGCTATGTTTTGCTCTTGTATTGACCCTTTAATGCAAACGTGCTGCTTTTCATCTATTTTTGCCACTGTTTTCCCTACTTGTTGCCTGTTTTTTCCACTTCTTTTTGCCACATTTAACCCTTTCTTGTTACTTTGATAAGAGTGGTTATTATTAAGGTTAAAGATAAAGTATGGTTATCACAGCTTAACGTTAAAATGGACCGGGGTTTTGCTGACCTCCATGGGCCCCCCAGTCTGCCTGGGCCCCATAAAACTCTCCCCTCTTTCGGGGTTTCTTGGGCAGCTTAGGGCTGTGTCCAACACATAATGAGCAAACTGTCAGCCTAGATCCTCAGAAGGTGGTCTCTAGTGATGTTTTTTTTTTCTTTTAAACGTACTTTTTAAGCTTTTTGGCTTGATTTTGAAAGGTCAGCTAAAAAGAGACAGGGAATATGGGAAGAAAGTGCGAGGAAAAAATGCAATAAACAGTGTTGACATGTGGATCCGATCCAACGACCAGTGCACTGAGGACTCTAGCCTCTGTATGCGGGTGCCTTCTCTACCAGCAGAGCTAAAATGATGCCCAAGGATTATAAAAACAATATCACTTTAGATTATTAAAGACCAAAAGGCGGATCTGTGTGCATTAGGAGGGTACAGCTATGGTCAGAGTCTTCAGAGTACAATAACGATATAAGGAACACAGAATGTCTTTAAGCACGCTTTATCAGTGGTGTAGTGGTGCCTGCAGAAGTGGATCCTCTTATTTCATGGCCAACTAACTAAAGAAGGCATTAAGGAGTAAGCTACTAGCCAATGACAGGCCTTCATCATCCTGGGAAAAATGCAGCACACTACAAAGGGGATTTAGAAGTGCATATACGCTCAGTTACATCACTGCTCTTAATGTTATTTGTTCTCTATCTCTCTGAAGGACTTTGAATTGCTTTGTGTATAAATGGTAGTCTATACAACTACTTCCCTTGCCTTATTTTTGCAAGATCTTGTGAAATACACTGGAATTAACTTATTTTTGAGGGAAACTGGAGTGAAATCAAATGTATGGATGCATGTCCTCATAGGGCTTCCATACATTTCAACCAGCATTGCCATCCCTTGACATTATCAGGATTACCTCAAGAAAACATCTAAAATATACTCATTAAGATGCAAAACTTGAGTAAAATAAAATGTAACAGAGTCATCATAGGGCTTCCATGAATTCCGGTATCAGTCAATGAACCAATTTGAGTGTTTCGGTCTTTAACGTCATTGCAGTCAAAAGTATTAGTCACATTTTCCCAACCAGATGTCATGACGTTGCTTCTGCACTTCAAACCAAGTGTTTAAAAAGACAAGAAGCAGTAAAACCTGCATTCAACAAGCTAAAATCTCCCCTTTTACTTGAAAATCACAAACATTCAGCTATGAAAGCTTTTTCCTTCTCTGCACAGTTATGTAATGTAGCAAACATGGAAAGTGTGACTTCAGATGTTCCATTATTTTTAGCTTTCATGGGTTAGCCTGCCTGAAGTCCACTCCAGCCATCCATAAAGGAAGGAATAATCCTGATCACATTCTTGCCCCCACTTTGCTGCAGGCTAAGCTTGAAACACTATTGTCTTCATGTCATGGCACATTCCCATGTCAAACTGAAAGCAGGGGGGATTGCTCATCCTGAGGTAATTGCTATGAAATCAAAAGCGTATTGCACAGCTAGTCTGTGATTAATCACCTGGATGCAATGAGCTAATGCACAGCAGACTCTGCCAGATTGGTCATCGGATAATAAGAGAGGCCGATTGGAGTAGTAGTCGCTATAGGAGAGCAGAGAAACAAAGGCCTGTTCTGTTCAGTGCAGAGATGATGCTGATTATTATGTCTGCCTCTGTGTCATACAATCATACTTCATCATCTTATACAGAAACATGGCTGCAGGCACACACTCCAAGGACACACGCCAGAGCACAGCACATATGTGATACATATGGCTCAGATTTCCCTCAGACTTACATGCTTTATGTCAGCGATGCCAACCTTGTATATAAAAGCCTTCCTTTCAGCTGTCAGCACAGATTAAAAAACAGAACAATGCTTGTGTTGAATTATAGGAATACGATCCAGCTTTTTTGTTTCTGTTTGATTCTAAACAAAGGAAGTTGAACCCCCTCCTCTATACTCTCATTTTTCCACAAATGAATCAAAGGCAGACAAACTGCCCAGCGAGGTTTGGCTCAACATTCAGAAAGTGATCACACTTCCTTTCTTGCTTACTTCTGTATTGTTCTTCCTCGCCATATGGAACGTAGGAGTGTTGGATGCATCACTGACTGTGTGAGTGTTTGTTGTCCTTTACTAATATTGTCCCCATAGCTGTAAACACTTAAGGCTGACCAGTGCTGAAAAGCATTCCCATCATGCCAGTGTCTTTAGCAACACAATAACAAGATCCACTCACAGCCGACCAACAAGACATACTGAGCCACTTCAAGCAGCATTACCTCACTCTAAAGGCATTAGCACTGCACCAATAGATGAAACAGCACTCTGGTTGTGTTTGTGGCGGTGGGGAAGAGGCAGCGCAGATCAAGTGTTGACACCATCCAACTCTGCCTGGCTGAGGAGTGTGCAACAGATGTTCTGACTCTGGGGTTGCCCTCTAATAATCCACCAAAGGTATGTAGATAAAAAGAGCCACCTTTAATTGGCTGGACAGATGCAGAAAAACAAAATTTGGGACACTGCGTAAGATGAAAAAACAGAATGAAATGATTTGCACATCTCACTTTACTCGCAACAGAACATAAACAACATTTAAGATGTTCAAACTGAGACATATGTGCGTGCACATATAGGAGCAGTGCTTTTTCATATGCCGATCTTACAGCATTAAGTGGAGAGAACAAGTATAAAGAAAGCTCTGTTTATCCTTAAAAACTTAAAACTCTCCTCTTGTTTGTGTGTCTCAGCTCACAGAGTTGGGCGTTGGTCTGCACTGTTTGTATGATGCATTCTGCAGTAGTTGGCAGTTTTGGCAGCAACTCCAAGTGCACTGTTGCTTGCTTGTTTTCATGACATCAGAGCTTTGCGATCTTGGAGCAGCATGCAAAATGCTGGAGCTGGCTGCCTCGTAATTTTATAAGCAGGAAAAACCCTGGCTAATGTAAGATGGATTGAGGTAAGATGGAAAACTGTTCTGTAGTCAGATTAATCAAACTGTAAAAGTTCTTTTGTTTTTTTTTTTAACTATGGACGCCATGTCCTGCACACAAAGCAAAGAGGGACTACCCATCTAGTAATCAGTGCACATTTCAAAAGCCTGCATCTCTTATGGTATTGGGTTGTACAAGTGCCCATGGCGTGGGCAGCTTAAACATCTGTATAGACGCTATCAATGCTGAAATGTATACAGAGCTTTTTAGGGCAACATATCCTCCCATTCAGACATCATTTCACTCAGGGAAGGCCTTGCATATTTCCACAAGACAAGGCTAAATTACATACCAAATCCATAACAACATGGCTTCACAATTGAAGAGTCTGGGTGCTGAACCAGCCTGCTAAAAATCTGGCAAAGAAGACCCAGGACTGTTTAGTAGCTTGAATCCTACATCAGATAAGAATGAGACAACATATCTCTCCCAAAACTCCAGCAACTAGTCTCCTCACTTTCCAGATGTTTACAAACTGCTATTAAAAGTAAAGGGGATGCTACACAGTGGTAAACATGGCCCTGCCCTTGCTATTTTGAGACGTGATGCTACCATGAAATTCAAAATGAGCTGATGTTTTTCAATAAATTGTAAAATGTCTCAGTTTCTACATCTGATATGTTGTTTATGTTTTATCGTGTATAAAGCATGGATTTATGGGAGGTGGGAATCATTCCATTCTGTCCCAACTTTTTTGAAACTGGGGTTGCAGGTTTGTGGTCTTTTGGTCAACTACTGGCTTAAACTGATGAAAAGTTGTTGACTTAGAAAATCCTGAGTTGATGGCAGCTGTAACATCCTCTAATCAGTCCTCCTTTGATTTGAGTTCATCACATGCCATTAACAGATATAACTCACAGGTCCAAACGAGGAGCCCACACTGGTCGTGCTCGACAGTTTTCCTCGGGGGCAGCACAGCCTGTGAAACTGCTCTTTACATGAGCTCATTACGAGATAATTACTGGAGCTGAATGCTGTGAAAGAAGCAGACTTTGGGCATGAAATGCAGCATTGCACCTCAGCCCCAAGGGAACCAGCATCTCATTTATGCTAGGATACGCGTAAGACAGACACATAGCAGGCTGCCAGTGACAATTATTAAACATTATTTCATCATTATGATGTTCAATTAGGCAGAGAAAGAGATTAAGAAATCTATGCAATTAACTGGCCAAACCTCTCGACAGGAGTTTTGTTTAACTTCAGGATAATAAAGTTGCTGCTGTTTGCACATGGGCGGGAGACGGAATAATTAGCCACATTTACACAGCTGCAATCTACTTCTTCGACCTCATGCTCAGGGTAGGAAGAAAAAATGTTGTCATAATGTTGTATCTCTATTTAGAAAAAAGATGTTATAACAGAGGAAAATAATACTTTTTTAACCTCCACTACCTCTTCAATTACCATAAACGAATGAATCGTTTAACAACAAGGAATAACAAGAAAAAGTAAAACTGAGGATAAATTTACTTTAAAGGGGACATATTATGCAAAAATCACTTTTTCAGGCTTTTCTAACAAAAATATGTGCCCCTCAAGTACCAGAAAAATCCATTCCCTCCCCTTCTCTCTTTCTCCACCTTTCAGAAAATGTGTTCTGAAACAAGCAGATCTCGGATTTCCCCCCCATGATGTCATGTGGGGAGTTAGCCCCGTCCCCAGGTTCAGTTGGCCCTCCCAGTTTGGAAGAGAGTTCCGCCTCCTCTCCTGATCTTCCTCTCATCTGGCAGCTGAAAGGAGGATCAGGAGAGGAGGGTGGAACTTTCTTCCACATCCACTAGACCACATATCTTGAGAGGGGCTGGGTCAGGGGGCGGAGTCAGACAGCTCATTAACATTTAAAGGCACAGACAACGAAACAGCTCGTTCTGAAAAGGGCTGAAACAGAGGGGTTTTTGGACATGCAAAATCCAATACTGGAGTGTTTTTTCAGCAACAAACCAGTGTTAATTTCGTCAACTAAAACTATGACTGAAAATGTTCATCGACAGCCTTTTTTTTCCGTGACAAAAACTAGACTAAGACTAACAAAATAGATCTGTGATGACTAAAACTGACTAAAAGTAAGTTTAGTTTTTGTCAACATAACTAAAACTAGACCAAAATGTAATGTAGTTTTCATCAGACATTCAAAATCCATGATATTTCTCCACTGTGTTTGAATCTGTTAAAATATAATGCATCTATAGCAATTCTGCCTCACAGCTTCAGAAAGCAGGGACCTCAGGTTTAGAAGAGTGCATAGAACACACCACCATGATTTGGTACCAGATTTAGGCAAGAAAATAAATGCTTGGACTAAAAGTAAAACTAAAATGTGAAGACTTTTAATGGACTAAAACTAGACTACATTTATTTTAGTTTTCGCCGACTAAGACTAAAACTAAGAAGGGTAGAAATGGCTAAAATGAGACTAAAACTACAATACATTTCATCTGAAGACTAAGACTGAGACTATCATTAAAAATAGTTGCCAAAATTAACACTGCAACAAACTTCACAGGCATGTTTTGGGACCTCTGAGACCAATATAAACTTATCTCTAAAGGGTAAAATATGTCCCCTATTTTTGGGGGCGTTTTATGCCTTTTTTGCCAGGCTCTAAACCTGTCCGTTCTTTCATATTCAAGCTGAAACTTTTGTTTCAAACATCATCTTAATAGTCACATAAAATAAATGTTAAGCTCCTTATTGTTTATGCAACCTGCACTGAGACACAAGCAACAATCTCATAGCAGGCATTTCCCCTACCCCCCTCCCAAAATGAATGCATACCCAATACCACAGAGTGGGTCAGTCCTTTGTCCTCTAGTTATGGATTATTGCAAAGAGGAGGGGGAAGAACGGGGGGATTGTCTATGTCACTCTCATTGATGAAGCGCACACAGCGGGGGTCCTCAGGCACAATGACAATAACAGTACACGAGGAACCGGGGGAGAGGGATTAGAGAGTCCAGAGGCATTCAGTTTGCACACATTTTTAGCATTTTTATGTCAGAGAAAACAGTATTAGAGTCGAGGTAAAGCAGCAAATAGACAACATTTTTGGAAGCAAAGTTAAACTCCTGCTTTGTTGTATTTTGTCATCATCAAAGTAGGGATATAGACCTCTTTAGCTGCTTCAATCCCCCCTCTTTAGGGATAATGTACGTTGCTTGTTCAAAACAACCATAATCAAGGGATTTGCGATATTTTCGGGTATTAGTGCCGTCCTAGAATGATGAACTGACTTAAAGGAGAATGTTTGGAAGCATGTGTTGTCATTGTGCGTCCCTATTGATTATTATTTTGCTTTCATTTACCACTCGTCTGCAGTTTTAGGGACTATGTGAGGCTAGCTTCCATGACAGAATCCTCCTTTTGCCAATCATTTCTGTCCCTCTAGATGCCATAAAATTGTTGAAAATATAGTTTATTTGTGGTCATGTTTTCCCTTAAATCTGTGTCATGAATCATTCTTCAGACTGGGTTAATGAGTAGTATGTTGCCATTAGAGACGGTGCAAACATTACAGTGTTCTCAGTTGAGCCAAAAAAGTGATAGAAACAAGGAAGAGAAGGTGGAGAAAGTTAGACAGAGAGAAAGCGGACAGTTTCATTTCTCTCTCCCCAGGAATGCCGCTCTACAGGAGAGAAAGAGCGAGATCTACAATCCATCTCTGACTCAGAGATGAGATCATCTGTCTTCGACTGGTTTCGGCCTTTAATGACACACAAAGTCAGTGCCACACTGACAACCTTGGAAAGAAAAGAAAGCCTATACTGTAAAGGAAAAGCAGTCAATAAGGGAGTATCTGCAGGGGAGCAGAGCAGTAATGGTGGCCTTGTTGCCTTGCCAAGTCAATGCTTGCCTCCTCCAAATCCGCTCTTGAGCAGGAGTACAATAGTGAACTTATACCTGCCGGTGGAGGCCCGGCGGATTAAAGAGGACAGACAGCACAATGTCATACTGATAGCTGAGAGTTATCCGCTCAATAAAACTTCAAAGAGCATTCCTGGGTGTCTCCGAAGCACCACTGGGTGCTGATTCGGTGGCATGGCAGAGGAGCCCGAGGGTAACAGTCAAGGCCTTGTGCGTTTCAGCCCATCAAAGCCGACATCGGCTCTGTTAATGCGCAGCACGGCAGCAGGAGGGCGTCACTCTCTAATTCTGACGGCGAAATTACTGCATTAGGGCCGTGTTTGACAACACACAAGTGCCAGCAGTAGATATGTCAGAGGGGCGATGAAATGACGAAATGATTCATTCGAGGGATGTTATCGTGCTGCGACAGCTCCTGTCCATAGTGATTCATTGTGGGGAGATTTTCATTTGATCTGGAAGTAGGACTCGGGTCCAGATAAGGCCAGGTGGAGAGAGATTTCTGGCTGAGGAATTCACACTAGGGACGTACCAGGTTGAGAGATGTTCCAAGATAATTTGGGAATTGCCTAGAGTAGAACATTCCTAGATGAAAGAGAGCACTGAAGGCCTTGCCTTGAAAGAAACTGAGTTCAAGACCACTTCCCCCCCAACTGGTGCTTTCATCTGACAAGGATCAAAACCAGACCGAGCAAGCTAGTTCAACCAAAACCGCAAAGAACCAAGAGAGGAGGCAGCATAAACAAAAACAGAAACAGCATATATGTTTTTAAGAGAGGGGGGATGCTTTAGATAAAGGATAGAGAGAAAAAGAGGAAAGGAAACCAGAGAAGACTGAAAAAGACTGTTCAATGGTGTATTGGATGAGGTCAGAGCTTATAGATTAAACCCTGAGCTGTTGGTTTAGCTAACGCCAAGAGTCCAGAAACTGTTCTTGATCCGATATGGCGTCTGCTTAGAAGGCTTTAAAAATTCAAGAGACTTCAAACTGTGGGTTTCCACTTCTAAAAGTGCTAATGATGCAGACTAATAAAGTATTCCAGATCTCCTCTGAGATGATTTTGACTTGCCTAACTGAAAACTCAGAAGGAAAGTTTCATAGACTTCCTGGCAGGAACTTCCAAAACGTATCTCTCACTAAAATCCATTTTGCAGAGAGCGTCTGCCCACGCTGTCTTACATAACGAGTGCTGTGGCGGAGTGCGGTGGCCTGGATCACAGGTGGATGTTTCCAGAACGACATTCTCCACAGGTCACCGCTTGGTCTAAATCTGCTTTGCAGCCGCTGAGCAGAGTCATTAATCTCTCATCTCTCCATGTGTATTACTGTAGCTCTGTCTCAATAACCCCCGCAGGCTCAGAGCATTCAGGTGTGCAACAAAGAAAAAGGGACACCACGTGGACAGGATGAATTGAAACACCACAAAGGCGACAATGCAGAGCTGAATTCCTGAGGAATTCAAGATGAGGGTGGGCACACAAACAGGGGATGAGTACAAACATAGAGTGCGACAAATAAAACAGATGCACACTTTACGCAGAGCAAGAATGAACGTTTTTCACACGGTATCAAAAAGTATCTACTGCACCTGTGAGTCTGAGATTTCAGAAGGTTTTTCAGTCAAGCTGCTGCTCTCTGCAGGGATCAGGTCGTTGTATTTTGTGCTGACATCCTCATCCGAATAGTGAAGACTGCCTGGACTGGGCCTAGGAGGAGATCTGGAAGATAAAGATAGACTGTCAGAATAATTCACAGAGTAAGAATCTATAACCAAAGATTTTGTGGACCTGTATGAAATATTCTGGACACTTATGATAAGCATTTTAAACGTGCTATGAATACAATTCCAGAGAATAACAAGTTGGGCCTTTTATTTATTTATTTTTTACAGGGCAGGAAATGAGATGTAGATGAAAGGAGAGATTTGTAACAAACCAGTTGGGTACCTTAAGCAGGGCTGCCCATAGATTTGGCCAGGCCCATGAAAGCCCAGGAAATGAGCCCTCCCAAGATGCCATTAATTCTTATCAACATGTGCAAGTTCAAAAGCACTTGTGCTGTGCTAGACTCCTAGCATTTACCTCCGTTTTGATCTCCTTGGGTCTAAAAGTTCCCCAGAAAGTTGCTGCAGTTTGCTGCATATGGCGTCTGACTTTACTAGCCAAATGTTTTTGTTCAGTAGACCCATCGACATTGTCAATATTACCACAAAACACACTATTTTTCAAGAAAAGGAAGCTTCCTTTTAAAAGTGTCTACATTTGTCTGAAGCTATATTTTTGTCGCTATGATGGGAACAGTTATTATACATGTTGTCAAACCTAACTTTACAAGGACTTTTGCCGCCTCCATGGGCCCTCCATGTGGCTGGGCCCCATAAAGCTTTCCCCTTTTCCCCCATTTTGGCCAAAATGTACTCCTTGTTTTGAATGTAGGACTATGAAAAAAAAAGCACCCCATAACGACTGCTTCAGACTGGGTGGGTGGCATCTGTACAACACCTGCGTCATGGCGTGATTTACATTTTGGTGTGCATGTTAAAAAGTCAGGGTTTTTAGACTCCCAGCATCTTGAGAATAAATGCTCACCTATTTCTACATCAAGCTGCACATTTATCCTGACCAAATTAGTCTGAAAAATGATAAATTGGGAGCCATATTGCTTAGATATACAGTCATGTGCATCAGTTTTGCATGAATGTAGATTGCTAAGGACTCATCACGTTGACAAGTCAACATGCACGTGTCACTTAGCAGCCAAGGTCAAGCTCAACATCATCTTTTTTGTCTCTGCCTTTTCCCTCCTTGCAAAAAACCCAGAGACCACAGGCAGTTTTTGGGCCCTTGGGACTACTACCATCCAGAATGTACCCTAGGCCATGCTTACTCACCACATCCACCCCTTACTCCACCCTTAAGGTGTGGACTTTTCTGTTTATAAACAGATTATGTTCCCATGCCCCTGATAATGTGCAAGGACATCCAGAGCACAACCAGGGTTGCGCCAACCTTCCTTCATTCCTGATGGTGCCCTCAGGTGGCTTACTCGCTATACCTATGTCTTACTTCAGCCTCAATCTTGGCCCAAGCATGCCTGAAAGTTCTGCACAGTACTGCACAGGTCCACATTGGTAGAATATGTCACTGGCAAAATATGTCTAAATAAATTGTTCATACAGAATAAGTCAGGGTGGACACACACAACCAGTCTGAGGTGTATTGATGGAGCAGTATAGTTCTGTTTTGGTTTAATGGATAAATTTCACATCATGAGGGAGAAAAGCTGCTTAAAGTGGCCTGCCTCAATGAAACTGCAAGGGATCCCAGAATGCTTTGTGAGTAGCTTGAACAGAGTCCTGCATTCTAAATGGAAAATATTCGTGACTGGTTTTTTTTCGACCATTACAAGAGAGCAGGATGATACTTGTTATTAAAAAAAGCAAACAAACAATTTACAGGGCAAGATATGGGCAAGATATGCAAAGAGAAACAGGTAGGCTACAGGGACTAAGGAGACACCTAGATCAATAAGAAGCTAAAATCGCTAACAGATGCTTGAAATTACAAATATCTGAAACGAAGTCTGATGTAAGAAAAACAACATCCAAATTGGTTCCTTGTTTACTGCTCATCCAAAATAAATTCAATGTTTTACGACTGTTTGAATAAATAAGTAAGGATTACCCACATCATTCCTGTGTGGTTTTGTTTAGTCCCTAGTGTGAAACCTCCTGACATGCTGGTTTGGGGTCTTGGGAGGTCCTGGTGAAGTAATTCAGTGTAGATTAACATGGTTTTAAACACTCTTGAGTGACAAAGCTCTCGAATACTTCAGACATGTTAATGAGTCCCCACAGGCGACTGTAGCGAGAGGAGCGCCTGATAATGAGTAAAGACCGGGGGCAGATTTGATTTCACCCCGTGGTTCTCATTTCTTACCCGACCTACTGCTGACTGATTTTCTTTATGCTGCGAGAGGATTAAGTGCACCCTTCTCTATCCAAGTGAGAGCGCTGATAAATAATTTACGCCTCACTCGACGGTGGATGAGAGTCAAGGAGGAGAGGTGAAAGTGGGCTGAGTTTTCTCAATGTTTTTAAACAGGCAGTTTATCATAATGCCCCAGTGGGCTCTCAATAGCATTTCTTCACATTGGCTGCAGCTTTTTGTTTGGCTTCGTTGTAAGGAGGCCTCGCTGCAAGGACTGCTGAGGAATGCAGGTCGGTAAAGGTTACGCTCAAGGGTCCTTTAGGGAATAAGTGCAGATCAGCATTCAAGACTGTAATTAACACTTTGTAGATATGTATTCTGAGTTTGACTAAAGTCCAAGAAAAAAATCCACATGAATCAATCTTTTTTATGTCAAGAAGTTCATTTACTGGGCTAGTAATTATTCATAACTTGTGTGTCGGCAGAACTTTTTCATAGATCTGAGAAAGGTTAAAGGACCAAGTCTATTATCCTGTGTTTGCATTGAAAGACTTTAAAGGATCCTGGCTTCCAGGCTGCAGTTCAGAGGAACTATTTAAACTCCAAATTTAGGGTAGACACCGTGAGCCCAAGAGGAAACTCAATGAATGTAAAATACCTTAACTGAACTACTACACCAATTCCGAAAAAGTTGGGACATTGTGTAAAAAGGAGTAAAAACAGAATACACTGCTCTCTTGGATGCCTCTTAGGAAGATAAACTGATAAAATACCCTCTTTGGTGAACTCAGAGTGAGAAAAATGTACAAAATGCCCACATTTATTCCTTCTATATTGGCAAAATCTGACAAACTGGCTCTGTGGGGCCCTCTAAATGGGCAAAATATGCCAAATAACTGTCTTTGAAGCCCTCTTAATGGGCAAAATATGCCAAATAGCCCTCTTTGGTGTCATCTAAAAAGGGAAAATGTGACAAAATGTCATCTTTGGTGCTTTCTTAGACATAACAATTTGAAAAAAAGACCCTCTATGGTGCGTTCTTAGAGGGCAAAATGTGACAAAATGCCATCTTAACTTGTGGTCTAGTGTCCCACAGCATACAACGGGCTGTTTATAATTTTAACCCCTGCCTCTCAAATATCCTGAGCCTGCAGCTGTTAGGTTCCTCTGCATGATGAAATCTTTAGATATGTTACAAATGCATCTTGATGAACATTCATATCAATCTAAATGGTCCTCTCCTTCACTGGCCTAGAGAACTCAAAGGCCATTAATGCCAGAAACTTTTTTAAATGTAGACTCATCAGACACGTCTCCACTTTAGATCAGTCCATCTTGGAGGAGCTTGGGCCCAGACAGCAACACATCTGGATAATTTTGGTATATAACTTTCCCTTTGCATAGTGCAGTAAATTTATAAGCTGAACAAGTGAATCAGACCTCTTCTGGGTACTGCCATCTGTCAGCTCGAGGTTTGCAGGTAGGCATATTACCTGCTCATCTATTTCCTTTATTATGAGGGGGAGAGACATTAGAAAGTCATTTCTGCTGTTTTGACGATGCCTTAAGAAGTTGTCTTGACATTTTATAAAGGAAAAATGCACCAAAGTTGAGGATTCTGCTCGCAGCTTTGCTCTCATCTTGGGAGTAGGACCTGCTGACAACCAAAATATCAAACATATCAGAAATCCATCCAACTAGTCGCAAGCAGCTGGTTGGTCGTAGTTGGGTCAAGCTCAGCTGTTGTACACTGCATGACACTCGACGCGTGATAAGACTAAAAGTCGGCTCGACTTCAAAGTGAGTCGTACGACTCAAAATACTTGTCTGAATAGGATGAAATTCACACAGTGTACACCTGCCTAAAAGCCTGGAGGAGCAGAGTCAGACACCTGTATGTGGTCCATTTCCACCACTATGTCATGGTTTGGCATGGTCTGGATGCCTGTCCAGCCTTGCTCATTGCAATAGGAAACCCATCTTTTTAAAATACCCGGATCATTTGATTCAGCTCAGTCATAGAGCTGGTTTATTAACTCCCAAAGGACTCCTCATTTGGTAACAATTTGGCTTTAAATGTGTGAAAAACATCAAATAAAAATATTTCTACAGTTACAAATAATTTCAGGGGCAGGTTGTCCTGAAATTTTGTGGAAATTTTCAGGAAGGCATGTGTGAAAACAGCTCAAATATACAAGATAAGGGGAAAGGATACTGAGACTGACAATATGGAGTCAGTCAAAAGGATGTTTCCTCTCTATTAGACTTAAAGCATTATATAACCCTTTGACCTGCTACAATAGGATGCTCTTTAGCTCTATCTGAACCTCATCGTTCTTTACAGAGAGTACTGTAGTGTCACAACTGAAAATCATTAGGGAATTGTTACATTACAGGTGAGCACTTGAGCTCGACTCTACAGAAATATCATATAGATTAGCCATACTGTAGCACACTCTACATAAATAGCTCTACATTGTTCTCTCCTCCACTCCAGTTAAGTGAATTAATCTACTTTAATATAACACATCAAGGTAAATTGAATTACAGCTTGCTTTGTGATTTCCCTGTGGAGCTTTCCATTTTGTCCACTCTAAATCCCAACGCCCCTTGTGAAAACGGCTGGAATGTACCCACAACATTTTTGAAACGCTTTCAAAATAAATTTATTTGGAAAAATGCAAATGTGGTTTCGATGTGTAAAGGGCTGCTGTGTGTATTTGCTGCCGCTGCCTCCAACAGCTCCTCTGGCTGCTGATGCTTGGGCTTGGAAAATGAGCGGGAGTCAGTGTGTCCCTGTAGTCTCAGCCAAACCAGCACCAATCAGCAGAAACAAATGGGTGTTTGTTTAGCAGGACGGGGACAGTGGAAAGTATGGAGGAGCTTAGGCAGCATATTTACTTAAATAACGCCTGACTAGTGAAGCCATTTTACGCCTGTATTTCATCTTCTCCCTGCCCTCATTTTCACTCATTCTGACTTTTTCATTTTTTTAGCCTCAGTAAACACCTCTCCTCCGTGATCTCACTCAAAACTCCCTCGAAGGATCCTCCTCCTGCTCAATCCCATCACTTACACTCTTTAAATTTACATCTAAATGATATATTTGATCGGCGCAGCATGCCACCGACAGTTTAATCCGCGCCATCGCTCGTGTCGCCTCTGATAACATTTGCCAGATCAAAGCCTGAGGCTGCCGTTTTGTTTGATGACCTCTCGAACACACCGAGAGTTCAGTTTATAATTTAGTCACAAGAGGCCCGGTGGTTTGACATTCCACAGCCCACAGAGAGAGGGGCTGAATCAGGGAGAATTATTCATTCCAGGAGAGACTGGCTGTAGGCAGCCATCTCATGAGTATCCCATGATTCTCATCAAGCCGCGCTCCACACAGACACACACTCACAGACAGTGATACATATGAACTTTAAGAAGTGCTAACTGTAGTGTCATGGATATCACAGTGAAGGAAGGCAGCCTGGGGTCATCACAAAGCTGAATTTTCTTGTTTATGACCAACTGCTCCAATAAAATTTCTGGATCCAATAAAACACATCATATTTGCATAATTTTAGCCGTTATTTCTATTGGATACTCTCATATTGTATTCAAGTTTTGGGACCAATACAGTGTAGCCTGAAGAAGCAAAATATATAATTAGTTTGCAGACATCGTGAGGAATGTTAACTGAATCCAGGGACATGAGAGAACTTGCAACTTTAAGTTGTGAAACTATGAAACAATATCCAGAAACAGAGCAATGAAACCTGACTATTAATCTACATAACAGAAGCTTGACAAGCACCCATGATCATTGTTAGCTATCAGTGGAGCCAGTTGGTAAATCAAACGTGCTGAAGCCTGCTGGAAGAAGCAAAAAAGCATCTTTTCCACCAAGAAAACTTTTCAGTGTTGCTCTTTGTTTCTATTTTCATGTAGAAATGTCCAGTTCTAATAAACCGCTGCTACTTTTGCATCAGTGACAATCTTTTTAACTGCCACCTTTGTTTACAGACTTGCAGTCATTTAACTAAACCCCACCTCTTTCCCTTAAAATGACACTCATTGGTCAGGTCATGCTCTGATCAGGATCACTGATATTTGAAATTAGGGCCGATACTGATACCAACACCAGTATTGATGTTTTTTCATCACTTCGTCAAGTTCTGTGCCGATAACTCTCCTTGGGGGGCAGGAAGTGATTTTGTGGGTTTTTTTTTAAAGTTTTATTTTGGGCTTTTTGTGTCTATATTTGATAGAGGAGGACAGTGAGTATCGTTGGAAATAGAGACAAGAGAGTGGGGAGAGACATGTGGGGAAGAGCCACAGGCCGAATTTGAACCCGGGCTGTCCGTGTGCATGGGGCGCACCTTAAACCACTAGGTCATCTGCGCACCCCGAAAGATATGATTTCTGCGTAGAAAACATCTTCCAGTGTTTAGATCTGTTTACGACTGTGCCATTCAAAGTGCAAAAATAAAAAACACTCTATTTTGTGTCACAAAAGTAGTAAAATATTCGACAAAAATGTTTGAGTGTTATTGTGGTATTATGCCTGAATGTGAATTTAATAAACCTCTGTCTAAAGTCTGGATGTGTCACTCAAAGCTGGTGTTTGGTCTGTTTCCACAAAGCGTTTTGGTTTGATTCAGTACAGTTTTGCCATGGTTTAGTACATTAAACCCTCAGCTGATGTTCACCCACCCTTACTCGATGCAACAGGAAATCTGTCTCTTTTTAGAGATCGGGATCATTTGGCTCAGCTCATTAGATGGTTGTTTGGCTCCCAAACAGCTCATCTCTTAATACCCATTTGGCTTTTTAAACATGGATTAAATAACAACAAAGGATGGAGGAATGGAAACTGGAGCTCAAACAGGAACTAGCCAGTGAGAGAGCCAGGCAGGCTGGTTTATGAATGGCACACGTCAAAGAGCCACAACTAGCCTCTTAACTCAGTACAAGACTCTTCTAGACCTTTGTCTTCCTTCAGAGACAAAGCTAGATGCTAAGGTAATTTACAATACTGACTGCTTCAATGCCAGGTTAATCTATTAAACTGAGGTAAAAATCACTGTTTTGTTAAGTGTAGAGATTGTCTTCAGTGTATGTAGAGATTTTATTTGGTAACTAGTAAATGGAAGTAGTTATGAATTGTGAGTAACTTGGCAGTCACTGTTGATGATGCAAGCTATCATGAAAACTTGACAGTCTAGATACAGATGTCTTCTAGATCAGTGTTTTAAAACTATCTACACAAGGCACAACTAAGATCCAGCCAAAATCACACATTTGAAAACAAACTGCCTCTTTTAACATTTTACAGAATCTTTAGTTGTTGAACAGTTGCAGTGATGATGTATGGTTGAAATTCAAATAGCAGTCCTCAACGTTAAAATCTTGTCGGTTTTCGAAAGAAATTTGGGGTTGAGTATCTTTCTAAATTTCAGTTCTGCATTTTTGAAAAAAATTTCTTAAACTCTACTTCATCACTGAGCCGTCTTGGACAAAACATGCTGTATTTGATATCTAGAAGTGATATGGATGAAACGGAAACAGAAGTGGAGTAGATTCAAAACTACACGAGTTCCCTTCAACTGATTTGCACACTGGAGTTTTTTTAAAGATTATTATTTTGTACTATTTTGTCTTTATTGGTCAGGAAGAAATACAGAAAAGAGACTGGGGATAGATTACACTTAACAGGGTTGGGATCAGGAGTTGATCCTGTAACTAGAGGATCAGGAAGTAAAGCCTCTGAATATGGGTGTTTTTCAATATGCTTTGAAATGGATATGTCAAATGTATCAAAGAGCAGCAATCCTTCATCTCAAAGAGAAAAACCAACGGTTCAAGTATTGTTAGATTAAGTTGTCTGTCTCCAAAGTGAACTACATTGACTTCCCTGTCCCTGTGATTAGACTGACAGACATGCATATCAGCCCCTTTATCAGTCTGGAGACAAGTGCAAAAAAATTCTCCCTCCAAAATCAGCCCTAAATGTCATTTACAGTCTCACACAGCTCTGAGTCGGACTGAATACAGCAGGATTAAGGCCATGTTTGATTTCTGATCCAGGTATTGCGGCAGAGCACTTCACCCTCTCTTTGGTATTCTGAGACCGGAGATCAAGATGTGGCATTAATCTGTAATCGGAGGCTCAGGTGTCTGGATTTGGGCTCCTCCGCTTTGGGCTGAGTTCAAAGACGGCTCATTCTGAGAGTACATCTGTGCATTCTTTCATTCCCGCTCTCCCACTTCAAGCAGGAGACATAATAGGGAAGCCCCCTGGAAGCTCCTCAAAGACCTGGACCTGCTTTGATCTGTCCTCGAAGACACACGTATATGCACACATACAAATCCATCCAGCCAGGCATCTCACACTTTCCAATTAAAAAACAACATACATTTTATTATAAATATGAACTGACTCATGCAGGAATGCAACAATGTAGGCAGATATTCAATTCATAACTGGGGCACTGACTGTAGGTACATACTGCTTTTAGATTTCTGTATAAAGGTTTAGTATTCAGTAATTAACACAGTAGAGTGGCTATAAAAATAGACCCTCCATGTTCCAGTTTTCAGTGCTTAAAGAGGAACTGCCACAAAACTGACTGCAGCATGAGGCTAAATAGCTTATTTGGAGGTTAAAAGTATAATACGTAACTTTGGGAGTCGATTTCTAGAAGACATTTTTCTGTAGTATCAGTATTCCTGGCTACCATTGCACCATGAAGACAAAAAACACTCCAAGCAACTCAGAGACAGGGTTATTGGAAAATGTAAGTCCAGGGATTGGTACCAAACAATTTCCAAGCCACTGAACATCCGCCATAGTTCAGTTAAATCCATCATCAAGAAATGGAAGGAATATGGAACATGTGTAAATCTGCCTAGATCAGGCCGTCCTCACAAACTGAGTGACCGCGCAAGAAGGAGACGAGTGAGAGAGGCCACCAAGACACCTCTGACTACTCTGAAGAAATTATAAACAACAACTGTTGGCAGGTTAGTTCACCAGTCAAAGGTTTATGGGAAAGTGGCAGAGACAAAGCCACTGAAAACTCATATTAAATCTCAACTAAAGGTCACCAAAGGGCCCGTTGTAGACTCCATGGTCCTGGAGGACGATGTTATTCAGTTGTAAGAGAACTATGGCTAGGGCTAAGATTAATTTTCCAGCAAGACAATGACAAGGGTTAAAGACAACAAGGTGAATGTTCTGGAGTGGCAGAGTCAAAGCCCAAACCTTAAACCAATAGAGGATTTGTGACTGGACTTGAAAAGGGCTGTTCAAGTTCAATCCCTGTGCACCCTGACAGAGCTTGAGCAGTTTTGCAAAGAGAAATGGACTACAGTTGCAGTTGCGAGATGTGCAAGGCTGATTGAGACCTGTCCACACAGACTCAGAGCTGTGATTGCAGCTAAAGGTGCTTCTTCTAAATACTGACTAGAAGGGGATGAAAATGTATGCGATACCTTATTTTACATTTTATATTTTCATTTAATTGCCATTACTTAGAAATCTGTACTCTCTTTGAAATTAAATCAGTTTATCTGTTAAACAGATTACACTGACCATGATTGATTTATAAAATCAATAAAAGGGTAAAAGATCCAAGGGAGTGAATACTTTTTTAGGCACTGTAAATATATCTTGTCATTCCAAAAGTCTGTTGGTTCTCCTTTTGGACTATTCTGTTGACAGCCACTTGACCATCTCCCTCCATGTGTTAACCCCTCCCTGCCCCTAACAGGGCAGGGAGGGGTTAACACATTTCTGAAAAATGTTAGGCCTCTGAGCGAAAACAAGGACTGCCACATCAGTGAGATCACAACAAGCTGAGAACAACAAACCCACAGGGAGTTTAAATTCAGCCCTTTTTATAAAGCCACGACTTTATGATACATTTACATGGGGAATGTGCAATACTGGCTTTACAAATATTTAAAATGTTGCATATTATACCTTTAAGTCCCGCCCTGACCAGGTAAAGAGCCAGAGTGCATGTGATGGCACCTGGGGTCCCAAATCTCAAGAACATTTACAGACTTTCACCTTTGTACTTCTATACTGCATGCACAAAGGTGTAATGCTGGCTTGTGATTTCACACTGCAGATGTTGGATCATTGGTGAAATAACCTCGCTACATTTTTCTGCATAAACATAAGTTCACCTTTTTCCAAATCCCACTTCTGTCTCCAAATCACCTCCATATGTAAATAGATACAGATGATCTTATGCAAAGTATAGAGTCGAATCCATTCTGACTTAAACTTCGTGCTCTTAGCCCAGCTGTCAGTATGAATGATCGGCTTTGAATAAGGTCACGGTATCAGCACGCTTCATGTCTTACAGCTACGATTCACTGCCATAAAAAGCTCATTAAAAAAGCATCCACAGTGAGTCAGTTTATCTGCTGCCTTTAAATAGAAGAAAATTTAAGTCTGAGATGTCAAGCGGAGAGTGTTAATTTTCTTTTCCACAGAGCTGGAAATATTTTCAGGCGCAAGGTTAAGTTTCCATGGATAACCCAATTATTTCTCCATATGCTAATTTAATTTTTGCTGCAGATTAATTCTCTAGTTGAACACTTTGATTTGACTGGTTGGCAAAATGTTCATGCATGGGTCACTGACCTGGTGTAGACGCCGTTCTTCCTGCAGAAGGAGTTTTTTACAGACAGTCGTCGGTTGTTGAGCTCCAGCGCGGGGAATCGGCCCTCGTCTAGGCTCACCATGTCTCCGTGGGTTAGAGCGTTACAGTTGGAGTTATTACCTGGACACACGTACAGAGACACTGTGTGAACAAAGGCCACACAAACATGAAGGTTAGTGTGTGGGACGACCAGTGGGAATGTTGAATGATGCGAACAAAAAGTGACTGGACAGACAAAATGAGGATTTACAGGGAGAAGAAATCGGCTAATGATCATTTTTTATATGGATTGATGCACTAAAACTTCTATAAATTAGTGATTTGCAGAGATTTGTCCATGCCTTTTTGGATGTAAATTAGTTTTTGAGTGTAGGCTTTTAAGCTAATTACATAACATAAATGAAAGTGATACTTTTTAAGCAATAGGCCTTTGGTTGACTGCAAAACTTGTAATGCTTATAACTTTCCTCTAACTAAATCAACAGCAAATCATTTTTGAAAACACACTTTGCACCTTTTTGGCAAAGATTTAGATGAAAAAATCAAAGTATAATCAAAACATAATTTGGTGGTTTTCTACTGATTAGCTTATCTTATCCTCAGGACTGGAATCATCCATCCTGAGGTGTTAATTAGTCAGTATTAACTGCATACGCACAAGGATGTCTTTACCTTCGGAGAAAGCAAAGCTAGCTCTTTCCCTTGGTAACCCATATTTGTAGGCTAACATAACAGGCTGCTGGCTGAAGACTTTAATTAAAAAAAAAGAAATGAGAAGAAGATTAAACTTTATTTTAAAGTCTTACTCAAAAGCAACACATTATAGTGTAAATGATGCAAAATGTGAGAGAAATAACACATCACATCAGGAGTCTGACTGTACTTGCCCACTGCATGCAACTCTGGGTCTCATCAATCCAACCATAACAATGTTTTATTTATGGATAATCAATAATACAAAAAAGGATTCTGTAAGATTGGCTATTATGACAAAATGAAGAGCAAAGGCAGCTGGAGGTGGAGGCTGTTGGCTCAGCCTGGATCCTTGACCCCTGAGCCCTTTAAGGACACTAGGAACATCATTTGGGGTGACATTCTTATTATTATTCTGTCTTCATTTCAGTCCATTTGGGGCTCAAGTCTTCTTAGATGCAAGTAGGGGTGACTCAAATGAAAAAAGGTTGGGAACCACTGGCTTAGGGAAATGTTTGAATTTGCTTAGCATGGCAACTGGCTGCATCCACACTGTGGTCTATTTTCTAGCTTTCCCAACATGCTTTGCATTCTTGCAAGTTTTTGCAAGTGTGTTAGTTCCTGTTCAGAGGGCAAGCACACTCAAACGTAGTATTCCATATAAATCTTAGACTGTGGCAGGCTTTAAAACTAAAACAAATATTTAACACAGGATGGAGAGATGTTATACAATGGAGATCTCAACATGTGGAAGCCAGTCTTAGAGAAACATCCATATATTCAACTTTTGTCATTCTCCTGTGATGTCATTTCTGGTTAGGTTCATGACGTCTCGTCCTAGGTCATTATTTCTCGACAAGACCTCAAGAAAACAACAGAAATATCCTTGTTATCATGACAAAATTAATTAAAATAAAATCTATGCCCATATGTCCTCTTCAGGCTTCCATACACAGCTGACACATGTATGCTAACAAACAGACAGCCATGCAGAAAAAAACATCAGAATGTGATAAATTGTAGCGCCCCTCGGAGTAAACATTGTCTGCAGATGACACATGGGTGGACACAAGACAAGTATTTTGCAAAATCCCCCCTCATCATAAATCAAATAGTTCACACTTTAAGCTGCAAGAGTCATGCTTGCCATGCGGCACCATGGTAGATTAATGTTAGCCTGGGCCGCTGCTGCCATGTTACAGGTTAAAACCACTCTCAGTCGTCCAAAGACTTATGTGGGACCTCAGAGAGGCTGGGACCTCCGCGGTTGCTCCAGGGCAACTCCAGGTCAATTGGTGGTTACGCAAACACACAGAATAAAAAGGGGAAACCACTGGGTAGGTCCAGCGGCCTGGGCCAGATTCCTGCAGGGGGATATGGAGGCATTTGAGAGCGTCTTTGTGCTGGAGTGAGAAGGAACCTCTTGTTTTCCCTCCGTCAGTCAGAGAGATGGGCAGTGACCCGCAGGGACCCCCCCTCCCCTCTACTCACCCCTCTTCCCCCAGCCTGGCAGCTAAGCAGGCATGGCAGAAGTGCTGAGCAGAGGGAAATACCCGCTGATGTCAGAGCAGCACTGAATGGACAAGCATGCCCCCCCAACACTCCCTCCCGCCGTCTCCGTCTCTGCTTCTCTGCCTTTTCTGTTCTCCTGCTGCTCACTCAATTATCTGATTCTTTCAAATATGCCATGAAAAAGTTACCCAAAGTTCACCCCTCTGAATATTAAATCATTAAATTCCCTGTGTAAATAGTCCCTCTCTTTTATAAGAAAGGAGTCAAGTCATCGGATTCCTCGCCTTCTGGGCCGCTGGGTCTGCAGCAAGGCGTCTCTGATGGCTAAATGCTGCGCTTAATTGTGTGAACTCACCTGAATCAGCTTTCTTGGCGTACTTCTTGCTCTGTCCTCTGATAATGAGGATGAAAACCAGCAGCAGGATAAAGATGAGCCCCACCAGAGCGACCACAACCAGGAACCACCACTCCTCGTAGAAAGGAGCCACTTTTTGGGCTGGGAAACACACACAAAAATGAAGATTTTAAGGCAGAACTATGATTTTTTTTTTTCTATGCTGTCTAGATAAGCCAGGGAAATAAAACGTACAAACCTCATACCAAAAAAGTTGGGACAGAGTAGAGCAATACTAACTAATGTAAATTTGCTTTCTTTTTCAACTTATATTCAATTGAGTACAGCACAAAGACAAGATATTAGAAATTTACAAAATGCCTGCAGAAGTTCCAAAAAAGTTAGGACAGGAGCAAGAAGAGACTGGGCAAGTTGTGGATTGCTCAAAAACACCTTGAACATTCGACAGGTAAGCAGGCTAATAGATAACGGGTGTTATTACCATGACTGGGTGTAAAAGGAACACTCTTAAAAGCCTCATCTTCCTGATTTCCTCATCTTCAGTCAATAATATCTCCACAAGGTTCAGAGAATCCAGACAAATCTCTGTATGTACCAACAAGGTAGCCTGTTGTGGAGAGACAGCAAGACGGTATCGACAGACATCTGTAGGTGTTTTTTTTTCTGAAGTCACGTGATCACGCGAGGTCGTAGGCAGGTCGGCAGGTGTGTGGTCTCCAGTGATCTGACAGTCTGGCTGAGTCATCTAGTGCGTGCATTCAGAGGATTAAAGATCCTGAAGATTAAAGAAAAATCTTTGGAAATTGTCCTGAAGTCTGTGGTCTCCCACGGTTTTCAAATCGTTTCAGATTAAAAAAATCGTCTAGTGTGTGGCCGGCCAAACTGAATGTTATTATAAAAATGAATCTTTGATATTTTACTCTGTGCATGAAGAAGGCACTGCTTGGAGTCAGAGCTGAAGACGCTGATTGAGAAGGCTGACCCCATGACAGAATTGGAGCTCCAGTGACGGACACTGCTGCTGACAGACACAAACTACTACAGGACAGGTCAACCTTCCAACCATTTTCTGTTCTGTTGCATATGCATATCCTTGTACGGTGAAGCAAATGCACACCTGAGCATCATCTAGAGTATTTAAGGAGATAGTTATCATATGGGCATTTGCATGTAGTTCCATCCTTACCTTGCCACTCAGTAAAGCCTCAAGTCTGCCTCGGTGTCCTCCTTAAGTTCCATCTCCTATCACACCAGTGAATGGGGATCCCACTTGACAACCCTGGTGAAGTGCTGGCTTCTTGCTGCCCATCAGTCTGCATGGCTGACTAGTGGGGGCCAGTTTTGAGGGCTTAACTGGGTTTAGGGATGTTTGCACTGAGTGCTTATATTTTTCATGGGGCAGAAGTGTCTTGTGTTCAACTCAGACACCATGCAAAGTAAAAAGCCATTAATAAAGAAGAACCAGAAGCTCTGTCCTCTTCTCTGGGTTAATCTAAAGGCAGCTCAGACTACATGAATTCAGGCAGATTTTGGCTTGACTGCAACATCACAGCTCATAGTCAATCGTTGAGCCTGACAAGTGTGACATAATCAATAAAATATATTTAATGTAAGTTGAAAAGATTTGCAAGAAGAAAAAGATTTGCATCAATATTTTACACAATGTCCCAACTTTTTTGGTTTGTAATATGATTAAAGTTTCCTTCCTTGATGACTCACCTGATATGGAAGGAGAAGGTAGACTTGGGGAGCCGTAGCCGTAGTCATTCACTCCAATCACCCTGAAGTCATAACTAACTCCTTGCTTCAGGATGTCCATGTTGAACGTGTGTGATGTCACTTCCTTTGGGATGTCCTTGATTAAGATATCCCACAATCCCTCATCTGTAACCAGGTTAAAGCGGCAACTTCAGGTCAGAGGAGACAGCAAAACTTGTAAAACAATCCAACAAAGTCGATAAGTCTTTGTTAACAGGCTGTTTGTTTGTTTGATTCGAGGCTCCGGTCTGGCTGGCGTCTCCCAGAGTAATTCATAATTCCTACAAATATTACACAATCCATCAATTTCACTGCTCCTGTTAAATTTACAGCAACCGAATCTACATCATAAATAGCATCAGGAGCCATATTTCAAATGCAGCAATGTGAGATGTCATGCTACTCACTTTGCAGATCCTGCCAGACACCATTTATTACACATGGCTGCTTGTAAACATCAGTGTAACTTTGACTCTTTTAATGAGATATGCAAACATAAACAAGCGCTGGAGTTCATCCGTCATCTTCCTGAAGTTTGGATAAAAAGTTGGAAGAGCTGATGTAATTTGATTTGAAGACAAAAACAAGTCATTAAGTTATATGATACTGCAGAGAGTTATGTCCCCTGGCATACGCAAAACAGAAGATAAAAGAGGGGTATGAGTGGCTGGTTCTACCATCTGGACTAAGCACCCCCTCTTAATTTTAACTTGCAAAATGGTGAAACAGATCCCTCTTTTTAAGTCCCCTTCCATCAATCAACATTTAACCCCACCATGACCTGTCAATCACACCTGAAACGTAACACCAATAGTCTCAAATGCAGCCCCTTGATCAATAACCCATTAAAAGAGCAGCCACAAAGGCACCAGGGTGGCAGATGTTGACACTTTACACCACCTTTCTTATTCAAACTATCAACCAGGACTTAAAGAACGTTAGAAACACATAGGGGATATTCTGGATGTGTCGCTGTGTAGCTAAAGTACCAACCTGAAGGTCTGGCCTCGATCACGTAGCGCGTGATGGGAGCACGTCCTTGGTCCCCACTGGTCCAGTGGATGGTCAGGGCCGAACCATAGCGTGAAATGAAGGGCTCTCCTGGAGGTCCTGGGGCTCCTGAGGAAGAATATTTCAGAACTGTATTAACCTCAAAAGACCCTACAATTACATATGAGGAAAATAGGTTTAGGCCATCCTACAAAATAGCAATAACTTTGAATGCAATTAGAATTTTTAAGAAAATTGTCCTGGATGTCCATGAAGTTTAAAGTAAAGCATTTAAAGTTCGTTAAATACTGTCTGGATATTTCAGGGAATTTTCTCTGAAATTTTCAATTATTTTCATAGAAATTTAGGGGATATGTTTGTATTTTTGTGTGGTTTCATAGAGCATTGTAGGTAAATTTGCTTGTTTTTTTTTTTTGGATGTTCATGGAAATATGGGAAATTTATTTGTATTTTTTGGGTAATTTGTAAGAAACTTTTCAATGTCTTCTATGGAAATTTAAAGGATGTTTGTATATTTTCGGAATCATGCTTTGGCTTTTTCTGGCATTTTTTAGGAAAATTTGTTTTTAAATTTTTTGGCACTTGCTAGAAATAATTTTTGAATCTGAACAAGAATTTTCAAGTATTTTCATGGAAATAAAGGTGAAGTATTTTGACATTTTCATGGAAATGTGGGAAATTTATTGTGTTTTTTTTTATTTAAAATTGTTAAATAGTCTTCATGGAAATAAAGGGAATACGTTTTAATATTTTGGAAGCTTCCATACGACATTTTTGAGAAATTTGCTTTTTTGGGCATTTTTTTAATGGGAATTTGGTAGTTTTGTTTGGAAAATTCTATAGATTTGAATGAAAATTTAGAGGAAATTTAATTGTGATTTTGGGGAATTTGATAGGGAATTTTCAAGTACTGTCATGGAAATTAATGAGATATGTTAGTATATTTTGGAGATTTTTCATTTAACAATTTTAGGGAAATTTGCCTTTTTAATGGAAATTTTGGAAATGTCTTTTTTTCCTTTTTTTTGCATTTTCATGGACATTTAAGGGAAATTTATTTGTAATTTTTGGGGAATTTCACTGGGGTTATTCTCTGATTTTCATGGAAATTAAGGTGATATGCTTGTATATTTTAGAGTTTTTTGGCTTTGAAATTTAAAGATTTTCATGGAAATTTTTTGGAATTTGAATATTTCTGTCATTTTCATGGAAGTTAGGGGAAAGCATTTATATTTTTTGGAATTTGTTAATTAGCTTTGAATTTTGGGAACTTCTCTTAAAAGTCTTTTAGGAATGGAAGATTTTGGGGAAATTTTTATTGTAATGTTGAAGCTGTTTTAAAAATGTTTCACTGAAACATTTGAGAATATCTAAAGAAACTGTTTTCTGGGATACTTTAGCAATATGTTTAAGAGTATTCACTTGCATTTTAGGTAACTACTTTGAAATTTCAGTGAATTTGTGTAGAAAAAGAAAGATTCAGAAAAAAATTGCTGTTCAAAGACAAGGCTGATGCTTTAATTTATCAGGCCCTACTTATCCTATGTAAGTGGTAGAACTCTCAGAGTGCATTCTAAACAAAAGCTCAGGTCTAAGAGAGTAAAAGCATTAGTAATTTACCCAGTAGATCATGAGTATGGAGAATCCACTATTTTACTTTAGCAACCCACTGTTGCTTCCTTGATTTTAACATATTTCCTAGTGTACTTAAACTAATAAAGCAAAGGCCAAAGCTTATATTTTGTCATTAACAACCTAGAGTAGAATTGGGTTTTGTATTAGTTTTAAAATTTGAAACATTTAGACCATTTCCTCATCAAAGTGGCGTTGTTGGCAGGATCTCAACACAGCAAAGACTGGCAAGTGTGCAAATTTGTATTCTGTGTCCCACACCATGTCTGAGTTTGATGATATCAAAAGAACCAATACTATAATTAGGCTAAAACCAACAAAAGTGAAGTGTAAAACACTTTTCAAAAATTTTATGTGAAAAAATTCAAAGTGCTGTATTTCTACTTTGCTTCCTTTATAGCATTTTGTTAATTCTATGCATTTTTAGTGGCTTTCCAAATTCTGCAGTTTTCCAAAAATGGTCTCTTTCTGCTGCGTTACAGCGTTACAGAAATTTAAACACTTGCAAACATTATGGTTTTGGAACTGAGTTGCAGTTGGAGATGTTTGTGTTTCAGGAACATTTTTGGGCAGACCCTAGTTGTGTCTGACGTAAACCAAAGAGAATTCTGTCTTTGGTCCAGTGGGAAGTAAAATACCAGTCTAAGAGTGATCAAGTTTGTGCACACTAAAGCGGTTTATCAACACTGGTTTGATAGCCGCTCATGGTAAATCTATGGTAATCCCAACACAACGATGTAGTTTCTAGAGTTTTGATGCACTAGCTAAGTTTACAATGTGGATCTTTATCAAGCTTTGGATTTTTTTTTTTTTTTGCTGTTTCAGAACTACAACTAACTGCTACAATTAACTGATTTAATTATTGTCTCCCTCCACTCTCGATCAATCACAGCTTTCTCTCAACAAGGTGGTCCATTTAAATATGACATCCTTGTCACTGATCTCTACACCAGCACTGATCAAATTTTACTTCTACTGGCAGAGCTTCACCTCCACCACCCCAGCATCCAAGCCTCCTTCTTTCTAGCCTCAAGCTTTTGTTGCACCCTTATATCAGGGTTGGGAAGAGAGGAGTGGTGGTGTTAGCACTGTATAGTCAGTCTGCAATAAATAGTTAAATCTAAGACATCAGTGACCCTGACTGAATTAAAGTTATTGCGATTTTAAATAGTCCAAATGCTTTTATTTAAATGTATTCACAGACTTTATGGATTCAGAGAGAAATTGCAACTTTTTGCTCTGTTACTATGAGACATGCTACACACATACAAAGGCCTGAAGGTGCAAATAAGACCTGTGTTCATCTGCTGCAAGGGACTGCCACCAGTTTCGATATCCTGCTCAAGGGTACCTCAACAGTATTTGGAAAGTAAAAGGTCCTTGACATAAAAAAAAAAAAATCCAACAAAGTAAAGTTCCACTTTCTATACTTTGTACATGCAAGGTCTTAAACTGACAATCTTCTGATTTCAAATCCATGTTCCAACTGGCTGAATGTCTACCCATATTGATTTGTTTCCTTCAATGTTTTGACCCAAACTTTCTGTAAAAAGTTCCAAAAGTTACACATTTAGACTCACACTTAAGGTCTGGATTTTAAATGACACAAACATTTTTAAAAAGTTCAATTTTAGTAAACTGCATTGAGATCAGAGATAATGTTGCTGAGGTCAGAAGACACTTTTTCAGGATGATTATGCTGAATCAGATATTAGTCACCAAAGCTAATCTGTTGTTACTATTGATAATTCATGTTTATTACATTAGTTTCCATTCCTTTATTATCAACCTATTCATTTTTGCCATGTTTGTAGTTTACATCCTACACATCAGATAGTTAAATACAGCCTGAGCTCTCTGGTGTGCTCTCTAGAGGTTTCCTTCTGTAATGAATGTTGCCTAAAAATAAGTATATGCAAGAAAGCTCATGGCCCAGCTGGATGCATACAGTTTTTGTATCTCCAGCCTAACACAAGTTTTCTCCTGGGGTCTACAGTATCATGAGTTATCTCTCCCAACAAACATCACAGCCACTCTACCTTCTCCAGGTCCAGTGGTAATGTTGGCCTCCACCTCGGGCCCGTAGATGAACGTCTTGGCCCGTATACGGAAGTTGTAAGTGATGCCGTCGGCCAGGTCTCTGAGCTTCAACCAGAGGGGTCCGCTCCCCTTCACGTCCACCGTCACTGTCTTACTGACGCCTGGGGGGGAGGGGGAGTGGAGACATTCGGCACAGGCCACTGAGGACTCTAGACAAACAAACCACATTTAGAGCAGGCAATGTGGGAGCACACTCGACACAGGCAAACAAACACAAAAACACATATGCAGTGATGGGATTAGTCATGAATTTTATGTCTGAGTATCAGCACTGTAGTCACGTATCATTTGTAATGATTGCAGAACATGAAGAAAAGGTTGCAATGATGCACAAGCTGTTACTGTCAGGGTGATGATTAGGCAGAGAAAATGCACACCACAAGATTTTAACCAGGTCAAGTCATATTGAAGAAATTCCAAATTCATACACAAGGTTAGAATATTGATGTGTCTTGTGATGTGCATGAAGCCCTGATAGAAGCCAGCAGCCATTTCTAGCACTGAAAATAAGGAAAAAGAGCTTACCATCTACAGGCGTGGAGGGCTCATAGACCAGACGGTAGCCCTCAATTATGCCGTTAGGGAAGGTGGGCTCGCCCCAGGAAACGTTGACTGAGGTGGTGGTCAGCTCACTGAAGTGGATGAAGCTGGGAGCACTGGGAGCTGGAATGTACAGATGTCACAGGTCAAAAAACATGGAAAAGAGTAACCAGATTAGGATTATTTTTCTTCCCTCAGGGGTAATTTTCTGGACATATGGTGCATTCATGGGTTGACTCCATCAGATCTAAAATGTGCAGGGGTGGTGGAGAGAGGGTTTATTACAGAACCCATACATTTAGCTACAAAGCATGTAAGCTTTCACAATATTAGTGAATAAGGGCTATCATATGACTAATCTCAGATTTTCTGTAGTTAATTGCGATTAATCTCCCTATTTGAAATTCCACCAATTTGCACTGTAAATTGTTTTGTTTCATTCTGGATTTTGGTACAGTCTTAAACTAAGACCTGCTTTTATTTTGAAAGAAAACAGGAGACCTCAGGTAGATTGATGGTTATGACATGAACCTAACCATGGAAAAAGGAACTTGCTATGGATTGAAAAGGAAATAAGGGAACAGCAGAAAGGTGAGTGTTTGATCATACAAGATGGGTTTTAACTTGTCCACTGATCTGTCTGTGAGTTTTTAAAGCTGGAATAAGCCTTTAAGAAGCAGGAGAGGGTGTACTTTTATTTTATTATTGTGGCTGCAGGGAGACGTTGAAGTGGCTTGAACAAAATGTCCTGAAGGCATGCAATAAATGCAATTAAAAATTTAATGAACTAATTATGGACTTTAATTAATCAGGATGAATGCATATAGCTGCCAGCCCTACTGTAAATCTATAGGAAATATTTTATTAGGCTAACAGTTTAATTTGAATGGGTTGATTTACCTCAGACAATACCTAGGGCATTTTTGTTTGTCTACCTAGCTTACCCTTTCAAGATGCTAGCTTATAGTACATGTGAAATACCTTAAAAGACATTTATTGTTTAAGACTAAAAACACAATTTTGAGGTGCAGGAGGCCTAGTGGTTAGGTCCCACCCTATGAAGGTTTGAGTCTGGCCTGCGGCCTCTATCCCCCATGTCTCTCCCCTCTCTTCTCCCTATTTTCAACTCTATCTACTGTCCTCCTCTCTAAATAAAGGCATAAAAATTCCAAAAATATATCTTTTAAAATAACAAAAACCAAACATAGGGATGTGACTATGTTTTAATATGCAGCACACAGATTCAGAACTAAGGAGAAATATACAGACAACATGACATTTGTCAATTAGAGCGCTCTGACACATTCAAATGATTGTTGACGAGTGATCAATCTTGTCCGCCTCTGCTTGTGCACAAGCATGCATGAGCTAAAATACACCTCTTCCATCTGTACTAGGGCCAAAGAAGTAGACTATATCTGAGCACACTGTAGAGTATTAGTCAACCAAACTGGACTGTGGGGGTCAAACATGCTTGGGTGCGGTACTAATTGCCTTGTGTTAGCATGCCCTCAATGACACGTAAACATGTTGGCTAAATTGATATGCTAGGTTAAAATTTAACACACCTAGATAGTGTGCTGGGGTCATTTCACTCTTGCATGTCAACTTACTGATAGTTATTCTATACATGCGCCCAACTTCCTGTGCTGCGCTTTGACCTAGAAGTTGAACAATCTTGAATAAAGCTGTATGAATCTCATTTCAGAAGCATTAAGTGTGCAAAAAAAGTTCTGAGGTTTACATGTCTTTATCATTTAACACTGAACAGGTTTATTGCTTGCTAGCTTGTGAACTGATATTTGACATTTTAGGTAAATTGGAAGTGGGTCCATAGGAACTAGCTAAAATGATGCCTATCACCACCTACTGTAGTTGAGCTGGCCACAACCTTGGCTTTACTTGGCTGTGCATACTAAATTGCTGACAGCCTTTAGACTGGAAACTTGTTTAAGGCAGCCCCTACTGGTTACGCACTAATGTTGGATGAGAAGCCTAGGTCTGAGCTCTGTGTGGGCCAGTCAAGTTCTTCCATACCAACTTGTCAAGTCGTGCGCAGTCATGTTGGAACAGAAATGGGCTGTCCCCAAACTGTTGGCACATAGTTGGAAGCATAGCATTGTCCAAGATGTCTTGGTATACTGAAGCATTAAGGCTGGCGTTCACTGGAGATAAGGGGCCCAAACCCTTAGAAACAGCCCCACACTATTAGCCCTCCTCCACCAAACTTCACAGTCAGGTAGGTAACATTCTGCGGGCTAAACCCAGACTCGACCAAGAGTCTTGTTTTTTCTATTAGCACATCTATTATTACTTTCCATTCCTACTGCATATTCATTGCTGCAGTTTAGAAAAGTTGTTCTGCAGAAGTAGGGACACTTTCAGGAGACAAAGCCTCTTTGTCTTATGAAAATACATGGGATAACTTTCTCTGCAGTACTCCTCCCTCCTTCCTTCCCATTTTTACCTGTCATCAGCTTCCACCTCTTATGACAGTGACCCATGAGGGAAACCTCAGGGAAATCTGTGAACATCTTATTTTACTTTCTTTTTAATGGTCCAAGCTATATCATTAAAAATGCAGCTAAAGTTTTAAATGGCTTCTGTTACACAGGGGTTTTAGAGAGCATCTCTCTTTCTTTTGAGCAGGAAGACAAAAAAAGAAAAGCGTGAGGTAAGAAGACAAAATCATGAGAGAAAGAAAGAATTAGGAGCAGTTTGATCCGGATGTTTTGTAGACGTAGCGTGCCCGCAGTCAGAAAACTTGCTTTGAATTTCAATCCCATCCATTTTTTAGACCAAACAGGAGACTCAGCGAATGAGTTTGGAGTGGGTTTGCTGATTAGGAACTTATGCTCAGTGTGTGGTTCCGCTAACATCGTTTGGCATGCTGACAGCAACGATTAGCATCATCTTCACAACAAATTCTCTCCTCGCGGTTGACTCCTCCACTTTGAGAAAACTGCGAGGGCTCTCCAAACTAACATCAGCAGCATATAAATATGACAAATGAACATGTACCAACTGTAATTTGTCTGCTTTAGTCATGTCGCTCTTTCAGCTCATTTATCTTCAGCTTGTCTCCTCGTTCTCAGCAGCTCTCCATCATGTGTTTATTCACTACAAACTGAAATATTTGTTTTTATATGTTGCTTGTTTGCAGAAGTGCTGACTGTTGCAATAATTTACCATATTCACACAGCAGCCATTTTTACTCAGCATGTTTGCATGCACAGTTTAGTTGATAAAAGATGTGTAAGGCCATTTCCCTACAGTTCTTGTTCCAGTAGCACTGGAGTAGAAGCTATTCATTAAAGGGAGCATTTCTGCCTCTGTTATAGTGGATGGCGATTAAGCTGGTTACCATGGACCTTTTCTTGTTGCTAACCAGCCACCAAGTGGTACAACCTTGTAGTTATAAGTTAAACAATAGAAACATGGTCAAATTTTAAAGTTCTGTACATTTCATACATATCCTGGGCTTTGCTTTTTGCAGAAATGCAAGTGATATCTAAAGGCAACTCGTACTATGGTTAGCATTGATGCTTATCCACTCACAGGTCCAAGCCCAGCATGCCCAACATGTGCAGAACACCAAGTAGAATTTGGGTCTGCATGAGGAGTATACATGCAAGAGTAAAGACATTCTGAGCTGCATTATCTCGGTATGCTAATCCAACCTCAAGAAATGCAATTTAGTACAATTTCATTTGGACTAGCATAATAATGTGCATCTAAAAATCCAGTGTAAGACGGATGGGCACAATAATTGACGTTTTCTAACAGTGTGAGGATGTAGGCTATCATTACACTGTGGTATTATAGCTGACAAAAAATTACAATAGTAAGTAATAGAGGGAGTTTGGCAAAACAATGTCCATTCATCGCATCTTGATTTTTAGCAACTGAGCAAATACGTAAAGATACATCAGCCAAGATATGAAGGCTCAACTGCATATTGTATGATCCATTGAATAAAACAGGTCTTCTAAGTCATAGAAGTTAGCAAACTTTTTTCCTGTTAGAAACTTACAATTACAGTATATCAGCAGATATTACATTAGTCAGCTTGCATTTTTACATTAAAACTAACTCAGGGGTTCTCAAAGTTTTGATAGCTGAGGTCCAATTTAGGAATCCAACATTGGACTGAGGGCAGCTGAAGGGAAAAAAATGGAAAAAAAAAACAGAAAAAAAAACCCCATTTGTAATCATTTTAATGACCAGGTTGCATCTCAACAGTTTACATTTACTGGTCTGCATCCAGTAATGTGCAATAAACACATTTTAATTACTATAAATGAGGCTAAACCTGGCAAAACTTGAGAAAACCTTGAGAAACATTGTAATGCACACAAAATCCTTAGGGTTTTCTGCCTTCTACAGTCAAATTTGGGATATAACAGTCCTGTGTGCAGTCCATTTCAGAATATATGTAAAAACTTATTTAGAACAGTCAGTCTCAGTGTGCCTTGCTTCCTGTCTTAACAATCGCAGTCCGCCAGAAATGTGGGCCTTCTGTGGGCCGCCATTGGGTCGCGGGCCGCACTTTGAGAACCTGTGCTCTAAATAAAACTGACTCTAAAAGAATCAACCAAATCACAACCATTTTGCCATGTCTAGCTTGATTAACTAGACAGAAGCCAACTAAAATAAGGAGGAACACTATGCCATATCTGGAAGTCCCCACCATATAAGCTGACCCATAAGATAAAATGAAGAAATAGCAACTAGCTAACCTTACTCCTAGTTGAAATTACTCTTAGCTAGCTAGCATTTTAATCACTCTGGGTAGGTAAGGGTGGGTTATTATGTATCCTTTCTAACTGATAACGTTGACAAGGAAGTGGTTTGCTAATACTTAAAAGGAGTAAACAGTCTGCTAACAGAAAAAAATGCTTGCCCTTCATGAGAATATTCTAATGCAGCCAGCGTAGCTTACATAGCTTTGTTAGCTGCGTAAGCTACATAGCTACAGCTAAGCTCACACAGCAGCTAGGTAAGCTTTGCCTCTACCTTATCTATATAGCTAAGTTAGCTTTAGCTACATTTGCAAAAGAACATGTTAGAGCTAGAACTAACTTAGCTATAGGATAAGGAGCTATGTATGCTTTTTTTATTCATGAAATGTTTCTTAGTCTGTAATGTTTGCAATGTGGTTATTTCATGAATGTAGCTGCCAGACTTTGATGATGAATGAAGTTGAATTTAGAGAAAAAAGTCAGATTGGAAATAAGTTGTACTGGCAAATTACAGCACTTTCTTTATGAGATACTCAGTGTCTCAGATGACTGATCTATGAGATCTCAGAGATGTACAGCCTGCAGCTAGACCCCTCTTGTAAAAACTGACATTTGACAATCAACCAGTAGGCCTATATTAGATAACCCATATAGCTGAGAGCTAACTGTTAGCTAACCTTATTGTTCACAAGCAAACATTTTTGCAGGTGGGGATCTATCATTTTCCATTCTTTTGATGCTCCTTTTTCAAACAGTAGATGAGAAAATGTGAAATGTTGATATTAGCTGATGTCAAAAGGTGGTGAATGTAATCTCACAAATCAATTCACTCTCAATGGGGGGTGAAAATTTGGAGAGAAATCAGGCAATTTTTGACCTTGAGATATGTACCTCCCACTTCTCTCTATGCATTGTCTTTTCAGTTGGTCCCTGAGAACTGGGATGACAAAAGCTGTGGAATAGCCTTTGACTTTTCACACTGAGCTTAAAGTCAGACCAAAAATGACCACCTCTGAAAATAAGATCAGTGACATCTTATAGTTACATTTCCATACCTGCTTGTTGAGTACGTCCTCTCGTCGGTGGGCTCCGGGGTCCGTCCCCTGCTGCATTAAAGGGTGCCACACTGATCATATAGGTGGTATAACTGGTCAGGTTCTTCAGCTTTACTCCTCCCTCTGGCATGAACAGAGTCCGCAGGCGCTCTGTCTCATTCTTACGCTGGAACTCCCAGAAGTAAACCTACCAGGAATACAAGACATAAATAAATATTAATGTAAATGTCTACCAGTGTCTCAGGAGAATGCAGCAACTTCTGCTTCTGTAAAACTCATTTCAGAATCCCTTAAGGGAAGAAATTTCTTCTTATTTCCTGTAAATGTTTTCTTGAGGAAAAGACTAAATCTTTTATTGAAAGCCCCTCTGCAAAACTGTGTTAGTTCAAGTTTAAAGATGTTCATTCAGCTCTGATCATCATTAAGATACAGTATGCTGTCTCTTGGGCAGCACAAAATCATATAAATTCCTATTCATTGGGTCAAACAGAGGACAATACTGGTGTGACTGTAGATTAATTAGTTATACCTTATAGCCCTGGATGTCTCCATTCTGTGCATCTGCAGGGGGAGGATCCCATGTCACATCCAGCTGGGTGGCTGTTGCTGACTGAATGGCAACCTTCTGTGGTGGGGCTGTAGGCACTGTTAAAGGCATCAAAAATTAATACATGTGTTAAGACATATATAAGAACATGTTTTGCATCAGCTATTTAGTTGAAACAATATTACGCAGCATTATTGCTAAAGGGCCTGTGTCACTGTTTATTCTGTTGGCAGCGCTTATTTCCAATATAAAACCAAAAAAGTCCAATGTTTTCCCATAAGCATCTTCAGCACTAAAACCTTGGCTCCAGATATTTTTTGCCATTAAAGTGCGAACTGTTCAACTTTTGGAACACCAAATGAGCATTATTCTTGTTAATGTGATGTTTATCTAACTGACCAATGAAAATCATAAAGGGGTGAGATTTTTGATATTAGTTTTGTCAAAAGTAGTGGTGGAAAAAAATGCAGATTTTACTCATCTTTTCAGCTGCAGATTCCAAGTCAGATTCCTATACTTTTTTTATGTTTTCCTTGTTATTTTTCAGTAAATTAAAGAAAATATTAAAGTCCCTGTAAAGTGAAATCTAAACCTTGAGTCTTAACACACTAGATATGTTGGAATGACATTGCTGAAAACATCCTGACTTGGTTTTATTTGAGCTGGACAAATATAGTATGGGCCCGTGACATCAACAGTCTTGATGGGCAATTGTCCCACCCCCTTAATGCTAAAAAATAATATATAATCATCTCAATAGAGTCTGATGTTAGCCGATGTCACTAGCTTCACTGAAAGTCAAAAACTAGTTATATGCTTTGTTTTTGTTTATTGTGAGGTAAATTTCAAAAATCTGTCAGCCACAGTGGTCATTAAAATGATCATAAAAGAAAGATTTGTGCCAGAAAACAGTAAATTTAATCCCCACTTCTGTCTTCTCTGCAATGGCACAGAGCAAGGCGGCTGTGCTCTGATCAGAAGCATTTTTTTTAATTTGAGAGGATCATATTTGTGACTGAAATATTTTTGCCTTGTGGTTCTCAACATGGAAGCCTGTAACACAACAAACCTAAAATACAGATTTTTTTTTATCACCTTACAGGGACTTTAACTTATGGAAATTACCAAGAGAAGCCAAACTCAACCTTCTTAACCTAGCAAAAATAGGCAGGAGTAAGCCAGATACCGGTCTAAATAAGTTCACAGTTCCCTGCAGTTGTCTTTGTAGTGCACATTTTGTACACGGAAAGTTTAGCTAGCTTTAAATATCAGTATAAAATGTCTACAAATCCTTTTATGAAACATAAAACAGCATTTTTATAGCAACATGTCATTTGCTAACATTGGCAAATGCAGCACACTTCAAAAATGGACTTTGTTTACAGCTGTCTTTCAACCACAGGAGATACCGACAACAGAAAGACCACATCAATGCCCCCTTCTATAGTCTGATAATGTTGTGACATTTTAATGAAATACTTTTCATTAATGAAAAGGTTTTCAGGTGGAAAGCTACATAGGCCTTAACGTTTATACTTTAAGATCACTGTCTAATTTTGAAAAAAAAAAAAAAAACCTTGTTGAATATGGTCTTCATAAGTTTCTCTGTTTGTAAGCGATCTTGAGGTGACTCACTTCATTTGAAAGTCCCAAACATTTGTGTTATGTTGGCTTATTTAATTTTGTCACATTTTGTTACTTTTCGTGGCTCCAAAATACACCTTGAATCTAATTATTGACTAAAATACACCTTTTACTTTATTTACAGTCATGTGCAAAAGTTTGAGGCATGTATGGCAGGGTCTAATGTACCACAGCCTGGGGCAAGAGTCAAGCTTGACACGTCATCACACAAGGTCAAGCTCAGCAGCACCTCCTTCGTCAGGGCCTTTTCACCCCTGGTAATACACTTGGAGACCACCAACAGTTTTCGGGCCCTTTGGACATGCACAGCATGATCAGAGGCTCACTCCTCTTACTCCACCATAAAGGTTTTATTTTTTCAGATTATCTTTCCATGCCCCAGGTAATATGCAGGGACATCCAGAGCATGACCTGGGTTGCCTCAATCCCCATTCCACCTAGTGGTGCCTTGCTCGCTTGGTGGCTTACTCGCCATTACATGCCTTACTTCCGACTCAATTTTTGGCCCAAACATGCCTCTAAGTTTCACAGTACTGTATGATTTTTATCTAGAGGATACAAATAATCTCAAAAAAAAAAGCAAAAAGCCACGTCCACTTGAACGAGGGTGGTCGACTCACTCAGCTCTAAAGACAGTGTTGATTTAATAGACGGGAAGTGTACATACCTGCTTCCCCTACAAACACCTCCTGTGGCGGGCTGTTTGGCCCCTCGCCCACGGCATTGTATACACTCATGCGGATCTCATAGCGCTTGTGTTTGCTCAGCTCTGCAACACAGGTAAACAACCATGGATAGAAAGTTAGGAATCATATTCGACACCCATTCCTTCTTCACATCTGTAATTCCCACCTGTGCACAATGTAAAACACCTATTACAATCCTAGAAAAAGTTGTTGGTGCAACAACAAAGCTGTGCTGGGGTCCCACCCACCAGTGTGATACTCGTAGCAGGAAATGAACACTTATAATACTGTATGCTGTAATTATAGGAGAAATATGTGACCATCTGCTTTTGTAGCGCCTCTCTGAATAAGCTGACATGTGCAAAACAAGGAGTATGTTGGACTGTGCAAGCTTGTGCACTCAGAGTCCAAGAATTTCTGTATACAGAGCGCCTCCATGAAGCTTAGTAGAAGTGTTTGTACCATTGAGATGCGAATGTAAGCAGCCAAATGTTGTGTTAATTTGGTCGACACTCTGGTTTTCCCTGTATCGCTGTACAGGACAGCAGGGCACTTGAGGCATATGGTGAAATCCACAGAAAGATAGCTTTGCAGACAAATTGAATCCTTGTGAGTGCATGAGTGAGTGTTTATGTGCAGAGAGTGAAGAACTTACTGTCCAGTTCATACTGGTTCAGAGCTGGTTCACTGAGATTGCGGATGCTGTAAGGGGCTGCGATGAAGAGTTGGAAAGAAAAAGAAGATATAAAAGAGAAGAATTAGCCAAACAATAATAGTGAGAAAAACATAATATTTTGTAGTCCAGAAAAGTATCAGTATTTTTATAAAAACCAACACAATCACAGTAGCCAAACCTCTGTGAGTGAGCCCAAGAATAACTCAACAAGAGTTAAATTATAGGCTAAGTTACACAGCGCAGCAGAACAAGAACAGCTCCTGAGTAAACCTAATAATAGCTTGTTGCTGATAGCTGGTGATCACAAGATGAAATGTTTTGCTGAGAAGTGTCAAGACCAGCGAGGAAATGTTCGAAAGAGAACAGGCCTGTATGAAAGTTTTCTTCTGATGGAAATAATGGTGCTGACTCATAAATACTGCGCAGGGAAAATAACCCCGACAGCGTCTGATAATTGCCCGAAAATAAAAGTGAAGTAGCAGAAAAAACAGCATCTTATTTCCCTGCCAATCATTAGTTTATGAATCTTGAATGAATTTCTTTCCTTGTTTAACTTCTTGAAATCCATGAAGAACTTTCTCTTCTTTTGCTAAAAGAATGGTAACAGATTCCAGCTTTGGAAATGCAACAGAATCCCCTTAAAATGTGCCAGTTAACTAGAGAGTTTAAAGCTTTTTTTTAGGGTTAAAATGTCCAAATAATTGACTCAGTAAATCCTCTTTTAATAGAGAACAAATTATTAAGCTTCTACTGTTACAAGCAAAAGTATGGAGAAATGTTACCACTGGCAGGTTAACTGAGCTAGCAAAGGGTTTAAATACACAAATAGCTCACCCAGTAGATCCTATAGGGATTCCTGTATCTATTATTTCTTGCCTTAGCCTCTGCTGTTTTTGGTGCTGCTAAAAAGAAATGTTACTGCTAGCAACAGGGTTTAATCACCTAAATAATTCATCCTGTAAATTCTCTATTTTATAAAAAAACATTCCTTATCTCAGCTTCAACTATTTCTAGTGTAGCTAAGACAAAAATGTTATTGCTAGCAGGTTAATAAAGCTAGGAATGGGGTTTATAAACCCCCCAAATCACCCAGAAAATCCCTTATTGATATATGTTATTCCTTTCTTTAGCGTTAACTATTTTTAGTGAAGCTATGAAGAAATGTTGCTGCTAGCAGATTGATAGAGGTAGCAAAGGGTTCAAATACCCAAATAATTAACTAAATAAATTGCCTATTAACATATCATTACCTTAGCTTCTACTGTTTTTAATGTAGCTGAGAAGAAATGCAACTGATATCAAGTTAATTCACCAAGAAAACCCTTTATTATTATTCCTTATCTTAGCATCTACTGTTTTTAGTGCTGCTCAGGAGAAATGTTACTGCAAATAGGCAAATAAAGCTAGCAAAGAGTTCAAATACAAACATGTTTTACCCAGAAAATTACCAATTAACATTTTGCTGCCACAGGAAAGTCTTTAGAAAAAAACTAATGCTACTAAAATACAAAGCAGCCAGGTTAGAAGGGAAAACTAGCTAGCCTAGGAAGCTAATCAAAGAAAAAGCCTGTATTTCTCTTACAAAATTGTAGTTAAGGTAATATCAATGCTGCTAAATATTTCTGATAGCATACAAGCTAGCCAAGTTAAAGCCATTGTTTTCATTGTCAAGAAGAAATATTGCTGATATTATATAAGCTTGCAAGGCTAGGGGACACTATTTCTTTTACGAATTGAAGACAATCATAATTAGATGTTGAGAATATATATTTTTGCTAGCATACAAGCTGGCTAAGTTAAAAGATATAACTAGCTAACACAGGGAATTAACCAAACAACAAGCCAAATTTGTTGTTTAATATTCCTGATATTATATAAGCAAGTGAAGCTAGAGGTAAAACTAGCTAGCAAAGAAAGTTAACTGAAAAAGAAGTCAGTATTTCTTTTACTTATTTGTTGTTAAGATAGACATAAGAATACTTTTAGAAGACATATCACTGATAGCATAAAAGCTAGCTAGGTTAGGAGGTAAATTTAGCTGCCAAAGACAGTTAACCAAAGAAAAAGTCAGTGTTTCATTCATAAATTTGTAACTCTAAGAAGATTTTGAGAAGAAATACAAATGTTAGCACACAGGCTATCTAAGTTTAGGAGATAAAACTAGCTAGAAAAACAGCTCTAACCAAGACAGAAGGCAGTATATCTTCCTCAAATCTGCAGTTAGATAGCCATTTCTGGTAAAAACATACTAAAAACAACACTCAAAAAGTTCTAGGTGTAACACCCAGATGTCACATGACTATAAGAGAGGAAGTTGGCATGAGCTAGCTAATCAGGGTCAAAATTGTGCATTAGAAAGTGTTCTAGGAGATAGCTTTAGGTTTTTTTTTCTAACAACTAAACTGCAAATGTACTTTTTGTGATGAAACAATGGTGAAAATTGTAGAAAATTGGTGAGTTGTTAGCCGGCATGATTCCTCACCAGTCAGCTCAGCCCAGGTGGACGCACTGTTGTGGATAGCATGTGCAGAATAGCTGCGGAGACGGTCGTACATCAGCTCACGATAGCGAATCCTGAAACCCAGTAAGATCCCATTGATCTTCTCCTCAGAGGGGGGCTGAAAAAGAGGAAGGAAAGAGAAGTTTAGAAGTTAAAGTCTGATGTAGCAGATGTCTGCAGAAGCGAGACCCAGAAATAGCTCTGAATACTTCTCGTGACCTAGTTTCACTTTTAATGAGGTTGGTAAATCGCTAATTTCACCTTAATCGGCGTTTTAGTTGTATGTTTCTTCTCTGGGATAATTCCACTTAATCACTGAGTGTTTTGTCTCTACTTAAGCATCACTGAAGAGACTTACAGTAAGAAAACTGAGCTCATCCACAAGTGAGTCACTTGGAGAAATCCCCCATAGTTGAAAATGACAGAGCAAAGCCGGAGGGGAGAAAATAAGCACTTCTCTAAGCTTACAAACTCTACAAGTGTTCCCCATAAAAGTAAAATTGTGGCTTGGAGCCTCCTGTTTTTTCCTCTTTATGACTTGTTAATTCAGGTGTGAGTGTGGGAGTAGACATGAGGGGTGTTTGTGAAAGTGTTTAGCATCCAGTTTGTAAGTACAGGCCTGCTCTGTGGTCTCTCATGCAGCCAATTTTCTCAGACTTTCATAAATTAAGCAAACAATAAGGGATAGAAAAAAAAGCAGAAGACAGCGTGCCCTCTTACCTTCCAGCGGATGAGTACTGATGTTGTTGTGTGCGGCGTGACGGAGAGAATGGTGGGTGCTTCGTCAGGCGCTGGGGTGATAAAAAGTGAGATAAATGAGCTTAATTGACCTGAAAATGTGAACAATTCAAGATGCTTAATCCATCCATGTGCAGTGGCATTCATGGAGCATAAACACACAATGGCAAAAACAAAAAAGCCATTGAGGGATGAGTCAAAAATAGCATTTTGGAAAAGATATTTAGACGGAACATTTATTTAGTTTGTTAAGGCACCACTGGGCAGATCTTGGCAGGGCCCTCACACTACCCTCTTGTCTCATGGTAGCTGCAGATAGAGCACACATGATGTAACCTGAAGGCTTTGCCAGCAGCGTTTGTATCACAACAATAGGCTAATTCATGCAGACATTAATCTCTTTTCACTGGGACACAAAGGAACATAGTGTTAATATCAGACCTAAAATTAACTATAGCCTACATATTGTTATAAATGGGTTTTTATAAAGTTCATTTGCGTTACAGCCTTATCTTGTCTTAAAAATAATGTCAGACTGCCTGGAAACTAATTTACCATATTCACACATCACCCATTATCCTCTGATGTTAAATTTGGAAGCTCAAATCCTCGAATAAGGTTGAAGCCTTGATTCAATTTAATTAGTTGTAGAAACTAAGAGTCTCTGAAAATCATTAACATTTGACCATTTCTCATGTGACTATTGGAAAAAGTATGGATAGTAGAAACCTGGAGGACATGGAGCCATATTCAAGATTAAACAGCACATTTAATAACCTTTTAGGCCCTTTAAGAAAATAAACTACAGCTGTCAAACAACCACCAATGCTGCTTAGCTAGTATTACCAAAAGCCAGTAATTTACACCTATTTTAACTTGCAGTTCTGGATGGCTGAGTCAACTGTGTTGACAGAAAATGATCTTTGGAAGTGTTCCTATGCAGTGATTTCCAGCACAGAATCATGCCTTTTTTTAACAGTGCAACCTGAGGGCCTGAATATCACAAGCATCTAATATTGACTTTCAGCTTTCAGCTGGGGGGGGGGGGGGGGGGGCAGGACTGTCTGTTCTGACCTTGTCAAAACTAGATGTGCATTTATTTTATAAAAATCATGAGAAACAATACGACGGCATATTAGGGCAAAAAATACACTGTAAAAAAGTAAAGACAATCCATTAATTTCAAGTTTTTAAAATCTTGACTCAATAACAGTGTGAAGTCAAAAATTTACAAGAAAAAAAAACTGAAAACAGTGACTTTTCCGTTTTCTAATCTCAGAAATTTTAGGTTTCAGTCCATGTACATTTATGAACTTTTAAAACAAAAAAATGTAGCTTTTTTTCTTGGAAATTTACGACTTTTTACACTTAAGAATTTCAAGTTTTAATAAAAATGACCAGATCCTCTATTATTTTCCTTCTAGAGTGACTATTAACCACCATTGTAATGATGAGTAGTTTATGCATAGATCTTGTTATTTATTGGTAAGTTAATGTTTGATTCTGATGTTGTGCTGCCATTTTGCTGCTTCTCTGTTTGCTTGTTTGGAAGTTATGTTTTGTTTTTTTTGTAATGTCTTCTAACTATTGTGCAGTGTCTTTGGTTTTTTGAGAGTGCTCAATAAATAAAATGTATTATTAGAATTATTAGAATTATTATTGACAAAATATGTTGGTGGGTCCTAAGGGAGGGGGTTTGCCTTGGCTTATCTTATACAAGTTTGAGGAGCTAAGGAAAATGGTTGGGAAACACTGCAGTAGATGGTGGGATATGCCAAGTTTTTACAATTTTTTGTTGAGGAACAGTTTTGCTGAAAATATTTAGATGCAGTTTTATACAGATTAGTGAACCTCTGCCCATCTTCACTTCTGAGAGACTCTGCCTCTCTAAAATGTTTCATCGATACCCAATCATGTTACTTACCTGTTGCCAATTAACTTAATTAGTGGTAAAATGCTCCACTTATTAGTACCACTTATTTTTCCAGCCTTTTGTTGCCCTGTCCCTACTTTTTTGAGATGTGTTGCTGCCATTAAACTCAACATAAGCTAATATTTCTAATGGTAATGGTAAAGTGTCTAAGTTTCAGCATCTGATTGTTGTTTATGTTCCATCGTATATAAAATCTGGGTTGCAAATCTTTGCATTCTGCTTTATTTTAATATACTCAGTGCTCCAACTTTTTTGGAATTAGGGTTGTACTATTAGTAAACTACAGCCATTGTAAGTGAGTCATTTAAGCCTTAGAAACATTAACTGATGACATTATTGCATTATTTTGGGTCAGTATAGGGCCCGCTCTTCTTCCCTTTTCACTACTTGTTGCTTTGGAAACATACCTTTTCTAATTTACATCAGGATTATCAGTCATTTTCCAGTGTAACACACAGTGATGCAAGCTAGTAATCTGTTGAATGTTAACATTAATTGATGTGTCACTGTAACATATACATAAGGCCTGCCCTCTGTTGATTGAATAATTATAGTTTTCAGTTGCCATTCAATTAAGAAGCAGTGAAATGAAAACCATTTCATGCTATTCCTCTAATTTGTACATTTTTTTTTTTTAATTTATTTTTGGCCTTTTTTGCCTTTATTAGATAGGACAGTGGACAGAGTCGGAAACAGGAGGGAGAGTGGGGAGAGACATGCAGGAAATAGTGCCATGGGCCGGATCCGAACCCGGGTCGCCTGCGTATATGGCGTGCGCCTTAACCACTCGACAACCGGCGCGCCCTAATTTGTACATTTTTAACACAGCTCTATGATATTATTCGTTTGATAACAACAACAGACTCTGAAAGTAACATCAGAGGAAAGTGGTCAGTGGATACTCCAGGACGCTGCAGCAGCCTTTAAGAAATAGTCCTGGAAATAACCCCCCACAGAACACAAAGAAACATGGCTTTTTACACTTCAGTGTAATGAAAAAAACTTAAAATGTAGACTTTTAAATGCTCTACTTGCTGTGTTTTGGTAACTTCCAACAGAGCGATGCTTGCTGTTTCCCCTTCTTTCAAGTCTCTATGCTAATATAAGCTAATTGGCTCCTAGCTGTGGCCCCATGTTTACCAAACAGGGATGAGAGTGGTTTCAGTCTTCAAATCTAACTCATCAAAAAAGCAAATAAGAATATTTTTCAAAACCTTTCCTTTAAGATCAAGCTAATTTACCCATCAAATATTTACACTGTGTGCTGAATCTTCTCATTATGTTGCCCTTACCATCCTGCAGTGTTGTGATCGCTTCACTTTCCTCGCTGTACTCGCTGTCCCCGATGTCATTGGTGGCTTTCACTCTGAACTGGTAGGATGTGAAAGGCTTCAGCCTTAGGGGATGGAAGCAGAGAAAAGCACATCAAGCTTGATGATAAACTACCACAGTGGATCTTAAACCTTTTAAGTCCCTGACATCAAAAGAGAAATATAGTCTCACTGTGGGAGCTACAAGTTTGTGAGGCACACTACAAAGCACAAATTTCAACTAAGTGCTGACTGCTGCATCTGCTTTATTTCGCTCAATTTATACTGGTATATTGCTCTAAACTAGACTGCAACAGCCTGGAAGCATTATTATGTGTAAGGATATTGTTGATTTGCCATTTCTGCTACAGATAGCAAGATTTAGGTGAATGCAGCGGTGGGACTGTGAAAAGATGTATGGTTTCATTTAGTGTTATCCTCCAAATCTAAAGAGAACAAATAGAAACACATAAAGGTGAAATGTTATAAATTTAAAGCTACAGTTTACCTAGACACGATGTAAGAGGAGGACTCGTGGTTAACAGAGGCAGAATGGACCGTCCAGTTGTTCTCAGGAAGCTCTCTAAGCTGCACCGTGTAGTAGCGCACAGGGGAGAGGCCGTCACTGCCCGGCTCCCATGACAGCAGGACCTGGCGGGCCTGGATGTCTTTTTGCAGAACCACAGGGCGGCTGGTGGGCTGGGGACGAGCTGGAAGCATGAGCACAGGCATGTAAATATGCAAAGAGGTGCTGCAAAACAAAAGGAATAATGAGAGAATTTAAAGTTTGGAGGGAAAATAGAGCTTTTGGAATTGGTTTTGGGAATAAATGATTTCCTACAATTTGCATGTGCAATGATACACGGAAAAACGGATTACGATTTTGATGAATGAAAAGAACCTCCAAAATGGAAGTTGGAGAATAAACAATCCACAGCATGCCCTGAGGGAGGCAGATGGACTGATTCACTCTTACAACTGCATCAGAGCGCTTCTGATAAACACCCACAGGGCATAAACACTCCCCTAGAAAGCACATCTGCTAACTGGACTGTTAACTGGAATCGAGAGCGAGGAAAGGCTCAGCAACACCCTGTACAAGTCGTTTCATTACTGAGATCACACACCTGTGTCTGCTCGAACAACTGTGCTGTTTGTGTCCTTAAGGCTGGTTTACAACAAATTATGTCATGGTTACTTAAAGTTTAACAGCTCATAAACAACATGAGAGGCAGTGGTTGTGGTGGGCTGACTTTAGTTATGTAACCAACTCAGTTCAGACTAAAAGCTATTAAAATTAATTTTGGTATGATTTAGTCATTACAACTTCCTCTCAAAGAGAATTACAGATGTGCTGCCAATAAGTAGAGTAGCAATAATATTGTCTATATACGGCATGTCAAAAAGTGACATATACTGATAAACCACAACAGCCAATAACAGATCGAGATTTAAGCTCTTTAATCATTCATTGGCTCTATAGATATAGTAACTTCCTAACTTAAACTGGACTGTTGCCAAGAGCCTGTTGACAGTTGCCTGACTGATTCATGGAAACCAACTGATCGCCTATACAAAGAACATTTAGCATTGCCTAAGTACAGACTAATATTTAGCCCTGGGACATTTCATTAAACATGAAACAAGGAGTTTCATGGGCCAGTGCTGTTATACCATATATCAGAGCTGTCCCATTGCTGAAATACTCTACATGAGAGCTTTCACAGCGCTGTTATACCATATGTTAGATCTGTCCCAGTGCTGTTATACCCTATATCAAAGCTGTCCCTGTGCTGGTACCCCTATGTCAGAGCTGTCCAAGTGCTACTGACAGTATCAGCTTTCCAGTGTGCTGTTATACTTTTACTCAGTTCTGTTATTCTCCATATTTTTCCATTCCTGTTTTACCCTATATTAGAGCTGTCCCAGTGCTGTTAAACTTTAAATCAGTGCTATTGTACTCTTTGTAACACCTGTGGTCTAGTTAGATTATTGATGGTCAGTAATGCATTATTATGTTGCATAATCATATGTATAGTGTTTAGATACACATTAACCATGGTTACCTCTTTTCTCTGTGGTGACCACCAGTGCCTCAGCCGCCTCTCCCCACCCCTTCCTGGTCTGTGCTGTGATGCGGAACACGTAGATCGACTCCGGCTTCAGGTTGGTCACCGTGTATTGGCGAGCGCTAGGGTTCAGCACGTCCACAGTGGCCGCGTTGCTGTTTGTGGAGTTGAGGTGGTATGTGATCTGGTAGGCTAAAGAGAAAAAAGGATAGAGATTGTTTTCAGATTTGTATCGGAGCTGTCATTAGGAGCTCAATTTCAAATTCAGTCTTGGCTGAAAAAAATGTGTTAAAGCATTTGTTGTTTGTGTTGCTTTTCCTAACAATACTAGGAAAAGCAAACCGCAAAACACACAGCTTTATCTCTTCTGAAATGATCCCACTAGCATCTGCTCCTACTTGCTACTGCGTGGGTCTGACATGCTGTACAGTTTAAAATAAATGATCCGACAGATGTATAATGAATCAAATGCTCATGAGGAAATCCTCAATTAGTTTACAAGAGACTCCAGCTCTCTGATCCAGTGACGGAAAATAACAAGTCTGAATGTGTGTGGTCCACCAAAAAGAAAAGCATAATAAAAGTACGTTATAAGTCTTCAAGAAGTACACCTTTGGCCTTATGCTCCATTGAATCTGAATATAGAGGCCAGTATGTGCACTGAATCACATTTTCCTGGTCAATAAATACCATAAATACCTAAATATTGTGTTACAAACCAAGTATAATGCCATTGGGCTGTGATGGAGACTGCCAGATCAGCCTGACTGAGGTAGTCCGCACTTCAGGGAACAGGATACCCACTGGAGGTCCAGGAACTGCAGGAAACAAGCAGACATTAAACCCCTTTAACTAATCAGAAGTTATGTTAACTTAGGATCTGGAGTTTTTAACTCTTTGTCTCATTTTACTTTCATAACTTTTTGGCTCACAGTTTTGATCTTATAGCCAAAATTACAAACTCAATTTCATTTGATTTATTTTGAACATATTAAAAAACAACAAAATAACATTATGCGTTCTATAAAGACTCCCTTCCTAGCCAAAGAAACTAAGGGGAATATGTCTCCTTTCTTTTAAGTTATATAAAATTATTTGAGGCCACTGCTTGTAAAACAGCACCAAAGACTACAGATTACTACCAAAGTAGCAATAATGTAAGACAGATTACATAATGTCTATGATTTCTTTAAAGGGTGTTTCTCACAAAGTTTTCAATTTGTACTCCTTTTTTTTTCAACACAAATGCTCTTGCAACCTGAAAGAAAATTCCACAACTCCCTACAGACTGCTTTTGTCCACAGTGGCCCCCAACTTAACGGAAAGAAAACACCCTTTTATCCACTTGAAATATTTGAATTTGGAGAGTGTATAAGCACAGTGAACAAGCAAAACATCCCTCAATGTCATTTTAACAATAGAAAGTTAAAGAAAATACTCTGCATAAAAGCATCAAGGTAGCCAACATGGAAGAAATTCATCCTTCATTAAAGCAGCAAATTATTATAGTTTATTAATTTAAAAAAAGATTAAATGGGTTTCATTTTAAATTATTCATTATAAGAGAAACTACTGAAGTGCCATTCATGCTTTGCATTAATAGAGGCAGTTAAATATGCACAGCTCTTGAGTCTAAGATTCATTTTCCCAAGTGAGAAATAAACTGTATCGTATTGCATTGCATCGGTCCTACTGTACCTTGCTCTACTAAATAGTATTTTATGGTATTGCTATCATATTATCGTACCATTTTATTTTGTTTCATTTCAAATCGTACTGTTTTGTATTGATTGATCGTAGAGGAAAAATTATATTCTTGTAACATACCGTATCATTTCTTTCCATTCTGTATGGTATGGTATCGTATTGCATTGCATTATTTTATGTCCTCTTGTACCTTCCTCTGTTAAGTAGTATTGCATGGTATTGTTTGGTATGTATTCATATCATATCATATCATACTGTTTTGTATCAGATCCTAGTGTAACATTTCATTCTGTATCATATCGTATCATATTGTATCTTAAAATATTGTATTGTGTCATACTGGAATGGCTCGTATTGTATCATGTGGTTCTTGTATTGTATCATACTGTACCAAACCTAACTGTACCTTATTATTTCATATCATATCACATCGCATTATGTTCTACTGAACTTTCCTCAATTACATGGTAATGTATGGTAAAGTATGGTATGCCATTTTAATGTATCATATCTTCTCGCTTCATTTCATATCTACTGTAAAAAATCTGATCATGGTGTATCATTTTGTTCATATATCATATTTTATAATACAATATTATATTACCATACCTTGCCTTTCTGTACTGTACTGATAATTTCGCATCATAGTGTATTGTATCGTATCGTATTGTATTGTATCGTATCATATCGTATCGTATTGTATTGTACACTATCATATACTATCGTTTACTATTGTGTGGTTTGGTAGCGTATCATATTGTATAGTATCGTAGTGTACTGCATCGTATCGTATCGTATCGTATCGTACACTATCATATACTATTGTTTACTGTTGTGTGGTTTGGTATCGTATCTTATAGTATCGTATTGCATCATATCATATTGTACTGTATCCTATCGCATTGTATCCTATCCTATTCTATCCTATCCTATCCTAACGCATCGTATACTATACTATTGTGTGGTTTGGTTTTCTACTGTATTGTGTTGTATTGCATCGTATCGTATCCTATACGATACGATACTATACGATACTATACTATTGTGTGGTTGGGTATTGTATTGTATCATTCTATTTGTGCTAGATCAGATCACATTGTATTGTTTCATTCTTGTTGCAAACTGTGAGATAACTCACTGCACTGTATGGTACCATTTTGTTTTGTATCCTATTGCATCGTATTGTATCACTTAGCATTGTTTCTTATTGTATTGCACCATATCACTTTGTATTGTATCACATTGCATTGTAGTAAGTCCTGTTGTACCTTCCTCTATCATATTATTTTGCATGTTATCGTCCGGTATGCCATTGTACCATACCATATCTTATCATATGGTATCTTATCTTATTGTACCATATAGTATCACATTGTAGTGTTTCATATTGTATCGTAGTTACTGTATATTGAACCTAAAAGTACTGTACCTCATCATATAGTTCTGAATCACCCCTAGCCTTATCCCATCATATTGTCTTGTCTCTTCTCATACTTTAGAGCATTGGTTTCAATTTCATCAAACCTAACTGTGGTGCATTGTTTTGTACCCAACTAAACTGTACCGTATAAATATGTCTCATCTTGTATCATCTCATAATTAACCATATTGTATTATGATTGCACTGAACAATATTGTATTGTCTCGTCCTGTATTGTATTGTACCGAACCACATCATATCATGGTTTCATTGTATCATAATGTATTGTGTCGTACTGATATGATAACACTGTTAAACAGTATTGCTCATTGTTACTTCTGGCTGTGTCCCTACCATCATCCAAAGTCCTCTCCAAGATGGGTGGAGAACTTGGTCGTCCATCTCCAATACGTGTGAAAGCCAGCACTTGGATCTCATAGAGCACATATTTTCCCAGACCGGTCAGCTGGACACTGTGGGTGGCGTTTCCCTCCACTGTCCAGAAGTGGACTACACTGTCAGAGTCCTTCTCTTTGTACACCACCTTACAGACAGAAGTTGAGGCAAAATTCATTTGAATTTGTTGATTTCTCTGTAAATAGATAGTGAATAACTGTAAGACATAAAATGAGACCTTGTAGCCCAGAATGAGACCGTTCCTATCCGGCTCAGGAACTTCAAACCAGCGTACCAGGATGCTGCTGGATGTGGTGGCGAAAGCAGACACATTTGTGGGTCCACAGGAGGGGACTGAAGAACAAAGAGAGCACAGAGGCGAAAACATTATGCCTGAATAGTCCATTGTTTGCCTTCAATTCAGAAAAAATTAATTTGTATTAGACAGAGATGCACTTTGAAGTATCGGCTGTGGTTATATCATGTGTTCTTGCACGTAGTGTCTGATATTCTGTTCCCCCGCAGGCCTGCTAAGAAAGAGAAATGAGTCAAGAAAAGGCCTTTTTTCTCTTCCCTGGCACTCATCCCTGGACATAATGCACTGATTCCTAAGAATCTGCAGCAGTGAGTGGAAAAAAGGAGCACAGGAATTCCTCATTCGAGTACATGTGTTCTCAATTTCCTCAGACTCCTTTCTTCACTCCTTCCATTCCTCACTAGCCGGCGTCTGGTGAGAAATTTGAGTGCAGAGGTACAGAGGGAAAAAATGTTCTCCTTTAAATAGAGTTTAGGAGTAAAAGGATTCAAATTAATTCAAAATATGGCATATCTTAAGCTCTATGTGTATGATTTATATTCTTAATATGACTTATAATACAGATATTCTGCACAGATATAGCAAAAAGTTTTAGAGAAAATCAATGCAAATACTATTATGGTGCCTATGCAGGATTGTGTCTGAGCTGCTGTGTGGTTATTTAAGGTATAAAACAAACATCTTTATATGATAATTCTGCAGCTTTACTTAGCTTTATAAACAGATATCCACCTGTGAATAGTAAATGTGGATATAATTTTGGTTTCAAAAGTGTTTAAATCTGAATTTGTGGTTTATTTATAGACCAGGTTGCATCATCTAACAACATCTAGTGAAGCTATCCTAAAAAAAGGGCATGAGAAGAGCCAAAAAAGGGGAGAACAAATTGAAAAAAACTAAAAAGGGAACATGTCACTGGATATTTGCCTGTGTTTTATATCAGATAATTATTTAATCTATGACTATTAATTAAATCTGCATGAATAATAATTGAGTCTTCTGGGCTCAACCCACACATACAAAGAAACAAACAAACATAAATATGGCAAGGAAAAAAATAAATTAGCAAGGTGAAAACAATTGGGCACAATTTTACAGGAGATCATGGCAGTTTCACTGAAAAATAAACAAACCTTACCAGGAGTTTGCCCGATTTCTTGGAAAAAGAAAATCTCATTACACTTAATTTAAGTCACATTCATCTGACAAGTCCACATAAATTCATGCATGTTGTTTTGGCAGCAATTTTCCCTCATTACAAGCAGTTTAGGTCCAAGCTTTTGAATGTTACGCTTTCACACATAACCAGTTTGGTTCAGATGAAATTTACTTGAGTCCATTTGCAGAGTTGATACAGTTTAGCACTGATGTTGAACGCTGTCAACTGAGCTCTAAAAATGTGGGTCCCAGGTAGCTTAATTTAAAGGTAGCTTTAAATTCGATTCTGTTGATGTTTGTTTGCTGCTAAAGCCAGATGTATTTGTGTAAAAAAAAAAAAAAAAGCAACCTACAGGCCGAAAGAATCTTCAGAACAATTGCACAAGTGTCATTTTCCTGTACTCATCAGGCTGCAACATAGAGATACGGCAATGCAGTTCAGGAAAGTAAAGGAAGAAGTAAGGTTAAACTGTGTTGTTTTTTAAGCTTTGAAGTGGCATGACAGCAAATCAGAAAAAACACATGTGGATGGACACCACTGCTGTGGTTAAAATATTTAATTTGTTTCCTCTCGAGTTTTCTCCTATTTTCTCTCCACAGTAACGGCAGTTTTGTTCTGAAATCTCCTACAATATTTTCCATGTAGTATTATAGTAAACAAAGGAAACTTCATAATTTTTGAATGCTGAGAAACTGAGAAAGAAACGCTCATTCATCAAACATAACAAACAAAATCAACTGAAAGCTCATGCTGTCCAACATCATGTCAAAATCAACATTGTTCACAGGGATTATCAGAGCTTCGGTTTCATGTTTAATACAGTTTAAAAGTCATATCTGATCTAACATTACCAGATTCATGCTGCACATCAAGTCCACACTGAGTTATGACTCATTTAATGTGTATTTATCTTTCACTGAAGTTACAAATTGCATTCCTGTATACTTAATATATACGGGCCCTACAGTGTGGCTGGCATACACAAGAGCTATGGTAGATGCCATAAGCTTCCCCGTTGTAAGTCATCAAAACATTAAACATCAACTGATTCAGAACGGTCATCTCAATATTAATGATAAATAATTGAAAAATTGCAGTTCTGATTAATGCTGTGGTTCTTGAAGGTGGATGTTTTGAAAAATATTTCAAACTCAAAGAAGTTGTGTAGTGAATGCATGCAAGACTTGAATCATCAGCCAATCCCCTGATCAAACAGGGAATATTTGATCAGTTTAATAATGTCTATAAGTCTCAGTAATGCATAAATAATATTATTTTAGATATTTTCTAACTCAAGCTCCCTTTCTTAGCTTTATTTTTTCCTTATTTCCAGTGGACAGGACAATGGATTGTGCAGGAAATCAGGGAAAGAAAAACATGCAGAAAAGAGGCCAAAGGTAGAACCCGAACCTGAGCTGCCCACCTGGAAGACTAACTTTTGTACACGGGGCGTGATTTAACTGCTAGGCCATCTGTGCCCCCTCAAAGTCTCTCTAAAGATTTTTGTGTTCACCAAATCTACAGTGACCAGTACAATTATAAGGATTTTTAGCACAGATTTTCCTTGAATTTCTTCAAGCTAAATCCCCCGAAACACTATCAGCGCTTTGTCTTCTTGAGGCAACTGCCAAATGAGTTCCTAGATCACTGTGTGAAATGAATTCAAAACTTGGCAGCAAAAAAATGAGCATGCATGTGAATTATTCAGCAAAAAAACAAAGATTTTATTGTTCTTACAAATCAGATAGACCACAATCCCTTTATTCCCCCCCGAGGGTGTTCTAGCTGAGCCTTTAACTCACCAGACTCCCTCGTCCTGCCTTTGACCGGCGAGCTCCAGGGTCCCATCCCGATGCCATTAACAGCCTGAACCCTGACCTCGTACTCCGTCCACTCCTCCAGGTCCTCGATGGTGAACTCTCTCTCCAGACGGTCAGCGATGACGTGGGTCAGCCCTCGACCTTGAGAGCCAGCACGGGAATACTGAATCCTGTAGCCCACCTGCTCTGCAATCCCATTATATTCCCACTCAGGTAAAGGCTGGAGAAAAGAGAGGAAAGTGGATCAATATCAGCCAGAGGTCTAAAACTAAACTTTATAACTGTTACTTTATGCTTAAGCAGTTTTCTACTGACCATCCATCGTAACCAGAGGCTGGTCTCACTGGCAGTGCGCAATGTGACGTTGGCGGGGGCCATGTCAGGAGGAGCAGGCAGGGTCTGGATCTTTCTGGAGGGCTGGCTGGGAGGACTGGTGCCCACGATGTTCACCTGACGCATCCTGAACCTAGTGTTTGGAATGAAACGTGTCATTAAACTTCTGCAGAATTATTGTTTCAGCATAAACACAAAATCAATTCACAGAGCTACTCTGGTAGTTTGAGTATATACCATTTTACATGAGGGAATGAGACCAGGGAACTGAATGTGAAATATTTTTTACACTGTGGTCTGAAAATACTTAAAATTTAATTTCAATCCAATATCCGCTCCTCTTCAGTCAAAGTAATACAGCTGATGTAGGTCTTCAGGGACAGGCTTAGAAAGGCTCATTGTTTACTGAAAGGATCAGAAAAAACAAGCAGACTTTTGATAAAAATCACATGTTTGTTTTGAGGTCGTCTGAAAATCCAATGTTAATCTTGTTCCAAATCAAAAGAATAAAGAATAAGACATGGTAAAAGTAGCAAGATGTCTGCTGTTTGTAATAAACAGCACGTTCGATTTCCATGTTCCAGGAAGGCCTCATTAAGATTAAGATTCTCATTTACAAGAGTGCCCTGGCCAAGAGTGGTAGCAGCACATTTAACAAAGACAGACATAAAACACAAAGCAATTACGCAGTTCAAGCAATCCAGGGCTACAGAGCAGAAAGTCATCAGTCGAAACATCTGCGACCTGATGCATCTTCAGTGCTTTTATTCTACTTTTATAAAGAGCAGAGCAGATTTTTTGGCTGCATGAGCAACGCACTTGCAACTTCCATTTACCCATTACAAGACAGACTTTGGAAACTGTAGTATCCAGAATAAACACTGACCGTCCACTTTATTAGGTACACCTTGCTAGTACTGGACCCCACTTTTGCCTTCAGAACTGCCTTAATTCTTCGTGGCATAGTTTCAACAACATGTTGGAAACATTCCTCAGAGATTTTGGTCCATCTTGGCATGATGGGCTGCACATCCATGATGTGAATCTCCTGTTCCACCATATCCCATAGATGCTCTTTTGCATTTCTCAACTGGTCTAGAGCCAGGACACCCCACCACATCCTTGTGGACCATTTGCGACCCAGACTTTTGAAAAATTCAATCATTACCATGTGTTTTTGATGGAAAATGTTACTGTTTGGACCCTTAATGGAAGAAAACATGAATGAACAAAGAGAAAGGGCAACATGAACATGTTTGAAAAGTGCATCATTATTGAAGGGCATGCATTTATACATTTTATTTTACTCAGTTTTCCTCAGACAGCATAGAGATTTGGTAATTTCTCAAGGAATTTCCTCATTACTCAGGGAAAACAATTTTACCATGGGGGTTAAGAATACAGAAAAGTTGAAACCTTGAGAGGACACCTAAAAGGAGACCTAAATGTATTTGAAAAGTGTAATACAAATCTATGGATGTACTGTATGTCCACACACTTTTAAAGACTTTTTGTCACATTTTTTTCCTGGCACCCATTCACGACCCACTGGAAAAAGCTATTTAGGTCTAAACCCACCAGTTGAGAACCACTGCTCTATTGGATTGAGATCTAGTGACTTTGCAATGCATTGCAATGTTTAAAAAAACAGTTTGAGATAATCTGAGCTTTTTGACATGGTACATTATCCTGCTGGAAGCAGCCATCAGAAGATGAGTACACTGTGGTCGTAAAGGGATGGACATGGTCAGCAACACTACTAAGGTAGGCTGTGGTGTTTAAACAATACTCAGTTGGTACTAAGGGGCCCAAAGTTTGCCAAAAGACATCCTTCACATTACACCACCACCATCAGCCTGCACCGCTGATACAATGCAGGATGGATCCATGCTTTTCCATTCTTCTGTTTTCCAGTTTTGGTGAGCCTGTGTGAATTGTAGCCTAAGTTTCCTGATGTTAGCAAACAGGAACGGCACCCGATGTGGTCTTCTTCTTCTTCCCCATTCTGATGCTCTGTTTCAACTTCAGGAAGTCATCTTTACTACATCTTCATGCCTAAATGCATTGAGTCGCCGCCATGTGATTGGCTGATTAGCTAGTTGTATTAACAAGCAATTGAACAGGTGTACCTAATAAATTGGTCAGTGAGTGTATGTCAGGCTGCAGTCTGTTTTTTTAATTCTCTCAAAGGAACATCATGGCAATACCCCATTCAGGTGTTCGGAAAGTTTGGAAAACATCCAACGAGGGTCAGTCTTAGCAACAAAACATATGATGTATGCAGGCACCACTGTAGAGGAAGATAAGATGACTTGACAGGAAGTGCAACCCTTATGTCAATACCCAGTTTCCTCACAACCAGTGGAGCCAGTTTGTAAATTAAGCTCTTACAGAAGACAGGAGTGAAAACATCTTTTCCACCAAGGAAATCTTTCAGTGTGGTTCTTTGATCTTCCTTTAATAAAGAAATGTTGTCCAGTGCTGATAAAACTGCTGCTATGGCATCAACCACCGTTATCTCTTCATGAGCCGGCAATGCTTCTATGTTTGCAGTCACTTCAACTAAACCACACCTGTAACCACAGCCTCTATCTCCTTAAGTGACGCTAAGTCATGAATAGGAGGAGAGATAGGTGACAGAATTTTACCTGTAGAAGGTGTACGGGTTGAGTCCTGGCACCTCTAAGGAGCGAGCTTCAGGCTCATTGGTTACCTGGTGAACCATCACCCAATCTTCATTTTCTCCCACAACACCCACCTGGAACCGACAAACATGGATAACCATAAGATTTGTATCAATTTGAATACACATCTGTGTCTGTGTAACATAAATAATTCAAAATAAGAAAAAGCTGGCTCACCTGAGCCTCCACCTGCCATCGAGAAATGGATGTCTTGCCGTCATATCCTGGTTTGAACTGCAGGGTGACGGAGCGAGAGCCAATGTTGGAGATTGCAATGTTGGTAGGAGGGCCAGGAAGCTCTGTTAAGAAGCAAAGAGACACAATCAGACACAAATAAATGCAAAAATGTCCTTTTTCTGGCTGTACTGCCTCTCCCACAGGGTGCATTAAGGTCTGTTGCCTCCGCTGAGGGCAAATGCATCTACAACAGCTCCCTCTTGTGGCCGTACAGATACCACACACAGCTGAACCGCTCTTACTTCTCCCTCCTGTGCTCCTACAAGTAACTTCAGCTTAGACAGCAGAAGCAGATTAGATGTGGAAAAAGATGCTTACACAGAGTACACAGGCAGAGACAATGCCATGAATGTCAATTACACCGCAGTTATCTGGAGATATGATTCAATCTGATATCCTACTGTTTACACTTGAGCCGGGTAAACAATAAGAATGGATTATTCCTTGGAAATCCATGAGGGGAAACAAATCTGAATATGGCGAATTGAAGGAACAGCAGGAAGGCGTTTTTCTGTATATGAATCTCATTATTTGTTGGTGTATTGAGGGATTTTCTTTGTCTTCTTTCTAGGTCTATATGTGTGAGAAATTGTGCATAAAGTGATTCATTCTCCATCTTTTCCCACTGAACCCACTAAAACATATAGTTTACATAAATTCTACCAGAAGATATTAACGTCAGAAGCAGCAAGCTGGACTGTGGCCTGATATTAAAAACATAAAATCATTCCTGTGGGTGCGTTAAGCAATTATTTCAAGATTGCTTAAATGCAGGTGCATTCAACCCTAATGAAATGCAGATTGCAGCTTTGCTGTGGTGAAATTACCACCTCTAAATCATTTCCATGACTGATGATTGAGTGCTTTTAGCTTTGCTTTTGCAGACACATAGGTGTTTTCTTTACACATAAACAATGACAGTAATCACCACGCAGGGACGATAACTGCTGCTCCACTCTCTGTCTAACAGCCTTTCATTTCACAGGTTGCATGGATGCACAGCTTCTGACTGCTGCTCTGCTAATTGTATTGTATTTCTATTACACAATTTTGCAAATATGAAATCATTAAACACTGTAATTATGTTCAGAGCTCTCATGGGAGCTGTTATTTCATGGACATGGGGCAGATATGAATTGGTTGTTCTTTTTTTTTTTCTTCTTCTTTTGGTTCCGTCCCAGCCGAGGAGACTGAGGATCCTGTTTCATTTAGTCTAGCGCCAGATGCCGTGGAGAGTGTGCACAGAGTTTAATGTGAAACAGTAAATATGCAGGAAGGGATGGTGCAGTAAAGGTTCATAGCTATTGGAAAAAAAGTTAGAGGAAATCTGCATCACAGAGTTGATGTGTGGGGTTTTACAGGGGGCTTTTAGGAGGCAGGGGAGGCTTTGATACAGCTCAGCACTGGTGGCCCTGGTTCCAGAAGTAAATTTCCCCATTCCAATCCTCAATCCTCCTTGTCTCACTGGGCATTCCCAGCTTTTGTGAGGCCTGGATGTTGACTGATGGCCAGAAGTGCCAACTGGACTCCTTTGTGACAACTTCAGCGCATTTTGGGGTATCGTTGGCAAGACCATGTGAGACGAGATGCCCTGATGGGAACAGCAGCTGCACTTTTATATGCATCTGGTGCAGTTTCCTATGCCTGATCCAGCTTATTGCATACTGGGTGCCCAGGACCCAGTGGGCTGGTCCAGACGTCGGGGGCGACCATGTGCATTGTGGAGGGTAGATACCTGTAGAGATGTGGCATGGCGCGGGCTTGGAGGACGCCAGAGCAGTAGAGGGCCAAGGTTTATGCAGCGAAGGGCCAAAACGGCTTTTGTCAATTGTAAATTTGTAAATTTGTAAATGAAATCATTTAAAAAACGGCATTGTGTATTTACTCTGAATATCTTAGTCCATTGGTTCCCAACCTGGGGTCTGGGCACCAAAGATCTTGGGTGGAGGGGGCTTTCTGCTCTGAGGCTGCCAAAATTAGATTTGCAAATATTGACTAAAACCATGATAAAGAAGTTATTCAGTAGTTTAAACAAAAGCCTTTTGATAAGAAAATCATTTGTATAGGCCGTTTTTAGGGTTTTATCAGTGAAACAATTAAAATCTTACTTTTTGACAGCAGTGTGTCACTTTTTCTACTCTCTTGGATCCTGGGGGGTTCCACTTTTCTTAGGTACATGTGGGGGGGGGGGGGGGGCTCCAAGGAAAAATGGTTGTCTTAGTATAATATTGTCTCAGTCTAATATTAAAGCTTGTTTGATGATCTGAAACATTTAAATGTGACAGATGAAGCTTAGCATTAGTTTATGCAAGACATGGAAGTCACACACCCAGCTGATCAGCTGATAGCTAGCTGATCCCAATTATTGCCTCCAAGCTCCCTCAGCCATTCACAGCTCTTTCTCTCAACACTGTGGTGTATTTAAATAAGACATACTTCTAACTAATCCCATTTATGCTGGTGCACCATGCTGCTGCTACTGGCAAAGCTTAACCTCCTCCTCCCCAGCCTCCTCCTTTATAGCATGAAGCCTGTTGCACCCTTATATCCAAAGCCTTCTCTGCCAAGTAAAACTGTATATCCATTCTGCAATTACATTGTAAAATGTGTGACGAGAATGTTCCCTGACTGAATACCCCCCCACCCCACAAAGAAACCCCCAAGAAATCAGGAAAGGACAATGCAATTTGATCCACAAGTAAAAATCAAGCCTTAAACTTAAACTGGCATTTTTAAAGAAGGTATGACAAATGTTAAGTTTCTCATAAGGTCATCAGCTTTAAGATTGAATTTTTACAGAGTCAGATAGGTCAGCTTTAAAGAAACAAAATCAACCCTGGAGTATTTTTGAGTTGCGTGTTAGGAATTTAAATACAGCAGTTTGAGGTTTTTTTTTCTCTTAAGAACCACAACTTATGCATGCTCAGGAAAGAAAAGGTAAAACTCAAACTTAATCTGCTTTGTAACAGAAACTTTCAAGTACACCTTAGTTCACTTTCTTTGTAGAACCGAGCTGCATTATTTGTTCTGACAGTGTCGCTACCGACCTGGTGGGACACCGGAGGAGATGGTGGAGGAGGACAGCTGGCCCTGGCCTTTGGAGGTCATCCCCGCCACTTCAATGGTGTAGGTGGTGAGAGCGGTGAGTCCGGTGACCCTGTACTCTAAAGTCACATTCGGCAGGTAGTGGGTGACTCTGGTGTTCGTCCGGTTGTACTCCTCCCATGAAATGCGATAGCCTAAAGAGCGACAGAGACACGTTGACGGGAAAGGAATCCTCAGAGGGAAAATTCAGCAGCACTTGGACCACAATAGCAACTCTCAGCTCACATGCTAGGGGCAAACTATCAGAACTATTAAATTAACTTCATCAAAAATTTAATACAGCAAATGAAATCAGCCTGCGATTATACCTCCCTGCACACATCCTCCACCCACTCCTATCCACACATACACACACTTACCCTCTCAAAGTTAATGCAATTTGCTCCTTGGCCGGCAGCTCTTTTCATGTGATTGCATAAGGCATTAGGCGGCATTTCTTGCCAAATCAATAATTTCACAAAGCATGTCAGTGTTTGTCTCCTGGGAGTGTGAAGCGCATGAAAATGTTTTAGAACAGCACTTCACAATATGCTGGGAAATCTCAGCCTCTGTAAACAGATGCATTTTAATGTAACTGGTGGGCATTTGTTCTTGATTTGAAGTTTGCACTGAATAAAGTTGGACTATGTAAACTGGTAGAGACAGAACAGAAGCTCCATGGGAGTTTATTTAATTAGGACATTTTGCATTTTAATCCCTGGACAAGTGGAGGAAATCCTTCCTTTATAAGATTATTTTGTTCTTTTCATCTTTCAGGATCATATTTGCGACTACTGGAGACACTTATGAGACTCAGAATACATCCAAAAGCCAAATATCTTTTTTTTGCAGGTACCATTTGCAGAAGAAACAGATTTAATGGTCTCCCTGAAGAGGAGCGGCACTGTTTGTTTTATTATTCAGAGACAGAAAGCATTTTATGTTCATCACTTTTTACACAGTATGATGATTTAACAGCCATTCTTTTTAGTGGAATGTCCCTTATCTCTGCTTACTTTTATATTAAAGACCTGAGTTGTGTTTGAGGAAGAGACTTTTTGAGGCATTTATTTTGCATCACTTGGAAGAGGAGATAATGTTCTTTTTTTTACAATGCAAGTTTTGTGTAAGGAGTTTGGAAGTCTAATATCATGCTGCAATAGCATATTTAGTCTTAAGCAGAAGCAGCCTTAGCAGTGGGAAGTCATGGTGCCTTGACCTCCAGCTCCTGTCATATATAACAGCTTTCCTGCTTCGCTTTACAGTCTTTTGGGGGTTTAACCCCTTAGAAATCCAGGTAAGATTAGTCAGAATAAACCGAATACTGTGTTTGAATCATTTGGAGTACGAGCACATGTAAGGCATCTTTTGAAAGGTAACACTCTGAAAGTTCTTTCCAAATCGTCAGACTCACTGTAGGTGCTAGCGGTATTGAGTAATACAACAAAAACACATTTTTTTCCCTGTCTGACTCTTTAAAGTGAAAGATGAATGTTTTTCTGATGAAAGTCCAGGACCCTCAGTAACCATCGTAACCATGGTCATATACCTAACTTTAAAAAGTCTGATACTCCTGAATGCTTCAACATACAGGCATCGTCTTGGTCTCAGAATCACTATCAGTATTACTGGCACTGAAATAGAGGCATAAACAAAATAGCGTACATTTTGTGAAGCTCAGCGTTAGTTCATACGACCAGTGGTGATCAGCTGACAGCCAGCTGATCTTAATTATCACCTTCAAGCTCCCACAACCAATCACAGCTCTTCCTCTCAACACAGTGGTGTATTTAAATATGACATACTTCTCATTAATCCCTGCTTGCATTAACGCTGATGCACCATGCTGCTTAACCTCCTCCACCCCAGCCTCCTCCTTCATGGCATAAAGCGTCATCCTTGTGTTCAAATTCATGCTACTATGGATTAATTGTTCTTGAATTAATTTTATTGCAGTCAACATTATCATAAATGGATCCATCCATATGGAGTTTTCTAGGTACCCCCCCAGAAAGTCGAAGCATATGGCTGGACTAACCCACGGAGCATGTTTTGAGCAGAGCCTTCTCCGCCAAGTAAAACAAGTGTTATAATAATAATAATCTACAAATAATACTAGAAATATTACACTTTACATTCAAATATTGTCCTGCATTTGTATTTATTTTGCCAGTCCTTAAGTGACAGGCACTGGTGACATCACAAGGGAGGCGGGCACTGCCCAAACCCGGGCCCTCATTGGCTATTGTAGGCTTTAGACAAGGTCCCAACTGGTCACATAAGGTGTCAGTCTAAAGAGACTATTTCTTATGTCTAATGTTTTCATGGCAGACTGTATCGAGTTATTCTCATTTTTACAGTTTCTAGATTTTCAAAATAAAGTTGGGGACACACTGAGTTGGGGCAGGGGGCACATGTGGCCCCTGGGCCGCCAGTTGCCATCACTGTTTTAGAACAACTGTGCCCACCCTGGATACATTTCAAGGTGGTTAATTCATGACTGCAGTCATCCTGTGATTGATTATTATATCTATTTCTTTCTTTTTCTAGTTTTGGGTGTGGAAAGCATACCTGTAAGAACGCCGTTCTTCTCGCTAGGCTCACTCCAGCTCACTTTTAGCGAGGTGTCCAAGATCTCAGTGAAACTCAGGTGGCCTACAGGACCGGGGGCTGGATAGGAACATGAAAGAATAATGAGCAAAGCCATGGGAAAAAAGAGCCATGCTGCATAGAATGAAAAATGTCTGCTGATCTGCTAAGTGTTATGTTTAAAATGTGGTCACAACAAAATCTGCAAATTAAGATAACTGTTAACAAAACTATCAGATGAAAATGAAGTTTTTAGCCAATAATCTCTGAGGAAACCGAGCTCTACTTCTGAAGATCCCTGCTGGATGCACCACACACTCAGAGTCATTAGCACCTCTCCACAACTTGCTACAGCATGAATAATAAATCTTTCCTGCAGGATGTGTTACTGTGAGATGCTTGTGTCCCTTCGCCGCCACCAGAGTGAGAAAAAGCATTTAAAAGAGTCACTTACTGTCCTCATGTGTCCTCAGTGCTCGGGGTGGGCTGCGTGGGCCGTCTCCGGGCGTGGTGAAACACAGCACTGATGTGAAGTACTCTGTGAACTTCTTCAGACCCATCATGTAGCCCACGTGGACGCTGTCCTGAAAGTTGGGTCCTACTGTTACCATGGCAATGTCGCTGTCCCTGCCGCGCTCCCAGGCCAGCAACTAAAACGCAGAAGAAAGACTAAGTGAGGTGAAAATTACCCAGACAGCTGAAAACAGAGCAAACTATTTCTCCTGTAATTTTTTCTCAGTCAACTAACAGTAGCTCATCTCTCTGGCGGTCCTGAGCCACACTGAGGGGATATTCAGCTTCATAGCTCTGCCAAATTTACTTAAAAAGATGCCCTGAAGAGGTTTTGACATGAGGAAATGGCTGAAAAGTATCAATTGGATCATCAGGGAAGGAAATTTCAGACTCATGAGAGTCATGATAACTTCCCATCATGCATGTTCATTGCAAACCATATACTAGTAAATGGAGCCTGGATTCAGCGATTACGAGCTAAGGTAACAAGTCCCAAAGGTAGGACTATTGGGTTTGTATCCAGCTTCAAAAAATGAGGGAGAACATCTAGGGAAGATTGGCTGTGTTGAACTCGCAAATCTAAAGTTGCTGTCTGTTTAGTGTTTTGAGGCTTAGTACATCAAATCATTGAGGCCAGGCTGATATCATAACAGTGTGCCTTATTCATTATTTTCTCCACCGTTTCAAGCCTCAACAATCTCGCAGATGGCACATCTAATAAGAAAAGGTTCCCTGTTTTGGCAGGAGAGTGGGATTGGGCCAGAGTGATTGAGGCGGCCTTTCAAGCTGCCATCACCTTGACTTTTTAGGGAACTAGTATCTTATGATGAAGAAAACTCAGCTTTCTTTAAGCATTTACACTAAGTGGACAAAAGTATTCATTTGTCTACTTTTTGCAGCTATATCAGCCTCCAGCCTTCTTTAAGGCTTTCCACACGATTTTAGGGTGTTTCTGTGGGAATCTGTGCTCATTCACTCTGTAATGCATTTGTGAGGCCTGGCTCACAATCTCCATTCTAGTTCATCTCAAAGGTGCTTAATGGGGTTGAGGTCAGGGTTCAATGGAGACCAGTCTAGTTCTTCCACACCAAACTCATCAGCCCATGTCTTAATAGTCCTTGCTTTGTGGACCGGGGCACAGTCATGTTGGAATAGAAAAGGGACTTCCACAAATTGTTGCCACAAAGTTGGAAGCATAGCATTGTCCAAAATGTCTTGTTATGCTGAAACATTAAGATTGGCCTTCACTAGAGATACAAGGCTAGTATCCAATATCCCTACTCCCCCAGATGGTTGATTTAACGTTATGTCTCCTGCTCGTGGCTAAGTTGCTGTTGTTCTTAAATGCTTCAACTGTTTAATAATACCATTTACAGTTGACTGTGGGATATGCAGCAGTGTTGAACTTTCAGGAACCACATTATTGCACAGGTGGCATCTATGGCATGAAGTTACTGAGCTCTTCAGAATGACCCATTCTGATAATGCCTTTATGGGCCCCCACTGTGCGGGGAGTTGAATTTTCTTTATAACTTATCATTTTTAGTTTGATCAAGAAAATGTAATCAATACATAAAAAGTGTTATGGCTGATATAACTGCAAGCTAGCAGGATGTCCTGTAGCTGTTTCTTAGGAAACCTAAGACCTCTGTCGGCTCTGCATCTTTGTTACAAGGTTGATTTGAAGGTAGAAAGTGTTTTTAATACGGCACCTGCTATTGATGGACTTTAGTAACGAAATGGCTAAGGCTTTGTCTCTTACATCGCCGCTGATCCAAGCGATCCAGCGAGGTTAGAAGCCATTAAAAAGGATCTCTATGAAGGAAGCTGTGATCTCTCTCCTCTTTGCCAATCTACAGACAGCTCCTGGCGTTGATATCCCTTCCATAACATTTTTAATCCAGACCTAAAACGTGGTGTTCATTCAGAGCTTTGATACTAAAACTCAAATAGCCAAATCCATGATAGTATGACTATTTATTACATTTATCATGATGAAAAACTTAGTGGTGTTGCTATCAGTCCTCCATTTTTCCCTCTCTGAAAGTTAAAGGCATCAACCTCCTGTTGGCCTGCTGGCCAATCATGATACGCCGATTTATTCTTCTATTGCAGTGATCATCAACTGGAGGTCCGGAGGCCACATCAAGGCCCCCATATCTTCCCATGTGGCCCAAGAACATGATCAAATTCAAAATATGTGTAGAGGAAATTTTTTGAATTTTTTTGAATTTGGATTTTATTATTTTTTAACAAACTTCGTACCGCTATTCAAACGACTCCAAAAACAATTGAGATCGAATCAGTTTAATCAGAAATGACTTTATGTTTCATCCATTTTTTCGGAGATCCACCTGTTAGCCATTATTAGCTTATATAATTTATGTTAAACACATACAGTATTTATCAGTTCATTCTTTATAAAAAGTGCCGCTTTCTATGGAAAGCAATTTTCCTGCTTGCTGAAATATATACGTTTGAATGAAAACAAAAATTAATATACAAAACTATGTTAATTAGACCATTTTAAAAATTTCTTTAGTGTATTTGAAAGTTTGGCCCCAAAAGTTCGGAAAAAGCCGGCCCTTGTAATGTAGTTGATGACCACTGTTCTATTGTTTTCTTGGTGGTAGCGACCAATCAGGGTCAGCTAAAGATCAACACGAGACAAGGTGTAATCTAACAGTTTGGAAAATAGTCCTTTACAAAAATTAGCTAAAACCGGCTCTGGGTTCCAAGGGCTAAGACGCCCCCTGCTGGTAAGAAATATTCCAGTTATGAAGTACTTTACTTTCAATTTTGTTTTTGAGATTACATGAAATTATTATATAGAATCTTTGATCAAAACATTTGCATAAAAATATGACTTATAAGAACATCGCATTTTCTGTTTCTAAACTTGTAAATTTCAATAAATTATTGTATCATTTACGGTAATTATGAGTGTTTACTTAAGTTTCTCTGACTTATACAATTTTTTATAACATCCCAATGACATGGTCCTTCATATCAGAGTAGAGGAAGTATATTTCAAGCAATTTTTATCTTTTGCATGATTATTTGTCAAAAACATTGGCCGTATTTTTTTGCATTTGTAGCCATATTTCACAGCCTGAGCTGGTACAGGTGTATACGCTCAGCTCTCCCTCTCCTTTACCTCATTCTTCTCTCTCTCTCTCTTTTGTTCCTCCTAGTGTCTGATGTCTATCCCTGGAGTGAAAATATATAGTATTTCAAATGAGATTTGGTTTGTGACCCCTCCACACAGCTGACAAAAGCCTGTGGAGCCTTATTGACCAGAAAGACAAAAAGCAGCATGAAAAAAACACCCACATGACATATTTAAGTGTCACTGGAGAAAATGCAACTACCCCATGGATGTGGCTTTATGATTCCCTGTGGGGTACATTTGTTTCCATGAGGAATAAGCAACAGAAAGAGAGATGGACTACATTCAGGAGCGCGTGACAAAATAATGAAGACATTCATCATTACGTGCACACGGCTTCACAATAAAACTGATGAAAAATGGCCGCTAAGATAAAGAGAATGACCTCCGACTGACAAATGGGTGAACAAAGATCATTGTTCACGATGAAGCCAAACACCTTCTGCCCCTTGGCTTTTTTTTTGTGCTACACAGGAAATGTGATTCTACAAGTCGAGCTCTGACAGATCTGTCAATGGTTGTGATGACTGGGAGGGAGGGGGGTTGGGAGGAGGAGGGGGGGGGCCGTGGCGGCTACTGACCTTGTACCCCTGGTTTATGCCATTGATGAACTGAGGGTTCGGGGCTGTCCACGTAAAACGGATCGTTGTCGAGTTGACCGCCTCGGCCTGCACATTGCCGGGGGCGATGGTGGGAACTTGGATGCACAAGGAGAGGAAGAGATAAACAAGAGAGAGGAGAGAGAAGAGAGAAAACAAAAAGGTGTGAGAGCGGCTCTCGGATGACTGCTGGAAGACTGCCTGCATCTATTTTGATGTTGGTATTGATCGCTGCAGCACAGGTCAGGGCAGAAACGGTCATCACTCGACACCTGATGACACTCACACCTCATAGCCAGCTCTCGGTGGCTTTGTTTGCGACAGAAGGAGATGCTTATGGATTTCAGAGGGCTGTCACACCTGTGTGTGGGCCATATGGAGACCAGTTAATGCTAATGCACATAGACAGCAGTTAGGAGTCGCTTTCACACAGGCACTATGAAGTCAATCAATTTGATCATTTCTTAAATTCAAGATATAAATCTGGGTTCAAATAATGAAAGAGTAACTTTGAGTAAATGTGCATTTATTCTTATTTAGGATGCTCTGACATCTGCACATTGCAGATACTGTATTGGACATCTTTTACATCTGATCTCAGCTTAGGACAAGGGTATCAAACTCAGTCACAGATGGGGCCAGATTCTGAATTAAGGTCTACCCTGAGGGCCTAACGGGTTCAACATTTAACCAAATTGTTACTCTCATTTTTCAGAAGTAATAAATTATGGGGAAAAAAATTAGAACTGACGATAAATGATATCGAGATTTAAAAAGTCAAAATGATAAGTTAAAAGTCTCAAAATATGATATTAAAAAGTTAAACCTATCAGTTCAAAAGCTCAATACATGAAATTAGACATTAAAATAATGCTTTTAAAAGGCAAATGCATGAAAAGAAAGTTACAATCATGTTTTAAGGCAAGAATATGACTTAAATTTTAAAACTGTGAATCTAAAAGGTCAAAATATGAGATAAAAAGTCAAAGATATTAGTGTAAAAGGTCAAAGCAAGAAATTAGATGTTTAATGATTTTAAAAGGCAAATATTTAAAAAAAGCTATAATCATGTTTTTAAGGCAAAAATATAACTTAATTTTAAAAATTGTGCACCTAAAAGGTCAAAATATGAGATAAAGGTCGAAGTAATAAATTGAAAAGTCAAAATATTAGATTAAAAGTCAACATTAAAAGTTGAAAAGGTGAAAATGTGAGATATGAAGTCAAAATAATAAATTGACAAAGTCAAATTATGAGACAAAAAGTGAAAATAATAAATTGTAAAGTTCACAATATGAGATTAAAAGTCAAAATTATAAATTAAAAAAGCTAAATTATTAGATAATATCAAAATTATAAGTAGAAAATACCAAAATATGAGATAAAAAGTCCAATTAATAGATTGAAGTCATAACTGTGCAATGCAAAATTGTAAATGTGAAATGAAAACCTAAATTAAATTCTTTTCCCAGTTTTCTTTATATCGAATTATTTTCACTCTTTATTTTTTCACATTTTTATGACATTAGGATATTTGATATCATCAAGATAATTTTTTTTATAGTGGAGGAAATCTGCAGACCTCATATTTTAGGGCCAGTCATAGTAATAATATTGAGTTTGAGTTTGACACCCCTGGATTAGGGAAAGGAAGGAAAGGAAAGGCTGGAACCATGTCTGTCTCTATTTGTATTTTAATGATGATGGCAAAAGTGACGCATGCTGCCACCTATGCACTTCTACATTGTTTAGATGTCAGTATCAGTGAGTACCCTATTGTAAGCACTCGGACTTGGTCCCTTATTCTTATTCCAACATTGTCTTTTAAATCCCTGTGAGAATACCAAATGATGTAAAGGTCCTGTATCTCGGTTTGATAAAGGGGAATGTTCTTGTAAAACAGACTTTTATCTGTGCAAGACACAGCTCATTGCCTCCAAAAAATAAGGCCTCAACAAATGGATGACTATAGTAAGAGACATTTATGGAAAGAGAAAGATGGCTTTTTCTCCAAGACTTTAAGGAGCAGTGCTTGCTAAGAAATGGATTTTAATCATTAGCTGTCATCAACTCAAAGATGATATGCCGCTGGGAATGGATGATGGTAAAGTCTGGAAAAAAACACTAAAAGACTTTAGAAATCTTAGAAAAATATTATTATAACGTATGGCATCCAACTGTGACTGGCACAGCACACCTCACTTTTACACATTAAATCAACAACAACCACTTGCAACAGCCTCCACTCTCAAAAGTTGAAATCTTGCATGGTTAAAAGTGTAACTTTCAAGTAAACAAGCTAAATGTGGCCGGCTGTTTGTAGTGATTTTGGTGCAATTCCTTGTCTTCGTGTGTACTTCGTATAAACACTTCATCCTTCCCATTTACTATCATTACCATGGCTGTGTTTGTTGTGCTTCCTCCTTCACTCAGCATGATTTCTGATTGGCTATCATGCTGTTTCATGTAACAAGCCTGCTCCTGAACATGTTTAATATTTATGATTTTAAATCACCAACCATCCTTTGAGCACATCAGGGAAACTACAGGACCATCTTGCAGAATAATATTCAGAACCATCTGTTAATCTGGGATTTTTTGACTTAAGGAGAGGGGAGAATTTAGCCCGATTGGCACAATTATCATGTGTGATAATTGCCAATTTTCTAAAAAGTCAAGCATTGCTTAGACTCATCCTCAAGAAGAATTTTGAAACGTTTTATTGTTGAATGGAGGTTGGATTGATCATTTCTGGTGCCTTTCAAAGAGCGAGGAAATTTAAAGTTCAATCTACCATAATTATCATAATTATCATCTGTATTCATGTTTGGATTTCTGTTTAAAACGAACACGTAGATTATCATTAGGGTACCGTCAGTGGGAGCTCATTTGTCAAAGTGTGGATCCCATTCTGCCTGCCCACATGAACTGTTTCTGCAGCAGACACCAAAACGTGCTAAAACATGATCGGTGAATGCAGCTTGGACAAGAGAATAACAAAAGCAGACACCAGAAAACTTCCCAAACTGAAAATCAAGACCTAATTGTAGAGCTTCTACATTTTTATGTAGAATCTGCAACTGGAAACTGAAGTCAACGTAACCTTGGATCAGACAATGAAGGAATTAGTAACTATTTCATAAGGAAATTTGTACACATGATCTACAAACCTCAGTTGCAGAAAAGTTGAGACACTGTGTAAAATGGTAAGTAAAACAGAATACAGAAATTTGTATTCCCTTTAAACCTACTGTATTGAATTCAGCACAAACACCAGCATTCGTGATATTTAGAGGGGTTACTTCAGCTGTGTTTTTTTCAGGTGATCCAGTTTGATTGAGTACGGTTTGGTCTGGTACCCTCACTTGGTGGACAGCCAGATGGCAAGGCTACACCACCAGCTGGATCATTCTCTTTCTAAACAGTGCTGTCCAATTCCCTTTGCAACCCCTCGCCAGGAAAGTCTGCGCCTTTGAGGTCGTCCATGGGGTGGTATTACACGCTAGGGTCATTGATTGTAAATATCATCCTGATAATATTCTTCTTTTGAAATCCACACGATATTTCAAAACAGCAGGTTCCATGTTTGTGTTTATTATGCCTGTCACAGAAATGATGCTTCTTTTGACCAATCAGCACACAGCAGTGTCTCTATTGTTTGTTTAGCTCCTCTGTTTAGAGGTAGATAGGTAAGCATGGCGTCCCTATGGAAGGGTGTCAAAAAATGAGGACAGTTATTTGCTAACAGTTTCAGACTTTTGATATTAAAAACACAAAAAATAATGCAAACTGTACCGTAACAAATTGAACAGGATCGCTTGTTGGAAACAACCTATTACCAATAATACATACAGGTGTTGGAGCAACATGTGCTTCCATCCAGATGAGGACCTTTTTCATTGATGTCCCTGCTTATTTCAATGTCAATGAGACAATGTCGGCACATGGTACAACAGCATGGCTTCACAATACAGTGTGGGTAAGAGACTGGCCTGCTTCTGAGGCAAAAAACTACAATAATAACCATGCAGTTATGAGCAGCTTCAGATGAAAAAGCAAAAAAAGTAAATAATTCCACTTTCAACACTGGCGTCTTCAGTCCTCGGCTGCTTACAGAGTGTTTAGAGAAGAAAAGGCGCCTTGTCCCAACTTTTTTGGAACAGGTCATGAGCATACAATTCAGAATGCAAAAAAATCCCCACATTACAATCGAACTTTAAATTTAATGTCTTTGTGTTAAACTCAATTGCATATAGGCTTAAAAGGATTAGCAAATCACTGAATTCTGTTTTTATTTACATTTGACACTGCGTCCCAGCTTTTTTGGAAATGGGTTTGTAATTCAGTTTCATCACTGAGGTTTATGAGGTTATTAGAACCTACAGTTATGGTCCTGGTGTTAACTATATCCCTCTATGAGGCTATTATATCACCTGTCCTAACATTATAGATGTATTTATTCCTAGTTATTAGGTTGATTGTCAAAGTTATGCACAGATTATAAACCAGCAGCCAGAATTAAGACAACAGCCTAAGTGTTAGGGCGATGATTTATGTTATAGATAAAATATAAAGTGCATGCTTACTGAAGAAATTTCTGATTGTGCTCCTGCAGGGTCTTTCTCCACGGCCTTTTTAATGAATAATGAATAATCAACACTTTGCTTTAAATTAACACATATAAACGCTGACCCAAAGAAAAGGATGCATTCAGTAATTAAAAAAGAAAATAGTCAGCATATCAGCTTTGTGCTCTGATCAATAGCATCGATGATTTGAGCTCTCACCTCCCTGCAGAGTCCACTCAGTGACTTTGTGGCTGAAAACACCCAAACCGGCTCCGTTGTAGGCGGCCACTTCGATCTCATAGTTAGTCCAGATGATGAGGTCCTCCAGCAGAAGGTTGGTCACGTCTGGAGTGGTGATGTTCTTGATCTGGTAGTCCACAGGCAGCCCGGTGAGACGATACCTAACACAAACATGAGTGATCTTTTAATCGTGTGTTTTGTGCACCCTGGATTTGACATTTCAAAAGGCTCACTGACACAGAAAACACATCACAGCTCTGCTTCTGCATGATAAATCACCTGCAGCTAGGGGGAGACAAAGCTCCAAAAAACAGGTAATTAAAACCCACAGAAAGCACCTACTCCGGTTTGGAACACACCTGCTGTTTCACTGGGGTGTAATGAATAAAAAGCCTGACAGAGAAGCAAACTAATTACATGTTTGCAGGATTTACAGTCAGCTGGCAGAAAGCTGACTCAGCCCGTTTCAGTTGCAAAGTTTTCTGACGTTAAACCTGTCATTAAATTTACTCTCAGACTACATTATTCCTACATGAAAATGGTATTTATTGACTCTGTGGGACTCTTTTAGCAGCTAAACATTTAGCAGGATGTTAAAGTAAGGGGTGTAAAATGAGTTATATACTGTTTTTGCTGGAAAAAGACCCTGATCTGTCACATTAAACATGAACAGCAACATACAAGTATTTAAAGTAGTGTTGTAAACATTTTACAGGAATATTTGGAGTACATGGAGAAATGAAAATTTCCTTGTGACTTTCTGCTGTTGAAATCAGATTAAAAATGTCATATGTGGCTTTATTTTAACAGTTAAACAAAGTTATATGATGACATTAAAACTACATTAAGCCAAGGCCATTCAGAAAGTATTCTAACCCCCTTCATTTTTTAAAGTTTGCTATGTTACAGCCTGATGCTACAGCTGAAAAAAAAATCACTTTTATTATCATTAAGCTACACTCAGTAGCCCATCATTGCTCTTGGTCAGTGCTGAGATGTTTCTACACCTTAACTGAAGTCCACCTGTGGTAAATTTCATCCCAAAGAGCACAGTGGCCTCCATAATTCTCAAATCAAAGAAGTTTGACACAACCAGGACTCCTCCAAGAGCTGGTTGCCCAGCCAAATTGAGCAATTGCATGAGAAAGGCCTTAGTAAGAGAGGTGACCAAAAACTTGATGGTCACTCTGCCTGAGCTTCAGAGATCCTGTGTGGAGATCGGACAAAGTTCCAGAAGGACAACCATCACTGCAGCCCTCCACTGATCCAGGCTTTGTGGCAGAGTGGCTTAAAGAAGCCTCGAGTCAGTGCAAAACGCATGAAAGCACGCTAGGAGTTTGCACAGAACTCCACGTGAAAGCTGAGCGGGCATCCATGATTTTACACTGAGGAGACGCTTCCGTCTAGCCACTCTGCCATAAAGGCCTGATCAGTGGAGGGCTGCAGTGACAGATGTCCTTCTAGACCTCTGTACCATCTTCACACAGGATCTGGAGCTCACTTAGAGTAACCACTGGGCTCTTGGTCACCTTACTAAGGCACTTCTCCCTCAATTGCTCAGTCTATCTGGGCTACCAGCTCTTGGAAGAGTCCTGGTTGTGACAAACATCTTCCGTGTGAGAATTATGGAGGTCACTGTGCTCTTGGGAACCTTCATTGCAGGAGATTGTTTTGTATCCTTACCCATCTCCATGCCTCTCAACAATCCTGTCTCTAAGCTCTGTGGGCAGTTCCTCATGGCTCGGTTTTTGCTCTGAAATGCATTGTCAGCTGGGAGGCCTTCCACAGAGAGGTGCGCTCCTCTCCATTTCATGCCCAATCAGTTTAATTTACCACAGGTAGACTCCAGTCAAGGTGTAGAAACATCCCAGCAAAGATTTAGAGAAATGGGAGGAACCTTGGCTAAATTTTAAGTGGTTTTGTAAAGGGTCTAAATACTTTAGTTTTTTATTTTCCATAAAATTGCAAAGATTTCTCCAACTTTGTTTTCACTTTGTCATGATTGGGAACTGAGTGAAGATTAACAAGAATAAAAAAGATTTTTTTCTACTTTTTCAAATTGGAAAAAGTGACGGGGGTTCTGACTACTTTTTGAATGCACTTTGTGTTTATTAGGCAAATTACAATTAAAATTCATATTTCATTCATATTTATGTTAACATAAGGATTTCCAAAGAGAACATTAAAATGATGTCGAGCCCTTTAATGTTCGAACTGAAGCGGAAAAGTGCTTAAAATTTTCAAACTTACAAAATACAAGTTAGAATAATGAACAGTTCTGTTACAGCCTTTATTCTAGCACCTTGCCAAAGTCACATAATGAAGCTGAAATAAGTCCAAACTACTTTTTCTAAGTTTTAATAAGAAAAGTGGGTTTACTTCATAATGACTGGATATTTTTTATACATAAATACAAATTTTGCAATTTCCAAAGCTCCTAAATTCATATATCAATATAACAGTAAATCATAAACAAAACATGTCTACTTAACTTCAAGAATTTGATGTAGGACACATAAAATTAGCACCTTTTTGACAGCTATAAAGTGGATTACTCTGTGCAACCAATATGCAGTGCTGTGAAAAAGTATTTCACCCCTTTCTGGTGTCTTATAAATTTGCAAACTTTTCATATTTAAATGTTTTAGATCATCAGACAAATTTTAATATTGGACAAAGATAACCTGGGTAAATTTTTAAATGATGATTTCATTTATTAAGGGAAAAAAGTCCTTGTTAAATTATGTTTTTATCTGTGATTAACCACATTTCTTTTTGAAAGCTGATCCCAATTTTGTCATAACACCTTCTAAAGAAATTCAATAACAGATGAGAAAAATAGTCATTGACATCTATCAGTCTGTAGAGCATTACAAAGCCATTTTAAGACTCTGGGTTTCCAGCAAAACACAGTGAGAGCCATTATCCACAAATGGAGAAAATTTGGAACAGTGGCAAACCTTCCCAGGAGTGGCCTGCCTACCAAAATGACTCCAAGAGCGCATCGACAACTCATCCAGGAGGTCACAAAAGAATCCAGAGCAACATCTAAAGACCTGCAACACTCACCTGACTCAGTTAAGGTCAGTGAATACAATTAACTGTGAATTAACCAATATTTTTGGAAAGCTGAGTTTGATTTCACAAGTCACACCCTTGCCTGATTACTGCCAGACCTGTTGAATTAAGAAATCTCTTAAATAGAACCTGTCTGACGGAGTGAAGTAGCTTAAAACATCCCAAAAAGCAACACATTATGCTACAATCTAAAGAAAGTGATAAAAACATGAGAAACAAACTGGAAATTAGAATTACAAAACCATTTCTAAGGCTTTAGGACTCCAGCAAACCACAGTAAGAGCCATTATCCACAAATGGAAAAAACTTGGAACAGCTTCCCAGGAGTGGCTGGCCTACAAAATTTGCTTGAACATCAACGACTCATCCAGGAGGTCACAAAACAACAGTGAAAGACCTGGAGGCCTCACTTGACTCAGTTAATGTCAGTGTTCATGATTCACCAATAAGAAAGAGACTGGCTGCCATGGGAGAGTTCCAAGGTGTGTATTTAACTGTTGTCTCTTTCAGCATACTATCATAGAAAATGCATGTCTTACCTGACGATGTATCCTCTGAGGATGCCGTTCTGGTGGCTCTCTGGCGGGGGCTGCCACTGGATCATGATAGACTGGTTAGTCCGACCGCTGGCGATGACGTTCTGAGGAGGAGCGCTGGGTGGCTCCTCCGGGAGAGAGACACTGCAGAAACACAGAGAAAACTGAAGTAAGAGGAACGGAAAAAAAAAACATTGCAGAAAGCTTTAGTTTATTTCAGTCCAAAGCTTTGTAATATAACAGACAGCTTAAATGAAGCATATCAATTCAAAGGTATATTCATGAAGCACACTAAAAACAATCTTTTTCTACCTCTGAAATCTTTCCTTCTCCTTTGCTGCTTTGTGAAATAAAATCCCTGTGAACTTCTGCTCCCAAACACACGCCCTTAACACCACATCTGAGGGAGTCAGAGGCTACTCAGCCACCTAATCGGCATGTATTCACCCTGACAAAACAACCCGAGGAGAGGATTGGTGGAAGGGAGATCAGTGGTGGTGACTTTGCACCATGTGGCGTCGCCTGCCAGCCCCCCTGCAATACACAGACGGAGCCCCCCCGCGGCTCTCCTCTGGCTGAGGAGCTGGCAGCGTGAGGCAGTTTGACAGACTGGTAGAGGGAGGGAGGGAGAGTCGCAGAGAACCTAATGGTGCTGGGACCTAAAATCTCTCCTGTGGCTTTCAGGGAGTTTTCTGTTAGTATGTGAGCGTGTTTACATGTGGATGTGCATGATGTTTGGGGTCTCGGCTCATATCTTTCCTCACAGATTCTTGACTGAGGAGATCCACCAGCAGTTGTCTGGGAAACATGCTCTATGAGCATGGTGTTGTATTAATGATCAGGCTAAAAGTATTCTGGTTGGTTCTTGAGACTTGAGATTCCTCAGAGCTTTTTTAGAAAGAAAAGTTGTCTTTTTTAATCATAGCATCATAGAAAAAAAAAGTTTTAACTGACTTTGAACCAAGGAAGGAACAAAGAGCTTGCTATTAACTAATGTCCAAGAGAAATCTGACAAAAATAAGCCCTTTTCAAACTGCACCATGCAGTCCTTGGTCACAGAGGAATTTACAGATCCACAGTAATAGATGAACCCTGGAATTCCAGGGAATAAATGACTACATTTTTGTTTATTTTCTTGAGAAAAATTCATAAAATGTTTCCTGTTCCTAGCTGTCAGGAGTGGCACCTGGTGTGGTGTTCTGCTGCCGTAACCATCTGCTTTAATGCTTTGGCATGTTATGCATTCAGAGATGCTTCTCTGCATACCACAGTTGGAACCGGTGGTATTTCTAGTTGTTGCCTTTCCATCAGCTGAAACCAGACAGCTCATTCTTCTCTCACCTCTGCTGCAAACAAGGCATTTTGGCCAAAAGAGCTGGATCTTTTCTTTTTTTGACAATTCTCTGTAAACCCTAGAGATGGTTAAGCAGGAAAATTCCAGATGAATACTTCTGGCACCAACAATCATATCAGTGGTTGTTGGCTTTTTTGTTGTCTTCGTTAAGATTTATTTTGGGGCTTCTTCTGTTTTTTTAATTCAGCAAAAAAACACACAAAGTGGACCAAAACCTGTTACAACTTGGCACACAAGGCGCAACCCAATCACCAGATCATCTGCACCCCTTCAGTTTGGAGTTTTAGCTGTGAAGTTTTAAGGAATAAAGCAAAGAAACAGGCACTCAAATGGAGCTAGCTACAGTGGCTCAAATTGAAGAGCCCTTCTGCAGAAGAGGCTTGTTCATGAACGCCACATCAATATTAGTTGCTCACCCCACAAGGTTCATTCTGCTGACAGTACATCACCGTTTCGATTAAAAGCATGTTTGTGACAAAATTAGGGTGTCTCTATTTTTTTAAGAGCAAGGATGTCAAACTCAATCACAGCAGGGGCCGAATTCTGAATTCTGAGGGCCGAGCAGGGTCCACATATAACCATAAACTGTCAACCTCATTCTCACCAGCAATGAATTATGGGGGGAAAAACCTTAGCACTGATGATAAATGAATCTGAGATTGCAAAATGTCAAAATGATAAGTTTAAAGGCTCAAAATCTGAGATAAAAATTCAAATATATGAGCTGAAAAGGTCAAAACATGACATTTAAAGTCAAAATAATGTTTTAAAAAGGCAAATATATGAGCTAGAAAGTTGAAATCATGAGTTTCAAAGGTCAAAATATGAGATCTAATTCAGAATCATCAGTTTAAACCACCAAAGTGAGAAAAAAACATTTTGAGTTTGAAAAAGTGAAAATAATACTTAAAATTTAATAATGAAGATCTAAAAGGTCAAGTAATGAGATAAAGTAAAAGTAAAGAGCTAAAAAGTTCAAAATGTGAGAAAAATTTAAATAATGAGTTTAAAAGGTCAAAACATTATTTAAAATTTTAAAAATTCAGGATCTTAAGGTAAAAAAAATAATATAAAAAAGTCAAAACTGTGAATTGAAAAGGTCAACATACAAAATGAAAATCCCAAACCATAATTTTGCATCATAAATGTGAGATGCAAATTAAGAGTATGAAGTGAAAACAGAAACGTATATTCCCATATTCATGACTTTTTATCTAATTGTTTTAACTTTTAACTTTTTCTAATTTTTATGACTTAAAAAGGATATTTGAAATCATCAAGGTTAAGTTTACATTTTTAAACTGGACGAAATCTGTTGACCTCAAACCACTCTTGTAATAAGAGGATACTATCTGGTGGGCTGGGTATAACTGTACCACGGGCCAGATTTGGCCCCCGGGCCTTGAGTTTGACACCTCTGTCCAAGGGGCTCAGCTTGCCTCTTAGCTCAGTACAAGACTCCTCTAGACTCCATTCATCAGGCTAGACGACACTAGACGCTAAAAGATCTGCAGGGCAGAGTCATTTGGGATACTGATAACTTCCATGCCAGGTAAATTGGGGGAACTTTGGGGGATCATACTCAATGCATGTTGAAGTTTCTGCACTTCAGAGGTCCATTTAGAGCTGTACGGTACTTACTTTCCTTCGTTCCCATTCATTCCTAATGGCTGTCCCCCACAACCTGCCCCCCACGGAGAGCTGGGATCACATGATTGCAAACAACCCTCTTGGAGAAGGGCGCTCACAGTACCAGCAAGGAAGCTACACTATACATTGCAAAAGACAGGTACAGATGCATTTGGAAGATTTTTGGTAAAAATGGGCAAAAACTAGCATTGGTTGTATAGAAAAAAGTGTTAAATTTGTCCATTAAAGCCTCTGTGTTTGGCACTAATATTTAAAAGATGATTTTTGGGACTTTTTCCCTTTATTATGATAGGATAGCTGAAGACAGACAGGAATTATGGTGAAAGAGAGCAGGGACTACATGCACCACCAGAATCAATCCTGCAACCAGTGCGCAAATACTCTCGCGTCTATGTATGGGCTCCTGCTCTACCAAATGAGCTAAAGCGGTGTCTTTTTGGCATATTTTGCTTAGTTGTTTGGGTCTATGGGCCTCGAAAGAGGAAACCACTAAAAAGCGGACTAAAAATTAGTCATTTTGACTCACCTTAAAGGGGCAACGCAGACTGAAACCTCTTGTGTGTAACATGATTACTATTACCATGTACTATATACAACTCATCTTCAAAAATATCCCTTTAAGTCATAGCCAACTAGTCCTCAACACCAAAGTCAGTGAGGTTCATCTGCAATATGTGCGCCATTTTTGGCTCCAAATTTTCACTTTCACTATCAAAACGGCTTATTTATCATGCAAGGTGTACACACAACACTTTACAGCCTTTCATGGATTTATTTAGTTATGAAACATTATGAAAACCCTTACCCTGAACAAAAGATCCTAACCAAGCTCTTACCAAAACAATAATCAGGAAGAAAAAGAGTAAACGAAGAAAACTCAGTCCCCAACACTTCACCCCTGAAGACCCCCATAAGAAATGATGTATTGTAAAAGTAAAATTTGGCATGAGCTCACCGGTCTGTCTCCTTGCTGAACTGCCCCTTCCCCACATCATTGACAGCACAGAGGCGGAACTGATAGGAGCGTGCCGGGATCAAACCGTTCACTGTCACCGCTGTGGACTCTGGCTCGATGTTGGCCAGCAGGATGGCCCAGGGAGCATCTGGAAGGAAGGAGGGCAGGTTTAAAACCACTGCTATGCTGATCAGTCACCTTTATGTCCTATAAAATGTAACATTTTTGTAGAGAAGGAGTCTGACATTTCCAGCAATTCTTGGAAGAGAATTTCACTTTCATTTCTGCAATCATTTTTGTCGCCTCAGGTCACAGTTTTAAATCCTATTTCTTCAAATAAAACAAAAATGTTCCTCTGGAAAAAAGGGAAAGATTGAGAACATCAGATTTTACAATGTCAAAATAAGTCTAACACGCTTGTTACATGCACATCAGTAATCCTTAGTGTAGGTTTTAAATCCAGTGTGGTGTTGAATACTGTGATGGACATTCATAATTGGCCTAAATAATCAATACTTTAAAAATCAATGAAAAATTCTCTTTTAAGTTTGATTCTGTGTTTACTTCTCCTTAAGCTGTTGACATCACAGATGCCTGTCTGCATGGAAATATACCCACATGATTAACATTTGATGTCTTTTTTACTTGTTTGCAGCATTTCTAAGCTGCAACCTATGGTTGATTGATCCCTGCAGAAATGTAAAGCATACAGCCAAAGGCAATTATAGATAACATTGCTTTTAAAAAGAAAAATGGTTCATTTCTATAAAAGAAAACCAATTCACTCTTAGATTTTTGTTAGACAAAGAATATGATTGATTTAGAAGAGTCATTTCCACCTGACTGAATTTGTTGGGACACATCCAGTCACCTCAGTTTTCAAAGTAAAATGCCATCTTCATTTAGTTTGTTTGCTCGGGTCTGAATCATGCTTTTTTGTATATTTATGTCACATGCGCTTGATGTCCATGTGTCCAAATATGTGATGCCCTCTAGTCGGCAGGAAAAAGTAAACTGATCCAAAGCTACTTTCTAACCTCATCATAGGCAGGTATCTACTCAGACTGACGTTGTCTCTAGTCATCAGTTTTTATAAAGTTTGCATCTATCCCTCTAAGGCAAATGATACAGTTTGAAAAGAAGGTGAAATGCAACTCAAAACTAATATCATGATGTAGTGGAGTTGCCAAAGGCGCTTATCAAGACAGCTCAGGAGAAGGTGCAGGTTAATCCTCCTGGAGCATGGACTGCTCGTCCACCGAAGCAGTTTCCAAAGACCCGTCAGGTTTGCCTGTGGATGGCGAGGGTCCATGGTGGCCTTTTATACTGAAGATCTTGGCTCTTTAAATTTTTAGGCTGTTTCTGCTTTTTTTTGAGCCAAGCTTGCTCAACACATCATCATGGAAATACAAACTTGTAAAACTGCAAAAGGCTCTCAGTTGTTGTAATTTATTAATCCTTTTCTGAACAGCACTGGCATCGCTTATTGCACTGTTATAATAATGGATTCTCTTTTGATTTGTATAACTAAAATTTGTGGAAGTGTCAGTTATGCAAAGTTTAGTTTTTATGCTGCTGATATGATCTTCTATATGTCTCTGTCTACTCATACGGTTAAATTAGTTTTTCAAATTAGTCAGTGTGATATTTACAAGTCGGTTAAACTGTTTACCTATCATTTTTTATAAACACAAGCTTGAAATCCTGGTCTATAATGCTTTTTTAAACTGTAATGAACCTCCCGCCACTAGAGGCCGCTGTAGTTCTAGTTAATGTCTGTCTGAGAAGCTCAGCAGTGACTTAGCAGTTAGTGTGTAGTAGGAACTAATGTTGTAGTACTCAAGAATGGTCTTGCTCTTGAGACCGGTCTTGAGACCACATTTTGAATGTCTTGGTTTTGTCTCGGACTCAAGAGCATTTTTACTCAGTCTTGTACTGGCCGGACTCGTGATTTTCCACCAAGACAGGTCAAGACCAGCACTGCTCTGCTGTCATTCGACTTCATTAACGTGATAATAAGGAGAAGCACTTACTAAAACAACAAATAGCTTCACCTGCAAAAACTTGTACATCAGTCCATTTTTACAAGAATTTAGTTGAACAAATTCGTTAAGATTTGAGATTTCTGCATTGCAAGATTTTGCATTTTTGCATGTTGTGCTTTGAAAGAGTTGCAGACACCTTGTTTTTATCTGTCAAATTTATTTTTTTTAGAAAACAGAAGTTAAAAAGAGAATGCTCTTTTACGGTTCAACCTTTTCATGTTTTTTTTTTTTTTAATTAATTTTCATGGTCTTGGTCTCGGTGCACTCTGGTCTCAGAGAGTCTTGGTCTTAGATAGTGTGGTCTTGAGTACAACACTAATAGGAACAGCGCGGTATGACAGTTTTTTAAAGTAGTAAATGGGAATGAAGTGGCTTGTAGGCTGTGCAGGGTTGAACTCAAGAATAACTTCCATCTGAAGTGAAAAGAGGTCACATATCAAAGCCGATATTAATCTGCAAAGAGGAACAAAGGCTAGCGGTGCTAGCTTTTGTTAGCAAAGCTGTAGAGAGCTGCAATGAAGTATCAGCCTGGTGCTTCAAGTTTATTTTCAGAAGGGCTTAACATCACTTTCCCTTATTTTTTCTCAAAATTTACTCTTCAGGCTTTTTATATCAGCCTGTATTCAGTGGTGCTGTCCAAGGTGCTGAAATGATATGTCAAATGCAGTGCTCAGTCTTTGCACCTGCTCTGTTGGCATCATATGGTTCCTCCCATAAAATGGGAAAGGCCTGGCCTTGGGCAAAAAAAGTTTGGAGACCACTGTGATGGACCATGCAGCTAAACATACTGCATTGTGCAGACTACTCAAATATTTCCTAACTTGTTGAATGTTTAGGAGGAAACCCTACTAAGCAAACTTCAGAGAAAGAACAGAGATGGTAAATCAGGTCAGAATCAAAAAGTAAAACTGACAAGCACAAAAAAAGATACATTGGTTGATGGATATCTGACTGGAAAAGAACTTTTAAGTGACTTACTGTTCTCAGAGACCTCCAGGATGTAGCGTATCAGAGGACTGTTACCATCAAACGGCTTGGCCCAGGCCAGGTCGATCGCTCTCTTCTCTGATTTGCTCAGTACCGCCGTGGGGTTCTCAGGGGCATGGGGCAGCTGCCTGCAGGGAACACCGGGGACAACTTCGATAAATAAAAGAATCTCGCTCCCATCACAGCAAATCCTCCGCGGGGACACCGAGTTACAGAGCGTTTCAGTCTACCTCTGCCCATCTCTTGCGCGGATCTAAAGCAAAGCTGGATGTTTTATAACAGAGAGATCAGTCAGACAGGTGATGAAATGTGGTGAGACAAGACAGCAAGGATGGTTCCTTGTCAAGATGGACGTGCAGGTGGCAAAGAGAGAGGGAGATGGATATCACCAGAGGGGAGGAAATGGATTGAGAGGCATAAGGAGACAGAAAAGCATGGACAACGATGTGAATAAATGAGGGGAAAAGCTGTGGATCATTAATTCATTGAGGCATAAATTCAGATAAGCACACAGAGATTGGCAGATAAAACCTTACTGCAATGAACAGACTGATGAGAAGGCCGATGGAGAGACAAAGAAATACACAAACAATCAGTCAGGCAGCCTATCACTTTGACAAACAAAGTTTGATGTGTCACTCATATTAAATTTACCCTTGCTGCAGTGAAACAATGTGTGCCAGCGAAGGTAAAGTTTTGGAGGAAGAGAAGATTTGAGTCGACAAAAACAATGCAGAAAGTCTGGCGTGTAAGTGTCTGTCTGTAAAAGTCGTCTCTCAGAGAGGGAATGAAGTCCCCTGGGGGCTGGAAGTGTGTTAGGTGAGAATAAGGACAGTGGAGGTGAGGAAGAGAAGGTGCCATTTAAGTGGAAATGAGTCAGCGGTGCAGGCAGAAAAGCAGGGAAAGGCTGGTGTGCACGTCTGTAACCATGTCTGTTTCTGTGTCAGGGCTGCCTGGCTTCAAAAACATGTTCCATCCTGCGTCTGTGCACTGTGGAATACTGGAGAATGTGAGAGAAAGAGGAAAAGTGTTGAAGATGAAGGGGATGGGTTACCTGACTCGGAGGTGTGCGCTGCGGGAGTCGTTGCCACCGACGGAGGTGACTCTGCAGGTGTAGGTGCCGATATCACCAGACCATGTTTGCGAGATGTGGAGGGTGCCATCAGCGTCAAGTCGCATGCGGGGAATGGACTGGACCTGGATAGCTGAGCCGTCTCTTTCCCAGATATGCCTGCAAGATAAAAGATCGTCTCATGTGGATTGCTAACATCACCGTTCTCTGCTGCATTTCAGTTCCTTGAATCTTCTCAACTGCTGGGTCAGGTTCCAAAAGTGGGGTGTGGAGCTGTTTCAGTGGCAGTGGTAGAGTTGTAATTTGAGGGTCAGAGGCAAAAATGGCAATAAGGGCACCTGCTGTATTCAGTGGAGCCCCAGCCCACAAAAAATTGTCATATATTTAAAAAAGTCCTACTGTAACTCCATAATAAACAGAAAATGAACCATTTAACCATTTATTTCACAAAGATAAATTAAGAATGGTATCAGTGAAATTGAATTTTACACATTTTATTGCATTTTCTCCTCTACTGGATGTATGCCCTTGAGTGCATTTTCTCAGCTGCTGAGTGGGAACCCTAGAGAGCAATTCATCATGTGTTGTCCATAAGAGGGGCATCCTGTAGGCCACTTTTTCACATTTTGCACACTTAATGGGCACCAAGGATGGCACTTTGTCACATTTGCCCACTTCAATAGTATCCCAGAAGGCATTTTGTCAATTTAAGTGTCCTAAGAGGACACCAAGGGGACACTGTCAAATTTAGTCCAATGACAGAACACCATAGGAGGGCAATTTGTCAAATTTCATCCACTTAGAGGGCAACAAGGAGGGACATTTATTACATTTTGTCAACAAAGAGGGTAGCAAGGAGGACATGTTGTCACATTTGCCCACTTCAATGATATCCTTGAGGGCACTTTGTCAATTTATGTCTCCTAGGAGGACACCAGGGGGACACTGTTAAATTTTGTCCATAAAGATGGCACCAAGGAGGGCACTTGTCAAATTTGTCCACTTAGGGGGTAGCCTAGAGGGCACTTCATCACATTTGTCCACTTAGGGGTAACCTAGAGGGCACGTCGTCAAATTTTGTCCACTTATAGGGCACGCCATTGGACCCCTTATCATGTTTATATAGCATACACCAAAGAGGGCCAAAAGTGGTCACATTGTTTCACTTAGAGGGCACCAAAGAGGGCCTGTTGAAAATGCTGTCCACTTACTGGACACTGAGAAGGGCATCTGGTCAAATTGTTCCACCAAGTTGGCGCCCTAGAGGGCACTTTGTCAAATTATGTGCACTAAGAGGAAACAAGAAGGGCAATTTTTAAAATTTTGTTCATCCACTGAACAACCAGAAGGGCACTTGGTCGAATTTTGTCACTAAGAGGGCACTCTGAAGGTCACTCTGTTGAATTTTGTCCATAAACAAGGTACCCTAGGGAGCACTTTGATTACTTGTTTCTTCCAAGAGGACACATATCTGTTATGTTTGGCTTTATAAACCATTTATAAACTACTCAACTCGTCTGTTATTCTCTTTCCTCTTCTCTTTACACTACACCTTCTTGCTCTACCTCCCACCACTTCCTTATTTTCAGAGGGGGGTGGTGGGAGGTAGAGCAGTGTGGATGGATGCTAGCCATAGTTAGGGCACCTCACCCTGTCTCTGCTTCCCCCATCTTCTTGCTCAGCTTTATCGTCACACATTTCTCTTCCTATTTTCTCTTGTTGCCTCTCCTCATCTCTTTGTCATGTGCAATGTCTAAACATAGAATAGGCGTCTTTGTAGTGGCAGCTATGTGTTGTAGGCTAGGTTGTATCAGCATTGCCACAGCCTGGAGCTTGCAAAAACCACTGTTCAGCCTTCTGGAGGTGTCTAAACACCAGCGAAGGGGGGTTCCTACTTCATCCTGACAAAGTGCTGACTTTCTGCTGCCCATCAGTCTGCATGAATGACTTGCATGGACTCTTATACCTTCAGTAGGGCACATATATTTTGTGTTGACTTCACATGGGCTGTCCTGATAGTGGGTCCTGAGTTTAGACCAGCTGAGAAGTATTGCCTTAAAAGCTATCTATGAATCAAATGAAACAAACCACGAGTTTCAAACTACTTCAACTAGTCAGTTTTAAAGGGAAACTCTTTTTTTTTCCAACTTGGGCATTATCCAAAAGTCAAATTTTTATCATGGTTGTTGGAAGCCATTAAGTATTTCCCACCACGTCCTTTTTAGATGTGCAGTCAATGTTCACAAGTTCAAAAATTAAACCAAACAGGTCAAAGACAACACCATTGAGACAATTTCCTTGAATCTTAAACCAAAACCTAAAAATATCTGAAGCATTAGACTTGAGTGCCTGCGAGGGGAAAACAAAAATGGTCCAGGGAAATTGTCTTTCAAGTTGTTCGGTCAGAATTTACAATTCCCACAGTTCAATTTGCCCTATTTAATAGTTATGATTGGCAGATTTGTGAATGGGCTCTGATTTCCAGTGCTGTTTACAGAGTCAGAGGTTATGAGTATGGACTGGTAGCAAACACATTTGTTTGCATATTTTTATATTTGGAATTTAAATCTATTGGATCACACAGATGGAGAAAGACTAGAAACATGGGTAAGAAGCTTGGGAAAAAAAGATGCATGAATTATTAAAGATGAAATTGTCTTTTTTGTTCTCTTTGAAGGTAACATTTTAATCTAAGTCATACAACATCAAAATGTGATTTAAAATGAGAGGAAGCAGGGTACTGATGAGTTTTTCATCCTCACTTTTAACTGCATACGTTTACATATAAAGCAAAAATAACAAAACCAAACTTCTCATAAATACATTTCAAAGTGAGAATGACTCACAGCTTTATAATTTATGTATTCTGTCTACTAATGGTGATTCACTCTCAGTGTCAAAGACAAAAGCTGGTGCTGTAGGCTTAAGTGTGTTCTCTCAAACCCTTAAGTATCAGAGAAGATGCATGAACATGAACAAGATAAATAATTTCAACCAGATTTCTAGATCCAAAATTTCATCAGTCAGCTACGGCCTGCTGGGATGAGAGCTGTGATGCACAGACGCACATCAGCCTCAGATAGAAGGTTAATTCCTTCTGACAATAAAGCGTTGGGCTTCTGGTTATTCCATCACAATCCAAGGAGGACATGATATTCGAGTTGTATTTTATCTCTCTTGCCTCAGTCTCTTCAAAACTCGCCATCAGAGCTGCCCCGCACGCACATCATAGCGTCTGACGGCTGCATATCAAACACTCATCACAACAGCGCGCCTCAAACGTGGCGTCAGATGTAGCCTTCTCTCCTGAGTAGAAAGAGACAGAATGGTCTATTGATCGTTACTGATGTTAGTGCCGAGCTTGGAGCGTCTGTTGTGAGGGTTTGTCGAGCCAGTGTGGACTACAGTGTGCGGGAATGACACAGGGACAAAATGAGGTGTCTGCTGTTGTACAATCCCCATGTCTAGATGAGAAGTTAGGTTATTGCTTTATTATTATTATTTTTTTAAACCTTCGTTTCACTGCTTAGAAAAAAAACAAATAGGGGATGGCTGTGGTTAAACCAAATGCCTAAATATGAGTAACTTTAGTGGACACATAAAACCAGCTCCAAAGGGTACCATATTAAAAATGGCCAGTGCCACATGCTTTTAAACATGTTCACAGACTAGTTCAAGCCAAAGCTGAGTAAGTGCAGTTCCTCAAGTGCCCAGCAGAGGCTGACTCCTACAGTGAGTAACTCCCAGTTAGGTCTCATACTAAAATGACAAACTTTACAGCTGAATAACACGTGACACCAAACCAATAAAGGAACAGTTTGGGTTTCTTTGGCTAATTCAAATGTTCATGACAACTTACAGGAGACACATTTTATTCAAGTCATTTTTTAGAATGATATAAAAGCTTATATTCAGGCAAAATTAGGTGCATGGCAACCAGGGGGGAAAGTAACTTATTACATTTACTTAGATTACTGTGATTGAGTAGGTCTTTTTGGTATGTGTACATATGTAGTACATTTTGAAACCAGTGCTTAAGTTTTAACCAGAGTAACTGTACTTTAACTTGAGTACTGTACACTTTTTCTGATTGACTGTTGCACAAAGTGAGAGAATAATTCCACATCAAATTCCAAAACAGCAAATACTGGAGTGTTAAGAGTTGATTTTAACTCCCAAAATGTAATTTAAATAAATTTTGAGCGAGTGTTGGAGTTATTTGACATTGTTGACAGTGTTAATTTCAACTCTGTAAGGAGTCAATTGATCTAAAGTCTGTCCACCGCAATTTCAGATTTGGAGGTGTGTGTGGTGGGAGTTTCCCATCATGCCCCTGGGCAGAGTGTTTAGATGTGTTTTATGCATGTTTAGTTGTGTTTGGATGTTGAACTGTTGAACAGTGATCCCTGCTGGAGGATGTATGTTGTTTTTTGGTGTTTTAGACACTTTTGCACCATGAGTGAAGTTATCTGCCGAGTTAGCATTCCTGCCTTTGGCTTTAAGTGTGCCTAAAGGATGTGTAGTGTGTATTTTTCACAAGTACGCCCTACTTTAAGGTTGACTCTCTGCTTTGTTCTTGCTCAAGGAGACCCATCTTGCCAATGACTTTTACTACGAACTGTAAAATATTTTCAACTTTTAAAAGTTTAACTATATGTAGTGTGGACCAAAACAGACATGCTGAAAGTGTTAAATTCAACACTATATGGGTTTATGTAACACTGTTTATTTTGTCCTTTAGTATATTAAGTAGATGTGATTTTACCTGAGCAACCTGGTTGTCATCTCAGCTAATTTATTTAATGCCAGACCCAAAACTTAGACTACCAAACACTGCGGCATCAAGACCAGTGCCTCAGCACACTTTTCCCGCCTCCCCAGTTCCCCTGCTGGACTGCAGTCACTCTGTTCCAAACCTGTCCAGGCCTAAGTACGGATATGTCATCATATCGTAATCACATAGAGTCAGACCAATGGAGAAACAGACTGACAACATTACAATGAGTTTACATGTTGTGGCTTATGAGTCCTTGTTTGAAATGACTGTCAGCAGGAAAAGGTGTATGTCACACTTGTATGTTATTTAAGTTATATGTCACGTCCACACCGGGTGCCCATGCTTAAGCATGTGCATGAGTATTTTCGGACCATGCTGAAACCCACTCTTCTATCCATGCTAGGGCAGAGGACGTGCTCTGTGGCTCAGCTCAATTCGGTGGCTCTGGCTCATTTGGATGCCTTGGACCAATGCTGAGAGCCAAAAACTGCAGTTCCTTGATTCTCCACTCTCAAAGACGGTAAGTCACCCTTAGGGCCCATTTTTAAAAGCCCAAATTTATAGCAGAATTGAAAACAATTTTAGCCTCTTTTGCTAGTTTTACCATTCATGGAAACTTTGCAGGAGATTAATCATATTAAGGCTTACATTTTTGTATACTACTGGTGTAGCCCTGAACTGACAGCTGGGTGTAGCTAGCAAATTGTTAGGTTTTAGTCCAAGCATTTCATTTGGTGCTTTCAAGATTTTTTCCATGCAATTATTGTACAAAAAGATACCTTACTTTAAAGTTTTTGTTCTAACAGGTCAAGAAGTGTGTGCTCCACATGATTCAGCGAGTAAAGGTTTAGGAATGTTGTATAATTAGCGTTACATAGCACTGGTATCTGTGCCAACTTCTTCTTGCTTTTTTTTTTTTTCTTTTTGAAAGATTTGTTTTTGGGCCTTTTCGTGCCTTTATTGGATAGAGGAGGACAGTGGATAGACTCAGAAACAGGGACGAGAGTGGGGGAGAGACTTGCGGCAAAGGGTCTCAGGCCGGACTTGAACCCGGGCTGCCGCGTGCATGGTGCACGCCTTAACCGCTTGACTACCGGCGTGCCCAGTTTTTCTTGTCATTAACCTGCCGCTCGCACTCTTATGGGATATATGGGCTAGCAAGAACAGTTGGCTACATTCATGAAGCTCTCTTAGCTCTTTCAGTGTAATACATAAACAACGTCTATAAGGAACCCCACAAATGGAATCTCACTGTGTGGTAAATGCTATGATTTACCTTCCAATTAGCCGGCTAATGAATTAGCCATGGGCATTGACTGCTTAGCCTTGTGTTTGCTTCCCTCTTGCTTCCCTCTGCCACTTTCCTGTGAACCAGACGTGTTGATTTTTTCAGGGGATAACCTGAATGCCTAACCAACTTTGCACCGACCAAAAAGTCAAACTTAAGGCTTCGTAAAGCCGTCAACCAAACCAGTGGCTGACGTCAATGTGGCTACATCATTACCTCCACCAAGGAGGTTATGTGATCGGGAGGGTTTGTTAGTTTGTTTATTAGTAACATAACTCAAAAAGTTGTGGACGGATTTTGATGAAATTTTCAGGAAATGTCAGAAATGGCATAAGGAAGAACTGATTACATTTTGGGAGTGATCCGGATCACCGTCTGGATCCAGGAGTTTTTTAGAGGATTCTGTACTGTTGGGAGATAGGCCTAATGGCCGAGGTCTGCGCTCTCTGAGTGGTTTTCTAGTTACTTATTTAGTCAATGCATGCAAACAAAGGCGTAAGCCAGGGCTGCATCTTTCTATGTTTCTAAGGCAAAGCATGTTTTTATTCATCTGTGTGAATTCATTCAGTGGAGCCCTCAACATCCCTGTGGGGAGCCTACAGAATAGCAGCAGCTACACCACAGAGGGGTAAATAATAACTTCTTTGTGCTCAGGGGAGTAAATGACTAATTAAAAACCAAACGTGTAAGGAACAATGCAGCAAGTAATTATTAAAGATGGAGCATCTTCATTCACGCATCTATGGGCTGAAAAGCTCAACAATTGTGCTTTTGTTTGGTATTCACTCCATCCTGCTAGTAAGTATTGGCTGTGTGGCCAAAGCCTGAGATGGCTCATTCCTCTGAGCAAAATAGCTCCATTGTTAGGCTTTAAATACACATCAATACTACACAATGCTTAGTGATCCCATGTACACTATCCTGCTGGCCTAAATACTGGCCCAGTGTCCTGAATGTGTTTAAAACAAGCTTGAGAGGTCCCCAACAGATGCATTTACACATGCTTCAGTTACATTTGCCAAAACTACAGTGAGCTGCTTGTCTAGGAAACAACTGAGCACTATCTCTTAAGAAGGAGAGTAACACATAATTGTTATGTTTCTTTCATTCTTTGACAGTAGGAAATGTAGAAGAAAGCAGCTTGAATCTTTTATATGAGGCTGTTTTTACACCATTTAATAATTTATATTTTCAAAATTAAACCCACTTAACACTAAAAAACACAATATAATCTATTCTTAACTTTTTCTCTGGTAGGCTCTTTCCATCCTATGCAAGCGGTTTGCAAAACCTGATTCCAAAAAAAGTTGGGACACTGTGTAAAATAGAATTTAAAACAGAATAAAGTGATTTACAAATCTATTTCAGCCCATATTAAACTGGATACAGTAAAAAGACAAAAAACATAATTTATTTAAGTGTTTTGTGAGTGGGTCCTTACTTGACAGTGACGCTGGGGTCATGTGTTACTCCACAGGTCATGATGGCTTTAGTTCCCTTTATGACACTCTGGTCTTGAGGGGGTGTGGTGATCCGGGTGCGAGCTGTGGAAACAAAATAAAGACAGAAAAGAGGAAAATGAGGAAAAGGAAAACAGCTTTTAAAGTTTCTTCCCTGAGAGGTACACAAGTAAAGAAAGAAACTTTTTCCAAAGGTTATTTTTTCTTGCAGAAAAAAGGTTCAATAAAGACATCTGCTTCTTCTAAGTATGCACTACTGGCAATTTCCAGCAATTTTTAGGGCTGCCTTGCTCTGAATTTTCCTTTTCAACATGCTGCTTTTAGTGGGAAATTTTCCCTTTCAGATGGAACTGCAAGAGGATCTCAGCTAACTTTGCAAAACAGATTAATTGACCAGATTTTATCAGGCAAATCCTTCTTACAAAGCTCCAATCTGAAACAAATGTGCCAGGTCTGAAAACAGACCTGACCAATCAGCACCATTTGAGGAGAACAAAGCCATGGCCAAAGGTGGGGTTTAGTTGTACTGGAAGCCAGTAGTAATGGCTGCTGCTGGTGTAGCGATTAGCTTGAATGTAACAATAGTAAAGTGGCAGTTTAACAAGACCTGGACCACATTTCTTTATTTAAAAAAAAACAAAGAACTGCACTGACAGAAAATATATTTTCTGTCTTCTCCCAACCTGCTCCAGTATAAGTCTGCAGTAGTTATGAGCAGGGTTGAGTTGTGCTGTGAGCCAGGTAATACAATGGCTGTTGGTGGAATGATTAGCTTGGAGGTTTTGTGCACTGAGAGGGTGATTTATCATGTTTTGCCCACTTAGCTGGCACCTAAAGGGCACTTTGTCAAATTTTCCATCCTAAGGCGGCACCCTGGAGGGAACGTTGTTGTGTTTTGTCCACTGAGCTTGCACCCCAGTGCAATGGTTTCCAAAGTGGGGGTCACAAGCACTGGTGGGAGGTTCCCGGAAAACAAAAAGAAACTTAATATCATGGTCATTTTGTTTTATGATAGAAAATCTTGTTTAAATTAGTTCAACTTGAAATAAAAATGTATTTATTGAGTAAGATTTGGGCTCATATGGGCTTAATATACAGAAAAATTTACCTAAAAGGTACCAAATTGGTACACCAATTTTTTGGGTTACAGGCTGAAAAGCTTGGGAGCCCCCTTGCCCTAGAGGACACTGTTGTATTTAGCCACTTACAGGGTATTAGGGATGCACTTTGTCAGATTAGCATCCTTAGATGGCACCCTAGAGGGCACTCTGTCCAATTTTGTGTGCTAAGATGATACACTTGAAGGCTTTTTGTCATATTTTGCATGCTTAGGTAGAACTCTAAATGCCCCTTTTTAGAATTTTGCCCACTTAAAGAGCAACCTACAGGGTACCCTATTGAGCTTGCCAACTTACACAGTATCTTGGTGTGCACTTCGATCAATTTTGCATGCTTAGAGGTCAATTTGTTTAATTTTTCCCACTAACAGGGCCCCCTTGAGGAAACTTGGTCAAATTTTGACCACTTACAGGATATCCTGGTGTGCACTGTGTTCAATTTTGCATGTTTAGGAGGCACCCATAATAGATGTTGTTGAATTCTGTCCACTTGCTAGGCATCCTGAAGGGCACCCTGTCAAACTTTGCATGCAGAATGTTGCTAAATTTTGCCCCTTATGTGGTCTGGGGCCAAGGTTGGGAAACAAGGCCCTAGAGGGCACTGTTATTTTTTTTAACTTACAGCGCAACAAAGAGGCACTGTCAAATTTTGCCCAAACAGACACTTTTAAAAAATGTCTCCACTTTGGGGGCACCCTTGAGGGCATTGTTAGATGCTGCCCACTTACAGGACACTTTAGAAGACTCTTTGTCATATTTGCCTCATTTGGAAGGCAATCTAGGGCAATCTAAGGGCCCATTGTCCAATTCTCCCACTTATATTTCACCTTAAAGGGCACTTCATCACATTTTTGACCACTTGAGGGGCACTGTTAAATTTTATAGGCTTAGGTGGCACTCTTGAGGCCACTTTGTTGAATTTTGTCCACTAAAAGGGCACCAAAGAGGCAGTTGATCACTTTTGAAACAATTTTTTCACCTGGACGGCAACTAGGGGGCCTCCTCAGGGGTCAATTTATCATGTTTTCATTATCATGTTATCTATATTCCACGGGAGCATCTAAGAGGGCACTTTTGTTGCATTTTTTCAAATATCAGGTTACCTGGCATCCCCTCACCTCCGAGTCCACTGGTGAACCCAAGCACTGTTCTTACATTCACCACACAAAACCAGAAACCAGGTTTGGTTTCTTGAGACAGAGTCGATCTAACCCTTCACACTCACCCCACACCACGAGGTCAGCGGACGCCTCGTCAATGCCCCTTGAGTTGCTTGCCATGCAAGTGTAGGTCCCGGCGTCTGAGATGTGGGAGGGCGATATGAGGAGGCTGCCAGACTCGAGCAGGGTGAAGCGGGGCAGCTGGACCGAACCACTGGCCAACACTCGTTCACCTTACATGGATGAAAACACAAAAATAGATAAGAAAGAGGGAACAAAAATAGAAAAAGAAGACAGAATGCAAGGAAAGACAAAAAAATGAGGTATTAAGGGGAATAATAGGAGAGGAAGGGGATAGAGAGGAAAAACAAGGACATTGTTTCTTGATCTGCCATTGGGATCCAGACATGAAAAGCCTGGCGCAGGCTAAATCCTGGTAAAGGAATCCAATCAGGCTTTATTTGTTAAGCCATGGCAAACTAAGGTCCCATGTGTAACAGATAACAGGCAACATAATCCCTAGATGTGTGTTTGCATTTGTGGATCAGGGACCTTTCTGCCAGGTGATAGCCGGCCTCGGCGCTCCAGACGTCTCGCAGTGCAGGATGACTGACATGCCGTCGATCACGGTGCTGTCCGAGGGTCCGGCTGTGATATTCGGGGCAATGCCTGAGGGGAGACAAACAAATACAAGCATATAAACACACAAGCTAAAGGAAAAGGGAGCTAGAGTGAGAAGGTAAGAGGGTTACGGAGGTGAGAGAATAACCGTCTGCAGCTAAAACCTCCTCTTCAAACGTGTTTTATGTAAGCACCAGGCGGCTGCGCCTCAGTGTTTAGACGCTGCTTTGTCCCTCTAATTCTTTACGGATTGACACAGCCTTCACCTCGGTGCCACCGCTGTCTCCTGCCACTCTATTTTTGCAACCACAGATAGCGGATATACGAGGACGAAGGAGGGAAAAAGCTGCGGGAGAAGCACAGACAGAGCAAAGCAATGTGTAGATAACTAAAATCCCTATTTGTGATATGCAATAAATCAAAGCTTTATAGGATGACAGAAACTGTATCACTCCCCAGAGGAGAAAAAGGAGGAGTCTCTCAGGACGAAGGAGAGAAGGAGAAGTGAGGACATGAATGTGATGAGGAAACAGGGAGAAGATAAGATGATCTGATAAGGAAGGAAAGGGAGGAAGAGGGAAGGTGAGAGTGTCAAGAAAGGAGATGGAAAAGGTGAGGTAGCACGGGAAAATTTCATGAATGTAGATAATGTGATGAGACACGGTGAAGTGACGGAAGCAGGAGTTGAGACAAAGTGAGGAAAATTAGATGTCAGAGAGTTGCCAAACAGACGCAGGATAAAATTATGAGTGATTTTAAAATCCAAGCAGAGGCTCTTCCTCAGAGAAAAACATGTCTACCATCTCAGAACTGGTCCAATGATGGGAGAGACAGGTATCAAACAGGAAGTAATGATAACTCCATCATTACAGGTCATATAGGTTTAGGGATGGGGACTGATATCACATCTGATACCCCCATGCCAAATCACTACAGATTTTGGTGCTTCATTTTGGTATCAATCATGATGAATCTAGTTTACTGTAAAACTTGGAAGATAAGTCAGTCTGTTTAAACGTCATACTGCATGCCAAATACGTCTGCAAAGTAACACTGAGCTTCTGTGCAGCTTTGTCACCCTTGGAGTACTGTCTTTTCCCCATATGGAGGGCTACAGCTCTGTTTTAGAGATCTAGATTATTCAGCTCAGTAATAAGAGCCAGTCTTTCTGCTCCCAAATGGTTCTTCATTTGCAACTATTTTGCCTTTATATATCTTTGAAACAACAAATCATGAAAAAGGAAACTGTCTCTTACACTGCCTCAGGTACCCATGGCTCAAAATAGGAGACATCTCTAAGAACTGGCTCATCCACTAACGACACATCACGACTCCTTAATAACTTCATCATTTCAATCCAGTCATGGAAATGATGTATGGGCTGGTGTTTACATTTGACATACATACTAAAGGACAGTCACTTGGAACATGAAAGGCAAAAATGGCTGAATGGTTTAACGACTAAATGCACCTGTTATGGGATGTGCACTCGAGCCGATATAAATGAGCCACTATTCGGGGAGAATTTTCCCCCTTTTCTGTTAAAACAAGACTTATTGATAGAAGTGTCTAATTCACTAATTCACAATAGCGGTAGAGTGGAGCAATATCCATGTCTTGAGAGTTGTTGTTAAGAGATGTGCAACGCACAAACTTTCCAGTAATCAGGAAAACAGTAACGCCTCTGGATGACTTTTAATTATTGATCTGTAAAATAAAGTGAAGTTGAATGATGTTGACATCACTTTTATTTAAATATCTCAAGGTTAATCAATCTAAGGCTGTCAACAGAACACTTATCCACCATCTGGCACTATCAAAAACCAACAAGTATGGGTTTCGTCCTTTTTTCTTGTGTTTTCTTTTCCTTCAGTCACCCTTGCTTGTTCTATCCAGGGAGGAAGCTTTGTTTCAAATGGTGAAACTCAAATTACAATTTTAGAGTCAGGCATCAAAAAAACCCTGAGAAAGAATCCCTTTCCCTTCTCGCTCATCTCCTTTTTGTTGACCAAATCGAGCTCCCATCAGCATGAGAGGACATTTATATACCGAGTTAAAATGCAGACAGCCTTTCTTTAAATTCAGACACAGAACAGGAGCAAGCTGCACAAAGCTTGACAACTTTTGTTTGTGCTTGAATATCTTTGCTTTGTGGACCTTGAAACAGAGCAGATAGAGAAGTCAAAAGATGCAGCGTTTTAGAGCTCCTATATGATCGCCTGTGACTTCTTTGTTTTTTTGTTTTTTTTTTTGACAATAAGGCCCTTCATGTAGAAAACATTTAAATACAACAAATTAAAATGAAATGCTGATTTTTTTTTTAATTAAGTGAACATATTTACAACCTTAACGACATTTTGGTGCTCACAGATGATGGTCTCATGCTCATCATCATCAAAAACTGACGTTATGGTATCTTAGACTTTATAATGCTGTTCCTGTACCTTGGTCAATTTAAGATGTGCAGTGCATTCAGAAAATATTTAGGCCACTTGAAATTTAGGTGAAGTTCCTCTAATCTCTCTTAATCCTTTCAGAAATGTTTCTACATCTTAATTGGAGTCTGCCTGTTGTAAATTAATTGATAGGACACACCTCTCTATAGGAGGCCACAGCTGACAATCTATATCAGCGCAAAAACAAACAATGAAGCCAAAGTAACTGCCTGAGGAGCTCAGAGATGGGATCGTGCAAGGCACAGATCTGAGGAAGGCTACAAAAAAGTTCTGCTGTAATGAAGGTTCCCAAGAGCACAGTGGTTTGGCACAACCAGGACTCTTCCAAGAGCTGTTCACCCAGTGAAACTGAGCAACCTGGATAGTTGGGACTAAGAACTTGATGGTCCCTCTAGAGAACCTGTGTGGAGATAGGCCAAAGTTCCAGAAGGACAACCATCACTGCAGTCCTCCACTAAATTAGGCTTTATAGCAGAGTGGCTAGATGGAAGTTTCTCTTGAGAACAAAACACATAAAAGCTCGCTTTGAGTTTGCAAAATATACCAGAAGGACTATCAGATTGTTAAAAACAAGACTCTCTGGTCTGTTGAGACCAAGATTGAACAGGTCGGCCTCAATTCTAAATGTTATGTCTAGAAGAAACAAGGCCCTGCTTATCATCCAATACCATCGTAACAGTGAAGCAGGGTGGTGGCAGCATCATGCTGTGGGGGTGCTTTTCGGCAGCCAGGACTGGGAAGCTAAATGGAGTGAAGTACAGAGTGAAAATCTGTCCTACAGCACTTAGGATCTCAGACTGGGCCAAAGATTCACCTTTCAGCATGATAATGACCCTCAGCACACAGCAAAGACAACACCGGAGTGCTTGGGGACAACTCTATGAATGTCCTACAGTGGACCAATCAGAGACCTGACTTAAACCCTTTCAAACATATCTGGGAGTTGTGAAAACAGCTGTCAGCCAACAGTCCCCATCCAACCTAACTGAGGTTGAAAATCCCTTAATGTAGATAAGGCACTGAGTCTAGATTGCTCTTAGTAACTTCATAATGCTACGGTTCACATAGGTCACTGTTTGGTCTGTGCCTCCTTTAACTAGTGTAGTTTATGTGCTTAGCGTCAGGTGTTGCATCCTTGTGGGTATTCTAATGATTATCTTGTGTCAGTTTTATGTGAGGCTACAAATAGAAATGTGCAACTTGCCATGTTTTCATTTCCCATGTTTGAATGATCAATGTCATCACACACTATCCCTTTACAAATAGATAAACTAAAGTGTCTAATCTTTGATAAAACAGCATTTGGTTAAAAATGCAGCAAATATTAACTGTTCTGTGTTCCTGTGTTCACACTGTTGTTCTCGCCAAACAGCCAAGACTCTGCTTAAAACTTTAAAACAAAATAAATGAGGATAGATACTGCTCAGTCAGCACTATCAAATACTACACATAAAGGTAAGTGGTAAATGTAATGACATTGTATCTATAAGACAATGTCAAGGAAAGATCATTTTCTATACTTCCTGTTAGAAATGATTTGTGGTTAGGTATATTTTCTCTATTATCTCTCTGTCAACTCTGATTCTTGTGTCTTCAAAACACCCTGAAAAGCACATTTATTTTCCCAAGATAACAAATTAAGTTACAAACAAGAAAAATAAATGTCAGACATATTTTTCTAATAGTGGCTTTTTCTAAAGTTTTCAAATGAACTCGTCATGTTTTTCTTTTATTTTGATAAAAACAAGTTTTCATCCACATTTAATTACCTGAGTTGAGTTTTCTTTCTCTTGTTTAAAATAATTTACAGTAAATCAGCTTTGACACTCTTTTGTACTTTCATAGACCATGATTCTCTTCCTGGAACAGATGTTTACTGTCCTCTTCAAGCTTTGTGCAGTAAATATTTTTTAAACTAACCTGAGTTTTTAATCTGGATTGATGCCTCACTTTCTGCTCATCAGCATGTTGCGCTGCGTCCAGATACTTTGTAGTTTGCGCTGTCATTCGACCCACAAGTCAACGCTTTTTGGCAGCTGCGTTTTTCTTCCAATGAAGGTGAAACTTTACATGCCAGTCAGTTCTGTCTGTGTAAAAATATTTATCTGTGTTTGGGCCTATTAATTGAAAAGGGATGAGGCTTTATTTCAAACTGATTCACAAACATGATTAAAAACTGGCTGAAGGCTTGTTAATGAGCCAAAAGAATGATTAACTGTTAATGAGCTGCTCATTAACTCTCCATGCAAATTGGCAAAAGGGGTAAGAGGCACAAACACACACACACAAACATTATATTGTGATGTTCCCTGTTGTAAATAACCTATCAGCTCTCCTACACATATTTAGGATATTTTTTTATTAATTGAAAAGTGAGATGCACCAACATAATTAAGCACTGCTCTCTCTCCTTTTTTAAATTCAGCTGAGGTAGCTTTTCTATAAGGATGATGATACACAAGTATCTTAAATCTTTACTCTTGATAAATCTTAACAATGAATATATATATCATTGCAGTGAAAACATATGATGGCCAGCACTTTTTAATCATACATTTTTCTTTTCTTAACTCTCTGAGCCCTAGGCTATTTTTAACTTTTTTGTCTCACCTGAACTTTTTGTCTTAAAAAGCAGTCAAGCTTATAATATCCCATTTTCAGGACCACCTGGGCTTTAAGAATATGCATGCTGCAGCAATATCACTTATATTTTTTAAAAGTTATGTGACTATAAAGTTCAAAGAAAAAACTAAACAAACGTAAAAACTCAAGATTTGTATGTGTGTCGTACAGTAATGTTAATGATGGACTTTTTTTTTTTTTTTTCTGTGCCTCTTCTTGTCGTATATGACACACTGGTCTCAGAGGGTTAAAGCATACTCAGGTGATACAACCCTCCTTCAATCCTGTGATGGACAACTCAACTCATGTCTGAGCATAAGATCAGAGAAAAGTGATTTAAAAGTCTTAATTTTAAGTTTCATTTCTCTCCTTCTGAGGTGTGCCAAGCTGCCATCACATTTCCTGTGGGCGTTCACAATAAAAGTGCTCAAACAAAACAACTACAGACTTTTAATTTGAAGAAGTTGCTGTAAAAGTGTGTTTATCATCGATTTACTTTAGCAGTAATACTGGTGAGTTTATGGAGCAACCGTGTTCACAGCTGCTTCTCTAATCTTGTTAAACGTCACAGCCAACTTCTTTGAAACTGCAGTGTTGGGCTCAAGACGGACTGAATCAATGAACCGCAGCTCACAGCTTGACTTAAAGCCCAAGACAGGCTGATAGAGATGCCCTTCAAAGCAAGCATGCTTGCTGTATGTTGCTGTTATTATATCAAAGTTGTAACAGGGAGAAAACACCGAGCTGGGCTTCAGTTAAACATCCTGATGACTGGACTCAGGCTGAGCTTTTGTCTGTCACATACCACTGTGCTACACTAATAGTGGGATCGGTTACGCCTCGTGTGCATATTAAAACACAGTGCACAAATTTAAACATTCTATTTCATGAGAAAGACTTTACGAACAGCAGTGTTGATACAGATTACCACCACTAAGGTACAGCACATTCAAGAGCAATATTGAATGGGATTTTAAACATACTTGAGCTTTCATGGCACTTGTCTTGTTGTCTGATACTCAAATTTCATTGTAAAGTTTCCTTCAAAACCACAAACTCTAGCCTCTGCGTGGTAAAGAAAAAAGGGCAAAGCAAAGTGAAGTTGAAAACTTTTTCCCTTACCTCTTGTAGATCTGATTTTAAAATAAATGTTGAAAAAGGCGCGTTTTTACACTCTTCAATCATTTCCCTGTTATTTCTCAGAAAGAAATTGAGTGACTATAAATAATCCCATTAAAGTTTTGAGTTGCTCCTATCTTCTTCTCTACTTTTTGGAGAAAATTATGTCTCATTTTGTAAAATAATTACAAAAATGGGTCTTTTCTGAAAATGTAGAGCGGAGTGAGAGAGCTGTGTAAGGATTTAACATGATTCTGTGAAAACAAACTGTATTCAGAGTTTGGTGCTTTAATAGCAGTAATTATTGAAAATGATTCACTGAAGAGCTGCTGGAGCACTCACTGGTAACAGCCAGGTACGTGTTGGTCTGAACTTCACCCGCCGAGTTTCTGGCGAAGCACTGGAACATGCCGGTGTCATCGGGCAGGAGGCCGTTGACCTGCAGGCTACCTCCCACCAGGACCCTGTAACGGGGCGTCTTCACCGGGTCGATGGGCAGAGCGTCTTTGTACCACACGATATCAGGCTGAGGTACTCCTGAAAAAAAAAACAAATGACAGAGTGAGTTAAAGACTGTGATTTATTCTTTCTTTCCTTACACCAAGTTCATTTTTTTTAGAAGCTACAGTAGACTTGTTTTTCCATTAGGCAATTACTTCCTAATTGTGACAACTTTTAATTGTATTTTACCTTTTTTTTAACAACATTATCTGTTTTTTGCACCAGATCTCTACCTTAAAAATCTGAAACTCACCTCGTGCCTGGCAGGGAATGTCCACCACCTTCTCCATCTCAGCTGTGATGTGTTTGTCTGGTTCCTTGATGAACTGCGGTGGTTCTAAGGGTAAGAATTAAGGCTGTCATTAAACTAGAAATTTAAACTTTCACATGATCCTAGTAAAAATGAAACAATTATGATATGCGTTCAAAACCAAGGTACTCAGTATTGTGAACTTGTTTTCACTGATCAAACATTGCAAGCCAACTCCAATAAAATAAGACTTTAGGAGACAGTCTGACATGTTTTAAGGATCCATCTATTATCTGTCTGAAGAAACTGGTGTTCCTTTATGCCACTTTTAGCTCAACCATTCATTATGGTCAAATTTGTGAGTGCTATTATTTCATTTTAAGAGCAGTTGGTCAAACTACTGGATCCTGGATACTCCTCAGCATAACAATCTTCCTTCTCCCACAGTGGTTGAAAATATGGACACAGCTGTGCCTTTGAATGTCACATTTCAATTTTAAAACCTTAGACAAGCTCTGTGAACAAGTCAAAAGTAATCTGCACCTTGTGATATGACATATTTTAGTTGTGATGGTTCCTGTTAGATCATTCTGGCTATTTCAAAGGTCAGAAAAGAAATTTGGAAAAAAAAAAAAAGAAAACTGAAAACAAAACTTTTTTTCTTGTTTTTATTGTTTTAAAATCAGTGCTTTTAGTCATCCTCCACACTTGTTAGTGTGTTTATACAAAACTTACACCATTAAAAGTTAAAAAGAAATCTGACTATGACCATTCAGTGTAAAGCTATTTGAAAAATACAGCATTTTGTTTGTTCCATGACAGTGGCGATATTGGAGACATTACATACCTGTAATAATAAGGGATCTTTGTCCAATAAACATGTGATTAATCACAATTTTCTCCCATAATTAACAGATTAAATGCATTTTAAGAAGATTAATAATAAAGCAAATCCACAAAAAAACATGTGATATTGAAAATTGACATCAAGGATTTAAAACTGGGTCAATTGTAGTAAAAATAAAAGGCAAGAATAAAAATAGTTCAAATAAAAGGCAAGACTAAAAGCTTGTAGGTGTGATTTCTACAGTGATGTCTAACACTAGGGGATAAAATATATTGCAATAGTTTTTTTTTTTGCTTTGAAATGTTTTGCATCTGTTGGCAAACTACACCTGGCACAGCTTTAAAAATGTCATTATACAGTAGTTTGATGTCAGAAATCAGTGCAAGTCATTCAGTAATGGTTTTAAATGTCTTCTTCAAACTTTAAGGGAGGGGGAAAAGGCTGTGTTAGCTGTATCAAGGGAAAGGTTCCTCACACCTCGTCCTTTAAGTCACATCACAACCTTGAAGACTTCAAAGTGTTTCAGTGGGTGGGAATGAAAGTGTCTCAAGCCATGTTATATTAAACAGTTTCTTAAGGCCAACCATTAGCTTCCTCCCATGTAAATCAATAACACCCTCCCCACACTGCCATATTCATACAGAGTTCTTATATATGTTTCAAACCCCCTCTTTTGTTTGAGCTTGCAATCATAAATGGTTCATTTTACTCCCACACATTATCCTAATGCATGCAGATAAATATAGACATTGTGTTTTTTCATCTTATGCTGCTATGAAAGAAAAAATATGAACAGTTTGTTTCTTAAGCATGAAGCTTCGAAATGACAAATTTTCTCTAAATCTTCAAATTCTATAATACATTAAAACAAATTTAGCACAAAATGCACACCCAAGCAATTTAGAGTTAGGTGCTTAAAGTATTAAAACACAAGCAAAACATGAGGGAAATAAATGATGAAACAATTCTGAGTGAGCAGCAGCAAACAAGCCAAAGCTTCCTCATCATGGAGTGTTTAGATGTGGATTTGAGCCACATTTTCTTAATGTCTGTGCTCTCACTCTTATTTTTCTCAAGGGTGCTATGGCAAAAACAATTCAGAGATTGATTGTAGAGATCTCCATGAAAAGAAATGCACGAATTTGTCCATGAAAGGAGTTTTATTAATAAAATAATGAAGAAGCAATGGGTTGTGAATTGAAATGAACAGGATAATGTCATCTGCAAATGTGCATATATTTATTTTTAGGAGATGAAAATGGAAATAATCCAAGTTTAAAGGCCAAACTGAAGTGAAATATTCTTACCTAGTACATGTAGATAAGCTCCGAGACTGACTGAAGGCACGCTGCTGCTGCGGAGAATGGCCTCACACTCGTAGTAGCCGGCGTCGCTCACCATAGGGCTGAGGATGGTCAGCCTGCGGTTAAAATCGCTTAAACCGCTTGTCACCAACACGCCATTCTTTCGCCATGTGATGCTCAGCTTTATCAGAGGCCTGTAACGGGAAAACAAAAAAAAAAACTTAGATATTTTCTTACCTTCACCAATTAAGTCCAAAGCTGTAAGTTTAAGTCTCTCAGTATTTAACAATTTAAAGCTCTTGGAATATCAGGAGTCAGGACAGTTTTAAAAGTGTGTTTAGAGGTTATGAAGTTGCCAGAGATTTTCTTTTTAAACTGAATTTTCCAAAGTACAACCTCAATTCCAAAAAAGCTGGGACACTGTGTAAAATATAAAAGAAATGCAATGCTTTGCAAATCTCATAAGCGCATATTTTAGTGAAAATAGAAAATAAACAAGATATCAGATGTTGAAACTAAGACTTTTTTCCATTTATAAAAAATATTTTAAAGGCCAAAAATCCCAAAAAAGTGGGGACAAGGCCATGTTTACCTTGGAGTAGCACACTCTCTTTGAACTACAGTCTGTAAAAGAGACATTACTGCTCTAAAATCTCTAAACACTTGATAGTGCCTTTCCAGACCTTTAAGCTGCCCATGCCATAGGCACTACTGCAACCCTCTACTATCAGAGATGCAGGCTCCTTTTTAGTCCACAGGCCATGGCATCCTTGCTTTCCAACAAAAATTTCAAATTTTGATTTATTTGACCACAGAACAGTTATCCATTTGATCTTACTCCATTTTTTAAGAGCTATGGCCCACAGAAGACAGCGAAATTTTCTGGATCTTTTTCACATCTGGCTTCTTCTTGGCATGATACAGCTTTAATTTGCTTTTGTGGATGGCACAGTGAACTGTGTTGACAGAAAATTATTTTGGGAAGTGTTCCTGAGCCCATGCAGTGATTTCCAGTCGAGAATCATACCTGTTTTAAATGCAGTGCTGTCTGAGGGTCCAAAGATCACCGATATCTGATATTGATCTTTGGTCTTGTTCATGCTTACAGAGATTTCTCCAGATTCTCTTCTTGCAAATTTTATGTTGGGGTAACCTCTTTCTAGAATTCTTCTTCAATTTTTGGATGCAGTTTTTTGCAGCTTGGCGAACCTCTACTGTCTTTACTTCTGAGAGACTCTGCTTCTCCTGAATGTTCCTTTTATACCCAGTCATGTTACTGACCTGTTTCCAATTTGTCTCACTATTGTGACAAACTCCTCCAGCTGTTTTTCATTAGTTCCATTTAATCCAGCCTTTTGTTTCTCTGTCCCTATGTTTTTTGAGATATATTGCTGCTATTGAATACAAAATGAGCTAACATTTTTCATGAAATGGTAAAAAGTCTCAGTTTCAACATCTGATATGTTGTTAGCGTTTGATTGTGAAAAAAAAAAAAAGGGTTTATGAGGTTTGCAAATTATTTCATTCTGTTTTCATTTACATGTTAGACAGCGCCCCAACCTTTTTGGAACAAGTTGTAGATATTTTTGGAGAGTCTGTTTTGTAACAGCTTTGTCAAATTACAGAAATGTTATTGTAATATTTTGGTTGAAAAGTATATTGGAAAATCAAAAGATATTTAACTTTTTTTTACAGTTACAGTTATTTTCTGAGTTTTGAATGACTATAGGTGAATATTTATAGATGCAAGTGTGTATTATTATCATTTTTTTTTTTTTTTTTTTTAAGATTTATTTTTGGCCTTTTTGCCTTTATTTGATAGTACAGGACAGGGGATAGAGTCGGAAACAGGGGAGAGAGCGGGGAGAGACATGCAGGAAATAGTGCCATGGGCTGGATTCGAACCCGGGTCGCCTGTGTATATGGCATGCGCCTTAACCACTCGACTACCGGCGCGCCATTATTATCATTTTTTAATCCTGTACAAAGAGGATCTAACATGTATCCAGGAATGATTTAAGATTTAAACTACTTTAGACTAACTGAACTATATTACATGTGCAGTATGTTCAAACTTAATGGTAATTGGATAAAGTATTTCAGACACTTGGGACCTTTTTTTTAAGAGGATTGTGTGGGTTCTGCATCCACTAAACCATTGCAAATAAGTGCAAAACAAACAGTCAAATACAAAAATCATAATCAAAGGGGTCACCTCTTAAATGCCCTGCAGAGCAGACAGAATTTCTGCACCATTGTCTATTACATTTACCATTGATTAAAGCCCAAATAACACTGCCAACATTCACAACTAGGCTAGACTCATAAACTCATGCCAAGAGTTACATAAGTTCATTAAAGCATGTTAAAAGCAGTGTCTATCTAGCCTTGTTTAAACTGCATATTTCAGTGGGAATAAATGAGTTCTTGTAAGATCTTTTTTTGGCCAAAGGTACTCTGAAGCAGCTGCCTGAGGGGAGCAGCCGGATCGAGTAGTGGGGGTGGGTGTTGAAGGGTCCTCAGTGATGCAGACTGCCTTTCTTTCTGCTGCACGGCTGTAAAGTTCTGAGAGATGGATTGGGGTGATGTCGGGTAATTTTTGCTGCATGTTTGATGATTCCAGACAATTTTTTCTTCTCTTTTTCAGGGAGCAAGGATTGGATGTGTGACTAGTATACTGTTTTAAAAATATCCTGGATAACGTTAAAGCTTTTCAGCCTTCCCAGGGGAAGCATTTACTGCTGGGCCTTCATATAGATACCGTCTGGTCTGTATGTTGTGTGAAGGACAGGTGGTGGTTGATCTGCTGAAAGAAATCGACCTGTTCCACCACCTGCCCCTCCAGCATAAGCAGCTCAGAGAGAAGGTGTGGGATGTTGGGTACCTGGTGCCACCTGCAACACAGTTCCTTGGATTTGGTAGTGTTTAACTGCAGTGAGCTTTTCCATAATCCAGACATTTGAGAGAGTTGGGTCCTTTTGATACAAAAAAGCCCTGCTGTAAAAAGCATCTTACTGACAAACTCCAGAGCTAGTGGCTCTGTATGGATAAAACATAAATCTGGTAACTATTTTTTAAGGTTTGTAGTATGCATCTCTTACCCTGTCACTCTTCTTCTGGATTATCCGTGATGATTGGAGTGAACTAACCCTTTAACAAGCTGCTCTGTGACCCTACAATTTCATGATGTTTACCTGGCGTTGGCGACACACTCCATGGTGACGTCTGAGGTGCCCGTAACCACGCTGGTGTTCCTGGGAGGGATGATGATGGTGGGAGCAATGGGGTCTGCGGGACCTCCGACATCTAGACACACAAACACAAAGAAAAGCACCCACAATGAGAGGTTTAACAGGCAACTGAGCTCACTAAAGTGAATTTTGGTGAGTTTTCTTGTATTTTCATGGTGCTCTATACATTTAGTTTCCACACAGTGAACTCTGTGGGTGCTCATCAAGGTGACATATTGAAAGTGACCGGTGAACACACTAAATCAGAGCTCTGACGGAGAGTTAGGCTGAATAGGACGAGACAGCGCACTGACTGTGAATAATAAGACGTCTGCTGGAGAACCAGGAACAGGAAGAGAAAAATACTGCCTGACAAACACGAAGCTAAAGGGGCGAGTAGGCTGCTCTCCGTGTGTGCGTGTGCATAAAACTCCACTATTTTCCCGGCTGTGTTGTGTGTGTGAAGGAAGCATCAAAAACAGACAGCCTGTGGCAGTGCGGGCACAGTGTGTGCGTGTGTGCTGCTTGACGTGTGTCATGTCTGTGATAAACTCACACTGATCTGTCAATCCCATCGAGCCCTGGGAGTGTGCTCGTGGCTGCACATGTCAGATGTGGCTACAGGGCTTGTCATGACTCAATCTCACCAATCTGGGGTCATTAGATGTTGTGTTGAGGCCATGTGTGCACTCATAAACAGAGACACGCACACCTTACATCAGCGCATGGTTGTCATCATGACACAGTTTCAAACTTTGATAAGACACAAGTCACAATCAAACAGTGTTAATAGACGTTTTGATACCAAAGCACAGAAAATCTAAGCCACCCAATGCTGGCTCATTTATAGTTTCAAGATTTTGAAACAATCTTCTTTCCAGTTCATCCAAAAGGTGCTCAGTGGGGTTGAGGTCATGGCCAACCAACCTCTTCCACACTCAACTCATAAAACCATGTCTTTATAGTCCTTGCTTTGTGCACTGGGGCACAGTTATGTCGGAATAGCAAAATACTTTCCCCAAACTGTTGCCGCAAAGTTGGAAGCATAGCATTGTCCAAAACTGTCTTGGTATGCTGAAGCATTACGATTGGCCTTCACTGGAGATAAGAGGTCGAGACCACACCTTGAAAAACAACCCCATGACCCCTCTTAGGGCTGCCCACAGAATTGGTTGGGCCCCTGAAAAACCCAGAGAATGGGCCCTCCACATTTGTGATGAGATCAGTGCATGTGTATTGGATCAGTAGCATCGGTGCAAGCGTCCTGGCCAACAGTTATCTCATTCTGGAACTGAAAAGTATCAAACTATTTCTGGGGTCTGTGGTGGGAATTATTTATTCGTGCTACTTTTTAACCCCCTTTCAACACAATTTCTGCCATTTTTGCTGCTTCTTTTTGCCACTTTCAACCCATTTTTGCTGTTTTGACACTTTTGATTTTGTTACTTTTGTCCATTTCTGTCACTTAAGACATTTTTTCTACCTTCAGTGTCATTTTGTCTCTTTTAACCTATTTTTGCAGTTTTTCACTCTTCTTTGCCACTGTTAACTAATTTTTCTTCTTTTTACCCTTTTCTGTCACTTTAATGCCCATTTTTGCCATTATCCCATCACTTTTGTCATTTTTTTTCTGTTTTGCCACTTTTTAACCATTTTTTGCTGCTTTTGTCCATTTTTGCCCTTTGAAACCCATTGTTTCTGCCTCCACTCCAATTTTTCCAGTTTTGGCCCATGTTTGCCACTTCCTTTTGCCACTCAACCCATTTTTGCTTTTTCACTGCTTTTCTGCCACTTTTTTTTTTTTATCAATTCTGACTGTTTTTTGCCCTTTCATGTCACTTTATTGCCACTCTTTTCTCTTAATGCTCCATTTGTGCAGGTTTTTTGCCATTTTTATCTCATTTTTGCCAGTTTTGCCACTTTTAATCATTTTTATGCTTCACCAATATTGCCACTTTTAACCCACAGTTGCTGCCTTTCCCCCAATTTTGCCACTTCCCTCCCTTGTTTGCCACTTCTTTTCTGCCACTTTGAACCAATTCTGACAGTTTTTTTGCCCTTTTCATGTCACTTTATTGCCACTCTTTTCTCTTAATGCCCCATTTTTTTGCCACTTTTATGTCATTTTGCCAGTTTTGCTATATTTAATCCGTTTTTTTCTTTTCAACTTTGCCACTATAACCCACTTTTGTTACTTTTCGTTCATATTTGTTAGTTTTTGCCCATGTTTGCCACTTCTTTTTGCTTCTCCTAACCCACTTTTGCTTTTTCCCCCTTTTCTGCCACTTATAACTCATTTAACTGTTTTTTTTCCTTTTCATGCCACTTTATTGCCACTTTTTCTTCTTATGCCCATATTTGCCATTGTTCCACCACTTTTATCCCATTTTCCCCAGTTTGCCATTTTTAATCATTTTTTACTGCTTCACCAATTTTGCCACTTTTATCCCACTTTTGCTCCCCTATAACACTTTTAACCCATTGTTGCTGCTTTTCTCCCACCTTCCTCCCATGTTTGCCACTTCTTTTTGCCAGTTTTCACCCATCCTTCACACGTCCCCTCAATTTTTTCTTCTCTTTTTTTTCCACAATTATGTAATTATTCTCATCAAAGTTGTCTCAGTTTTTATTTTCTGACATTTGTGCACATAATGGCTTATCTTTAAACTGGAATATCCAGAGGAATGAAATTTCACAAACTGTCTTGATGCCAATGTCAAATCCATCATTGTAACGCACTTGAAGTCACTGAGCTCTTCAGAACAGCCCATTTTGCATCACAGATGTTTGCAAATGGAGACTGCATGGTTTGGTGTTTGATTTTATACACATGTGGTAACAGATCTGGTTAAATTCAATAATTAACAGGGGTGGCCAAAACCTTTATCCATCTAGTGTATGTTGGAAAAATATTGCTTTTGTGCCATTTAACCAGTGTGTGGAGTCTGCTTGTCATTTCTGCTGGACTCAATCCTCTACCAAGCACCTACCTTAGGAAAAAATGCCCTTTGTTTTAAGATTGCCAGTCTTGTTGTTCTTTAGAAAAATGGAGGAGGTGCTATTTAACATCTCAAGTGGACACTTGAGATGTTTCCAGGTTTCCAGGTTTATGTTCATTTTTCAATACCACAGGATGCTGCTTGGTGATCTGACAGCCAGATTCTAACTAAAATAAGAACTAAAAGAGAAACTTTTGCACCAGTCTGCAGGATGTGGACTTATTTAACCTTTCCAGAAACATTTCTATGAATTCAATGACACTGTGGTAGAAGCACAAATGATGAAAGGAAGAGAGGTCACACCAGAGACCACAGAATTGGACAAAATCTAAGAACACAATATGGGCAATAACTGCTTTAAGGCATTATCATGAAAGAGAAGAGACCTTGGCCGATTCAGGACAGAACATCTCAACCAGATACTGTAATCACTGTGCAGCCTTATACCCATACATGGAAGTATTCAGGATAAACTGAATTGTAACAGAATAATAGTGAGATTTGAAGAAGGCAAGAGAGTGTAGTTTGACTTAGGACACACTTCTTGTCATAGAAACTTAAAGATATTTTTTACAATACAAAAAGATGAGGATATACTTTTTAAGCACTATGAGGGAAAATTCAACTTTCATAATCCAGCGCCATGGATCGCCAAGGCTGGAGGCCTCTTTAAGTTTTCAGTACATACACCCATTCATCCGTCCAGGCTATTCTTGTGAACAGTTTCTCAAAAACACTCTGACAAGTTTCATCAAACTTTGCCATCTTTGTGTCCTAACCTTGCAAAGTAGATGGCTATGCCAGTCTGTCATCAGACAAATCCATTCTAAATAGGCCCAGTCAACAATGTTTGTTAGGAAAATGGTTTGGACCAGTCACCGGAGCAGATGAGATAGAGGCGGTAGCTACAACGGGGTTTAGCGGTACTGCAGGATGATAGCAATGGCTATGTCAGGCAGAAGTTGAGGGGCTCATGTACAGTATGTCCCTTGCTACTAAATGTGATGTGCCAAGAATGTTTTATGGGAATGTCTCCAGACTTTGCACAAATGTTTGCCCTGACCCAAGGAGCAGATAAGATTATTGACCCTAGACTTCATGGCCAGCCCCTGCTTGTAACATTGGCACTACAGAAAACAGCCCAGCTGTTCTTCTTACTCCTGCACTTTCACTGTCGAGCAAGTGGCAACTTCACAACGGCTTAAGACCACAAGACAGTAGTTGTAGTTACACCGTGTTACTGAACATTCTACACACATAGGCTGAAACACTTTCACATGCACAACCAGGATCCTATGGACATGCATTAATGGAGAGATGGCAGCTACCCAAGCTAAAGCGCTGCCTGAGTGCCTGAGGGTATGGTGCCTCACTTATGTGGCTTTTCTATCACTTTGAGTGGCTTGGCTCTACTTGTTTTAACTCAGCATGGCAGCCTAGAGTTGCTTTCCCATCACACAACCAAGCTACCCATTTGAGGGCGTATCTAGAGTTGATGACGCCATGTTTTGAATCAAGAGCTTGCCATGTTTTTTTACTTCAAAATTTCTTTTTTTATTGGTAATCTGGCTGGTATTTCAAAGTTTGCTGAAGCAATTGCTACTTAAACACATCTGCAAGGTGTCCCACATGATGACGAACTGCTGTGACATCAATAAGGTGTTCTTGGAGGTGGGGAGGGCCACTTGGGCCCTGATCCAGAGTAGGACTATTCTGGGCATGGCTTTGTGTAGCCTGGCACAGCCAAACTGGTGATGAAAGAGTCAATCAGCACGGTTTGGTTTGGACCGGCAGGGCCATAAGTCCTTATGGAAAAGCCCCATTAATGACACCTTCTAAGTACTCAGGAAGTTGACTAGTGTCTCTCCAATTTCCAGACTTGGTCTGCCTGGCTCTTGAACCGGCAACCTTCACTTTCCAAACCCAGTCCCCAATGGCTGAGCTTCTACCTGGAAATATCACAGCTAGAGATAGGAACATTTCTTAATCATTTGAACCATTTCCAAAGCAAAAAGTGTGTGAAATTGGTGATTTCTTTCATAAGTAGGTGTGAAATCTGTAGATAATGCATTATAGTGGAAATAAGCCCAGGCAGAGCGAGGCAGGACTCCGACTGCAGCACCTGATTGAGGTTTTCTGCCTGGTAACAGTCTTATACACCTACATTTGAATAGAACAAGCCTTTCTGTTTCTAGCTGCCTCCAGCCTCAACTTCTATAGATCCCAGCTTCATATTTAATGCACAAATGTGTTCAATAATATCTTTCATATCTGTTCTTTTTGAGAGAGTTGGTAGCCAGAACAATTTCAGCACCAAAACAGCACTATTTTGGGTCAGGTCTCCAACCATATTTGGAGCAAAAATAAAGTTTACAAACTTATGGAAACTGTAACATGAGCAGTACTAGTCTCTAGAGTTCACCTTGACCTTTGTTCTTGCCAAATCTTAAGCAAGCACTGCTGGAGCCAGCAAGGTCTCATGGGAAATGCATAGTCAGAGACGACGCTGCAGGACCAGCTGCTGCTGCAGATACTGACTGATACGCGGGTAAAATGCAAGCTCTCACTCAAATAGCTCTCTCCTGGCAGTCTTAATATCAACGTGTATGCATGTGCATGCATTTGAGCGTGCCTATCTGTGTGCAAATGATGAGGAATGTGCGCAGCGTTCATGTAAATGCATGGCATGATTCCTTGAGACCTGCCAAGTTGAGACCTCCCGCCAGGCTTCCTATCTAACCTGAACCAGAGAGTGCGTGTGCGTGTTTGTGTGTTTGAGCACTCGTATAATCAACTCTGCCACTGTTCTCCATATGTGCCACAGGCTATTTCTGCTCCCGTGTGTTGTCAACTGTAATATCCTTCGCTCACTCTCCTCATTCACTTCCTTACTGAACTCCAGTGTAGCATGTCATAAGATGCTGTCTGTGAGGCTTCTCTTATATTTCACTCTGCTGAGCTGAAGCTGACTGAATTGGTTTGATTTGTGTATCTTGTGTTTTTCCATTGTTGTTGTTGTGAGCTAAGGATCCTGCTGGATTTTAAGAACTACTCCAACAGTCCGTCTCTGCTTCTGTCCCCAGTGCATTCTCCCCCTGTCTGAATGAGCATTCCTGCAACAGTGTGCTTATGAGGTATGGATACACTTCAGTGCAATGAAATTAAATCTGGCCAGAACGGTTGAGCTTCTTAGATGCTGCTCAGCGGGGGCAGCAGCTTTCAAATCCTTAATTTCACAGTGAAATAGGGAACACATAATGAAATAGAAATACTGCATTTAGATATCACTTAAGCTAGAATCAGCTAAATTTACTTAAAGTGACAGTTTGGTATTTAGATGTGGGGTTGAATGCAGGGAAAAAAATTATGCAGTGCAGATAAGGATATTAACATCTGCTTTGCAATTGCATCCTTCTTATGGCAGCGTGTTTGTAGATATCAGTGACCTTGTTTGGGTAAACTGGCATGTCCCTGTTAATGGATGGCAGCACAAGATTGGAGTACCTGTCTGCACATCAAATAACGAGCTACAGAAGCAGTTGGCAATAGCAATGAGGCATCTACTTTGAAGAGCTTGGTTGTATTAAGGAAGGGAACTATATCATGTTTTATCCACTGGATAGGCACCCTAGAGTGCACAAGACCATGTTTGACCGACTGAAAGGGAACCTATGAGGGCACCTAACATTTTGCCCACTGGAAAAGCAACATACAGGGCACTTTATCAGGTTCCACTGACTGTGAGGACACCCTATATAGGGCACCATGAAGGGCACTTAACCACACATTGTCAACTGGAATGACACCCTTGAGGGAACTACATCCCATTTAGCCCATTGGAAGGGTATCCCTGTGGGTACTAGTGACACTAAACATCATCTCATCCACCCAAAGGGCATCCGAGAAACCACTTTATCATTTTTTTGCACCCTTGTGCAACACAAATTATATGAAACTAATGTTTTGCCTACTGTAAAGGCAAGCGAATGGGCAACTGAAAACATTTTGTCAACTCAGTGGCACCCTTGAGGACACCTAAATACATCTTCCTACTAGAAGGGAATCCTGGAGGGTACTTCACAGCATTTGCCCATTGGACACCCACCCTAGAATGCACATGAGCATGTTTAACCAACTGGAAAGGCAACCTACAGGGCACTTTATCCGGTTTCACTGACTTTGAGGACACCCTATAGGCCATTGTGTGCATCCAATAAAATTCTATTCACCCTTAAGGGCACTTTACTACCCTTTGCCTACTGGAATGGCATAGTAGATGACACAGCACCATGTTTTACCGATTGGAAGGGCACCTTTGAGGGCACTTTATTCCATTTTGCCAACTGTAGTGCAAACTAGAGGGCACTTAACAACAATCTGTCCACTGGAAGAGCACTACAGAAGTCACATTACCATGGAAGGGCACCCTGAATGGTGTTTAACATTTTGTCAACTGGAAGAGAAACTTAAACAGTATTACATCCATGTTTTTCCAACAAGAAGGGCACCCTAACAATATTTAACCTTAACAACATTTGAAAGACATCACAAAGGGTACTTAACCATGTTATGCCTACTATGCTGGCAACCCATAGGGCTCTTTGTCACATTTAGCCCCCTCGAGGGGACTTTACAATGTTTTGCCTATTGTAAGGGTGCCAAAGAGCATCCAGAAACAGTTTATTCACTGAAAGGACCCCATACTTTGTCCACTGGAATGACATAGTAGAGGGCACTTTGCCATGTTTTGCCGACTGAAAGGTATTTTTGAGGACATTTTATTCTATTTTGCCTACTGTAGTAGAAGCTAACACTTAACAATTTGTCCTATCAAAGGGCACTGAGAGAACACATTACCATTATTTGCCAGCTGAAAGGGCAACCTAAAGGGCACTTCACCATGCCTTTTCCACCGGAATGACACCCTGGAATGTGAACGTTTTTTCAACCAAAGGGGAATTCAAGAGTGCCCCTATGGCATTATGGCAGTAGGGGGGGCAATCACAATGGCAACAAATTTTTCAGTGTTTTGAAGCTAATAACTTATAGGGAAGCATGATACAGTCAAAATGAAGCAGCATAAACTACCCTTGCCTGGCCATGCTCTGCTGCACTCTCTGCAAGCTGCTCTTGTAACCCTCCTCCACCCCAGCTCCTCCTTCATCCTGCTTTTGATTTAACCTGAGTAACTTTCAAATCTTATTAAAGACGACGTGTGTACTGTAGTTTTTATGATGACATAATGATAACCATTTCTTATCAAATAAACTGTAGTGGTGGATTTCTTTCAGAAACAGGCTTGTGTTTATCATAAAGTGGTGGTGTGGGTTATGAAACTAGCTGAGATTCTCTGGTCTGATGTTTGTGGTTACTCACTTTCAACTGACAGCGTGATGGGCTGGCTCGTCTTGTTCTCTCCGTTCTTGTCGTTTACAGCTTGGACGTAGTATCTCCCAGCGTCTGGCGCCACAGTAGACAGGATGACTAGTGTGTTGTCCAGGGTGATGGCACTGAAAAATGAACAAAAAGACACATGCAACGTCTTAAAACTTAAGCTCAAATAAGTGCAAAGATTCGAGTGAGAAAGTTGAAAAAGGCCTTTACTGAGTTTTTTAAAAGCAAGACCTAGAGGAAAATCTTCTGAGAAGAAATGAGGCAAATTAGACTGTTAAAAAGCAGCATCAGACCGCCTCATTAAAGCTAAATATGTTTGAAGTCTGGCAGGGTGTCCGCTTGATCCAAGCACTGAAAAGGGCATTAAACATTTTAACGTTTTAATTATGCTGCTCAGGCTGCATTAGGTGTATCGATTTACAATGTGTAAACAACGTGTCGGTGCTGACTGAGCAAGCAGAAATATTGACATCCTCTCCTGTTCATACTTCTGCTTATAGTTCCAAGTGAAATATGATAACTAGGAGCTCTTAATTGGCTATTTGTACCCTTCTGCTTTACCATGGCCTACATTTGGCAGCTGACCACATCTGGCAGACAACAGAAGTGGCTGAAGTGATGTCGTATAAATAAGTGCTGATCCATTTTTCAGCAGGTGTCCAATAGGGGATAACACAACATGTCTTGTTGACTCCATCAAGTGTTCCCTCGTCAATGTAGCAACCAGCCAGGGATAAAACCTACCTCCACCCCTTCCCTGCCGCCTGGTGTAGCCCCCCCCAAGACTATGTTTACAATCAATATTTTCTTATTATCTGTGCCTGTTCAACAATCTGGAGGTAGATAGCTCGTTCCAACCCGGTGCCTTCCTCCACATATATCTTTTCCTCCGGTCTTATCCCTCCATCGACTGTTCCTTCCCACGTACTTTCTCTTCTCTCTTTCACCTTATCCATTCCTCCAGATGGGTATGTGTGGCTGTGATATCTGGTTCTCTGCCCCCAAAAGAAAGGGACAAACATGCATATTTATAAACTTTTTGTGACCCAAACACAGAAGTAGGACAGGTTGAAAATAAAATGGAGAATCATAAAGTCTTGACATGTTGTAATGTTGATAAAGGTTGAGGTAAAGATAGAAAGAGTATGGAAATAAAGACTTATTATCCATCTATTATCTACACTGCTTATTCCATAAACCCTAAACTGGTGCCAGTCAATAGCAAGGCTAATACATAGACGAACAATAAGGCATGCTCACACTACTACACTACTACCTACGGGCAATTTAGAGCTACCCATTTAACTAACAAGCATGCTTAGAGCTTGTGGGAGGAAGCCAGAGAACTCTGAAAGGACCCATTCATCTCCATCTCAGACAAGCCCTGACCGGGATCCGATCCTGGAATCCTCTTGAAGTGAGGCTGATCCCTACACAACCATGCAGTCTGTAAGACTGGTATAAAAAAAAAAAAAAAAAAAAAAAAAAAAGCTTTAAAACTGCAACATTATCTGTAACATTGCTGAAATTGCTTTAAAGTGATTCATTTTATGCTGATGACTTTATTTTTTATGTTTGAGTTACTCTGGTGACCACTCAACAGTCACAGAGACACTCTGGAGACCACTCAACAGTCACAGAGTTACTCTGGTGAACACTCAACAGTCACAGAGTTACTCTGGTGAACATCCAACAGTCACAGAGTTACTCTGGTGAACACTCAACAGTCACAGAGTTACTCTGGTGACCACTCAACAGTCACAGAGACACTCTGGAGACCACTCAACAGTCACAGAGACACTCTGGAGACCACTCAACAGTCACAGAGTTACTCTGGTGACCACTCAACAGTCACAGAGTTACTCTGGTGACCACTCAACAGTCACAGAGACACTCTGGAGACCACTCAACAGTCACAGAGTTACTCTGGTGAACACTCAACAGTCACAGAGTTACTCTGGTGACCACTCAACAGTCACAGAGACACTCTGGTGACCACTCAACAGTCACAAAGTTACTCTGGTGAACACTCAACAGTCACAGAGTTACTCTGGTGAACATCCAACAGTCACAGAGTTACTCTGGTGAAAACTCAACAGTCACAGAGTTACTCTGGAGACCACTCAACAGTCACAAAGTTACTCTGGTGACCACTCAGCAGTCACAGAGTTACTCTGGTGAACACTCAACAGTCACAAAGGTACTCTGGTGAACACTCAACAGTCATAGAGTTACTCTGGTGACCACTCAACAGTCACAGAGTTACTCTGGTGAACACTCAACAGTCATAGAGTTACTCTGGTAAACACACAACAGTCACAAAGTTACTCTGGTGAACACTCAGCAGTCACAGAGTAACTCTGGTGAACACTCAACAGTCATAGAGTTACTCTGGTGAACACTCAACAGTCACAAAGGTACTCTGGTGAACACTCAGCAGTCACAGAGACACTCTGGTGAACACTCAACAGTCACAAAGGTACTCTGGTGAACACTCAGCAGTCACAGAGTAACTCTGGTGAACACTCAACAGTCACAGAGTTACTCTGGTGAACACTCAGCAGTCACAGAGTTACTCTGGTGACCACTCAACAGTCACAGAGTTACTCTGGTGAACACTCAACAGTCACAGAGTTACTCTGGTGACCACTCAACAGTCATAGAGTTACTCTGGTGACCACTTAGCCCCCATGATTCTCTGATCTTTTAGGTTTTTGTCTAGTATATGCAGCATTATTGCACTCTCGTTGGAAAGTGGTCTCCAGGTTTCCTGGAATGGTTTTATGTATTGAAATGTCATGTCTGGCATCACTGGTACATGGTGCCAGTTTTTTAAGAGAGAAAAAAGCCAGCTCTTCAATCTTGTGTTAATCTGTTGTGTTAGAGTCTGCTGTCTCCTTTTCTCTTGCACATGTGCTTTTTTAAAATTTAATATCTTGGTTAAAATTACTTTGACTATTGTTGCTGCTGTGTAAACATGACCCCTAACACCCTAGTTATTATATCTGGTTATCATTTTCAGTTTTCATGGTTACACTCTTTAATACAAATCTTTTATACATAAAACTAATCAGGAAGCTTGATCTTTCAGAGATATTACTGTTGCAGACACAAATCAATATGATTTAAATTGTTGTGGCTCCAGCCTTGCCTCGGCACTCTGTGACTTCTTTGTTTGATTTTCTCTTTGATGTTTCTTTTAAAGTCCCCGGAGCTATTGGCGGCACTATATCTAGGAAAACAGCTATCTAGCCAATCAATATAAACACAAAATCTTAGATCCGCTGAAAGTAATGGCTTCTTCTATGAATGTACTTTGACTCTTACAAAAACTGTGACCCCTGTTGTGTAAATTTCAGCCATGCTCCTGCTCCTGTTTCCCTGCTGATTACGTCCTTCTCTCCTCCTTCCTCTTTCAATCTCAGCCACTCCAGTCCTCCAGCCACTTGTTCCTTCATCCTTACCAAGACCTCATCAGTGGGGGATCTATGCACCTGCTGTGCCTTATCAAGGCAGCAAGAGAGCTGATGAGAAAAAAAGAGTCAAAAGGTGAAAGAAAACCCTCCTTAAATCGTTATTACAGTGCCAGAGGAGCATAAAGGAAAAGCCTCCGACACAGGAGAGACTTGTATGCTCTGTTTGCTGCATATCGCTTACCTGAGTTTACAGTATGAAGACTTATGAGATCCATCCTCAGCTTGATTGATTGTCAAATATCTCAAAGCAGCACAAGGCACCGAGCTCATTTGGGATTCCCCATGCATGCAGAGCCTGAAAACAGTCTTCCTAAAGGAGCTGGCAGGCCTCAATGGCTGCAGCTTATGATCTGCGGTAAATATTTAATGCTAGCTCGCTGGAGCGGTGACATCCTGGATGCACAGCCATGAATTATGGATCCCTTCAGGGATGCGGGCAGAACGGAAGTGTCCAAAGCGTTGAATGGATCCCAGGTGACTTCCAGGGACCTTTCTAAAACGGGGACACAATCCTGGGCTGAACATACCTCTCCCTTAAGAAACTGCAGATAAATATACAAGGTGGTGCTGTTAAGCAATGTACAACCTGAAGGGGACAGCCTTTTTTCTCTGCGATGATGTGAAGTAGGTAATCTTACAAGCTCTCTTTGAAAGTTTTACACTAAATTTCCTGTTTTTCAAAGACCCACTCACCACTAAATAACCCCATCCAAGCACCTTCCAAACAAGGCTGCAGCTAATATTTCAACAACATTCGGCACAGGTCGAGATTTCATCAGCGTTAGTGGGAGCAGGAGGCAATTTTTTTTTCCCCGGCTAGTTGATTTTAATGTGCTCCCCTGCTGAGCGTTATTTCACCTCAGCCTGTAATCAGAGGAGCTGCAGTGGGGGTCAAACGAAACTTTGTTGCTACCCGTGTTCAGCAGATCTAACCGCTAACTGTGCTCGCTATGCCTCAGGGATCAAAGACCGCAGGATGCAGGAAGAAATTAAAGAGGCCAATTATCCTGAATGGCTTTAAATATATCAAAGGAGCAGAGAAAGGTGGATTTAAATAAGGGGAAACCAGCTGTATTCCTACTGCAGTCCATTTCCTCAGAGAGATTCACAAGGGGGAAAGCTCAAATGCTATTAAGATGTCATGATGCTGTGTGCTAGGCTGCAAGTCACATAGGGAATCTGACAAAAGCCAAAGTCATTTCACTCTACAGGTCAAGTCACTGCTTAATCAGTTTCCCTGGCAACCATTACACCATGAAGACAAAAGAGCACCAAGCAACTCAGAGAAAAGGTTATTGAAAAGTATAATTAAAAACGATTCCTAAGCACTGAGAAGCCCCCAGAGCTCAGTAAAATCCATTATTGAAGAAATGTAAGGAGTAGATAAATAATCATACTGGTATCTTGGGCATCATGCCATACCAATATGTCTCCATTTTTTATTGTTTTTATTTGTTTTCTAAATCAGTGCTTTTGGTCACCCTGTCAGTGGGGTTTACACATTTTAAATCACTACAATTGACTAAAAGATGCTGACAGTGTTAAACTGTTTGAAAGAGCATTTTTTTTTTTTTTTTTTCCTGAGATGTGATTTTGGAGAAAGGAGGTTATGACCTGATGGAAGTGATATATGAAAATATTGTTCAACCTGATGACAGTAGACGGTAACAGCACTGCAGTATTTATCAGATAAGTCACATCTGATCTATCTATGACACTTAGATACTAAAATTTAACTTTAACTACAACTAAGGTTGATATTTTCTTGTTCTGAGTGTTCGATGAATTATCTTTATCAAATACAGGCGTTTTATATGGAACCCATACAGTCAGCTGTATGTGATGACAAATAATATTGTTAAAATATTGACATGAAGGAGTAATAATGTGCAGTTTAAAGATATCCCTATGTGATAATTGTTTTTCTGTTTGTTTTGGCGATCAATCATCAGAGATAACAGTTTTGTAACGTAGCAGTCAAAATGAGCCCTCATGATTTTTCTACTAGCTTTGGATTTCTGGCCTTTCTACAAAGATGAGCTCTTTAGATTAAAACAAAAAACAAAACAGGAAACTTGGGACGATGTGTTCTTAATTAAAGAGTGCAACCCTGGATCATTGTTTATTTAATTTCCCCTGTAATGTAGTTTATTAGGAATAATGAAAATTAGAAAAAGGAAGCAGTGAGTGGCAAATTAAACATTTAAACTGCCATCTCTCTATTTCAGTGGAACATAAATCCTCATTATCATTATTGATTCAAGTGCTACAGAATCATTATAAGACTGGCAGTCATTGAAAAGCCACCCTCGATGCCAAACATAAATAAATTGATCAGCAAGAAAGTAATTGCGTATGAGACTAATACGGCCTCTCGCTGCAAGCAAGAACCGCGCTCGCACAGAAACCTTCACAGTCGGCCAAGATGTTTCTGAGCAGCTGTCCAGCCTGCCAGGGTCTCCTGTGGACCGTAGCTTTTACTGGAGAATAATAATGGAGAAGGAAATTGGATTGGAATAAAAAGGGAACGCTTACAAAGATGCAAGAATACACACAAACAGGAGATAGAGAAAAAGAGAGAGGCATGTTCGCACATATCTGATTTGTCCAAATTTCTCAGCTCTGTGGCCTGATAAATCCCCGCACCGTGCCGGGTGCGTGGTGAGGCATCGTTACGAGCAGGCAGCTGCACGCACACCACTGAGAGACTGGGGAGGTGAATAACAATGACCAGAATGCATTCAGTCAGAGGATGAGGGAGATAAAATAAATAGGAGAGATGCCAAAGGAAGACTTAAGAAAGCTTTGCAAAACAACAAACAGTTGAACATATTCCCACAATGGCCATCATCCTCTGACAAGTACACTAGAGATAAAACACTAAAATCCTGCATCATGTAATGGCCTGATCAGCAACTAAATGGACATAGGGTAATGTTAGCTTGGAAGTGGCTAAAGGCTTCCTTTAGGTTGTCATTTCATGATGTTGTTAAACAGCTTTCACTGTATCTTTTGGGTCGTTGTCTTGCTAGAGAATAAATCTTCTCCAAAGCGTAGCTCTCTTGCAGACATAATAAGGCTGTCTCTAGGATTTTCCTATATTCATTTTACCCACTACCTTTACAAGCCTTCCAGGGCTAGCTGCTGAGAAGCATCCCCACAGCATGATGCTGCCACCACCAAGCTCCACAGTGGGAATGGTGTATTTGTGATGATGTGCAGCATTTGGCATTTTGTCTGATGGCCAAAAAGCTCTAGTCAAGATTTAATCTGAGATTTCTTCAACAGTGGCTTTCTCTTTGCCACTCTCCCATAAAGCTTTGACTTATCAAGAAAATTCTTTGACCACGTTTAATGCCAGAGCCTGATTCTTTGAATCATCATGAACTTCAAAGAAGCAAATCAGCAGTTTAAACGCACGTTTAAGCTGTTTATTTAGGTCGTTGTAATATGAGTTGCTGCAGCTCATGTCAAAACAGGCTGATAGAGACGCTATGCAAAGCAAACACTCGCTACATGTTGCTGTTATTACAGACAACAACCTTTGCATGGACAGAACACAACCTTATTACCATGCCGAATGTTTATCACACAGACACAAACAGGTTGCATGTTGCTTGCTTTATGGCTGCTGTCTGTCACTTTGCTAATCTAACGGCAGCATCGTTTATACCTTGTGAGCACCACAACACACAAATTTAAATTAATGACTAAACATCTAAAAATTTATCTCGTGGAAGGCTTACCCTAGAGAGAAGTGATATTTTCTTTTCCTTTTTTGCAATTTGTTAAGATAACATTTAAACTGAAATACAGACAGATTTAGAAAGAGTGCAGCAGCATTGCTACTTTTAATTCAGCAGGGTTTATATGCAATATAAAAACTGTGAAAAAGGCTGCCATGGTCTTTCTAGTGTTAATCCAGTCCTGACACAGTGTGACAGAGCAGCGCCTGTTCTAACACACACATACACTCGGCAGTGTTTTGGCATCTGTCGTGGCTGTCCCCCTCCGCTGGGCCATGAGGGGCCTAACCTCGCTCCGCAGCCTCAGACCTCCATTACATGCAGACAAATGGCCCCGGTCGGCTGATGGCTTCCCCCCAGGAGGGAAAGGGGGGGTCGGCGGGATCAAGCAGCTCACATGGCTGGCTGAGGTGTGAGTCAAACTACAGCCAGTGGAGAGATGAAAGGGAAGGAGAGCTAGAGAGAGAATGAAGACTGAGTGCGAGCGGTAGGCTGCATGCCCGACTGCTCAATGGACCTGTGATGAGAAAAGCCACAGCTCCTGGGGAGGGAGAGATGGAGGGAGAGAGAGAGAGAGAGATGGAAGTGAAGGAGTGCTGCTCGTGAAAACAGCCACTTGTTTTCCCGACGGGGGCATGAACTAGAGATTTGTGGCTCACTGTTCGTTTTCTACTCCCCCGTTGCTCGTGGTTGGTTGAGTGTTCACAAAACCAGGCTCTGTGAGGAAAAAGAGGATGTCCCAAGTGCACTGGAAGGTCAAATAGTGATGCGTCTCGATCTGCTGACTAACATGAGTGTTTACAACACCAAACACAACAGGCCTAAATCCCTATATCCATCCAGCCTCTGAATCACACCTTTCTACACCACAGCTGAAGGATTAATCGATCGGAGGAGGGAGAACTGACTGCATGTGAGTCATTTTTGACAGAGAGGCCAAACAGATTCCAGTTTTAGCTCCTCTGTTTAGAGCATTTTCTCTTTTTCAAATAATTGCTGCTGACAACACATTGCAAGACATGCTGCAGACAAAAATATTGAGGACATTTCATGAAGGTTGACAGCCAAACACCTAACTAGTTGAACTAGACTCTTTACTGACTAGTCATACCCACCATTATGGATGCAAGGCCATGCTATATCATGAACCAATTTACAGCTAATCAGAGTATTAAAACATAAGACACAGTAGACATGGGCTACCACTGAGAACTAAACTACATTAGACTCGCACCTACGGGCAATTTAGAATCACCAGTTAGACCAAATGGTATGTTTTTGGACTGTGAAAGGACTTTAAAGTACCCAAAGAAAACCCAAGCATGCAGGTGATGGTGATTTTTAGCGGTCGTTTCACAGATCAGCTAACCACAAAGAAGAAATGTGAGGAAGGGAAAATGGTTGCGGGTTTGGAGTTGAACCCCTTGAACTTTTTTAATGGGGCGCCTTCTCTCCTGACTAGACCAAGCTCTCCCAACCATTTTTCCTTGGAGCCCCCCTACATGCACCTAAGAAAAGCTGAGGCCCCTTATAAGCCACATGAAAGGAAAAAGTGACACATTGCTGTCAAAAATTAACAATGATTTTAACCGTTTCACTGATAAAACTCTTTAAAAAGACTGGTGCATGTTTTTTCTTATCAATAGACATTTGTATGAACTACCCAGTTACTGTTTTATCATGTTTTTAGTCGATATGTGTAAATCTAATTTTGGATGGCCAACCCCTTTAGGGGTCCTGGAACCCAGGTTTGGAACCAAAGTGTTGGACCATCACCATGAGCAGGTTCACTACTGTTCTAAGTCTTTTCCATTTGTGGATAATGGCTCTCCCCATAGTTTGCTGGAGTCCCAAAGCCTTATAAATGGCTTTGTTACCATTTCCAGGCTGATTGGCATGACCTTAAACAGGCCATTCGTGCTTGAAAACCCTCCAGTGTGGCTGAATTTAAACAATTCTGCAAAGAGGAGTGGGTCAAAATTCCTCCTAAGCTATGTGAATGTAAAAGAGGCAACTACTTTTGCCTAATAACTGGTTGTGACACCCTTGGCGGCAACAACTGCAAGTAAGAGTTTGTGATTTGCAATGAGACTTCAATGAGACTAATTTTGTCCCATTCATTTTTGCAGATTTGCATTAATTCAGTCATATTGGAGGGTTTTCAAGCATGAAAGGCCTGTTTAAGGTCATGCCAATTAGCCTGAAAAAGGGTTACAAAGTTATTTCTAAGGCTTACAGGCTCCAGCAAACCATGGTGAGAGCCATTATCCACAAATGGAGAAAACTTGGAAGAGTGGTGAACCTTCCCAGAATTGACCTGCCAACCAGAATTACTCAAGAAGTTTGAGGTTGTAATAAAGAGTTCATAATAACTAGCATGAAGTCTTTCGCATCACTAGGGAGGAATTTTGGCCATCTCTTTGCAGAATTGTTTTAATTCAGCCCCACTGGCTTATTAGGTTTGTGTGCAGTTACTTAAGCCTAATAACTGGTTGAACCACTCTTGTCAACAACAACTGCAAGTAAGCGTTTGTGATAACTGCCAATGCCTCTTTCATATTGCTGTGGAGGAATTTTGACCCACTTTTCTTTTCAGAATTGTTTAAATTCAGCCACATTGGAGGGTTTTCAAGCATGAACAGTCTGTTTAAGGTCAAGTGAATCCGTCTGGAACGGGTTACAAAGCAATTTATAAGGCTTTGAGACTTAAGCTAATCATGTCGAGAGCCACTATCCACAAATGGAGACAACTTGGGACAGTGGAGAACCTTCCCAGGAGTACCCAGCAAAGAATTCGGGGGAAATTAGTTTGGCACATAGGACCAGGTAGGTTTGGATAGCTTTCCCCCCTCAATAAATGAGAACGGCAATTTGGTAGTTCCTCAGGATATCTTTGTCTAATACTAAATTTTTGTTTGATGATCTGATCATAGAAAAGAAAGGCAATGGTCCAAATGGATGGCCTGGCTCCTTTACCACATGTTAGTTTGCACAGTCTTTCCCTGATTTGTAAATGTTTCCACTATCCTATAAAAGAAAGGGAAAAAAAAGACCAAAACGACCAGATGTAGTACATTTAAATCTTGATGTTGCATTGGCAGAGGGGGTCTGGTGATTGAGGAAGGTGTCATCAATCAGCCCAGCATGGACGCCTACATCATTGCAGTGCTTAAAATATCCATTGTTTGGTTTAATGACATCAATCCACCACCTACTTTGGTAATTATTATGCAATTTCTTATGGGAAAAACAGTGATTTCCTAGTTTTGCATCATTGCAATTTAAAAGCTTATGTTTTAGACAGCTGGTGAGGCAAAAATAGCTCTTGAAGATTCCTCCTTTGGCGCTCTGAAGTGGAAAAGGGCAAAGGATTAATCAAGAAAATACTTTATGCATCCACTTACATGATTGTGTTCTCTGTTGCAAGAGCTGCTTCTCCTTGACATCCCTTCCTTGTTGACCTGCAGATTGGTGGGTTCATGACTAATGCTGGGCCGCTGGTCAGAGGAAAATGCAGAGGAAGGGCTTGGCTATTCAGTGGCCCTCGTGACTAATGGGGAATCCATAGCAGACTGACAGGGCCCGAGCATCACAGGCAGGGGCCATTAATTGATCAGTGGCTACAGCAGATTACTCAAGGGAATTGCAATGTGCGCGTGTCAGGGATGTCCTCCCACTGACTCCTCCAGGTCAGGATCCTCCGTGTTCTGTCTTAACGGACACCTCTACAAGGTTGTATTCAGCGTAATGCAGATAAATCCATGCCCGGGTGTCAATGCAAAGTTTCTGGGAGAGAAAACCAGGTTGTGGGCAGTAAGTTGTTGTCAGCGGTGAAATAGTGAGCAGACAGGCTCCGTCGCTGTTTCTCGCAGCAGAATCACCCTTCAGCCAGCAGCACTACAATTCCTGGCAAATGTGTTTACTGAAGGAGCGTCTGATTATACACCACATTAAGTCTCCAAAATAACACAACAAATCACGCCAGCTGAATGGCAAAGACGCTGCCAAAAGCGTTCCCACTCAATAAGTGAGGAATAATGACTGGTGGTGCTAAATAAGTTCTTTCTCGCCTTACATCCTGCTCTACATCACAAAACAACAAAAGGCCTGAGGATGCAGGTTGAAGCGATCCATCGCGAGGCAGCTTAATCTGATGCCCGGCTAAACATTACAGCGCTGAATCAAACAAGGACGCCATTTCTGGACTGAGAACAAGAAGAGCACAGACAGACTATCAGGGAGCAGCCCTGCAATAAGTGAATCTGCAAGTTTGTGGGTGCACAGCGAGAGACGGCGTCCAGGATCTGCCAACTCGCCAAGAACAACAGCTGCAGAGGCCACATGGCAAAGAGAGAGCAGTCACAGTGCCACAGCGAGACGCTGGCTTGCCAGGGGAGAACTGGCAGCGGTGAAGCAAAAAATGCAGTATTCAGTCAGTTTCTCTAGGTTTTCTTTACACATGCAGGGACTGGCTGGTGTGTGGAGTTCATTTTGCTACCAGTAAATGGCAGGCATCCCTGACTTTTAGGGAAGAAATCCAACAGGAAACTTTTCCCAAGCTGCTGAAATACCTGATTTGTTTCAGGAAGAGGGTCTGAAATGTCACTGATGTCTTTCAATTAAACCTTAGACCTTGTTTTAAGAGGAAAAAAGATGTCCTCCTCAAAAATGGCACTCCAAATACTGAACAGTCAACTATAGGTTTGATTTCATTGATGAATTTCACATGAGGGAGAAAAGCTGCTAAAATGTTGTCTTCCTGGTTAATGTTGCAGCTACTCACAAAGCATTTTGGGATTGCAGGTGAATCAGGATTGGCACTTTTATCAGCTTTTCTCCCTCATTAAATGAAATTCATTCAGCTCCTTACCCCTGTAAATTCCAATTCAGATCAATGCAAAAATGCAAACAAAAATTCTGCAATTCTGAGCCGTGGACACGCTAAATATATGCCACGAAAAAAGGAGAACCAGTGGGGCTCAGATGGCCTAGTGCAGGGGTGTCAAACCCAAGGGTCGGGGGTCAAATCCAGCCCGAGAGATCATATCATGATTTTATTATAACTGGCCAACTTAGGTCTGCAGATTTCCTCCAGTGTACAAATGTGAATTTAACCTTGATGATTTAAAATAACCTTGTTCAGTTAAAAAATTGTAAAAGAGTAAAAATAACTAGATAGAAAGTCAGGAATATATGAAAAGAAATAAATTTTAGTTTTTCATTTCACATTTTTAAATTTGCATCTCACAATCATGACTTAGTCTTATGATTTTGATTTTTATTTCTAACCTTTTCAACTCATATTTTGGACTTTTTTATTTCACATTTTTAACTTTTAGATTCAAAATTTCAATTCAAAGTCATACTTTGACCTCTCAAACTCCTGTCTTTGAGTTTCTATCTCAAATCTTTGCCTTTTAAAAACATTATTTAGAATTTAATTTCACATTTTGACCTTTTGAACTCATAATAAATAATGATTTCTTATGTATTAATGAAGAAAAACAGAGAGGAAAAGGATATCTTGCTTCCAGCTACTTAGATCATAGGTTTATCCTCTCTCTGATGTTTGAATGAGATGTTTTCCATTACCTGTAACAAGACGGATGTCAACTCAATCAGCAGAGTTCATCTGACAATAATCCCAGACCTTTTTATTCCCAAGGGCAGAGGAGTGAGCAAAGACAGGCTCATATTAGCAAGACAAACCAGCTCTGACATGTTCAGAAACATTGACCGTCTGAGGGCACTGTAACAAGAAAATGAATAATGAGTCATCTCCTCATATCCAAATTATGAGACACTAATATTGAGGCTTAAAAGAGAGGGCACTGATTCGAGTTAAGGCTACATTACTTTTTCTCTCACTTTTGCAAAGCTGTGGCGCAATAAGGCAAAGAAAAATAACTGTAATCCAGCTTTTCCACCCAAGGTCCCACCAATTTCCACAAAGTGCCCTGGTCGCCTGCTTTCAGCATTATGTAACTCAGACTGTGGGCAGAGTCTTTAAAATGTGTACATCTTCACAGGACAGAAGCATTCAGCTTATAAAAGGCCAGTTAGCTTCAGTGGAACAACTCTTTGATACAATGGCTAAGGTTAAGAGAAGGAATAGGACAGTGACAGAGTGACGGAGTGATAGAGCAAGACACTGGATGAGAGTAAACATGATACTGTCTTTTATAGGTTGCAAGAGCTTTTGTGAAACAGTTGGCAACAAGTCCATTGCTGAGATGGCCAAATTACTGTTGGATAGGTGGGTAATGTACATGCAAACAGTTTGCAAACAACTGGCTGTAGATCCTAGCAGAGTCACATTTGTACAAATCCAGTAATACTGACATGGTTCTTTGTCTTTTTACTGTCTTTGCCATTTTGCCACCACTAACAAATGGTCTATAGGTGTTTTAACAGTACATTTCTGCAACTATGCTGTAATAAAGTGTTGCCTTCAATATCCCTATAGACGGTCAAACCATACTGCAACCGTGTGCATGTGTTCCCCTGTTGGTAATGCTGACCTCATTCTTGCTTCTTTTACGCACCAAACCCAGCACATGGAGAGGATCGTTGTGTCCCCTCATAACCTCTATACAATGTTCATAGTGAAGGCAAAACATCATAGTCACATAATGGGGAGGTACACCATATGGACAAAAGTATTTGGGCACACTTGTTTATTATAGAATCCAGGTTTTTCAATCAGACCTGGTGTCAACCATCTAGTCATGCAGTCTCTGAAATGGGTCATTCTGAAGAACTTAGAGCGTGGCACTGTGATGGATGCCACCTTTGCCAGAAGACAGTTCTTGAACTTTCATCCCTGCTGGATGGCAGTCAACTGTAAGTGATACTGTTGGCGGAAGCATTTAGGAACAACAGCAACTAAACCACGAAGCGGAAGACCATGTGAAAATCACAGAGCAGGATCAACAACTGCTAAGGCGCATGGGGTGTAAAAGTCACCAACGTCAAGAGTTCTGAACTTCGACTGGCGTGCCAGCACAGTGGGGCAGGAGCTTCATGGAATGAGTTTCCAAGGCTTAGGAGCTGCATTCAAACCTCAAGTCCAATGCCAAGCGTTGGATGCAGTGGTGTAAAGCACACTGACGCTGGACTGTGGAAATTTGGAAACATTTTCCATTGAGTGACAGTTCATGCTTCTTTGTTTAACAGTCAGATGGACGACTCTGGGTTTGGCGGACATCGGGAGAGTGCTACCTTCCTGACTGCACTGTGCCAACTGTGAAGAGGAAGGGTTATGGTATGGGGCCAGTCTTCAGGGTTTGGGATAGGCCCCTTGTCTCAAGTAGACGACAAGCTTAATGCTTCAGCATACAAAGGCATTTTGGACAATGCTATGCTTCCAGCTTTGTGGTAACAGTTTGCGGAAGGGTCTTTCCATTCCAACATGACTGCGCCCCAGTGCACAAAGCAAGGACTATAAAGACATGGTGAGTTTGGTGTGGAACAACTTGACTGACCTGCACAGAATCTTGACCTCAACTACGTCAAGGACCTTTGGAGTGAACTGGAATGGAGCCAGGAATTCTGGTCCAACATCAGGGCTTGACCTCATAAATGCTATTCCAAAGAATGAATGGACATAAACTCCCACAGAAACACTCAAAAAATCATGTGGAAAGCCTTTCAAGTGTGTTATAGAAACAGATGTGTGTCTTGGAATTAGTCCAAGCAATAATGGGATTACAAGTAAATAAACAGATATATCCTAGTTTCTTGGGCTTGACTTTTACCCACAGAAAAGTTTGAGTTACTAATGTTGAGATGATTTTTCTTTTCTTAGAGTGACCTATGAAACCCTCAATTTCACAAAAAAAGTGTAAAGGTCAAGTCTAGATAAGAATGATCCACCTACTGTGCGCCACATTGGAAAAAGTAACCTCCACTATATCTATAGTACATGATCATTTGTTGCAAGTGATTACCACATTTATTCCAGGATCCTCCTTCTCTTCTCTATTGCTGAGGTGTGATGATAAAGAGAGGCAGGACAAAACCCCCCGGAGAGCCTGAAAATTAAAGTTATGACACCTGAGGAGGGCTGGCAAGAGAACGGGACAATGAGGAGAGATGTGGAAAAAGTAAGAAAAAAACTGTAAGAGAGACTGAGGCAAAAGAAAAGGAAAAAATGGTCTTCATGGTTGCAGTTCATGGCATCTTTATTTCCAAACCTAGCTATTAATGTTGAATGCATAAGTGCTGTAATTAAAATACCAATCTCACAAGGACTACAGTCATTATTATATTACACAAAGTCATTACAATATTTAGAGAGACAACAAAGCTAGAATTGACTCTGAGGGTAGAGTCCTTGGAAAGAGCCTTCAACATGTTTGCGGTTCAGCGCAGAACTCTCTCTATGGCGCCTCCCTCAATCTTCCCCACAAGTGAGACTTTGATGCCTCTACAGAGTCACCGCTAGTGGCACGAATCAAATTCAATTAAATGATTTTCAATAAAAAAGGCCGCCTCTTATCAACCGCGCTCATTTGCACACGCTGACCTTGGTAGTGCGCTTGGCATTAGCATTCCTAGAGCTAGAGGGTAGGAAGCGATGGGGGTGAGGAGAATCAACACGGCGGGTGGCGGTTAGCGGAGACAAAAGGATTGGAAGGCGGGGAGCAGAAGGAGAAACTTTAAAAGAGGACGTAAATGAGAGAGAGGCAGACGCTGAATGAAAGAAAAGTAGGTTGAACTCTTTTAAAGGGCCCGACTTTGACAAAGTGTGATCACTCATTACCTTTCTGCGACAATAACCTCTTCAAGCTGCAGCTTGTCGAAGCTTTAATGCACACACTAATCTTCACATCTGTGCCTGACCTTTTCTTTCATGACTTTCCAGAACTCGCACAGATTTCCACACCAAGGCGGAATAAAGTGGCAGCAACCGGTGTACCCACAGCCGTCTGCATCCTTCAGCTCCTCCATCAGTCTGGCTGCTTCGCTCATTGTCATTCTAGGTCAGGGAATGATTACTGATGATGAGGAGCTGATAAGAAAGATTCACTCTAACCAAGGGCAAGGTCACCTCCCACTGCGAAGAAATGCAGATGTGATGAGATGGGGATAAGTGCCAATCCAGCATGCTCACACTTGTGCAGGTGCGCAGGTATAACGTCTTCTAGAGATGTGTGTTGCAAACAATCTGTACATGTGCTCCAAAAAGCCAATCATTGAAGGAGAAGAAGAGAACCACCTTGACTGTAGAGCTATAGTCTGACGTAGGGCTGACATGATACAAGGATGTTCAAATTTGATTTGACTTCAGTAAAAGTCATAGATGATATCAATTAGGGATGCCCTGATTTTTTTTTCCCAACCAATATACTTTTGAGTGAGACGAGCCAATAAGAGTAGTCTCGCTGAGGACTGTACATCTCTGATGGCCACTCTCAAAGACTGTTTGTTCAAGATGCCATCTTCAACAGAACGAAAATACAAGCTAAAACTTTTTAAATAAAATAGAATTGAACTTCCATTTAGAGTTATTTTAAGGGTTAAAGTGAGGGTTAGGATAACGAAGCTTAGAGTCAAAAACCTGACCTGAAAAACCTGATTACAAAATATCTTATAAAGCTGAGTTTCATTCTCTACAAAAAATTCTAAGGCAGCAAGCTTAGTTTACATAGCTCTGATAGTTGTGTAAGCTATGTACGTTAGCTACGTAGCTAACGTGGCCAAAGCTAAACTCACAGAGCAGCTATGTAAACTACGCAGCTACATTAGCCACGATGACTAAAGGTCACAATGCTAAAGATAACTTAGCTACCCTGGCTAAAGTAATAACGCTAATTTGGTAGCTAGCATAGCCGTGTTAGCTTTAGCTAAAGCTGACAAAGCTACAACGAACCATCATTCACGTAACCGTTTCTAAAATGGGTCTACACATAATTTAATTTCAGATTAGACCTCTGAACTTTTTCTGTTTAATTTATGAAATGTTGCCTTGTCCTAAATGTGTGCGATGTAGTTATTTTATCAATGTGACTGCAATTTTTTTTGTGTGTTTTTGCAAATTACAACACTTCCGTTCTGACAGAGACAGCATCTCAAATGAACCGTATGGAAAGTGGCCGTCACAGACGAACGGTCAACAGCTAGACTGTCTTTTCCAATGCTGATACAACTATATCATATGTTTTGATTTATTAGTTGGTTTACTGGATAGTCTACATACCTTTGTTGTGTACCAATACCACAGTATTGTGACCTAAAAAAACAAGCATAAAAGTCATCCTTATTGAGTCAACCACATGCTTTTACTTCCTTTGTTTAAAAGAACAGTACAAAAACCTCACAAGGAGCATTACAGTTAGTATCCTGCTGTACAGGCAACACAACATACTGACTCATTAATTATGGATTGATTTATAATAAATTCAATTATCAATGGACTTTAAAAATCATCAGGCCTATTGAACAGACTAAATAGTCCAATAAACAAAGGAAGTCTCAAGAGTCTCAGAACATTAACTAAGCTATATTATGCAACTGACGCTTTATATTGCTCAGAAAACAAATTTGGCCTTCAAATAAATGTACTTATTCAAGTTTCTCATTAAGAGCACCCATTTTAGATCACTTCATAAAGACCTTACCTTTATATGATAGTTATTTCTTCAACTGTAACTTTAATGCATCACAATTTACTTCATTTCAGCTAACACACTAACAGCTAACATTAGTTAGTTATCAGACAATGTTTTCAACATAGTTTTCAACGCTGGATTCAAATTTCTGATTTCTAAAGGCACTCAAAGTTGTTTTCATTTTTTTTAATTGGAGATTTTAACAGCTTTTTCTAGAAGATGACTGAGAGTTAGTGTTAATTTTGGCAGCTATTTCTAATTTTAGTTTTAGTCTTTAGATAAAGTGTCTTTTAGTTTTAGTCACATTTTAGTCATTTCTACCCTTTTTAGTTATAGCCTAGTTTTAGTCTATATAAAGTCCTCACATTTTAGTCTAGTTTTAGTCTATATAAAGTCCTCACATTTTAGTCTAGTTTTAGTCTATATAAAGTCCTCACATTTTAGTCTAGTTTTAGTCCATATAAAGTCCTCACAATTTGGTCTTTACTTTTGGTCAAAGCATTTCTTTTCTTGCCTAGTTGGTACCAAATCATGGAAGTGTGTTCAATGCACTCTGCCAAACCTGGGGTCCCTGCTTTCTACAGCTGAGAGCCAGAATAGATACAGCTGCATTATTTTTTGACAGAATTACCACCAGTAGAGAAATATAATGGATTTGGAATGTCAGATTAAAACTGCATTTAGTTTTAGTCTAGGTTTAGTTGACAAAATTAACACTGCTGAGCAGCAGAAAAGCTAATGGAGTTGTTGTGAAGTGTAAAGTCTAAGGTCTAGTCAAGGAAATACCAGTATTTTAGAAACTAGAGGATTTTCAATGCATTTTGGCCTTTCATTCACAGACACAAACAGTATTTGGAATTTCCCCTTTGGGACCAATAAAGGAATATCTTATCTTACATATTTACAGAAAAGTCACCTTTTGCAAAACTCACTCCAAGAGGAGGATTTTGAGAAACTCTGTCCACATGTGAACTCAGTGTTTACACCTAATAATCACCCAATACTTGGTCCTTTCTGTCTTTAATTTAGAAAAATGGCAATGAAAACTCCTTTATACCGTCTAAATTGCAAAATGTTGACAAGAAAACTTTGACTGTATATATATATGTGTGTGTGTGTGTGTGTAAAATTGACAGTTTGCATGAATTTGCATGCAATTTCTGATGGAATAATTTGTTTCCAGTGCAACTATCATCTGAAAAGTTGTAGTTTTTAAATGTATGTGTGTATTTCTTTTAAAGTGTTAGTTTCTTTCATGTCTACCAATCAATACAAGATAGAAAATGCATCAGTTTAAAACATGTGTTATCAAAAAATAATTACATATTTTCTTAAATTCTAATAACTTTAATGTGAAGCCCAATGGCATTTATAATATAAATATGTAAACTTCATAAAGATTGCATTTAACCTTGAGCTTCTCCGCAGGAGTGAAACTGCCTCCAGTGATGTCAGTTGGCTAGATGGGTACAGCTGCTACTTGAGGCAAGAACCTTAAGGCTAAATTAGCCGCCAAGGATAATACTACTGAAAGCTTCCCTGTCTGTGGTTAGGTTGTATTGTGGGTAGTGTGGACAGCAGGTTTTGACAAGGATGAGGAAAGAATTGAGTTACACTGACAATATTTATTGTTTTGCTGGATCAATTTTGATCCTGTTAAGTCTGTTCTAAGTCACACAATGTTCTGGGGAGGCCTGCAAAACTACATCCATGGAATTTGTCTCACCGCATCAATAAATCTTGACAAGTCCTGTTACAAAATTGAAAAATATCAGCACAAATCCAGCAAACAAAGCATCAAAATTGGCTAGGACTCCTTTATTGGCAAAAAAAAACAAATCAAAGAAAGAAAATCTCTTTCCAAATCCACCTCAGCATCCTTTTTTGAGTAGGCAGTCCAGAGCAGAAGTGTCTGCTGGGCCTTATTCGGCACTGCCAGTGCCATAAAACCAACACCTCTGCTGGCTGGAGAATATTGATCACCTCAGAAACAAATCCCATCCTATTTCGGGACCATGATGAAAAGAGACAGAGACAAAGCCGAGCTGAAGAGAAGTTTCTGGTTTTAGTTTTCAGGGCTGATTTCATTTCACACACTGCAGAAGTTCTGCGGTTTAGGAGGGGAAATTCAGACACCCTTCTTGAGAACAAATATGGGAAGATGAATGACAAACGACAGCTGGGAACAAATGCTTTTAAACCAAAGCTCCAAACTACCTCCAGGAAAGGACTAGGCATCAAAAAGTACTTGCAGGGTTAAGTATAAATGCAACTCCCAATTCCCAAAAAGTTGGGGCACTGTGTAAAATGTAAACAAAAACAGAAAAAACAACTTCAAATCTCATAAACCTGTCACAGTTAAACATAATAAAATATGTTTAAACTGACTATTTTTACTATTCCATGCAAAGAATGACCTCACTTTGAATTTCATGGCAGCCAGACATCTCAAAAAAGCAGGGACAGGGCAACAAAAGGCTAATAATACAAATGGTCAAAAGTCTATATTGGATGCTTGTGATCTTCAGGGCATCAGGTGGTACTGCATTGAAAACAGGCATGATTCTGTACTGGGAATCACTGCATAGTCTAAGTAACACCTCCAGAAATCACTGTTTGTTAACACAATTGACTGTGCCATCCACAAATGCAAGTTAAAGCTGCATAATGCAACAAGGACACCACATGTGAGCACAATCAAGAAACACCACCATCATCTTTGGGCCAAAGCTCATTTAAAATGGGCCAAGGCAAAACGGAAAACTGTTTTGTGGTCACATAAGTCAAAATTTGACTTTTATTTGGAAACCATGAGCGCTGTGTCCTGCTAACTGACTAGAAGAGGGGCCGTATAGCTTGCTATTATGGACATATGTGAACACCTTCCACCCCATCATCCATGGGCCAAAGCTCATTTCGCTCATTCTCTCAGCTCAAAAGTCTGCATCTCTGGTAGTACAGGGTTGCATTCGTACCTATGGCAGGGACCATCAACTACATTCGTACATCGGCCAGATTCTGTTTGGAAAGATGCTGTTGGGGCCAGACTTTTAAATGAACCAAATAAAATAGATGCTATTGCAATTTCCAAGAGCTTTAAATGGAAAGTTGACAACAAAAACCTGGAGATATAAGCAAGGCGTGAATGACACGTATGTGTTTATCATGCACCGTATTTACTAATGAAGACTGATTGGAGGATTCCTTTAACATGGGCCAAACGTAAGCCATTCCTGATTAAACTATTTCAATATTGATCATTTTTGGGGTTAATGTAATACCTATAGGGATGCAAACACAAAAGATGTCCTAAAACCATACACCTTCTGAATTTCAAAGTCATTTGGGGGCCAGATGAGAAGCTTTGGGGGGAGGGGGGTCTGATATGGCCCGCAGCCACCAGTTGATGATGACTGGCCTATAGCTTTGGCAGCTGTCACATCTGGGAAGGCACTATAAATACAGTGCAGAAACACGCCCGTCATCTATGGGTCAAAGCTCATTTACAATGGATTGCAGCAAAATGGAAAACTGTTCTGTGGTCACAATAATCAATATTTGAAAAAAACAATTTAAACAATGAGCACTGCGTCCTGCTGAATGAAGAAGAGAAGGGCCATCCAGCTTGTTATAATGGGGTTGCATTAGTGCCTATAGTGTGGGCAGCTTACACATCCGTAAAGGCACTATCAGTGCTGAAAATTATATAGACGTGTTAGAGCAACATTATGGTCCTATCCATGCAACAGCTCTTTCAGGGAAGGACTTTCATATTTCAGCAAGACAATACTACTCCAGATACTGCATCCATCACAGCTGCATGGCTTCATAGTAGAAGAGTCCAAGTGCTGATTTGGCATGGCTGCAGACCAGACCTTTCACCAGCAGAAAATCTGGTGCAAAAATTCAATTTATATCCTATATCAGACAAGAATGGGACAACATTCCTCTCCTAGAACTCCAGCAACTGGTCTCCTAACCCCCTAGACATTTATAGACTGTTGTTAAAAAGAGGAGAGGAAGTTTCACAATGGTAAACATGGCCCTGTCACTACTTTTTTTATATGTGTTGCTGCCATCAAATTTAAAATGAGCTCTTAAAGGTTTATTGTGAATAAATTATGGGTTTATGAGATTTGCAAATCATTGCATCTGTTTTTCATATGTTACACAGCATCCCAACCTTTTTGGAGCTGGGCTTGTTCTAGGAGAAAACTAAACTATGCAAAGAAAGTACAAAACAAGACTTACATGCGACTGCTAGGTGGTATCTTGCGTCCATCTCTGTACCAGGTGACTTGGGGTTGGGGGAAGCTGCGAATACGTGGCGCCTGGATAACGGCGCCCTCGCCTTGAGAGACTGACTGGCTGCGTTCGCCTTCTTCAAAACTGCCCATAACTACAGGAAACAGAAAAACACAAGAGGGAGTTAGAAAAGAAAAGCAAATATGAAGTCAAAGGCACAATTTTCCCTTTCTTTCTTCAATCTGACTTTTGTTCCCTGCAGTTCTTTTGCCATCTGTTTTCTGTTGTGCAATGTGACAATGAGCTGCTTTGATGGACAGCGCCGTGTTGTTGCCATGGTTTCGAGAGTACATCAAGAAAAAAAAGGGCTGGAAGCAACTGAGATGTAATGACTCACAGAGGGACACTAAATTGACTCATATTCATATTCCGTATCCTCTGTGTGGATGCACGGAGGCCGATCAATCTCGATCACACTCTAAATGTGTGCATTACTCAACATGCTAGATGACCAGAGCCGCTGCTTTTCTATTATCTCCTAATACATTTCATTTGTTACGGCGCTTTTTATTCCCCTCCTGCCTCTTTATATCTTAAAAGCTGACAAAAATGCAGCGTTAATATCCCTGCTCCATGCTTGGTCCATTTGTAAGTGAGATCTATGGGCAGAGTTTGATTTTCTTATTTATTTTTTGATGGATTTTGTGTCAGTCGTCCCTAACTTCAATTGTTGTTTCGATCTCAGCCCTGCAATTTTCCAGTGCAATCATATTGGCTGATGCTGACTGTAAACCTTCATAGGACGGCAGCAACAAGCACTCTTTTGTATTTTCTTCCTACAACACAATCTGACGGTTAAAGTGGAGACTCTGGTTTCGAAGATGTGACAGCTAAACCACAAAATCTGTTTCCAAAGCTGTGTAAAATGTGATTTTTAAACAGAATACAGTGACGTGCAAGTACCTTTCTACATACATTTAAGGAACACTACTTGGCAGAAAATGCCCTGCTAAAAAGATGCTCTCTGGCTAACTCAAGCTTACAAGGAAGCACATTGCTTGAGACCACCATATGGGCATATATATTGATGACAATACATGTCAAATACAATGAAAATCAAAGATCATCAGTAGCATGCTCTAAAGTAGGATGTAACTTAATATTAGGGTGCAACAAAAGCTTTAGGCTTAAAAAGAGGTAGCTAGGGTGGAGGACGCTAAGTTTTGCCAGTAGCAGCAGCTTGGTGCATCAGCACTGAGGCAACTAAGGGATCATCGAGAGTGACGTCATACCTAAATGGACTGCCGTGTTGAGAGAAAGAGCTGTGATTGGCTGTGAGAGATGGGAGATGATAATTGACTGTTGCATGGCGTATGGCTCCCAGGTCCAGCACTGACTTAATGCTAAGCTTCATTTAATAAAACACAGCACAAAAACAAGACATTTTATGTTCAAATTGGTGAACTTACTGATCTGTATGAAAATATACACACATTCCAAGTTTGATGGAACATGTTCCAAAAAAGTTGGGACAGAGGCAAGAAAAGAATACTGAAGTTGTGGCGTGCTCAGATACGCTCAGTAGGTTAATTGGTTTCAGGTGAAATAAAAGGAAAACTCTTGAGGGATTCAGTGATTCAGTTAGTGATGGTGCAATGTTCTTCACGTTGTGAAAGACTGTATGGACAAATTGTCCAACAGTTTAGGAACACCTTTCCTTAAAGTGCAGTTGAAAGGAATGGATATTTCACCAAATCCACACACAGTGCATCAGGGTCTCTTGGCAAGACAGCGTGGCACTCATGGTATCTGAGCATGTGGACGAAGGTTGGGGCCTTTTGGTCCTTGGGCCTCCTGGTCCTACTATACTCATGTGAGGCCCTGGATGCAGATTAATTGCCAGAGAAGCTTGCTGGAATCTGCTGCGATTACCTCCCTTCAGCCCATTTTTGGGTTTCATTGGCAAGACCGCGTGTCTAATGCTGACATACTCAAGAGCATGTATGGAAGGGTCAGCTGCTGGGTACAGGAGCACCAGTTGCACTCCGACAGGCACCTCCAGTGCTTTCCAGGGCCTAATACAGCTCACTGCATACTGGGCGCCCAACACCTGATGGGTTAAACTAAGCCTTGAAGGCAGCTGCATGCACCATGAAGGGTTAGCAGGGAGGATACCTAAAGAGATGGGACATGGGCTTGGCACAGGCCTGGATGAGAGCCATCAGGAAGCCAGAGCAGTACAGGGCCAGGGATGGCTCGGCAGGTGCTGAACCAGCATGTCCCCATACCTGACCATCCTCAGTCCATAACATCATCAAAAGATTTGGGAAATCTTTTAAGGGGCAAGGTCAAGCGCCAACACTGACTGGCCATAAACTCTGATCCCACAGGTGGCACTGCATCACAAACGGGTATCATTCTGTGATGGATATTTCAACATAGTGCCATCAGCTTGGTACATTATGAAGTGCACAGTAAAATGGTGCAAATGTGGCAGCACAATGTTGAGCAACTTAGGATGTACATCAAGCAAAATTGGGGAAAAAAAATCTAATTGATACCTATAAACTTGTCTCCGGATGCTTACAGAGTGTTTTAGAAGAAAAGGTGAGGTAACACGGGCACATGCTCTTGTCCCAACTTTTTTGGACTTTTTAAAATATTAAATTAAAAATTTATCTATATTTGCAAATAACAACAAAATGTATCACTTTGGATATTAGATAGTTGTCTTTGTGTTGCATTCAACTAAATATAGGCTGTTAATCACTATATTCTGTTTTATTAACATTATACTTGATGTCCGAACTTTTTTGGAATTTGGGTTTTTTAAATAAAAATGTTGGTGTAAATTGCTCCAAGAGACCCAGAGAAGATTCATAATTGTCTCTTTATTTCAAACAAGAAGAAAAAATGATAATCAAACACTCAATTAAGTGCTTATACAGCTTAGACATGATGATATCTTCAAGGATCAAGGTATGTGGGCTTTGAACCAGGGTGTGTTGGCATGGTTTTGCATCGATGGAAATCTTATTTTCCTCTCTCCCTTGTGCTCTCTTTCAAAGGAATCAAAAAAGGTAATCTGGCTTTGCCGTGCAGCTGTGGTTCTTAGTTTAAATGAAAATCTGGGAAGTGTGCAAATCCAGACTTTGATCTGCAGTTTCGGCGCTGTGATGTCCTCCTCCCATTGCCTAAACTCTAATGCCTCACCATGTTTCCCTTTCTCTGAGGTGTGTCTCTGCAATCCTAATTGTGCCGCCTCAATGGGAGACTTTTTTTTTTTCTTTTGCAAAAGAGATCTCTCTATCATTCCCTCCCTCCCTTCTGTATCTGCCTCATCCCATTTCTCTTGTGGTTGTCCTTAATTCCCCTTTTCTTTACCCTGCCTCACTGTCTCTACCCCTTCATGAGCGACTGATGAGAGGGAAGAGGAGAATTATGGAAATGGAAAGAGGTGGGAATAAACGAAAATGGAAAACAGTGGGTTGCAAGCCAAGGAATAAATAGAAAGCAGAGTTGGCCAAAAATGGACAGAGACAAGCGAGAGGGAGCAACGACAGAAAGGCAATAAACATGGATGGAAACAAGGCCCCTCATGGTTGACCAAAGATCACTGTATAAAAGTGTCTTTTAAATGGTTGGGTTACAGTGAAAAGAAAATCAAAGTCTATCCTTTGAGTCTGTTGGAACCCACAATCATAACTGATGAATCTTCCCTTCTAAGAAAGCCTGGCGTATAACGTATTCATGTGACACATTTGAACAGTTTGAATTGGTAAATTCAGTCCTTTCTGTGTGTGACTCACAGAAAACTACAAGGATGGGATTTGGTTTCTATTAAGCACGCACTAATAGGCACCAAAAAGTGTTTTTTTTTTTTGTTGTTGGTTTGTTTTTTTACAGAATGCCTTCGGACATTAGATACTTCTGCACCATGAGTGAAGTTACCCACTCAGTTAGAGAAGTCCCACCTGTGGGACTAATGCTGGCCTTACACCAGGGGACTTTACTAAAACTCTTGAGAGACTCTAAACAGGCTGACATCTGAGACCCTGTCACATCTAAAGACAATTTGGTGGAAAGCCGTTGAGTTTTTAATCTCAGACTAAGATTTTGCAAAGACTGATGGTCGCCAACTACAAGACTAGAATATTCCTCTCCTTTTGAGATTATTTCCCATCATGCATCTGGTGAAAATTCAATTCAAACTCATATTCAAACACTTCAGAATAAAAGAACCGTATGAAAATGTGAGCTGCCGCACCACAGACACAAACTGATCAGGCTGTTACTTTGAAAACCCCACTGGCGATGGACCGTACCTGCCATGTCAGCCTGGAATTAATTGACAGACAAGGCACACAAACACACAGGTGCAGAGATCTGACTGCAGCTGTGGACAGAAAAGTTTCTCAGTCTCTTGAGGTGGATATTCAGCAGCTCTAGATTGATCGAGGCTCACAGTCATATTTTGAAGAATGAATTGAATTAATGTGCTTTCGCACAACACCGGCTCCCATTGGTTGTGGAGGACGGTCGCGTCACTGAGAAACACAATTTGCATTTGGCAAGACTTAAGACTAACGACAATATCAAAACCGTTTGATATTGTCGTAACAACAGAAATGAAGAAAGACCACCTTAAAATGACTAAAATCGAGTCTTAACTCCACCTTAAGCCTAACAACTGAGACAATGGGAACGAACTGCGACTTTAGCAAGAATCCCAAGATTTTACTCTGACTTCGAAACTTTGTCAGCGACTAGCTGTATCAAATAAAAATAGTATAAATACTTTCCCCCTATTAATACATGTTTAAAAAACTAAAAGACAATATTTTGGGAATTTGAACAGGTATTCACAGAGAAATACAATACAAACTACACTAAACCTTAAGATCAACAAAAAAGAACAAATACCAAAACAGATCAATAAGCTGTGAGCACCTGGTGAAAATCATCCCCTTATACGGCCCTTTAGACACATTTACAAAGTTCAGTACCAATAACAAATTCTGAAACACAAAAAGCAAAACATTTTTATAGTAAAACTATACTTGAAATTTTACAGTTCGCAACTGTTGCAAAACACTTTTACAACTTATGCAACAAAATTACAATCAATGTATGTTACAGAAAGGTCATGTACCAAATGGCTGATGTGAATCATGTCTCAGTTTTTGTCCGTTTTGTAAAAGTGTTTCAGTCTTTGTAGTTTTGCATCAGACTTTGTAGATTTGTTCCCAGTTTTGGCGGAGATGTTTTCACACTTCTCCTCTTCTCTTCTGAGTCCCAGCTGGCCCTGGTTGGGTTGAATCCACCAGTTTGCTCCACTGTTTAATTAGTGCTGAAGTCATGTTATTTACAGGAGCTGCACATGCCCAGTACCTCATTTTGTCTGGTTACTCTGATTGGTCCGTATTGAATGTGACAGAACATTCGTCAACTCACCTTCTGAGAATTTATCTTGTGGCAGTATCCGCCACCACTGCAGCGATCCAAGTTTGCTTTGCTGTCAGATCACATCTTAAACCTTGGAGGGCACTTTTAGCAGCTTTTCTCCATCATTAAGAGACATGTCTCTACTGTTTAGTAAATACATTGAATGGAGTGTATTTTTTATAAACACAGGCCTCAATTAAGAAAAATAAGTCAAAGATGGGTGAAGCTGAGCAGTGCTGGTCTCTGCCTTTCATATTATATTATTTTAAATGAGAGCTCCCCGGCTGCAGGATTTACATACTCTGCATTTAATTTATATTGTGAAATTATTAATGTATATTATAAAGACTTGTTACTTTCAGCCCTGAACATTAATCACTTCATTTTATTGATCAAAAACTGGCATACAGCCAGTTTAATTCCAATGAATGTGGAACAACTGGAAGACTTTGGCTGGAAGTAAGAATTACTGAACAACAAGGCATTTCAGCTGGGGCAGCCCTGGAGGGACAAGACACAGACAGAGTACAGAGGAGAAGGACTGGTGCGACTGTTGAGCTCTCTCTGTCTCTTCCTTTCTCACGCCTGGTTGGCTGCATTGTTCAGTCAGGTAAAGTGCTGTGTCACATCCACTCAAATGTCGCTGGAACAAGGGAAACCCAGTGAACCTGGCATACCCTGGGAAGGCGGGATAATGGGCGTAGGATGGTTGAGAGAGGGTCGGATGGGGGCGGATTCGAGGTAACAACACTCCAGACACCTCTGCGGCGAGTCTATAATAGCTCGTTAACAAGACGAGGGAGCCAGAAAAAGTGGCGGTGGAATTTTACAGAACTGTATCTCATTTGAGGCCTGCATGTGCCGTGGAAAGGACAGATGTTGTTGACAAAGGAGGATGGAAAAAAGCAGCGGTCATACAGGAATGAAGCAAAGTTAAAAACAGCCATGGTGACAGTATCAGTCTAATGAGAATGCCAAGTGGAACAGCTGTCTGGGTTGATAACACTGCAAATAAAATGCAGGTAGATCTTTGGGCCCGCCGGCATCTGTCCCTCCCTAGTCAGTCAGCCCTTGATGCAAAGGCAAGCAGAGAGAGGGCTTACTGTGTACTCTGCAGGCAGTCAGACTCACAAACACTCTTTAATTTACATCTATCCATCAATTTCTTAAAACCAGGACTGGCAGAATCCCATACCCACTAGAGCAGGGGTGTCCAAACTATGGCCCGGAGGCCAAATGCGGCCCTTTGCCCATTCATAATTGGCCCGCAGCAAACTCTAAAACATAAATGAAAAATGGCTCCCATTAGAACATGATGCTCGTGCTTGACTGTACATTGTATCTGTGTTGTCTTATTGACAGACAAGAATATTTTTGTGTCACCTTGGGGGCTCGTCCGGAAAGGTAACACAAAACTGTACTCGTCTGCTAATAAGAAAACACAAAAAAAATTACAGTTCATGAAGATGCTATGAATTACCTGCTGTGGTAGTTCTGTAAACAAACATTTTGACATGACAGTTTATTGACGTGCACCTTGTTGTTTCTTAAAATCTTTACCTAAATTAGACTGGATTGACTAACTTTGATATCATAAAGGAGAGGTATATGAAAGAGGCCCTACCATCCATCAGATTTTCTGTATGTGACCCTCAGTTTGGACACCCCTGCACTAGAGAGACAGTGAGAGGTCATTTTGACTGTTCACGTAGACGTTTTTCAGCACCATGGCTTGTCGCCACTGGGGGACGCCTGACAGGTGTATTTAGGTAGCAATGGCTGAATTAATTTTTTAAATACCTGCCGGATTAGCAATAGAGGAGGAAGAATTTGTCAGTAGAAACAAGTGCCAACTCTTGCACATCCAAAGAAAAAAAATAAAGTATATTAAAGTGCAGCTATTTAACCTCATCAACTCAAACACCGTGTCATGAGCTGTAGACTCTCAAACAGGTCGCTCAGTTGAGGTGGAAAAGCAAATCCCCTGCCACGCTGGGTTGCCGTGCCGAGTCAAACCAAGTAGAGCCAAGCTGCTCAGTGTAATGGAAAAGCCCAAGTGGAGTGACGGGGCATGGGCCTGGTGCAGGCCTGGACGATGGGCATCAGGGGGCCAGAGCAGTACAGGGCCAAGGTTTACGGGGCAAGTGCCGAACTGGCATATGCTCCCATACCTGACCTGAATCTATTTTTGAATAAAAGTAGAGCATAAGTGAGCCTCTAAACCTCATGAAGTGCATTAAATCAGCCAAAATCTGTGCAGACAAAATGACTGCCTGCCTGGGGGCTTTCAAGGTAGAAGTGATCATATTTTCTTTGCATTAAAATAACATTTTAAATAAAAATACAGACACTATTAGGAGAAGTCACTGGCCAGCAGCATTATAGCTTTAAATTCAGCAAAGTTAAACATACAGTGCTTAACAAATTTATTAGACCACCTGTCTCAGAGACCATCCAGCATCATGAAATGCTTTAATGCGGACTCTTTCATTTTCAGTGAGCTCTCCACGTTTTACCATTTTGAACAGGAATGAGGGATTTCAAACTGAATTTACCTTTTTATACCAAAATTTGAGCCGGCTCACTGGGCTTCTCTGAGAAGTCAGAATTAATCAAGCATAACATTCAACCACTAAAACTCATTTTTCTCTTCAGGAATGCAAGTAAATAACTATAATTTGACATATTAATTAAGAAATATTAATGTGCTTTACTTTTTTTTAATTTTTTTGTAAATCAGCAAATTTGAAAATTCATGGATAACAATAATAATTCTATTTTAGCATTAAAAATATTATTTGGGTTAAAGAGCTTCTACACATTGGTGTATTAACCATTGCAGAAACATAAAAAATGATTTTGGTTTTACCAATTTTTATCAATGTTGTTAACTTAGGGCAGCTGTGGCATAAACCTTACTTTGGGTGGTGGTCTAATAAATTTGTTAAGCACTGTATTACAAATGTGAAAACATTTTTAAAGACCGACACGGTCTTTCTAAAGCAGTGATACTCAACCCTGCTAAACCAAAGAGCCAAACTGTTGAAAAATACCTTTACAAGGAGCGCAATCTAAGTGGTGAAAAGTGGCAATGAAAAATGGGTTTACGTGGCAATAAAAATAAGTTAAAGGTGGCAAAGATGGTCAAGAAGTGGATAAAAGTGGCAAAAATGGGTGAAAAGGGGAAACACAGGCACAAAATTACAATAACTGGGTGAAAAATGGCAACAAAAAAAATGGGAGGAGAGGTGGCTGTGAAGAGCAGAAAGCTGCAAAAAAATGGGTGATAATTGACAAAAAAAAGAGTTACAGGTGGTAAAAATGGTCAAATACAGCAAAAACATGGCAAAAGATGGAGTGGTAAGTTACTAAAATGGGCTAAAAGCAGCAAAAAGTCTCAAAATGGGAAAAAAGTGGCATTTAATGGCATAAGGCAGCTTGAATGGGTGATAATTGACAGAAAAATTAGTTACAGGTGGTAAAAATGGTCAAAAACATGGCAAAAAAGGGCAATGGAAATATACAGACAAAAAATAAAGGTTGACAAATAGGTCTGAAATTAACGCCTACTGTGTAAGTGTGGGAAACAAACAGATTAAAGTGACTTGCAACAGATAATTTCTGAGGTCAAATTTTTCCTTTTTAAGGGTCTCTGGGGGAATAATATTTCAAATTAAGACATCAAAGAGCCACAAATCTTCACAAAAGAGCCACACGTTGAGTATCACTGCTCTAGAGTTAAACATCCACCTGGCTCCATTTATCTGAGTTTCACCTGCGCCCCGTGCTGATACTTACAGGCCACCTGTACTTCTGTGCGCCTCTGTAGAAGAGCTCCAACCCGATTCCTCACGATGCAGCGGTAAAAGCCGGCATGGGAGCGGTCTAACGAAGGGATTAGGTACCTTAAATAAGCAAAGACACACACAAAACGGGGATGAGCATTCTCTTAAATCACAGTAAACTAATTAAGACAAAAGTAGGAATCAAAAGGGTGCTAATGCAGGCGCACAAACACCAGCATCTGCTAATTTGTTAGCACAAACACACAATTACACACACACACTTAAGACCATCTAATAGAGCAACAAGGGCACAGAGGACATCAGAGCTTAGCTGTTGTTTATTCCTACAATAATGATGCTCGAGAGGCTAACGGAGCTACCACAACCAATCTCTCCCCCAGGACACACACTCTTACAACCATAGCCACACACACTTTTACTGTGTCTCTATGCAAACGCACACACACAGACACACGTGGCTGCTCTAAATCCCCCCTGGACAAAGGGCTGAAGCCGTACATCTTCAGCGGTTGACACTCTCCTCATGACCTTGACTTCAGTGTCCAGCTGTGGTGGCAGTACCGCGTCCCCGCCAGCTGGAGGCAGCGTTACATGTCCTTACAAAGCTGCTGTGTGGTGTGGTGTGGTGTGGTGTGCGACTAACAATTGGCTTGATGTATGCAGTATCTTGAGCCACATCTGGTGTTACAGCTGATGCCAGAAGATTAAGTGGCGAGAGATGATGTTGGCTCTCATTTATTTTTGCAAACACTTTAGTAAAGCTATAATTCAAACTCATCTGGCAGCAGGCCATGGACACATTGTAAATCAGAGGAAAATATGACTACTACACAAAGAATATACAGCACACTATTTAAACTACACACATAGATAAACTAAAAATAGCACACTTTAAATGAAAAATATGCCTTAATTACTCTTCATCAAATCAGTAGAGGTGCTAAAATAAGTCTGTGAATCCATTAGTTCATTTTTTTCACAGGTTCCAGCTTCTTGCTGTTTTTCCTCTTTATTTATGACCGCAAGACCATGAGTTATTAAAGTTAGGAACATTTGTTGGACAAAGAAAGCCATTTGAAGAATTTTCTGCTGTGCTGGGAAATTATAAAAAATGCAATGACAGAGTTTTGACTAAATGACTAGAGGATTCTTCATAAAAAAGTAGGCACACAGCATATTTAGGAACCAAAGGGACAGAATAACAATACATTTTGTATGTATAAGGGGCGGTCACTGTTTTTCCATAAAAATCTTTCATTAAAATTTCATTAATGATTTTTTAAAAAGCCTTCCAGAGGATTATCATTTATCAGAAATGTCTATCGCATCAAATGTGACTCAAAAAAGTGAAATTTTATGGCAAATTTCCTTTTTTTGGATTGGGTTGAAGGTTTGATAAACACCTCAGTTCCAAAAGATTATAATTTTCTGGTTATTTTTTAAGTTTTCAGGCTTTAAATGATGAATTAATATTGCGGACTCTTATTTTTGCAACTGTCACAAAATGCAAAAGCACACACTGAGAAAATACGTTATTTGGTTTAGTATTAAAGTGGTCTAACAGCAGAGCTTGGTTACATTACTGTTGTAAAATCTCCATTCAAAGACATACAAGACATTTAAATACTTATCCATGATCAGTCAGTATGTTTATACAACATTAAAAAGTCAATCCATGATGTTATGGCAGCTTTAGACTGGGCGTTTGCTGTGTGACCGCTGCGCCATGATTTGCTCTGGTTTGTGGCTTCAGATTGGGTGCGTGTCTGCTGCAAGTTGCTTGTCTTTTTCATAAGTTTTATCTCTGTAGATCTCCCACCAAGTGATTTCATTCATTGTATACTGAGCAGAGAGACTTTTCAAAATAAAGTAATTCCTGTGCAAACGGGATTAGTTTATCCACAGAAATACCAAACCGCCTTTTACTTTGAAAGGCACAGTCTTCCCCCTACATATTCCACTAAAGTGGACATACATTTCTCCTCAAACAAGGCAAACATCAACCCTACAAAGCAGACTGATTAGCCAGATTCCATGTCGATCATCAGGCAGATCCAGCTTGCAAATCTGAAACGATTGTGTCAGGTCTGAAAATGGACCTAACCATTCAACCATCCGGATGTATCTATAGTTTAGTGATAGTTTTATCAGAACTAGACCTCATTTCTGTATTTAAAAAGCAAAGAACAGCACCGAAAATTTGCGATAGTTACAGGTGGGGTAAGCCAGTGATGGCTACCACCAGTGTAGCGATTAGCCCAGAAGTAGCTACAGTATAGTGCCAGTTTTATCAGAAGTGGATCACATTTCTTAATTAAACAAGAGCAAAGAGCCACACCGAAAGCTTCTCTTGGTGGAAAAGTTTATTTTTTTTGCACTTGTCCTGACTGACCTTGGCATGAGTTTTATCCACCAACTAGCTCCACTGTTCATAAAATTTTGTCTTGTCGCTCTGATTGACCCTTGATGAATGTGACAGACAGAATAAGGTGTATAGAAAATGGATAGATGGATGGTAATACATAGATTCAAAATCTAAAGGAGCAGCAAGCTTTTCCCTTTTGTCATTGTTCATAAAATCAGTTCATTGGCAGGGTCAACTGGATGTTAGAATAGTGACTAACTATAAGGTGGCTTATCACCACCTACAAGAGACAAGGATTGGCCTAATTGATCTCTAACTGCAGCTTGATTTCACTGTGCATGTAAACATAACCAAGTTATTATGACAGTGTGCACACATCTTTTCATCTGCAATACACCAGGGCATATTCATGAATGATAATCTCAACAGCAACATGATCCACATGGACTTCGCCTATTTTTAGTCAATCTAGCGATTTATTTCAGAGATCAGTCATCCAGGCAGCTCAGCATGCCAGGCACCAACATTTTAACTGCTTTCAAATAACTAATAAATGGTGGAGCGGTGGGAGATGTATGGAGCGGCCAACTGTTAAAGTGGTTGCACAGACAGTCTCTAATGGCATGTTTGATGGCAAAAGTTGCAAACAAGCCTACAGCGACTAGTACATGTTTGATTCGAGCTGCACTAGCACAACACTTTCTTGTCAAAATAAACACTTCTTGTGGGAGGTGGAAGCGTGGCCACCAGGAAACGTGTTTGCCGTCTTTGCTGTCACATCCCTGCGTTATATGAGTTCAGGGGTCCTTAGCGAGCTGCCAGGCAGAGCGTCTTAGTGTAACTCCACAGTGACAGGAGGTCTAGATTTCTATAACCTCATGTAATAAGTGGAGAAGTTTAAAATGAATTAACTTTTCATTTAATCAGATTGTTTTGCAGGGTGTTAAGTGTTTGGACGTAAGAGTGATCTGAAAGTTCAAATGTGCTGATTGGAGAAGCATTTGGATGCTTGGAGCTATCGAGGACAGTCATGTTACAACAGACACCCTCATTAGAGCTGTTTATCTAAAATAGGCACTGCCAGTTAACACTGCTGATGAAGAAAGCACTTATAGATAGAAAAATCCAAGAAAAAGTTCTTCCAACTGCCAGAAGCCAAAGAGAAAAAGCAAAGAAGTCAAAAGACACTTTCTAAGAAGCAATGAAAAATTAACTAACCAAACACTGAATTAAACCAAATATCATATCTAAATATTTTAACAAACCCGTCCAGGGAGAGCCAAGATATCTTTTGAACTCCTTGTGATTTTGATCAGGCGAAAAATTTCTCCTTTAAGTAGGTTCAGACATCTTTGCCTTTGGGGATGTTCAGGGTAATGTTGCTTAAATTACACTGATAGATGATAAAATATACAGCACCAAAAGTCAGGAATGAAAGGGAAAATCAACTGTTAAGCCAAAAAAAAAAAAAAAAAAACTTAAATATGCTGTGGCAGAGATTCAGCAAGTCTCAAAACTCGATGGAAAACATAAAATGGTTTCCATGATTTGATTCAAACGTTCAGATTCTGAGTTGCTGCCTCATACGTCGGCGTTTTTACTCATCGTGATGCTCTTTCTGTACACATCTTCAAAAGCACAGCATCTAAACTCCTGTTGACAAGCTTATGAAGGTAATTCATCTTAGTAGATGAAAGGATTGAAATCGAGACAAAATGTTAAAAAAGCAAAACATTTTTTTTAATGTTTTAAATAAATTGTGCCACTTCAAACATATTGATCAGAGGAAATTCACAAGGTAAAGCTAAAAAAATATTTCCTTAACATTTCAGATGTTATTTGAGCACTTAATTTTCCTCTATTGAGATTTGCTCATTTCTGTGAGCTGACTGCAAAGGTTTTTGTGTGTTTCACCTTCATGAAAAACATTTACTAAACACATTTTTTTTTTCAAACTTATTACGGTACTATTTCTTTAGATAGCCTCAAAGGCAGCATATCTTTTTAATCTGTACAACCTTGAGGTTTTGTAAGAGTTTAAGATCTTTAGTTATAATGGTTTTTAATTTAGAAGGATTCAGAGAGGAACATGAAAAGATCTCTTACAACCAGATCTACGCAGCCTCGTTCCATCTGCACGTCCTCACCAAGCAGCTATCTCCGGTGTTGAGAAGGGAAACGAAAGCAAAAGTGCAAAAAACTGTAGTTAGAGTGTTCAATTTACAGTGGTTTCAAAAGCCAAGAAATCTCCATTCGGTCCCATGTTAAAATGGTCTAACAAGATTCATTCGCTGATATTTTCAGGGAAGTAGAGTGGAGGAAGACACTACTCTCTGTATATTGGTGCCAGCTCAATCAACCAGCACCAAATAAGCAGTATCAGATATCAAATATATTGTGTGAATATGTTTAAGGTATGTAAGGTCAAGCTCAACAGCATCTCTTCTGTCACACCCTTTTCACCTATGGTAATAAGCCCAAATTTACGGGCCCTTGGGACACCCACAGTGCAACCAGGGGCTTGTAGAAACCCTACTACCGGCACCCTAGGCTGTAATCGCTATAACAGATTATCTTCCCTACCCCTAGTAATATGCAAGGACATCCAGAGCACACCAAAGGTTCCATCAATCATCCTTTCTTCCCTCAGGTGGCTTACTGGCCACACCTTACTCCAGCCTCAAGTTCTGGCCCAAACATGTCTTAAAGTTCTACAAAGGACTGTATATGAATTATATGATTAAGAAATAACTTAATTAGAAGACAGTAAAGTTAAACTCACTCTGGGTTTGTCCTCAGCCCTGAGTTAACACGACTTAACATTACTGAGCTGATCATGTTTACAGTCAAAATGAAATGAAATGTGGTCCAGTCAAAATGAGTTTTTTTGGTGTGTTCTTGTACCTTTCATTTTTAACTTAAGGAAAAGTAGATAGGAAGTTTCTGATTTAAAGACAGAGCATCAGTGGGCTAAGAATAGATCCTTGGGGAACGCCAGTTGATATCCGCAATGACTTCCATGAGGCTAAGTCTATGCTTTATGTAGTCTTTGGCCCTTTCACATATTACCCTACATCAGGCACTAAAGGTCAAAGGTACAAAATGATAATATGAATGATGGACGTCTGAGCTTAAAGTTGCCTGGAAGAATCATTCCTGAAGGAGTTGTAGTTATTATTAATAATTGTTAATAAGGAACTTTGACTAGATTGACGATTCTGACATGAACTTTGTACAGAAAAAGGAACTTGTTAGGGATTGAAAAGGAGATAATGGAACATTTAAAGGTAAATGTTTGATTTTACAGAGTGTCATAACTTCTGGTTTGTCCACTGAGCTGTCAGTGAGTTTTATAAAGTGAAATAAGACATTACTGAACAGTGGTGGACTTGTTTTACATCACTGTGGAAGCAGGGAGACTTAAACAAGGTGTGCTAAAATGGAAAATACAGGGCAAATTAATCGCAATTAAAGAAAAATGTATACGCTAATTTTGGACCATAATTAATTGGGATTAATGTACACATCAATGTATAGGCATTTTTTAAAATCAATACAGCAGGACTGCCAGGATTGTGTTTCCTCCAGCTCATTTAAGCTTCACTTAAAGTAGGGGTGTCCAAACTTTTTCCACTGAGGGCCACATAACAAAATATATAAGAATGGTAAGACATTCTTAGTGAATGTGAGTCCTCACATTGTTAGATAGTGGTTGACAAGACAAAAAGCTGATCAATTTAAGAACTCTGGGGAGGCCAATCAGATTTCAGGGGGCCCTCGCTACCACTGGCGATGCACTTGGAATGCTATTGGTGCTGCCATTTTCTTCTGTAATCAATTAGCGCATTATAATTAACAAACAATTATTATTACTTTTGTTGCCAATATGCTTTTACAATTTACAGTGTTGACTTAATTTGGTCACAAATTTAAAGAACATATCAAGAAATTCTTCATGTCAAAATGTTTGTTTGCAGAATTAGCATGGCAGAATGTGCTGAAACGCAGAAGTACAAAACAGTCAAGCAAAAGCTTCATGTTCTAATGTGGGCCGTATTTCGCTATATCTTTGAAATATGCTGCCAATCAAAAGTGGATCGCGGGCCACATTTAGCCCCCCGGGCCGTAGTTTGGACACCCCCTGACTTAAAGGCTTAAACATTGCTTAGCTGTGTTTTTCCCACCTGTGTCCCTCCGTCTCCAGTCATTAGCTTGACACCATGAGAGGAAAGAGACGGCCCCATCCATACAGGGATGGTGTTTGTTGAGGCACATAGTGGGGCTTCTTTAGGCCTCATTTAGAAGCTTAAACCTGGTTCAGTTACACTCTTTTCCCCACTTTGTCTCCAACTGTTACACCTACCCAGGTTGGGAACCAACAATGTAAATTAATGAGGCTGTCTGTGGTATTTGGTTATGTTAGAAAGTTTGCCCCTGTATACCTACCTTCTTTCAAAGGAAAATAGCCCCTAAAGTCTAATGAGCATCATCATTATGTTAAGTTTTCTTGTGTTATTTTCCATATGTTAGAAATGTCTAGAAAGCTGCATTTGTGCTTAGGATGTTGTGCTGCAATAAGAACTGTCTGGGTGTTTAAAGCTGCTCATAACTGTAACAAAAAAAGAGAAGCCGTATCAAACCTCATTAGCAGCAGCGTCAGTAGGACCCAAAGGACTAAATGAGTTTCAGCCTAAAGTCTGTTAAGGCTTAATCAACTACTCAGGAGGCTTTATTAATGATGTGTGACTCCCTTCATATGTTCCATCAGCTAAATTAATACTATTACGTATATGTGATATGCATAGATGGAGGGGAGATGAGGCGAATATGATGGAATATTGTGAAAAAAGAAGAAAGGGTTAGACGCCTTGGTCTTCGGGTGCAGAGATGACAGGTGGTGCTTCTGCTCAGAGTTTAACCCCGCGTGAGCCTATGGAGGATTCACCCCACAGTCAGCACCTTCAGGGTGACTTTAGACAGCCTCTCTCTGTCTGTCTCCCTCTTTTCACTCTGTCCCTTATATAATGAATACAATTAACCTTTGCGGAGCTGAGCGCGTTGGCAGCAGGTTGGGGGAGTCAGTGGGGGCCTGGCTCTGTCCGACAGAGATTGATTGATGTTCCTGTGGTCAGCGCACTCCGTCAGATCCCCTTTAATTAGCCCCGCTTCGGAGAAATGATTAGACGGAGGAGTGGCAGGGAGACGGCGAAGAGAGGGGACATGAGGAAGAGGGAGGGATTGGTGTTAGAGGGAGAAGCTGGAAGACGGAGGAAGTCATGAGGTGATGATTAGTAAAACTATAATCCTTAATTTAAGATGCAATTTACAGGGAGTGAGCCCATAGTAACATACCTCCGCCTTGATTAGCCACAATAGCATTTCACTTAGAATATTGGACACACAGTGAGATTGTAAGCCTTTATACAGACCTCATAGGGCATTACTGGATGACAGTAAATCATTATACATCATAAATGTGGATGAGCTTGTAATGAAGCGCACATTTTCACCCCAGGCATCAATCATGGACTTTATACAGAAGTGGACATTGGCTATTAATAATAAAAGTGAAGCTATACAGAAGTGCTCTTTTAATTCTACAATATTAAAAGAAAATACAGTGTAGATATCAATAAGAAAACAAACCTGTTTTCACTTGTTTACAGCTCCTGAAATGATCACTTCCTCAGGCTTTTACCTTCACTTTCAAAATAACACATTTAAGCTGTGTAAAGATCTGGACATCGCCCAATATATAAGCCATTAGCGTCACTTTTTTGTTTCGTTGTTAGGGTTAGTATTTTTTGGGAGTCTCCTAAAGCAGGGGTCATCAAGCACATTGGCTTAAGGGCCAGATTTAGTCTTGACAGAGACTCTGGGGGCCGGACTTTCAAATAAACCAAAATTAAATAAATATTTTGCCTTAATTAACATGTTATTGTATCAGTATTTGTATCTTTTTTCAAAACACAGAACATTTTTAGACCTTAACAATGAGATCTATCCCTATTATCAGTAAGGCCACAAGGAGACAGGCCTGCCCACAGAATTGGGCCCCTGAAAATCCCAGAGGATGGGCCACTCCCCACTTGTGATTTAGCACCAATATTAACTAATTTTTGACACTTTTAACCCCCTTTAACCACTGCATTTGGCCATTTCTGCAACTTTTTTGCCACACTTAACCAATTTTTGCCATTTCTTCCCATTTCTTTCCCCTTTCACTACTTTGCTAGGGTTTCCTGCTATATTTTTGACATTTTTAACTCATTTTAATGCTTTTTGCCCAAACCCAAACCCCTTTTTAACCACTTTTTCCTGCACGTTTTATCCCCTTTGTGCCACTTTTTCACCCCCTTTTTGATACTTTTGCCCCTTTTTTCTCTTTTACCCACTTTTGCCACATTTTAACCTCTTTTTACCGCTTTTCCTTCCAGTTGTTGACCCTTTGTGCCACTCCCCAAACCATTTTGACACTTATCACCTATTTTTGCCACTCTCTAACCCCTTTTCAACACTGTATCTGGCCATTTTTGCAACATGCCAAAAAATGAATTTAATGATCATCTGGGGTCCTGATAAGGTTGATAAACAGACTCCCAGCTCTCTGCCCAACTCTGCCTTGTTCCAACTTGTCCTTATTTTATGTAGTGTTTCACTACGGTCAAACCAGCACTCCTCGAGGTTGTTTTTTACTTAACAGTTTACTTATTTTCTTTAAATATGTTACTTTGACCTAAAAGGGTGAAAAGCAGTTAAAGGCGCTAACTCATCTGGTCTGTGTTGTTATATATTCCAGCATATTCTGAGCAGCAGAGCAATGCACAGAGAATGACATACATGTTCAATCATGTTAGGTCTCTTGCAGTGCCTAATAGTGGGAACTGTACCTACTTGCAGGATGTATTTACATGATGTATCAGGATGTGTTTACATGATGTATCTCAGTCCTTCATAAGCCACCCAGTACACAAGAGCGGCTTACACACCTGATTTTACAGCTACGGCTTTGAGGGTCCATATATCGGTCTTTTCATGTGCACTTGAAGTGAAACTATTATTCAAAAGTCAATCATTCAGTGGAATATGAATTACTGCAGGGCATCGTAGCTGCATATGAGAGCATGTCAGAGAGGATGGAGGACAGAACAGGATCTCCTGAAGTGGGGCATGCATCTTGATACTATTAATAGACCCATCAAGTTGAAACACACTGACCCAGTGGATTGGGTAGGAGATTGGATGTTCTGTTATTTTTATATTCATTTAGCTAATATTGTTATTTTTTGTCTACTTTCATTTAAAGTCACATCTTAGTTTTTTTTTTAGCTTTATGTTAACACAAAATGTAAATTGCTGTTAATAGGCTATAAAACTTTATATGGACAAAAGTATTCAGCCACACCAGCTAATTATTAAACTCAAGTGTTTCAATAAGACCTGTTGCCACAGGTGTAAAGAAATCAAGCACCTCGCCAAGCAGTCTTCATGTGCAAACATTTGTGGGTCAATCTGAAGAGCTCTGTGACTTCAAGGGTGGTATGGTGTTGGTTCCATCTTTGCAACAAGATGGTTTGTGAATTTCTTAAGACGACCATGTAAATCACAGAGCATGGTCAACAACTGCTAAGACACACGGTACGTAAAAGCTGCCTAAGCTCTCCTGATTCTACAGCTGAAGAGACTGGAATTAATGTAAGCACAACAACTGTGCGACTGGAGCTTGATGGAGTTTGTGTCCATGTCCGAGCAGCTGTATGCAAGCCTCACATCAAGTCCAATGCCAATCGTCGTATGGAATGATGCAAGGCAAACAGACACTTGACTGTGGAGCTGTGGAAACGTATTCTGTGGAGTGATGGATCACACTTCTCTGTTGGACAGTCAGATGGTTGAGTCTTGGTTTGGCGGATGCCAGGAAAAGGTTACCAGCCTGACGACATTGAACTGTGAAGTTTGAAGGAGAGATAATGGTGTGGGGCTGTTTTTCAGGGTTTAGACTAGGCCCCTTAACTCCAGTGAAGGTGATCTTAATGCTTCAGTATACCAAAACATTTTGGGCAACGCTATGCTTCCAACTTTGTGGCAACAGTTTGGAGGAGACTCTTTTCTATTCCAACATGACTGTGCCTCAGTGCACAAAGCAAGAACTATAAAGACACGATTTGATGAGTTTGTGTGGAAAAACTTGACCAGCCTGCTCAGGGTCATGACTTCAACTCTACTGAGCATCTTTGGGATAACTAAAATGGAGACTGAAAGCCAGACCTTCTTGTCCAACATCAGTGCCTGACCTCATGAATGCTCTACAAAAATAATGGGAAAAATTTCCCTAAAAAAACACTCAAAAATCTTGTGGAAAGCCTCCCAAGAAGAGTGGAGGTTGTTCTAGCTGCAAAAGAGGGTCAAGTCCACATTAAAGTACATTTTTATGAAGGTCATCATGGTGTGGTAATCAGGAGCTACCTTTGTCTATATGGTGTATGTCTAAATACATGGCACACTGCTAAAAAGGCAAGACACTGTATAAAAAAGACCAAATTCTGTTGATTAGCCTCCCTGCAGGGTTAAATCACAAGTAAATACTCTAAAAGTATATATTAAGTATTACACAATTAAAATGATCAAGTTTAAAAAAGCACAGGAAGTACAGAGTGGGAAACTAGGGAGAGAGTGAGGAACTTGGCGACCAAACCCAAAGCTCGGATTACTTTATGCTGTCTGTATCTACATCCCATCTAAAGTCAATGTCATAAACTTTTCCAGTAATTTAGTTTTAATGTGACTTTTCAACTAAAACAGCAAATAACCTTAAATCCTGAGTCAAACGTGTTTTGTAATACATCATTCCATGCTACACTTGCTTTACTGCTCATAAGAACAGCAGATGCATAGCACAGATTGTTACGGCTCACTTGTAATGATGTTTTTCTTGTTACTGTGTTGTGTGGAGTTTTTGAAAAGGTCGTCACCCTCTCATAACAAGTTGATGGCACTCTACTTTTGCTAATGAGCTTGTGTGTTGTGATAGAAACAACAGCTTATACATCAGATGAATAAAGACTAAAGCAATAAGTGTGGATGATACGTTTGGACTATTTTTATAGGATCATACTGGATTTATAGGCATCATTACTGATAAAGGATGATTACATGATTGTGTTGTAAGTTCCTGAATTAAAATACTCCTTCTGAAATATACTTACAACAATATCTAGCTCTGTTCTGATTGATATGTGCTCCTCGTCATCCAAACCAGTCTATTTCTGAAGATACGTCCTTTGAAGCGATAGTAAATCATGCATTGGCCTCATGTTCTCAAGTCTATAGTGTAAGGGTCTCTATCTGTTCCCCTTCTCTTAATACCCGTCACATAGCCAACAACACATGACAGGTAATGGAGACTTGTGGATTAAGCTACTGGAAATCAATAGTGGGTAATTCGTCTACAGGCCCAGAGGGACAGCCTCCACATGTTATGTGTTTTCAAGGGATTTAACAGATGGACAACTGCCAAATGGAGGCAATTTACTGAAGCTAATGTCAAGTTTATTTTGTCACAACTGCTCATTTATAAATCAGTCTCTGTAGTCATCTTGTTCATTACATGTTGCAATCTTTGATCCCTAATACACCCTGCTTTCCCTCACGCTGGACTATTTGTTATGTAAAGGTTTGGTTTGGGGTTAAAGGTCCACATATGACTGATGTATTGCAGCATAGCCATTTTTATGTGTTTCATCAGGAAAGTACTAGTCCATGCCTCCGCATGGATGGGGGTTAGAGTAGGGAATTGTTCTCCAATGCTCTTTCCAACTGAAAAAACAAATAAATAAATTAAAAAATCAAATGTCCTCTATCCCCAGGAAACAAGAATGTGCAACATTGGGGATTGAAATGCAACACATTTTCATTGTTAGTCATTCCTAATAGGGCTGGGTCTTAGTACAGCAATGACATTTTGTTGTTACTCATGTAATACAGTCATGTTGATAAAGGAAAAATACGATGCTCTCAACAGATTTCCCTGCCAAGTTGACTCACCATGACACTACATGACTCCTCAGAGTGCTGAGCAATAAGAAATGCATTAAATCTTCATTTGACCTTTTAAGGGGCATTCAAAATTCTTCAGTAATCAAATGTCATAATAGATAATTATATATTTGATTTGCAGTTTATCCACTGTCACAGAATGACTGTATTGTATTGAATCATATTCGATTGTACTGAGTGGAATCGCATCACATCTAAATGTATTGAAACTATTCTATAAAATCATACTGCAATATCAAAAGTATTTCTGTAGCTGTGCATGGGGAGGCATCACAGCCTATTCTATCTGAAAATTAGCCTATAATTTCTACCACATAAACTTATTTTCTACAACAGTTTTATTGTATTTCTACATATATTATACTGTCACATTATATTATATTGTTTCATACCAAATTGAACAGTTTGTTTTGTATTGTATTGTACTGTAGCATATCACAATATATCATAATGAGTTGCACCATATGATATTGTACCAAATAAAATTGTTTGTGTCCTGGGGTACTCTACTGTATTTTATTGTATTGTATCATATGGTAGTGTGTAGTACCTTATATGGTATCTTATGGTGGTGTGCCATATTGCATCTTGTCTTTCTATACTGTAACATAACAAATCCTATGGTAGCGTACTGTATTTTATTGCATTAAATCATATCAGATCATATCATACTGCATCATACCTTATGACATATCATATAGTACCTTAACATATCAAATCTCATCATGACATGTCATATTGCATTGTGTTTTATTATATTATACCATACCAAATTGTTTGTATCATATGGTAGAGGGCTATATTTTATCACATTGTATCCTAGTGTAAGGTATTGCGTCGTATCCGATTGCACCTAAACATTTTCGATATTGTATCTTATTATATTGTACCATATCAAACAGTTTGCCTCATATGGTAGTGTACTGTATTGCACACTGAATTTTTTAAAATATTATTGTATCATATCACTGCATCACATCACATCATGTTGCATCATTTCATGACTTACCCTGCAATTTCTTCCCCACAAATCTAACAACTTGTTCTACACATCAGACCATAGTCTTAATTGTATGGTATCATTTTGTCTGGTATCCTATTATGTACTATTTTATTGTTATGTGTCATACATATTGCAGTGGTTAACAACCTTTTTTCTATTGAGCCTCCCTTCACATGTCTACCCTACCCCCAGGACCCACATGGAAAAAAAATAACATATATGTGTCAAAAATACACATAATTTGAACTGTTTTCATCGTATAAACACAATAGCTCAAACCTTAAGTGCTGGTGTGTGTGTGAACCATTCAAACGGGTGATTTTCGAGTTCGAGTGAACCTAATTTTAACAAACTCAGAGCAGACAGGCCATTTCACCCTCCCTGAAATCTCTGCTGCCCCCTCCCAAGGGAGTCCCGGATCCCAGGTTGGGAACTAAGGCCATATTGTATGGTACTGTATCAAACTGTATTGTATTGTACCGCATCACCTCATATCAAATCCCTTCAAATCGTATCAAATTGCATTGTACCACATTATATCATTTTGTAATGATACATCTAAATTTCTTGTATCATATTGTATCATATTGTACGGTATAGTACATCTCAAACTGTATTAAATGGTATAGCCTCTCATCACACTGCATCATATCATCAGTTACTCTGCAATTTCCCCCCCTAACAAACTACGTTTTGAAGTATCGTATTTTAGGGTATCCTGTTATATCGTACCATACTGTATCTTATCATATAGTATCATATAGTAATGTGTTGTATCATACCGTATTGCATCATATTGTACTGTCATATCAGACTGTATGGTATCGTACCATACCTCATTGTATCTTAACAAACTGTACTGTATAGGGCAGTATAGTTTCATATCTTATTATAACATTATACATTACTTTTATTAATATCCTACCTTATCTTGTCATATGGTTGTATGCTATCGTGAGTTACCTTCAAATTTCCATTCTTTAAATATAAAGTTACACCCTTGCAACAAGGTTTTATAGCCCTAGCTAATGAGACACTAAACTTGTGAACATTATTTACATTAGCAGAGTGCAATTGAATTAAAAGTATTTACATGTTGGAGTTCTGCAACAGTCACAGTTCTGCAACACAAAGAATATTTTCATTTTGTCAAATCCATTCATGGACTGATTGCCTCTCAAAAGCCTCTTAGATTAATTGCCTAACCTTGCTATAAGACAGTGTCTTTTCTTTTTTTTCTTTTTTTTTTGTCTGCTTTTGCGAGGACAACATTCAACACGATTATTTAGGTTTAGAAATATCTTTGAATAAATGGTGTTATAGGAGCTTGTTTGTTTTCCAAGGACTTAGGCTTTGAGAAGTGATGTTGGGCTGTAATATCTGCAAAAAAAACCTTTTCAATAGGCAACATTTATAATGTTAAAAACAGTTTGACTTTTAGAAATCAGACATTTAATCAGACTCTCAGTCTCTGAGTGTTTGTCCTTAATCAAATCAGCTGCTCATCTGCTAATTTGGGTGTAAATAACTTCATTTTTTAGCCCATGCTATGAATAACATTTTCAAAATTATCTCTGAACCATGTGGTGTATTTCCATTACTGTTTGATCCTAACAGTCTCACATTCTCAATTTCTGAATTCTGTATGGGTCCGTTTGAATCAGAAAGGAGTCGACAGACACCAGCACCCCTGCCGGCCTTCTTTGAATGTAGGTCAGCGCTAAACGTTTCCGAGCCTCTAGGGTAAGTTACTGTCACAACAAACAAAACTGCACACTCAAAATTAAGAAGAGTAATACTATAATGTAACAAAACACTCACAAATAGGATGGATTTATCCATCACTGTGTGGCATTTCTTTAAGTATTCATGGCTGCAGAGAAAGCACTTGTACAGTTGAACATTCAGTATTGGTTTATATAATCAGATGTCCTTGTGCTTCATAAAGCTGCCTGTGGATCAGCCATTACAAAAGCAGCCTTTTCTGCAGACAGTGACACTCATTAAAACACACAATCATACACAAATGCACTGAATGTTCATGATAGAGCGTACACTGCCCTTCTTTCTTCACTCTCTCCTATCTCACCTGCATTTTCTGACTCACTCAGTCACTCACCCGCTGCAGGAAACAAGGGATGAGTGAGTGAGACAGGGGAGAGAGAAAGGTAAAAAAAAAAAAAATCTATTGTATCCGGGGGGCTGTGGAGAAGAATGCCAGCGAGACAGAAAATGGACGTTTTTTTTAGTTACAGAAGGGAATCCATTAAGGTCATTCAGAGAGAGATGCTGCTGTCCTGCCTGTCTGTCTGGTTGCTTCTGTCCCAGTCCTGCCTCTTCCTGATGTGTTCAAGTACAGACTCAAAGTCCTGGCAAGTTAACTGGATGGAACTGCAACTCCATCCTTGGCAAAGACATTGATGGCCCCATTTAAACTAGCATGGTGACAATGACAAATTAACAAAATGAGCTGATCAATTTGTGTATTAAAGAGTCTGTTATCGCATGAGTGCACCATCAAAAATTAGGAAGTTTTAGGTGGGGAAAGATTAAATTAAGGCCAAAGGACCCAAGGTGTTGTTTGTCCCTCTATGCCGCTGATCATCAACTGGCGGCCTGAGGGCCATATCAGGCCCCCCAAAGCTTCCTGTCTGGCCCCCAGAAGACCATTTAATTCAGAAAAGGAGTAAAAAGAAGATGTTGTGCTTTTAAGAGTATATTTTGGCTTTAAATGTCATCAGCTGTTAAATCCATCCACAAAATAATTAATATTAAAGTTGTTTTAGATTGACTTAACACTTTATCCGTTTTTTTTTTTTCACAGAAATTCACTTGTCAGCCATTATAAGTTATTTTTGGAAAAAAAAAAAAAAAGGGTTAGAGAGTGGCTAAAAATAAGTGATTCGTGTCATAATGGGTTGTGATGTGGGACAAAGGGACAAAAATTGGCAGGAAAAGTGGTGAAAAGAGGTTAAAATGTGGCAAAAATTGGTATAAAGAGGCAAAAAGTACCAAAAATGGTAAAAAGTAGCAAAAAAATGGTTGAAAAGTGGAAAAAAATGGATAAAAGAGTGGAACAAAGGGGATACAACATGCTGGAAAAGTGGTGTAAAGGGTTTAAAGAATGGCAAGAATGGGGTTAAAGAGACAGAAAGGGGCAAAAAGTAACAGAAATTGGTTAAAAGTTGCAAAATTATCTCGAAAAAAGCCTGGCAAAGCAGTAAAAAGGAGTTAAGGAGTTGCACACAGGAGCAATAACTGGCAGGAACATTGCAAAAAAAAAAAAAAAAAAAGAAGGGTTAGAAAGTCCAAAAATGTGCATAAAGTGGGAAAAATTGGTTTAAAAGTGGCAAAAGTAATCCAAAATTGGTTAAAAGTGGCAAAAAATGTTTCAGAAATGGCTTAATGAAGTACTGAAAAGGAGTTAAAAAGTCTGAAAAATGAGTTATTAGTGTTAAGGAGTCCACTCTTTGGGATTTTCAGGGGCCTGGCCATTTCTGTGGGCAGGCCTGTCTCCTTGTGGCTTGCTGCACTATAGATAATAGGCACAGATCTGACTGGTAATGCCTACAAATTTCTAGCATTCTGAAAGAAAATACAAATATAAATACTAATACAATAATATGTTAATCAGACCAAAATCTTTATTTAGTTTTTGTTTATTTGAAAGTCGGGTCCCCTGAGTCTCTGTCAAGACTAAAGCTGACCCTTGTGCAAACGTGCTTGATGACCCCTGCTCTATGCACACTGTTTATCATATCTTATCTGTTTGTTTGGGGTTCAGTGGTAGAGTTGGTCATCAGTGATCTCTAGTTCCTGCAATCACCAAGTGTCTTTGGGTAAAAAACTGAACCCTAACTAGACCTGTCAGCATCATCTGAGGAGAATGAGGGTGTAGCTACAGGCGGGGCTTGGTTGAACTAAAAGCCAATAGCAATGGCTGCCACCAACGTAGGAATTAGAACCTGCAGCAATCAGACAAAACCTTCGTTCAATCACCTGATAATTTTCCCTAAAGTCCTGTCCTTCCCAAACACTCTGTGTGCCAACCACATTATATTTTTCTATTGCTCTAATTGGCCTGTAATGAACAGATCAGACAGACAGAGTCATCCAATCACCCCTGAAGATTTTGTTTAAAGTGCTGCCCTTCCCAAACTCTGATTCTGATTAGAAATATATCCTATGCATTAGATATGCGAAACAGCCTACCTTGCACGTCAGGTTGCATGTTTGTACGCCTTGTAGAAAAAGGATTTAGTACAAGAGCAACAAACAAATCCCACCTTTAAGACTGTAGGGAAGTTATGCGAAGACATTTGCAAGCAGCAACTTAGAAATCACTTTTTCTCAGATTTTTTCAAGAGAAACTTCTTAGTCTTTTGCAAGTTTTTCATCATATTTATTCTTGTAGCTAATGTTTGTTAATATTCAAATAGAGATCTAGCATCATGATGATGATTGGTTAATTGCAAGTACGTAGCTACTTCCTATTAACGATGCCCTGCCCTGTCCCTGATGTCAAGGAATATTTTGTTAGACACATTGCCTGTCAAAGCACCTGTGTTATGAAAACATTGCGTTTTTTTTCTATGCAAAACCCTTATAATTGAACTAATAATGGTCCATCACAAGACTTGTGAACTACACTCACGTGTTACAGATAATAATGTCATTTAATCTAGAAGGCAACTTTTTTAAAAGATGCCATTTACTTTTTGCATTTCCCTATTATCTTTGCTAAAGTTTATCCATTTGCAGTGACCTTTATCCCAAATTGACTTTGGTGCTCTTTCATTATTAGCTATCTTCAAGGCCATATTTAAATAATGAGCTACAAGAAACGGCCCATAATGAAGCTACAGGGTGTTTCTAGCTTCCTGTTTTGATGAGCTGGGCACTAATAATGCTGCTCTTTTCTCTGACCTGGACAGACTTTATGGTCTCCTCATGGGCAAACATTAAAGCAGACATGGCGGAACTGCATGTATATAAAGTAGTAAGAGTCTCCCAAACTGACTCAACAAAATAAATTCACTTAAATATAACTTCATTCAGCAAAACAATGAAGTATGGAACTAAAAAAAAAACAAACATCAGCAGCAGAAGAGAAGTAAGAGCAAAGCAATGAGTTGTGAGAAGTACCAAATGGTGCCAGACTGCAGAAAACAACAAACTGTGAGGATGCAGATGGAAAACGAAAATGAAAGTAAGCAAACAGGCAAATTCGAATGGTAATTTCTTTCTTTTATGCTTTGTTTATTCCTCATCCCATTTCATTTCTCAAACCTGCACCTTAAACCTCCCTCAGATCTGCACACAGACACGCGGGACATCCAGCTTATTACAACTTGCTAACAGGCAAACTGTTTTTGGCTGACTCTTTAAGTTTTTTAATGAAGACTTAAGCAGAAAAAAGTAGATTAAGACAGCCCTGCCTTTTTCTGCTGTCGGATGAGGCTGCTCTTTTGAAGATTGGGGGATTGTTTATGACAAATTAGAGTTGAAGTCAAAACCAGATGAAGACAAAAGTGCTTCTCATCCTGTATTGTAATTTGGTTACTTATTCTTACAGGGATGATAAATGTGTTTTGCTTTGACTCTGAAAAACATCATTAAGAGTTGAAACCAATAAACATGAAGCAAAAAAATGCAGCAGTTAATGCTTGAACTTCAGCTTTCCATGAAGTCAAAATAGATTTTTAAAGCTCCGTGAATCTTTGGGTTTGGGTTGAATTTGTCGCCTCCTGTAGACAAAGTTGTACCTTATCTCTTAACTGGTTTTGTCGTCTACATGTGGTGTAGTTTTCCTCTGACGTAGAACCCTGATTCTTCTTGTGACAGTCAAACTAATCTGTCACTGTGAATCTTTGCTGTCAGAAAAAGGAAAATTAGAGTCAATTCCTTGCAGTTACGTGCCACCGGAAGGTTTATCACTGTTGGAAAGTTACAATAAGGAGGAGGGAAAAAAGATTCTATATTTCTCAATTCTCAATTCTATATTTTTGCAGTAGACTAAAACATTTGGGTTTCACATCAAAAGATGAATATGAGACAAGAGATCAACATTTTAACTTTTATTCCCAGGTATTTACGTCTGGATCCGATGAACCACTTTGAAGATATTATTCGTTGGAACCCACCCATTTTTCATGTGAGCAAAAGTATTGAAACATGTGACTGACAGGTGTGTTTTGTTGCCCAGGTGTGTCCTATTACATTGATTATTCAAACAATAAATAGCCCTTAATGTCCACGCTCAGTTTCCAATTTGGGTTTGGCCTTTAGAGACAGCATTTATAGTTAGAGGTGTAAACGATATAAAAACCAGAGAGCTGTCTGTGGGTAAAATACAAGCATTTCACAAACATTGGCCAGAGACACTATAAAAATCTGGAATCTTCTAAAGAAGAAAAAAAAAACACTGATGTACGCAGTAACAGGTGTTGAATGGGTAGACCAAAGAAAACAGCATTAGTTGGTGAGAGAAACACTGTGAGAGCTGTAAAGGAAGACCCTGAAACAACTGTTAGTGACATCAGCAACTCAATGACTGGCTGTCTTTGGTGCCTTCTCAATAGACAAAATTAGATGAGTTGCCCTCTTTGGTGCCCTTATACTGGGCAAACTTTGATGATTCACCATTTTTGGTACCTTCTAAGTAGAAAAAAATGCCATAAGATTTGCTGAGTAACCCTATATAGCATGTCTAATAGTGGAGAAAATAATCATGCGCCATGAGTTTCCTAACTCATGTTAACTTTATTACAACTGTATACAAATTTTGTATACTGGTGTCCCACCACATACGGGCCCCTGCCCATCAAACATCCCGGGTCAGCCACTGGACTTGAACGTCCAGTGACCTCCAAATTCCACTAAGTGCAACCTCAAACTATAGTAGACATCTAGTGAAGTTTGAGATGAGTCCCTAACAGGATTCTCATAATAACACATAATAACAAGTAAGGGATGAACTTGAGGCTCAATTATCTTGACCTACAACCACTAATCAGTTCATTTTTCACCCATAGTTGACTTTCTGCCTCCAAAATCATAAGTGTTTCTGACATATCCCATTTAAAATAAGGGATAAATATGAGGCCAGATGACTTTGACCTTTAAAACTGAATCAGTTTATCTTTAAGACAAAGTGGACGGTTTTCCAGTCTAAAGTTTAAAGTTTAAAGAAAAAAACTACAATCTTCTTAGAGGCATCTCTTGTGGAGGCATTGAGGTATAGCATTCACAAGAATAGCCTGGATGAATGGACGGTTGGACAATGCAAAAACACAAGACCTTTGACCCTGCCTACTGCAACCACAAAGGCATAAAGACGCCAGCTCGCTGTGAATCGCTTCGTCTTACACCTACAACATTGTTCACAAAAATCCAAAATAATTATAAATAATAATTCTTCTCAATAAATGTAGATCATGTTGAGTCATTTTTATTCATTTTGGTCTTTTTATAACCGGTCAGTAACTCCTCACAATAGCTTTAATATTTTGAACCATATGTGTGTTTCTGTGCATCAACACTATGAGTGTTCTTTGTCCAGAACACTTGAAGAAGTGTTTGTTGTTGTCCCAATGGTGTTTTAGATTCTATTGGGCCCTGAAAACCAAAGACAATGTATTGATGACGCATAATGTACTCATGGGCATTTACTCATTTTGAAAACACTGTTTAGATATTTGCATTCCTCCACCATGATTGTAAATATTTCCCTTCAGAGCTACTCAGCAGGAATGGGTTGCCATATTTTTGGTGTGTTTGAATAGTCTCAATTACAACACTAAGAGCAAATATCTCTCTGGTCTGGAGAGTCATCTTAGAAAGGAACTTTGGCAAACTCTACAACTCTGTCTCTCAGTTTGCCTTTACATATACCTCAGTGGGTGGCACTATTTCTTGTTATGCACTTGATAGCAGGGCTAACAGTTGAAGAGAGGGGGTTAATGGGACAAAACAGGCATTGAAACATGTTTTATCCTGAGTTACACATAAACAAGTGAAAAGAGGCAACATGATGTAAGTGTGAACACAGAGCTGAGAACAACAAACCAAAAGAGTTTGACTCACAGGAACCTTCAAAGACAAGTTTAACTGTGAACTCCATGAACTCCACTTTTCATTACATTCATGCATTGGCTTTGTTGTAACACCAGAGGTTGCCACAAGATGAGTACTTAGAGAGGACCTGTTTGAATCTGTGCAAAGTCATGACACAACAGCATATATTCAGTCATGAATGATTTGATATCTGCTATATTAATGTTTAAATGTTGCATATTATACCTTTAAGAAGACTTTTAGAGAGGTGATATATGCAAACATCCTGCTAACTGCATTGGTTGAACTCTAATTTTGCAAATGTCTATTTATTAATTATAGTTCAAACTCAATCATGTGTTTCAAATCATCACATTTTTTCTTGATGTGTTCTCCAAAGGCAGATATGATTTCACACAGACGCACCAGCACAGACTCGACGGCTGCTACTTTGCCCCCTGCTTTTCCTTCATCTTCTGTCTAGTTAACAAGCCAAGCTTGGCGTCTATTCCCCCAGACGTGGAGTGATATTGTATTGAACTTGTGCTAATTTGTTCAGAGACACCATGAAATTATATCTGTAGAAAGAAATAGCCTTGGCTGCTTGGTGGTAGTTAAGGTGTGAATGGATAAAATGGAGACAGACAAGATGAACACAAGGACTGATGGATGAGAGTTGAGTAAGGAATTTAGACTTTTAAGGACAAAAACAGGAAATATCACACTTAACTTTGTCAACTCTGTTTAAAAGAAATTAATGTTAACAACAATGACAACAACTCAACTTCCCGCCCCAGGCCATTAGTGTGTTTTCTTCCTATTCTCTAGGTTATTCATTTAACAAAACAGCTGATTGTTGGTTTTGCTCAAAATCATGAATCCTGTGATTTGGGCAATATTAAGATCCAGTCAAGTCATCAACAATCTAAGCACCTTCCAGACCAACAAAGTCATTAAACTTGCCTATCGTACTCTCCTGATCATAAAATTTTAACAAAAATGGTCCTAAAATGTTGAATCCAAATACATTACATCCTTAAAGATCCACCAATTTCTTTGATTCTACAAATAATACAATCTTTATTGCCTCACTCAATGACAGCAAGAGGTATTGGAAGGAGCCTGAGTGATGCCAGCTGTTTGATTATTTATAGGGTCTTTTGAAGCCAATCCAAAGCAGCTGCCATACTGAAAACACTGTCACAAACTAACTTAGGGTCAACCGTATAACAAACAAAGAAGCGGAGGTGAGGCGGGCCTTAAACCTTTCAACAAACAGCTACAACACACTGGCTGGCAGTCATGCCACTACATACTGTATGCACAATCTTGGAGAAAAAAAAAACAGGCAAGTCATTATAAAATTCACCAGTGTACAGCATGTTCCCATGAATACATCAACAATTACAAACACCAGTATTCAACCAGGCTGAAAACTTGTTCATGATTAACTTATGGGTGCCCATCTTTGGAAATATTTGGCTTTGACATGTGATATACTAGGAAAGGCGAGAATTAGGCCCCGTCCATAAGGAGACGAATTCAGGCATATACGCAAAAGTTTTTTAACGTATCGGAGTTTCATCCACATGGAAACAGCGTTTTGGGTGACTGTAAACGATACTTTTTGAAAACAGGTCCCAGAGTGCATGAATCCATAAACCACTACCATTTCGTCTCCGTGTGGACGGCTACCAGCATCTTTCCTGAAACGATTACGTCACGCACAGCGTAGTTCCTTTAAGGCGCCTGCACAGGTCCGGCCAAAACAATAACGGACTACACGGTTGTGTTCGTGCTGCAGAAGCTACTGAGCTTGTTACGGCTTTTACAGCAAAATCTGATGCTCCTTTACCACCACCGCAAAACGCACACACCATATGTTCTCAAATCCAACGTGGAGAACAACCAGAAGGGCAACTAGAAGAAAGTTTGTGTCAGTTTTCTGTGATATTCTTCTTTTCTTTTAGTGCATTTCCATGGCAGCAACACAGCGCTACATACAGGCTTGGCAGATACACTACAGCGTTTTCAGTCGTTTCCAGTGGTTTCATGCTTACGCGGATATTTCCTGAAATGATCCCGTCTTTACGGAAATCTTTTTCAAAACGAAACAGCAATATATCGTTTTCATCTCCATGTGGACAGGGCCTTAATCTTTTATTGGCCCGCAGCATATTCTAAAAAAAATAATGAAAATGGCCCACGCTAGTACATGAAGCTTGTGCTTGACTGTACTGTACTTCTTAAGGCAGCGGTTCTACCATACTAGTTCTCTAAACAAACATTTTGACAAGAAAAATTAATTTGTGTTTTTTTTTTTGTTACCAAATTGAAACAACACTATACAAGATAAACATATTAGCAACCAAGATAATAACAATATCTTTATTTATAATGCTCTGATTGATTGCCAGTGATAGCCAGAGTCAACCAGGGCCCCATGAAATCTGATTGTCTCCCAAAAATCCTGAAAATCATTGGCTATCATTGGGCATTTTACAAGCCATTTTAGCATACCTAATCACTAAGCATACCTGGACCTACATTAGATTGGTTATAATAATTTCAATATCCTAAACTTGCATTATATGAAATTGGCCCCACCATCCCTATACATTTCTGTATGTGGCCCTAAGTGGAAAACATTTGGATGGTTGTTCACCTACAGTGTTTGTAAGTTGGCCACTTGTGTAACAGACAGAAATGTCAGAATGGTTCAAGATAGCCTGGCTACAGTACCAGGATCTCAAATTTCCCAAAGTGGGTCACGAAACTCTTTTCAGTGGGTCATAAATGTGTTCCTGGAAATAAAAATGAGTCAAAAATGTCAATCATACTCTTTCAAAACAAGCTTTTTTGCTTCTCATCTTTGATTTGTGACATGTTTTGCACTTTTAAGGTTCAAACTGGGATGTTTTAATTAGATAAAACTGAATGGTCAAAAAAGATCAGAAGTTTGGGTCGCAATATTTCATTAGGAAGTTGATGGTGGGTCCTGAGGCTTGACCAGTTGAGAACCACTGCTCTAGGAACGACACGGTGCTTGATCCACCCGGCCTGTTGGCTACATCTGGCCAATTTATTTGCAACACAAGAACATAATTTTGTTCTTAGGTAGATAAGGTAGCTATGTAGCTAATGCAGGTTAGCTATGTTGGTAATGTAGCAAACTATCAATCTTAAGTTAATAAAGCTACATAACTAAAGCTAAAGCTAACAAAGCTCATAACATTATGCTCCATTTGCTAAAGCTAGATCCGTTTTGGAAGTAGGCACGGGGACAGTGGCTCATGTTAGCTTGTTAGCTTTACCTAAGGCTATCGTAGCTACCTTGGCCTACGTAGTAACATTAACTGCATAGTAAGCAAAGCTATGTGAGTTTAAGCTGAAGCTAACAAAGCCAAAGCAAGCCACCATGTTTGCAACGTGTTTATTTCATGAATGTAACAGACATTTATTCATGAATAAAGGTGAATTAGAACATAAACAAATAAAACCTTCTAAAATGCTTCACTGGCAAATTATGTCTTTTCCATTTTGGCAGATGTGATGTCTCAAGTAGGCTGCAGGGGAAGGGGGGTGTCTCACGCATCTACCTTCGGTTTCTGGTCTCATGGACCAATAATGGTTTTTTGTTAAGTCTTAAATGGTGGAGCTGAGTCTGTCATGTGTCCTCCATCATTTCGTCTCCTGTTGATTTGATTACTTCTACTTTATTGTGTTTTCCCCTTGTGTATGTTATGTCCTTTTCTTTTGCCGTCTGTCTCATTACAATATGAAAATCAGGGGAAAAAGGTTACTATTCCCTAAAGGACAACTGTGACATCTCCAAGAACCAACTGACAAACAAAAATGCCTCCTGAGGTTTGATTAATAATTAACCATCTTAATTAAGTTCCTGGGTTAATTGGCGGCATAGAGACTGGGGGGCGTGGAAGGTAAACGCCCCTGAGGTTTTTTGGTCATGTAATAGAAAGCTGTAGTGCTTTGCTGTGTATTTATAGATCTACTCAAGCATTGTGTGCAGGATAATTTGCTGGCTTATGGGTTCAGAACTCCATAATTGTATTGGATATAATCTTCAGTCTTAATTAAGTTGAATTTTAATTTAGAGATAAATCTTTCAAATGATTATTTGCAAACAAAGAGAACTGAATGTCGGCCAACTGTGAATGGAAATAGATGTGTTTGGCTGGTTGGCACTTACAGTATGCAGTTGATGTTTGTGTTATTTGACAGCAGTCATTGCTAAACCCATTCTCTCCCAAGTGCGACACTCCCAACAGCAGATCACTAAGAGCGTGCCACTCTTCCTGCAAGAATTCACTCTCCCGCACATACACCTAAGCCTACATGTTGAATAGTAATGCCCACACACCTTGCAGTATCGATCGGTTGCCAGAGGACACAAGGTCAAGTCACACGGTGTCAATATTTAAAGCAGCACTCAGCACAGGGGACTTCTGGTATAACCTTGTTAATATGGGGGGTCTGCTCTGCTCAAATACTCTCCTGTCACCAAGCAAGTCCAAATTGAGGAAAAAGGAGTGCACACATGGCACATACACACACCAGCGTCCAAAAACAGCCGAAACTCAGTAAGTAAGGAAATAATGCACTATGGTATTTAAAAATTGTTTTTAGGAGAAACAAATGTATTTTTTAAGAAATTTGTTCACACTCTGAGCTTTCACACATGACAGCTGAGTATGTGGCCAAATGAGTCAAAGTTGATATACTGTACATGGTTTGTTCATTGCACAATGCCACCAAATCTGAACACGTTTGACCATCTTTTGATTTTGGTTAGCCCTTAAGACACAGGGCAAACAAACAGAATACTTAAGTTCAATCAAAACAAAAACTTCTAATTGCATATCATATTATACTGTGTCTGATACAATACCATACGATGTGATAAAATACAATATGATGCAATGGAATAAGACAATAGGATGCACTGCAAAAAGATTCAATGTGATGTTATGATGATGCAACATAAAACATCAAAGCGATAAGATCCACTACAAAATTGTCACAATACAAAACAATATGATGCAATATGATGTATTGCAATTTGATATGATACAATCTGATGCTATATGATGCATTATGATATACGATTTGATGCAATACCAAAAGAAACGACATGATGTGATATGAAGCTGACATAATCCAATACGATTCTTAGTGACACAATGATACGATATAAAACTGAGGCAATACAATAGAAAATGATAGGATGTAATGTACACTATATTGCCAAAAGTATTCGCTCACCTGCCTCGACTCACATATGAACTTCAGTGAAATCCATAGGGTTTAATAAGACATCAGTCCACCCTGTGCGGTTATAAAAGCTTCAACTCTTCTGGGAAGGTTTTCCACAAGGTTTAGGAGTGTGTTTATGGGAATTTTTGACCATTTTTCCAGAAGCGAATTTTTGAGGTCACACACTGATGTTGGACGAGAAGGCCTGGCTCTCAGTGTCTGCTCTAATTCATCCCAAAGGTGTTCTATTGGGTTGAGGTCAGGACTCTGTGCAGGCCAGTCAAGTTCATCCACACCAAACTCTCTCATCCATGTCTTTATGGACCTTGCTTTGTGCACTGGTGCACAGTCATGTTGGAACAGGAAGGGGCCATCCCCAAACTGTTCTCCCAAACTGGGAGCATGGAATTGTCCCAAATCTCTTGGTATGCTGAAGCATTCAGAGTTCCTTTCACTGGAACTAAGGGGCCAAGCCCAGCTCCTGAAAAACAACCCCACACCATAATCCCCCCTCCACCAAACTTTACACTTGGCACAATGCAGTCAGACAAGTACCGTTCTCCTAGCAGCCACCAAACCCAGACTCGTCCATTAGATTGCCAGATGGAAAAGCACGATTTGTCACTCCAGAGAATGTGTCTCCACTGCTCTAGGCAGTGTGCTTTACACCACTGCATCTGGCGCTTTGCATTGCTCTTGGTGATGTATGACTTGGATGCAGCTGCTCGGTCATGGAAACCCGTTCCATGAAGCTCTCCACCCACTGTTCTTAAACTAGTCTGAAGGCCACATGAAATTTGGAGGTCTGTAGCGATTGCCTCTGCAGAAAGTTGCTGAGCTCTGCGCACTGTGTGCCTCAGCACCCGCTGACACTGCCCGTCATTTTACGTGGCCTACAACTTCATGGCTGAGTTGCTGTCATTCCCAATCGCTTCCACTTTGTCATAATACCACTCACAGTTGACTGTGGAATATTTAGGAGTGAGGAAATTTCACCACTGGACTTGTTGCACAGGTGGCATCCTATCACAGTACCACGCTGGAATTCACTGAGCTCCTGAGAGCGACCCAGTCTTTTGTTTGTAGAAACAGTCTGCATGGCTAGGTGCTTGATTTTATACACCTGTGGCCATGGAAGTGATTAGAACACTTGATTTCAATTATTTGGATGTGTGAGTGAATACTTTTGGCAATAGTGTATATGGTAGAATTTCAGCAATGTCAGCTCATTATCACCATAGTTAACCTTGCCACTGTTCTAGCAGAAAAATCCATAGGCACACAGGGTTGAAAACAAAGTAAGCCTAATTTTTCAAACAGTTTTGTAAAAGTCCTTTAGTCACATCGACTTACACATGCAGAATCCCGAGAAGCTTTGTGCCCGACTACTTGTTTAATCACCCATCCTATCGCTCAATCACTCACCCAATAACACAGCTAAAGAGGCCCTGAGGCTCCTACAGACAGTGTTGTTCTTCACTGTAGTCCATTCCGATCAATTGTTGAAGCATCAATGTGTCACTTGTGCCCTTCCCACCTCACCGTTCCCACTCTGGTCTTATCTTGTCACGAAAAAAGCCTAGTTCCTCCAACAAGGCAGATGCTGCTCGTACATCCACCCTCTGTTGTCTCTCACATATGACCACAACAGTTCAGCTAAGATCAGCGAAGTGTGTGTCGACAAGCTTTTTCTCAATCCTCTGGTGCCTCATTTACACTGCTGTCTGGGCACGCACAACCACACACAAACACTCAGTGTGGCCACACTACTCTCCGAGATAAGAGCTATGTTTGTCCTATTCTAGATCTTCCAGTTATCATTAAAGATGCTTTATCTCTTGCCCTCACCCTCATTCACACCGCTGGCTTGTGTGAAAAGAATGATGGCCACAGAGCCGCCAGGGAAAAGGCAGAAAAACAGAGAGAAAAATAAAAAATGGGATAGTGCTACTTCTTTGTTTAGTAAGCTTTAATAGTACATGCAGAATACTACTGCTTTAAAGAGACACTGAGCAATAAAACTCAGATAATTACTGCAAAAAACAGGCTTTAGAGATTCAAGCTCTGATGTTACTTTGAGTTGAAATATATCTAACAAAATATCTGATAGATTAAGAAAAAAACTAACAATATTTCCCATTCAGTAGGGAAGCAATACTTACTTTACTCTTTAAGTTTGGCTGACAGCTATTACCTTAGAGCTAGTGTAGATCAGCATTTTTCCCCTTATCAATAGTATTACTTTGGCCAAATATCCTTTGCTAAAAATGATTTTATGTGATTTTAATCACTGTGTCCACCAAGGAAAAATAGCCAGGCTATTATACAAAAAATAGATGCATTCCAAGCTTGCCAGGGGAGACTTTCTCTCAGATGGCATTTGCTGGTCTTTGGCTAGTTTCATAGGCGGCTATCCAGCAGATAAAAACATTAACTGCCAAAAGAAACAGCTGAAAAATATGCAAATTGCTAAATAAGTAAATAGTGAATAATCACATATCGTACAGTGTGTTAAATATTATGTATGTTGCAAGAATCATTTAAATGTAATTTTACTAGGACCCGCTTCCTGTTCAGTGCTGGGGTTGTTTATCGATGTAGGCACATGGCTAATTTAGGCAATGAATATTATGTGATGAACGTACAATGTAAAATAAAACATCTACGGGAGAGTTTGGAGCTACTGAAAGCCAGCGATGCTGAAAACTATGCAGAGAAATCGGTGATATGGGAGGTTTTTGAATTGCTAATCACTGCAGGTAACAAGGGAGTTGAGAAAAGCAAACTGAGCGACATAAACACTGATACAGCAGCCGGGTTAGGGAGGGGCCTGGACCAAACAGAGAGTTAAAGTGGACGTCAATGAGAGGGTAAATCTACCTATTGCCAACAATCTGACAAAGTGGAACTCTATTCAGCACAGAATCATGTCGTGCAGAAAGGCATGGAATGTTAGGGCCAAATGTGAGAGCACCACCTCACTTCCCCCAAGCTTGGGGTGTCCTGGCTAATCTCCAGCAGCGGTGTAGAGGTACTTTTGATTAGAGAAAGACTGTATTGAAGTGTCCACAGGCTTTTGTATTTCTTTGGGACTACTCCAAAGATGATCTCAACTGTAACCTCCGCTAAAACTACTGTAATTTCTTTGGAGTAGTCTCAAAGATATTACGATGGTTTTAGTGGAGGTTACAGTTGAGATCATCAGTATACGAAGACTAATATTGGACAACTGACTGTAAGACTCCATTTTTGTTTAAAATACAGAATTTTAATGTGGTTAGCTTTCTGTTGAGACAATTTGTTGGTTTTTCCAGTGGAAGATAATATTTGGCTGTAGTAAGCTGCCAAGTTATGGTCCTGTCATGTGCTAATGGGCTAACTTAGAGCTACTGGTGCTAATGTGAAGCTTAGTGCTGTTGTTGTTTATGTGTTAAACGTAGGCATATATTGTGCAACTGCCTGCATATGTGTAAGAAAAATTTGTTTGTTTAAACAGCATACATAAAGACAAAATAATGTCTTTTGGCAGTAATTTCCAAAGTCAGGACATGAGTAATAAGTGTCGAGCAGTCTGTTATAGCTAGGTAACACAAACTCAAGTTTGGTTTCTACTGTGTTGGATTTGGATGGGCTCAGACAGAAACATATTTCCTCAGTCCTCCCTCAGACATAGAGCCGTATTGCACTCTTTCTGTTGTTGCAGGTTTAATTGCTGAAAATGAAGGCTACTTGTCATATGGCTATGCCCAGCATATGGTAGCAGTTGACAAAAGAGTCTAGCTGAAACTCTGGACCAGAGCAATGTGCAACCACATTTAAAACAGGAATGTGGATGTTAACCCGTGAGGATCACAGAATGTTCTGTGATATATTTTGGCCATTTTCTGAATGTTTACAAACCTTTAGACTAGTCATCGGCAAGTCCTTTAAACTGACTGGTAAAATAGTCAGCTAGCAACAGCCTTAGTCTTTGACTGCTTTTTCTCTGAACTGAATTTCCCAGCCAAATGATAGTGTGGGTTGTTGTATGTCTTCTTTGGCCTACTTTTCTGACTCACTGTTGCCACATCTCAGTCATTCATTCCCATTCTTTCTTTCCACTCACAAACCATCCACTGATTATTGTTCTCCTCACCTATACTCCAGTGAGAACCGGGTCAGCTCCGTGTTGTTGTGGATCCATTTGAACTCCAGCGGCCAGCTTCCTTCTGCCATACAGGTCAGCACCAGCCTGTTGCGTTCCAGGTGGAGCTGGCTACGCACCGGCTCCGTTTTGAAGTAGGGAGGCACATCATCTGTAAAGAACAAAGAACAGGTTTTTGTTTTTTTCTCGCTGAGACATTGCGCTGCCTCACAAAGCGGACAGAAAATACCTCAAAAGCATTGCAATAAAGAACACCCTCTCTTAAATCCCCCACAAATCCATGAACCCCGAGGCACAAATTCACACATGAAAAGAGAGACTGGAGTATGACAGGAACAAAGACTGAGCTGTAGGGATAAAAGCAAGAGGAGCAAATTTATTTCATGTGACTTTATCTTTCATCATGATTAGGTAGGCTTACAGGATGGCGAGACATGGAGTCGTCAAAGTCATGAAAAACATTTGAACGCGGAGGGGATGGCAGCTGATGCTTACATCTATGTGACTCTGACAGATTGTAGGTGGTCAGATGCTCGGATCTCACCTAAGACAGAGCTAACTGTGCCGTATTTGATTATCATCGGCTTGTAAACGCCAAGCTGCCACACTCCAGATGGAAAACCCATTCTGAACGTGTCCCATTTAATCTCCTGTGAGGCACTGTTGCTTTTGCTGGGCGATCTTGACTCTCTTGGAGGAGTCGGAGAAGAGGAAGCAGAGGCATCAATGTCATGAGAGATCGCTCTCGTATCCGCTGCTCTGTGTATTTGTGTGTCAGTAACACATTGGCACAGCAAACCACTTTTCCTCCAAGCAAGACCGAGCAGACAGCCGAGGAGTGAAGCCGAAGAGGAGGTGGAGGCATGAAATCCTTCACCATTGGTTCGCCTCCACTCCGTTTCGCTCTGTCTTGCGCTCTCTCTGTGTTTCTCGAACACGCTCTGTCGAGTGTGAAGGAATGGATTGAGAAGAACCAGCGAGAACGTCTCCACAGGGTGATGCACATACTGTACGGCACAAGGCAACAGACACGAACCGATCTTTTATACCTCAATCAAGAAAGCCAACACATGAACTGTCAAGGTCTCTTTGGGTTCCAATATCTCACCCTTGATAAACGATGCAAAGATGGAGAGCTTACTCGATGATCATTGTAAATATAGAACACATTAATTGGATGGTTGGATAATATAATTATCAAATTGACTGATAATCAGGCATTGAAATTAAACTGTCAAAATGATCTATAGTGCTGATATTTTGTTCTTCAATTGCAGCTGGAACAAATCCACTGGAGGAAGACTGATAAGAGGAGGAAAATGAGGGAAGAGAGTAAAATAGAGTGAGAGAACCCAGATGATTTACAAGCTCAGATTTACTTTTGATGCCTTTGTAAGCATAATCAGATTTATTTTTAGGGTTTGTTTAATCTATGACTACAGTGGATGGAGGAATGTACTCCTATAATGATGGGACTTCAAATGATTGCCAAAAAACACTTATGATGATTTCCAAATGTTCTCTTTATAAACACATTGAACATAAACAGCTCTTAAATGTATACACAATATTCCCTCTACAAATGACTGGGTGTTGAAATTTGAAATCATTGATCTACAGACTAATTAAGACAAGTATCAAGTGGTATCAATGCTCTCCTACTCAAACACAATCTGATCTTTGATCTTTTTTATAGCTCAATCTGAAAAACCAATAGAAGTCAATCATTACAAGTGTTTTTTGGTTCATAATGATCATTGCTCTGCCAGATCACATACTCCTGTAATTAAGGAATACATTAACTCAAACAGAGGACCATCAACAAAGACGCTTCTGTTCATGCCAACAAGAAAGGAATAGTTTGAACCGCAATCTCGATAGTTTTGCCAGTTAGATTTAAGCAATCAGTGCTGTTGCTCTGCCATAAAGGCCAGATCAGTGGAGGGCTGCAGTGATGGTTGTATTTCTGGGATTTTGTCCCATCCCACCACAGGATCTCTGGAGCTCAGTCAGAGTGACCATCAGGTTCTTCTAAGGTCCTTCTCCCTGATTGCTCAGTTTGGCCTGGCGACCTGCTCTAGAAGAGTCGTGGTTGTGCCAAACTTCTTCCATTTGAGAATTATGGAGGCCACTGTGCTCGTGAGAACCTTCAATGCAGCAGAACTTTTTTCTAGCCTTCTCCAGATCTGTGCCTTGTAACACTCCTGTCCCTGAGCTCTGCAGGGAGTTCCTTTGACCTCATGGCTTGGTTTTTGCCCTGATATGCATTGTCAGTTATTCTACAGAGAGATGTGTGTCTTTCCAAATCATTTCTGATCAATTTACTATTCCACAGGTGGACTCCAATCAAGATGTAGAAACATCTCAGCACAGATCCAGAGAAATTAGAGGAATCTAAAAGATATATTAAAAGTTTCCATCATTCTTACCAGCCCCTGGTTTTTAAAGTGCATTTCAAGGACACTCAAGATCACCTATCATATACACCAATGACAAAAACAATTTAGCATCAGGCATATACTCTAAAATGCAACAATAAACAATGCTATAAAAGTTAGGAAAGGGGCATGGAGACAATGAATAATTCTATATGGTTGACTTGTCAGGTGGAATCTGACAGTTACAACATTGTATTGTGGTACAACTTCCAGACAGTAGCTGTGGTGCTTCTGAAAAAAGGTTTTCAAACCACCAAAAAATAAAAGAAGAAAAAAAAACATTGGTGTGGATTAATAGAACAGTAGCATTACAGTCTGTAGAAATGCTTATAAACTTATTTGTCACCACATAAAACTGAAGAAATGATGAATTACTCAGTGGTATTAGGTCATATAGAGTGTTTCTTAAACAAAAATTACTGAGATGGTAAATCTGTCCCCTTGTTAATAAAAAGGTCCTTTATTTGAAGCATTTAACTTACCAACTAAGATAAAAGCTTGGGGAATCTATGGGGAAATGAGTAACTGACAGTAAAATCTAATTTTAATCAAACTTGGAAATATTGCCAGTGATTTTCAAACTGTTAATATACTTGAACTTGAACACTCTCGTCATAGATTTATTGCAAAATGGATGTACAGTTTTACTTGGTGGAGTAGGCCCTGCTCAAAGATGCTCCCTGGGTAAGTCAAGCAGCTTGCTTTGAATTTCCAGGGAGCATATGGCTTGAAACACACTAAAGGATTGATAGAAAATTTGTTTAGAAGCAATTAATCCATAGTAGCATGAATCTGAATGTGAGGGTGCAACAAGCTTTATGCTATAAATGAGGAGGCTGGGGTGGAGGAGGTAAAGCTTTTCCATTAGCATTAATGCAAGCAGGGATTAGGGAGAAGTACGTCACATTTAAATACAACGCTGTGTTGAGAGAAAGAGGTGTGACGGGCGATGGGAGCTGGGAGGCAATAACTGGGATCAGCTGGTCATCAGCTGATCACGGCTGGGTGTATGACTAGCGTGTACTGCATGAACTAACGCTCAGCTTAATTTGATGGGCTCTGAAAAAAGAAATACCAGTATGCTGTGGTAGCTTTATAGCCCATCTTACCCTGTCGTTGTAAATAAGGAGAGTCACATATGTGAGTTAACTTTCTGTGTATTACACCAGCAGCAAGTGAAAAATACAGAAAATTTTTTAAAAAATCACATTGAGGAACGTCTATAAAAAAATCCAACTGATGCTTTGAAACAGGTTTGCCTTTGTGAAACAGAATCCCTGTATTAAAATAAGGATACACAATACTGCACATAAAGGGGAATTTACGTGGATAACAAGAATATGAGCAGTGGTTTGCAGTTCAAATGTGCTTTGCATAGCTCAATAAGTCAACATTGAATATTCATAAAACCTTGCACTTTTTCTTTATGCAAATTCATAAACAATACTTTGGGTCTGACTTCTGACTTTTGAGAACCTGAAAGCGGCACGAGCCCGTAGGCCGACGGCCGCAAATAAATATTTATAACAAACAGAAGACAGAAGAGACTCAATAAAGCAGCACACAGTATTGATCTGTCAGATTCAGCTCACATCACTACCTAGCATTTCTAAGTTAAAAATGATGCCCCTGGCCACCCTGACTGCGCTGTGTTCAGTTAAAATCTGATCCCGCTAAGCTAGTCAAACAAGAAGAAAAAGCCTCCAACACAGCAGAAGCATAAAAAAGCAGAGCCAAAACAGAGACACGGCTAATCAGAAAGTCACACTGTGAAGTGGAGTCTCGAGCTGTGCAAAGAAAGAATGCACAATGAAGCGGAGGAAGAAGGAAAACTCAAGTTATGTGATGTAAGGAGAGCAGTCGTGAAAATGATATATGAGGGAGAAACATGGCAGACGGAGGCTTAACAGATGCAAAACAGAGATAAAATGTAAAACAGACTCTGCGGTGCCTTTAGAGTTTAAGTGCCTGGGCATCTCCCAGAGCAGTGTGGGTTAATGCTATGCCTGGCGCAGAGGAAAATAGGCTGCAAAAATGAGGGAGATTGAGATGTGCAGAAGAGATTTGAGATGGCCGAGACTAATTGTTCCCTGGCGATGTGCGCTTTGCTTTTATCTACGATGGGGAGATAAAAGAGCATGAAGGAGGGAGGCAGAGGAGGGAGAAGCAGGGTATCAGGAGCAGGAGACAGACAGCGATGCAGTAAAGGATCCAAACCGAACGTGAGCAAGCATACCTCGCTATCAAGCGTGCACAGATAGTCATTTACCCCCAGGATGCTGTGTGGCTACAGGAAACATTGATCACTGATGAGTATCTACAGTAGTTACTCTCATTAGGAAGTCCATAGGAGCTCATCAGTGATATCTGACTGTAAAATCAGCTCACACAGAAGGAGAGCAAAACTCTGGGGAGAAGTGCTGACATAAAGGCCTTAGGCTGTCACTAATGATTTTCTTTTTTCCATCAACGAGTAATATGTCAGTTATTTTTCTGTTAATTAGTTCATACCTCTTAAGAAAAAGGTGAGTTAAAGCTTTTAAAAGTAGCCTACTGCTGCAACAATCATAGTAATATTATATTATTAAAAGTTTAGGTTAGCCCCCAGAATTAGCTCTGATATAACTGCATAGCATTAGCCTCCAAGCGCAAAGAAAAGTTTGAAGAGAGTTAGCAAGTAGCTACCCAGCTAACAAGCGTAACATAACAAGGTTTACAAAACTAGGTCTAGTCAGCACAATTTGTACCAAAAAAATAAAGTTACCGAAAGTTAGCAACTAGCGAACCAGTGCTACACTACATAGGGTATTGACAATATTAGCTCCAACAAAACCACTAACCACCGCTAACTTCCAAGCACCAAAACGTGGTTACAGAAAATTAGCATTGAGATAACTAGCATAACATGACAGGTTACGTGTCCAATAAAATAGCACTACTCTAACATCCAAGTACCAAAAATAGGTTATAGAAAGCTAGCAAACAGCTAATATCTGAGTCAAATCGCAGAGTTAGCGCTGATAAAACAGTGATACTTTAACTTCCCAGCCCCAGGATTACAGACAGTTAGCTGCTAGCTAAATAGCTAACCACCATAGCATAACATCGGTGATGTAAAAAGTAATTTGAATAAAACAGCAAGATTTTACTCTAACTTCCAACCACCAAAATGATGTTACATAAGGAGAGCTTATTAGCTAACTAGCATGAATAAAGTGATAAAAATTAGTCATTGAGCACTAATGGCAGAAATGATACTTTCAGTTGAATTATTATTAAGAAACTTTCTAACTAGGCCCAATGTTTAAAATATTAAAGTTCGCACTAAAAAATGACCCCAAACTTGTTTCCTGAAAATACTTTTATTGACCAACACATTTGATCAATCAACATAATAAAGTGCAACACAGACTTAACAGTCAGTAATAAAAGATCGATCTTTGAAAAAAAAAAAATTGATATCAAAAAAATAAAAACAATTAAAAAAAACGATCTGAATCGGAAAATCAATTTTTTGAACCCAGCCCTAGTCAACAGCATTCATCTACAAGAAACATTTGAACTCTCTATGTCTACGATGTAGTTGCCAGTTCAGGTTTGCAAATAATAACTGATATCAATGTGAAACATTTGTTGAATTTTAAAAATTCTGACTGAAACATGTGTTTGTAGACCTGCTTAATTGGGATTTTATCGCTAAAAACGACAGAAGTTGACTGCAAAACATTTTTGTGTGGGTCCTGAGGATCTGGCCTTTATTTTTTGTTTGTTTTTTTAATATTACCAGGGGAGCTCAAAGGAAAAAGGTTGAAACCACTGGTGTTTAGAAACACTGTTATTCTAATCATCTTAGGCAGTGGTTCCAAAATGGGGGTTGGAACCCCCAGAGGGGTCTCAAGACACTGATGGAGGGTCACAGGATGCTTGACCCAAAGAAATTTTAAATTGTCTAGTTGTATATTTTATACATTATTGTTACATTTTTTCTTTAAATGACTTCATTTTAGAATAAAACCATAGTTATTAAATGAGATCTGTGCTTATATGTATGTAATCTGTACAAAAACTCCCTTAATTGTAAATTTGTATGAGATGCTTTTTGCAAAAAGTAACCTTTGTCCACCTCCAGGGGTGGTGGTGGTCCCCAGTCTCTGGTGCTATTATTTTTGGGGTCACAGGCGGGAAAGTTTGGGAACCCTTGATCTAAGGAGTACTCTCTTTTGGGTGGCCTGGATAGATCCTTACTGTTTTTTCTTTTTACCTCTAGGGATGATGAATCATCGATGGGAATCCACTTTTAATGAGAGAGAGAGCAAACTTTCCTCATTGATGAAGGACAGAGTGTCATACATGCTTGAGAAGCTTTCTTACTATTACCTGGATTAAAGTTGAGTCCCTGACTATTCTCCTTGTCACCACTTCTCTCCCATCAACAGAGCCCACCGTCCTGCTGGCAACAAAATTAATACAACTTGTCTTCAGGGACCTTAGTTTAACAAGCGGGGCTGTTGTTTCTGTCTGCACTAATTATTTCTACTTCCAACATTAAAACATATTGTAAGATTATTGCTCGATTCTAAAATTCTATAAAGTAGCCTGAATTTTCTTTAAAAAACCTTAAAAATCATGTTTATAGATTCTTTGCCTTGCTAATGTCAGGAAAATATCAAACTTGGCATTTTCTGGATTCAAAGGGGAAGATAAAATAAAAGGTTGTCTATAAAAGAAATGCATATGCAAGTGGATATGCCATCATTTCTGTTATTTCCAGTGCGGCACATACTGTAAAGTGTAAACAAGCATGAACTAAGTGATGCCCAGGAAACATAGTGTATCCATAATGTGCCACATCTACTTCTTGCACTTTCAATGAATGTTAAGCACAAGTCCAACCCAACAGGAGCTCCCACTCTGCAGCCGTGTGCTTCCTCTGCAACACAAAGCAATTATTGCACGATAGAGGCTCCTCATTAGCATAGTGCAGAGCTCATGCCAGAGGACGCTCCCTGGGGCCACAGCCCAGGTCGACACACACTGGGGCATGTAGCATATGTGTGTAGACGCGTATGCGCACACAGTTCAGTGTGTCAGATGGACGCTCACAACCAAGACTGTGGCACACAGTCAATTAAATCAGCTCCCTCATTAATGAAAACAGTGCCAGGTACAAATGCCTGGCCTGCGGCAAGAATTCATAATTAAGCAGAAGTTGGTGAATCTGTTTTTTAAATAACACGAGCCACAGTCCAGGAGGTTCTCACTTTTTTAACCAGAGTATTCTTTTCCAAAAATTACCACCATTTCCAGGATGAGTTTTTCAGCTTTAATGTTCCACTGCAGAAAGGAAAATCCTCTGTTTGTTTTTGTTCACTGAAGGGAATCTTTGCAAGTAAGCAATTTACACCAGTTACCCAAGAACATTTATCTCAGACTGGGGGATTTTTTGGTAGATTATATTCAATCTGAGCAAAAACAAATTGGACTGAAGGCAAAACAGCCTCAGTAGTATCCAGATGTGAGAAAATACACTTGCCACTTCACTATCTTCTGTTTGTCGTCCATTCTTGGTGATACATCCATCGTTTAGTTTTCACAAAAACATCTTTCGCTCAGCGTCTCTGCAAGTGTGCCAGCTTTCCAGATGCCACGTTTCTTCGGTTTTTGTGAGAACCACATGGCTGAGTTTTCACAGATAAGTCAGACAGCAGGCTGGTTTCCAGTTCCCAGAAGGCTGTGGTGCTGCTGTGGCCGCCACCAGCAGCAGACTCCCTCATAGCTATGTCCCTAAGGGGCCCTGCGCTCCTGGACACAGTATTCGTATTTCAGTGACAGCCTGGGGGCCACACACATACAGACATTTGCACACAGGTGCATTCTTATACTCTTTATGAGCTGTGTATGAGAAAATTTGCTCCCTTGTGTGCTCCCATACTGCACAATTTGAGGTTTTTGAGTCAGTTATGCCACCGCAGCTCCAACAGTTGGGGGGCCGATTCAAGGTGTGTTGCAGCCGCCTGGCAAAAATACTCACAAATTGGGTACTGTCAATACAATTATTGTACTTAACCTTATCAAGCCTGAGTTTTACATCTGCAGAATGCTACACTACTTTGAAAAAAAAAAACTGCAATGACCATTACATCAACACAGACTGTAATGTCATTGCATTCTAATATATGTACTCAAATATGGAGTCAGTCCCCCTTGTGCACTAATAACAGCCTCTGCTTTTCTAGGACTGCTTTCCACAAGACTTTGGAGAGTTTTTAAGGGATTTTCTGTCTATTCATTCTGTAAAGCATTTATGAGGTCAGGCGCTGATGTTAAGGAGGCCTGGCACGCAAATCTCCGTTTCAGTTCATGCCACCGATTCTTCATGGGGTTGAGGTCAGGGCTCTGTACAGACCAGTCAAGTTCTCTGACGCCAGACTCATCAAATCATGTCTTTACAGTCCTTGCTTTGTGCACTAGGGCACAGTCATGTTGGAATAGAAAAGGACCTTCCCTAAACTGTTGCCAAAGAAGGAATCATAGGGATGGATCAGGGAAGCTATCAAGATTGGTAAATGGACCCATAGGACTATAGACTGGAATGAAGTGGCCTATATGTTGCCCTACACCTGGGATGCTGTCCTCAAGATGCTGTCGGACAGTAGGGAGGTTGGTCGTCCTGTCAATCAAGACATGATAAGACATCGCACCAAAATTGTGTGACGCTTCAGAGGAAGACTGAGAGGAAGTCAGCAGTCAAAACATGCCAAAGTAACACAAATCACCTCCCATTTTCATCACGTTTGATCACACAAGTTTCTGTGAGATCTTGCGCCATGATGAAATTGTTACTTCAAATGTCAGGTTTGTGGTCTTGTATGGCTGAAGTTATTCATTTGCATGAGTCTGTTGTTAATAATCTGTTGGCAAGGTCATTATGTTTGTGGTCTTATAGTTTCTTTAAATAACTTAAGCTTTGACTAACATCTAGCGTGTAGCCAGCCTTACAGACAAATCTGCAGTGATGATGTGTCTCAGCAAGTTTTTTGTTGTGGAAGCATGTGTCTTCTATGAGATTTGTTTATGTCTACAAAGCCTGTGAGTGTACGTGAGTATGCTTTTGTTTGATGGCAGGTGTCTGGATGTGTGCGTTTGTGATGCTGATGAGGATGGAAGTTTGCTGGTGGTCTAACTGAGCTGCTAATGGCCCCGCTGGGTGTGAAAATCTGTTCCACTGTCTGTCTTTATTTAGCACACTGGTCTGGCTCTCTTTTAGTGTGCGTTTGTGTGTGAGCGGGAAATGGAGACGCTCCAGAATGTGTCAGTGTATGTATGTCAGCGCAGAACTACACTACAGTTTGTGTGAGAGAGAGTGTTTTGGCAGATGTGTGTGCATTTGTGCTGAGTGATAATTTACTCATCCCTGAGAGACTCCCAAACCCGGGCCAACTGCTGATTTCCTCCAGTCAGTGTCCATACATGTGACCTTTTAAGGAACCAATCAGCTGTTTACTATTCTGTCCACACGTACATCCCTAACACATCCTTACATGTGCTCAAACACTCACATCTTTCACAGGCACACAGCTTTTGGCACCTCCCCAGTGGCCCTTTTCGTTCCATTCATGCCTCAGTGACGCCTCCTCCTCACCCGCGGCTCTGCATTTCCCAGGAGTCTGAGCTGCCGGCGACTAATTTCTACTCTTGCTGGTCTTCTAACGCTGCAGGTCCAAAGATCTCTGCACCATCTCAGAGAGTGACTCTGAGTGGGCAGGAGAAGATGACACCCATAGGTGAATTTGATTTATTCATGTGTCATTTTTATTATTTATTTTTTCTGTATGAAATATGAACTGGTCAGGTGTCAGTCAGCTTCTGATAGATGCACACAGTAGATGTCAATGTTGCCATGGTATTACTTTTTTATTTAAGTTATTCTAGGCTGCTGGTTCCAAACCTGTGAACCAGGTTGTCCCAGTGGGTCAGGAGAAAAAAAGTTTGAGATTGTGCAGAGATGATGAGCAAGAAAAAGGAAGAAAAAGTATATTCTGCAACTACAAATGTCACATTATTAATATGTTTCAGTAATCTATACCCATGGACCTTCTTTAGCATTGTGGCTGCAGTAACATCTAATGTAATTCAGTTTTACAAGTGAACTTTACTTTCATTAAACCTCTGTGTCCTCTTAAGAAAATTTATGACCACAAAATACAACTCAAGTTCCAAAAAAAGTTGGACACAGTCTTAAAAATGTGAATAAATCAGAAGGCAATGATTTGCAAATCTCATAAACCCAACATAAACAATATATCAGATGTTTAAAATGAGATATTCTACCATTTAATGAAAAAATATTAGGTAATTTTCAATTTGATGACAGCAATGCATCTAAAAAGAATAGGAACAGGGTGACAAAAGGCTGGAAAAGTAAACAGTGCCAATGAAAAACAGCATGAGGATAATTTTGCAACCAATTAGGTGAATTGGAAACAATTCAGAAACATAGCTGGGTATTAAAGCTACATTTTAGAGAGGCAGAGTCTCTCAGAAGTAAAAACTGGCAGAGGTTGACCAATCTGCAAAAAAAAAAAAAGTATCTAAAAATTGTTGAACAATTTCAGAAAAATGTTCCCAAATGTAAAATTGCAAAGACTTTTAATATCCTATCTATATTACATGATATCATCAAAAACATCCTGAGAACCTGAAGAAAACGCTGTGTGCAAGGGACTAGGCCAAAGGTCAATATCGGATGCTCATGAGCATTGGGCCCTCAGGTGGCAATGCATTGAAACAAGCATTATTCTGTGCAGGAAATCACTGCATAGGCTCAGGAACACTTCCAGAAATGACTGTTGATTTACACAGTTCAACATACAAAAGCTGCATAACGCAGAGAAAAAGCTGTTTGTGCACACAATCCAGAAGCGCTGTCTTCTGTGGGCCAAAGCTCATAGGCAAAATGGAAAATTGTTCTGTGGTCATATGAATCAAAATTTGAAATTCTTTTTGGAAACCATGGGCGCTGTGTCTGGTGAAGGAAAGATAAACGGACCATACAGCTTGTTATCAGTGCATAGTTTAAAATCGTGCATCTCTTACAGTCCAGGTAAAATAGCAAAAATTGCATTGCTGCAGTATTGTCATTTTTGCTATTTTAATACTATGTCTGAGCCATGTCACCACATGTCCTGCTTGTACAGAAAACCAAGTAAATTATATTAAAGTTGGAGCTGATAAATATTGAGCAGCAGCTGACTGGACTCCAGTTATTGCAAAGAAGAAAAGATGGGACACATCAGGAATGGGAAAGTATGGCCTGTTTGTAGACTCAGAGAGACATGAACGAGGAAATGCAAGTCAGATAATTTTGTTTGTGGGCAAGAACACTACAGTAGAAAATGTACCTGCAGACATGCTCAGAGACTGGCAGTTACAAGTGCTAGCCTGCAGACCAATCATAGGGATTGTGGTATGTGTCAGTACATTTTGGGGAGTTGCTATGGCATGGGAGTTAAGAGTTATGTGGACTTACGGCATAGCTTTAAGGCAAAACTTAGGCTTTATGCCTTTTCAGACACCATTGGGTGGTATCAGTGAGACTACGTCCATATCTTATACAGTTTGGGGTCGAAACAAGTTAAAGAAAACTGCAAAATCCATGAGCCACAACCTGTTTGGAATTAAGATACCAATGTACAGTAAAATGGTCTTGTGAGTTTTTAGGGAATATCAGTCTGTGAAGAAGAGTGCAATATGATTTCTTCACCTAAAATAACATAGTTGATCAGTAAGATGGGATAAAGGTAAAGCACTGCAAGATCTCTGGCAAAAAGGGTCTGGTGAAAAGAAATCAAACTACCTAGAATTATTGGGCCCAATTGATTGGGTTGATATATTCAAGTTCAACAGGATTTTAGGCATATGTAGATTTCTTACAGCATCCTGTCCAATGCAAGCAAGTGGGCTTATATGCCTTTACTTGACATTAGAGGATTAGAGTTGCAAATCACCAGTCCTTTGACCAGTTAAACATCATAAACAATACGGTAAACGGTTATAAATGATATTTTATAGAAATGTATAACTGTTCAGTAGTTAAACAATATGGGATAGGTGAGTGTCAGTCAAAAGTTTTACAAGTATCACTCACATTTTTGTTCTCCAATGTGGGATAAGACAGCGGCGTCTGACCACAATCAATCACAGTTTCTCAAACATTAAAAGTGTCTCCCTCTTTAAACAGCCAGGGCAATGAAGGCAGGGCACCCGTAAATCTGAGCTAACCTTTAGCCGCGACAGGCTAAGCTCTCCGCCTGCATGCTTACCTTTATCACATACCCCTGAGCAATACTTTCCCCACACGTAATAATCTCTTGCAAAGCTAAACTAAGCAGCTAATACTGTGAAATAGAGCTACAGAGAGGGAATAAAGTTTCAATATACAAGTGGGGGGAAATATGTACAATAAAATCATATAAAACAAAAAGAAATATGAGTTAATGAATGCCAATACATGCTTTTCTGTGTATGTTTAACTGCCTTTTTCTACCACATGTAAATTTGTGTGTAAAGTCCAAGTGTGTGCGTGCTCAGTACCAAGCTGGTTTAATTTCCCACAAGATTCAGAAAGAAAAATCTCCTTAGTGCTGGAGTGTGGAGCCCAGTGCAACTGAGCATATTATGCTATTATGTTTATGGAAGCAAATCAATTCCTGCATTATGGGACACAATAAAGCGAGGACCATTTCATGTGTCAGAATCATATGGCCCAAAACATCCGTGCAGGTAACCTTGACAATATTCACAAATGAGGTACTAGTGCGCTAAAATAGGCAGGATTTAAAGTAAGGCTGCTGCCTTATATTTGAGTGAATGTAAGTTCAAGAAAAGATTCCTAATTAGCTGGTTTTTAAGGTCTGGCCATCCTTGAAAACATAAAGAAAAAAAACTCGAAATCCAGGAAGAAGTTTTACTCCGTCTGTTGTATGAGGATCTTTCAGACTTATATTTAAGCCATTTAGCAAAGGAATCCCCTTTAGGCAAACTTTCCTGTACACATATATACATGGCATCCTTTGGCTATTCTCAAACTGTCAGGCGTATAAAAAAGTGGCAGGATATACCATCATACATCACCTTTGGGTATTGATTTATAAGAAATGTGACCAAAAAAAGTGTCCAAGAAAACTGGGGTTCTAACAAAGCTATTCTATACTTTGTTTGTTAGCCTGTTAGTAGCTACCAGCCCAGCTAAAGCAAAAAGGGTAAAGCCTAAACAGGCTAGGAGAATACCAGCTATAATAAAGACAACCCTAGTTAGGGTACATTGATGTAATACTGTAGTCAAATACATTTTCAGACTCTTAGCAGGTTTTCAGACACTTGGTAACATGAATATTGCTGTTTTTTCCATTAGTAGTGTTGTTAGCAGTTGGCTCTCCATGTACAGTCTGTAGTTATTTCTATATTTTAATGTGTATTCAAGGCTTTATGTTGCGTTTTGACATTGCAAAGTGCTAACAATCAAACAAAATAACACTCTGAAGCAACAATCCACAACTTTTTAAACTTTAAAAAAATAATAGTAGGGATATCGGTAGCCCAGTGGTTATACCTGCCTCCTCTGCACAGAGGCTGTGGGCCCAATCCTGCATGGGGCTTTAAGCCTAACTATTTGGGGACTACAATGAAAACCCTACTAACACCAAAATGACAAAAATAACCAACATGCCAATGATCCTCAAAAACCAATGCAATGAAAACTACCCTCTGATTGGACATGGAACTCACCCTGGATTTTGATCATACCCAGTGGGCTGACCTTGCAGAAGTGAATCTAGTGTTCCAAGGTCAAAACTCACGGTGATGCAAAGGTAGACACTACTTCAGCACTGGACCAAAAGTAGACACAATTCAAAGAAAACAAATAATTGACAACCAACATGCTGTACAATCCACACCAGAAGGAGTTGGGAAGTGTAGCTGGGGAGAGGGACGTCTGGGTTAACTTGCTCAGCCTGCCACAACTGTAACCCGGCCTCGGATAAGCGGAAGAAGAAGATGGATGGAAGATCTATTTTTAAATCTATTTTAGACCTGGATAACCGATAGTTGACAAACATTTTGGGTAATAGTTTCAGTCGCTGAAATTGACACTGGGATTTAGCTAAGCCACTGTGCCACAGTGCCTGTGCAGGAAGCCAAAGCCCACTACATGGGAAGGCGTTTACTTTTACTATTGAAGGAAGCTGTCAGTTGGTTAGTCATCACTGAACCAGAAGGTCAGGGGTTCAATCCCCTGATCTTGTAGCCACTAGTTGATTTGTCCTTGAGCAGGACACTTAGCATCTCTGCATCAGTGAGCAAATAGGATTAGTCATAATACTGATCGCCACTTGACATAGCAGCGTCTTCCTTCATTGTATGGATGTAGGGTTAATGGATGTGAATGGGTAAGTGTGGCTTGCAGTGTAAAGATGCCGAGAAAAGCACTATGCAAGCTCAAGTCAACATATCGTAATTAAATAGATGAAAGAAACCTGTACCAACTGCTAACAAGGACAACTGAAGAGTAGTAGTTGAAGTTGATACATCAGAAGAAGACTGGGTGAAAAGAAAAAGGTAAATGTATGAGCTGCGTTTCTGTGATAAGCTGTATAAAATACTTCAACTTCGCCACCTTATAAATAAGAGCAGGCAGAGGAAGTAAATGAACAACTTAAAACCACACAACCATACAAGACAGCACGCATCAGTGACCTGTCTAGCGCTGTTCAGGGATGGGGTGTGTCTGCCGTCCACCCCTGGCCTGTTGAAAAATTAACGCCGTGGAACAATGTTCTTCAGCGCTCAATAATGTATGGGAGGGTTACAGCAGGGGAATCATAGACAGAAGAAGAGAGGAGAGGAGTCTACTTTCTCTACGCTTCACTTCCTCTCTGGACCACAGCAACCTGGACGTGCACGCAAGCAAATACACACTGACACGCACACACAGGTGTTATAGGTGTTGTAAATGAGGTGTTTGCCAAACTGTCGGTTGAACTTTTTAACGGCCCATATGTGCACGGCTATCTATGCAGCCAAGTTCGTAGTGGAGGTGAGAATGAAGTGGAGAGAGTGCTGCCCATGTGTTGATGACATATCAGCCATAAAATAACACATTTCTCACTTCTCTTGGCAATCGTTCATTATACATCTCTGTCAGCCAAATCATATGAGTCCGACTTATTATCACATCTGAACACAGAATTATTAGTTAATACTGTGTGCAAATACAAAACTGTGTGCAAATATCACTGGTATTTGGAGAGGTGCCAAATAGCAAATCCCCTCAGGCAAGGGGACTTATGAGAGCATACAGGTTGGTGCTGCAGAAACAGCATGGCCACATAGGGCTGTCAGGATAGGAGGATTTAAACACCGATATGAACTGAGCACAAATCAGACCATTTTAAACCCTTTTTGAGCAGCATAGCTTCATAGCAACTAAGTAATGCCGTATTGCTAATATTGTTAGCGTAGCATTGCTGTTCTGTAACATAAGGAATCTAGCATTGTCATCTACTCATAACTTAATGTTAATAGTCATCTACGAGGGCAGATCAGAATGCAGAGCACATCCTGTTGACCTCTTGTGCACAAGATGTTTGCTGATGTGCTACAGGAGAACAGCTAACACTAGCAGTAATCACTAGCATCAGACATCAGTGATATTTTGAATGATTTTAACAATTCTTTAGACATAGCCTAGCATAATGTTGTCTTTATTCTAGGCCAAGTCTATAAAGGAAATAAATCAATCAGTTTTCAGTCTCCTATCATTGCATGGCCAAAGCTTACTTGAGTATGAATGCACCTTCTAAGCCTGGTAAACTGCAAGGACATCCAGAGCCCAACCAGGGTTGTGCCAATCCTGGCACAATGGTGCCATGCTTTGGTCAAAACAAGCATATGTGATCTACATTTACACCTCTGGGTTTGTGCTTTTCAAAGTAAAAGCCTGGTTTATGAAAGAGATGCAGTGTTTTCAGAATTCCCCCATATTCTAATGCCATTCTCACTCTAATTATACAGATCACAACACTTTAAAACATAAGATAATGAAATGTGTCAAAAATGTGTTTTTTTATGATAATCTAACCACCTTGTAAGAGTGGGTTTTGCATGTAATAGAGGCTATAGCTGAATGTAAGTGCAGCCACAGTGGTGATTTTGGTGACCCTTGTGGACAAAATAATATCTCTTATCTCTTTGTAATTTTTTCTTTTAAGATTTTTTATACCAAAAGTCTCACTTGTCTCTCTTTCAACAGCTTTTCCTGACCCCTAGCCTTCTCCAGCAGATTCAGACATTAAAAATAGCTTTATAGATATATTTAATATTAATGCTGATGGTCTTATTTACCCTTGAAGGTCATAAAGAGACATACGAATTAAGTTAAGTCTATTACTTAACCAGATAAAAACTCCTCCTAGGAGCTTTAATAAAACATGATGTAGAAAACTGGTATTGCAGTTTGGGACACAATTATTACAATGGTGTGAGAGCAAGTGTTTGTTAAAGCTAAAATATTCTGTCTTGGCCAAGTCAGACACCACTGCCTCATCATCTCAATCTTAAATATTTATGAACATTAATATTTAATGCGACCAAAAATCAAATTATCTGTTTCAGCTGAATTATTAAAGAATGACAGGTCAGTGTACGTGTGAATGAATGCACACTTACATGCAGCACTGCAAGACTCAGTTCAATGGAGTGTGTGCAAGTTTCTTGATCAGACCGTCTGATCAAAAATTAAAGATTGGTTTATGCTGTTCCTTCCCTCAACCCAGAGTTCAGCTCAGTTCACTTAAAAAACAGATGCTTTATAACCCTGGGAATGGGGAAAAAAACACAACAAAAACACCCTGAAACAAATGTGAAGAGAAAGAAGTGTTAGTCCATGCAGGTGAGACAACATTTATATAAAAACATACCACTGAAAACTGAAATGTTCAAATCACTGCGCATGCTAGTCTGCAAGAATGAGAAAAAATGTCATTCAACAATGATGGTATTTTATCAAGAGGTCATACCAAAGCATTATAGAATGTGCATGGAGATAAATGAGTAGTATATTAGTCTAAGAGTTGTACTTTCCAAAAAGAATAAGAATGGTGGAGAAAAACAACATGCTAAAAAAGACTGCTTTGAACACTCGAGCTGATTTTGATTTTTGTGATTCTTCTTTTGGTGTGACTTTTTTTAGTGGCTTAAAAAAAAGTTTTGGAACAAACCACCTCCTGAGCAGATTAAATAAAGCTCAGGGTGTGGGTTAGAACCCCTGTGAAGAATTTTTAGTTAGTTATCAGGCTGACTGATATCAATACTGATGTCTGCTTATGAGAGACAAATCAAACGAGATCATCTGCATAAAGATGAATTCTTTTTAGATAGTTGTTTGTCTGCCTGAAACCACTGCCTTACAGGTACCAGACAGCATACAAAGCATGCTATTTAACATTTTTGGAGTTTTCTCAGTTAATTGCCACTGCTGGGCCATAACCTATCTCTGAAATCACCAATGTGCAGGGAAGAGAAGAAAGATTTAACACTGAACAGAATATTATGACCATGCAGCCATTTTAAACTTTTTCTTGTTTTAAAATTTGTAAAACCCTGTGACAGATGGAAAGGGTGACCAACTGCTGTTAGCCAGTTAGCCAAAGCTTCCAGCTTCCTCCCAAAGACAAAAGACACGCTTGTTATGTGAAGTGGTGACCCTAAATTGCCTGTAGGTGTGAGTGTGAAAATGCTTGGTTGTTTGTCTCTGTATGTCGACCCTGTTATTGACTGGAGATCAGTCCAGGAAGTATCCCGTCTCCAGCCCAACATGACCCCGAATGAGGTAAGTGATGTAGAGAATGGATGGGTGGAAAAAAAAGTACAGAGGTCATAGCCCAAAACCAGCAAAGTGAAACATTTGACCGTGAAAAGAAAGTAAGATAAGATCTTTCTTTAAAAAACTAACAGGTGTGCAGATGGTCAAGTGGTTTAAGGCGCTACCTATGTACGCGGGTTCAAATCCAGCCTGTGGCCCTCTATCCAATAAAGGCATGAAAAAACCCAAAAATAAATCTTAAAAAACAAACAAACAAACAAACAAACAAACAAAACACAAGATCAAATAAGCAGAGGCCTTGCTTGCCTACAAGTGAGGCAGGAAACTGCTTAGTACACCAGGGCCCCCCCAGGGCTAACAAGATTTAAAACATCACAGTGGCAAAAAATGTGCAAAGTTTGCAATGACAGTAGGAAACCCCCTAAGGGGCCCCATCTTACAGCACTCAGCCAAAAGCCCTACTCATGTTTGCCCTAAAGTCCTGAAGATTTTCTGTATTTTCCTGGATGAGTTCCATGTGGGAATGTAAATGCAAACAGCAGCTTTTTTTGCCCTGACATTTTCCTGCCCACACCCTCGTAGTTTCTCCACACCAACTCATCCATTTACTGACAGTCAAACTGCAAGCAACACTTCCTTCTTTAAGAGACAGTTTGAACAAGAAAGGCAGGGATTTTTCTGGGAATTTTTTTCTTTCATCTGAAAATTTTCCAGAAAATGTCATGGTTTGCATATGTGTAAACAGCTATATATTAGAAAATAGTTACAATACAATTACAAGGTTTTGAATGTTATATTTTTAAATCACACTATTGTGAATTTTAGGGGAAAAATTACTTTGTTTTTGCATTTGTGGATATTCAAAAAAAAGTTGGAATAACATTTTAATTGGGTTTTTTCTTGGTCAAACATTCATTTCCAAGGTCAAGAACTAATTGTCAATATAAAACACCATCCTAGCTAATTAATCAGCATTGCTGTAAACATAATAATAAACAGGCCTTTATTTCCAATTATAATCATTTAAAAACACAAGTACTGCCTTCTTAACTAAAATTGTGGACGTGTAACTAATTATGTTTGAAAAAAAAAAGTCATATTGGGTATTTAAGCCTTTTAAATCATTCCTTAGATGAGTGTGGGCACATTGTGCTGGCTAACATGAATTCATTTAAGAGAGTGCTTGCTTTCGAAGAGAAATTTGAAGGATAATTGTCTAAATTGCCACTTAGTGAAGATGATTAGTGTAGGTCAATATGCACAGCATTTGATAGCTGAGGTAGATTGAAAAAGAAGCCATTATCCAGCATCTCTTCTGATTCAACACTTGTTCAGCATGGAAACAATTCCACTTCATGGCCTTGTTAGAATGCTTTAAATGCACTAGAATGGGATTTTTAGTCACTTTTGGTTACGCATAGCAGCTTTTGGCTGGATTAAAGGGGGAGTCTTGATGCCTCAATAAATGTCGTTTTAGTAGTGGTTTCTTATTGTTAATATTTTTCGTTCTCCTTGGCATATTTCTCTCTTTCATTTGCCCTTTCAGCCCAGGAAGTCTCTTATAACAATGATAGAAAGTCCACTCTGGATGGATCTTGCCAGCTTGCTCTTTCTTACTATTAAGTCATCACATGCCACAGCCTTGAGTTCTACCACATCAATATATGGTGCTGTAGGTATCGCTCCAGCATCACATTGTCCTTCACTTTATTGTATAAGAGTGGTTTTGATGTCAGTCCATACGTGGCTGTGAAAGTTGCCTTCTGGAGGCTGTGGATGGCAATGAAAAGGTAATACTGGCTTGAGGTTTTGAATTCGAAATAATGGCTTTCAAGTCCTCTGGGCTAACTTGCGCATCTGTGATGACCCTATTCATGCAGGTTCTGGAGCAATAGATGCTGCCAGGCAGATGTCTTATCTCAGCCAAGCAAGCAAACAAGCAAGTAAATAAATGAATGAAGACAGTCTATCAGTTTAAGCATGAATTATCTTGTATTTGTTCTGTATACAATTGAATAAAGGTTGAAAGGAAGGTGTCAGTCACTGTGTGTTGCCTTGTGCCGTTCGTGACTCTCGGGGCCTGGCTTCTTAACTTTCGTAGGTTGGTTTACGTAATCTTCGTGGGCGGGCTTTACCGTTTTGTTGGGGATTATTTAACAGTTGCAGCAAGCTCAGACAGATAGGGCATGCTGACGACAATCCATAGCCATCCGCTGAGAGCCGTCAGACAGGGAATGCTGTGAGTAATTTATGTTATTATAAAAGTGTTAGGCTATATATATATATCAGCAGGTATTTTAGGTACTTTGTTTCATGTAAATTTAAGATGCATTTCTTATGTAACCACAGCAGAAATTGAACGTTTTTATATTCTTATTTGCAGTTTACACCTTACTGATGATGATTCTTCATTGACATTGGTTTTACTTGGTGTTTAGTTGAGCTTTTCCCCTCACTAGATGAGCACACTACATACTGTGTTCAATTAAACTTCACGATATACTCAGTATAGTAGCTGTTGTTGTTATGTAAGCAAATGTGATGTGTCAGTCCTTGGACATAAGGTAGTTATGTAGCTTGTTTTCCCATACATAATTTAGTAATTATTTAAATGTACACTTTATTTAATTTTTGACCTGAAATGTCACAATGTATAAAATACTATTGTTGCCTTGCAACACCAGTTATTACTGCTATAGGGGGACAGGAACTGCTATGGAAAGGTGCTTGTGTGTTGTGTCATCTTATTATTTTGTGCTGCTTACTTGTGATAGACCATGATTTTTCTCTGTCGTTGGCTGTGCATGGTAGAAAAAAAAAGCACGGTATCACGATATTTTGTCTGGTGATATATCGTATCGTCTCAACCACCAAGTATCGATTTTTTCAAATTAAATGCTAATATGAAATGAAGTCTATGATACTGGAAAAATTAGATCAATTGTTTGGACAGTTGTTTGTCCAGCTAGGTCGACAGAGGTGACAGTTACAGAGCAGGAGAAAGTAGGTACGACAAACATGGCAGCACCAGGGGAAGGACATCAGGAATGCAAGCAGGGCACGAATGAGATGAACATGAAACATGATGTTTGCAAGAAGCGCTACATGAAATAAAATACTGCGGAAACACGACAAACATGACGGCAGGACTAATGCTAAATCATCTAAACAGTTAAAAAATGATATAGATCGCATTATATGATATTGCGATACTCACTGTATTACAAAAAGTTTAAAATCACAATAATATCGAATCGTGACCCAAGTATCTTGATAATACTGCATCGTGGGGCCACTAGTGATTCCCACCCCTAGTAATTAACACTACTGCACAAACCAATGTAGCTAAGTTAGCTTGAGCAACTTGTAAGCTATGTAGCTTACATAGCTGCTTTGTGAGCTTAGCTTTAACTATGTTGGCTACATTAGCTTTGTGCTACATTAGCTACATAGTTTACATAGCTGCCTTGTGAGTTTAGCTTAAGCTATGTTGGCTACATGTGCTTTGCAGATACATTAGCTATGTAGCTACATAAGCTACTTTGCTTACACAGCTAAAGGACTATTGTAAGCTATGTTTGAATGTTGTCTTTGAACCTTTGGTGTCCTAACCCCTACATCGGATCTGAACAGTCTGCAGGAGGGGCCGTCAGAGATGTACAGCCACACCCTTATTTAAAATGTACATGCTGTGCATTTACAACTAAAGCTGTTATCTTTTTCCTTAACCTTCCCAAAAAAGGTTGAGGCCTAACTCCAGTTTTTAGTGAGGTTTAGATTTTTAAAAGCACATTTTAAAAATATTGGGACGTCTTAACATATTGCATTTAAATGACATATTACACTATGCAATGTTTTTGGCAAGCTTTATTTGAAAAAGTTGCTTGAAATTATGTTGTACTTAGCTTGGCTGTTTTTATTTTGGAAAAATCTTACCAGTGCTTGCATATTTATGATAATTAATCAAGCCTGAAAGCCCTTCATTTTAAAATGAATGCAAAGCTACAATTAGAGTCATATTTACACGCACAAAGCCTCTGCCAAAGCTGCTCTTTGGCGTTAGGATGACTTGGCTGAGTGCATTAACTGATAATATATGTGCTTGTATTTCTATCTTTTTCTACAGTGCAGATAAGAACATATGCATCCATTGGTGTGTGTATTTAAGTACAGTCATGCATGTTTTTATTCACACAGCAGGTTTAGAGAGACACAGGTGAATGTGTCTCCTGCACACACGTGATGCACCGCTGGGACGCTGACAAAGTCTCAACACAAACAGAGCTGCATGCACGCACACGTCGCCCACCTCATCCATCTCATCCCTGTCTCTGTCGGCGTCTTTCTGCTCATCCTCTGACAATCACGCTGCGACAAAGGCATATACATATAAACAAGGAGACCCCCTCCCTCCACCTGCTGTGACACACGTACACTCACGCTAGCCCTCTGCTCCACCTCCCAGGCATAAATGTGATCACTGTTCTGTCCCCTTTGTACTCATCTAATGAAGGGCACGTCTTAATAAAGCCAGGAGAATGGATGGGGCTGGTTTCACTGCTCAGCAAGCCAATTAGCTCTGTCTTACCTTCAGCTATACATTTTTTTCTTTGACCTCCTGCTGTGCTCTCTCACTGTAATCACGCTTGGTTTACCTCTTGCTTTTCTTCCCCTCTGATTGCCTCCACCAAGAACCTATTTTTTAAGTGCTTGTAGCTTGAAAATGGAGCAGCAACAGGGTTCAAGAGTGCATTACTTAGGTAAACAAAATGTTGCTGTATATCAAGCCATGTTTTTGTTTTTTACATCCTTTTATCTGCTAAATTCTCTGCTGAAAGCAGTGTATTCTTAAGTGATTAGAAGGTTTCCAACTTTCATTCAAGGGTGGTTTGCATATGGGCACAAAAGCTCTTCTGGAGTCCTGCAGGGGTTTATGTTCGTACCTTTTGTGTTCTGCTCTCTGTCCTTTCTATGGCCTCTGAATAAAAGCCCGCTGTGGCCATTCTGAAGAGCCATGATCGCTCATTAATGAGCTTTCACTTTAGGTATTATACGTGATCCAACCACAGTGAGTAGTGTAAGCATGCTCAGCCCATAGAGGAAGAGAAAACGGATAAAATAAAAGAGGAATGACAAGAAAGAAAAGAGAGGCTTGGAGAGCCAGGATAAGGCTGGAGGTAGAAAAACATTCTCTAAATGCTGAACTGCATAATGAAGTCCAAGGATTAGGTTAGGGGGAAAACAAGGGTTTTATTTACATCACTGCACACAGAAACTCTTAAGCCAGAAGCTTTATTGGATGGGTATTAGGACTGCATATTTTTCCCTTGAAGACTCACAGACGATGGACATTGAGTTATACACAGTGTAGTAAAAAAATAAAGGTAATGGCTATTGAGTGAAAAAGTAGGGGAAAATCAGACCTTTGAGACAAAACTTAATGCCAACATGGTAAAAAGTCATTCAAGAATGGACAGCTAATGAACCTCTGATTGACAAAGTAATACGTAGTTTCCAAACTACCCAATGTTATTTCATGTAACGTAATTCCTGCATTAACTTATAGCCCTCCCGTGACCTTGTAATCTCTCTCTAGCTGCTAGAGACCAAGAATGCATGTCAGATGAACCATACTGAAGAACATATGCAAGTGAATGGGCCCAGCCAGCATGGCAGTGTGGGGCCTATATGGGTTACGTGCAGGTTTCAATATGGGTCCCATGTAGGCTTGTCAACGGGTTCCCTGTCAGCCACACCTGTGATTCCCAAGTGGACTTTAGGTAGGATCTACCTGAGATCTCAGGCCTACATTGGTCTCAAATTGGTTGATCCTACTTAAAGTCCACATGGGAAATCACAGGTGGGACCAACATGGACCAAGTCCACATGGGATGTAGCCCAGTATGTACATGCTGGCTGGAAGCAATGCAACAGTGTATGCTGAACCTGGGTCAGATTCTAGCGTGACACAAAAGTGCCTTTTTCAGTGCATTTTTCTGTGAAAACAAAACTTCAGTTTCTGTTTGATAAATGCACTTTATGAAGCAGCATCTTTAAGTTATTTCTTCCAAACAAGACATAATATTGAGAAGGAGGTCTTGCAGGTGGACAGTGCTAAGCAGTGCTGGTTCTAACTTGCTGGAAAAGCCAAGTGTGGTGAGCTCCATGATACAGCGGGGAGTTTGGGTGATCGAGCTTGCTACATATGGCAACCTCCATAAAAAGACACGTCCTGTTACAGTTATGAAAATTAAGAATTTGTCTGTCTTTGAAAATTTTAGTAAATGTTCTATTTGAGTTATCATAAGACCTCAATTAAAATATGTAACACAGGAATGTCCACTTTTGAGACTAACACTGATACTTCAGTGCAGAAATTCTTCATACTGTATCTTTAGTGTACCTCGTGTTATTGGCATAATGAGGGAGAAAAGCGGTTAAAAAGTGGCGCTACACAAAGTGAAATAGTGCAGTGGGAGATGAGTAAAGTTAAGGAAGTGCACTGCTCGGTTAAAAGGAGCAATCATTCAGGTCCTTAGCTGAAACGATACCACCCACACCCCTTTCTGTTTGAAAACGTTCTATCAAAATGAATGGTGGTAAATGGAAAAGACTAGGTCTTTAGCGATAAATATGAAAACACTATGGTTTAACATTATACGATGCCAAAATTTAGTGGGTAGTGAGATTTGCATAAACAATATGACTTTTCTAAGCAAGGACTGGCATCATAACTTCAAAAAATAAAAAAGGGAATTAATAAGTGAGCATGTTTATGTGATGCACTTTAAGTTTGTCTTCACATCCTGAAATAGCATCGGTACGGATTAAACTTCAAAAGAAAGGCAAAGGCATAAACAGCGGGCCGGCCCTTCTGTGCTCTTAAAGTAGGTGGTTACATCAAAATTAGGTCTGATAAAGATCAGAAACATGTTGGACACGCTGTAGTTAGTACAGAGCCTTTTTAGATATGCCAGAGTACACAGAATGAGGCAAAACAAGCTCACAGGGAATTTCACCAAGCCGTGTTCGTGACAGTTTACAGGATTTTATGAGGAAAAACAAGTTTGAAAGTCGGTTTCCAGACTGTGGATTCTGTCGGAAACAGTGCCATAATTTTAAGAGTTTTAGACAAAAACAGAAAAGGAGGAACCACTGTTTGGTCGTGTGTCTGCTGTACACACAAACCTCTTGGCCACAAAGCCTCTTAAACCAGGGTAAAATGTTTATCATCAGTGTTTTCAGTTTACAGCTGGAGCATTTTCCCCCCAAAGAAGAAGCACTATGTAGTGTTTGTAGCTGTAACAAACAGAGATGGGTCTGAGGGCCAGGTGTGGTAAGTCTTTCTTTTCATGCTTTCTGACAACAAGAGAGGAGAAATTGGTTTGAAGGAGAGGTTTTACCTGAAGTGAATTTCTGTCGGTGTATCTCCTGTCTAACATGCCTTTAGTGGAAAAAAAAGACCCCATGTGGCCACAGCCTTTGAAGAAGCACACAGCCTGATCAAATGTTAGCCACAGACATGTTAGTGGGCACATAAAAGATAAGAGCTTTTCTCATTTATAAAACTCAGAATTTTATGAGATTTACTTAAAACTTTAAAAATTTTAAATAAAACAATAAAGCTGGAATTTCTATGCACTTGATCCACAGCTGCACAGTCAGTGTGCTTCAGAGCACATAACATAGGATATTTCCAGGGGGCTATTTCCCTAAACAAGTATTTAAATTATTTTAAACTGACTAGTCTGAAGAGGAAAAAATGCTCAGAGAAAATTCAAGTTCTTTACGGGGTCATTGTGTCAGTGGGTATACGATATCAGGCCAGTATGCTGAGTAGAGTGTGGCTAAAGTTAGCAGCCAGCTCCACCTAGTCTGTCCTCTTTTAGGATTAATATCTTGCTCAATGTGGTAGCTTATCACTTCAGTTGAGTAGGTTTATATGAGTACAACCCTTAACAGCCTACGTACAACTTTATTTCCATTTTCTGATGCAAAATACTTCCAAACTGTTTTGGCAACATCCTAAATGCTAAGTTTCTTATGTGTGGCGAAGTGCTGGTGGAAATTAAAGCAAACATTAAATGAAGCGATAATAGCATTTAACTAAAAAGAAAAAATAAAATAAATAATAATCAACTTGTAAATTTCGCACCGGTAACTTCACACATCCCTAATTTACATGCCTAGATATTACGGTCAGGCTCACCCAAACTGGACTAGACATTCTGCACATGCTCAACAGCTTCCCCAACAGGCTTTGACAGGAAGTGGGAGAGGGTAAATGTTTAGCATAGCACAGGTTGTGTTGGTAATCACCACATGATAGGTGTATAACATTTGTCATATTTGTACCAAAGGTGAAGATTAGAGTTTGCAACCAGCTCTCTGAGCCGTAGGTGCCCCACGGGCAAGAAGTTAAACGTTGTAAATTTTTGACTTATTTCAACAGTTCGTATGGTGTCTGAATTGATCCTTAACTCATATCCTAACTGGAAGTGATGCGAGCGTGCATCTGTGACAAAGTCATCTTTATTACAGTTATTTATATTGTAGTGTCAGGTACGTATGTTTTCTTGACTGCCTTGCACTTTCTTCCCTCATTGAAGATGCTCAGGAGGACACACCCACAGATAAAGCTAGTGGGGCTTTTGCATTATGACTTTTGGCCATGTCGATCCAAACCAAGCTGTGCCGATTTACTTTTCCATCACCAGTTTCGCCGTGCAGGGCAATGCCGAGCAGTACCAGGAATGGTCCAGCTCTGGAGCAGGGTCCAAGCGTGCCCGTCCTGCCTCCAAGCACGCCGCGGTGATGTCACAGCAGTTTGTCATCATTCGGGGCACACCTCACAGACAACTGTTGAACCAAACTGTGAAATCCCTGCTGGATTACCAGTGGAAAAAGAAGAAACTTTGAAGTAACAATGGCAAACTCTTGAACAAAACAATGCTTCCTAAAACTCAGCTACTTAACATTATCAACTCAAAATGCAGTGTCATAAGCTCTGGAGACACACTCACACAGGTAGCTCATGCTTGGCTGCCCTGCTGAGTCAAACCAAGCAGAGCCAAGAAGGTGAATGTAATGGAAAAGCCCCATAGGTCAATGACTTTGCTAAAGACTTTCAGGCATGCTGAATGGTCAACAGATGCTCTGTTTTCTAGCTCTGACCCCAGTTTCTTTGGAACTAAAGAAGCCTTTTGGAGGCAAGGCCAAATGTCTTTAAAAACCTCAATGAAGTCCAGTTTGGATAACCATCACCTGTAGTCCACCTACTTGTGCATGGCTATTGACTTGAACCACCATGCAGTCTTAATAGGACTGCATTATGCTAGTTGACATGACAAAAGAGACAGTGGCAGTTACAAAGTTTTGCATCATGGAACTCAATTTTTACACATTTCATCCTCACTCAAAATGCCATTGCTGTGTAAAAAATATACCAAAACACAAACAAGTAAATAGTAGAAAACACAGACCTAAAGCTATTGCTGTACTTTGATAGCTATCATGATTGCTCCACAACTACACAGTTACTTACTCTAACAGCTGTAAGTAATAATTTTTAGATCAAGAGTGAGGCATTTGCTGCTCCTCTTAATTTCTGTCATTCTCCTCTCCACTTGTCCAGCCTCCCTCTTCTTCTCTTCCTGGTGACAACCCTGCCATTAATGCCCCTCTCAGGTGACTGACAGCTTCCTCAAATGGAGGTGTATTGGCCCAGCTATGATTGACAGGTTTGCCTCCCACCCCCGTAACCATGTCTGCCATTGTTTGATGAGCATCTGTCTGAAAAGTGGACACTCAAAACACACCCTCGTCCACTCCACCGCTCTTTGCCTGCTACTCTCCTCCACAATTTCGTAGAATAAAAAATGGGTTTTCCATTCGATAAAAGTAAGATGCACTCCAGATTACAGCTGCCATTTTCCATCACACTTCATAACGTCCCAGCAGTGCAGATGAAAACCTTGTATATACACCAAGGCTCACCAGTCTGGAGGTGCACTGACCTCAGCCTAGTGTTTTATTTTATTTTTTTCTCCTCTCTGTGGGCAGTCTTGTATACACAACCCAAAATCCAAAAGAGCTGGTGTGCTTTGTAGAGTGTAAATAAAAACAATCTCAGAAACCCATATTTTATTCACACTAAAAGAGAAAACAAATCATATGCTGAAACTGATACATTTACCATTTCACTAAAAATATTAGCTTGTTTCAATTTGATGGCAATAACACATCAGCAATGAAAACGGGCTACTGAAAAACAGCTCTATTATGTTGACTGGCAGCAGGTCAGTAACATGACTTGGTAGAAAAGGTTCATTTTAGTGAGGTAGAGTCTTTTAGAAAAAGATTGGGAAGAAGTTCATCAATCTGCAAAAAAAAAAAAAAAAGTCACAAATTGAAGATTGATTTCAGAAAATCTGGAGACATTTCTGTGCACAAGGGACAAGGCCCAAGGTCAATACTGGACGCTCATGATCTTCAGATCCTGCATTAAAAACAGGCCCGACTTTGTACTGGAGATCACTGCATGGGCTCAGGAGCACTCCCAAAAATCACCGTCTGTCAACACAGTTCACCGTGCCATCCATAAATGTAAGTCAAAGCTGTATCATGCAAAGAAGATACCATTTGTGAGCACAATCCAAAAACACTGCTGTCTTCTCTAGGTGAAAGCTCATTTAAAATGGACTGAGGCTGCATAGAAAACTGTTCTGTGGTCACGATTCAAGATTTAAAATTCTTTCTGGAAACCACGGATGCTGTGTCCCAAGGACATCAGTGGGACCAGCGAAGTTATTATTGGCACACAGTTCAAAAACTTGCCTCTCTGATGGTACGGTGTTGCCTCTGGCACTAAGCTTACACATCTAGAAAGGCTCTATAAATGGATCATGTGCTCCCATCCAAAGAACATTTCTTTCAGGGAGGGCTTTGTATACTTAGGCAAGACAATGCAAAAGCACATACCACAGCTATCACAACAGCATGGCTTCACAATAAGAGTCCAGGTGCTGAACTGGCCTGCCTGCCTGTCTGTCTCCATATGGGTTTAAGATATTTGCAAATCATTGTACCCTCTTAATTTGCATTTTACACACCAAGTCACCTTTGAGGATTATTTTTTTTATGCTTGAAACAATTTTGGACATTTTATTTCAAGTCACATAAACAATTCAGTGCTCTCTCGAAAAATGGAAATAATGCTTGTATATTTTTGTAACTCATGCAGTGAATTGTGATGAAAGGATTAAGCAAATAACAAAACAACATATGATTAGTGAGGGTACTAATCTCTAGATATCCTTTATGGCCCCTGGAGTGTTCATTCCCATCATGGAATAAAAAATATTTCATGTCATATGAAACACACATGTGCTTTCACAATTTCATATGACACCACCATTGGAGCAGTTAAGCTGGCCTGCAAAGAGAAAATGAGTTTGCCCTTGTGTGCTGCGTCTGAGCCGTATAGTATTATCTAATACATAACCGGAGTAAAAGAGCTGAGATAAAGCCGGAGCCGGGGGCCAGTTTGGGTATCACTGAGTGTATGAAAGGACTGTGAGTGTGTGAAGCTCTGCATCCTAATGTGTGGATATCTGTGGAAGCCCACCAAATCCAAATGACAGTCTCAACTTTGAATTTTAGATACTCAATGCTACACATAGACAGATACACCAAGGCGAGCTGCAAGTGGGTACACATAAGAAAGCCACAACTCTATAGTGATATCAGTGAAGTACAAATACAGCTTTAAAGTTTCATTCCACAGCCAACCAACCAAGTTTACATCCATCAGTGTCTCCCTAAAGGCTCATTTATGCTCAGAGCTGCCAGATACAGCTGATAGTTTCCAGCAAAAGTTGTCTAAAAACCAAGTGGAATATTGTGTAAATGTGGCCTCAGGCTGGAGCTATACTTGGTGTTTCACCTTGTGTTTTTGTATGTGTCCAGCTGCATCATGAGCATTCTTGCAACAACATGCGTTACAGGAGAGTGCCTCTAGAGGGCACACCAGAGAGCTCAGGCTGTATACAGCTACCTGATGTGTAAGACGTAAACTACAAAAATTGTGACCTTCAAGGATGTTACTACAATTCTAGTACTGATATCAGAACTTACTTTACATTACATCAATGATAAGAATCAGAATAAGCTTTATTAGCTAAGTATATTTAAGCAACAAGGAATTTAACTCCGGTTACATTTTTTTCTGACTGAACAGGAATTAAACATCTGATAAAGGTATGGAAAAAACAAGATATAAATATGTGCAATCTCTTGTAAGGTATTCTTTCTAGAAAACTCTTGTTTGTGCATGAATAGTATGGATGTATAATGTACAAAGGCTGCAAATATGCTCACTAGGGATGACTAGAAGTTAAAATATTCAAAGAAGTGGGCAGATTTACATGATGTGGGTAAGATAATCTAAAATATTTTACATTCATAATTGCAAATGTGCATAAGAGGTAAGGAATTTCACCACAATGAGCTCTCTTACAGTATTTGAGGTACAGTAAATAGATAAATAAATGCAAATGTGCATATGAGGTGAGGCATTTTACCACAGTGAGTTTTCTTGCAATTTCTGAGTTACATTTAAAGACCCTGTAAAGTGAAAATGAATCTGTATTTAGGTGTGTTGTATGACTGGTCACTGTGTTATGAACACCTAGGTCACATTTCAGTCAAATAAAACATCTAGAAGTTTATAAAATTAAGCTTCAAAATCATGAAAAATGAGGCAATAAAATCTACTCCAGGATTGAGTGGGCGTGTCTGTTGAATGAGCTGAAGCCACGCCCACTCTGGAGAAATACGATCCTTTTAAATTAAAAAATTTTTACAATCTGAATTGAGGAAAGCACTCAAGCCTCTTGACCTTTTGCTGACCTCAGACGAAGAGACAACGTCTGTTTTCTGGCTCAAATCTCTGTTATGATACTTTAAATGATCAATAGACCACTGTGGCTGATAGATTTGGCAAATTTACCTCACAATGAACAAAACAGCATTTAACTGACTGTTAACTTTCTATGAAGGCAGTGACATCAGCTAACAACAGACTGTACTGAGTTGAACTGCTCTGTGATTTTATATTGTAGTGTTAGAGGGCGGGGTCATTCCCCACCGTGGACTCATGACATCATGAGCCCACATAATGGCCCCGCCCAAATTAAACCAAGCCAGGAAAGAGGTGAATAACTTTCTAACAGTCTCCATCCAGAATTCAGTCACATGTAGATCTCAGTGTTTTCACATGTTCACAGCAACCATATTCCAACATATCTAGTGTGTTAAGACAAAAACTTTGGATTTGACTTTACAGGGTCTTTAATAGATGATTTAGTGCAAAAGGGGCATGTGAGTTGAGTAATTTTACCACGGTGAGCTTTCTTGTAGTATTTATTATAGTGAAGGAATGAATCAGTACAAATGTGCATATGAGGCAAGGAATTTTACCAGAGTGAGCTTTCCTTCAGTATTTGAGGTACAGTAAAGATATCAATCAGTGCAAATGTGCATATAAAGTGAGGCATTTTACCACAGTGGGCTTTCTTGCAATATTTGAGTTACACTGAATAGATAAAAAAGTGCATAAGGGGCATGTGAGTTGAGGAATTTTAAAACAGTGCGCTTTCGTGTAGTTTTTGTTATAATAAAGATTATAATCAGTGCAAATATGCATATAAAGTGAGGCATTTTACCACAGAGAGCTTTCTTACAATATTTGAATTACATTGAATGGATTAATTAGCACAAAGGGGACATATGAGGTGAGGCACTTTACAACAGTGTGCTTTTTTTCCACAGTATTTGAGTTACAGTAAAGATACTTATATGTGCAAATGTACATATGAGGTGAGGCACCATTGATTTAGCTAAGTTGTTTAGTCTTTGTGAGGATTGAGCAAAAACTGGCTTTTTTATTTCTTAACTTTCTGCCTTACCAAACTGACTTTGAGCTTTGGCTTTTAAATTCTAATCAGTTTATCATGTAGTCAAGGTGTGGATTTTTCCTCATTTGTAGCCACTTCCTTCTATCACTCCTTTAATACCCAGTGCAGAATAACATAAACAAACTTTTTATTTTCTGTGACACTGGGAGATTGATTCTTTTCTGGCAGCCAAGAAGTTGCATCAAAAGATTGAAAACACTGACCTTTACTTTTATCATTTGACACTGAATTCTAAGCAGTTTATCCTTGATTCAAAATGGATATTTATGCCAAATTCTATCCATGAATCTCTAAGATGCTACATTCACAAATACTGGACAAACAGGAAACGCACAAACACAATGACTCCAACCCCAGCTGTCACCAGATCAGACGGCATAAAAATTCTTTTTAACATATGTCCTGCAGTAAAGTTGTTCAAGGCTGCTGCTGGAGGTTGTGACTTATAGATTGTACACTAAGCTTCAGAATACACAGCATTGGAGCTTTTTTCCTTGATGGCTTAGCAGATGCAGCAGCCTGGTGATGAATGAGCAGTGGCACTGCTCGCCGCATTCAGACAAGTCCTGCAAACCTCTCTGCCTAATGACACCGCACTGAGGGCCGAGGTTGGACCATCCATCAGGGGCCCAGTGCTCATCACCGTCTACAGGAAGATCACGCCCTCGTCTCGCAATGTGGAGCTTCACCCGTCCTTTACCCATCTTAAACTCGCTCTCCATTTTCTCCAAGTGACCTGTTGGCCTCACTCTTAAGTTGCTCCTTCATTTGTTGGCTTTTACTGTTCTGCAGCTATCTGTCCTATTACCTCTGTTTAGCTCAAGTTCAGTTTCCTCTCACATTATGCTCCTTCACATTCAGCATAAACACTTGTAGCATTGGAGCCCCAGTATTTTTCCATGACTGTGTAAGCTTGTATTTGATTTTTATAGCTTTGGCCATTGGTACTATTTGTTTTACTGTGTTGAGCAGAAAAAGCTCAGCATCAATTCATTGAGATTAATGGTGATAGCCCACGACTTTGGAAAGGTCACGACACTGAGTATGCTTTCAATAGAATAACTTACAGGGTCTTAATGGGAGTGATTGTCTGAAATGTTATTAAGTAAAACATATAACTACTAAGACAGTGGTGCACAAGACTGAAGCAGCTCGGTACTTCGAGACTGTTTTGTTTGCTAGTAATGATGCCTGTTGTATGACTCTGGGAGTGCCATTGTGATAAACCTATGTTGTTGTGTTGCATTTAAATATAATGTCAATAAAGCCTGGTTCCTAACTTCAGCACTATTATCAGGCATAGAAGGGACCATTTTTATAACTGCACTTCCAGGGAAATCTCTGTTTGCAAGAAACAAGGCCAAAGATTGTTATGGGATAGTCATGATCTTTGGGCCCTTAGGCAGCACTTCATTAAAAACAGGACTTATTCTGCCATGAAAATCACTGGGTCAGCTCAGGAACACTTCAAGAAATCATTGTCAACACAGTCCACAGTGCTATCCACAAATGCAAGGTAAAGCTAACCTTGCACAGCAGAGGGATTCGCCCGTTTCCGTGTTTCTCACTAGCCACCATCTTACAAAGCTTCTGTCTGTACCATTTGGGCCTGGTTAGAAAGTGACAGGACCAATCAGCATCAAGGGGCAGTACTTTCGGGTGTGGCAGAGTCGTGACGTGAGCAAGCAGCAACAAGAAGCCGGTGCTGTTATGGCGGAACAGATTAGCGTGGATGCTGCAATCAAAACTTGACGACTTTTCTTAGTTTTTTATTTAATTTTGGGCCTTTTCATGCCTTTATTTGATAGAGGAAGAACAGTGGATAGATTCGGAAACGGGGAAGAGAGTGGGGAGAGACATGCGGTAAAGGGCCACAGGCCGGATTCGAACCCGGGCCGCCCGTGTACATGGGTAGCGCTATAAACCACTCGACCATCTGCACTCCCAAACCTTGACTTTTCTTAGTTTTAAGATAAACAAAGAACAGCAGTGAGTTGTTTTCTTTTCAAAAACGACAAAAGTCGTGTACTGACATGTCTACAGCCACCACAGTTCGCGTTATGCAGTTCTGTATGGAGTTTACTCCTTCGGTAGAGGCACAGCTTGGTAGCAACTACATTTGGTGTTTTGATGCTCTGATTGGCCCATAAAGATGTGAGGGACAGAACGTTTATCCAATCACCCTCTGAGTTTTTTCTTTTTTTTTTCAAAGGCTCTGCCCTTTCCCAGTTGCTGTCTATGAGTGATTTTCCAGATGGATGTGTGAAACACATCCATCTGGTGCGCCAGGTTAAGGTAAACCTGCATAATGCAAAGAAGAAGCCATATGTGAAAACAATCCAAAAATGCAACCATTTTCTCTTGGCCAAAGCTCATTTAAAATGGACTGAGGAAGCATGGAAAACTGTTCTGTGGTCACATGAATCAATTTGAAATTCTTTTTAAAAAACCACAGATGCCACGTCCTGCTGACTAAAAAGAAGAGGGGTCATCCAGCTTGTTATGGGCACACAGTTCAAAAGCTGACAGCAGACATTTGCGGATTGTTGTTAAAAGAGGAGGGGATGCTACAGGATAGTAAACATGGCCCTGTCCCTACTTTTTTTTTTTTGCTGTGTTGCTGCCATCAAATTTGAAATGGGCTAATATTTTTCATTAAAATGGTAAAAATTTCTCCATTTCAACATCAGATATGTTGTTTATGTTCTATTGTGAACAAAATGGGTAAACAAGATTTATAACTGTTTGCTTTTTTCATATTTTTACTTCATTTTAAATTGGGGATGTATTTGATGATGCTCTGATTCATAAATGGCCTAATGGAGCCACAGCTTCCTCCTGTCACGCTAAATTCATGCATGGAGGGGAATGCCATGTCCCTGCCTGGTTTTTACCCTCTTATTTCAGGTTGTACATGCAACATTATTGTCATCAGGTGACATTGAACCATGGGTATTGAAAGGAGGTGGGCGTGGCCTGTCATCTATGAACGTCAGGAGGAAGGTAACGAAGGAGAGCCTCAGAGATGCCAGAGTGTAGTCTAATTGTGCTGCCTTGCTCCCTTGTCACAGCTGAAGGTCAGAGCCGTCCCTCACTGGCAGCAGCGACCTGACAACCGAGGCACCCGTGATTGACACCCTATCAGCTCCCTTTTACATCCTCATACATGTGAGAACCAATGCAATATATCACACTAAAGCATATACTTGGATGCACATACACTATCTGCAGTGTTCCCTTGTTAAAAAAGGCACAGCTTTTCCGTACCTTCACATCACAATAGCACTTAAGTCTGCGTCTGCTATCATGAATAATGTCACCTTTTAGGTGATATGTAGTGCTTGTTGCTCGCTTTGACTAAAGTATCTCAGCCTACAACAAAGGGCTGCAATGGGAGTGAAGGAAACAGAAGGGGTTTGTTGTGCAGTAAAAGCGAAATGGATACACAGCAAGTGCTTGAGGGAAAGTTGCAAAAGTGCTTGGAGAAGCTGTGAGTCCTTGAGTCTAATAGCAGGTAGAGCTTTAGAATTGGAAGAGCAGTATTGGGTATAAAGTGCTGTCACAATACATGGTGCTGCAGCTATAATAACATGGCTTAGAACCTTATTATTGACAGAGATGCCATTTCTGCACTGAAGAATTGTACCCCGATACTCTCTGTTGTTGTTATTGTTGAGGTTGAGCTGATATGCATGTTGTCAGCACTGTTGTCAACCAGTTTAATTAACCTACTACACTACCTTGAGGTCAAACAGAAAGATTGAATCAAACAAGAAGTTTAAATTATATACGCAGTTAGAAAAAGTCAATTTATTGGCTGAGTCTGACTAAATCTGGCCTTTTAACATACATGGAGAAATTATAGTCTGAATGTTTTTTAAAGTCTAACACTGTGAGGTCAGGGTTTGGTTGATAACTCATTTTTGGGTTACTGATAAGAACATGTTTGGTTCAACAGGGAAAAAGCAAGTCTTGGATGCATAATTCTATGAAACTACTAAGTGTAACTGCAGCTACAGTTTGCTCCCTCTTGTGTTATACAGAGCTGCCTGTGATAGTTCCTCCAGTTTTTAGTAACTTAACATTAAGCAAAAAGAGAGAAACTACAAAAAAAAAAAAAAAAAAAAAAAAAAAAAAAATGCACATTTAAATTGTGCAATCAGGTCAGGTCAGGTTAGGTGTGGGAGATGGTTGCTGCTGCTTCTAACTTTTATCTTTTGTGTTTTATTCCGTGTGCGTCTGCTTTAGTTGTTGTTTAACTGTTGTTCCAAACAGTTGCAAGCATTATCGCAACCTGGGTTCACGTGTGGACACCATGTTTAGGCCTTTTGTGACTGCTTTTGTTGCAATATCCCAAACATGATGATGTGCGACAAATAAAATCACCATTCCACCCCTGATTAGCACACACTGAAAATACTGTTAGGGATCTTGAACAGGGGCTGCACGGCGGCACAGAAGTGAAGATCCTGGCAGTCCAAGTTCTTCACTTGTATTGAAACTACTGAAGAACAAAAAATGAACAAAATTATTCTCTCCTCCAGGGCTACTGGTAGTTTCTGTCTGGTTTCTATCAATCCTTTACAATTTTACAATTTGTGTTGGTCACCATGAGGAGTCATCTGCTTATTTAGAGATGTCGCTCATGTAAGTAAGTGGATATGGGCGGTTAATCTGCTGTATACCAGAAACCGAGTTGTCATCCACTTCCAGATATCACCATAAGAGTTACTGGCATGTAGCACGTTTGACTTAAAAGTAAAGAACAAAGTGCCGCTGCAGTAATTGTTGTCTATGTTGTCACTGACACGCTACAAATGGTGTGCCACTTGCTAACTGGTTGGCAGTTCAACTGAAAAGCAATCCAATAGTAAAAATCTGAAGGGGGTCATGTCTAAACCTACTGGATGTAAGAGACATACGTAAAGTCAATGATAATGACACTAATGGAAACCAAATATAAGGGACGATTAAGGTTTTGATAATCTTTTTCAAATTCATTCCCAACTTTTATTAGGGTGCAGATGACCTAGTGGGTAGGTTACACCCCGGGTTCAAGTCTGGCCACTTTCTCTTTCACGGCAATCTCTACAATAAAGGCAAAAATGCCCCCAAAATAGATGAAGAAAACATGCTTATAACCTTCTTGAGGGCCCTACAACTTCATGCCCATGCCAGGCTGAATGGACTAATCTACCAAACTAACAGCAGATAAGTGCATTGTAGTAAAACAGAATGTAATACTTTGAATATTCAAACCAGATGTATATTTAAAAGATTTGTAATTCTGTACTCAAACTTGTCTTTAGTTTGCCAGCTTTGTCTTGTTTGGTCAAAACCTTTTCACTGCTTCATGCCTTATCTTTAGGATGCTTTAGTAAAGGTGCACCATTTTTCAACATGCTATTCAGTTTTCTTTGGCCTTCAGAGATCCAAAACCAATTGAAGTCAAGTCACTCTCAAGCATGCAACTAAACTCTATTCAGAAAAGCCTTCTCTCGCTGTGCCCTCTACCTGTCCATTCACATCTAACAGCAAGAAAACTTGCGTCCTTGCTCCAATTAGCCCTGCCTGGTGTGTTTTTTTTATACCTGCTGCATAAGGCTTTCTTTTATAATGCAGATCAGAGCCAAACAAAACCATGCTGCATTGTTCTGCATAGAAGAGAGTTGTCATTGTATGAAAAAAGGGCAGAATGGCCTTTGCCGGAGCTGCGCGAGCGGGACGAGATGAAGGGCTAAGATCCTTCAAAAGCAGGATACCAAAGCCGTTTGCCTTTGCCATTTATGTCCCAGATGGGGGTCACACAAAGGAGTCTTCTTTGCCTCTGCTTTCTTTGTTGCTCTCCCTCTGCTCACCTTCTATTCACTGAGTCGCTTTGTTCCTTTTAGCAACCAGATTTAACTTTTATTACTCACTTAGGCAAGGGGGCAAGCAGGACTACTTAAGACCTTGGATTTGTCAAAAATGTTTAGAAATTGTAGAAATCCAGTAAATAAAGCATTTACTTCGAATGTCCCAAACTAATTATTCACTTAACTTTATTGGCTTGCCCACAGTCAACTTAGCAAAAAACATCTTCAAATTTTGTACTCATTGATTCATATTATTATTTGCAACATAAGAGGTAAACCATAAAATTGAACTATTTGTCTTATAGACTTAGAATAACATTCAACTTTTTCTCACTCATGACTGAATTGCACTCTTTGGGTGGTAAGTGAGTGTCTGCCCCAAATGAAGGACTTTAAGTATCTCTGGGTCTTGTTCACGAGTGAAGGTAGGAGAGACTGGGAGACTGTGAGGTAGATTGGTGCAACAGTGTTGCAGACACTGAATGATGTACTGGTGACAAAGTAGTGTGACTATAAAATTTATGCCAACATGGCAATATCAAACAAAACGTTACATTCAAATAATCATGGCAGAGAAAGAAATCAAGCAATTCTAGCTTATGTGGGTGGTCTAGAGCTGCGCTGAGACCAGGAACTAGAAGACTGCAAGTATTCATTAGCCACTAGAAGCTCCATGAGGAGACATACATGATGAAGAGCAGCAATGGAAAAGATAAATATATACATGCATGTCTTTGTTCAGTTATAATAATTTGCTTGCTTGCCATTCTTGCACGTGGATTACATAGTAAAAACCTTTTTGCATTCAACTGTTTGATAGATTAGGGAAACAATAAAACACCAAATTTTCATGTGATGGGTCTGTTACTTATTCTTCTTGTAACATGACTAATGCATACAATAAAGGACAGAAGCATGATGGGAAAAACATGTCTAAGATGGATATTTTTAGACTAGTAGCCTTGTTATCAAATGTTCTTTAATTCCATGTGTACTTGCTTTAATCTATTATTCCAGTCACTGCTTCCTCGTCCTGTACGCTCAGCCTCTTGGGCACTCGTGTGGAGAGTTCACCATGTCGAAAGCTTCTGGAAACTACTTAATAAGGAGGAGATGTTTGTTGTAAAGCCATACAAGAGGTCTTGAGTGTGCACATTCAGGCCTACAATAAGGCCAGATGAAAAATAGCATTTTCCATCTAATGCTGTGATTTAAATTAATCATGCAATTATGGTTTCGTATTCCACATAGTGAAGCAGAGAAAATTGCAAAGCATTTATACATGCAACCAAAGTTATGTCTCAGATTAGCATGCATAAAAAAAACTAAATCCATCTTAAACCAAAAAGTTGTCTCTTCAAAACTTTCTCTGCTAACATGGAAAGAAATGACAATCTCCAATGTAGCCATTTAGCTGAGGTGGGCTGTGTCCCCAAAAAAATAGGGGCGTAAATTACCTGTTTCACCACGATATGACAATGACTTGAAATGTAATTTTTGCTCAATCCCAGATCTTCATAGTTGCTGATCCTTGATTGGATGATTAATCAGCCAATGATGTGTAGTGGAGTCGTGTTGGCACAAAATCCAGGGATATTACTGTAGCTTGTTTGTTGACAGCCAACCAAAAAGTCAGCAAGTTAAATATTGGGAAAAACAGGATATGAAATAGAAGTATTAAATACATGGTTTCACGTATAATTTCATTAAAAACACCCCTTTTTTTTAGACTGATGTTAAACTGAACTGCAAACTGAAAAATCTCTGAGGAGTCAAACTTCTATGCAAGTACAACAGAAAAATAACATTCTGGGCTTAATGACGAGTGTTTGAATGGTAACCTTGGATGGTGGTATGTGCATATTGTCTGTGTGGTTCTTAATGATAATGCAGCGCATCGTAACGAGAGAGGCTGCTCCCGAATGGAAGCCCGCGGTCTCACACTGCTCAAGGTCATTAGTGCTAATGCCACGCTTTTTGCCATCTGCTGAGATTGTTTACACTTGCCTAGATAATTAGCTGCTAATTAGCAGTGGATGGTGGGGAGTGTATGTTTTCACTGTGTACATGTTTGTGTGTGGTTAAGAGATGGTGCATGCATGTGTGTTTGTCATCAGCAAACATATGATTGTTATTAAAACAGACAGACTGACCTGCACCAGACGTTACAGATCTGCTGTGAAGATGGAGGGAAGGCCATGGAGCTGCAGGATTACACAGTATTTTGAGTAATATAAAAGATAGTGGGGAAAAGAGGGGGTGGATATGAATTTTGTTCACAATTATAAATTATTTAAACATGTAAACAACCTTCTTGTTAGAATAAACACGGTCATGAAATGTTTAGAGTTTTAAAAATAAATTAGTTTGTTTCTAATATTCACAACCAGCATATGACCCACTCCAAAGTGAAGCTTTGTCTTAGCTAGCTTCATAATATCATCAGCTCTGGTGCTAACACGAGATGTGGTCTCAGATGTGACCGTGTCTGACATGCTAACATACTGCCTGCACTATCTTTGGGGCAGTTAGACATTCAGGCTTCATTGAAAGCAAGCGTTAGTGTGTACTTTGATGAGAAAGCTTGACCTGACATATTAAATATGCAAGATCAGGAGGGAAAGTGAGGTACTACAGGAATGTTTCAAATGCCTGTGCTCCCCAGAGTTCAAATAAAAGGAACACTGGGCCTCAACAGCTGACCGACACACTGTATAAGGCATGACTCTACTGGTCTGCAGGCCAATTCTGAACAAACAAAACATTACAAGAACTGTTATCTGTTTTAAAAGATCTGCAACTCAGTGAAAGCTATAGATGTATCACCATATAATGTTTTTTTTTTTTTTTCAGTTGACAGTGTCTGAATTATTGCATAGAGTTAATAAAATGTATAAGGTCTGTATTTTTGTTCACAATTGGGTGTTAAAAGCGGTTAAAAAGTGGGTTCCAAGTTGCAACATTTGATGGGAAAAGTAGTGGAAAAATATGCATAAACTGGACAAAAGCTGCAAGACATGCAAAAAGGACCAAAAATGGGTGGAATAATGGTTAAAAGCAGTTAAAAAGCTTCAAAAATTGGTCAAAAAAGGCAAAATTTGGAAAAAAAAAAAGTTTTTAGAGTGGCAAGAAAAGGTATAAAGGCTGTAAAACTGGGCTTAGAGAGGCAAAGAAATTGTCAAAATTGGTCAAAAATGTTTCAAAAATGGGTTTAAAGTGGCAGAAACGGACTAAAAGCTGAAAAAAATTGGCCGAAAGAGGCAGAAGAGTAGCACAAATGGGTGGAATGGCTATTTAAAGGGGTTCAACATTGGGCAAAAGTTGCAACATTTGGGGTAAAAAATTGTGAAAAGTGGTCGCTGAGTTGCAAATATGGGCTAAAAGTGGAAAAAAAATTGGGATAAAAGCTGCAAAAATGGGCTAAGAGAGGCAGAGGAGTAGCAAACATGGGTGGTATTATTTCGGTAAGGGTTAAAAAGTAGAAAATATGGGTCAAAAGTGGCAAAAATTGGTGGAAAAAGTGGTTAGAGTGGCAAAAGGTTAAAAGATGGTTAAAAGAGACCAAAAAGGGATGAAACTTGCAAAAATGGCTAAGAGATGCAAAAATTGGCAGAAAAATTGTGAAAAGCAGTGGATATGTCGAAAAAATGGTCAAAAATGCCCAAATTTGGACAAAAAAATGTGGTTACAGCTTGGCATATATGGGTTAAAAGAGAGAAAAATGGGATTAAACCTGGGCTAGAGTTTTATACAGTTTATAAAAAAATTTTAAAAAGTCAAAATTTTTGCTTAAAAGTGGTTACAAAGTGGCGTATGTGGGATAAAAGAGACATAAATGGGATAAACTGCAAAAATCGGCTAAGAAAGGCAAAAAGGGATAAACAAAGGGACAGAATGTGGCAAAACTGCTTAGAGAGGCAAAAAAAAAAATATATATATATATATATGGGTGGAAACAGTGATGAAAATCGAACAGTGTTGTTGTTACACAGTTTGAACAGTGATTATAAGTGGCACAAATAAGTAATTTGAACATCAGAACCCAATAATGGCTTGACACAGTTTTCAGCTCCAACATGAAGAAACTATTAGCCACTGCCACTGATGCAAACACCAGGGCCGTTTCTGGGCATAGGTGATATAGGCGGTTGTCTAGGGTGCCATGCTGACGGGGGCGCCGTCATGAGCCCTGTGCATTTTGAAGCGAGACGTTTAGAGAAAATAAGTTTTCTTTTTCCTCGTTCAAACAGCGCTGAACAGACAGGATGTAGAGGTAGAGCCTTGCATCGGACAGCTAACACCGTACCTGCCCATTCCCCCTGATTTCCTGACCATTAACACCTGCGCTTGCAGTGTGTGTCATCCCTTCTCTCCCACCTGCACCCGGAACATGCACCTCCATTTCCTCCTAAAGTCTGACCCAACACGTAAAACACCGAATGACAGACTCAGCGTTCAGGTTAAGAAATTATAATATTCGGTTCGCACCAAATTGTAAGTTTGCCTAGGGCACCAAAATGGCTAGTAAAAAAGCAGCTCTGGCAAACACATATGCATTGATATCATCACGGTTTTTCAGCAGACCGGCCAATTATGTGGGCAGGCCTGGTGACACCTACCAAGTAGAATTGGTTTTTAAACATTAAAAATAATTATGAAGGAATCATTAACTTTGTTTCTTCTGATTCATTTGCTTTTCTGAGCCATTTAGAGGCATTAGTATTAAAATAAGTGCTTTTAAATAAATTAGATTTGCTAACACATTCAGGCCCCAGATTCATAAAAATATTTTCAAAACAATTCAAATGTGCTTTAATGGATGAAAAATGCCATATCGATTTCAAATGCCCAGACAAATCTGAACTAATGCTTCAAATGATGAGTGAAAGAACATGGTGATTTCTGTGATTTGGGTAAACTGAGACTTTAATGCTTTTTCCTTTGTCAGCCCCCTGTGGAGGGATAATGTGGCGCAGCATGACCACACACACATAGCACATGTGTGTAGTACAGCTTCAGTGAGCTGGCGTTTTAATTAAAAGGCAGGAGAAAAACCACAGTCTGGCCCTTGAAATCCGAATAAACACAAGACACGGGCTGTATTTGCCATCGCAGCATTTTCTCTTCGACAATATCCGCTCTTTTTTCTGCCTCTTTGTTCTCCTCTTTCAGTTTGAATCGGGAGAAAACAGAGATCCTAATCACTTGATGAGATTACATCTTGTGCCCATGTGTTTGTAACAGAGCATGTGGTTTTCTACTATAATCTCTAGCAGCCTTTACAGTAAAGCAGATGTCGTGGAGGGAGATGGCCCTAATCCAGTGATGTACTGTAATCCACCAGTCGTCTGAATGGTATCACAGAGGATATTACGTTTCCGGTTTCAGCAGTTGTTACATGAAGGGGAAAGGCAGTGGGGCTTCGCATTTGTGTGTGGTTAAAATACAATTCAATAAATGCAGAAAACATTTTCAGCACTCTTGCCAAAATTGAGCCTTTTCTTAACCTTGATTGAAATACAAGACCCTTTTTCGAAGAGGTCAAGAGGTGTCCCGCTGATTTTTACAACTCCTGCGTGTCTGCACTGACTCAACAAGTCCCACTGTGAATAGCACAGAGAAGCTTTTAAATCAATTGTTGGGAAAACAGCGCACGCCTTTGCATTACAAAATAAGGGCCGAAGGGGAATCAGAGACCCAAAGCTTCCTTGGTGTTTGGGTATTTGCAGGCATATCTGAAGTGTAGCCTCGGGCCATTTAAAAAGTTGAAGACGAGGCTGTTTGCTTTTCATTTTTGTAAGGAATAAGAAGTGACAGATGAGAGAACAGAAGAGCAAGAGGTGAGAAAAACAGCGCTACGATGCAGGGGGTTGATTAACACGTAGGTTCGGTCTATCAGACAAGAAGGGCATCACCTCGAGTCCAATCTGTCAGAGCTAGAAGGAAAGCTCGTTTGGTTCTATTACAAAAACTGAGTTGTGACCCTCTGTGACAGGCGGTGATCCATACAGTATCTCAATGAAGAAGTACTGGACAGGTCCTCTTATAGATGGTCTGAGTATTACTCTCAACAGATGATGTTGTGTAATATTCTTGATACAAAAACTTTTGGACACGGACAGATAAATACAGGTCAAACCACGGACAATGCATAACACTATACATTAATTACTGTGCAGAACCTTGAGGCATGTTTGGGCCAAAGACTGAGGCAGAAGTAAGGCGTAGGTGTGGCCTGAGGGTGGAAAGGAGGATTGACACAACCCACATTGTGCTCTGGATGTCTTCGCATGTGCAGAGTTTGCATGTTCTACCTGTGCACGTGTGGGTTCTCTCCGGGTACTCAGGCTTTCTCCCACCACCAAAGACATGCTTGTTAGTTTGACAGGTGACTCTAAATTGGCCGTAGGCGTGAGTGTGTGCATGCCTGGTTGTTTGTCTTTATATGTCAGCCTTGCAGTTGACTGACGACTAGTCCAGGGTGTACCCTGCCTCTTGCCCAAAAAGAGCTGGGAAAGGTTCAAGCCCCCCCGTTACCCCAGCGGGATAAGCAGTCTAGAAAGTGAATAGATGGACAACAGATGGAAACAGTATTGCATAATGTTTTACAATGTCAGCAATCAGTGTTTTTCCACCAATAAAATGCACCATATGCTTCTCACAAGTATTGTAGGTGTATTTGGTATCTGCCTATAGTTAAGTATGGTGACAGATCAGTGTCAAAAAGAAAAATTGAATCAAAAACCTTACTTTAAAAATGGCTAAATCCACTTCTTTGATTCAGTTATCAGGCTCAAGTGTTTATACTGAATCTTCCACCAGCATTCTTACTTACTTTTCCCTTTCCATTAGCACACAACACAGCTGCCTTCCCTCATTATCACTCCAGGCTACCACTTGCAGTTGACTGGCGTTGAGTGCTGTTTATCCTACACTGGATGATGCAAACTTATTCCTATTAGCATTTAGCTCAATAAACCTCTGCAAAATACCAACCATTTGACACAGATATGGGGCAGAAAAAAATGAAAAAAGGAGTCGATTTCACACTAATCACCCATCTTGGGTAATGGAGCTTATAGTCCGCCGAGTATGAATCTCTGGCAGATGGCAGACGATAATGCAGCCTCTCTGTTGTTGATAAGAGGCTTGAAAATTTAGAACAGTGTAACAAAAAATATGTCTTGCTCTGATTTCAGAAAAGAGAACAGGAAGGATACAATGCATGTTGGGGATTTGGAGACGTATTCTTCTTCTTAGAGTTATAGAATTACTATGCAGCAGTCCTATGCTGAGAGCATGACTTCACTCAGATGTAAAAGATGTGATTTCAGGAAAGAGTTAAGAATAAAATCTTGCCCGGGGCCCCCTAGAGGCTCGAGGCAGCACTGCTCACAGTTCAAAGATGTTGTTGGCCTCCATGATCTCCTCTGGACTGGGACTGGGAAGAAGATCAATATTTATGTTTTTTCCAGATCAAAGGATAACTGTTCAAAAATAAACACTGTATCCACTGCATCCACCGCCTCCCTCCTCCATCACTCACATCTTCAGGCCCCCATACTTTTTCACCTCAAAAACTCATAGTTTGCACAGCTTGGCAAGGTTAACTAGGTTCCAGCCGAGATGAGATTTTGATCTCGCCAGCGACGGTCAACTCTAAATTTAAGGCTATGTATTTAGATGTGATACTTCTTAGCAGAAACAGAAGGTCAGTCTTGGTAGGAGAGAGCGAGACACCCACAGGGCTCTTCAATTGGAACAAACATTTATTTCAGCGTGTTTGCTACTCCACACCTCCTTATGGGCTCTTTAAACTTTTACAGTGTGCTTCGCATGTCAAAAAAGTCAATGCCTTTTATGAAAAGAAAATGTAAAGATGAAAAGGGAGGTCAAAAAGAAAGCAAAAGATGCTTGAGTTCTAAAGGTTAAAAGTTTAAAGAGTCAAATGGATGGAAAAGAAGCTTTTTTTCTCCAACAATGAACTACATGAAAGAGTGAAAACTATATATGCAGGACTCAGAAGATCTGTAAGGTACAACAAGTACTTCAAGTTGTACTTTCTGAGCATTAAAGGTCATACAAATCTCATAAATGCAGCACCACAAAATGAGAGACTTTTCATTTTTGCAGACAATCAAGACAAATCAGCATTCATGGAATTCACAAAGTCTGGAATCAAAAGAAATCCTTTTTATAGTCAAACATCATTGTCAATGCCAAATCTTGGATTGGCAAAGGCTTTTGGAGATACATCAGAAATCCTCCTTTAGCCTCTGAGCCCCTGAGTGGGTGGGTCGGTGTACGTGTTTGATAGACAGCTGAGCTGGCAGCTGCATAGAGAAACCCAAATAAGTGAACTTGCGCTTTTATGTATGGGCTTAAAAGCCAAGGACAGAGTGTGCTATGCGAGCAGCGGCTTTTAAAGAAGTACTTCGACATTTTGGGAAATAAGGTTATTCACTATCCCGCCTGGAGTTACATGAGAGCATCAGTAGCACTCTCATCTCTGTGATAAATATAAATCTTGCTGGCAGGCGATTAGCAAAGCTTAGCATAACCACTGGAAGTCAGGAGGAACACCCAGAGTGACTGCGTCAAAAGGTAAGAAGATGTCTCAAGCCAAGTACAATCGGAATATTAAAAAACATGAAAAAAGCCTTGTCTTATTATCACTGTTAGAGGACGTGGCAGTTTTCAGCTTGTTTTACAAGTTCAAAGTTGTCACTCAAATTTCCTGTAACAGGAACCCCAAATCTAACGCGTCTAATGATGTTAATTATTGAAAGGGTTAAAAAAGAGGAAATCAAACTATCACTTTAGAAATAGCTGAAATTCATGGATGTTATTTATTTCAAATCATTTACTTACATCTACTACAAAGAGATTATCTGTGACCCGCAAAGTGGTCTTAATCTGACATTGATTGCTTCTATCTCCAGCCAGGTACCCCAGGGAAATCAAGGTCTCTCCTCATTCCAGTAACAGTTGTTGCTAAGGAAAATGGAAGCTTTCACTCAGGACAGTTTTGTTATTGTTTTAAACAAAGTAAGAAGGCTCAAAAAACTGACTACCTAGAGTGATTGATGTCCAAAAGTCTGGGAAGGGTTACAAAGCCATTTCTAAGGCTTGAGAGCCATTGACCACAACTGGAGAAAACGTGGAACAGTGGTGAACCATCGAGAGTGTTTGATAAGTTTAGTCAAGAAGTGGGGCATTACTTCAGAATTACGATGTTAATCAAGATGAGATTAATATTAATCTTTTCAAATCACATAATCGCGTGCTCCTCTGTTGTTTATAGCACACCACCACAGGTTTTCTCTGCTCTCATAGTGATATAAAATAAAGATACCAATGCACTTCTGAATGTATTACTTTGACAAAATAATATCACAGACAGCTGATATCGCCCAGTGATATCAAACATTTAACTTTTTACCATTCCTTTTTGCAACTGCATTTAATCTCTGATAATTGTTTGATCTTTTTTCATTCATCATTTATCTATCCCTATTTTTCCAAAGTAAAAAGATACCAAAGAATATAAGAAACAAAATAAAATAGAAATCCTGAAAAGTGTACATGCTGTCATATTAATCTGTGATCACTAGACATCAGTGAGTCATTTTGTACATAGCTCCTGCATATATCTTACTGTTTATCAACGTTAAATACTGTTTTTTATAGACTAAGCACTTTGAAGCTTTCTGCAGCGCTAATTTAGATTATAAATCCTAAAGTCAAGAAAATGCAAAACATTCTTTGCATTCATTCGATTTCTAAAACAAGAAACTTGCAAGAATTGTTCACATTGTCACAACAGAGTAAAACCATTCTGTGCTTTAGCAACATTTGAATGGCCTTGCATCCCACCACATCCGCTCACTTTCCAACACATTTTCCAACAAATATTTACCTTGTTCACTGCCATTTCATTTTCCAATTATGTATGCAATTAAGACAGCTATCACTCTTGTTTGGTTAAAAATATGACTGAAGATCATAAAGTTTAACTCCTTTTGGATATCACTGATTACTAAAATAATGGAGATATTTCGAAAGACATGCTAAAATTGTGGAACTATTGACTATGTTGTTGGACAATTTAGACAGTGCATGGGGTTTTCAGCAATTTCTCAAAATCAAAAACAAAACTCTGCGAAACATTCTGTGCCCTAAGACTTGTATTCTTGTGGTGACTGGATTTCTACTATAATCCTGTTTTTACTTGCTGTTATCTAAATGAGGAGGGGCCTCATATTGGTCTCTACCTGGGGCCTCCAATTTACTAACACCCCCCCCCCCAACTGCAGTGTCAGAGGCATGGGAATATACACTTTATGGACAAAAGTATTCAGTCACCTGGCGATTATATCAACAGTGACTTTAATGGCAGTGCAATCAAATACAAGGACTTTAATATGTAGGTGGTCCCTCTTTTCAAGCCATAACAGCTTCCACTCTTCTTGGAATATTTTTCACAAGATTTTGGAGTGTTTCTGTGGAGATCTGTGCCCATTCATTCTGTAGAGCATTCATGAGGCGAGGCACTGGGGTTAGACGAGAGGGCCTGGCTTGCAATCTCCTATCCAGTTCCTCCCAAAGGTGCTTGATGGGGTTGAGGTCAGGAGTCTGTGCTGGCCAGTACAGTTCTTCAACACAGAACTCATCAAACCATGTCTTTATAGCCCTTGCTTTTCACACTGGAGCACAGTCATGTTGGAATAGACAAGGGCCTTCCCCAAACTGTTGCCACAAAGTTGGAAGCATAGCATTGTCTAAAATGTCTTGATATCTTTAAGCATTAGGGTTACACTTCACTGGAGAGAAGGGGCCTATCCCAAATCCTGAAAAACAGCTCCATACTATTATCCATCCTCCACCAAACTTCACAGTTGGTACAATGCAGTCAGGCAAGCAATGCTGTTCTGGCCCATCTGACTGCTCCACAGTCCCTTGTCAGTGTGCTTTACGCCATTTCATCTGATGCTTGGCACTGGACTTAGTGATCCAGCTGCTCGGCCATGAAAACCCATTCCGTGAAGCTCCGGCTGCACAGTTTTTGTGCTTAAATTAATGCCAGTGGAAATTCAGAGCTCTTCAGCTATGAAATGAGCAGACTTTTAGCAGTCATTAATCCCACTGTAATTTTATGTGGTCTCCCACTTTGTGTCTGAGTTGCTGTTGTTCCTAAATGCTTCAACTTTTTGAAAATATCAATTACAGTGGGCAGTGGAATATCCAGCATTGATGAAATTTCCCAAACAGTCTTGTTGCAAAGGCGCCAACCATCACAGCACCACACCTGAAGTTACTGAGCTCTTCAGAACCAATCACAAATGTTTGCAAATGGAGTCCACATGGCTAGGTGCTTGATTTTATACACCTGTGGCAATCTGATCTGATTGAAACACCTGTGTGGACAAACCAATCAGTGTGTGAACGGGTAAGTGTGGTCTGCGGTTTAAAAGCACTGAGTCGTCCAAAGACTAGAAAAGTGCTCTAGAAGTCCAATTACCATTCATTATCAATGACCAAATTTGTGAAGTGTCTTGTTCCTCACATATATCCCCACAGCTCCACAGCCTTGAATTAACCTAGCTTGTCTCCATATGAGAAAAAGTTCTCATCAATCCTACTAAATGAAACATCAAGGCGACACAGCAGAACTAATCCCCCTTATGTTAGAAAGTCCACAATCATACCGAGTTCTTTGTCCAATTATGCTGAGACAGGACACTCAGGCGCTCACACTTTCACACAAAAAGAGGCAAAAAAAAGAAAGAACAAGCTGTTACAATACTGTTAGCGAAGTCCCTGCATTTCAAGGTGCAAGGTGCAGGAACACAATGTGGGAAGAGAAAAGGAGAGAGTGAGAAAAAAAGTGAGAGCAATTACGCCTGCCAAGGACAAAACAGTAATGTTATAAGACCCTGTGTCACAGAAAATGTCGACCCAGTGTGAAACATGGTGGCTTTCACAATGTGGGGGATCAATAGTCGCCTGCTGAAGCCTCTCATCAAAATAATAACAATAATTATAATTGTAATGGCCTGGTTACACTAATAATGTCCATAACAATTACAATAAATTACATGCTGTCCGGTGTGGAGCTTCAAACAGTCATTGTCCATTTAGCAGAATTAATCATGCTGCGAAGGAGGGAAGAAAGACGATGTGTCATAGTGGCTGCTCAGCGCTTTAATGGATCATCTCCCATGTGAGATACTGAGACAAAAAAGGATAAATAAGTGCATGAATTCCCTCCACTTGGGTAGGCAGAGGTCAGGGACTCAGACAGACAGACTCAGAGCATAACCAAAGTCCATGAGATGGGCGTAGGAGCGAATAAATGCTAATACACTAGGTGAGGCTTCTAAGGGAAAGTAGCATTAATACCCATTTAACGGACTGTGGAGGAGCGCCGGCTGACTAGCTGTGAGCCGTTTGTGTGTATTTGAGTGTGCATGGAGGCTCAAGGTTTTCGGGGTTCTGCAGAGAGCCATTGTGTGTTGGCTTAAGCCTCAGATTTAACCCCGCTGCACAGGGAGCAAAATCAGCTATTACTGTCAGCAAAGTTATTACAGCTACACACCAGTTGTAGGATTACTCCCCGTGTGCCGGAGCGAATGAGTGTAAGGGAAAATCCCAGAGTTTACATTGTACACAAGCAGATTTGACAGTATATGTTGTTTGTGCTGCTGCCTGTATCGTGTGCAAGCATGTGTGGTAATGCATCAGAAAGCAAAGACATGTATGTGAAATGTGTCTCCTTACCTGTCTGAGCTAATCTGCTACCTTATGTATGTGTTGTGTCGTCGCCATTATTGTGTGACATATTTGAACGTTTCACCGACAGCAGAATGATTGGATTGATCCCGGTCGACAATCCATTTTGATGGATGGCAGTCGAAGCGAAAGAGGATGCTACTCAGTCTTAAAACAACATCATCTGGAATAAGATATGACAGCACCTGTAGGTGAAAAATCGCTCCCGCCGACCGCAGCAGAGTGCGGTTTCACATGCAGCCTTCGCTCGTTTCAAGTCATTTGAACATGATCATTATTTTCACTGCAATCAGTTGAAATGTGCATTAATAATAAAACAGAGTGTGCAGAAATGATCCTCTTTACTATCTGGAGACCTGTGAAGGCAGCGTGGATTCAGAAACAGCTTGAGGATTTCATGGAGATGAAATGAAAGACCATGAAGATTACATGAGCAGAGGTTTGTGGATTTTGCATCCCATTTTTTCCCATGGTTCAGGCTCAGCACTACAGTTAGAGAATGCAATAAAGTTCAGCAACACTTCAGTTTGAAGGCTATACTTCAAACAAAAAAGAGTGAAACCTTTATATTCAGTAATGTCAATCATTAAGCCATTATGCTAAATTAGCATGAATGAGTCTATAAATAAATCCACTTGGTGTAAAGTACTTTCTAGGAGTGTGTTGAGAGACTGATGACCACTTAGCCGCATAACTGCCAGAATGACCCAGACTATTTCCTCTCTAATTACAAGTTTACAGACATCACAATTAAAGCGGCTGTATACTCTACTCAAAGTTCCATCAGCTGAAGAAGACTTATACCAGGCCTTTGTCATGAATGACTAGCTGTTTGCCTACATGTTTGCTCATAAGATGAACCTTTAAAATAAAAAAGCAACAGCTTCCTATATTTTCCAAGTCAAATCACCTTCATTTTTGATATCATCATTTCACCTTTCAAAGATTTCTGTCAGCTGTTATGCTTAAGCTTATGTTCGCACCAGCTTTGCAAGCACCTGGGGCGTGTTCATGTTTATGCCATGTCTAAGCATGATTGCCCCACCACCAATTGCTTCCACATTACTCACATTTTTCCTTACCAGTGCACACTTGCTTTGCACATATCACAGCTCAACAGTGTGGTTCTATAAGTAAAACTCCCATTCATTTTTCCATAGTGGATGAGATTATTAGCCATATTGCCAGTAATGTCCAAGTCAGGCTCACTACTAGAGTGGGAAATGATGGTATATGCTCCTGAAGACAAAACTTCTTAAGATATCAACCTCTTTTGAAGAGGAAAAAAAAAAAAAAAAAAAACATTGTAAATTTGCAATCTAAGCCAAAATGACTGCAGCGCCCACAGTCCTGCAGTCCCACAGCCACACCTCAGATTTGTGGGACCATAAAAAAGTCTACCGTCCCACAAAGGAAGACTGTCAATTGTTGATAAAGACAATGCATGCTTCTGTAGTATGAAGCCATACATACTTAAACTACAATATATTACAACACTATCATTTAAAATATAAAGACTACAATAAGACAAGGTGGACACATAGTTCTTTAATCCTCGCAATGATATATATTCATAGTCTTGTACCTTTGTCTCTTTTTTGATCGCCATATTTGCACCAAATTAAATGTTCATGCATTCAATACATTCTAACAAGGATTTTGCAAAAAACCTATGGGGGATTTCAATAGCAAATTTTACTTCCAGAACCAGAGCTGACGGTCAAGCTCTATTAGTTAGCAGCGACAGAAGAGACAACCATAGCAGCCACTTGGGTCAACATTTGCTCCTTGTGGACAACGGAGTCTATCCTGCAGGATACTACAGATTGTTTTATTATTTTTTGAGAAGCCAACAGCGACCCTATTGCTTCTTCCACATCTACCATGCAGCCCAGAGGGTGAAATGGATCCATGCTTTCGAAGGTATGAGTGTTTTTGAAGAGACACGATATGTTTAACAGTGTCTCTACAGCTCTGCTCACTACCACAGTTTGGTGAGATCTTGGTCCAGGTCCCTTTATGGAGGCAAAAAATTAAGTAGGCGTACTCCATATACCTGCATAGACTGCACAACACCACTGGTTGTGCTGCATGTGCAGTAGCTTAAAGGCACAAGTTCAAATGCAACCTGTGGTTCCTTTCCTACATGTATATTTCCTCTTTCGCTACCTGATATTTTACACTTTCCACTGTCCTGTCCACTCCAAATGAAAGCAAAATGCTTAAAAATGAATACAAATTAGATAAATGATTTATGTTATGAGAGAGAACACTGAAGGACTCCAAACATAAAAGCAAGACTTGCAAACAAGCTAGCAATGTAGCTAGCTGTGCTTTCCCCTCCTTTTTTTTAACTACTTTCTCTACCTTTACCAGATTGACAACATCCCATTTACTTGAGTTTATCTTCTTTTTACATTAGTCTGCCAACTTATCATGATTTTTGTACTTTACAACGTTAATTTTCAATTCTTCCACAACAAACTAGCTAACAATCCAGATGTTCTAACAGTAGCTAGGACAAACCTTTTTCTTCATCATGTAAGCTAGTTGTTAGTGGGACAGTTACATTTCTTTCAGCTTCATATCTATTATGTTTATGGGCCACATCATGATAATTTTCATCTTCCTTCAAATAGTGAAAGGTTTGGAAGCTAAGAGCTAACAGCTGAGCAAGCAGTTCCCAAAGCCCTCTGAAGAAGATCAGAGAGAGACTGGAAGTATGAGAAAGACTGCTTCTAAATGATTCTATCGGATATGATGACACCCCTTCGGTATTATTTTAAAACCTTGTGAGAGTAAACAGAAGGAAATGTAACACAAAGGCAAGGCTGGCGTAACAAACAAGCTAGCAAGTTAGCTAGCACTGCTCGCTATGTACTCCTGATTCTGCCCAAAAGGAATTAGGGGAAAACACTTATTGTTAAAGTATTTAGCAAAGCGGGTAGAAATGTAGTTTTATGAATTGGATAATTAAGGGATTTAAGCAATAGACTTGTTTGTAAAAACGGAAGTCTTTCACACTGTTGCCCCATGTAGACAAAAGCCACTATGAGCAGACTCAAGACACTAAACAAACAATACAGTGAGTTTTCTTGACAGACAATTCTAACTGACAACTAGAGCAGCCCAAACAATCTCAGACACAAACTCCAACATCTCAGGCACAAATTATCCATCTCCACTGACTCTTCAGACAAACACTCATCTCTCAGGCTAGCATTGCAGATCTCCCGAGCTTCCAGGTTAAATTGACTCTACTGTCTTGCTGTTCAATCTCCCTCCCTCTTGTCTCTCAGTCTCATCTGCAGCTGTCTCGTCTTCCCAGGCCCTCCTGACTCTTTTCAGATCTTCTATTTTAAGAGCTCAGCTGCCCCGTTCGATCACAGTGTCTGTCTGCAGCTCCCCCAGACGACAAAGGGAAACAAAATCCGTCTGCGTGTACACAGTGCCTCTCTGCTTACGTGCGGATCTTTGTATGCAACCTCTGAATTATGTGATTATACAACCTACATATACCAAGTAAAAACAGCCGAACTAAACAGAGCTTTTCCAGATGGAGACACTCAGAAGTGGCGAATCCTATAAACACACATACACACAGATGAAAAGCCTGTCCTGCCGGGGCGTGCCATACCTCACTCTCCTGCTATGTTTATCTCTTGTGACAACTTTCCAGGCCAGGCTATTGTTTCACTGTTTATCTGAACCTCAGGCTCCAAAACCAGCAGTGCTATGATTCAGTCTTTCTGCTCCCTTTTTATAGACTGCGGCTATCAAGTTGGAGGGAAGGCAGTTTGGAGAGGAATGAGGAGAAGGAGGCAGCGTGCAAAGAAATGAATGTTTTAGTCAAGGTTTCTCCAAGGTCTCATCATTCAGAGCTCATCAGAGCCTGACAGGCAGTGATAAAACTGGAGATTAAGTGTGTCTTTGAATGTTGGGCAGGCATTCGCCACTCCCTTTAGCAGGGGTTTAAGGGTCAGTTACCCAAAATAAAAACCCGATTCCAAAGAAAAGTTGGGGCAATGTGAAAATATAAATAAAAACAGAATGCAATGATCTGCAAACCCATATTTAGTGCACAATAGAACAGAAACAACATATCAGATGAGTCATCAGAATGAGTCACTGATGTCAGCAATAAGTCTCAGAAAGTCGGATGGGGCAACAAAAGGCTGGAGGAGTAAATTATTCTATAAAAAAACAGCTGGAGGAGCATTTCACAACTGTCAAGGTGACTTGGCAACAGGCCAGTCACATGATTGGGTATACAAGGACAATTCTATAGAGGCACAGTCTCTTAGAAGTCAATATTGGATGCTAATGGAAAACTGTTCTGTGGTCAGTTTAATCAAATTTAAACATTTCTTTTCAGAAACTGCAGATGTCTGATACCACTGAGACTGGTACTTAGTGTAACATGAGGGCCCTACACCGGGGCATCTACAAACCTGATCACTGAACCTTTGTCTTGTTGTCAGTTTGCTAGAAACTGCCCCTGTGGTGAATTTGTACTAAACTTCACTAAAATAATAAAAATTGAGCATGATTTTCCAAGTATAGGTAATGTGTAACCATTTGAAATAGTGTGTGATCCTCAAAAATCCCTATTAAACATTGCTGTGATGAAATTATTATTATTATTTTTTTAACAATTTTGGCTCATCCTGTTGTTATGCTTTGCTAGCTAAAACTGTAACACCACTATCAATCTCTGAGGGACAGCTTGTTAACCACAATTGACTAAATAATTTATCTATTCATGCTACTTTTTAACTGTTTCACCACTTTTTCCACCCATTATTGGCCTTTCTGTTGCCATGTTTCACCTATTTCTGCTGCTTTTTGCCATTTTAGCTGCTTTTCACTCATTTTGCATTTTTTCATTCCATTTTTTGCCACTTTTAACCCATTTTTGTCATTTTTTACCAGTTCTAATCATTTTTTGCTAAATTTTTGGCTGTTCTGACCCATTTTTGCCCCTTTTCAAAGTTGTTTAATGATTTTTCCACAAAGCTGTCTTAGTTTCCTCTTCTTTATATTCTGGCATCAGGATGTTTATGTACATCATGGATTACCTATGAAGTCTGACATTACTTTCCTAATAGTTAAGTTCATGTTTTGACCTTTTTTGCCTATTTTTTGCCACTTTTTGCCAGTTACTGGCGCTTTTAACCCATTTTGTCACTTTTTGCCAAATATTGCCACTTTTTTGCCACTTTAAACCAATTTTTATCTCTTTTTGCCAATTTTTTTGGCCTTTCTGACCCATTTCAATGACTTTTTGTCCATTATGGACCATTTCTTGCCACTATTAACCCATTTTTGCCACATTTGACCCATTTTTGCCACATGTTGATATATATACATAGATAGCCCATGTTGTTTAATGATTTTTCACAAAGCTATCTCAGTTTCCTTTTCTTTATTTTCTGGCATCATGATGTTTCTGCACATCATGGCTTAGCTAGAAGTCTGACATTACTTTCCTAAAAGTTGAGTTAAGTGCACCCATCCACTCTGTCAACATCACCAATTGAAATATAATTTGGTTTAAAAAACAACAACAACAACAACAAAACAGATTTACATTTAAAAAAGGCTATACTGTACTACAGCATAAACAAATAAAAATTGTTTGTTTTTTTTTGTTGTTGTTGTTGTTGTTTCTTTGATAAGAGTGATTATTGTCCCGGTTGAAAATTAAATAGGGTTGTCACAGCTAAGCTTTTAAAAAGGCCAAAGTTGGTTGTGCCTCAGAAGCGCTCCCCTTCATCCCCCCTTATGGGCGGCCTTGGTAGAGGCACCGCTACTGCTGCTGGTTACACTGGTAGCTACTAGACTTTTGAAACCACTAGAGATTTCAGCTTACATGTTTTGCTCTAAAACCAGCTTGATTGTTGAATCTCCCAACAACCCCAGCCAAAAACAGAAAGCTTATTTGATCCAGGTGTGAAAGCACCTCTAGTTAGAATGTTATAGTTACCTAGCAGTTTGCATTAACCTGGTGCTGAGCTTACTATAACAATAGATACTGTCAGAATAATCATTTGAGTATGATTTATCACAGAAAGCATGACAGGTATATAAAACATAACTGCATTAACATAA